>NC_059352.1:16790567-18065203 GCF_019703515.2 Myxocyprinus asiaticus
GCGGTTTTCACGTAACAAACGAACGGAGGTTGCGCAATGTGCGGCCAACAAAAAATGAACGAATCACTCTCTGAGACTACTCGTTCTTCAAAATGAACGATTCGTTCATGAACAACATATCACTACTATAATGTGTTTCTTGCTCTCGGTGGGGCGCGTGGTGAGTTGTGCATGGATGCCGCGGAGAATAGCATGAAACTTCCACACGCGCTATGTCTCTGTGTAACGCGCTCAACAAACCACGTGATAAGATGTGCGGATTGACAGTCTCAGACGCGGAGGCAACTGAGATTCGTCCTCCGCCACTGGATTGAGTGAGTCACTAAGCCACCACGAGGACCTAGAGCACATTGGGAATTGGGCATTCCAAATTGGGGAGAAAAGGGGAGAAGAAAAAAAAGTGAGGGGGGTTAAAGTGCATTCAGGGACCCATTTTATATTAGGTGTCTTTAACTACTATGTACTTAGCATTTGAAACAATGTACTTATTATGTATATACAGTTGTGCTCAAAAGTTTGCATACCCTGGCAGAAATTGTGAAATTTTGGCATTGATTTTGAAAATATTACTGATCATGCAAAAAAGGATAGTGAGGATTTAAGGATAGTGATCATATGAAGCCATTTATTATCACATAGTTGATTGGCTCCTTTTTAAATCATAATGATAACAGAAATCACCCAAATGGCCCTGATCAAAAGTTTACATACCCTTGAATGTTTGGCCTTGTTAAAGACACACAAGGTGACACACACAGGTTTAAATGGCAATTAAAGTTTAATTTCCCACACCTGTGGCTTTTTAAATTGCAATTAGTGTCTGTGTATAAATAGTCAATGAGTTTGTTAGCTCTCACGTGGATGCATTGAGCAGGCTAGATACTGAGCCATGGGGAGCAGAAGAAAACTGTCAAAAGACCTGCGTAACAAGGTAATGGAACTTTATAAAGATGGAAAAGGATATAAAAAGATATCCAAAGCCTTGAAAATGCCAGTCAGTACTGTTCAATCACTTATTAAGAAGTGGAAAATTCGGGGATCTCTTGATACCAAGCCAAGGTCAGGTAGACCAAAAAAGATTTCAGCCACAACTGCCAGAAGAATTGTTCAGGATACAAAGAAAACCCCACAGGTAACCTCAGGAGAAATACAGGCTGCTCTGGAAAAAGATGGTGTGATTGTTTCAAGGAGCACAATACGACAATACTTGAACAAAAATGAGCTGCATGGTCGAGTTGCCAGAAAGAAGCCTTTACTGCACCAATGCCACAAAAAATCCCGGTTACAATATGCCCAACAACACCTTGACACGCCTCACAGCTTCTGGCACACTGTAATTTGGAGTGACGAGACCAAAATAGAGCTTTATGGTCACAACCATAAGCACTATGTTTGGAGAGGGGTCAACAAGGCCAATAGTGAAAAGAATACCATCCCCACTGTGAAGCATGGTGGTGGCTCACTGATGTTTTGGGGGTGTGGAGCTCTAAAGGCACGGGCAATCTTGTGAAAATTGATGGCAAGATGAATGCAGCAAGTTATCAGAAAATACTGGCAGACAATTTGCATTCTTCTGCACGAAAGCTGCGCATGGGACGCTCTTGGACTTTCCAGCACAACAGTGACCCTAAGCACAAGGCCAAGTTGACCCTCCAGTGGTTACAGCAGAAAAAGGTGAAGGTTCTGGAGTGGCCATCACAGTCTCCTGACCTTAATATCATCGAGCCACTCTGGGGAGATCTCAAATGTGCGGTTCATGCAAGACGACCAAAGACTTTGCATGACCTGGAGGCATTTTGCTAAGACGAATGGGCAGCTAGACCACCTGCAAGAATTTTGGACCTCATAGACAACTATTACAAAAGACTGCACGCTGTCATTGATGCTAAAGGGGGCAATACACAGTATTAAGAACTAAGGGTATGCAGACTTTTGAACAGGGGTCATTTAATTTTTGTCTTTGTTGCCATGTTTTGTTTTATGATTGTGCCATTCTGTTATAACCTACAGTTGAATATGAATCCCATAAGAAATAAAAGAAATGTGTTTTGCCTGCTCACTCGTGTTTTCTTTAAAAATGGTACATAAATTACCAATTCTCCAAGGGTATGCAAACTTTTGAGCACAGCTGTATGTGTTGATGCATTGTACTTACGATAAAAGTACCTGGATTTAATTACATATGTAATTATACTGTCAACCGTAACCCCTAATCCTAAACCTAACCCTACCCCAACTTTTACCCTGAACCCTAACCCTACCCATACCTCAACCTTTTTGAGTAGCAGCAAATGTGAATCATGTGAGATTTTTGCAGAACAACAAGTAGTTACACAATAAGTACATTGTATTGTATGTATTTTAATGTTAGTACATTGTAGTTAAAAACACCTAATATAAAGTTGGACCACATTCAGTGTGTGTAGGAAGAAGATTAGGATAAATGGAAAAAAATAAATAAAAATAGAAATAAAGGGTACTTTTGGAAATGAGGTGGTATAGTGTTTATATGATGAGAAAACCAAAAGCCAGCTAATCATTTGTAAAATGATTTTTTTTTTTTCCAATTTGTAAAAATATGGTCAAATCATTTCAAACAATACAGGAATAAATTTTGGCTGCTGTTTCTTTCACAGTTCATAAACGTATTAATCTACTCTACTGGTCTAAAGTTTTGAAACACTTATTCTTTATTATAATTTTTTTCTTCACATTTTAGAATAATAGTAAAGTCATCAAAACTATGGAATAACATAAATGGAACTATGGGAATTATGTTGTGACTAAACAAAATCCAAAATAAATCAAAACTGTGTTATATTTTAGCATCTTCAAAGTAGTCACCCTTTGTCTAGAATTTACAGACATGAACTCTTGACATTTTCTCAACCAACTTCTTGAGGTATCACCCTGGGATGCTTTATAAACAGCATTGAAGCAGTTCCCATCTGTTTGTTGGGCACTTATTGGCTGCTTTTCTTTATTATTTTGTCCAAGTCATCAATTTCAAAAACGTTTTATTTTTTTTTATTAAATTTTAGTTTTCTAATGAAATAAATTAATATGGTGGCACAATTATATTTTTGTCTACAAAACTAATTTCAAACATTTAAGCATACGCCTTCAGATCAAAAGATTTTTAAGATCATGAGAAACATTTCAGTCGAGTGTTTCAAAACTTTTGAACAGTAGTGTATATCACATGACTCACGGTCAAGAGTTCTGTTGTACGGACGTACGTAGCACCTCGTGTCGCAGGTGATCACAGCAGTTCTGATATTGAGAAAACAGCATGATTATGAGCATGATATTGCTTTTATACAGTTCAGCAAACAGTAAATAATAAAGCAATATCACACCAGCAAGAGCTGTAAGTCAATCTATCAGCACAGCTGTGTGTGGAACTATTTTCTTACACCACGGATTCAGGATCTGCTATTGCTTGTTCGAAAGATGCGCACAAGCCTCCAATTAATAATTTGCAAACCACACTTTAGAACTAGTAATGACATCTTAGGCTGTTTCTAACAAATTATTGGGACAGTCAAAAAAGATGAGACTATAGCTATTTATGTACATTGCACACATTCTAACTGAAATCAGTTAAAAATTGTAGGTAATTTATCTGCTGTATGTTTAAGACCTTGCAAAATAACTATGTTCTATTATATTATCTCCCTGAAAAAGATTCTGTGATTTTAAAAAGTGTCTAAAACTAGCCTACATATATGGTTGGCTACTGGAGGGCAATGCACATATAGTATAATCCCGTTTTATAACTGTCAATATCATAAATGCATACAAATGGACTAAGAGAGAATATAATTCTTGATAGTGTACAAATGCACAAACAAAATATACAAGTAATAAAAAATGAACACAGATTCACCTTGTCCTTTTCCTTGAGAGAAGATCATGTGATTGGAAGGCTTAAACAGAGACACAGCTTCACAGCCATAAGGTTGAGATTGCTGTTGGGAGTTAAAGACCATGATATCTGAATGTCATCCTGAACAGCGTACAAGGTGATCTGGCAGCACCAGCTGTACATCTGGCCCTTATGGAACTACAGTGCCCATGAACACTCAAATATACCATTTACTTTTTTAAAAGAGCCATAAAATACTACTAGATTGTGGAATAATGAAACCTCAATGTTTTGAGAAGCATTACAGTAGCTTTTTTCCCCCTCATATTAATGTCATTACACCCTAATCATATATTTTCCAATCATACACCTAAAAGTTCAAACAAAAATTCCACAAATGTTTTCCTAGCAAGCCTTTCTTGGTAACACTTTACAATAATGTTGCATCCGTTAACTATATCTTAGTTAACAGAATTGTTAACATCAACAAACAATACTTTTTTATGTATGCATTAACATTAATAATTGCATTACGAACTAACATGAGCCATCAATGGACTATAATTTAAATTAACATTAAAGGGATAGTTCACCCAAAAATGAAAATGATCTCATAATTTACTTCCCCTCATAGCATCTCAGATGTGTATGACTTTCTTCTGCTGAAAACAAACAAAGATTTTTAGAAGCATATCTTAGCTCTGTAGGTCCTCACAGTACAAGTAAATGGTGACCAGAACTCCTAAAAGGAGATAAAGTCAGCATTAAAGTAATCCATATAAGACTCCAGTGGTTTAAGCAATGTCTTCTAAAGCAATTCATTTGGTTTTGGGTGAGAAAAACACAAAATGTAACTCTTTTTTCACTGTTCATCTTGTCATTGCAGTCTCTAGGCATGATCATGATTTCAAGCTTAATTACACTTCCTAGTGCTTGACGTACGCGCAGAGCGCTAGATGGCGCTATATGAAGTGTAATCGAGCTTGAAATCATCATTGCCAAGGAGACTGCTGTCAAGATGTACAGTGAAAAAGGAGTTACATTTTTATTTGTTCTCACCCCAAACCAACTGAATTGCTTCAGAAGACATTGATTAAACCACTGGAGTCTTATGGATTAATTTTAGGCTGCCTTTATCTCCTTTTTTGGAGTTTTTGTGTTCTGGTCACCATTCATTTGCATTGTATGGACCTACAGAGCTGAGATATGCTTCTAAAAATCTTTGTGTTAAGCACAACAAAAATCACACATCTGTAATGGCATGAGGGTGAGTAAATGATGAGAGAATTAAAATTTTTGGGTGAACTATTCCTTTAACCAAGATTCATAAATGTTCAATTAATGGTTTATTGTTAGTTCATGTTATCTAATGCAAGGTTAAATCCATGTCTTCAAAAGAGATCAGATCAATATTTAAGTCAATTTTTACAATAAATTCTCCTTCCTGCCCAGTCAATCTCCACTTTAACTTTCACATCCTTCTTTTTGTGATTTTGGTGATTCACATTCTTCATGCATACGCCCCCTACTGGGCAAGGAGAAGAATTTCTAGCAAAAATGGACTGTTTCTCACCCACAACTATCATATCACTTCTGATAGTCATATGGATTACTTTTATGCTGCCTTTATGTTCAATTTTGGCACCTATTCACTTGCATTGTATGGACCTACAGAGCTGAAATATTGTTCTAAAAATCTTAATTTGTGTTCTGCAGAAGAAAGAAAGTCATACACATCTAGGATAGAATGACGAGAGAATTTTCATTTTTGGGTGAACTATTCCTTTAAGGAATGTACAGCTCTATCAAAGAAGCTACTTTAATTTTTGTCAAAAACATAAATACAAGTAAACGGCCTTTTATACAATAATTTTTATTTGTCACTTTTTCTCGAGGTAGACATTCAGACAAATAATACACAGATATAATAAACAATTGCATAATCTAGACAGCATGGCAAAAATGTGAGGTAGATCTGGTTTTTAACATGTTGTCCCCCAACTTAAAACCTAAAGATTCAGATTTAAATATTAACTGGACTGTTATTTGCAGTTTTGTTTGCACATTTCAGTGTATGCCCTGCTTTCCTCACAATAACAAAAGCTCTCTTCTCTGTCACAGGACTCCTTAAAAAAAAAAGAATGGTTGGAGGTCAGAGGGTCAGAAGAAAACACATCCAGTGATCAGCTAGGGGGCTGGAACAGTTCTGTAAGTTTCCATAGTAAAATTCACAATAGGGGAATAATGGAAAAGACTGCTAAGCTCATTTTTTTTAGCCTTTTCGCAGCCCACATAGCACAGTAAATGTTGATGCTAGACATATTAATGTGCATTCTGTAATAACATGCATTACATTTTTATATTTGAAATAGGAGTGTGTGTATTGGCCAACATTTACAAATACAGTTAAGGTATAACATTATAACGTCATAAGAATTTTGTAACTTCATCCATGTCACATAATGGCAAAGACATTTTTATTATACAATAAAAAGATGAAAACATCTGTCAAACTTAAAAAATAGGTATGGCTTCATTCACAATTCCTGAGGAAAATCTGATTTACATTCAAAGTATATAGAGGAATCTTACCTTGTATTCCTTAAGTATGAGTATTTCAAACATCACAGTGTTTCAGACCACTGGTTTACATGTCCATTACACTGGTGTATTAAAATTGCCACTGACATGTTAACTATCAACATGTATGAAAACCGTATATGTCATGTGAAACTTTCATATCTGCGTGATTTTAAGGAGAAATTAAGAAAATAGTAAATAAGCTTGAGATTCATTCTAAAACCTTATTTCTATTTCCCTTTTTTTACACAATCTTCTCTTTGTCTTTCTTTGGCTTGAATCTCATTGATTGAAGTGGTGGATTAGTGCTTGTCACCATATTATGCTTCATTGCACAGCATAATTATAGAGAGCAAGAGCATAAAAGGAAAGGAAGAGAGAAAAAAGGTTTAAGGATCAACAAAATGTTGTTGTGCTACAGGCAAATAGTGTCTAAGCTACAGGCCTCAATAAAGGTGATGTGTGTAATTTATTCGACATTAAAATACTTTCTCCTATCCCAGTTTAATGTGCAGATACAACTATAAGTAAGACATTTGTAGGTTGTTTTCACGCCAAAAACTGTGCCGCTTTTAAAAACATTGCTCTGTTTAGGCCGAAACATACTCGACACAAGTACCTGAATGTGGATGTATCTAGCTATGTAAGCTTGATTTCATGCGTTGTTCTGTTCCAAAAGTTCTCATGTAAACAGTGTGCTTCTACAGTGAGTTTTTTTGGAGTATTTGAGAGAAATCTGTCTGAAAACAGTAATTAATTGTGCAATTCCACTTGGGTGCCACTAGTGGTGCTGAAATTACACACTTCACTTTTAAAGCTGCAGTCAGTTTAGTCATCAGAGGAATAAGGATTACAGTGTGCATTAGAAAGACATGTACTTAGCTTAGTCCACAGCTAGCAGAGCAGTGTCATGAAATCATAGAACTTTGGTCTACTGTAATAATAATCGTCATGTTTCATATAATTTCAAATAGTTGATATGTTCAAGTATTGCAATAAACACGTAAAAATGTATTGTTTTTTTGGGAAGCTGTCTTAATCAAGTAGACTTAGGGATATGTGTACTGTCCTGGACCTCCATAAGACTCTACATGCCGTAGATGACTGGTCTTACCCACCGAATCTGTCTCAAGATCGGACTGAGTGGAAAGTCTTTCTGGCCTGTAGCTTTGGATGTCTGTCCCACAGCTTTCATTGACACTTCCACCATCGCTGGTCTGCTGATCACCCTTTTCCCTGATCATGTACGGTGACACTCTGGCAGTTTTGGGTTGGTCGAACCCAAACTTCCTGTTGCGCGGAAGTTCAGCCGAACTGTGGCTGCTGACAGTGGGATTCAGAGGAGTCGGTGTGTGTAAGCCTGAGGGCAGCAGAGAAGGGGTGCTATGGGGGTAACTGGCAGTCAGACTGCATTGTTGAGGATAAGCATAGCCTGGTGTGGGGGGCAAGTATGCAGATGGCAAAGCAAATGCTGGAGAAGGAAGATAGCGTGGTTTGGGGAGCAGATGTTGTCTAGTGTAAGACGAAGGGTAATCCTGAGATGTGGGACCACCGCTGTACTGCTGTTCTGGAAGATCACTTCCAGTCCCCAAAGTCCCCTTAAATGCATCTAAACCATGGGATCCTTCCATGCTGTATCCCAAAGGCCATGTCTCTTGGTGCTGCTCACTTCTCAGGAAAGTCCCATGCTCTGGTATGGCAGAGGTAAAGGAATACCTCTCAGCATAGCGCTTCAGCAAGCTAGAGGCACTGAGGGCACTGATGTCATCATTGTAGCCTGAGAACCCAGGACGGCTAGGCTGGGGATATGCGAGGGGCTTAGGGTGAACTGGAGGTGATGTGGTAGAGGAGACATCATAGTGTTGCTCTGCCCACTCAGATGACCACTGCATCATTACCACACCTGAAAAGCCAAGAATGTAGTGTACATTTCACATGCATGATTAAAAGATATGTTTTGCAATTTGTTTAAATACATACAGTATCTTGTTTCTCCAGCACACTGCACTTATTTTCAAGCTTGATGTACCACCTCCATATTTTGCAAGACTCAGTCAGCAGGGGCCAGTAAGCACAACTCCAGCTGTTCAGGTAACGCACAGCTGTTCGAAGACAGCTGGATGGAGCAGAATGCAGGGGTCCCAAGATGCATTTTTTAAAAGATTTAACTTGACATAACGTCCTAAAAACATGGCATTTATGGCTTTAGACATTTAAAAAAAAAAAAAAAAAACAGTCAAACACGACACAAGCACAGTGAGACGCTCCAAAAGCGATTGCTATGGACTGTAGGTACAATAATAGGTTTACGTTCAATAATATAGGCATAACCATACAATACTTTTGACTTCTTAATTGCTTTACTTGACTGCCACCATAATATCTTTGAATTATCTGAATTATTATATTTATTATATGTATTATTTTTGTAATTATTGTGATTATTTTTTTATTAAATTATGTTTATTCGTGGCCCTTTAAGCAAATATTTATATATGAGATTCATTGCGATTGATTAATCAGCATCCCATGTAATTAATTTGAGTTAAAAATGTAATCAATTGACAGACATATACATTTTGGTAGATTTCTTTGAAAACATGACAAAGTTGAAGTTTGTAATTTCTGCAAAACCCAGTGAAATTGCAAAAATAAACATTGTTTTCAAACAGCTTTCTCAAATACTCTCGCCTTCTTCGGCTGATCTAATTAACACATAGTCCAGTACCAAATTCATGCCTTTTGTTGAGTCAATGTTGTTGTGTCAGGCTGCTGGGATGCTAAAACAAACTGAGTAATATATTTATAGGGCCACAGTGTATATAGTTTTATGTTTATGTTTATATTTTTCGATTAAATCAACACAAGAATGGCTTACTTACAGTTGACACTGCATAGTAAACTGGGATAGGAGAGAGTATTTTGACATTGGAAAAGTTACACACTTCAGCTTTATTGCTGAATTATATTTAATTATATAATATAATTTTGATTTTCAATTAAATCTGTTTAAAGTAAGTTTAGATGCACTGAAAAAATGAAATAGCATTTTATCCAGCTTATGGGGGTTTTTGAGTCACAAATATGATGTGAATTACTTTCGTATACATAAAAACACGTTAGACCAAAAATATTCCCCCAAATGTTGTCCCAACTAGCCTAAAAGTGTTGTTTGAACAAACAATTTAATGTTCAACAATTTTGCTGGTTTACAAGTTCCCAGCATACATTGCAACATACATAAATTATGCAGTTAGTGTCATAGGCTTATTTTTAGCTGTTTATTGACTTTTTTGTGTAAAAATAATTGAAATGGTGACAAAATGAAAGTTCTCTTATTGTGAATTGATAGTTGGCTGAACAAGAAATGAGTAGTTCTCTCAACAAGACATTTTGCATTTAGTGAACAAACAAATTCACATTGACTAAACAAAGCAATGTTACTGAAGACAGTTATTAAACAGCTGTTGAGAGAACTCAACAATCTTTCTGCACCAGGTTGCTTTGATGTTTTTTAAGTTTGCCCAACAATTCTTTTTTACAGTGTATCTTTACTTGAAAATAAGATAAAAATATTCAGTAAGAAAATGATATTTTCAGTGCATGAATAAAAGTAGTAGGTAATTTCATGCAATTTTAATTAGTGATTAGTTAACGCTCATTCAGATAGTTAGAAATATCATGAAATTGTTTCAAAAAATTCTATATGCTTTACCTTATTTATATCCACGGACCCACCAACAGAACCTTTACAAACCCCTGGTTGAAAACCTTAGATCCTTGAACTCCACAACTGGACTGCAACCAGCATTCACCATATGGAACCTTTTAGTAATCTGGACAAGATGTGATCTATTCTTTGCATCTTAATCTGTGCGAGTGTAATCTCAGTAATGCTGCACAGCTCACATCATCCTTACACATTTTGAGGAATGTGTGTGAGACAAATTAAATGAGTGATTAAAAGTTGGATTTGCAACCAGTATATATTTGTATATTTGTGTGCGTGTGTCTAATTTTGCCTCCTGGAAGATGAAGGCAGATTAGAACAGACAGATTACAGCGAAGTTCTAGAGCGAGTGGAAGACTGTCAGCACACTAAGAGTATAAGAGCATTTTAAACAAATATACATGAAAATTTACACATTTGTCAGGGTTTTAGAAAGTTGAGAGTCCACACTAATCCCAGCAAATCCTTTCTAAACACAAATTGTCTTGTTCATTTAAAAACATATTTAATGCATGAACATCAAGTGCCTGTTTTTAAATGAATCTCTTTGGCTTTCACTGGCTATGTGCTGTTTTTATATATCTTTTAGGTTGCTTCCCTCCAATTCACACACACAGAACTCCCACTGAAGATACAGGATCTCATTCTCCATAAATATGGCTGCACCAGGGAATGCCAAGAATTCAGCCTGGGATCTATTTACAAAGAGCACATCTTCTGCACTCACGTGTTCATATTCACACATGCTGCTGGTTGGACTTCAAAAGCAGACTTACTTATTGCCAAATCAAATTAACAAAGATCTGCAAAACTAGGACGTCAATTAGCAGTGATATTACGTAATTAATTCTGTGAACTACAAATAACCTTTGCTAAAATGTTGGCCACCCTATAGCCCAAAATCTAACTGAACTGCAATACAAGTTCAGTATAATCAAGACTTAAGAGGCATTACTCTCCGGATAGGATTTTTGAGAGTAGAAAAACAGCTGGTAAAGTCATTATGGTACTCTGTCTATCTCTCCTGCTGCAGAACACATACAAACACAATTCGAAATACATCCTTTTGCAATTTGCATTAACTCACCATGCTGTTATAGCCTGAAATCTGATTCAGCGTGTTTATTTTTTGAGATGATTGTAGTATATGTTATAGGTGTGCAATGATCTTTTCACCATTGTTTATCATCACACATGCCTAAAATAGAAAGAAAGAGAGGCAAGTTATTACTCCACCTGCATAGAGTATCTCCCACAAACTCACAGAATTTCACATACCGACACTAACTTAACAAACCCATAGGAACAAATAGTAAGGTATGCGATTATAATGCATAAACAAAGAATGCATGTGCAACAAAATCAGGAATTTTCTTTATCACTTTCAGTATTATATCTTCTTTGCTGTTCTATCAAGACATGCATAAGGTTTGTAAGCTTACTGGTTTTTAAACAGATAGTTAGAGGCATTATTTTTAAATATATTGTAATTATTATAGGTAAATATTGTGGTCAAATTGCACATGCATTAAGAAACATACCTGTCCCTCTCTGTGTATCTCCATTGCACTGTTGCAGTTCTAAGTATATTCGCTGCCATGCCTTCAGTCACACACTCTTTTTTGGTCTCTTGTCTGTTCTTTTTTCTTCTTCTCTGCAACTCTGCTCAACCTCCCTCTGTCCCTGTGACAACAGCCCACATGCACGGCCCCTCCCCCACCCAAATCCTACCCTCCCCCACCCTCTCATTTTGTTCAAAGTATTTAAGCAGAGCAAAAGGGAATCTCTTTAAAATGTTATTACGGTTAAATAACAGTGTTTTCTGCCACTGTTTATGTAAGTGCAACAAATGGCTGGTGTCTTGAACAGTAAACCATGCACTCAAATGCTATTTGTATTATAATGTTATACAGTACAGTAAAATTTGTATTAATTTCTAAATAAGTTTATTATATGTTTGTGCTTATGTTACATGTGTGAGGTTGTACTAAGAAACTTTGGTGTGGTCTGTATATCAGAATAAATAATGTGAAGTAAACAGTTGGACGTGCTGTTGGCTTTTTATTCTGCTGAACTGTTCAAGTACCCTGGAAAGTGGAGGGAAATTCTTCCACAATGACCAATGAAGAACTCATACAAAATGCCTGTGGATAATCAAAAATAAATCAATTTGCCTACTCTCTGATCTTTTCAAAATGGTACTTTACACCAATGAATTCAAAATTGATTTATTTTTGTGGACCTAGAAGCATGTACCATACACATACCCCACAAAATTATGCACCTGAACCAGAAACCAGAGAGAGAGAGAGAGAGAGAGAGAGAGAGAGAGAGAGAGAGAGAGAGAGAGAGAGATTGAGAGAGAGAGAGAGAGAGAGAGAGAGAGATTGCTCAAAGTGGAATAATAGGACACTTTTTAGGGGGCCCAAGCACTCAAGGGCTGAAACTCTATTGTATTTGTCAGGATTTTTATTAGGGCCCAAGAACTGAAAGTGCAGAGACCCTATTGTTCTTCTAAGGATTCTTATTTTTATTTTTATTTTTTTCAAGGTTTCGGGGGCTTTTGGGGCGCTTAATATGCTCAAAAAATGTTGCACACGCATCAGAGTCATCGGCCATTAGGGCTTGGTAAAAGTTCATATATGGGCGTGTAGAGGGGGCTCTGTAACGCCACCTAGAAGATGGGCATGTTTGGGGGGCACATCACTTTTGAACTACAGTCACCAAACTTTGTACATATATAGATCTCATCAAGCCGGACAACTTTCGCGCTGACAGTCATAAGCTCCGCCCAACAGGAAGTTGGCCATTTTGGATTGTTTGAAAAATGCATGCTCTGGAATTTGAAATACTTCTCCTAGGAGATTCATGTTACAGGTACCAAATGTGGCCGACATCATTCCAAGACACTGACGATGCTAAATTGCGAACTGATTTTTGATATATCGAACGGTGTTGCATGGCGACGTAATAAAGTAACGTCAAAAAATGGGAAACAGGAAGTGTCTTATATCTTCTGTGTGCATCATGTGATTTATATCAAAGCGGTCATAGCGCCACCAGCTGACACCAGGAAGTAAGGCAATTTTATCAGACTTTGAAATAGCCCACTTGTGTTTAAATGAATTGCTTCAAAATTCTTTAGAATAATGTCAAGACACTGCTGATGTAAAATTGTAAAGGAATATTTGATATCTTAATTACTGTTGCCATGTCAACGCATTAATTGCTATTATTCCTTTCTTCCTTTATTTGGGTGTTTTTGATACATTTGTAATGCTTTTTTTTAGCTTTTGGATTTTCTCCCCCTTTCTCCCCAATATGGCATGCCCAATTGTGCTCTAGGTCCTCGTGGTGGCGTAGTGACTTAAATCTGGGTGGCGGAGGATGAATCTCAGTTGCCTCCGCGTCTGAGACAGTCAATCCGTGCATCTTATCACATGGCTTGTTGAGTGCAATACCGCGGAGACCTAGCGCGTGTGGAGGCTTCACACTATTCTCCGCGGCATCCACGCACAACTCACCACATGCCCCACAGAAAGCGAGAACCACATTATAGCGACCACGAGAAGGTTAATCAACGTGACTCTACCCACCCAAGCAACCGGGCCAATTGGTTACCTGACTGGAGTTACTCAGCATGCCCTGGATTCGAATTTGCAACTCCAGGTGTTGTAGTCAGAGTCTTTACTTGCTGAGCTACCCAGGCCCCCAGCATTTGTCATGATTAAAATTTCATGAAATTTTGCACACACATCAGAGTCTTCAGCCATTAGGACTGGGCAAAAGTTGCAGGGGGGAGAAGGGCATGCAGGAGGGGCACTCCCTTGAAAATGGGCATGTAAGGCGGTCTCTGTAGCACCCCCATTTTTACCTACAGTCACCAAACTTGGTACATATATAGTTCTCATCAAGCAGGAGAACTTTCATAATTATATTCATTAGGTCCACCCAACAGGAAGTCGGCCATTTTGGATTTTTTCAATATTGCAGTCTCTGAACTTTTAAATACTCCTCCTAGGTGATTCATGAGACTGTCACTACATTTAGACAACATTATGCCAAGTCATTGAAGATGCTAAATTGCGAACAGATTTTAATATATCGAACAGTGTTGCTATAGCGAGGCATTAAATTAATGGTGAAAAATGGGAAACAGGAAGTGTCTCATTTCTTCTGTGTGAAATGTGTAATTTAGATTAAAATAGAGATTCTGGGGGCTAATCACATGGATATGACTATTTTGGGTCACGGTCAACGCACCACCACCTGGCATCAGGAAGTATACCTCTTACAACACACTTTAAAATAGTTCTCTTATATTTACCCAAATTGCTTCAAAATTGTTTAGAATAATGTCAAATGCCAAATACATGTGTCCACTTTGCATTGTTTTCTGAAAGCCACCGGGTGGAAATGGACCAGTTGTGCTTGGGAATGAATGGCTATCTTTGATTTCAATTCTGTCATGAATGTTTTTCGCAATTTGCAATTTTCCGTAAAACCTACTTTTGCAAACTATTCCTAGACTGTTTGCCTTTTATGCAAATGCCTATAACTCTTGAACGGTATAAGATATATTCACAAAACTCGGGAAACTTATGTATGGTGTCATTCTGAGGTCACTTGCAAACTATTGCGCACCTCAGTCATTTGGTGGCTCTATAAAAATGAAAAACCTAAAAATGGCTGTAACTAAGGAGCCATTGTTCCAATCAACCTGTAATCTTGCATGCAGTGTCTTTGTCCAAGGTTCCATCAAGGTCTATGAGGACAGTTGTATATCACGAAAATCATGGCTGCCATCGACCAATCAACATTCAGCAGTTTTTTGACAAGGTTAACAAAGGCCGATCGGAATGAAATGCAGTGGGCATATTTGACTCTTGGCCCTAGAGGTCTGTGCAAAAAAAAAAAAATAATTTTTACATGCATGTAAATCACTGAATATTATGCGGTGTGTCATACAGACACATATTAGACATACCATATGATAGATCTCCACTATCCAAACAACTTTGCCTCAAGGACCATTAGTGTCGATCAAATCGTTTGTTACATATTTGAAATTATTTAAAAAACTTACTTTTGCGAACAAGTCCTAGGTTTTTATGTGACATAAAAAAAAATAAAAATAAATAAAAAATAAAAATAACTGTACAGGAAGAATCTTTGGACAGCCTAGATCAATAATTATCAAAAAAGTTTAACTTTTTATTTGTCATGGCTATAACAAGGTAATTTTAAACATATGGGTGGGGCTTAGTTTACCCAAAAGCCAATAACTCCTAAACAAAGGCTCTGATTGGAGTGTGTGCATAAATGATAACAGAAATGACATCTAGCCACAGGCAGTCATTGTAAATTAGACAAATCTGACAAAATAATGTACTTACTGCTATACTCATCTAATTTGCCAGATGCACTCCAATAGTCGAAAGCACAACATTCTGATGATCTTATAGCCTGTATTAGCCATAGACCTTATTCACAGTAACAGTATATTTTTGATGGGAATGAAAACAAGGCTGAGATATAGACTGCATGCTCTGTATGAAGCCATTTAAAGGTTTTAGGTCACATTTAAAATTCACAACTTGTGCTTTGTGGAGTTTCTTGTCTGATTTTTTAAAAATATTTTTTATTTTTATTTGGAAAGATAATTTTTTCAATGTTTTGTCCACATAATGAATAACACATTAAAGAAACTGTGAGTCTATCGCTCACACTTTTATTTTCATCTTGTCAAAAACCAAAAATGGTACTACTGTGAAAAAGGTCCATGTTTGCTTGGCCCCCGATGATTGCTGCTTATGGCTATATTTGTAATTATTTTTTGAAAGTATTTTTATTAGACATCATGATAAATGTAACTCACTGCTTAATTCATAACTTTTGTTTCATAACTAATTATTGGTCTTTCTACTGAAACATCATCTGCAAATTTAGCATGTGCTGAAGGCATTAATAAATTGCCCAACCAACAGTGATATTATTTGATCCCATTCTAATTAATTGATCCACTGTCTAAGCCATGAGTAAGGAAAAAAGTCTCATACAGGGCAAAGGCAGGATGTAGGACTTAATCTGTGATACACTTGCCTTTATTGGTTCTTAACTGACAACTGAAGTAGTTCATTTTCATCGGGTAATTGGTGCATTATTTCCTAACTTAATCCGGTGAAAAACGGTTGATCTATATTAATTGTGTTCCAAAAGTGGCTAGTAATTTGTTTGCTTACAGATTTTGTAGTATAATTTCAGCATTTTTTCCCCCGTATGTGGCTTTGTTAAAAAATGTATATACATTTTTATAGAAATGTGTTATTATTGTTATTAGGCTTCAAAATTACATTAGTGAAGCCAGTGTGTATAGATAGGGTACTGTATTCCTACAGTTCAGTATACTTTTGGGAATGGTATTTAAAGCAACTGTATTATATTTCTTGTTCATTAGAGTTTAAAAAGGTACTTGTGGAGCTCTTTGTTTAATCACATTTTCATTTAAGCTTAATGAGGACTTTAAGACATTACAGACATTACAGCATAATTTTCTGTTACAGCATAATTTTCGGTAAAAATAATTTGAAACGATGTGTCTTGTGAAATGTGCTATACAAATAAAAATGACTTGACTTGACTTTGTGGTATCGGAACACACAGAATCAATCCACCTAAGCTTTTCAGTTAATCTGTTTAGTTGGAGGCTTACACTGCCCAAGCAATGGATCTCCAGCAAGCTAATTAGCTATCATGGCATTAGCTCATTGCACACAAGACAAGAAATCAAATCCCAGTGGCTTTTTCTGATTAATCAAATGCTTTAACATTGTCTTAGTAAAACTTATCTAATATCTAGCACAACAGCCTATGCTAATACTGTAACTGTTTAATTTTTAATTGATAAACTCTGACTAGCATATATGTGGATTTGTATTAAGAGGTTTTTATTGGCATAAAAACAGATGGTCCTTGGCAGCGCTTCAAATGGCTAACATTAAATGCTATAACAAGCTTGAGTATCTTGTTAGTGGAAGCTAACAGCATTGGCCAGTAAAAACAGCAAGGCCTGTTACATTTCTGTTTTTCATTGTGAGTTATCACCATGGAGAAAAAATTAAAATGGTTGTATGTTTTCTAATTTTGTCTATCAGACGTCTTCATTTTGTATCCTGACTTGGCTTTCTTTTACATGATCAAACATCTGACTTATTTAACCCTTTAATGCAAACCTCGGGTCTTTAGTGACCCGGGGCCTCATTCCACCCCCCCCCGTACCTCATCCATTTTATGGAGTTATGCCCACACCTGTTTAGAGTTCCTCAACCTTTCTCTTTTGAATAGTGTAAAAATAAAAAAATAAAAAGAAGAAAAAAGGGCAAAATTGGAATTGGAATATATATATATATATTATAACTGCTTAGTTATCAAAACTGTATTTTTTTTTTTTTTTGCGCTTCTATAAATCATATTTCTATGTTTATTTCATATCTATAAATGTTTACAATCACATAATATATATTTCTTTGGTTATTACAAGACAAATGAGTACTATATTCATACAAATGACTAACATATCACGTTGATTTTCTGTGTGACAATGGTGAATTATCCGTATTACATATGCATGTACACATACATATTATACATGCTATTTCTTACTCAAGGTGGCACTGATGTGTCAGTGTTTGACTTGATTTACATTTGTCATTGCTATTTGATGAAGTAGCAATGTGGAAGTAAACTATAACAAGTGTAACACATGAACAGTATGATTTGTCTATTGTTTTTTGGGTGGAATACTGAAATTATGTAAGTTGTGCGTCTATTTAGACTTGAGTATGTAATAATGTTTGGCGAAACACCCATGCATTTAACCTCGTACGTTCCTTAGAAATCCTATATTTACTGTGCATTATCACATTAAGAAACAATGAGTTCATCTAAAAGCTGAAAAATGTTACTTTCAGAGGCTTTTTATGGAGTTAGGATGAAAATAAGGCGCATTTCAAACTTTTCTGAGACCCCGTCCTTCGGATAAGACGTTTAACTGAGGTCCTGACTCTCTGTGGTCACTAAAAATCCCAAGGCACATCTCGCATTTAAATGTTTGCTTAATTTAAACATCAGGGTGTAGGTTCTGTTTACTGAATACTTCCCAAGCACCTATGTTTTTAATATAATGATATGCCCAACATTTTATAAACAGAGAGAAAAAAACAAACACCACCAATAAAGCATTTCTCTTCAGAAAAGTTTTTATTTCTTTTTTTTTCTTATTGCTTCGGCTTGGTAGAGAAGTTAACATTTCTATTCACATTTCATATTCAGCCTCTCTTATAAGACTGTATAATTGTGCAATGACATGGCATTATAACATGCATTATAAGGATCAGTGATATTTAAAAACATGCCTTGTTGAAAAGTTGTTGTTCTGCCAAACTGTAAAAGAGATTAAATGTGCCCAGAAACCAATGTGACTCACTTGTGCTGTGTCTTTCTGAGGAAAAAGTGGAAGGGAATTTCGATTGGAAAAAAATTATGGTAAATATTTGCCACAGGTTCCATGTGAATGCTATCTAAAATGTTAAGTGTAATCTGAAAAGTTGTTTCTGTTTAGCCCATTATATGGTCAAAATTGGCACACGTAGTATCACTCTCTGTCATCTAGAGCATCCAAGAGCCTGAACAACAAAGAGAAAGTACATTCAGTAAGTTTTTCCTACATTATGTTACAGGTAGATGTATATGATAGCTCTTCATTGTAAAATACAAAAAAGTATTACTCAGAGAGGTTTTTATAGAATATTTCACAAGGTCTTACGTACTTGAAGTCTCCTCCATCAAGGAGATTCTTGTAAGCACTGATTTCTGCTTCCAGTTTCATCTTCATATTAAGCAAGGCTTCATATTCCTGACCCTGCTCTGTGATCTTTGACCTCAGCTGTGTCAGCTCAGCTTCAAGCTGCATTAAGATGGCATTGTGCTTCTCTGTCTCTGTATTCGAATGTAGCTCTGTATTCCGCAGTGTACCCTCAAGTGATGCTTTCTATAGAGGAAGTATTAGATTGGAATTAAGCATGGAGACAGGAAACAGATGCAAGTTTCAACAGACTTCTTCAATATGAACTCCTTATTATAACTTAAGTGATGATATCTGAAATTTGAAACATTCGTAACACTGTGTCTTTATGCACATGTTCGATTACCAGGCTTTGTTGGGATGCAAGCTCTATTTCTAGTGTCTGAATCTGTCTGCGAAGGTCATTTATCTCCATTTGAGCACCCTGTAATGCCTCTGTGTTCTGTGCTACCTGCATCTGAACTTCTGACATCTGAGGAAAGAGAAAAAGATTTGGTTGGATATTTGAGCTAACAGTTATGTATCTATGTCATAGCAAGATTAGTGTCACTTGGTGGCCAAGGGTTTGTGGGAGATGCATTTCTCCTTCATAAGTTAAGTACCTGGGATTCATGCCACATTTTGAGTTCCTCTGTATTTTTGAGAGCCTGTTTTTCATAGTTAGCCCTCACTTCCTCCATCACTTGAGACAAATCCTGCCCCTTGGGTGCGTCAACATCAACCTGAACACCTGACTGGGCAATCTGGTTTCGCAGCTCTCCAACTTCCTGTGGAAGTTGAACAGAGGAAGTTTGAGATATGTAAAAGTATGAAGAGTTGAAACAATATAGTTGTTCAGTATTAATGGATTCAGTTTTTGCCTGCATTTTATTATATATACACGTCTACAGGTTAATGTAAAAGTATTAGTCCACATATGTGATGATCATGTTAAGCTTCTCAAGATATGTGGCAAACAGTGGAACATTCAGTGTTTAGCAATTCTTAAGCAAAAGAGGACAACAGTTCCTTACATTTTCATGGTTTTTATTGAGGAAGACAAGCTCTTCTTTCAAGGCCTCAATTTCACCCTCCACATTCAGGCGACCAACATTGGTGTCATCAATTACCCTCTTCAGACCTGCAATATCTGCTTCCACAGACTGCCTAATGGCCATCTCATTCTCAAACCTATAACACACAATAATAATATACCAAAATATTTATCTTATAAATTTTTTTTTTCTGTGCTTCTAAAAATTCCAGACCCTCAGAAGCTTTTTAATCACACCGTGTAAGTGTAGTAGGTATTTTTATACATGTTTAAAGTGGTTTTTAAGCAGTGATATTGTACTATGATAGACTACTGACTTGACTCTGAAGTCATCTGCAGCCAGACGAGCGTTGTCGATCTGAAGAACAAAGCGAGCATTGTCCACAGTGGCATCAAACACCTACAGGTAAAACAGCACACATATTTAACCAAACTTTATCTTCAGAAGAACATCTCTTTTTGACACCCATATGAAACCTATTTCCTGTAATGATTGTAAAAAAAAAAAAAAAAAAAAAAACAAGATTTAACAGATGATGTTAATTAGCATTCTTGGAACGGGATTCAGACCGGTATGGGTTCTTATCTTTTTAACTTTAATTACCTGGAATCAGATTTTGTATTTTGAATAAAGCCATTTATTACCTTGCTTTATCAGATTACTTATAAAACTCTCAGAAATAATAATAGTAATAAAAAGCAGAATTGTTTTTCACCCAAACCCAGCTTTGAAGGAGTGGTTCATTTATTGCTACAGTATGTTTGAATATTTGAATGGAAGGAATGATTAAACAACACTCCTGCTTAATTCCTCCATGTGTCACATCCTGCAGTGTTACGCTACATTATCACAAGCGTCTGCTGATCAGAACTGCTCATCTGAAATTTCATTCTTACTGGAAATCTGAATATTTGTGGTAAAAGCTTATTTTTATTTCCCTAAATAAATAAGTATGGTAAGATTTTTTTTCTGAGTTTAGTTAATTCAGCTTGTTTGCCTTGTAGTTTTACAAGTGGAATTGCATGAAGCATGTACATTTCTGGTCTCTAAATGTTATTTAATGGCACAACCACATCTGATACAAATTCTGCAGCAATTCTTTTTTAGATTCTTGTTGTGTGCAAGAAAGCTTTGACTCTTTGTGTGTGTAATTGCTCATCCAACATCTGTTTTGCATTATGATTCTTAGTCAGAGGCTCTGTAGGAAGTTTCAGTTGGCAGAAGCCTGTCAAACATTCTTCTAATGCTTAAGAAATATGAACCGCGATTTTGAATGTTTTATATGTGTTGTCCGTCTCCATGGTTACCAGTTTAAATTTGTGACAAATGTGGAAAGTTTTGAGGAATTCCCTCGTAGTAAACAGAATACATATAGGGAAAAGCAGAACAAGCACAAAGAAAGAAGAGAGAGAAGGGTGTGTGCCACACCCTCTATTGAGATGTAAGGAAATTTGATAAGCCATTTTCTCTACATTGAAAGGTTCTTGTGAACAATACTAAAAAGTTAAAAAAAAAAGGAAACATTTTTTAAATATCATTGAGACATTGGGCTTAAAAATTCACCAAAGTTTTTTTTTTTTTTTTTTTACAATTTTCACGAGTAACACATTATAAATGCCATAAATACCTTTAGCACTTTTTCTCAGTACACTACTTTACAAAAGTGATATAAAGAGCATTTGCTATTTTAATTGTGTGCTATTGCATAAATACAAAGACTTGATTTTTCTACTTGTGCAAAAATGTATCTTCGTCTCTCTCCAAGTGCAGCTTCATAATTTAAGCCAGATTCTGTAATGTAAAACATCTGGTACCTCCTTTTAACATGAAAAACTGCCCTTCAACTATCAAATGCCTCCATTTGCAGCTTCAACCCCCTTACCAAATACAAAACCCACACTCATAGACACATGCAAAGCTTGCATGCCCAAAAGTGTCTCTCACCTTTCTCCTCAGCTCATCCAGGATGTCGTTGAACTTGCTGTAGTCGCGTGTCTCTGGTCCGCCTTTCTCCAGGGCCTCTCTGATCTGCATCTCGAGTTTGCCATTCTCCTGTTCCAGCCTGCGCACTGTCTCCAGATAAGTAGCCAAACGGTCATTCAAATTCTGCATCTGGCCTCTCTCATTGCCCAGGATGGGCCCTGTAGAGCCCACACTTGCCCTGAAGGACCCCCCGGCAGCACCAGTGCCCATACCTGCTGAGCTCACCTTATAGGCAGAAGATGAGGTAATGCCCCCAATTCTAGGGGTAGAACGGAGAGACATGGCAGAGACAGAGGAGATCCTGGTGCCCTGTCCACCTGCCCCACCATACGTACTAGCGGCACGGTGTACTGGCATAGAGCGGGTGTAGGAGATATGAGAGGCCTGAGGTGCGTAGAAGCTCATGGTGGTGGAGGAGTACTGACTGCACGAGAAAATGAGTGCACGCTGGGGGATGTCAACCCTTGAGAGGCGCTCAAAGAGAACTGTGTGGCTTTTATACCCCCACAAAACTCTTTCTGTTCCTCCTTTTCTCTCTCTGACTCACAAACATGCACACTGACCAGCTAAGACCCTGCCCACATGGTCTGTTTTTTCCCTTATTTGTTTTCTGAGTTCTCTGACGCCCTACCCACATCCTCTCTCCCTCCCCTTCTGCCCTAGTCTCACCCCACTCTGCCTCCCTCCATATGAACCAAATTTCTGAGCTCATCTTGCTCTGGCCACATATACATGCACACACAGAGTGCAACCAGATACAGAAATGAATTGAGGCTCATTTTATACTTTTAATCCCACAATGCTTTAGTGAAAGTTTAAATAACAAGACCAACTGAGGAGAACAGAGGATGAGAAAGAAAACAATGGTTTATGATTCTGATCAAGCTCCTTCGGGACAGGCTGAGGCTACACCCATGTATGCATTTTCCCCAAAGGAAGGTCTTTGCAATTCTTTTAAATGTGGACCAAACAATGGCTGTCATCCAAACTTTTTAATATGTCAAATGCATCAAAGTATGTTATTTCTGCACCACTAGCAGCAACAAACGTATTTGCAACCGAGCTGCTTTTCCATTATCTGGCTAGTGTGAGCCAGGGCTATCAACTGGCCTGCCTGGTCCAGTAACCTCTGACCTCGAGCCACGAGACCAAAATCGATCTGCGTTCCCACCATCGGGCCAATAGCCCCACAGCGTTGCCCTAAAACCCATCCTTAACACGCTGCCCTGGTGTAAACGTCACACACCCCACCTATTTTACAAGCAGGAGGGAAGTTGAAGCTGAGGTATCATGTTATCTAGTTATCTAGAATATAGAGTTTATTTTGTTTGTAAACATTAGCTAGCTAGCAAGATAAGATAGCGCTGACAACTCACCGACTGTACCTGCCATGGTCTCCCAAGTGGTCTCTCTACTAACAGCGGGACGATGTCCCAGCACACTATCCATGATCTCGAACCATGGAAAGTTCTTCCTTTGGGCAACGCTTTGTCCATTGTGCGTTTTAACGGATTTGTACTGTACCTGCAATTTTTTAATTTGACTGAAACTGTGCTGTTGTGCGCTGGATACACAAACTGGAAAATTAAGCGAAACTCCACCTTTGAAACTGACCTTGCCTCAGTCTCCAGTTGGCCTTGCTTTGCCCAAGGGTAATCAGCAGGTCAAAGGCCATTGGCCCTGAGAAAGCCCAGAAGAGGCACTATGAAGCCCCGGAAGTGACAGTGGGAACACAACTGGCCCTGGTAAGCACCAGCATGCCCCCATTTGGCCCGATAGTGGAAATGGGGCTCATAATGATTTTCAAACAGGTTTCCCCAAACACATTCTCCATCTTCCATTGGTGGAACAAACAGATGCCTACTAGTCTGACATGATGGACTAGTCAGGAATCAGGATACTGAAACAGAACAATGTTTTGATAACACCACAGTGTTTATACTTTTTTGGGGAATCAACCTACGAATTGACTACATGTCTGATTACCTGTCCTCGATATTAAGATAGATGAAAGTATTTTAACATAAAAAAAATTCACTTCATCCTTAAAGCCTCTAAAAATAAAAACGTATCTACTTTAAAGCTTTGGGTTTCTGCAAACTGCAGCTCTACAAATTGTCTCACTTACTTTTGACCTTTTAAGGTATCCTCCTCAAAGTTACATAACTGTGCAAATATTTTATGTGCTATGTTTAAGAACATACTCAGAAATGATAAAAGTTCAACACTCAAAATAGAATGAGAACTAAAACAACAAGGTTGTTAAAGGCAAAGACTCAAGATCATCTCTTAATGTTTGGAATCGAGGGATTGGGGAACAGTGGGAACCTCAACATTTTGTTGTCTGGTTAATGGTAAAGAGAAAACAATAATGCATAGTAAATTGTTGTGATGGATCTTTGAAATACCTGATTCAATAGTATACCCAGAGGCCTAACACACCCAGAGGTTAACAGAAACTTGAGGAGTTTCTACAAAGCCTTGATATCTCTTGTCTTTCTCATACTTACATGCTTATCCAAACTCCAAGAGTTTTTATGAGAGCTTTCATTAGGTGTACAGTGCTCTTAGCAGTTCTTAAATTGTAACAAGCTTTTTTCAATTTATTTGGATCATATATTTTTTTCCACATAATGTTGTTAAAAGTGGTTAAAAATACAAATAACAAGCAGCAGGTTGCCAATTAAAAGAGTGAAAAAGTGCCCGCCTACTTTTTCAGCCATCTGGGTTCTGGAAATATTTTTCCCATTGATTTCTTCCATAGACTTTTCATTAAATCCTTCATAGAAGAGTTCTAAGCCATGAACCAAACCAACCAGCTCCGAGGTGAATCATAACATTACAAACTTTGTTTTGAAGCAAAAAATTATTAGAAAGTCTGAAAAAAAGACAAAGGTACAAGACTGTGTACTTACCGTCTTTCTCAAGGGGCACGAATTACAATCCCATGAAACATAGCGAATGATGTAATGGAATATAAAATGATGGAAATATATAAAACTATTAATTTTAGTTTGTTGATCGTAAGTACAATATAGCTTACGTTTATGGCAAAATATTCTGATATATACAAATATATAACTAGTTTGAGGGTAAAGAGCGACATTCACAGTGCATCATGGGAGTGGGTGGTTGCTTCTGGGGTTGTTTGGCAAGCTTTCTTGGCTGGAGTTCTCTGATTGGTGGCTCTTTCTCTACTGGACCATGGGTAATATACAGGGTTATGTTTGAAATATATTCCACTACAGATTACAGAATACATGCTGTAAAATGTAATTTGTAACGTATTCCGTTAGATTACTCAAGGTCAGTAACGTATTCTAAATACTTTGGATTACTTCTTCAGCACTGGTAGATTTTTTCACTTGTTTTGACTATAAAAACTCTGCCAGTACAGTAAGACAAAATACATATGTTAAAAATACATTCTCTGGGGGGAGCCTGGGTACGCCACCCCTGGAGTTCGCTAGTGCGCTAGTTCGAATCCCAGGGCATGCTGAGTGACTCCAGCCAGGTCTCCTAAGCAACCAAATTGGCCCAGTTGCTAGGGAGGGTAGAGTCACATGGGGTAACCTCCTCATGGTCACTATAATGTGGTTCGTTCTTGGTGGGGCGCATGGTGAGTTGAGCATGGATGCCGCGGTGGATGGCGTGAAGCCTCCACAGGTGTTATGTCTCCATGGCAACATGTTCAACAAGCCACATGATAAGATGTGTGGGTTGATGGTCTCAGACACAAAGGCAGCTGGGATTCGTCCTCCGCCACCCGGATTGAGGCGAATCACTATGTGACCACAAGGACTTAAAAGCGCATTGGGAATTGGGCATTCCAAATTGGGTGAAAAAGGGGGAAAAATCCCAACAACAACAAAAATAAATAAATAAATACATTCTCTGAAAAACCTGAATATCTTATGCAGTGTTGTTTCTAAAACAAGATAAATCTTGTTTTAAGGGTTTTTAGATATTTTTAAAGGAAAACAATAAAATTATTATCAAGAATACGATTTTTGCCCTATCAAAATAAAAAATAAAAATTGCCTAAGATCAAAGGTCTTACTAGAAAAAAAAGAAATTAAGATCCAACGTCAATTTTCTTGATAAAAAAAAATATGATCGTGCCTGGTTACAGGTGCATGTAAAATGGCTAGAAATAGCATTTTAGCTTAGTGTAAAGCTGATAATTTACACAAGGTTTATTTCTATTTCTTCTACTCCAAACTTCTCTGTCTGCTCATATGAATGTAACACATCATAAGAAAGTGTTTCATCACTGTTCAAATGCACTTTGGATTGCACCATTTATATGTATAAATGTTTTCCATCTGAAAGGACTAAATATTAAATGAAACAAATGACAATAAAATGCAAAGTAATCTCTTCAGTAATCAAAATACTTTTTGAATGTAACTGTATTCTAATTACCAATGATTTAAATTGTAACTGTAGTGGAATACAGTTACTAATATTTTGTATTTTGAATGCGTAATCCCGTTACATGTATTCCGTTACTCCCCAACCCTGGTAATATAGTTGTTCACCAGGAACTCTGCTATTAAACACGATTTTTAAACAATGAATTTGAAATAACGCAGAGTAATGGCTTAAACAGAAGCATAAACTATCAATGAACAACTTCAGTGCTCACGGTAGGCCTGTCTAGATGTTTGTAAGTTACCGGTAGAAATCAGTTTGTCTGTGGAAAAAATTTATGGGATTTTTACTTCCGGAACCGACTATTGTTTTCTCATGAAAATCTGATTTAAGGGGATCCGAATCAGTGCAGTGATGCCAAAAACATAACTTTTCAGCAGCATGACATTAACTCAGCTGTCTTCAAAACAATAGCTTTTCCAATAACAAGCTACTTTTTCTAATGAGTAGCTGTGTAGCGCCATAAAATGTTCCATCAGTGTTTAGGGTAGCTAAGCAAACTGAGCTAGTACTCTACGGTACGTGTCCACTAGCGGAAAAAATCAGCTCATTGACACTCACAAAGCTTGAGAGTTGCAGCTTTGAGGTGTGTTTGCAGTTTGTGAAGCGAGAGTGTATTGTCTATCATTTTTTTCAGTGCACGAGCAATAATATAATTTGATAGCCTATATGTGTGACTACAGTTGGAAAGATAGTATACAAACTGTATTGATTTATTACACTTTTGCTTTCACAGCCACAGTATTGCCACGATGAACGCGTGCAATCCCCATTTAAGGTCTGTTTGAAGTCTGAATTAAATATAATGTTTGGATTAAAGCACTGAATCCAGCAAAAACCTCAGCATTATCGTCAGATTTTGAAGCATTAGATGTCACTGATTTCAGTTTACTGTGATTGGCTGACGGCAGGTGTTTTCCACTACTCATTTGCATAACGTAGAGCATTTCTTAACTTTTTTGATGTTCTCGGCTGCTCTCAACACTTGCTCCGCTCTACTGTTAATCCCAAATTCCCCCCTCGTGAGCATGGCGCTCTACTCCAGTGACTTCCATAGGAATACATTTAAAAAACCCGCTGAGCTCCATTAAAAATGCACCAGTGGACACGTCAGATTTTTAGTGAATTGGTTCATTCGGATGGTTCAGACGTGAACAGATTCAGAGAAAATTATTTGTTAATTGACTTAGGTCCCTAAATTGCTGTAGGACATTTTATGTTTTCTTTCTTTTCTATTGCAAAATATTTTGTTAAATGCTCATGTTTATCACTATATTTCAACTCAGTTATGATGTTTTCTAGTTTTAGTGTGAATTTAGGTAAAATAAAAAAAATCTCCAGTAGCGTACCGATGGGGGGGCTTCAGGGGCTTAAGCCCCTTATGTATTGTCCCAAGACTCTGATCTTTTTTTTGAAGATTCATACACATTTACTTCAAAAATTAAAATATGTTTTATGACTTTGCCTTTATTCACCCAGTAGTCTTTCTGTCCGTGATGAAAAGCAGTAGGTGCTGGCCGTGGTTGATTATCGCTTGAGCGTTCATTCGGTTCACTGTAGAAAGCCCTCACATTTATTTGTAGCCATAGCTTGAAAACTACTTGTTCCGGCCAGTAGTTGGGACTGTCGTCATTCGTCAGGTTTAAACAAACTGTCATTGTAATATGCATGCATTATCAGGTATTATTCAATGTTCAGCGAAAATGAGATCTTATATCTAACTATACTAAATAATTGTTGACAGTTTACAATGTGACTTGGTAAGTTTATAGTTTGAACATTGACATTATTTGGGGGAATTTAAAAATGTTATTCAATGTATACTGTATATAAATACATGTACATGGTAACAGAACAATGTTCTTGTAAATTTTACAAGCTAGATATTAAAGATATTTTATTTAGGTTTTATGTAGCCATCTAGGTAGCTCTCTGATAGCATCAATTTCTGTAACGTTACTTACCTAAAGATGGGCAAATAAGTTGTTCATACTTTAGCCAAAGTCTTTTTAGTAAGTCAGTCCACTGGCAGCTATCTCTGAAACACTCCCAGGAATCTATTTCCAGTCAAGAAAGTGCAGCTTCTATCTACTTAAATGGGGAAAGACTGAAATCTCCAAAACAGTTGGTCTAGATTATGATCAAAGAACATATTTCAAATCAATATTGAAATCTGACAACACTGGTATCATAAATTGTGCTCCTTTACCTCAGATTACGCTAAAAAAGCTATATACGCATGCTATATTTTATAGCTAATGTGTTTGCGCATTCTCGAGTTGATTGACATGCAATGTCTGTATCTAAAAGGTGATTGGCTCTTTTACTTGTAATGCGGGACTTTCTTTCTACATCCATTGACCATTAGGCATTCTAATTAAGGGTACGTTTACATGACGATGATGTACTAAAAACGGAAAAGTTTTTCCTTTGCGTTTTTGAAAAGTTTCGCATACAGAGGACAACGTTGTCAAAACGATCCCCGTTCACACGGATCTGCATAAACGATTAAAAACGCTGTATTATGCATGCCAGGCCAGTAGTTGGTGATGTCACTTTGTAAAGAAACACTACGCACCTGCACACATAAGCATTCTTCTTGTAGCCTTGTAGTGCATTGCTTAGAGTATGCTACATGCAGGCTAACATCTTAAACCATATTGTAAATTATATTTTCAAATGTGAAGACATGCAGAAAATAACTACATTTTTCAGAAAACGGTGAGTCAGGAGGAGATAGGGAGCCCAAGAGGTATGACATGGCCCATGATAGATAATGAGTAGATTGATATATACCCTTTACCTCGTCCAATCCTAGCAATGCCCCTGTTTGTCACCCAAACTGATCTTCATTGTTGTTGTTTTTTTGTTTTTGTGGAAGAAGATACTGTACATAACCTTCTGCTGTAATTATAAATCATAATATTTGATAGTTATGTATTTAGAAAAGATATTGCCTTCTTAAATAACTTAAATGCAGTTAGCTACTTTTTGTTAGTACATTTTAGTGTTGCTAACATCTTTTGAAAAAGAGTAGTGTGACTGTAGTTTAACTACTTCATGAGTAGCTTGGCAAATATATGCTATTGGTCTAATCAGCTGCCATAGTAGTTTCTCTGTATCAGGGGTACAATCTGTAGTTTGTCTTTGTTTGGATGATAGATTACAGAGGGCTTTGGTTACTAGATGAGTCATCCGTCCCATGATTTCCGGGAGCTCTGAACAGTGATCCAAATCACAAACTGGCTTGAGGGAAAAAGTGTATGTTTGATCAAACCTCTCTTCTGTCCCTGCTTTCTTTTCTATCTTCTCTCTACTTCTCTCTGCTTGATGAAGACCTGCATGTTCTCCAACAGTAGTGAAGCAGTGAAGTATATAGTTGTATTCAAGACCATACTGAGTGTTTGTTTTTATCATACACATGGCAACCTTATGTGTATATGTTTCATATATTGTACTGTTGCCAAGCAACAGTTTCAGTTCCTTTTTGCGGCTACGAAAAACTGCACTGTGCACATTAGTAATGGTTTGATGGCATAGAAATAAAATCAGTATTATGAAAAGCTGATCAGAATAAATGACATTTACAGACTTTCTCATTTCATAAAATTATTTTTTTCTGGTCAACAGTCAATAACTCAGTGGGAATGTCACAAGTCTAGATAAAGATCTGTCTTGTATGATAAGGTCTGCTAACACAGACAAGCCATCACATTGAGGAGGAATGTCTCACCAATGAACAGCATATAAAAAAAATTAAAAAACAGTGGACACCATTGGCAAAGAGAAAATAGAGTTAGAAAGGAAAAGAGTGGCAAAATAGCAGGAAAGTGAGGGGACAGCGAGTCACACTCCAGATTGAAAGAATTTGCACCACCCCACCCCTTTTACTGCCCGTCACCACCCATGCCCAACTCTCTTTCTCTCGCCTGCACAGTCATGCACACTTTATTTCTCAGTTTTGTGACATTCAATGTTTTAAACTATTAAGTTTAGAGAGTTTAAAGAAGGTCTGACATAAAGGTCTGACATAAAGAAAGCACATGCACTCTTTCCAGTTGAAATTGGCTTGACTGGCTTTAGTGAGAGTGAAATAAATATTCTTGGCAATCCCATTCAGCTGAACTTTTTATTACACTTTTGTGTTAGTCTGTTTTTGACTCATGTTTCCACCCAGTTACCCTCTCCATTGCCCAGTCATTATCTGCAACTTCAATAAACTCCAGGAATGGGAGAATAATAAAGAACAATGGAGTCCTGAGAGAACAAGGAAGAAAAATCTGAATCCTTCAACAAAGGGAAACTGGATTTCATTAATTTTTTTCCTCCTTTTTTTCTCCCCTTTTGAAATTTATATATATTTTTTCCCTTTTTTAACAAGCATTGTTGGTAAATTAGCATATGTTGCATGTATTTTACTAAGTGAGAATGCAGTACAGTAGGTTCTTTCGTAAAAAAACAGTCAAATGTACAAAGTGATCACAACTTTATTGATTAATGGGAAAGAGAGTGAAAAAAAAATTGATGAGAGAGGATGTGTGGTATGATGTAGAAAACAATTGTAGAATTAAGATTATAATTATTTCTGGTTGCATAAGTAAAAATGCTATAGTATGATTTGACTCCATGAGTCATTGTGTTTTGAGTGTCTGTAGACTAATTCTAAGATAGAAGGTTGTGTTTTAAGACTGATTGTTTAGAGTGAGGTAAGATGTGATCAGGATCAGGGTAAGAGTTTTGCTGTATTGGATGTGCTATTTTATATTTATATTATATTTTCTCAACAGAAAAAAAACAATGCTTTAAAGAATCTTCATCAGACAGGAAAAGGCAAAATAAAGTTATGGAGGGTTAATGTCTGCTTGTCTAGTTTAAATTGAATTTGGCAATGTTTCAAGTTGTGATACTGAGATTGGTATAAGCAGTGCTGGGAAGTAACTAATTACATGTAATCTGATTACATAACCAAATTAGAAAAATCAAGTACTTGTAATTTGATTATTACATTTTATAATGTAAGTAGTCAGATTACAGTTAAATTACAGTTAAACATGTTTACATTCTTGATTGCATCATCAGTCAGCCAAAGGCAATAACTAGTGTGTTATTTATTGATTATGCTACTAAATTTTAAAAAAGCAGTCTGAGCCAAGCTCTGAAATATGTGTGACAGGCCTAACCAAGTAGTACTATATACATTGAAGATAGTGCAGTCCCAGTCCTCATTTGACCACATACAGAAATAAGTTGCAACAATGCAATCTTTGCCTACAAAAATGATATTAATAGGAAAAGACTCCACATCCAATCTAATGAAGCAGGTTTGGAGGTTCTATATGTTTTCTATATTTGTATATCTATATATTCTCTATATATGTTCTCTAAACATAAAATATTTGAATAATTATTCTAAGTATCATCTAACCATGTGTGCATGAAGCTGCTGAAATTGATACACTGCACTGAAAGTAATTATTACAATCCACAAATACACACCTAAAAAGTGTCATCTAAAAGATTACGTAACGGATTAGAATTTAAGTTCTGTAATTTTTAATCAGTACCCGATTTTATTTCAGAAGTAATCTACCCAGCACTGGGTATAAGTAAAAAGTAGGTGAAAATCAACATTGATTCTACTGTCAGTGTATTGGAGACATTATGCAATTCCAAAGTCAACCACAAGGGGGCGTACAACCATTACACATTGGGGAAATGTAATTTCCTCATCAGCTCTACATTTTTCTCTCTTGAGTCATTGTAACAAAGCATTTAGCATTGCATTTGTCAGCAGAAATTTAATGATATAAATTTTGCATATACTCTTCTACTAAAAAAGCATGCTGGTTAAAGTCAAACATGCAGCAGCCATGTAACTTTTAGTGTAATTAATAAACTGAATATTTACATAAAATGTATTTTCAGATCCTTGCTTAAATAAAGTGCATGTATTCAGAGTAATGTGTAACAGCTGAGATTTTAGGTTGAATATGTGCTGAGCAGCTGCATTTTGGAAGCACTTGAAGAATTATAAACAACATAGGGCAAAAAATCTCAAATTCTTTTAAACAGTCTTTTAAACATACAGGATTCGCAAGAAATAACTTTTGCCAGAACTGAGGCTTGATCAACAGTGTTCTTCTAGCTCAAATTTTAGAACATGGCGCCAAAAATGCAATGATCAAAGGTTTGATTCCTAGGGAATGTGCATAATGATTACAAAAATATTTATCATCAATGTACTGTAAATTGTTTTGGTTTAAAGAGTCTGCCAAAATGCATAAATGAACTAGCACACCTCTTACTAAGCTGTTTTCACAAACTTCAAATTTAAGTAACCAAAAGTTGTGGACAAATTCACTTTATTTACTTCTAACTATTTTTATCTAACTGTTTTGCATAAATATTAATTTCCTTTGTGTGAGGCTAATACATGGTTGTGGTATGTGTGTATCAAAACTAGTTTTTTGCTTTTAGCCTATGTACTGTAAATATAACACAACTCCTCATTGTCTGTTCTCAGTCCCGACTTATCACAGTTCCTGTTTATGTAAAAACCTCCCTCCTTCAGTTCTGCACCTCTAGCGTACAAAGAAGGCTTTCTCTCTCCCTCTGTGAATCATTTATCCCAGAGCAATCAGATGTGTTATGCCTGCTTTCATATTGTAGATTTCAATCATAAGCCAATTGTTTCCCATCACCGCTGTCATGAGTTTACCCCCTGTTTAATAAGGGAAACCTGTTTCATACATGTTGTGCATATCTTGTGTTTAAAGATCTGTTTTAACAACGATTGGCTGTACCTGCCTTTAGGACACCACACCCTTTTATCTTATGACAATAATACAGGCAATGTGAATGAAGAGTAGACAGCAAGCACTCTTGAACATTCTAGACAATAAGCACAACATTCTTTCTCTCTTGCCCAACAATCTGAAAATGTTAGTCTTGCTCACTACTGGTTTGGACTTGTTTGTAGATATGCTCCTCACATGCTACTCTTGGACTCACAGATAAAAATTAACATAAGTGGTTAAAAGCTCCCAAGTGGAATTATAGTTCAGACGGACTGATCTTGCAACAGTGCAAAGTTTCACTCATGGGTTTATTACTTTAACCTTTTTGTCCAAGGATGGATTATGAACCAGGCCAATGGGGCCAGTAGCATGGCAAATGGAGACAAGCCTCTGCAGATGTAAAACTGACATGGAAGAACTGATCTTAAATACAGGTGCATCTCAATAAATTAGAATGTCGTGGAAAAGTTCATTTATTTCAGTAATTCAACTCAAATTGTGAAACTCGTGTATTAAATAAATTCAATGCACACAGACTGAAGTAGTTTAAGTCTTTGGTTCTTTTAATTGTGATGATTTTGGCTCACATTTAACAAAAATCCACCAATTCACTATCTCAAAAAATTAGAATATGGTGACATGCCAATCAGCTAATCAACTCAAAACACCTGCAAAGGTTTCCTGAGCCTTCAAAATGGTCTCTCAGTTTGGTTCACTAGGCTACACAATCATGGGGAAGACTGCTGATCTGACAGTTGTCCAGAAGACAATCATTTTCAATGTTTTGATCATGATGATTGTCACAAACATTCATTGCCAAAGAAGCTGGCTGTTCACAGAGTGCTGTATCCAAGCATATTAACAGAAAGTTGAGTGGAAGGAAAAAGTGTGGAAGAAAAAGATGCACAACCAACCGAGAGAACCGCAGCCTTATGAGGATTGTCAAGCAAAATCGATTCAAGAATTTGGGTGAACTTCACAAGGAATGGACTGAGGCTGGGGTCAAGGCATCAAGAGCCACCACACACAGACGTGTCGAGGAATTTGGCTACAGTTGTCGTATTCCTCTTGTTAAGCCACTCCTGAACCACAGACAACGTCAAAGGCGTCTTACCTGGGCTAAGGAGAAGAAGAACTGGACTGTTGCCCAGTGGTCCAAAGTCCTCTTTTCAGATGAGAGCAAGTTTTGTATTTCATTTGGAAACCAAGGTCCTAGAGTCTGGAGGAAGGGTGGAGAAGCTCATAGCCCAAGTTGCTTGAAGTCCAGTGTTAAGTTTCCACAGTCTGTGACGATTTGGGGTGCAATGTCATCTGCTGGTGTTGGTCCATTGTGTTTTTTGAAAACCAAAGTCACTGCACCCGTTTACCAAGAAATTTTGGAGCACTTCATGCTTCCTTCTGCTGACCAGCTTTTTAAAGATGCTGATTTCATTTTCCAGCAGGATTTGGCACCTGCCCACACTGCCAAAAGCACCAAAAGTTGGTTAAATGACCATGGTGTTGGTGTGCTTGACTGACCAGCAAACTCACCAGACCTGAACCCCATAGAGAATCTATGGGGTATTGTCAAGAGGAAAATGAGAAACAAGAGACCAAAAAATGCAGATGAGCTGAAGGCCACTGTCAAAGAAACCTGGGCTTCCATACCACCTCAGCAGTGCCACAAACTGATCACCTCCATGCCACGCTGAATTGAGGCAGTAATTAAAGCAAAAGGAGCCCCTACCAAGTATTGAGTACATATACAGTAAATGAACATACTTTCCAGAAGGCCAACAATTCACTAAAAATATTTTTTTTATTGGTCTTATGATGTATTCTAATTTGTTGAGATAGTGAGTTGGTGGGTGTTTGTTAAATGTGAGCCAAAATCATCACAATTAATAGAACCAAAGACTTAAACTACTTCAGTCTGTGTGCATTGAATTTATTTAATACACGAGTTTCACAATTTGAGTTGAATTACTGAAATAAATGAACTTTTCCACGACATTCTAATTTATTGAGATGCACCTGTATATGCCAGTGACTACTGCCACAATGTGAAACACCTTATTGCTGCTTTTATGTTGCACACGGTACTTTGTTTAATTTTGTAACTGTAACAATTATGCCTGGATTTTAGAATTTTTGGGATGTAATTCAATGTAATTTGGACATTATTAATAATTTGGACATGGTTTCTAAAGAGACTGGTGCCCTGGGGCTTCACAGGACTATAATATGTCCTTGTTCTGGTTACAAGCTACACAAATTTCAGGGGTGTACAGGAGGAATTTTACCTACCTCACCTGATCCTGATTAGATGGTCAGGCCAATCTTTGATAATCCAGGACAACTGATTACCCTTATCTGTCACTATGAGCATAAATCAGTAGGAAAGTAATGTAGTACAGTATAGACCCAGCAGAAATAGTGCTTGAATGTTGCAATTATAATTTTATTAACACACAATAATGTCGTTTTTAAACATCTTGTAAATTAAAATAGTTGTGCTTTTAGTATGCATACTATATATTTGCATGCCTTGCATCTCCAACATATTTAATCGTTTTGATGTAGACGTATTCTTTTAGATAGCTATTAATAATAAGTGTTCAGTATTTAATGAATTAGATTTGTCTTAAATTGACCTTTAAACCTATAAGCTCTTTTTCATTTTTTAATGATATAGTTTATTATAAATTGTGAGACTCTCAGCCTAAGAACCCCCCCCCCCATCCCCCCCTCCCCCACACACGCACACACAAACTTGAGCCAAAAATTAACTTTTTTTATTTGATTTTTCTGATTTGACATTATATATCTCAAGGTGTAAATAAGGTATCTCTGAAAAACTGCTTTTGTTTTGTTCCCAATCTTGTCACCTGTAACTGAATAAAATGTTATATTGATACCAGAAAGCAAGCAAAATTTATAACATTACAAATATAATTTATCCAAATAAAATAATTTTGGGTGTCCAAAAACATCTCCAAGTGTCCAAAAGCCTCTCCAAACAAATAAACATAATACTTGTACATAAGACCTAATTACACATGCATTAGAGTGAACGATCCTCTCTGCCCATATTTTGATGACTTCTAATACCATTAGTTTAGCGTTCCACAATGCTGGACAACATACTACATAATTTCTGATGTAGTCATATGATCCAGGAAAGCTAATGTGTTTTTAGCTAGATAGCACATTATGTGCTGTGTGCACATTGTGCTTCGTGTGGTTTATCTAATGATCCATGCATCAAGTTGTGTGTGGGCTCCTCTAAGTAAGGGTACATGATATTTTATTTTCTGTTTATTTTTCGTTAAGTTATAAGCGAAAACGTGGCTTATAAACAACACTTAGCAATTACTCGCTATATTTTTGTCTGTGAATAAAACAAATAGGCGGGTTGTATTCTACTCTTTGAGAGCTTTCCAATGACAAATGACACATGGCTATTTGATCAGTTTGATGTTTTTAACCGATGACAATAATATGTACAGTGCAAAATTATTTCAAACACTTCTGATTTGTCAGCAAATTTCAAAGCACTTGTTCAATTTTAATCATAATGCCTACATGCATTGTAAAGTAGAGGTTCTAAGCTTTAAAACGATACCTATTTTGTGTTGGTCAAGACTGTAGTTATTCATATTTGATAATTATGTTTTTCTCGGCAGGCCCGCTTGCAGGCCAAACCGAGCTTAAAGGGGTTAACTGAATATAACTTATACAACCGGGCCAATTGTTTGCTTAGGAAGCCTGGCTCAGCACACCCTAGATTCGAACTCACGACTCCAGGGGTGGTAGTCAGTGTCTTTGCCAAATAAAAAATAATAAAGTTTACTAATACATGTCAGTTTTCCCTCAGCAAGAGATGTAAAGATGTAGACTAGAACAAACATTTAGTTACTTTTTATTTTTTAATCTTTTGAAAGTTAACTCTGTGCCAGTAGACCTTTATGATGAAGTAGAACGAAAGATGACTTGACTTTTTATGGTGAAAGTATACCAACCTCTCACCCATAAATCAGTCCTGAAAGCACAGTAATGAACATGACACACCTACATAATGAATATAAACACCACATAATGTCTCATAGTTTTGCAGAAGAGGCCTGCTGTGCCATCTCCTTAAATGTGTTCACTTAAAACATTTTTAGGCTTGTATTGCTTATATTATTGCACCTCTGATGAAGTAAAAAAAAAAAAAAAACTCAAAATAAAAATCAAACATAGCTGCTAAGACATACAAGACACTTTTAAATGATTTATAAAGTGTGTTTTGTCTCTATCTCTCCTGATGTTAAATCGGAAATGCCAATAAACAACATTTTAAAATTAAAACAACCAATCATTTTAGATTAAAAATGTCAGCATTACCAATACCATAGGAAATAGAGGCAAGCAACCAGCCAACACCCAAAGAGCGCAGCTTATAACTGTACCCCATCAGAAACAAACTCTCCATGGACTGTAGTTCCGGGCAGAAATGTAGCGAATTATCTGCACTTGAAATAGAGTTCACATAACAAATGTTTGAATGTTTGCCTGCACAAATGTCCACGGAAAAATTAACAAAACAAATTACTGTTATTAACAACAATGTTGTTGATGATGATGATGATGATAATGGTGATGGTGATGATGATGATGATGATGATGATGATCCAAAAGGGGGAGGGGGGAATGCACACACATCCAACACTTCTACAACAGGTGCTGGATCAAAGCAAAAAGCATTGAAATAAAACTGAAGTGGATCCACACACTCTTTAATTATTCCCTTTTATTAATTTAAAAACCACAGCAATGTTTTGATCATGATGATTGTTTTCAACATGATGATCCAATCATTATTATCATTTTGAAATTGAATTTTGAGTTCTGATGAAACTCACAAAGTAACCATGAAAAATATGGAGAAATATATATAACAAAAACAAATATTGATCCAGCAACATAAACCTTTCCTATTTCTATGGTCCAGATGACAATTGAATTGAGTGGTAGGGTGAGTATGAAATGAAAGGGACGGAGAATAACATAAAATCGGTTGAGATCAAATTATTGGGGATCATTATTATTTGTGTTTTCCTGAGTTTTTTATGTCCATTTAAAAAATGGCGGAAATATGCTGCGTCATTCAATGACGTTTGTGGCGAAACTGCAGACAGCTAAATGTATAAAATATTTAAATTATGACAATATTAAAAATTGATGTTTAATTCAAAGTAAATCCTTTCTTATAAAGCCTGTTTGATTTAGTTAATTCCCTAATGTTAATTAGTGCATTAACTATCAAACATGTACTAACATGTGATTAAGGTGGCTGTTATTAAAGCATGAATTCATATTCATGTTGTAGTTAATGTTAGCACTTCATTAGTTCCTGATTAGTCCATTCCTTAACTCATCATTAATTCAGGCGAAAGTAACTATTAATTGAGGTAATAATTCATGATTATTTATGTACTGTTATTATAGTGTTACCAGGCGTCTCGTATCACCCTGAAGGGGTTTATTGTGCGGTAACAACCGGCTTTACATTACCCCGATTATTACACATGTTACTGACCAAATAAATAAATACATGGAAATAAAATGTTGATTTGTGTTAAAATGATGTAATTTGAGAAGAAAGAAATGGTTGAAATGCTAAAATCCACCTCCGGTTTGCGTCGGATTTCTGTTGGTATATATTTTGTGAAAATGACTGTCTGACTTCTCATTATTCAGCCTATTACAAGACTACTTGCCAAATAAACAAATAGATGGACATGACACTTTAATTTGCACTGAAATTGTGTAATTATGTGAGAAGAAATAAATCACTGAACAGCTGAAATTCCACCTCCAGTTTGCATCAGAGTTCGGATTTTTTATTATTTAATGAATGTCTGACTGATTAGTATATGTCTTATTACAAGACTACTTGCCAAATAAATAAACAAATGCACATGAAACATTGATTTGAGTTTAAATGATTTTATTAACTTATCGCAGAGTGATACGAGAAGCAGGAAAGAGGGCTCAGATACCCGGATGAGCGGTCTGATACGTCAAAGTGCGATGGTTACAGAGAAATATCAGACTGCTTGATGGTGCCATTGACCAATCAGAATCGAGTATTCAGGCAGCCGTGTAATAAATTTAAGTACTGTACACTATGGTGTGTCTTGACAGGTTTGGCTGTGATAGAATGACTGCAACTCAGCCAGCAATAAAAGCACAGCTGTTAAAAGTCTTGGGCCGTTATCTTTACAACAATGCGGGGGTTGGGATTAGCCAATAATAACTTTTGCCTTCAGAGAAGAACAATTTACGCTTACCTTGTTGAACACTAACCAAAGGAATGTTTGAACAGGGAGAGATTGTTTTAGCATTTGTAGATAGTAGGAGAATGTCAATCAATGAGCTGGGACAGGTTTAAGTCTGCAATCCAGGGCCTATCATGAGTGGGTGGATATAAAACTGAAGTTGTGAAATCTCATATACAAACAATTTTATGTACATGGACACAAACACGCACTCATGAAACAAAGGATCTCTTTATGTTCTTCAATTATAGGATTTTGACTGTTTTTGATTCTTTCATTGCACTTTTTTCTTGAGTATCCAAACCAGCCCAACACAGCAACACTGGCTAAACCAGTGGCGTGATTTGTGGCATGACTATCTAACCATTTTTTGTCCATTTGTCTGACCAATAGCAGACAGGGAAGTGTTTAGGAAACCTATTCGACAGCTGTTATTTTTCCACTACTTTTTGGTGACACTTGTGGCTTAGAAATTACACACTTTGCCTTTCATTTCTGACATCATAACATTTTATGACTGATCTTTGATTTCTCTCATTGGTAGATCATGATGCATCAAAAAGCCTTGACTTGGATCTAGTGCCCACATATCAATTAATGATACCAAGTAATAGCAGATTTGCTTCATGATCTCTAAGTATGTTCTAACTTAATCATAAAAGAAATTAAATAAGTTTTGGAGTATTCTAAGTATGTGCAGTGTGTTCAGAGATCGAAGAGAGACAGTCAATGTATAACACTGGGATTGTTCTCCCAACATTCCCTATAACCCCTATACATATCTTGAAAATTGTTTCTCAACCAATAAGCTGGCCTCGAGCCACTCCTTGCCGTCGATATAAGAGTTTAAAAGACTGTCTCTCATCCCATCGCGTTTGAGTTTCCAACATCTCAACTTTATGTTTGTTCTGTTATCCAGAGATGCTGAACATGAAGAAAACCGTGAGGTCCTATAGCAGACAGTCCTCAGTGGGTGTGAACAACAAGAGCTTCTCCTCGAGCAGCTCCTTTGGGAGCATCTCCAGTGGAGCAGGGGGTGCTGTTGGGGGGTTTAAGGTTGTTGGAGGGTACAAATCAAGTTCTGGGATTTATGGAGGTGGTCTGGAGTTTGGATATGGGATGGGGATGGTGTCAAGAGAGGGTTGGGGCTCTGCTCCATCTGTTTGCCCTCCAATTACAGCTGTGAAGGTCAATGAAAGTCTCCTAACAACTCTGAACCAGGAGATTGACCCTATCATCCAGGCCATCAGGACTCAAGAGAAAGAACAGATCAAGATACTCAACACTCACTTTGCTTCACTCATTGACAGAGTAAGTTACTGTGAATCTTTTCTTTTTTCTTCTTCTCTTCTCTGGAATCCTCATGAAGTCTGTTTGTTTGTTTATTTGTTTGGTTATTCATTTATTTGAACTAGTTAATTTACATGAACTGTCTGAACTATCTGATTCACTTAAATGATTTGGACTTCCCGATGCTACTTGTGTATAGTGAGAAGACGTTTAGGGGTCATTCACACCGAACACGTTTTTGTGTCCGTCTGCGTTGTTTTTCAATAGTTTTCCTATGAAAACATGCGCTAAACAGACATATGGCATCTCATGCAGGTGCGTGTTTTTTTTTTAGATGCCATATCATGTTAAAAAGTATTTCTATTGTTAAAAATGGTCTCGAGACACCTGCGTTCTGCTATAGTTGTGATTCTGCGTATAGCTTTTCTTACCACAAAAATGCGTTCGGTGTGAATGGCTCCTTAGGTGAGTGAGCACATTTGATCACTCCCTCTGGTCGCTTGTCTGTACCCTAAACCTAACCATAACCCCTAACTGAACAATGTAATGTGTTGCACGTAGTTAGTTACTATCAAACAAAGCGTTAGCTCAGGCAGGTCATGTTAATCAAGATAACAATCAGCTGACATTTAGCTGATCATGTCTACCAATACAATTCAGTCTCCAATCAAAGCGGTTCGTTTTAAGTCTTCCCTTCATTCATTCTCTCAGATGTCTGTCCTTTGCATGGATGCAAGTTACACTTAACACCCTCAAACATTCACAGTTAATACACTTAACACCTGAACATTCCACGCTCACATTCCAAAAATATTGTGCATTCTTTCTCAGGTATGAAGATGAAATTAACAAGCGGAATGACTGTGACAATGACTTTGTGCTCCTTAAAAAGATCAGCATATGTACAGTATTTTATTTATTTATTTATTTTCCCCTTTTTCTCCCAATTTGGAATGCCCAATTCCCAATGTGCTTTTAAGTCCTCGTGGTCACGTAGTGAATCACCTCAGTCCGGGTGGCGGAGGACGAATCCCAGATGCCTCTGCATCTGAGATCGTCAACCTGCACATCTTATCACGTGGCTTGTTGAGCGCGTTGCCACAGAGACATAGCGCATGTGGAGGCTTCACACCACCCACCACAACAACCACGCTCAACTCACCACGAGCCCCACCGAGAACGGACCACATTATAGCGATCATGAGAAGGTTACCCCATGTGACTCTACCCTCCCTAGCAACCAGGCCAATTTGGTTGCTTAGGAGACCTGGCTGGAGTCACTCAGCATGCCCTGGGATTTGAACTAGTGAACTCCAGGGGTGGTAGCCAGCGTCTTTACCACTGAGCTACCCAGGCCCCGCTGTACAGTATTTTTAATGCATATGCAGGTTAAGTAATTTTTACAGTTTGTACAGTATAAAAATCATTATGTCTATGGAGAGTCCTCATAAGGATAGCCGCAACAACATGTGTGTGTGTGTGTGTGTGTGTGTGTTAGGATGCTGCTAGTGCATACCTAAATAAAGTGAAGTTGGAATGTAAATTTGACAACCTAACATCTCTTTCTCCATCTCTAAACAGAAATGTGAGTTCCTTTATTCACTTTGAATCATTTCTCACTGCACATATTTTTACAACATCACATGTTTTAATCAACATCAAGATTTTAGGTTGAAAGTTATATGAATGTATAAGGGAAACATTTTAGTTGCTGTGACTGGCCACATTTCTCTTAAGTTTCTCACAGTTTTTAATCACCTGTTTGCAGGGGCCTAGATTCCAGGGGTGTCATATACATACAGTTGTGCTCAAAAGTTTGCATACCCTTGGAGAACTGGAAATATATGTACCATTTTTAAAGAAAACATGAGTGAGCAGGCAAAACACATTTATTTTATTTCTTATAGGATTCATATTCAACTGTAGGTTATAACAGAATGGCACAATCATAAAAAAAAATTAAATGACCCCCATTCAAAAGTCTGCATACCCTTAGTTCTTAATACTGTGTATTGCCCCCTTTAGCATCAATGACAGCGTGCAGTCTTTTGTAATAGTTATCTATGAGGCCCCAAATTCTTGTTGGTGGTATAGCTGCCCATTCGTCTTGGCAAAATGCCTCCAGGTCATGCAAAGTCTTTGGTCGTCTTGCATAAACTGCACGTTTGAGATCTCCCCAGAGTGGCTCGATGATATTAAGGTCAGGAGACTGTGATGGCCACTCCAGAACCTTCACCTTTTTCTGCTGTAACCACTGGAGGGTCAACTTGGCCTTGTGCTTAGGGTCATTGTCATGCTGGAAACTCCAAGAGCGTCCCATGTGCAGCTTTCGTGCAGAAGAATGCAAATTGTCTGCCAGTATTTTCTGATAACATGCTGCATTCATCTTGCCATCAATTTTCACAAGATTCCCCGTGCCTTTAGAGCTCACACACCCCAAAAACTTCAGTGAGCCAACACCATGCTTCACAGTGGGGATGGTATTCTTTTCACTATAGGCCTTGTGGACCCCTCTCCAAACATAGTGCTTATGGTTGTGACCTATTTTTCACTCCAAATTACAGTGTGCCAGAAGCTGTGAGGCGTGTCAAGGTGTTGTCAGGCATATTGTAACTGTGCTTTTTTGTGGCATTGGCGCAGTAAAGGCTTCTTTCTGGCAACTCAACCATGCAGCTCATTTTTTTTTCAAGTATCGTCGTATTGTGCTCTTTGAAACAACCACACCATCTTTTCCCAGAGCAGCATGTATTTCTCCTGAGGTTACCTGTGGGTTTTTCTTTTTATCCCGAACAATTCTTCTGGCAGTTGTGGCTGAAATATTTCTTGGTCTACCTGACCTTGGCTTGGTATCAAGAGATCCCCGAATTTTCCACTTCTTAATAAGTGATTGAACAGTACTGACTGGTATTTTCAAGGCTTTGGATATCTTTTTATATCCATTTCCATCTTTATAAAGTTCCATTACCTTGTTACACAGGTCTTTTGACAGTTCTTTTCTGCTCCCCATGGCTCAGTATCTAGCCTGCTCAGTGCATCCACATGAGAGCTAACAAACTCATTGACTATTTATTCACAGACACTAATTGCAATTTAAAAAGCCACAGGTGTGGGAAATTAACCTTTAATTGCCATTTAAACCTGTGTGTGTCACCTTGTGTGTCTGTAACAAGGCCAAACATTCAAGGGTATGTAAACTTTTGATCAGGGTAATTTGGGTGATTTCTGTTATCATTATGATATAAAAAGGAGCCAAACAACTATGTGATAATAAAAGGCTTCATATGATCACTATCCTTAAATAAAAGACAGTTGTTTTTCATGATGTCATATTTTCAAAATCAATGCCAAAATTTCACAATTTCTGCCAGGGTATGCAAACTTTTGAACACAACTGTACATATTATACCTCAACAATCAAAACAAAAAAGTAACCCCCCCCCCCCCCCCCCAAAACAAATCTGCGCCCTTGTCTTTTTGCCTTAACTTGTTCATTTGGATTGCAGTGACAAATGAACAAATGTTACATATAGTTTCTCAATTCATACAACTGCATAATTATAATAGCATTAGCAAAATGGTGTTTTAAATAGTTTTTGATGGAGTAAGCATCAAACATTTTACACAAGAGGTTAACTACCCACATATACATGTGTGCTGCTAGTTTGTATTTGAACTGCCTTAGAGCCGAAACATACTCTACGCAAATATGTGAACGCAGGCGCATCTTGCAACTCAAGCTGGATTTAATATGTCATTGTTTTCTGAAATGTGTCAGACCGCAATTCAGTTGTGTTTTGAAATGTGTCATGTCGCAATTCATAACACAGCGCAACTACACGTTGCATTTGCTATGGTGAGATTAGTGAGAACTGTCCGCTTCTACGTAGTGTTTTCTCTTTCAACTCAACTATTGACATGACGGAGCATCAATTTGAAGAGAATATTGCTGAGCTAGTAAGTTAGAGTCAGTAATTAAGTACAGGCATGAAACTCTGAATGGAGCAAGCTGAAGTTCTTGAACTTGTTATCTGTTAGCTAGTCAGCTCGTTCAAATGTGATATGTCAAGCCAATCGGCTCACATGGTTTAAGCTGATAGGTCCTTTGACGTGTAATCGGGTAGCCAATCAACTTGCATACTCTCTTTTTGCCTAACATTTATTGCACATTTTCTTAGTTTGCAAGAAAGCCGATTCCACTGCTGCATGCTGCAAGAGTTTTCTCTGAAACCCTCCACCTCCCCAGCTGCACTTGTCTAGATCTGTTACATAGGGATTGTATTTATGTCTAACAAGCAGCATGTCATACATGCTTGATGCCACATGTCTTGAGATTTTCTAATTGTGCAGCAGCAGCATGTCCACATAGTTAACTCAGTATGTCTGTGTATGTTCTAGCACTAGCAAATCTCCATACTTGCTCTGCAGCCACAGTAGCAGCAACGTAGCAGATCTAGTCAGCCAAGACCAATATCCTATCGGTATGACATACCCACATTAACATTAAATCTTTCAGAGAGTTGTCATGACTAAAATATATTTGAAGCAACTTACCTGAAAAATAACATCCTATTTAACTGCACAGAAGTTTGAAGGTATAGCCCCTTGAGTACTGAGTTTTGTGTCAGCCATGTAATGCAAGAATGCACATTTTAACATGTTCAACTGGACCACACATTGATAATGCGGTGGTAAAGTCTTGCATCTGGGTTGACGTACTTGAGTAGAGTATGTTTCTGCCTTAAGTGCCAATGCTATAGACGATATTCACATGGGAATTAAAAGAAGGCTGCCAGGGATAGACTTACTGTCTCTTCAATGACATGCATTGAATAGCATTGCATTAAAAAGCTCCCAGATCACATCTAATTTTCACATCTCATGTTGTGTGGAGCTTTTTTTTTTTGCTACTGAAATTTCTTGAAAATATATTTTTCAATGTTTCATCAGTGGAAGGATCCAGAAACACTTTAAACATCTGTACAACCCATTGAAGAGACTGTACGTCAATCCCTCATAGCCTCGTTGTCATTCCCATCAAAAATCAAAGATGGCACTGCTGTGAATAAGGTAAATTACTTTGTTTCTCTCAGCCTTGAACTACAACCTTGAAAGCAGCCATCTTACAAGTGTCTCATCCCAAAGTGCTGGGAAAGATGTCCTTGATGCAGGCCTGGTGAAGAAAGAACCAATGAGGATGACAGTGGCATTGTGACAAATAAGAGTTATAAAGCTGCCACGATTGTCCTGTGCACAGGGCCATTGCTTGAAATCACAGGGCACTGCTACAACCCCTTCCCCTGGGCCAGCATGTATAGTGTCCTTTGCTAAGGCATGGCAGATCAAATAGTTTTACATAATATGTGAATAGTAAATTTCCAACAAAAGATTTTTTTTTTTTTTTTACTTTAGTTTACATGTACATGATATATTATATTAGTGGTTCAGTATTGTGATACCTGGTTGTCCTCCCCTGTTGATAGCCCTATTTGTGCACAGCATAATCTCTTATTTATTCCCTTAATTATTTCTTTTGCACTTAAAATAACAAAAGTACCGTCAGTAAAGTCTTTCTATTTAAACCCAGTCAAAAAGTAGGAGAAAAATCTTTGTGCACTATATGTTGATTACTGTTATTTTCACTACAGAATATATTAAAATAAACTGAATGCAAAAACAGATTACCTTGATTTAAATAAAAAATATATTTTGAAGTCCTATTTTGAAATCTTTAAGCTTTGTAATATGCACTCATTAAAACAGGTGCAACAGAAATACACTTTGAAGTAACTCCAGTACTTAAAAATCCTAACTTGAACCCTACTGTTCTTTCTAATTTTCGCCCTATCTCTAACTTACCATTAATTTCCAAAATACTGGAAAGAGTTGTTGACTCCTAGTTACAATCTTTTCTTGTTCAAAATAATCTTTTTGACCCCTTTCAGTCTGGCTTTTGCCCACTTCACAGTACTGAAACCGCCCTTGTAAGGGTTGTCAATGACCTACTACTCACTGGTGACTCTGGTTCTCTCTCCATTCTTCTATTACTTAATCTTAGTTCTGCTTTTGATACTGTTTGCCATGAATTACTTCTCTCCCACCTCTCAGATGTTGGTGTCACTGGTGTTGCTCTCTCCTGGCTTTCTTCATACCTCACGGATAGACAGTTTCACATTTCAGTGCAGAATTACCAGTCACCTACTGTAAGGGTTGGAAGGGTTACTTTTGAAATGTATTCCACTACAGATTACAGAATACATGCTGTAAAATGTCATTTGTAACGTATTCTGTTAAATTACTCAAGGTCAGTAATGTATTCTAAATACTTTGGATTACTTCTTCAACACTGGTAGATTTTTTCACTTGTTTTGACTATAAAAACTCTGCCAGTACAGTAAGACAAGATACACATGTTAAAAATACATTCTCTGAAAAACCTAAATATCTTATGCAGTGTTGTTTCTAAAACAAGATAAATCAAATTGATCTTGTTTTAAGGATTTTTAGATATTTTTACAGGAAAACAATAAAAAAATTATTATCAAGAATAAGATTTTTGCCTTAGTATCAAAGGTCTTACTAGAAAAAAGAAATTATGATTCGACGTTAAATTTCTTGATAAAAAATATGATTGTGCCTGGAAAATGGCTAGAAATAGCATTTTAGCTTAGCGTAAAACTGACAATTTACATTTATGCATTTGGCAGACACTTTTATCCAAAGCGACTTACAGTGCCCTTATTACAGGGACAATCCATCTGGAGCAACCTGGAGTTAAGTGCCTTGCTCAAGGACACAATGGAGCTGGCTGTGGGGATTGAATCAACAACCTTCTGCTTATCAGTTCAGTGCTTTAGTCCATCATGCCACCACCACTCCATTTACACAAGGTTTGTTTCTATTTCTTCTGCTCCAAACTTACCTCAAACTTACTTCTCTGTCTGCTTGTATGAATGTAACACATCATAAGAAGGTGTTTCACCACTGTTCAAATGCACTTTGGATTGCACCATTTATATGTATAAATGTTTTCCATCTGAAAGGACTAAATATTAAACGAAACAAATGACAATAAAATGCAAAGTAACCTCTTCAGTAATCAAAATACTTTTTGAATGTAACTGTATTCTAATTACCAATTATTTAAATTGTAACTGTAGTGGAATACAGTTACTTATATTTTGTATTTTAAATACGTAATCCCGTTACATGTATTCCGTTACTCCCTAACCCTGCCTACTGTTTCCCTGAAATTAGGTGTCCCTCAGGGATCGGTTCTTGGACCTCTATTATTCATTATATATATATATATATATATATATATATATATATATATATATATATATATATATATATACTGCCTTTGGGTCAACTCATTCAGTTACCACTGTTATGCTGATGACATTCAAATATGTACAGCTTGTAGATCTGCTCCCACTCTCCAGACCGGTCCACTATCAACATGTGTAAATGAAATAAAAAAATGGCTTAAGTCCAACTTCCTAAAATTGAACATGGATAAAACTGAGATCATTATTATTGGAACACCAACACTTATGTCCTTATGACTTTGGTTGTGATATTGATGGCACTTTCATTAAACCATCCAATACTGTAAAAAATGCAGGTATCATTTTTGATCCCTCTCTCACTTTTGAAGCTCATATTAAATCTGAATCTAAAATTGCCTTCTTTCACCTTCGCCGCATTGCTCGCCTTCATCCCTTTATCAGTCTCAAAGACACAGAAACACTGGTTCATGCATTTATATCCTCACATCTTGACTATTGCAATGCCCTCTTCATTGGTTTACCTGCTAACTCTGTTGCTAGGTTGCAATATATTTAAAATTCTGCTGCTAAAATTCTTACACATACCAAGCGCTCAGCTCATATTACTCCATTCCTGTTTGAACTTCACTGGTTACCAGTTTTGTTTCACATCAAATATAAACTAATCCTGCTTACATTTAAATCACTTCATGGTCTGGCACCTCACTATCTTAGTGAATTGCTTCTCCCATACAACCCGATCCACTCGCTTAGGTCTTCTGGGTCCGGACTCCTTTCTGTCCCTAGATCTGGCCTCTGTACTATGGGTGGCAGGTCATTCAGCGTAGTAGCACCCAATATATGGAATTCACTCCCCCTGACTCTTCCCAGCATCTCTTCTATCTCTGAGTTTAAATCTCAACTTAAAACTTTTTTGTATTCTCAGTGTTATTTATCTTAATGTGTTATTCACTCTCAATGACTGTACTATCTGAACTGTACTTTTGTGACTGTTCTTTGTTTGTGTATTATTGTGTTACTATTGTAAAGCGTCCTTGAGCTCTGGAAAGGCACTATATAAATTAAACTTATTATTATCATTATTATTATTATTAAAATGTATAAACAATTATAATTATATTAGGATGTAATATGTGACTTTACACTACTTTTTTAAATTTATTTATTTTACAGTCAATGATGATTTAGGGCATTTTCACACTTGGTTTGTTTCAGGGGTCTGAGCGCTTCGCAGGTTTTTTGGCTCATACGTGAACAATCCAAATGATCTCAGACCCCTTTAAAGTGAATCGAATCAAGACCATCTCATGAGGTGGTCTGAGTACGGTTTGCTTGCAGCCTGCGGTTCAGTTCGCTAATAACGTGCATTGTGAACACAAAGCGCTCCGGGCTCACTTGATTTTCCCTTTCGCAAAATGACAAACATGTTTGACCCTGACAGGTTACCGTACACCAGTAATTATGACGTGCAGAGAAGAGACGCAACAAGCCACTTATTCTGTTTCTATGGAGATGACAGTGTAAATTGATGATGAAAACTATTTGAACTCCTCACAAAACAAACTAAAAAATTTCTTCAGTGTTCTGTGCCGGCCCGCATTGGAATGGCGAGTGACAGTTAAAGGGATAGTTCACCCAAAAATGAAAATTCTCTGATAATTTTCTCACCCTCATGCCATCTGAGACTTTCTTTCTTCTGCAAAACACTTTTGAAGATTTGTAGAAAACGAATGGGAGAGGATGGTGATTAGATATTTGTAGGTGCAAAAAGCAAAGATAGTCAGCATAAAAGTAATTCATCCTATCTTCAACGGTGACATTAACACTTTGTGTGCGAAAAAGAACGATATTTAAGCACTTTTAAACTATAAAAGATCGCTTCCAGTCAGGCGTTGACGAACGGCAGAATTTACCTGAATGCTCCTGTGAAGCAAAATTGGCACGTTCCTTCGACTCATTGGTTGTGTGTCTATCACGTGTCAGTTCACATGCCAACGTTCTTACGTCACGGGAGCATTCGGCTAAATTCGGCCATTTGCCAATGCCTGACTGGAAGCAATCTTTTATAGTAAAATATTCCTTAAATATTATTCTTTTTTCTCACACAAAGTGTTTGATTCGCTTTAGAAGACATTAATGTCACTACTGGAGATAGGATGGATTACTTTTAGGCTGACTATCTGTGCTTTTTGGACCTACAAATATCTAATCACCATCCACTCCCATTCTAAGGACCTGCTGAGGCTGAATCTTTTTCTACAAATTTTCAAAAGGGTTTTTCAGAAGAAAGAAAGTCATACACATCTCAGATGGCATGAGGGTGACTAACTTATCGGAGAATTTTCATTTTTGGTGAACTATACCTTAAGAGATTACGATATAAAAATATATTACTATTGTTTTTAATGAATGGATGTTGCCCGAGGCAGTCAATAGATAAACCAATCATATTTTTTGTAAACTAATCTACCATTATCCATTATTACATTTCTTGAATTTTGACTCTAAATACAGTATTATTAATATAAAAATACAATGCATTCAGTTGAATGCATTTCTTTTCCCTCTTAATTTATAAAAAACAAGATGTTATATGTTTATACTATGTAATACAGTTTTTTATGAAGAAGACACCTGTACTAATGCTAATTATTCATTTTAAGGGTATTAAACATGTTTAATAATTTCATAAGTTAATATGTAGAGCTAATTCTCTTAATATTTAATAAAGCCATAATAATAATAATTATCATCAATCTTGTCTTTTAAAAAGTGGTCTGGTTTCCACAAAAACAATAGTGTAAATGCAAAATGGACTGAGACACCGTAACGGGTCAAGTGGACCAAAAAGAGATCTGAGCCCACATTCAAGGCCACAAATAGTGTGAATTCAAAGAGAACTGGGTCCTTTTTCACTCGGTTCACTTTTTGGTCCACTTAAAGGGGTCTGAGTTTGTAACTTTTAAAGAGGACCCAAGTGTGAAAACACCCTTAGTATAGAAATGAAGTGAAGGTCAAGGTTACATCTGTCCCTCCAGTTAAATTGTTTATTGAAATAACACCAGATGTGAAGTAGCAATGGTGCCACATTTTTAGTTGAGCTCTTAAGTTTCTGCTGTTTTGCTTTTCTCTCTTATTAAGTAGCTTTTTTGAAAATAAATCTCGGTTGTACTTCTATTTTAAAACAACAGAGGGGGTTGTGCTCAGACAAACTACAAAGCTCAACTCAATGGTTACTTGCTCACTTTTCACTTTAAATTTAAATCTGTTCCTGTTTTAGTTTTTCAGGAGATTAGAAACCTTAGTATAATATATCTATAGCAGTCTTTGAATTTTTAAGGTAACAAGTGCACATTATTTATTTTAGTTTTAATATTTGTGTAGCCTATAGAGATTTGGCTAAGACAGCAATAAAATGGCCACGAAAACTACAAAAAAGCATGGCAACATGACAAGACTATTAATATTTAAAAAAACGGAGAAATTGTCGATTTAGACTACCTTAAATTAACACACTTATTCACTTGCTTGTCTTAACTCATGCTTAAAAAAACACATGGTCTCACACACGCAAGCAAACATTTATATTGACAATCGTCTTAAATAGAGTGTGATATCTGCAGCAAGCATTTCCTAAATAAATAAACCAAAGATACATATAAAAGGATACTGCCAAGTATGCAGGTGTAACAAATCACCTGATGGAGATTAGTAGTAATACTTACATTTGACAGCATCTCCTCCTCCACTGGCAGACTCTGCTCTCGGAGGTTAGGGTATCTGCACTAGAATCCACACCTATCAAATGTAGTAAAACACAAACTGCACAGACCGGTTTACACAACCACACTTCATTACTTGGCATTCACCTTGTAGCACATGGAACAAATTACTCAACTCAACTCAACTTTTATTTATAGAGCACTTTCAAAACCACAAAAATGGACCAAAGAGCATACCATGACAACTAAAATACTTATACAAAAACATACAAATAAAAACTTGGGAAATAAAAGCAAGTGCAAAGATACAAATTTGCCTCATACACCATAATAAATACCACTCACAAAGATAAAACTTATTCAAAGGCCAAAGTAAATAAATAAGTCTTTAGGCCAGTTTTGAAAGCATCAATACATGATGCTGATTTTATAGACAGGGGCAAATCATTCCATAGTTTAAGGGCTGCCACTGAAAAAGCACGGTCGCCTTTGCACTTCAAGTGGGACCGTGGAACTGTAAGACACAACTGGTCAGTAGAGCGCAAGAATCTTTGGGATTGATGAAGGATGATCATGTCTCTGATATACAGTGGCACCAATCCATGTAGAGCTTTAAAAACAAACATTAACACCTTATATTGGATCCTAAACTTCACCGGAAGACAGTGAAGAGCTGCCAAAACAGGTGTTATATGGTCCCTCTTCCTGGTATTAGTTAAAAGCCTCGCTGTGGCTTTCTGCACAAGCTGGAGGCGAGAAACCGAGGATTGACTAATGCCTAAATATAAAAATCAAAAATCAAATCACTTTTATTGTCACACAGCCATATACACAAGTGCAATGGTGTGTGAAATTCTTGGGTGCAGTTCCGATCAACATAGCAGTCGTGACAGTGATGAGACATATACCAATTTACAATAACATCAAATTAACACAGCACAATTTAAAGTCTAATATACACATAATTACACACACTGTACAGTATACAATACACACAATATAGAATGTACAGTAGGTTGTATTGTACTGTATTGACATTCAGGCTGTCGGTTGATAGTCAGTTGTTAAGAGAGAATATAATATAATAATAATATAATTTATGACAGTCCGGTGTGAGATATAAGATTAATAAAGTGCAGTGCTGATGTATTTTGATCGTGGGAGATCAAGAGTTCAAAAGTCTGATTGCTTGGGGGAAGAAGCTATCATGGAGTCGGCTGGTGCGGGTCCTGATGCTGCGATACCGCCTGCCTGATGGTAGCACTGAGAACAGCCCATGGCTCGGGTGGCTGGAGTCTCTGATGATCCTCCAAGCTTTTTTCACACACCGCCTTGTATATATTTCCTGGCAGTGGCGATTTTAGGGGGTGGCCTGTGGTGGCCTGGGCCACCCCTGAAATCTCATTGGCCACCCTGTGGCCACCCCAGAACTGATTGGTAGTTCATCATGTTCATCAACACAAGAACGAAGAACCAATAGAAACACCTGTCAATCAAAGATGACATCTCAGGTCATTTGTTGATTTAGAGCCACACTGACCCACGGTCAGTTTTATATTTCTGACCATTAGAGTAGTGGTGGGACTGAAGCTGTGTGAGCTGATCTTTGATCAGTGGGGGGAGGGGCAGGCCGCGGGTGGCCAGGCAGGTGCTGCAGGTCGCGGGCAGCGGGCGCCAGGTCTGGAGTAAAACGGTCGGTCAGAAGCACGAAGCTGACACGAGCTAGCGTCTACCTCCAACTTCCAATGAGTTGACGACATTGATTTGTGGTCAAAAAGAAAGCTGTTATTTGAGAGGTATGTTCATCTAATCTAACGTTTAATTTATCCTGAATTTCCATGTGAATGTGAAAACATTTTTTCATTGTTACAGTAGCTAGGTTAAAGAGTAAGCTAGACCCTACACCACATTCAGCATGTTATCTTTATATTGACATGAAATATGAAATGCCATGTTTTCTGATTTAATGACGGAGGTGTGTAAAGCGTTTTACAGATGTATATGTTCAATAGCTAATGTTATATATATGGCTAACCTGTGTGTGAAATGGATGGGTTTGTGCTGTGACTGTACTTTAAATCTTTACATGAGTTATTTATGAGCTCTTTATGTGAATTATTGGTCAGTCAGACCAATAAAATCTTCAAAGTTTTTATACCTTATTTGACATTTTAAATATGCAGAGGCAGGGCAAATTGCACTTAAATGCCGCAAATGATTTTACTAACTATTTTATTTGGTCACATTCAAAGTAATTGAAGCTATCAGAACATGTGGAAAATAAACCTGAGTAGACACTGTAAATAGAGTTTTGTTTTTTTCTGTATACAGAGCTCAATCTGCAATTTTGGGGTTACCAGACAGACACCTATAAGCCCTCGTAGCCAATTTCACACACTGATTTGTACCCAATTTAACAATATTTCTGCTGGACAGTGCAGTTATAGCTAATAAATGAATGAATAATTGATTGAATGATTGATTGAATTGCGCCTCAATCAGTTATCACCTGTACTTGTATCTTTTTATGATTATACACTATACCTGATGTTATACGCAGATTAATTCTCTACAATGAGAATAGCTCTTTAAAATGTGTAACTGACTTTTCCTAAACAATTACTGATTTAAAAATGGATGTTATGTTAAAATAACCAGAGATTCCCAGAAACTGTAATAGGTTGAAATAGAACAGGAATAGAAAACTGTCAAATGTCAAAACAACAGTCTGATATTGAATACAAACAATTCATTGAATTCTAACATGAGTTTAAGAATTCATTTATTCTACATGTGTAGATGTTGAAGCAAAGCAATGCGATATTTACACATTTTGATCATGTGCCATTCATAAAGGTTCTCCCGGTATCACCACCCCACACTAGGTCTGTGCCACATCTTGGCCACCCCAGTAAAAATGTCCTGGATACACCACTGTTTCCTGGAGGGAGGGATGCTCACCTCCGATGATGTGTCTGGCAGTTCGCACAACCCTTTGCAGTGCTTTGCAGTTGTGGGCTGTGCTATTGCCATACCAGGCGGAGATGCAGCCAGTCAGGATGCTCTCTACAGTGCAGGTGTAGAACCGTGTGAGGATGTGGCAGTTCATTCCAAACTTCCTCAGCCGTCTCAGGAAGAAGAGGCGCTGATGAGCCTTCTTCACAACGACTTCAGTGTGGATGGACCATGTGAGTTCCTCAGTGATGTGGACACCCAGGAACTTGAAGCTGCTGACTCTCTCCACTGGTGCTCCATTGATGGTGATGGGACTGTGTTCTCTGTCTTTTCTTCTGAAGTCCACCACAAGCTCCTTTGTCATACTGACGTTGAGGGAGAGGTTGTGCTCCTGACACCAGTGTGTCAGAGTGTGCACCTCCTCTCTGTAGGCTGTTTCATCATTGTCAGTGATCAGACCTACCACCGTCGTGTCACCAGCAAACTTAATGATGGCATTGGAGCTATTTGTTGCCACACAGTCATGTGTGTACAAGGAATACAAGAGTGGGCTGAGAACACAGCCCTGTGGGGCTCCAGTGTTGAGGGTCAGTGATGAGGAGATGTTGCTGCCTATTCTAACCACCTGGCATCTGCTTGACAGGAAGTCCAGGATCCAGCTGCACAGCGAGCTGTTTAAGCCCAGAGCCCGGAGTTTCTCATCTAGCTTGGAGGGCACTATGGTGTTGAATGCTGAGCTGTAGTCTACAAACAGCATTCTCACATAAGTGTTCTTTTTTTCCAGGTGGGAGAGAGCAGTGTGTAGTGTAGATGCAATGGCATCATCAGTGGAGTGGTTGTTGCGGTAAGCAAACTGCAATGGGTCTAGAGAGAGAGGCAGCACAGAGCAGATGTAATCTCTGATTAGTCTCTCAAAGTATTTGCTGATGATGGGGGTCAGAGCAACAGGACACCAGTCATTTAAGTTATTTTTGATTGCTTTGGAACAGGCACAATGGTGGATGTTTTAAAGCATGTGGGGACTACAGACAAAGAGAGGGAAAGGTTGAAAATGTCTGTAAAAACACCAGCCAGCTGGTTCGCGCACGCTCTGATGACGCGGCCCGGAATGCCGTCTGGGCCCGCAGCTTTGCGGATATTCACCCGTCGGAAGGATCGGGTTACATCTGCTACAGAGACAGAGAGTGAACTAACCTCTGTAGCTTCGGCCGCAAGAGCTCTCTCTGCGAGGGCGGTGTTATTTCCCTCAAAACGAGCATAAAAAGTATTTAGCTCATCCGGGAGAGAGGCAGCGGTGTTCATGGCGGAGTTTTTATTCCCTTTAAAGTCTGTGATGATGTTAATTCCCTGTCACATGCTTCTAGAGTTGGTGGTGTTAAACTGTCCTTCAGTCTTGTTCCTGTACTGGTGTTTTGCTGTTTCGGAGGGCATAACTGGCTTGTTTATGCTCCTCCGCATTCCCGGGATTGAAAGCGGAGGTCTGCACATTAAGTGCCGTGCGAACATCGCTATTTATCCATGGCTTCTGGTTTGGATAGATCTGTGTTGTTCTGGTCAGAACTACGTCCTCCACGCACTTTTTGATGAAACACATTACGCTATCAGTGTAAAGCTCGATGTCGTCATCAGAGGTGGACCGGAACATCTCCCAGTCCATGTGATCAAAACAGTCCTGCAAGCGGGCGGAAGCAGAATGGAAGAGTGGTCCGATTTGCCAAATGGTGGGCGGGGGAGGGATTTGTAGCCATTCCGGAAGGGAGAGTAGCAATGGTCCAAAACCCGGCCCCCTCGTGTGTTGAAAATAATGTGCTGGTGGTATTTTGGTGCGACTGATTTGAAACTGGCTTTATTAAAGTCCCCGGTCACAATGAACGCGGCCTCAGGGTGCGCGGTTTCCTGCTCACTTATACTCCCATACAGTTCCTTGATTGCCCGGTCTGTGTCGGCTTGTGGGGGGATGTACACAGCTGTGATAATGACCGCTGTGAATTCCCTCGGTAGCCAGAATGGTCGACACAGAAGCATGAGAAATTCCAGATCAGGAGAGCAGAAAGACTTGATAGAATGTAAGTTCCTCTGATCACACCAGGATTTGTTGATCATAAAACATACACCACCACCTCTGCTTTTACCTGAGAGGTCTTTCGCTCTGTCCGCTCGGTGCACGGAGAACCCCGCAGGTTCAATGGCTGAGTCTGGAATCTCCGCAGACATCCAAGTTTCTGTTAGGCAGATAATGCAGCAGTCCCTTGTCTCTCGTTGGAAAGAGATCCGCGCTTTCAGCTCGCAGAGCTTGTTATCCAGAGACTGAACATTTGCCAGTAGAATACTGAGTAGCAGGGGTCGATTTGCGCGGCGTCTTACTCTGATGAGAACGCCGGCTCTGTTTCCCCTTTTCCTCCTGCGTTTCCGTGTCCGGACTGCCCAGACAAAGGGCTCCACTTGCGTGTTTGTAAACAGCGGGTCGGCACTGAGGAATTTGAAGTCCAGTTTATGGTGTGAAATTGCTGAACCAATGTCCAAAAGTGTTTGTCTGTCGTAGACAATAAGGCAGACAACATCCAAGACAAAAAACATAAGAATTGTGAACAAAACAAACAAAACACTACCATGTTGTGTCGGAGCTCGCAACGCAGCAGCCATACTCGGCGCCATCTTGAGTCTAAAAAGATGGATTGCAATAGTCCAAACGGGTAGAAATAAAAGCATGCATAACTTTTTCCAAACCTCTAACAGAGAGGATAGATTTTAGATTTGAAATACATCTTAACTGAAAGAAACTGTTTTTCACAACAGCATTTATCTGACGATCAAATCTAAGCTCAGAGTCAAAAATAACTCCTAGATTCTTCAAATGAGAGTGCATATTACCAGACAGTAAACCAAAACTGTCTGTCGTATCCTTATCACGTTGATTCTGACCAAAAACAATAAACTCTGTCTTATCCTCATTTAATTGGGAAAAGTTATTCGCCAACCAAACTTTAACCTCAGCCAAACAATTATAAAAAAGTGTAATAGAAGAATAATCATCATGCATTAATGGTAGGTACAGTTGTAGGTCATCAGCATAAAAATGATAACAGATTCCGTATTTTTTTTAAAAGTTTACCCCAGAGGCAACATATATAATGAGAATAAAACTGGACCAAGGATTGAACCATGTGGAACCCCACAAGAAAGAGTGACAAATGATGAAGAACAGTTCCCAATCAAGACCGAACAAATTCTGTCCTGCAGGTATGAAGAAAACTGTATCTCCAAACATACTTGTTTCAGCACTGTGTGAAACTGGAAGATGTATTTATATAAAGGAAAGATGTATTTAAATACATTTGAATAAAATGTTACAGATTTTAATGCATATATTATTTAAGTTTTTAATGTAGAATAATTTTAGAATTAATCCATTACTTAAATTAGTCAATTTATCATATATACAGTATATATACCTCTCTGTTTATATTGTATATATATGTACCCATGTTATGCATTTAATCTATCCAAAGACTAGAAATTGCAAGTCCTTGCCTTGGGGACAGGTCAGTCACTTTGTTTTGCTTTGATGCACTTACTAATTCCAGCTGTGGTGCAGTTATTTAAAACTACAGTAAGTCTAAACAGCAGTTATGGGATTGTTTTCTGGAACTTGTTATACAATATGTACAGTAGAGTGAGCTTAAACGTAGGCTACGAGAAAGTAGTTTACCCTTGTGAATACCACACATAGCAACAACTGGGTTGATGTTTGTTTGTTGTGACAAATGTTGACATGTTTGCCTCAGGTATTTAACCCTGTTCCCTCATGACCACACCTTAAACATGCCCAATTAACTTGTCCCTTAAGATTCATATCTTCCCTCCCCAACCCCATTTGCAACCGTATATGTTTATTCTCTCTTACTTTCTGGAATCAGTTCTATTGGTCTGTTTTCTATTTTCTTATTTGACCCTTTAATCCTCCCTGTTATAAATTTATCTAAGTAATGTTTCTATAATCTCCTGTCAAGCAGTTAAAACTCTCTCTCTCTCTCTCTCTCTCTCAGTCTGTCTCTCTCTACAGGCCTCAACAGGTCGGTTTTATTGGATATAGAAACTCAGGGGATTAACCTATAGAGATGATGCTCAGGTCTCTTTAAAACCCTCCTAACTCTGCTTCTCTTGTACAAGGTCACACATTCCTCCTGAATGCCAGGAAATGCCATTTCTCACATAAAAGTGAGGTTTTGAGTTGCCACAGGTCTCTAATACTTTTGCAGTTACACAGATTTTCACAAACAACTATTGAGTAAGAATATTCAGTAAGATGTTTTTCAGCATCATTTTTGGGTAACACTTTACAATAAGGTTCTATTTGCTAAACTTGGTTAATGCTTAGTTATCATAAACTAACAATGTACTAGTACATTTTTAAATTAACATTAACCAAGATTAATAAGTGCTGTAAAAGTATTGTTCATTGTTATTTCGTGTTAAATAGTGTAGTGAACTAATGTAAACGAATACAGCCTTATTGTAAAGTGTTAACAATTTTCGCAAAGTATGTGTGCATGTGCATGCATAGTTGTACAAGCTCTGCTTTTGTAATTTATCTAGAATAATGCATACCTCCTAGTTACATTAGCTGTAAGTGTAGTTCAGTCATGACAACTCATGGAACAAATGTAAGGTGTTATAATGGATATGACAAGATATAGATTTGGTCTTGGTGGACTAAACCTGCTTACACTGCTGCTGCACAGCAAGTACGAAGAACATACACAGACATGCTGTGTTGAGCATGTAAGACATGCTGCTGCTACACAATTAGACATTCATACTTACAATCCCTTAAACCAGATATTGACAAATGGTGCTGGGGAGGAGGGGAGTTTCAGAGCGAAAACGCATGTAGCGCACGGCAGTGAACCCGACTTACCTGCAAACATCTGAGGCAATTTAAATGTTAGAGAAAAAAAAAATTCTAATGGATTTTTCTAACAGATTAAATGTCAAAGGACCTATCAGCTTGCACCATGTAGAGTTTCATGACGGAACTTAGAATCATTTTAACTACACACGTATTAGAGAGACTCAATATAAAGTTGGACCAAAAAAACTATAACGATTTTCAGTTCATTAAGAAATTTTGAATTCACATTTCACATTCACATTTTAGACACATGTTAATGTTTTGATTAATAATTAATTAGTAGTTATTTTAAATTAGCCATAGTTAGTTGATAGTTCTCAATGAGGAAAATCAAATTCAGTAATTATTGATTCCCTAACAGTGAACTACCTCAGGCATCAGTTCGCTATTACTTAGTGATTGGTTAATCATGTTTCCATATTAGTTAATAGTGGTAACTAAAGTGTTAATGTAGTACTACTTATTAATCCTGCATTAATTCCTGCATAGTTACCCATTAATGATGGACCATTATTATAAAGTGTTACCGAAATGTCCTCATAAACAACATTTCTAGCATAATACCCTTGTAATTACCAGTTTGTAACCTAAAAAAATGTCCTCGTAAACCACCCAAACCCGCCCACACACACACACACACACACACACACATGTTGGTGCAGCTATCATTATGAGGACTCTCCATAGACATAATGATTTTTATACTGTATGAACTATAGATTCTATCCCCTAACCCTAACCCTACCCCTAAACCTAAACCTAACCCTCACAAAAAACTTTATGCATTTTTACATTTTCAATAAAACATAGTTTAGTATGTTTTTTAAGTGATTTGAATTATGGGACACTAGAAATGTCCTCATAAACCACATTTATAGCATAATACCCTTGTAATTACAAGTTTGTAACCTAAAATGTCCTCATAAACCACTTAAACCTGCCCACACACACACACACAAAGACTGTGTGTAAGCACTTCTGTTCAGTAGAAGCATGCTTATTTAAACCCAACCAATCAGAGTGCAGAAAATATTTGAGCTGCAGCTTTCCTCAATCCTTCAACAATTCTTGTGGCATCCCCAAATCCCTCCTCCATACCCACTCCATCTTTATTTCCATAATAAGTTCCAGGTGGAAACTTGGTTTGTGTCTCATGCTGGAGGCCTTCTGTTGTGGACAGCAAGCCAAACCTGTTTACCTCTCTATCACTCTGATAGATTATCTGTGAAAAATAAACACACACACACACACACACACACACACACACACAAAAGAGGGTTGAACAAGATCTAGGGCAACAGTGCTGTATGAAAGTGAATAAAACTGAGGGAAACCTACTCTGCTGTTCACTTCATTTATATGTCATGCCAATTGTTACATAATAGTATGCACACTATAAGTACTTGACAGAGTAAATGTGTTTGTGTGAGGTCTGTTATGGTCCCACAGCTCTCTATAGAATGTGTGTTTGTGTGTGTATGTGTGTGTGTGTGTGTGTGTGTGTGTGAGAGAGAGAGAGCGAGAGAGAGAGAGAGAGAGAGAGAGAGAGAGAGAGAGAGAGAAAGAGAAAGAGAAAGGAGGGAGGTGTGGTGGGGTGGGGAGTTCAGTGTGAGGGGCCCTCGTCAAAGTTATGACAGAACCTGTTTCTCAGTGTGCAGCAAACACCTTTATAAATCTAACTTCTTCAACCCCCTCTTTAAAGGACTCCTTTTGCCACATGAGTGTGTAGAGAGTACTCTTTGACTTTGATACAATTTCAAAGTCAAAATAAATAAATGAAATAAAGTGCTTGTAACAGTAAAGGAAATAATAAAATAAATATACAATAGAATAAAATAAAATAAAACACTCAACAAGACATGAATAAACAATAAGAATATTTAAATACAATACAAATTTTCAAATGTAGTTTGAAAATGCATTCAAAACACTTATTACTTTGAAAAATATTCATGACTAAAAATGAAATGGGTTTGTGTGCAGAACGGGTAGCTTGCAAATTCACATGCATGCAATGCATTCATCATTAAGCTTCATGAACATTTGAAAAAAAATCCATTGTTAATTTACTTAAATTTACTTAAAGAATATATTAATATATTAATAATCTATCTATTTTTGCTCTCTTGCACCATCTTTGACATGTTAAAGGGTCTTGAGAAACAGGTTTTTAAGGTTCCACCCCAGCCCCTCCATTCTGTATTTGCATAAGCTGATGGATATTTGTCACAGGTGTGTCTCATTCTTAAACTGTGGTTAACAATACAAGCAGCTATTTCAGCTATTCTGCTCCTTTTCTCACAGTCAATCGCTCATAAACTGTTAAAGGTCCACTTGATACTGGAATGAAACCAGAGAAACCAACAAACCACAAGAGCTGACAAGACTGGTTAAACATAAGGATTTAATTTGTTCAATTTAACTAGATTTGTCTTATCTAGCAAATACGCCTGCATATTTAATTGCAAATCTTAAACTGAATAATATTGCAAGTAATCCTGCAAAATTTATTGATGTGGATGCAAAAATATATATTGAATAATTTGTAATGTTTCAGACATAGCACATAACACAAATCATATATAGGCTACATATACAGTATATGTCGTTCCTTATCTGTCACTCATTCGATGGTGTAGTGACTCTAGGGGTCACGCTTGGGAGCCCCAAACACCTCTGCTTTTTGAAAAAAGGCCAATGGGAATTGGCGAGTGGAATTTGCATACCACTTATTCAGATTTTCTCTTCGGAGCCGAGCGGTTGCATTCAGTGCACTGAATTCAATTCTCCCTACCGATCACCTCAAACTGCTGGATTTTACGGCGCATTTCAGCGGCTTCTCCCCCTCTGCACCCGTGGAGTGCAGAGACCTCCCCTGGGCGCTTCGGCAGAACAACAAAAAGAGTATATTCTAAAAAGAGTATATTTTCGATTCTAAAAGAGCGGGACACACGGAACATCTTTTTAAAGATGCCTTTCCGTTTGTGTGTTATTCCTGGTTGCAGTCATTATCTCTCCGCTTCTGACGGCCACGATCGCTGTCTTACTTGTCTGGGCGCTGCCCACACGGAGACTTCGTTCATGGATGAGTCTTGTCCTCATTGCGAGAACATGACCATGGCAACGTTGCGGTCGCGGCTTGCTCACGACCGACATCCACCATCCCATTTTGGCAGGTTTGGTGCTCCAGCGGTGGACCCCCTGCCCCTGTGCGCCCAGCTGTGGCACAAACATGCCCACACCGGGTTGGTTCCAACGGACTGCGGGGACGATGTTCCCCCTCCTCGACCAATCTTATGGTGGGCGTCAGGAGCCAGGTAAGTGCTTCAGTGCCTCTGGACTAGGCACGGCCACGGGGTTCGAGCCCCCTCGACGTGGCGCCTCAGGCTCCGCCTCTGCAAGGCCCCACCTGCCGGTACGTCTGACGTGATTATCCTCTTGGTCCCCTTGCCCGGAGTATGGATGCGTGGCTCGCGCTTTCCAACCCGTCGTGATGGCTGACCCAGACCGTCCGACTCGGCTACATGATTCAGTTTGCCATGTGCCCGCCCAGGTTCAGCGGCGTCCGCCTCACCTCGGTGTAGTGCGAGAACGCCGCTACCTTGCGTGCGGAGATCGCTACCCTTCTACGGAAGGGTACGATAGAGCCTGTCCCTCCGGTCGAGATGAAGAAGCCCCTACTTCATCTTACCGAAGAAAGGCGGTGGGTTGCGGCCAATCTTGGACCTGCGAGTACCGAACCGGGCCTTGCACAGACGCAAAAACGCATTTTAGTGAGCAACTGGCATCAAGATTGGTTTGCGGTGGTAGACCTGAATAACACGTACTTCCAAGTCTCGGTCTTACCTCGACACAGACCCTTCCTGCGGTTTGCTTTCGAGGGCCGGGCGTACCAGTACAAGGTCCACCCCTTCAGCCTGTCCTTGTCCCCTCGCGTCTTCACGAAGGTCGCAGAGGCAGCCCTTGCCCTGCTAAGGGAAGTGGGCGTCCGCATCCTCAATTATCTCGACGACTGGCTAATCCTAGCTCACTCTTGGGATGTATTGTGTGCACAAAGGGACCTTGTGCACACGCACCTCAGCCAACTGGGGCTTTGGGTCAACTGGGAAAAGAGCAAGCTCTCCCCGGTTCAGAGCATCTCTTTTCTCGGCATGGAGTTGGACTCAGTCTCGATAACGGTGCGCCTCACGAAGGAGCGTGCACAGTTGGTGCTGAACTGTCTGAAGGTCTTCAGACAGAAGACAGTGGTTCCACTGAAACTTTTTCAGAGGCTCCTGGGGCATATGGCATCCTCAGCGGTGGCCACACCGCTCGGGTTGATGCATATGAGACCGCTTCAGCACTGGCTTCAGACTCGAGTCCCAAGATGGGCATGGTGCCATGGGACACATCGCGTGGTCATCATGCCGATCTGTCACCGCCTCTTCAGCCCTTGGACCAACCTTGCATTTCTATGGGCAGGGGTTCCCCTAGAGCAGGTCTCCAGGTGCATTGTGGTTATGACAGATGCCTCCAAGATGGGCTGGGGCACCGTATGCAATGGGCACACGGCCACCGGCTCCTGGATTGGCCCGCGACTGCGTTGGCACATCAACTGCCTCGAGATGTTGGCAGTACTGCTCGCCCTGCGGAGGTTCCGGCCATTGATCCAGGGCAAGCACGTGTTGGTCCAGATGGCACCCCTCAGTATAGATGTGCTGGCACACAGCTGGCCCCCGGGATTACGCAAGTACGTGTTTCCCCCAGTGAGCCTACTTGCACAGACCCTGTGCAAGGTCAGGGAGGACGAGGAGCAGGTCGTCCTAGTAGCACCCTACTGGCCCACCCAGATGTGGTTCTTGGACCTCATGCTCCTGACATTTCGGCACATCACGATGCAGTGGATGTATTTGGGGAAGCATGACTTGATCATCAGGTTCCTGAGAGGCGCTAGGAGGTTGAATCCCTCCAGACCATGCCTCATCCCCTCATGGGACCTCCCTGTAGTCCTTCGGGGTCTACAGGGAGCTCCCTTTGAGCCCCTGGAGTCAGTTAAGCTTAAGGCACTCTCTTTGAAGACTGCCCTCCTGACTGCACTCACTTCGATCAAGAGGGTTGGGGACCTGCAGGCGTTCTCTGTCAGCAAATCATGCCTGGAGTTCGGTCCGGGTTACTCTCACATGATCCTGAGACCGTCGACCGCGCTATGTGCCCAAGGTTCCCACGACCCCTTTTAGGGATCAGGTGGTGCACCTGCAAGCGCTTCCCCAGGAGGAGGCAGACCCAGCCTTGGCATTGCTGTGTCTGGTGCATGCTTTACGCATTTATTTGGATCGCACACAGAGCTTTAGAAGCTCCGAGCAGCTCTTTGTCTGCTTTGGTGGACAGCAGAAAGGAAGCGCTGTCTCCAAACAGAGGATCACCCACTGGGTCATTGATGCCATCATGATGGCATATCACGCTCAGGACGTGCTGCCCCCCATGGGACTACGAACCCACTCTACTAGGAGTGTAGCGGCCTCCTGGGCCCTGACCAGTGGCGCCTCTTTGGCAGACATCTACAGAGCAGTGGGCTGGGCAACACCCAACACCTTTGCGAGGTTCTATAATCTCCGGGTTGAGCCGGTTTCGTCCCGTGTGTTATCAGGTCCGAGCAGGTAAGTTCCGGGACAGCCGGCCGGGTGTACCGCTTGCGCATAGCTCCTTTCCCCTCCCATGAGGTGAAGACGTGAGCTTTTGACTCCCAGTCGTGTTCACAAGCTGTGATCCCTGGACGACTTTCCTCCTTAGCCCTGTGGCAGACGAGTTTGCGGAGAAACTCGCTGCCGGCCTAGTACGTGTGCTAATTAGGCCCTGTACTGAGGTAGGTGCTCTACATGTGCTGGTTCCCCCGTAGGTGACCCCATGTGATATCTTCCGCTAAATCATTTACCTGTCAGTAAACTGTGTCTTCCTTGGGCAGAGGCCCCTCTGCCCCTGGTCACCATGTTTGTAGAAACTCCTCCCCCCTCAGGTAGGACCTACCATGAGACTTCTCCACATGACATACTTCTGACAAGACTCGGTAAGACCATGTGATGTATTTCCACTCAAAATACCCCCCCCCCCCCCACACACACACACACACACAGACACACCCTGGGCAGGGTGTGGTCTCCGCGGTGTCTTCCCCTTGGGAGTGACACCCCCCCGACGTAGACATTTATGGCCCCCAGTCCGTTAACAAATTCCACTCTTTTTGGGGAGAAAAAAGAGGAAAAGATGCCATGGGTGGGCTAGCCAGTCCCTGTTTTTTGGGCAGTCGACTTGTTCCCAAAGGACCGTTCAACGCTCATAAGAGTGTTGGGGGAGGTTACGTGAAGGCCTGGTGCACTGGCTACGAGGCACACAGCAGTCTGCCCGTCTCGCACCGCCAGTCCATGTAACACAGTTCAGCTAGTTGTGGCATTTTGTATAGGGACACCTAGTGTCACTACATCGACACAACGTCGAGTGAGTGACAGATAGGGAACGTCATGGTTACTTTCGTAACCTCCATTCCCTGATGGAGGGAACGAGACATTGTGTCCCTCTTGCCACAACACTGAACTACCTGCTGAAATGGCCGGGACCTTGTCTCGGCTCCTCAGCACAAAACCTGAATGAGTGGTTGCATACCAGCTCCTTTTATACCCGTATGTCCGGGGGAGTGGCATGCAAGTTCCACTCGCCAATTCCCATTGGCCTTTTTTCAAAAAGCAGAGGTGTTTGGGTCTCCCAAGAGTGACCCCTAGTGTCACTACATCGACACAACGTCTTGTTCCCTCCATCAGGGAAAGGAGGTTACGAAAGTAACAAGGACGTTATATATTAGCTCCAGAAAACTCAATGGAGTCCTTAAAGAAAACATCAGGTGGGGCACATTCATAAAATGCCATTGCTTAAGTTGTATACATAGACTTTTACTGCATTCCAGGCATCAGGTTAATATTGTTCACAGTAAGAGAAGCATGATGGGTGCAAGAAGAAGTTTGTTAAACAGGAATGGTGTGTGTTTACTCTATAGTGTAGGGTAACGGGATATTACTTTGAACATAAATGTGTTTATGAGGTCAATTTGCTTTCAACACAACACTGCTGCAACCATCCTGTCAGAACTTTGAATGTGTGTGTGTGTGTGTGTGTGTGTGTGTGTGGGCGGGTTTGAGTGGTTTACGAGGAAATTTTTTTTTTAGGTTACAACTGGTAATTACAAGGGTATTATGCTATAAATTTGGTTTATGAGGAAATTTCTAGCTTAAAAAACATTCTAAACGATGTTTTTTTGAAAATGTAAAAATGCAGAAAGCTTTTTGTGAGGGTTAGGTTCAGGGGTAGGGTTAGGGGATAGAATCTATAGTTTGTACAGTATAAAAATCATTATGTTTATGGAGAGTCCTCATAAGGATAGCCGCACCAACATGTGTCTGTGTGTGTGTGTGTGTGTGTGTGTGTGTGTGTGTATACATACGGAGTTCAAGAGTTCGGGAGATCAATGGGCACAGCATAGAGCACTTATACAGACTACACCCAGCATAATCCATATTACTCTTCTCTTATGACCACAATGAAACCTGTCTGAATTTTTTTTCCTCTTTTTTTGTACAAGGGTGCAAGTGAGTATCCATACTTTGATCTGCAGCTCACTAGCTTGTCAAAAGTGTTTTTCTTGGTCTTATCTTCTAAAACAACATTCTCACAGTTCATGTATACTATACCTCTGTTTTGTGTACTCCAAGTTACATGCACCACCTTCTGACTGTTATTGTATGCACTTCTTGCTGTGATGTATGCACAGAATTGTGTACTTAAGTTCACTTAGTTTTCTTGGCTGTCAAAATTTCAGTTTATTCAGTGACAGTCTGTGCTGCCAAAAGTGGTAAATTCTCACACTGTGCTATTTTCAGATAGTGTGGGCTTTGTTCAAGACTTGTCAGCAAATCAAACTTCCACTGCCCATGAAGGCATGTATAACCCGTATGGGTGTAGATGTGTGTGGAGGGAGTGTTCACCTGTACTTACACATACCCTCAACATAAGTATTGGTTTTGGGGCTTAATCCTTGATTAAGGTAGTGTTCTTATTGTGTTATCCTGGTGGTCAATAAGCATAATTTATTACATGGCTCTATGGAATACTTGATTCTGATTAGTCAATCGTGGCATTCTGTAGTAAAATATTTTTTTATAATGACCAGTAAAATGTATATTAGACCGTTGTCCCTGGCAACCAATTTATTTTCCAGTTTCATGCCTCTACTTTTACTCTTTAGCCTCTTTCTTCTCACATAATAAACTAAATTGTACTCATTTTTATATTTCATGTCCATTTAATTATTTATTTATATGTGATATAATTTAATTAATAAGCGGGATAATGTACAGTCTGCCAGTTAACATTGCAAAATAAACACCTTCATGATGATACCCTGATTACCTGGTCAGAGTTTATTTTGCAGTGATGACTGTCTAAATGTTCATGACCTCTTACATATTGTATTATCCTCTGAACCAAAGAAATCTATGAACAAACAAAAATAAAGAATTAGTCATCTGAAAGATTTACAAAATGCAAAATTAACAATTTTGTATTTTATGTATCTTATGTATCTGTGTGATGGACTCAACATGAAAAGGAATGAGATAAACTAGAAAAATGCCTCTGTCTGGCATGATCCACACCCTCAAGGCCCTGTGGATTAAACATTCACTAACCTGTCTCTCTAAGACTGTGTAACTACACACATAAACCAGTGTTGACACTACAAATATTCACAGAAATTCTTCATTTAACCTGAAAAATTTGTAATCTCAAGGGAAAATCCAAATATGAAATGGTGAGTTGAGAATAATCTGAAATTTTTATTATATTCAAAATGTGGGTTGACCCAGACACATGTACCTGTTAAAAGATTACAAAAGCTATGTGTGATTGGCTGGACTTAGTGCAACAGTTAGCAGTGTTACTACAAAGACTTACTACAAAGTGTGCCGCATTGTAGGCCTAATTATGTAATTATGTCATGTAAAGGGTCAGTTTTTCATAGAATTCCATGTTTACAGGTTAATCTTTAATAATTACTGGTTCTTTGAAGACTTGAATGCTTTATACAAATCGGAATCTGGTAATTATGGTAATTCCTGACATGATGTGAAAGTGCCATAACCAACATACTGTTATTCTACAAACTTGGTTTAGGGTTTTTTCAAAATCCCTAAACCTAGACCAACAATTTTAACACCAACTTCTCTTAGAGCTTTCAAGCTACATCCACTAAATTTGGCACAGACCATGAGACCATTCTGGAATTGTGTGCTGTGTCTTTTCTAACTGATCAGACTTAAGGTTTTGACACAGCAGACGATCAATAATTGGAAAGACTTACACTGAATAGTTGGAATAGACTACATTGAAGTAATTATCAAATGCCCAATGAAATGTGTAACAGATGTTCGTATTTGGATCAAAAGGAGGAAGCAGGAGACTGCGAGATCCAACTCAAAAGGGCTTTATTTCCCACAGCTTCACAGTCTGTATATATATTCCACTTTTCAGTGGTCATACTCAAATTAATGCTTTTCAGCACAATACAAATTACACTCAGGAACATTCTGCTCTGTGCAGCTCTCTCTCTCTCTCTGTCTCTTTCGGTGGACTGGGCCGCCTTTTATCTCCCCCGACATGAAAATGGTAATTAGTCACAGTTCATCTCAGGTGGATGTCTTTACCGCTTTCTCTCTCCCCAGATAGGCGTTTGAACACACCCTCACCTCCACATACCCCAACCGCCCGACTCAGACTGGGGGAACCATCCGGACTGCCCCCCCCTTTTCTGGAGAGGAAGACCACAACAGCCATCTGTGCCCCTGGTCTGTGGACCACCTCGAACTTAAATGGCTGGAGTGCCAGATACCAAAGGGTGATTCAGGCATTGGCATCCTTCATGCAGTGGAGCCATTGGAGCGGGGCGTGGTCTGAACAGAGGGTGAATGCTCGTCCCAACAAATAGTAGCAGAGAGTGAGGACCACCCACTTGATGGTCAAACACTCCTTCTCTATGGTGCTGTTCTTCGTATCTCATAGAGAGCTTTCAACTAATGTACAGCATGGGGTGCTCCTCCCCCTCCAGCTCTTGGGACAGAACAGCACCCATCCCCCTGTCTGATGCATCTGTCTGTAAAACAAAAGGGAGAGAGAAATCAGGGGAATGCAGAAGCGGCCCGCCACAAAGTGCAGCTTTTACCTGCATGAAAGCTTGTTGGCATGGCTCCATCCACTGGACCAGGTCTAGGGCTCCTTTTTTAGTGAGATCAGTCAGCGGGCTGGTGACGTCGGAAAAATTAGGCACAAACCTTTGATAGTAGCTGGCCAGCCCCAGAAACTCTCACCTCCTTTTTGGTCTTGGATCACGGGCAGGTCGCAATCGCTACGGTTTTATCAATCTGGGGTCGCACCTGCCCATGACCCAAGAGGAACCCCAGATACCGTACCTCCACCCGCCCTGTTGTGCACTTCTTCAGATTTACTGTGAGCCCCGCCCATTGCAATGACCTCAGAACTGCCCTCAGATGCTGCATATGCCGCTTCCAATCAATACTGTAAATAATTATATCATCCAAATAAGCAGCGGCATATGCAGCGTGCGGTCTGAGGACTCGGTCCATAAGACACTGAAATGTAGCCGGGGCCCCAAACAAACTGAACGGAAGTGTCACAAATTGGTGTAATCCAAACGGTGTGGAGAAGGAAGTTTTCTCACGGAACATTGGCATTAAGGGGATCTGCCAATATCCCTTTGTCAAATCCAGTGTCGAATAAAAGCAAGCCGAGCCCAACTGATTGAGAAGTTTGTCAGTACGAGACATTGGATAAGCATCAAATTTCGACACTGCATTGACCTTTCTATAATCCACACAGAACTGGACCGAGCCATCGCTCTGAGGCACCAGAACCACCGGACTGGCCCAATTGCTGTGGGATTATTCTATTACGCCCGTAATGAGCATGGCCTTTAATTCTTCCCATACTACATGTTTCTTGTGTTTGGGTAAGCGGTAGGGATGACTACATACCACTACCCCTGGGGTTGTCTCGATGTGGTGTTTTATGAGATTAGTGCGGCCGGAGAGAGGCGAGAACACGTCAGAGAAATTATTATGCAACCTGGCAACCTCCGTACATTGTGATGGCGAGAGGTGGTCTCCGCAAAGGACCGGGGTGAACTGACTGGCTTTTAGACTCACATCCGTGCCGAGCTCATCCCTCTCAGGAACTACCATTGCCAAGGATATGGGGACCGCCTCTCTCCATGTTTTAGTAGGTTGAGGTGGTAAATTTGTCGACTTCCCCAACTCGCCATGTGACCTCAAAGAACCCTTGCCACTTTGCGAGTAATATAGAGCTCGATGTAGGCAGTAATACAAGTACTTTATCTCCCGGTGCAAATTCCCCTAGCCGAGCTCCCTTGTTATACAATCGGGACTGTGAAAGTCATCCCAGTGTGTGTAGATTTGCTCTCAGGTCAAGAACGTATTGAATAAAACTTTTGCTCTGTGAAGGTCCCTCCTCCCAATTTTCCTTCTTGACATCTAAGATGCCACGGGGCTTACACCCATATAACAATTCAAATGGGGAAAACCCCGTGGAGGCTTACGGGACCTCTCACACTGCAAATAACAGAGGCTCAAGACACTTATCCCAATTCCGAGCATCTTCGTGCATGAACTTACGAATCATATTTTTTAAGGTCTTATTAAATCGTTCGACCAAGCCGTCCATTTGTGGATGGTACATGCTTGTCCGAATAGATATAATACCCAATAATTCATACAGCTCACGTAGTGTATGTGACATGAAAGTAGTGCCCTGGTCAGTGAGGATTTCTTTCGGAATCCCCACTCGGGAGATTATTCTGAAGAGTGCCTCCACAACACTACGTGCTGAGATGTTACGAAGAGGCATTGTGTTTCGTAGTCCACCAGAACCAACACAAAATGATGCCCATGTGCTGACTTTTCTACTGGCCCGACGAGGTTCATGCCAGCTCTGTCAAAGGGAACCTCGATTAACGGAAGAGGGCGCAATGGTGCTTTTGGAGTGGCCGGTGGATTCACCAGCTGACATTCATGGCATGTCGCACACCACCGGCTAACATCCCCACGAATTCCCGGCCAATAGAAACAGGCCATGAGACGGCTTAGTGTTTCGCCGCTAAATGGTCCTCTGCCAACTGCACTGCTTCATCCAGCAATGCTGGTCAGTGGCACAGGACTCACTCCACAGTTCCTTTCGGTAGTTTGGAGACGAATTGTTCCAATACCACGAGATCGATGACACCCCCGACGTCGCTGGGCTCCTCAGCCAGCACCCACCGCTGGCAGGCGGAGCTGTTGTGCGAAGGCAAACAGGCGGCCATCTTCGCTCAGCGTCAGGTTCGGAACTGCTGGCGATGCTCTTCGGGACTGTGGCCGATCCACTGCAGGATGGCATTCTTCAGCTCAGGGTACCTCAGGAGGTTGTCGACTGGGAGTCATTGCAGAGCTTGGGCCGTGCGCTCCAAGAGCTCCAGAAAGGCCTCCGGCTCATCTTGCACCTCCATCTTTGCCAGAGTCATATGGGGTTTCGTTGCTGTTGGGGTCACGGTGTGCGCCCCCTCCAAACTCTGCAATGCCCATCGGTCCTCTTCTTGGCCTCAAAGATGTGCCTCGATACTGCTCCGCCTGCAGATCCATGAGGGCCTGGTGTTGAGCCTGGTGGATGTTGGAGAAGGATCGGAACACTTCCTCCAGTGGCAAAGACGACTCCATAGCACTGTACCTTCCTCCTTATCCCGGGTTTGGGCACCAGTCAAAAGGAGGAAGCGGGACACTGCGAGATCCAACTCAAAAGGGCTTTATTTCCCACAGCTTTACAGTCTATATATATATATATATATATATATATATATATTCCACTTTTCAGTGGTCACACTCAAATGAATGCTTTTCAGCACAATACAAATCACACTCAGGAACACTCTGCTCCATGCAGCTCTCTCTCTGTCTCTTTCAGTGGACTGGGCTGTCTTTTATCTCACCCGACTCTCACTGTGAACATGGAAATGGTAATTAGTCACAATTAATCTCAGGTGGATGTCTTTACCGCTTTCCCTCTCCCCAGACGGGTGCTTGACCACGCCCTCACCTCCACAAAATGCTTGTATATTCAAACACCAATTGTAAAAATGTTTAATTAAACAAACCCACAAAAGCCTTTAATCTGCTTTAAGTTGCTCTCTCTCTCTCTCTCTCTCTGTTTATCTGACTATCTATGTAGAAGTCTGACTATCCAGCTAAAAGTCTGTCTTAAAGCGGTCGCACACCGGACATGAAACGCTATGCCACGTCACATATCAAACAGTGTAACATATGTTCGTATTTGGATCTGGTGTCCGCCAGACACGTCCTGTGTGCGACCAACTTTACTGTAATATCTGTATAACCATCAAACTTCAAACTTTAAAAATGTGTTTAAACTTTTAGACAAGGCTTTGTCAAGCCAACATTAAAGTTGTGACAAACTTTACCTATCTAGTTCTAATGTAAATCACACCAGCCCTGACATGGGCCCAAAGTAAAGACAAAAAAAATAAGGCGGTATAGGGTCATTGAATCACTAAGTTGCAACATATGTAAAAGTTTCTCTGACAGCTGACAAATGAAGTCCAAACATGATTATGAGTACTCATATTTAGGATTCTTGTGTTTGTGTGTTGATTGACAGATTCATTGTGTACCTTGGCCACAGGATGCCTTCAACACAATAATGGACATGCTGTTACATAAAGACTACTGTATATAAACAATGGCGACTTAAAAAAAACGAATAAGTAAAATATGTATGCAAATTCAAGTGCTACAGATTAGACGGAGTGGAGCAGAGCACCAGGAGATGGTTGAATGGCATTAGGCAGGAATAGCAAGAATTTGTATAGCTACTGTGTAGTTGCTATGGTAAAAGTGCTTGGTTTGGGTTGGCATGTTTTTACTATGGACAGAGCATATCACTTCTGTGAATTATGACTGTATGTTGCCATGGATATTTTGTATATCCTTCAAAATGCCTCATACACCAATGTTCTGCTCACAGAAAAAAAAAAAAAAAAACAAGTACTACAGCCTGTTTCTTTTAGGCCTTGCATAGTTTTAGCATGAACCCCATCCCCTTTAACAAAAAAGGTGGAGCTATAAAATCACAGACTGGTGTTACATAACTGCAGTATTGCAGCTACACTTAAACATCTCCATATGTAAATTAGTTACAATAATGGAAACACATGGCACATTTCTTTTTCTATTGTAAAAGAAAGTGAAAGACATATTGGGACATGATGGGCAAAGTTTTTTTTTAGTTTTTTTTACAGTTTTTCAGTGCAGACTGTGAATGGAGTGTACTGTATGACATTCGTTAAAAAGAGAGTAGGTCTGGACCAAAGCTCGCTCTGTTACTGTGCAGGAAGACTACGTCACAAACTTGGTGGTTGCTAAGCACTGTAAAATAAAAAATAGTAACAATATCAAAGAACTACAGGACTGTTGGGACACGTCTGATCTTAGATATTTTATCCTTTGTAAACTAAATTTATCTGACTGTTTTTGCTAACATTTATTTATGTGCTTATCTCCTAACTGGATCCAGAACAAAGTTTAGAACTGAGAAGCAATTCCACGTATATAGCATTCAGTTGTCATCACACTGTAAGCTGCTGGACTGTAGGGACATTAATATATGATGAGAAAATATAATGATAACCAGTGTTGGGTAAGTTATTCTAAAAAAGTAATTAATTACTAACTACTGATTACATCTTCCACAGTGTAATTAGATTACTGTACTAATTACTCTGTCTGAAAAGTAATTGCATTACTTATTACTAATTACTTTCTAAAACACTTGTCAGCCTCAACCAGATGTAAAATATAAGGATAGACATGAAATTGTTCTTTTAATTCTTTAAAATAAATCATATAAAATCAAATACATTATTCATGAACTGGCCAAAGAATTTAAGGGGGCGGCGTTAAATTAGAAAACATACATTTTAACATTAGACGTTAAATTTTGATTTTGAATTCACATTGTTTTATATAGAATTGTTCTATGGTCTATACAGTATTTAACGCAATTACATAAGAAGTAACTGTAATTAAATTACTGATAAATGTATCCCTTTCTTTACTTTTTTCAATGAAAAATAATTTAATTACAGTAATTAATTACTTAGTAATGCATTACACCCAACACTGATGATAACTGCTTCTGATGCAGAAATAAACAATCGTAATAGAAAGCAGCACCCACCCCACCCCACCCTACCCTTCCCTGACTTTATCACTGCATAACTACGGAGTCTCCTTGATTCTAGGGGTGTGCCTCAATCAGCTCCCTAATTCAGTTGTAACTGCACTTCCTAGGGAGCAATTTCTAGCTGTCTCATTTTTGAAATCACTCCAGTGCACTGAAATGTATGATCCCTAAAATAATTCACAGAACAGTTAAAACCAGTGAGCATTTGCTGCACACAATATTCACTTACTGGTAATGTTGTCTTTCAAGTTGTCAGAGAATCAATGTACATTTAAAGTAACATTTAATATAAATTTAAACTTAAGTCTATTCTTATTGCCTCATTTTCATTCCCATCAAAAATTTAATTTTGCTCTACTCTGAATAGAGCTGTTCAACCTGGAAGAGAATCTGCCATGAGTTTCCTCTGGATTTTCCTATGGGTTTTTGTAATGGTTTTCAACTTATATGTAAAATAAGGTCTGTGGTAAACATTACTTGATGATATATGTGGACATTCTGTTCTACAACATAAATTACACACTTTCATGCCTCAAACGTAAATTTTTAAGCCGTATTGAATTGCATAATTGTTTTTATTTATTCACAGTGGCTTCAAAATTCACATTTGAGGTATGACTGTGTGTAAATTATGTTGTAGAACAAAACATCCACATATTGTCAAGTAATGTTACGACAGACTTTATTATGCATCAAAGTTGAAAAACGTCATGGTTACTTTCGTAACCTCCGTTCCCTGATGGAGGGAATGAGACGTTGTGTCGATGTAGTGACACTAGGGGTTACTCTTGGGAGCCCCAAACACCTCTGCTTTTTTAAAAAAGGCCAATGAGAATTGCTGAGTGGAACTTGCATGCCACTCCCCGTACATATGGGTATAAAAGGAGCTGGTATGCAACCACTCATTCAGGTTTTGTGCTGAGGAGCCGAGACCAGGTCCTGGCCATTTCAGTGGGTAGTTCAGCGTTGTGGCAAGAGGGAAACAACGTCTCGTTCCCTCCATCAGGGAACGGAGATTACGAATGTAACCATGACGTTCCCTATCTGTCACTCACTCAATGTTGTGTTGATGTAGTGACACTAGGGGTCCCTATAAAAAATGGCACAACTATCTGAACTGTGTTACGTGAGCTGGTGGTGTGTGACGGGCAGACCGCTGTGTGCCTCATAGCCAGCACACCAGGCCATCACGTAACCTCCCCAATGCTCTTATGAGCATTGAACGGTCCTTCAGGATCAAGTTGACTGCCCAACAATAGGGACAGGCTAGCCCAGCCGAGGCCTGTTTTCCTCTCTTTTCTCCCCAAAAAGAGTGGAATTTGTTAACTGACTAGGAGCCATAAGTGTCTACGTCGGGGGGTGTCTCTCCCAAGGGGAAGACACCGCGGAGACCACACCCTGCCCAAAAAGGGGGGGGGGGATTTTGAGTGGAATACATCACATGGTCTTACCGAGTCTTGTCAGAAGAATGTCATGTGGAGAGGTCCCATGGTAGGTCCTACCCGAAGGGGGAGGAGTTTCTACAAAGCATGGCGACCGGGGGCAGAGGGGCCTCTGCACAAGATGGAGCCAAAGAGGTGCCACTGGCCAGGGCCCAGGAGGCTGCCACACTCCTGGTAGAGTGGGCTCATAACCCCGCAGGGGGTGGCACATCCTGAGCCTGATATGCCATCGCGATGGCGTCAATGACCCAGTGGGCAATCCTCTGTTTGGAGACAGCGCTTCCTTTCCACTGTCCACCAAAGCAGACAAAGAGCTGCTCAGAGCTTCTAAAGCTCTGCGTGCAATCCAAATAGATGCGTAAAACACACACCGGACACAGCAACGCCAAGGCTGGGTCTGCCTCCTCCTGGGGCAGCGCTTGCAGGTTCACCACCTGATCCCTAAAAGGGGTCGTGGGAACCTTGGGCACATAGCCAGGTCGGGGTCTCAGGATCACATGAGAGTAACCCGGACCGAACTCCAGGCACGATTCACTGACAGAGAATGCCTGCAGGTCCCCTACCCTCTTGATGGAAGTGAGTGCAGTCAGGAGGGCAGTCTTCAAAGAGAGTGCCTTAAGCTCAGCTGACTCCAAGGGCTCAAAGGGAGCTCCCCGTAAACCCGAAGGACTACAGAGAGGTCCCACGAGGGGACGAGGCGTGGTCTGGAGGGATTCAACCACCTAGCGCCTCTCAGGAACCTGATGATCAAGTCGTGATTCACCAAATACTTACCATTTACTGCATCGTGATGAGCTGAAATAGTGGATACATACACCTTCAAGGTGGAGGGGGACAGCCGCCCCTCCAGCCTCTCCTGCAGGAAGGAAAGCACCGATCCGACTGTGCATCACTGGGGTTCTTCGCATCAGGAAGAACACCACTAGGCGAACAGACGCCACTTCAAGGCATACAGGCGCCTCGTAGAGGGAGCCCTAGCCTGAGTGATCGTGTCTACCACCGCGGGTGGGTGGTAGGCCACTTAGGTCTTCCGTGTACCGTCTAAGGGCCAGATGTGGAGATTCCAGAGGTCTGGTCACGGGTGCCAGATGGTGCCCCGTCCCTGAGAAAGAAGGTCCTTCCTCAGGGGAATTCGCCGGGGGGGGGGGGGACTGTCGCGAGGAGTGTGAGATCTGAGAACCACATCTGGGTGGGCCAATAGGGTGCTACTAGGATAGTCTGCTCCTCGTCCTCCCTGACCTTGCACAGGGTCTGTGCAAGTAGGCTCACTGGGGGAAACACGTATTTGTGTAGTCCAGGGGGCCAGCTGTGTGCCAGCACATCTATACCAAGGGGTGCCTCGGTCAGGGCGTACCAAAGCGGGCAGTGGGAGGATCCCAGGAAGCAAACAGATCTACCTTTGCTCGACCGAATCGACTCCAAATCAGCTGGACCACCTGAGGGTAGAGTCTCCACTCTCCCCTGAGGGTAACCTGATGTGACAGTGCATCCGCTGCGGTGTTGAGATCGCCCAGGATGTGAGTGGCTCATAGCGATTTGAGGTGCTGCTGACTCCAGAGGAGGAGACGGCGGGCGAGTTGTGACATGCAGCGGGAGCGTAGACCACCTTGACAGTTGATGTACGCTACCGTCCCTGTGTTGTCCATCCGGACCAACATGTGCTTGCCCTGGATCAACGGACTGAACCTCCGCAGGGCGAGCAGTACTGCCAACAACTCTAGGCAGTTGATGTGCCAACGCGGGCCAGTCCAGGAGCCAGTGGCTGTGTGCCCGTTGCATACGGTGCCCCAGCCCATCTTGGAGGCATCTGTTGTAACCACGACGCACCTGGAGATCTGCTCTAGGGGAACCCCTGCCCATAGAAATGCAAGGTTGGTCCAAGGACTGAAGAGGTGGCGACAAATCGGCTATGTGTCCCGTGGTGCCATGCCCATCTCGGGACTCGAGTCTGAAGCCAGTGTTGAAGCGGTCTAATATGCATCAACCCAAGTGGTGTGGCCACCGCTGAGGATGCCATATGCCAGTTGAATCGCTTAGCTGAGTCGGACGGACTGGGTCAGCCGTCGCGACGGGTTAGAAAGCAAGAGCCACGTGCCCAAACTCCGGGCGAGGGGGACCAAGGGAATAATCACGTTGGACGTACCGGAGGGTGGGGCCTCACGGCAGGGCAGAGCTCGAGGTGCCACATCGAGGGGACTCGAGCCCCGTGGCCATGCTGAGTCCAGGGACATCGAAGCACTTACCTGGCTCCTGTTGCTCACCATAAGATTGGCTGAGGGGGGGGATCTCGTCCCCGTAATCTACAAGAACCAATCCCGTGTGGGTGTGTTTGTGCCACAGCTGGGCCACTGGAGCGCCATACCTGCTAAAATGGGATAGTTGACGGTGGTCGTGACGACAGCCATGCGCACCGGACATGTGACCCAGGAGACGAGGAAACCATTCTTTTGTCAAGCTTTTGGGTGCCGCAGCCTCCTGGGCATGTGGCGACAAACAATTCTCCTCCCGGCCCTCCACCGGGGGATGGAGTGGTCTGTCGACCAGCTCCAGAGAAGCGGGTCTCCTAGCCCCTGGGTCACCCATCTCAGGGGCACTTCGAAGCCTTCCTCGGGTTCTTAGCAGTCGGCCGTGAGACGGGTGGCATCTGCTTCCTACGGTGGGCTCCACGCAGGAGCCGGGCCATGGGGGTGGGCTGTGGCGGAGCCGGTGTTGTTGCTGCAGGAGGACGCCCTTGGCGACAAGCAGACAGGGTGCGGGGTCTTAAGCCGCGCCGGGGCAGGATATGTTGTAAGGCCTCTGTCTGCTTCTTCACCACCGAGAACTGCTGGGCAAAGTCCTCAACGGTGTCGCCAAACAGGCCAACCTGGGAAATGGGGGCATCAAGGAACCATGCCTTGTCCACCTCTCCCATCTCGACCAAGTTGAGCCAAAGGTGGCACTCCTGGACCACCAGGGTGGACATCGCCTGCCCGAGAGACCGCGCCGTGGCCTTCTTCGCCCGGTGAGCGAGGTCGGTCACCGAGCGCAGTTCTTGCATCAATCCCGGGTCAGAACTACCCTCGTGCAGTCCTTTTAGCGCCATGGCTTGGTGTACTTGCAGGAGAGCCATGGCGTGCAGGGCGGAGGTGGCTTGTCCAGCGGCACCACAGGCCACAGTCGTCAGGGACGACGTAATCCTACAGGCCCTGGATGGGAGCTTTGGGCGCCCACGCCAGGTGGCGGTGCTCTGCGGACACAAGTGCACCGCGAGCGCCTTATCCACCTGGGATCACCAAATACCCCCTGGCCGCTCCACCATCGAAGGTAGTGAGAGCGGGGAGCTGAAAGACTGGGACTGGGCAGCAAAAGGTGCCTCCCACGATCTTGTCAGCTCCTCGTGCACCGGTTAGAAGGAACGAAAGCAAGCCGTGACCGCAACGTTGCCATGGTCATGTTCTCGCAATGAGGACATGACTCATCCACGAATGATGTCTCCACGTGGGCAATGCCCAGATATGTAAGACAGCGATCGTGGCCATCAGAAGTGGAGTGATAACGACCGCAACCAGGAATAAAACACAAACTGAAAGGCATCTTTAAGAAGACGTTCCGTGTGTGCCACTCTTTTTGTGAATGAAAATATACTCTTTTAGAATATACTCTTTTATTTTTGCTCTGCCGAAGCGCCCAGGAGCGTTCTCTGCACTCCACGGGTGCAGAGGGGGAGAAGCCGCTGAAATGCACCGTAAATCCAGCAGTTTTGAGGTGCGTCTTTGGAGGGAATTTAATTGTAAAAATACAACCATTCGTCTCCAAAGAGAAAATCTAAATGAGTGGTTGCATACCAGCTCATTTTATACCTGTATGTACGGGGGAGTGGCATGCAAATTCCACTCACCAATTCTCATTGGCCTTTTTTTTTAAAAGCAGAGGTGTTTGGGTCTCCCAAGAGTGACCCCTAGTGTCACTACATCGACACAACGTCAAGTGAGTGACAGATAGGGAACCCCATTATAAAAACCCTTAGGAAAATCCAGAGGGAACCCACGGCAAACTTCCAGGTTCACCTACAAATTGACATCAAGGTAACACCCTGGCAGGCTAAAGGCCCCGATATACTTTCGAAGAATTTCTTCTTCGTTCTTCATTCAGAGGTAAAACGAGCAATGGTATACTGTTTGCGAACATTCAGACACCCTCCACACTGCTCTGGTAGGTGTTTAGAAATGCATTAAAATATGACATGTAAACCTTAACTATTGTGACATTAAAATGTGTAATCAATGACATTATGCCTCATTCTATGAGTAGAATTCACATGAGATCAGTAAAAGAAGTTGTTTTAACCACTTGATGATGATTTAAAATAATACATATGCAGTAGAAATTTTTTAATTTGTCTTATTTACATTCTGAATTTATGACGCAAATGCGCTAACACGCTACATGAGTCCATAATATGCGCCGGTTATACGCTGTTATTGTAATTTATAATGACACTTATACTATTGAAACAATTTGTGTATAAAAGTGTTAATGTGCAGAATAAAGACAAAAGAATGATGACAGGCATATCCTACTGTGTGCAGATGTGTGAATGGCTTTCGCTGCAGATGGCACATTAGCGAATAGGCACTTGAGAGTATTTGAGAAGATTCGATTTCTTTTGTAGACCAATTAAACAAAACAAAAATATCACATGACAGGTGAACCAAGACTACTGTATATAAACAATGGTTGACTTCAAAAACTAATAAGAAAAATATGTATGCAAATTTGGAGCAGAGCACTAACAAACACAAAAAGCACCTTTTTTTGGCCAGATTTTGTTCTAAATGATGTCACATCCTTTTGTTCTTCGATTTCGTATGAAGTACAGTATATCAGGGCCTTTAGTCTCCCGAGAGTCTTGTTCTCTGGTACAGATTAAGGGTTAGAATTAGTTGTAGGGTTAAGGTTAGGGTTAGGTTTAGGGGTTGGGGTAAGTGTAGGGTTTCTGTGTGACTCCAAATAAACACAATAAACATAGTTTGTGAACGTCAAATGCGGCTCTCACAACACTTTCCACAACCGGGGGGTTACCTTCTAGATACGACCTCTGTGACATTGTAATAACGTTACAGGTAATTGAGTAATAAGTGTACCAATGTTTAGTGGATCAGTACCCTTGCCAGTGCCTGAATTCGTGTTCACAATATACTGATTCATGACATATGAACTGGGGAGTGGAGAAACAACCAGGTGAGAAATCATAAATGTTACCAATGGTTGGCTGTGTGCCAGTGTCTTAAGCTTTGCGCTCTGTGTTTATATGTGCTTTATATCAACCGACCACACCTGCTGTCAAATTCACTGTAAAGGCCCTCAGTCCAAAACGTTTAAGCATTCTTACTTGTCTAATTTATTTAATGCACCTACACTGTCTTCGTCTATCATAAAAGAAACAGCTAAGGACTTGTTTTATTTGAAGATGAAGAAGAAGAAAAAAAAAAAACATTATATGAGTAATTGCTCAACATCATGTTGAACAGGGTAATTGCTGTCTTTAGTAATGATATGCCAGTGATTTGTAAATGGCCATGAGCTACTGGCAGTGATCCGCTATACCTGCCGCACTACAGCAAATCTTCTCATTCATAAATTCTTCACAACCTGCCTGGAGCAGCAATCCTATTCAAAAAGCCATAAATATCCATTTTGCACTTTTTATTTCTGATCTCTTTTTTGTACATTTTACACAGGAATCACATGGTGAAAAAAGTGAAGTTTTGTCATGCAATGTCTTTTGGTCAGATTCATTGCCTAATCATTCCAGCTGTTTTTAATTCAGTGGTCTGGTGAAACAGTGTATAAAAGTCACAAATGCCCATAAAATAAAGAAAAAGTCGATTTCAATTTCTAAAGAGAACATTTTATTCCCCTATATAGACACATAACAGAACATTTCCACTGATATTATTCTACTGTTAAAAAGATGCTATTTATTTCTACAGTGGGACTTGCTGCCACACTATATGGGGTAATTTGTCACATGGAACATGCTGTTTATTGAGAAGAATATATTTTTTTAAATATGAAATATAGGGAATATATTTTTTCAGAAGATGGTTTTATGAAGTCATCTTCCAAAACATTTTTGTATTTAAGATGTATTATATGCTATTTTATGGCTTTTCAGCAATATTGAAATGGTAACACTTTACAATAAGGTTGCATTAATTTATATTAGTAAAATACATTAACATGAACTAACAATGAACAATACTTCTACAGCACTTATTAATCATGATTAATGTTAATTCAACATAAACTAATACATTTAAAGATTAAAAGTTGAATATGTTATCATTAGTTAATGCATTACTAACTAACATGAAGTAATAATGAAGAATGTATTTTCATAAATTTACATTAACTAAAGATTAATAAATACTGGAAGCAGCACCAGTGTTTCTGACAGAGGGTCAGAATGAGGGTGGAAAATAATCATGTTTTACAAATACATTACTTTTTTGTGTGTGTGCAAAAACTTTGCCAATATTATAAATGAACATTATGGTACATATTAAAATAATAATAAAAAAAACATGTCATGACCCCTTTAACTAATGTTATAAAATACAAACTCTGTAAATTTGGTAGGATAAGAGGTATGATTGTGGCTCTTTATATGAGTACCCTCTTTGTTTAAAGGTATTCTTCTTGAAGGTGGTGCAAAACGGCTTTAGAATTTGGCAGCTCTTTCTGACAGAGAGTAATGAGATACTTTAGAGTGAGTTCCTCTAAAAGTTCTCCAAGACAACACCCATCTATGAACCTAAAAGAAGGCATACCCATGTCATGAGGTAGGAGAGAGAGGGTGACATGTTCAGACAGAGACACCTACATTTCTTGTCCCCTGAAACAAAAAACAGATAAAATATGTAAAAGCTAAATATTGGGTAGATGCCATAGCATTGTGGCCCAATGATGCACACATGTACACATCATAATAAATAGAGTTCTCCATACCATGTCTACATCAGTTCTTAATTACATCTGATAAAAGTGTTTGATTGATGAAGGACTGCCAGGGAAAAAACCTGAGAAGCTGTGTAAGATTTACAACTAAATATGAGTTTCATAGTGTGAAAAAGCCTATTTTAATGTGTGTGCATCCATGGTGTTCATGTCTATAGGCGTTGCATGTTGTTTGTGCTCTGTGTCTTTGTATTATTAGGTCTCATATTTTTTAACATTATTGCTGATGCATAGGCCATGAGAAGCCTTGTGCATCTCATGATTACCTTAAGAAGACAATAGCATCAGTGGGTGGATGGAATGTGTCTGAGTAAGTGAGATAACCTTTCAATTGTTTTGAATAGATAGAAAATATATCTTCTTCACCAATGGACACCCAGCAATGAATAATGTATGAGTAATGAATTTCAACATAATTGATTGATTCACTAATGTTGAGCTAGGAAGGGTGTAGTAGTGGGTCATGGGAGTGGGCTTCAGTCAGGAAATACAGACCTGACTGGTTTCAATCGTCTGACTGGTACAAATTCTTATCATGTCTTAGAATTAATTGAGTTTGTGCTATGGAAACCTAAGATCTGAATCTTTAATTTAGCTTTGCTTTTTGCATATTTGGTTCAAACTTGGAATCAACTGCTTTACAATAAATTTGGAATCAATTACTGTTAAAGAATATTTACTGTCTGTTGAAGCTAAACTATTTCTAGTCTTGAACAAGTCTTTGCAAAACAATGTCAAAATTTTATTTCAGTAAACCTCAGTGCACACATAATTTACTTTTCAAAAGACTTGCTTAAACTGTCATTAAAAATTTGGATGTTCTTTGAAAAAAGAAGTAGAGATAAAACCAGCGAGCCTCTTCCTCCATGCAGGTTTTTACAGTCTCAGTTTACTAAATAAAACATGGTAAAAAATAAATAAATAACCTGCTCACTATATGGTCTAATATATCTTCAAGGCACTCTTACTGTTATGCAAAAAACACACATACAATAGTAAGATCCCCAGGCAAGTGTAAAGAAGACACATAACTCATGGTGTGCGACATTTAACTCTAGAAGATTATAGTGTCATATCCCTGAGATTTTTAGTGATCAGTTCCAAAGATTTAAATGATCTGAGTGTTTTAAAGTGTTAAAATAATAAATGTTTGACATTGCTGTGATCCAGAAATTGGGTTATCTGATAACCTATAATAATGAATTTTCAAGCACACAAAGTGGTTTGAAATGGAAATATTGACTGTATTGTGCATGAACAGACAGTGAAAAGGTAACAACCTCTCCTCCACCCATGAATTATTAAATATTCAAATAAATCCGCTCCTTGTTCAGTTTTGTTTTTGTTGTTCCATTGACATGTGTTTTGCACTCATTCAAAATGCAGACAGGTGTTTCTTTTCTTTTTTCTTTTTTTTTTTTTTAATCCCCTTTGGTGAAACCAAAAGGACAACTTGATCGGATTAAAAACCAGAATCTGGCTTGGAATAATCTCATTTCATCAGATCTAGACTATTGGATATGCCATTAAAGTAGGTATCTGAAGATGTTCTGTTCTGAGAAATGTGATGGTAGTGTTGCTTTGTGACCTGCAAAAATGGTGCACATCTGAAAATGATTCCACCTACTCGTGACTGACAGGTGACCTGGCCTTGTGCCTTGTGCTCTTTTCGTGATTGATGTAACATGGCACATCTAAACTGCTCTCAATCTAAACTGCTCTCATTAAAATAAAATTACATTGAAAAGTATAAAGTGTTGCTTTTGTCTTATGCATGCATATGTTAATCAAGACATTTTTTAATATTTTAAAGCATCATTTAAATGGTTTGTTCAAAGGTATAGTGCAATTTTAATTCAGATGATGGAAAGAGGGAGTGTCCATTCTTGTAACTTAGCCAGTCCTTGCCCAAGGAATGTGCTACCTGCATCAGATCTTTATCTCTCATCATCAAACTTGTCCCTTCAGTGCATAGATAGTTGCTTATCTTGTATATCTATTTATCTGTTATATACAGTTGGGTTCAGACATCCATATCAAATCTGGTATTCAACATCTAATTAATAAAAAGAGTGCTTCAGAATTTGGACATTTTAAAACAAGGAATATTTAAGATTCTGCACTTTTGACAGTGATCATATTAAGTTATTTGTTTACATGGTCAGATCTCCTTACTTCCACTGAAGCACAAAAGATGCTCTTTAGAACATTTTCAAATCATGCTGGGATAACATGGATCATCAGGTTTTGCATAAACTTGTGGAGTCAACTTTTTGCTTAAACTGTTATGTTGATAATATAATTAGCAAAAATCATATTTTTGGTAATAATCATATTAGCAAAATGCAAAATAGATGCATTTTTACAAGTGAAAAGTGAACCCCATTGAGTGTGTGTGTATGTACAGTATATGTGGATTTCTAAATGATTAATTAGTAGCACAAAAATCACTGTCTCTTCAATACATAAGAATGTGTTATTCTTTTCAACAGTGAATTATTGCAATGCAAATATGTGTGGTTACTGCATTGCATTAATGCCAAGGTGCCAAACCCTGTTACGTTACCAAGAGCAGATAACGTATGTGCTGGAAATATGCATAACACACCTAAACTTTAGATATACACACATAAACACATGCACACTTATCCATGCAAATACATGCTCATGAATAATACCCAAAATGTCATGGATGAGTCCATACACCCTCCTACAGATACTTAAATGCAGTCTACGCACTCTGGCCAAACCCCTATTACACACATCTGGTTTAGTAGTTTGCCATTACAGTCAGTCTTCCCCACAATGTCCCGGAGATCCAGCCCGGACATGCATTTTCCTTCCCGTCCATCCCTTGTGTCTTTGAATTCAAATTACCTAGAGCTTATTACGCACAGCAAACACTCTTACAAAGCAGTGATTCACATACCATGATCTCACACTTTTCACACCTGCAGAATACTGTCATAGTGACATGATTTGTAGTTGCAGAGGATGGAGTAATGCTATTTAATGTTTATCAATGGCGGCTGTGACACCCAAAAGATTTGGCTGTGAAATGGTCTTGCTATGCAGGGTGTATCGTGTGTGAGAATGTGAGAATTGGTGTGGAGTGACTGACATTGGTTGGTTAAGTATAAAGTATAAAGTCTAAGTATAAAGGGATAATTCACTCAAAAATGAAAATTGTATCATCATTTACTCACCTCCATCATGTTATTTCATAATTCATATGACTTTCTTTCTTCTGTGGAACACAAAAGGAGATTTTAGGCTAAATGTTAAAGACTGGCAGCCTCAGTCTCCCATTCATTTTCATTATATGGAAAATTATACAAACTTCTCTTGTGTTTTACAAAGAAAGAACGTCAAATGAGTTTGGAACAACACGAGGTGGTAAATGATAGCTGAATTTTTAGTTTGGCTTGACTATTCCTTTAACTGTTACAGTGGAGTAAAGTTTTTCTGGTAGGTGTGTTTGACAAACTATTCGCTGTTGTTTTAACACAGCTAGTACAGGAATTACATGCTGTGCCCTATCACACCATTCTGCTCCACCTCAAACACACACAAATATGTGTGCACATGCACACATTCACACACATACAGTGTAGTTTAAAGCCATAAAATACATGAATCAGGCCATTGTGCAGAGCTGTGTTCACTTTTTCCTTTACGGAATATGCTACTGAATGAGAATCAATATGAACGGAAACTCTGTCCACTGTTCTTTTCCCTGTAAATCTCAACAGTGTAACTCTACAGCTCTAGACACTGGCAAGTAGATGGAAAAAAGCCATTCATAGATATGAAAGTAGCTGCTGTGTGCCCCACCCTGCTAAAAAGAGCAGAGGTTAACTCATGCTCTATGCCTGCCCAGCCAACCAGATACAGAGGCAGAAACACTCCCTCTGGCAGACTGTGAGAGCTACACTGTCTCTTTTTCGACAGAAAATTTCAACTGGAATGTCTATCCTCAAGTCTTTGCCTCTCCTTCTCTCATTTTCTCACTCCTCCTGAGGCAAAGCCTGAGGCTGGGTGTGACCTGTCTAACAGGTAGGGTGTGTGAGAGTGTAATTGTGTGTGAGTGTGTGTGTGAGAAGGCAGCTCCGCCCCCCTTTTGTGTGCACATAAAAATAGTCAGCCAGCAGCAGAGAGACACGCAGAGGGACTTTGACTCTCCTTTGTGAGCAAAAATACTCCACTCCACTCCTTTCTCAGAGAGCACTCTCTTACCTCCTTCACAGCAACTCCAAGACCAGACCCTCACACAGACACCATGACAAGCACAAAGTCTATCAGCTACAGCATCGGTGGTGGTGGCAGCAGCGGTGGCTCCATCAGGAAGAGCTACTCCAGTCAGTCAGCCTACGCTGTTCCTGCTGGCTCCAGCAGGGTCAGCAGTGTGACCAGTATCAGACGATCTGGTGTGGGTGCTGGTCCAGGTTTTGGTTCTGGGTTTGGGAGTGCAGGCGGCAGCTACAGCTTCAGCAGCAGCAGCATGGGTGGAGGCCTTGCTGGAGGATATGGTGGAGGCATGGGCTTCGTCCCAGCGCCCATCACTGCTGTCACTGTCAACCAGAGCCTGTTGGCCCCCCTCAACTTGGAAATTGACCCCACAATTCAGGCTGTCCGCACTCAGGAGAAGGAGCAGATCAAGACCCTCAATAACCGTTTTGCCTCCTTCATTGATAAAGTGAGTATTGGTGCATCCAGTTTTTCTTAAAATGACTCTGTAATCAACATTTCATGCAAATTTATAAAGTGGTACTGCTCGGCAGATGCTGGTCTAATCTTGGTGGGTTTAGTGCATTTAAATACTTAAACGCAAATGCAGAATTTTACTTTTATTACACAAAGTATGACCTTTGAACCAGTGACTCCACACTCTTAATGCCTGAAGTTGTTATTTCACACTACAATAGTGCTTGCAGCTATAAAATCAAAGAGTGACAGTTAAATATGTCTAACCTGGTGGAATATTTCTTTGGAATATTTGCAAGCTCAGCATTTCCTTAGTAAAGAAAAGGTGAGATCAGCTATTTAGTGAAAAGTTTAAATTCATCCGCTTACATCAGAGGCATTACCACTTTGGTACTATCTTTACTAACTTGGGATGAAGAGGTCAAGCATATCAGCTTCAATCTTTCTGCAGATGTCATAGTACCATTTGTACTAGATCTTTGAAATAGTATTGCTTTGGCTGGTAAAAAAAAAAAAAAAAAAAAAAAAGCCCTCAAAAAACCTCCTGACTGAGGTTATACAAATATGGGTGGAGTTTAGGGAAAAACCTAGCAACCGTGTGAGTCATAGTTATACACACGTACACACATCTAGAGAGCACTAGAAGAAAGCAATGTTGTGAAGTCCAAAGTCTAGACTTTATTACACCAAAAAAAAAAAAAAATGAATGAATATTGAAATTAATATTGTCATTGTGTTCTTTCATATTAGCCTATCCCTGTTTCCACTAGACACTGTGCTGTGTTCATTTTTGTATCTGAATCTTTTAGAATAGTTAGAAAAGTATACTTTTTGCATAAGTGTGGATTTTTCTTTTTTCATCAGAGCTTAAGTTAACTCTGTTACGCCCATATTTGGCAACAGATAAATACTTCACAACTTTCTGAGCAAATGTGGACAGAGGATACACCCTAAAGGCCTTTATTTTTTAGTGCCTGTGCAGTAAATAGTGTGTGACCAGGATGACTCATCTCTACTGTAGACGTTAGACACTCCAAAAGGAATACTCCGTTTTATAAGAATTCAGGGAAAATAGTCTAAGGCACTTCTTCTGGTAGAAAATTTAAAAAGCTTTTATTGTCAATTGGCTTGTCACATCAGGTCATTAAAATTGTAAAAAACAGTGACTGCACACTGATGCATTTCGGCAAACAGCCTTCCTCAGAAGGCTATCATTTACTCCGCTTTATAACTTTGCTTTTCACTGTCAGCAGGTTAAAGGTTAAAGACTATGCTTCTAAAACCCTTTGAACCTTTTTTTAAAAAAGATTTAAGACTTTTCATTTAATCATTGTTAATGTAACATACATACAGTAAATCAAGGAAGCACTTGAGGGAAAAGCACTAATACTTCCCAAGTACATTCATTCTTCAGACATCTAGAAAAAAATAGAAAGAAACAAAAACTACTTTAGTAGATTAGTAGCTAGACATGTGCTGTAAGGTCTGGTTGATCTCCAACGACCACACACAATCTGCATTAGGGTGTGGCAGGTATGTCTTGTTTCTGTGATGTTACTGCTGAGTTTTATTGGTGGAGCAATGCAGGTTGGGGGGAAGCCATTACTAGGCTTTTTTTTTATTTTTATTTTTATTTTATTTTATTTTATTTATTTATTTATTTATTTATTTATTTATTTTTTATTAAAGGAGTTCATAGTTTGTGTGTGGCCCTGCCACACCCAGTGAGTCCATTTTCACCTTCCCCTCCCCCTTCCTCTCTCACTCCACCCTGCAGAAAAATGCTTGCAAAAATGACTCATGGGCATTTGTATTCACTTAAACAATGCTAGCAGAGAGCTTGCACAAAGAGACTTAAAGAGCCATAACTACAAATGAGTCATACAAGCCAGACAAATCCATCAATCCACTTATACATTCAGTCAGTCCTTCATTTTTATTTTATTTATTTTTTTATTAATTTTTTTTAAATGCAATGTTTCTTCACTTTAATTATTAGTTAGGGTCAAAAACTAAAAAAAATTAATTAATCAGACCAACAAAACTGATTAATTTTCTATTTCCCCAGGTGCGCTTCCTGGAGCAGCAGAACAAGATGCTGGAGACCAAATGGAGTCTCCTCCAGGAACAGACCACCACCCGCTCCAACATCGACGCCATGTTTGAGGCCTACATTGCTAACCTGCGCAGACAGCTCGATGGCCTGGGTAACGAGAAGATGAAGCTGGAAGGAGAGTTGAAGAACATGCAGGGCCTTGTTGAGGACTTTAAGAACAAGTGAGTGAAGTTGTTATGCAAACTATGTTAAAACCAATTGGGCTGAACTAATTTGATGGTTAAAACACACAAAAACACAAGGGATTTATTCACATATTTCTGTCTGTGCAACAGGTACGAGGATGAGATCAACAAGCGTGCTTCTGTCGAGAATGAGTTTGTCCTGCTTAAGAAGGTAATGACCATGATAACATTTCTTTTTAACAGTATTGAGGCATTGTTTTTTTAAATAGCAATGGGCTATAATTTCCTCTTCCTACTCCCTCTTATATTCTCTTTTAGGATGTTGATGCTGCCTACATGAACAAGGTTGAGCTGGAGGCCAAGGTTGATGCTCTTCAGGATGAGATCAACTTCCTCAGGGCAGTCTACGAGGCTGTAAGTCCAATTCTGTTGTGTTTGGCCAACCAATGAGAACTACTATTTTGTAAGGATTGGTAATTTACAGATTGCTTGGTCTATGTTGGCAGGAGCTGCGTGAACTCCAGTCACAGATCAAGGACACATCCGTTATTGTGGAGATGGATAATAGCAGAAATCTCGACATGGACTCCATTGTGGCTGAAGTTCGTGCTCAGTATGAGGACATTGCCAACCGCAGCCGTGCCGAGGCTGAGAGCTGGTACAAACAGAAGGTGGGTCGAGCACACAAATACTGATAACCCGTTAACATTTGATATTAATTAAACTCACCAGACACTGAAGCCCATCTCATCCGTGGCTACACAAGTGCTTAATTATCTCTATATATGTTACAGTTCGAAGAGATGCAGTCCTCTGCTGGTCAGTATGGTGAGGACCTCCGCTCAACCAAGGCCGAGATTGCTGAGCTCAACCGCATGATCGCCCGCCTTCAGAATGAGATTGATGCCGTCAAAGGACAGGTAATGATGAATCATTGTTGATACATTAGTTTTTCACATTTCAAGTTTCTTTTACAAAAGGCTGACTTTGTTCCGTTTTTGTGTTACTAGCGTGCCAACCTTGAGGCTCAGATCGCTGAGGCTGAGGAGCGTGGAGAGATTGCAGTGAAGGATGCCAAGCTCCGCATCAAGGACCTCGAAGACGCCCTTCAGAGAGCCAAGCAAGACATGGCCCGCCAGGTGCGTGAGTACCAGGAGCTCATGAATGTCAAACTGGCTTTGGACATTGAAATCGCCACCTACAGGAAGCTGTTGGAGGGAGAGGAGAACAGGTAAGAAGAGATGAAAGACAGTTCCTTGACATTTACACCCTCAAATGTATTGTATGAGCATCTGGTTGTTGGAACATATTATTAAGCAGATCTGCTTCTTCTTTACTCAGACTGACCAGTGGTGGAGCTTCAGCCACCATTCATGTGCAGCAGACCTCTGGAGGTGGAGGAAGTAAGTCCTCTCTCTCTCTCTCTCTCTCTGTATTATTCTCCCTTGCTTCTCATCTCTTTCTCCATTTCATGTTGGATGTACAGTATATTTGAACCTTTTTTCTTTGTCTTGCAGGTTACTCAGGTAGCAGCTCTGGATTCGGCTATGGTGGTATGGGAGGTGGATACAGTGGTGGTATGGGAGGTGGATTCAGTGGTGGCATGGGAGGTGGATTCAGTGGTGGCATGGGAGGTGGATTCAGTGGTGGCTCCATCACCAAGTCCAGTGTCTCCTCCATTAGCAGTAAACGCTATTAAGGAGAAGCAGCCCCCCACCATCTGCCCCAACCCTATCCATGTACCTTCTTTACTTTCCTGCAACTAGATCACTCTGAAACATCTTGCAACTCAAACCAACTATGTTGCTATATTCTAGCCAAACCGCTATCCACTGCCGAAGAGGAGATGAGGACATAATTTCTTAAACACAAAGTTTTAGGTTGTTCTGTGCATTGATGGTAGTTACCGATAACATCTCTTGTCTGGTGGTGTCACTGCCATTTTGAATTATCCACACAACTCAGCTAAAAATAACACTAAGAAGAATGTAATGGGAAAATATTTCTCCCATCCAATTAATTGTTTTTATTTCTGCACTGATAAGTTTGGGAAAATAGAGACTTGATAGAAATATATACACATAGAGACCACTGAAGCAAATTAGACCCTTACAAGTCTCATTATCATGACAACAAGAAGTACCATGGTTTTACTGGGTTCGAGATTTGCTATAAATGTCCTGATTGAATGTTTTGTGCTGTTACAAACTCCTTGGTATATTTAAACTGTTAATTAGATGACTAATATGACACTTGTCATTATGTAATGGCTGTTAATGTCAGCTTATTATTTTAGCACATATTTGCTTAAAAAAGTATATGACTGTCAGCCTTTCACTGATGACAATGAGAAGTTGTGGGCTACCAATGTCCAGTTATCTCACATACCAAGCTGGAACAGCATAAAAACACACAAAGTGGCATTTCTGAGGACTATACCACCTTTGGGTACTTCGAGTTGGAAGCTGAGAGCTCCATTTACTAATCCAGAGAATATTTTACAGTCCCTCTCTTATAAATGGCTCACTTGAAAAACAAAACAGAAACCATGTTCAACAAGATTTATTTTGTATTGATTGGCTTTACACCAAACTAAATTCTGAATACAATAAATCTGAGACCACAAGTTTTGTCTTGCTTTGCCTTCATTGCTTTGAAATGTTTTCATCAACTAAAGCAGTATATACAGTAGCTCAAAATTAGACAATGGGACCAGCAATAATATACAAAGAAAAAGATAGAAAATACATTTGAAAGGAGTAAAACAATTAAAAAATAAATTCAATGAAATATTAAAGTATATATTTGATAGTTAATAGTTAAACTGAATGATAATGATGCTCGACTGTATAATTTCACCCATTATTCAGTACATCCTGTATGTTGAGCATATTGCAAGGCAGAGCTCCCTTATTACAAGCATTACAAATTATTTACCCAGTATATATCCATTCCCTTTTAACAACAGGTACATTTGTAAAACAAAATAATTCTAAATGCAGCTTAGCTGCATTGAAATCATAAACTTCGTCTTGCTTTGAAAAATTTTTTCCTTATGAAGCCAAATTCTGATGTGCAAATATTCTCTTGAACCTCTTGAATTCTCTTGTGAAAATCTTTTTACCTTTAATTCACCATTTTTCAGAGTATTTCATGAGGAAGGTTATTTCCATGCCATGCTAATTCAAAGATTTAAACCATAAGCTAAATTCCTCTGGCCTACATTTGATGAAGTAAGTAGTTGATGCTGCTTTCTCTGTCCCGTATTGAATCAACATTATGCCACAAATCGTCGACTGAGCTTAACTTGTATTGACCTGGGCCATTCCTTTAAACACGGTCATCATGTTAATTTGTAGGGCAACTCAGAAGGCTAATTCACCATGTTCTTAGGCTAGATCTTATTAAAAAAATCTAAAGGAAATTCCAGAGAGAATCCATGGCTCGAAAATGCTATAATATTCTATTAGAGATGGAGTTGTAATCTAATTGAAAAATCTCCTGAAAGTATTTTATGTCAATTGTAATGCATGGAAAAGTTGGTAATTTATAAATACTTACTGTAAATGAAGACCGAATTGCTGGGCGTAGAGGTGCTTTCAGTTAATGTATCAAGCTTGAATGCACATTCATACTCTCCTTCAGGCACTGGGGCGTACTGCGCTATATATACTGTCCTTCCCGAAATCATGTAAGTGTCTCTCTCAACAATGCCATTGCATCTCAAGGGAAGCCTCCCCTAAACAGATAGAAAATACAGTTGAAAGGACAACTACGTTGTGCATTATCATCATTTACAATGTAATTATAAAAACTATATATTTATTATCAGGGTTGGGAGGGTTACTTTTGAAATGTATTCCACTACAGATTACAGAATACATGCTGTAAAATGTAAATTGTAACGTATTCCTTTAGATTACTCAAGGTCAGTAAGGTATTCTAAATACTTTGGATTACTTCTTCAGCACTGGTAGATTTTTTCACTTGTTTTGACTATAAAAAATACACGTGTTAAAAATACATTCTCTGAAAAACCTAAATATCTTATGCAGTGTTGTTTCTAAAACAACATAAATCTAATTGATCTTGTTTTAAGGATTTCTAGACATTTTTACAGGAAAACAATACAAAAATTATTATCAAAAATATGATTTTTGCCCTAATATCAAAAGGTCTTACTAGAAAAAAAAGAAAAAGAAATTATGATCCAACGTGAATTTTCTTGATAAAAAAATATGATCGTGCCTGGTAACGTGCATGTAAAATGGCTAGAAATAGCATTTTAGCTTAGCGTAAAGATGACAATTAACACAAGGTTTATTTCTATTTCTTCTGCTCTAAACTTACTTCAAACTTACTTCTCTGTCTGCTCGTATGACTGTAACACATCATAAGAAAGTGTTTCACCGCTGTTCAAATGCACTTTGGATCGTATCATTTATATATATATATATATATATATATATATATATATATATATATATATATATATATATATATGTTTTCCATCTGAAAGCACTAAATATTAAATGACACAAATGACAATAAAATGCAAAGTAATCTCTTCAGTAATCAAAATACTTTTTGAATGTAACTGTATTCTAAATACCAATGATTTAAATTGTAACTGTAGTGGAATACAGTTACTTATATTTTGTATTTTAAATACGTATTCCCGTTACATGTATTTCGTTACTCCCCGACCCTGTTTATTATTTATTATTATTAGAGTGCAAGTGTGTGACTGGGGTGAGTTACAGTGACTTGAGATTTAAAAAAAGCTGAGTTGAAGTAACAGGAGATTTCCACAGAATGTTTGTCAGTGACATACAATTTGGAGACAGGACCGTAAGCCACCACTGACAATTTAGGAGGTGGCAATACATCTGGCAAGGGGGGAGTAAGAGGAAGACATATATTAGAAAGGTATGAAGCATTAGGGAATGAGAGAAATATAATTCCACTTGAAATAAAAATAGAAAGTTTTGTGGCTTTTAGTCCATTAGCTTTAAAGACATCCATATACAGGTGCATCTCAATAAATTAGAATGTCATGGAAAAGTTCATTTATTTCAGTAATTCAACTCAAATTGTGAAACTCGTGTATTAAATAAATTCAATGCCACAAACATTCATTGCCAAAGAAGCTGGCTGTTCACAGAGTGCTGTATCCAAGCATGTTAACAGAAAGTTGAGTGGAAGGAAAAAGTGTGGAAGAAAAAGATGCACAACCAACCGAGAGAACCGCAGCCTTATGAGGATTGTCAAGCAAAATCGATTCAAGAATTTGGGTGAACTTCACAAGGAATGGACTGAGGCTTGGGTCAAGGCATCAAGAGCCACCACACACAGACGTGTCAAGGAATTTGGCTACAGTTGTCGTATTCCTCTTGTTAAGCCACTCCTGAACCACAGACAACGTCAGAGGCGTCTTACCTTGGCTAAGGAGAAGAAGAACTGGACTGTTGCCCAGTGGTCCAAAGTCCTCTTTTCAGATGAGAGCAAGTTTTGTATTTCATTTGGAAACCAAGGTCCTAGAGTCTGGAGGAAGGGTGGAGAAGCTCATAGCCCAAGTTGCTTGAGGTCCAGTGTTAAGTTTCCACAGTCTGTGATGATTTGGGGTGCAATGTCATCTGCTGGTGTTGGTCCATTGTGTTTTTTGAAAACCAAAGTCACTGCACCCGTTTACCAAGAAATTTTGGAGCACTTCATGCTTCCTTCTGCTGACCAGCTTTTTAAAGATGCTGATTACATTTTCCAGCAGGATTTGGCACCTGCCCACACTGCCAAAAGCACCAAAAGTTGGTTAAATGACCATGGTGTTGGTGTGCTTGACTGGCCAGCAAACTCACCAGACCTGAACCCCATAGAGAATCTATGGGGTATTGTCAAGAGGAAAATGAGAAACAAGAGACCAAAAAAATGCAGATGAGCTGAAGGCCACTGTCAAAGAAACCTGGGCTTCCATACCACCTCAGCAGTGCCACAAACTGATCACCTCCATGCCACGCTGAATTGAGGCAGTAATTAAAGCAAAAGGAGCCCCTACCAAGTATTGAGTACATATACAGTAAATGAACATACTTTCCAGAAGGCCAACATTTCACTAAAAATGTTTTTTTTATTGGTCTTATGATGTATTCTAATTTTTTGAGATAGTGAATTGGTGGGTTTTTGTTTAATGTGAGCCAAAGTCATCACAATTAAAAGAACCAAAGACTTAAACTACTTCAGTCTGTGCATTTAATTTATTTAATACACGAGTTTCACAATTTGAGTTGAATTACTGAAATAAATGAACTTTTCCACAACATTCTAATTTATTGAGATGCACCTGTATTAGGGTACTCCTAAAAGTTGAACAAATTCAACTTAAGCTAATATACACATTTAAAATTTCTCATCTCTGGACCAAACTATTGACCAAAATTATTGATGACTCATCTTGCACTACACAGATTTTTGTCCAGAGAAATGCTCTCTAGATGGAGAAAGTAATTCTCCCTAATACAACCTCCAATCAACTAGCAAGTATGAAATCGTGGTTCAAGGCTGTGATGTAACTAGTCTAAACCCTATTTGTTAATTTAAAAAAAAAATGGTACAAGCTCTTCAATATGTCCGGCCCAATAGGTAATATGTCAACACAGGAAAGAAAACTGCACTGATCAAGCATGGCATCTTTAAAGCATTTTTCATGGCATCTTTAAAGCATTTTCTGGATGTAACATTAAAGTGAATTGTGCAATAATACTGCACAATTATTCTTATTTTCTCTCTGTCTTTTTCTATCTCACCTGAACAAAGTATGGAGAGAGTGTTTATCTGTTTGCAGAATTCAGTGCCATCCATTTGGCAGTCTCTGGTCTTTCTTTCTCTCCCACTGCAATTGACCCCCCCAGTTGTGAGTGTGTATCGAAGTCTGTCATCCAGAACCCTCTTCCAGCCCAGCGCATGCCCACATCCCAAATCCCTGCACAATACTTCAGCCGTAGCAGCAGCGGTAGCTGAAGAGTTTACGGTATTGACTTGCTTCTGACAAACACGTACCCATTTGTCTCTGAGCTTAATATCCAGATTTCCTAGACAGCTCGCTCCATGATCATTTGTCCAGAGCTGATCTGGAAGCTCTTCTAAAGGACCACAAGGAAACAGTGCACACTATAGTTTAGAAAACATATGTACACTGCTGAAATGTATATAAACCCATGGGAAAGCAAAATTACAATGAGACCTCTCACTAAATTGTTTCTCCTAGACAGCATTGAGATACAATGAAGAGCAAATGGAGAATTTTGCTAAGACTTTCTTTTTATAAAGACTTTCTAAGATACCAAAGTCTACCATCAAAAGTCAGAGATTTCAATATGAACCTATATTTCTCACGTATTTCATCCAAGGCTAAATTATCTGAGCTATGTAATGCACATCCATTTTTAAATAATTAATAATTTAGATTTTTTTTTTATTAATTTTTTTAGCTCTATACTATTGCAACAATTGTCAAGATTGTTTTTCTTTTTATTTCTCTTAAGGAATTTTAGAAAAAAGATCCAGAGCTCCATTAAGTCTGCCGAGTCAACCTTTAAAAAAAAACAATTTTGATTAATAGCTAAAGTGTGTAACTTTTTTGAAGTTAAAATACTTTAAGTAAGCCATTCGTAGGGTGATTTTCCCGAAAACTTTAAACACTGTGTCTCTGTGGTGCCATAAATCCATTGGTCTGTTTGTTTGAGTGGTCTTATCGTCCGACACAGCAACATTATTGAGCCCATTTACATGCACACCGATATGTGATTACTCCCAAAACTCAGCTTATTTAAAAAATCTGACAAAGCAAGAAAAGTGCATTTACATGAGATTTTATATAATCCAGTTTTTCTCTGCTTTTGATGTCAAACCGTGAAGAGGCATGTGCATAACACTTGCGCACACTGGATTAGCAGGTAAGAACTGTGGTTAAAGTGTTTACATGCAATGCGAAATCGGCGTAATAGGCAAAAATTTACTCGTGTCGATGGGTTTATTCTTATGCTGTTTATGATTTTACACCAAAATAGAAAAGCCATTTAATGCGTTTACATGACCACACACGTTGTCGGCTTACTAAACATAATCAGTGTGAGAACGTGCATGTAAACGTGCTCATTGACACAACCAGTGGTGTGGGGCAGGACTAACTGTTTGTTCAATCGCTGGCCGATGGGGGAAGAATTCTTGAAAGCTGTCTGTTAACAATTAGCTGCGTTTACATGCACTCTAGTTATCTGCTCATAATTGGACTAATTGCCCAATCTGAATAAAAAAGTCTCATGCAACCACGTCAATTGAATAAACCTGCTAAATCCGATTGAAATTTAATTCAGATTGAAAGGGGTAGTGTAAACCTTTTAATAACCTATTCAACAGGAAAATATTAGCCATGTGAACACTTGATTGTATTGGGACTTGGGACTTTTTGCGCATGTTCATTACAGACACGGAAATATGTCATGAAGAGTTGAAGAAACATAGCGTGCATAACATCAGTAAGAAATAGTCATTTTCTTTTTATGGGTTAATTAAAGAGGCTGTTAAGGGGATGTGGCAAGATATATGGGCCAGGGAGTGAAAGGAAAGACATCTATACAGTATTAAAAGGGAAGTAGGTCATAAGAGAACGGTTTATGGCAATAGAAGGGGTGATACAGTTATATCACGTCTTCATATTTGGCACACTGCTTTGAATCAGTCACTTTATGTTATTGGTAAACATGGTCGCTATAATGTGGTTCTAGCTCTCGGTGGGATGCGTGGTGAGTTGTGCGTGAGAATAGCGTGGGCTATTCTCCGCGGTAACGCGCTCAACAAGCCACATGATTAAATGTGCGGATTGACTGTCTCAGACGCGGATGCAACTGAGATTCGTCCTCCGCCACCCAGATTGAGGTGAGTCACTACGCCACCACGAGGACTTAGAGAGCATTGGGAATTCCAAATTGGGGAGAAAAGGGGAGAAAAAAACAACAAAAGTGGACTACCTGAGACTGTTGAGCAAAGAAAGATACCAGCTCATAGAAGAGGTAAAATTCTTAAATATAAGTGACTTGTCGTTACAGAATTTATTGAGTAATGCCTCAAAAGTGTCATAGGCTTTATTAGATTATTTAAAGGCAACAGATCTGTTTAATAGAATTTAGTATTAGTGTTTAATTTTTTCTTTCCTTTAACATCAATGCTTCACACTCCATCCCAATAGGTGGCAGAAATGCAATTTAATAGGCATACATATTAAAGTAGAAGAATGGCGTGCGGGAAACAAAACTGTTCCATCTGCGATACTATGGCTGTGTCTCGTTTGGAAGGATGCATCCTCCGGAGTTCAAATTTGTCGGCCGCATACGTCATCGAGGCTGTCTCGTTTCGTTTTTTTATTATTATTTTTTTTTTTATTGGGAATGCAAAAAAGGTTAACAATTGTATAAATGTAAGTGCATATACATAAAAGGCATTGACAATAGATAAAAAATAAGAAAAAGACAGCCTTGATGACGTATGTGGCTGACAAATGCAACCTCCAGAGGATGCGGCTTTCCAAATGAGACACAGCCAATGTTCTTGCTTTTAAAATATTTTAAATAGTCGAAAAACTAGATGGTCGCAAATCGCACAATACCAATTTGTTCAAGCAACTGTTCGGAAAACTGAAAGAAGCAAGAATAAACAGGTCAATAGACCAAATAAAAAAATGCTGGTAAGGGCTGAAGAGTGGATACTACAATGCGGAATCTAAGAACAACAAAAGTTAGGAATCCCCAGCCAATTTTCAGTTCTACAAAATTATGGATGAGACAATCGGAGGACCACTGACAAACACGGGAGATCATTGCGTGGATGTTGGCTATTTGCTTGAGGGGAATGATTCTGGCTATACAGAGGTAAACATTTCTGGTAAGTTGTCATCACCTAATTACAGCAGTGCGGGAATGCTGTATAATCATTCAGTGTATTAAGCATGTCAAAAAATCCATTCCAATTTGATGCTTGCGACAAATAAATGCGCTCATCAAAACAATCACTTTATTTTGCATTTATATAAACAGTACATTCGAATCATCAATCAGAATGGTTTCATTCCGAATTAAAAAAGAAAGTGTCCATATAAACGTATCAATGTTTTTTTTAAATTTGCAATTCCGTATGGTGGTGCAAGTGGCACAGAAATTACACACTTCAGCTTTAAAAAGATTTTTTTTAAATGAAAGCATATATACAAACACTTACATATCCACATACAGGTAAAGAAATGCATAGCTCCTCTGTACCTGGGATGGCTGTCTCACAATTAGACAGAGGTGAATGTAAGAGCCCTCCGTTGTACAACATCTCCATAGTGCAGGCAAACTCTACGATGACTGCATTCGTCACTGAAAAAAGATATAAGGGTTGACACATGTTACATTCGATGGTGGGGCGGCCAGGGGCTATTCGGCGATCCCCCCGGTGGATAAGGCGCTGGCGATGCACCTATGCCCACAGAGCGCCGCCACCTGGCACGGGCGCCCAAAGCTCCCATCCAAGGCCTGTAGGTTTACGTCGTCCCTGACGGCCAAAGCCTATGGTGGACAAGCCACCTCCGCCCTGCACGCCATGGCTCTCCTGCAAGTCCACCAAGCCAAGGCACTAAAGGAACTGCACGAGGGTAGATGTTGATGCAGGAGCTGCACTCGGGACTGACCTCGCTCTCCAGGCGACGAAGGACACGGCGCGGTCTCTCGGGTGGGCGATGTCCAACTTGGTGGTCCAGGAGCACCACCTTTGGCTCAACCTGGTCGAGATGGGAGAGGCTGACAAGGCACGGTTCCTTGGTGCCCCCATTTCCCAGGTTGGCCTGTTCAGCGACACCATCGAGGACTTTGCCCAGCAGTTCTCGGCGGTGAAGAAGCAGACGGAGGCTATCCGCACATCCTGCCCCGGCGCGGCTCAAGATCCCGCACCCTGCCTGCTCGTCGCCAAGGGCGTCCCCCTGCGGTGACTGCACCAGCTCCGCCGCAGCCTGCCCCTGTGGCCCGGCCCTGGCATGGAGCCCACCACAGGAAGCAAATGCCACCTGTCTCACGGCCGGCCGCCAAGAACCCACAAAAGGCTTCGAAGCGCCCCTGAGACGGGCGACACAGGGACGACGAAAATTGCTCCTCTGGAGCTGGTAAGCAGACCACTCCATCCCCCGGTGGAGGGCCAGGAGGAGAATCTTTTGTTGCCTTTTCATTTAATTTCGCTGCATGCCCAAGTGGCTGCGGTACCCAAGAGTTCAGCAAAAGAGCGGTTTCCTTGTTCCCTGGGTCACATACCCAGTGTGCACGGCCGTCATCATGACCACCGTCCACCATTCCATTTTGGCAGGTTTGGCGCTCCAGCGGTGGTCTCCCCGCCCCTGCGTGCCCAGCTGTGGCACAAATCCGCCCCCGATGTGACGGTCTCCATGGGTTACGAGGACAGGCCTCTTCCTCCCCCATCCCAGGCTGTTCCGGGGGTGGTCACTAGGAGCCAGGTAAGTGCTTCGATGTCCCTGATCTCAGCACGGCCACGACACGGCGTGGCACCTCATACTCCACCCCGCCGCAAGGCCCCACCTGCCAGTACGTCCGATGATATTGTCCCCTTGGTCCTCCTCGCCCAGAGCTTGGACACGTGGCTTGCGCTTTCCAACCTGTCACGAAGGCTGGTCCAGACCGTCCGACTCGGCTATGCGATTCAGTTCGCCAGGTGTCCGCCCAGGTTCAGCGGCATCCACTTCACCTCGGTGAAGGGCGAGAACACCGCTACCTTGCGCATGGAGATTGCTACCCCCCTACAGAAGGGTGCGATAGAGCCTGTCCCTCCGGCCGAGATGAAGAAGGGGTTTTACAGCCCCTACTTCATTGTACCGAAGATAGGCGGTGGGTTGTGGCCAATCTTGGACCTGTGAGTACTGAACCGGGCTTTACACAGACTCCCGTTCAAGATGCTGACGCAAAAATGCATTCTCATGAGCGTCCGGCATCAAGATTGGTTTGCGGCGGTAGACCTGAAGGTCTGGAAGCCCGATCGATTCTACCTCGACACAGACCCTTCCTGCAGTTTGCATTCGAGGGTCGGGCGTATCAGTACAAGTTCCTCCCTTTCGGCCTGTCCTTGTCCCCTCGCGTCTTCATGAAGGTCGCAGAGGCAGCCCTTGCCCCGTTAAGGGAAGTGGGCATTCGCATCCTCAACTATCTCGATGATTGGCTAATCCTAGCTCACTCTCGGGATGTGTTGTGTGCACACAGGGACCTGGTGCTCTCGCATCTCAGCCGACTAAGGCTTCGGGTCAACTGGGGAAAGAGCAAGCTCATCCCGATTCAGAGCATCTCTTTTCTCGGCTTGGAGTTGGACTCAGTCTCGATGACGGTGCGCCTCACGAACGTGCGCGCACAGTCGGTGCTGACCTGTTTGAAGGCGTTCGGACAGAAGACAGCGGTCCCACTGAAACCGTTTCAGAGGCTCCTGGGTCATATGGCATCCTCAGTGGTGGCCACTCCACTCGGGTTGATGCATATGGGAACGCTTCAGCACTGGCTCCAGACTCGAGTCCCAAGTGGGCATGGCACTGCGGGACACATCGCGTGGCCATCACGCCAGTCTGTCACCGCCTCTTCAGCCCTTGGACCGACCTCACATTTCTACGGGCAGGTGTTCCTCTAGAACAGGTCTCCAGGCACGTCGTGGTTACGACAGACGCCTCCAAAATGGGCTGGGGCGCTGTATGCAAGGGGCACGCAGCCACCGGCTCCTGGACGGGCCCGCGGCTACGTTGGCACATCAACTGCCTCGAGTTGCTGGCAATTCTGCTCACCCTGCGGAGGTTTCGGCTGTTGATCCAGGGCAAGCATGTGTTCGTTCAGACAGACAACACGGCAACGGTAGCATATATCAACCATCAAGGCGGTTTACGCTCCCGTTGTATGTCACAACTCACCCGCCATCTCCTCCTCTGGAGTCAGCAGCACCTCAAGTCGCTGTGAGCCACTCACATCCCGGGCGACCTCAACACTGCAGCGGACACGCTGTCATGGCAGGTTACCCTCAGGGGAGAGTGGAGACTCCACCCTCAGGTGGTCCAGCTGATTTGGAGTCGATTCGGGCAGGCACAGGTAGACCTGTTTGCTTCCCAAGAATCCTCCCATTGTCCGCTCTGGTACGCCCTGACCGAGGCACCTCTCAGTATAGACGCGCTGGCACACAGCTGGCCCCCTGGACTACGCAAATATGCATTTCCCCCAGTGAGCCTAATTGCACATGCCCTGTGCAAGGTCAGGGAGGACAAGGAGCAGGTCATCCTGGTAGCACCCTACTGGCCCACCCAGATGTGGTTCTCGGATCTCATGCTCCTCGCGACAGCCCCCCCCCCGACGAATTCCCCTGAGGAAGGACCTTCTTTCTTAGGGATGGGGCACCATCTGGCACCCACGACCAGACCTCTGGATTCTCCATGTCTGGCCCCTGGATGGGACGCAGAAGACTTAAGTAGCCTACCACCCGCGGTGGTAGACACGATCACTCAGGCTAGGGCCCCCTCTATGAAGCGCCTGTATGCCTTGAAGTGGTGTCTGTTCGCTAAGTGGTGTTCTTCCCGACACGAAGACCCCCAGAGATGCGCAGTTGTATCGGTGCTTTCTTTCCTGCAGGAGAGGTTGGAAGGGCAGCTGTCCCCCTCCACCTTGAAGGTGTATGTAGCCGCTATTGCAGCACACCACGACAGGTGGGGAAGCACGACCTGATCATCAGGTTCCTGAGAGGCACCAGGAGGTTGAATCCTTTCAGACCACGCCTCATTCCCTCATGGGACCTCTCTGTAGTTCTTCAGGGTCTATGGAAAGCCCCCTTTGAGCCTCTGCAGTCAACTGAGCTTAAGGCACTCTCTTTAAAGACTGCCCTCCTGACTGTGCTCACTTCCATCAAGAGGGTAGGAGAACTGCAAGTGTTCTCTGTCAGAGAAACGTGCCTGGAGTTCGGTCCGGGCTACTCTCACGTGATCCTGAGACCCTGACCGGGCTATGTGCCCAAGGTTCCCACGACCCCTTTTAGGGATCAGGTGGTGAACCTGCAAGCATTGCCTCAGGAGGAGGCAGACCCAGCCCTGACATTTCTGTGTCTGGTGCGCGCTTTATGCATCTATTTGGATCGCACGCAGAGCTTTTAGAGCTCTTTGTCTGCTTTGGTGGACAGCGGAAAGGAAGCGTTGTTTCCAAGTAGAGGATCGCCCACTGGGTTATTGATGCCATAACAATGGCATATCACGCCCAGGACGTGCTGCCCCCAGCAGGGCTACGAGCCCATTTTACCAGGAGTGTGGCAGCCTCCTGGGCCTTGACCAGTGGCGCCTCTCTAACAGACATTTGCAGAGCAGCGGGCTGGGCAACACCCAACACCTTTGCGAGGTTCTACAATCTCCGGGTGGAACTGGTTTTGTCCCGTGTAGTGACAGGCATAAGCAGGTAAGTCTGGGACAGCTGGCCGGGTGTATCGCTTGTGCATAGCGCCTTTCACCTCCCCTGAGCTGAAGACCTGCGCTGTTGATTCTCAGTAGTGTTCACAAACTGTATTCCCTGGATGATTTCCTCCGAGCCCTGTGGCAGACGAGTTTGCGGAGAAACTCGGTGCCGGCTCAGTACATGTGCTAACTAAGCCCTGTACTGGGGTAGGTGCTCCACATGTGTTGGTTCCCCCATAGGTAACCCCATGCAACATATATCTTCCGCTAATTCGTTTCCCTGTTGGTAAACTGCGTCTTCCTTGGGCAGAGGCCCCTCTGCCCCAGTCACCACATTTGTAGAAACTCCTCCCCCATAGTGTATTTGGGACTTCTCCACATGACATACTTCCGACAAACTTGGCAAGACCATGTGACGTATTTCCACTCAAATACCCCCCCCCCCCCCGGGTGGGGTGTGGTCTCTGCGGTTTCTTCCCCTTGGGGGGACTGGTGGCCCCAGTCGGTTAACTCTTTTTTTTGGGGAGAGGAAAAAAAGAGAGGATAAGTGGCCACAACTGGGCTAGCCTGTCTCTATCTTTTGGGCAGTCGACTTGTCCCCAATGGGCCATTCAACACTCATAACAGCATTGGGGGAGGTTACGTGTCGGCTCCTCAGCACAAAACCTGAATGAATGGTTGCATACCAGCTCCTTTTATACCGTATGTTCGGGGAGTGGTATGCAAATACCACTCGTCAATTTTCATTGGCCTTTTATCAAAGACCAGAGGTGTTTCAGGCTCCCAAGAGTGACCCCTAATGTCACTACATCGACACAACATCTCGTTCCCTCCATCAGGGAACGGCCGTTACGCAAGTAACCAGGACGTTATGTGATATGGAGCACCGGAAGGGGCAGGACAAACAAGCCCTACTTTAGTGTACAGCTGAATATTACTTTCATTCCTATCGGACAAGAACCTGAGATTAGGGGCTGGAATAGAGACTGGAGGTGAGAGACAGAATGAGAAAGGGTTAAAAAAAAGGGAGAGAGGTAACACTTAATAATGACAGCAAACTTTGGATATTTATTGGCTTTTCATTAAGTTTATTGTATATGTGTGTTTGTTTCTAATCGTTTATATTCAACAAACCCTAAGTTATTCTAAATAAAAGCAAATCATATATGCTTAAATATGATCTTTGAAGTGCTATAACTGGGATTTCATTGTACATTGACCTCTAATGACACCTTAAAAGAATTCTTCCTGTATTTCACATGATATAAGGGTCAATAAGAGAAGAACCTGCTCTCATTAAGACTTATCAACAATTTTGCCCTCTTCAGCTTGGCCTTTGTAGTACGACTGTAGCACAATCCATAATACAAAAGCAAAGACAAAGTCAGAGAGGCAAAGGAAAAAGAACCAAGACAAACCAGATAGCAATGCTCAGAACTGCAGTGAAGATATTATCAAAACTTCATAAAGACCTTCAACTTTTGTGAGATTAAAAATAACAAGTTACAGGAAATGATTAACATGTGTAATCAATCAAATCTTCAGTTAATTCTGGTGATGCTGGCCTGGTAAGTCAGACAAGCTTCAGGTTATGTTGTTTGATTATTTTCATGCACTTGTAAAAATGTTATGATCACTTATGTTTTTACACAGAAAATGTATGTACTTTTCTTGAAGGGATAGTTCACACAAAATTAAACATTCTGTTAACATTTATTACTTTATTACAGTATGTTGTTCCAAACCAGTATCACGTTCTCTCTTTCATGGAACACAAAAGGAGACATATGGCAGAATGTTAGGGTATGATGAGGAGGAGGGCGGGGCCGGGACGTGAGTCCGCACGGCCGGCCCCCAGTCGGGCTAATCAGCCAAGGATAGGGATAAGGCCGAGCCAGATGCGGCAGTTCGGGAGAGAGAGAGCCACATGCAGCTGCCGTGTGTGTGTTTGTGTTTTGTGTCTTTTTGTTTCGTTAAATATTACTTTGACTGTTCAGCCGGTTCCCGGAGGAGGGATGCACTTTCGTGGAGTCCTTGTCACTGCTGTCCACCCAAAGGAGCAGCCGCGGCCGTCAGCCGGGTGACAGAGGAGTCGCTGCCAGCTGCCTGGAGCGGTGGAGCTGCTGTCGTCCGCCAGAGGGTGGAGGAGTGGTCGAGGACCAGGCGACGGCGTGTCGGGGAACTGGCAAGCAATTTTCTCTCTCTCTCTCTCTCTCTCTCACTCTCTCTCTCTCTCTCTCTCTCTCACTGTCTCTCAGCCTTGCCCTTTCCCTCTCCTCTTTTCCCTCCCTTTCCCTCCCTCCCAGGTCTCGAAAGGCGGGGAAAGCCTGCCGGCATCTTCTGTGTTCTACAGAAGAAAGTCATATGGGCTTGAAATGATATGAGGGTGATTACATGACGGCAGACTTTACATTTTTGGTCAAAAACCCTTTAAAGAATCCTTACAACTTATAACTCTATAATATATGTTATGAACAGGATGAGTTAGTGATATTACTTCTATAATTGAATAAGGCCCTTTTACAGAGGACCTTCTACAAGATGAATATTGTATGGTCTGTGTCAAATAATTGTACTTCTAACTTATTATCCATTTGTGTGCTACTGCTGATGTTTATATGGTCTATTGTATTTTTTATATTGATGTTGAGTTTTGGCATAAAAGTTCAACAAGAAAAGTGTTTGTAACAGGTAAAGGACGGGCAAGGAGGAGGTGGGAACTGGCTGAACAGGAAGCATAACATTTAATGATAAAACTCAACATACAACAAACATAAACAAACACGGACACACATGCAGTGCAGCCGCGGGCGTCTCTCTCTCTCTCTCTCTCTCCTGAATTGGCGTCTCTGGCTGCCCTTTATCTCGCCCTCCCGCTGATCAGCTGATTCAGCGCCGGCCATGCTCCATAATGGCCCGGCCACGCCCTCCTCGTCGTCACAGTGTTATTTTGAGATTTTTTCATGAGGTATTAGAAATATATTTGAGATATTGTCATTCCCTTTTCTAGCACATTTATTTTATTTTTCATTGCTCATTATTTATATTGATAGTTCTTTTTATGAATACATAAAAATAAACATCAATCACAAACACCATTCCTAATATGTTCCAAGCCATATTATTCTCTCACAGAGATAAGATTCATTGTCATTCAGAGAGTTTAACCCAATTAAAAAAATACCTGTTGTGTGCGGTCATAAGGTTTCCTTTTTGTTTTATACTTTTAGTAAAATGTTATTTGTTTCTTGCTATAAAATTTTTGCCGTGTATTTCTGTATACTGCATGTCTGTTATGGCTACTCTCTTAATTTTGAACTTGTTGTTTTGTAATACTGGGTGTACCACTTTTCTCCTCTCTTGATTTATTGATGTACATCTTGTCACTACAAACGTCATTTTCAAAATATATAATTTAGAAGCCATGATTCATGATCCCAAAATTAACCAGACGCCTGCTTGACCTAAGTGACCCGACTGGACCTCTGATCCTGCATGAATTAGCTGCAGCTCTCAGGATGACTGGGTTGCATAACTACTAGTCGAGGTGTTAATACAGGTTTGGAGAGTGAGAGAGAACCCCTAATAAGACAATAACTATGGGGACTACAGGATACATAGTTTATTTAAATCATATTTACAGTATCTTACAATGGATCACACATATTTACATTCATAATACATAATAAAGCAAGAAGTGATAACTTGCTTCTTGTACTACCATATCTATTACTTAAAGGTGCACTCAGTAACTTTTATCTTTGTGTCCTCTTGGACTGACACCTAGCAGCTTAGATGCAGCATTATTAAAATCATTAGTTTTCAGTTTCAGATGCCATTGTAGAAATTTAGTTTTTCAGTCAGCCATGATTACTTTAATCAATGAGTGAAAGTGTCAAATAACAGGATGGTTACTGTGATTAAGCGAGTAGCATTCGGCTAGTCATGTGATTCTAACATGGCAGCCCTCATGCTTAGACCGTGCGTAAGGGAAAAAGGTAATTGCGATTAAATATTTCAAAAGCAGCTAAAGCTGAACTCTAAAGTCAGTTCCTGCATTTGCAGTTTGGAGATTCCACCATCATATGGCCACAAAGTTCATGGCCAAACTCTGAAAATATAGTGGAACATCAAATTATGTACATGACGATCATTGCTGCAGCTGTTTTTTGAAACAAATATTTGTGGGATTTGTGTTAAACTATCTTTAGGTCATAGTTTATAGTTATTATTGTTTTTTTTTTTTTTGGTTATTTTTAAACAATTGTATTTATGATCTACTTTGTATTGGTATTTTTCCATCTGTTGTCATAGGGTGATTTTTAAGTAATTGCAAAAGGAGCCGGTGGAGAAGTTCGTGACAGTAAAATGTTTATATTTGGTATGATTTTTTTTTATCCATTTTTGTTATTTTGATAATTTTTTAGTTTCATATGAAGTGTAATTTGAATTTAGAAATATTTTTTGTTGAATGTATTCGTGTTTCAATAAAATAATACAATTATATAATTTTCTAAATCAAAAACGACTGGTAGAAGTAAAGTGTGTTCCGATACAATCACTGTTAATATTAGCCAATAAATGTGTTTCAGTAGATGATTAATAATACTTACATTCTCTATAATTTAATTGAGCATATATCCAAATCCTGACAAGAACCACATTTACCATGTGTAAAAAATGTGTCGTGTCACTAGAAATATGCCTGACATTCAAGGATGCAGTTATTGTACAAAAGAACATAAGTCCATATTTATATTCTTCTAATTCATTGCATACACTACCAATTTCTTTTGAATGTGCTGACTTTGTTTATATCATAGGTACTTGGTAGGGAATGGACTATATAATAGGACGCAGATGCTGGAATAACCAGAGAAGAACCTCAGAATGAAATTGCACTTGACCCAGCCCATTAGCACTTTGCCCACATAATTTTGCCAAACCCTCTTGCATCTAGATTTAGTGCATATCAAAACTTCATGGCCATGCCCACTGATTTTGCATTTATGACTTAAAGCATAGCCCTGCGCTTAGCGCTAGCGCCCTTAAAATAGGTCCCTTTGTCTATTATATTTTATTTAATCTACACTACCATTCAAAAGTTTTGAAACACTTATTCTTTATTATAAATTTTTTTAGAATAATAGTAAAGTCATCAAAACTATGGAATAACATAAATGGAACTATGGGAATTATGTTGTGACTAAACAAAATCCAAAATAAATCAAAACTGTGTTATATTTTAGCATCTTCAAAGTAGTCACCCTTTGCCTAGAATTTGCAGACATGTACTCTTGATATTTTCTCAACCAACTTCTTGAGGTATCACCCTGGGATGCTTTTTAAACAGTATTGAAGGAGTTCCCATCTATGTTGGACACTTATTGGCTGCTTTTCTTTATTATTTGGTCCAAGTCATCAATTTCAAAAACTTTTTTTTTTAAATTACATTTTAGTTTTATAATTAAATAAATTAATATGGTGGCACAATTATATTTTTGTCTACAAAACTCATTTCAAATATTTAAGCATACGCCTTCAGATCAAAAGATTTTTAAGATCATGAGAAACATTTCAGTCAAGTGTTTCAAAACTTTTGACCGGTAGTGTTTATGCTAGTGTAATCCTAAAAGTGGACAAAATTGACTTTTAGCATATATACGCATATATGCAAGTTTTACATGCTCTATGCTTTAAAAGTCTCTCTACTCTGGGAAAACAGATCAAAAATATAGATGACTCTTGCACAAACATGGATTTTTGTCCAATCGAATGTTCTTTAGACTGAGAATATCCATCCCCCTAATAACACCTGAAAACCAATTAGCACATCATGTTATATGGCTTTGACATAACTTACACCTATTGGTTATGAAAACCCCTCAATACGTCTTGCGCAGTGGGAAATTCAACAATACAGGAAAGAAAAAAAAGTGATTTTATGGGATCTTTTAAGGACATCAACACCCACTTCAGTCCTCATAGTTTTTTTTTCTTTTTTTTTTCTTATCCTTGCTTTTCTTCTCCTTCTCTTCTTTTACTTTTAGTGCTTTCTTCTCTTTCTTCTTCTGCTCCTTGGCCTCCTTGTACTTCCACTTCAGAGGCTCCAGGTAACCCTTTTCTCTTTTATTCTTTTTCTCCTTCTTTAGGGTGGGCTCAGAAGACTTGGTGACTTTAATCTGTGGGACACAGCCCGAGGGGAAAATGCTGTTGCGTCTTGCTGCTACACTACGAGGGATGAAAGTGCGTATACCAGACTGAGCAATGGACAGCACACTGCTACGCCTCTCTGTATCAGCACAGCAGGACATAGAAACAGATCCTGCTGAGTGGACAGAGGGAGAAATGCTGGTGATGGAGTTGTTTCTATGGCAAGGCGAACCCTCCTCCAGCTCTGTCCCTGAGTGCCTCTGAACCAGCTCGGCCACTGCCAGCCGCCGTTTGCCCACCTCTGGAGGGCTGCTTGGGCACAGTGGGCGTGTGGCCGTGGCTATGAGTGGGCTGCGAAGGCTGGTGGTCATACGCACCATGTGATCCATGACACCATTGTCCTGCGGGTCACGTGGGAAGCTGAAACCGAATGTGCTCTTGAAATGATGAGTCATCTTCTGGCCAGCAGTCTTATTGGCTGTTCTTTTGGCAACCAATATCTTAAGTTTAGGCCACTCAGGGATGTAGGTGTCACAAAACTGTTCTGCTGTGGGGCGTAGTGCAAGGCGGCGCAGGCGATGTAGTGTGTCAAAGCGACCTGTTTTCAGTGCCCAGTCACATGCACATTTCCCACGGTTTGAGTCTACAGCATTCACATCCGCACCTGTGATGGAGAGAGAATGGGGATTAATTGTCCAAAATCCCTAAAAGATTATTTTTGTGCCAGAGAGGCTGCTGGATTATGATGGTTTAAAAATAGGAGATGGACATTAAAAGGCTATATTAAAATATACATATTAGCTCTGTTCCAAACATAGTGAGCTGTCTTGCTGCCTACTGCCTACAGTCAGCTGCCTTCTATGGAAACATCCTAACAGAAATCAAACCTCATAAGTGACTAATTTGGAACACTCAACATAAACACAATGTACATAAATACAAAGCACACAGGAGATTCAACTCACAACTGATTTCAATATAGGCGATGAAAGAGGAATGACGTGATACTCTTATTAGCATTAATATACACACAGTATATACAGTACAGTAATGAACATTTTTCAATTTAATTTTTAATTTCTCTTCGTCCATCTTCTTGGATTTATATTTTCACTGAGCTCATAGCAATTTATTTTAGGATTGCCTAATCCGTGAAGGATACATGTGATGCTGCCTTAAAATTTTGTGATAATGGGGAGTCCAGAGCCCTTCTATCAGGTGGAGCCTACAAGGTTAGCATATCAATGCATAATGCAGCGGTCCCATAGACATTCTATGGGCGGTACACTGGCGAGGAGACAAGAGGCCATTCTTTATGAATGGAGATGCTTCAGTGTGCTGAATAAACTGCTTTTGTTAGGAAACAGCTCATCAGTTAATGAATTGATCGTCTGTCTGCTAATCTCCAACATGTTTTACACTAAAAAATCCTTTTGGAATTAACTCTGTGTAAAGTTTACTTCGATAAAATTGCTGTTCTATTAGAGAAGACAATTTTGCGACAGGCAGATGTCAGTTTACAGCTCTCCCCATTCATTTGTATGGTATTCACAAACGGTCACTTAAAGTCTTAGCATGCTAGTTGACAGTAAATGTGCAGAGGTTGTTATCTCGGTATAGAAGATCACTGAGGGCAGCACAATTAAAGGAATATTCCAGGTTCAATACAAGTTAAGCTCATTCGACAGCTTTTGTGGCATAATTTTGATACCCACAAAAAATTATTTTGACTCATCCCTCCTTTTATTTAAAAACAAAAATCGAGGTGACTGTGAGGCACTTACAATGGAAGTGAATGGGACCAATTTTTGGAGGGTTTAAAGACAGAAATGTGAAACATGTAATTTTATAAAAGCACTTATATTAATTATTTTGTTAAAAATTGTGTATTATTTGAGCTTTTTGTCTGTTTAAATCGTTGTTTTTATGGGTGTTTTGGGGTTTTAGGGTTTACAACGTTACGCCGTCATTGCAACTACTTTGTAATATTGGATATAACTTTAAACAGAAAAGGTTTGTAAGCGATTCTATCACACTAAAATCAATGTATATTGTTTACATCTTGTGGCTACACTTTTAAAACAGTGAGTATTTTAATGTTTACAGATTGCTTCATTCACTTCCATTGTAAGTGCCTCACTGTTACCCAGATTTATTTTTATTTTTTATTTTTTAAGAAAAAAAGTCTAATGTATCTTTTGTGGTAATCAACATTAGGCTGCAAATGCCATCAATTTAGCTAAACTTGGAATATTTCTTTAAGCTGCAGCAATATTAAATAACTTTTTAAACAGTCTTCACACTTATGTTGCCTTACCATTCTGTCTACAGAGGCAGTTCACAGGATTGTTGGAACAGAGCAAATGATAGGAGATAGGAGTGTGGAAACAGGTTAGAGAAATGGAGTTACCTGAGGGATGTGAAGTCTTAGTGGCTATATTAAAGCTTATCCATAGTCAGCTGGGTTGGCTAAATACAAACTTGCACACAAGCACACACATACCCAATGCGTTTGTTTGGCTGCTTAATTGTTTAATCTTATGGGTACTATTAAGGTAAGTTGAGTTGATGCAATTTGCCAGCTATTCCTTTTCTTGATTGGCCATGTGGGTCACCTGGTGTCTGAGCTGTTACTGTTCTGCATGAAAAAATTAAATGTCTCTCCCAAATACAATTGATGCTGATTTCTAAAGGACCTTTTTTCAGAATACATTATTTGTGTGTGTCTGTTCAGGCATGAACTACTAACCATGCATTATAAGAGCTGCCACCACATCATCCCTGCCCTGTATGGCAGCTTTAATGAGAGCAGTGAATCCTCTGTTGTCTCTGATCTCTGTGTCTGCTCCGGGAAAGTAATTCATGATGAAGTTACATATGGAGGCGTGACCTGTGAATAAAAATACTGACCATAATTTTTCTCAATCCTTTATTCAGAAAAAGAGATTTACATGCTTCAGTTCTTAGAATATTTCTGTGTGGATAGTAATTCACATATTTTGAATAAAAAATGAAATGCACATTCTTTCCCCACTTTTTTCTTCTGGAAATACTGGAGGTGCTCTTTCCATTTATTACACTGCATTTTCAGTAAATCTGCACAATAATTTAATCAACTTGTTAGTTCTCAGTACTTAAAAAATACCATGCAAGTACGCAATAAATTGCAAACTGTAGGTATGCGGTAATGGAGAGCATTTTCAAAGCACTCAATTTTCGCTGGATGAAAACGCAGTTGTAGCATAAATGAGAGGCGTAAATGTAGCGAAATCCATAAGTAAAACAAAAACAACAAAAAAACGTATCACTGTGGATGTGGCCTAAATATGTGCTTACATTTAATACCATTACTACATCTGGAGATGAGCAGATTTAAGTTTTGAAATATTCTATTAAAGTGGAAATAAGTTATTTATATAACAATTCTGTCTAATACAGGCATATGCTAGGTGTTGTGTTCGGAATTCTAGAAAACTGAATTTTGGCTTAAAGGAATATTCCGGGTTTAACCCTAAAATGACGATAAAAAAAGCTGATTACCTTTCAGATAATACACAAGTTTTAACAGAAGAATTAATGTAAGTGCTTTTATAAAATGATAAGCTTCACGCTTCTGCCTTTAAACCCTCCAACAATTGGCCCCATTCACTTCCATTGTAAGTGCATCACTGAAAACTTGATTTTTGTTTTGTTTTTTGTTTTTCACAATCGGATTAACGTGTTTACATGATGCATTCATAATCCGAATATGACCAACTTATGATTAATATTTCTCGTGCGTAGAATCATGTCACAGAAATATCAGTTATTTCATACTACATACAGTAGATTTACCTCAGGAAATGTACTGTAATTACTGTAGTTCAAAATCAAAACTGTGAATTGGCATCACATTTGCAACAACTGACCAGCTTGTGCTGCAACCATTAGAGCAGTGTTGCCATCGTTGTCTTAGTGGTTAATGTCTAGATGCGGACAGCCATGCAGCCCATAAACAATCGGAAGAAAGCCTTTATATGCAGCCACCATCAACCCATTCTAAAAGAAAGAGTCATGGTTTGTAACATTGACTTCTCTCAAAATAATCCTTTAACAGGTGAAAAGGTAAAAACATAGGTCTAGTACACAGACTCATTACATCGTCAAGGCCCCTTAGAAGGTAATGCTTTCATAACCAACCAAACCATAATAATGAGTCTAAAGGGCCACATATCTGGGCACTTATAAAGTTATTAGAAAGTGTTCTAAGCTATACAAATGAAAAACACCAATTTAGGAGTTAAAATATTATCCATTAGTTCATCTCAGTTACCATAGCTTACTCCTAAAAAGTCTATTTCCAGAACATCTGATCTTTCTGCTCTGTGAATGGACAGTCTGTTTCATGCTCTCTTATACTAATGGGCAGTATCTTACCCAGCCATTAATGTCAACTTCCATGACCTCGTCACGGGCCACACCACGCTCCAACACTCTCTTCAGTGCTTGTGCGTCATTTTGGACGCAGGCCTCATACAGAGTGTTGGCAGTTCTCTTTTTTCCATCCTCGTGTTCGTAATCAGGGAAAACAGAATCCTTAGAGAGCACGCTTCCCGAATCCAACTCTTCCCTTAACAATGAGATTTCTGAGTCATCCTCGTTGGGGCCTGACCCAAGGTTTGTGTCATCATAAGCAGAGCTCTGGAATGCTGCCATGTCTCCAGAGCTCAAACTAAATTGCAGGTCCTTCCTACATCATCTTAGCTGGCATTTGAGGAGAGTGTCCCATCATCATTGTAGGTCAGCAACTTGAAGGGAAGGAATGAACTCCCAAGTATTTATGGCTTCTGTCTTGAGATAAACTGTACAGATATACTGTATCACACCTATAGAGATAAACCACAAGGCTCTTTAATAAAGCAAGAAAAACCTCCAAAGCAATTATGCAATGGTGGTCCCTTGCAAGAGGTAATATTTGCAAGACATTTGCTCTTATTGCTTAAGTTCCAATTACCAACACAGGGAGCTAATTATACTAGTCAAGGTCAGACTCCAAGTCTAGGAAGTACCGCAAAATTGCTACAACCATTGTGAATATAACCTTTAAAACCTAGTTCAGACTAATCTCCTATCTTTGCAAAACAATTAGCACTATTACAGTTCAGTCAACTTAGATCTCAGTAATATATCTGAGCTTCTGATGTGAGAATATTAAGAGTTCCAGAAGCTCTGGATTTAGCCTCAGAGAGCTGTGCTTGTTTGTCAGTGTTAAATCTGGCCTGCTCAGGCTTAGAATACACAGGCTTATCTACTCAATACAAACACGTTACCTCACCTCACTTTACCCTATAAAGTATATTGGTTACTCTTTAATTAGGGGAACATTTCTTAACCCAAGTTGAATTTAAAGAAAAAGTGCTTCTTAAAAAAAATAATTCTAATTTTAAAGGATAGTTCATAATAGCCTTAAAGTATTATTGTCTTTTTACTTTTCCCCTTATTTTGAAGAGTGCTGAAATGTTACATTTGCCAGGATTTCTCTATTTTTGGGCTTGCCCACCATCCAGACTCTTTAAATTCTTCTCTATAATAAATTTATTAAAAAAAAAAAAGTGTCAATCGAGGACATTCAAAATCATATTTTCAAATCATTGTACAATTATGTATAAATTTTAGAACATTTTAGAACTTTTTTAAAAATAAAAAAAGAATTGCTGTTCCCAATACTGGTATCATTACCATCATGCAAATCATTTTAAAGAACAATTTCGTTTCTATTTGGTAATGAAAATGAGAAGTGATATGTTTAATTGTTTTATATGTTAAATGATATGTTTGATGATTAATGTCTCTTTTACTTTGTTCCTAACCTAACCCTAACCCCCCAACCCTAACAGCATCTAATATTTTACATTGTTCAAGCCACAAAACAAAATCTGACGAAATAAAACCCAAATGAAAAAGATAACCTGAGTACATAATAATGATAAAGTAGCAAAATTATAATGAACCATTAGGCAATGACAAACATTCCTTTTACTTTTCCAAAACATAAGGATTTTCTTAAACTATTATAGTCTTGTCTGTAGTCTGGGTTATTGAAGATCGTGGATTTTTAACTTAGTTCAAAAAAGACATTGTAGATATATGAGAAATAACTCACCTGTATTCATCTTGCAGACGAAAAGAAGACTGCTCTGTGATTGCTGCCATACCATTAATCAAATGGAATTTCGGCAGACATTCATACCTTTACTGTTAGAAACTACCCTCACAACACAATCATCTGTCAGCTTCACCTCCTCAGTGTGTGTGCATGTTTTGTGTGTGTATATGTGTGTCCGGAGGGGTGTATACATGCTCGGTAACACTCTCTCACACCTAAAGTCATTAGACTGACTAATGCCTTCAGTATCAGAAAGAACCCAGCATGGACACTTGGAAAGTAATCACCTTCCAATCTCAAACACACACACACACACACACACACACACACATGTTGGTGCAGCTATCATTATGAGGACTCTCCATGTCTCCACAATGATTTTATACTGTACAAACTATAGATTCTATCTCCTAACTCTATGTCGTGATGAATAGGACCCAGATGCAGGAGTAAAATTATAACATTGTTTAATAAATGAGAAGTAGCACAAACAATGGATCAGTCCAGAGATGAGGTGGGAGAAGATGATAGTGAAGGACTCTGATGGCGACAGCTGCAGCGGGAGAGAGTAGAGGTAATATTCCAATGTGTGTAATGGCAGCGACTGGAGCAAAGAGAAACACAGGTGAGTGATCCAGTGAATGGAGGAGAAGGAAATGGCTGGAGCACAAGAAAAAGGCAAAAATATCCAAACTAGAGAAAACAAGAGAAAGGTGTGAGAAACATGAGTAAACATGGCACATAACACGAGAAGATCCGATTCTGAATTCAGTGCGCGCTCGTTCGTGAGGCGCGCCGTCAACGAGACTGAGTTCAACTCCAAACCGAGAAAAGAGATGCTCTGAACCGGGAGGAGCTTGCTCTTTTCCCAGTTGACCCGAAGCCCTAGTCGGCTGAGGTGCAAGAGCACCAGGTCCCTGTGTGCACACAACACATCCCGAGAGTGAGCTAGGATTAGCCAATCATCGAGATAGTTGAGGATGCGAATGCCCACTTCCCTTAGCGGGGCAAGGGCTGCCTCTGCGACCTTCGTGAAGACGCGAGGGGACAAGGACAGACCGAAAGGGAGGACCTTGTACTGATACGCCCGACCCTTGAATGAAAACCACAGGAAGGGTCTGTGTCAAGGTAGAATCGAGACGTGGAAGTACGCGTCCTTCAGATCTACCCCCGTTAACCAATCTTGATGTCGGATGCTCGCTAGAGTGCGTCTTTGTGTCAGCATCTTGAATGGGAGTCTGTGTAAAGCCCGGTTCAGTACTCGCAGGTCCAAGATTGGCCGCAACCCACCGCCTTTTTTCGGTACAACGAAGTAGGGGCTGTAAAACCCCTTCTTCATCTCGGCCGGAGGGACAATCTCGTCGGACGTACTGGCGGGTGGGGACTCGCGGTGGGGCGGAGCCTGAGGTGCCACACCGTGTCGTGGCCGTGCTGAGTTCAGGGACATTGAAGTACTTACCTGTCTCCTTGTGACAACCCCCGGAACAGCCTGGGACGGGGGAGGAAGAGGCCTGTCACATCGGGGGCGGATTTGTGCCACAGCTGGGCGCTCAGAGGCGGGGAGACCGCCGCTGGAGCGCCAAACCTGCCAAAATGGAGTGGTGGATGGTGGTCATGATGACGGCCATGCACACTGGATATGTGACCCAGGGAACAAGGAAACCGCTCTTGCTGAACTCTTGGGTACCGCAGCCACTTGGGCATTAAATACAAAGGAAACAAAAGATTCTCCTCCTGGCCCTCCACCGGGGGATGGAGTGGTCTGCTTACCGGCTCCAGAGCAGTGGGTTTCGTCGACCCTGGGTCACCCATCTCAGGGGTGCTTCGAAGCCTTTCACGGGTTCTTGGCAGCCACGAGACGGGTGGCATCTGCTTCCTGCGGTGGGCTCCACACCGGGGCCGGGCCGCAGGGGCGGGCTGCGGCGGAGCCGGTGCAGTCACCGCAGGGGGACGTCCTTGATGACGAGCAGACGGGGTGCGGAATCTTGAGCCGCGTCGGGGCAGGATATGCCGGATAACCTCCATCTGCTGCTTCACCACTGAGAACTGCTGGGCAAAGTCCTCGACAGTGTCGCCGGACTGGCCAACCTGGGAAATGGGGGCAGCAAGGAACTGTGCCTTGTCGGCCTCTCCCATCTCGACCAGGTTGAGCCAAAGGTGGCACTCCTGGACCACCAAGGTGGACATCGCCTTCCCGAGAGTCCGTGCCGTGACCTTCGTCGCCTGGAGAGCGAGGTCGGTCGCCGAGCACAGCTCCTGCATCAATCCCAGGGCAGAACTACCCTCGTGCAGTTCCTTTAGCGCCTTGGCTTGGTGGACTTGCAGGAGAGCCATGGCATGCAGGGCGGAGGTGGCTTGTCAGGGATGATGTAAACTTACAGGCCTTGGATGGGAGCTTTGGGCACCCGCGCCAGGTGGCGGCGCTCTGTGGGAATAGGTGCACCGCGAGCGCCTTATCCACCGGGGGGATCGCCGAATAGCCCCTTGCTGCCCCACCATCGAGGGTAGTGAGGGCGGGGAAGCTGAAAGATCGGGACCTGGCAGCAAAAGGTGCCTCCCACGACCTTGTCAGCGCTTCATGCACTTATGGGAAGAAAGAAACAGGGGCAGGGCGTGGCTGTGAGCAGCGCAGTGAGCCCAGGAACCAATCATCAAGCCGTGAGGGTTCAGGGGAGAGCGGAGTGTTCCACTCTAGCCCAACGCTTGTGGCTGCCTGGGAAAGCATATCATCATCTCCGCGTCAGCCTGTGACTGGGTGACCGCACCCGAAGGGAGCCCGCTCTCCGATGCTGCACTCGAGAGCACATCACCTTTGCAGGCTCTGAATAAGAGGTCAAACTCATCGTGAGACGAGCCAGCGGACTCACCCGGAAGCCCGATCAGGGCAGATGAGCGTGCTGGGGAATGGGAGGTCCGTGGGGGGTTACCCGGCGGAGGTGGTCCCATTGGGGTCCCCAAATCGCCCCCAGTGCTAGCCGCGCTGGCCTCATACCTGTGGGTAGCAGGACCGAGGTGGGGAGCCTCTGGGGTGGCTTGCTTTCTTACGAAGGTAAGCCGCGACCGCATTGTTGCCATGGACATGTTCTCGCAATGAGTACATGACCCATCCACGAACACTGTCTCCGTGTGAGCAGCGCCCAGATGCAAAAGACAGTGATCATGGCCATCAGAGGGTGAGAGATAACGAGCGCAACCAGGAACAACACACAAACGGAAAGGCATCTTTAAAAAGATGTGCGTGTGCCGCACTTTTAGAGAAATATACTCTTTTAGAGAAATATACTCTTTTATTTCTGCCGAAGCGCCCAGGGGCGTTCTCTGCAGTGCACCAGTGCAGAGGGGGGAGAGCCACTGAAATGCACTGTCAGATCCAGCAGAGGTGAATGAACAGCTGTGGGAATTCAGCTCAGTGAGCATCGACCGTTCGGCTCCGAAGAGAAAATCTGAATGAGTGGTTGCATACCAGCTCCTTTTATACCTGTATGTCCGGGGGAGTGGTATGCAAATACCACTCGCCAATATTCATTGGCCTTTTATCAAAGACCAGAGGTGTCTTGGGCTCCCAAGAGTGACGCCTAGTGTCACTACATCGACACAACATCGAGTGAGTGACAGATAGGGAACCAGAAGTAAGACTAACTGTAGCCCCCAGCAGTTTACAAAACACCTTCCAAAATTTGGAAACAAATTCGGGCCCCCTGTCAGAGACCACGTCAGTCAGGAGGCCATGGATTCGAAAGACATGATCAATGACAGCAGCCGCTGTCTCTCTAGCTGAGGGTAATTTGGGTAGTGGGATGAAATGCGCTGACTTCGAGAAATGCGCTGCCACCATGAACCCCTGCGAGAGGGGGAGGGCGGTAACAAAATCAAGGGTTATGTGTGACCAGGGTCTCGAAGGCACCAACAGCGGTTGGAGGAGTCCAGCTAGAGGGGTTCAGGAAGACTTAGAAACAGCACAGACAGAGCAGGAACCAACAAATAGGCAAACATCACGGGCCATGGATGGCCACCAAAACCTCTGCTTGACTAGAGCTAGGGTACGCCCGACTCCAAGATGTTAGTCTAACTTGGAAAAATGGCCCCAATGGATAATGTCTGAGGGAACTGATTCTGGCACGAACAACCGACTCGGTGGGGTTTTAGACAGGGGCGTTACCCCTTGTAAGGCCGTGCAGATCTTCGACTCGATCTCCCAAGAAACTGCCACTACCACCATTTCGGAAGGAACAATGGAATCTGGGGAGGTCGGTCGCTTGGAACAATCAAAAATATGAGACAGGGCATCCGGTTTGATGTTCTTGGAACCCGGACGGTAAGAGATAGTAAAGTCAAAACGACAGAAAAAAAGAGCCCACTGAGCCTGCCTGGAATTCAGATGTTTAGCAGAACGGATGTATTCAAGGTTTTTATGATTGGTCCAGACAATGAAAGGTACCCCAGACCCCTCTAACCAATGGCACAATTCCTCCAAGGCTAACTTGATAGCCAGCAGCTCACAATTGTCAGTATCATAATTTAAATTAAAGACGATGGGAGTAAAAGGCGCATGGATGCATTTTGTCATCAGAGGGACTTCATTGGGAGAGTACCGCACCTACCCCCACATTTGACGCGTCCACCTATACCAAAAACTGAAGAGAAGGATCGGGGTTGATGAGAATTGGGGCTGAAACAAAGCGGCCTTTGAGTTTGGTGAAGGCTAATTCGGCCTCCTGAGACCACCTTGGCAGAGGTAAGACAAGTCAGTGGTGCGGCTAGTTGGCTGTAATTGCGAATAAGACGCCGGTAGAAATTGGCGAAACCCAGGAATCTCTGCAGGGCCTTGCGAGAATCTGGGGTTGGCCAATCCACCACAGCCTTAACCTTAGTTGGATCTACCTGAATTCCCTCCAGTGACACAATGAATCCCAGAAAATTTACCGATTGGGAGTGGAACTAGCACTTCTCAGTCTTGACACACAGCCCAGCTCCCAGCTGAACATGTTCCTGGAGAGAATGGGAAAAAATCAAAATGTCATCCAGGTAGACAAATTTAAACTGATCAACCATATCTCTCAGCACGTCATTAACGAGACCCTGGAAGACTGCGGGGGTGTTGGCTAGACCAAAAGGCATCAACATGTATTTAAATTGCCCCCTAGGGGTGTTAAAAGCAGTCTTTCACTCATCGCCCTCCCTTATGTGGACCAAATGATAGGCGTTGCGGAGATCCAATTTCGTGAAAAAGTTAGCCCCCTGCAGATGTTCGAATGCCGAGGACATCAACGGCAAAGGGTAAATATTCTTCACCGTGATGTCATTCAGCTTATGATAGTCAATACAGGTATGAAGGGAACCATCCTTCTTTTCCACAAAAAAGAACCCAGGCCAGCAGGGGAAGAAGAGGGCCTAATGATCTTAGCTGCCAGAGAATCAGAAATGTATTTCTCCATGGCCTCCCTCTCAGAAGCTGAGAGCAAGTATAAACCACCCTTATTGGGACACATACATGACTTAAGCTCAATAACGCAATCGTAGGGACGATGCGGAGGAAGAGAAGCAGCACGGGACTTACTGAACACCTCTGTCAGGTCATGGTACTCCACAGGAACATGGGAAACATCCACCGGCTCATCCTACAACACTGAACAAGACACGGGGCAGACAAAAGACAAGCAGAATGACAGTAAGTGCTCCAAGCCAATATCTTGTCTTTGGACCAGTTGATGTGGGGATTGTGTGAGGATAACCAGGAGTGACCTAAGATGACTGGAGCCATGGGAGAGTCTATAACATAGAATGAGGTGAGTTCAGTGTGGTTACCGGAAACAATGAGTCTAATGATGGTGGTGACCTGGGTGATTTCAGTGAGTTGGGACAGAAATGCTCTGCAGTAGTTCGGCTCACCCGAATAGCTCGCTGGTGGGTTGATGCGTGGTTCTGATCAAAGAGTGGGTGGAGTGGGTGCAGGGGACTCACTGGGTGCTGGAATCTGTTGGAAGAGGGATGAGAGCTCGGTGAATCGCGCCGCCAGAGTCTCGATGGCCGTCCTGGTGGTTTTAGCCAGTTCCTCCTGTTGGGTGATATACATGATTCCTGGTTGGAAAGAAACTGTTGAATCTGAGCGAGTCCTGCTGGGTCCATCTTGATCGGATCGTTATGTCGTGATAAATAGGACCCAGATGCAGGAGTAAAAATATAACAATGTTTAATAAATGAGAAGTAGCACGAACAACGGATCAGTCCAGAGATGAGGTGGGAGAAGATGATAGTGAAGGACTCTGATGGCAACAGCTGCAGCAGGGAGAGAGTAGAGGTAATATTCCAATGTGTGTAATGGCAGCGACTGGAGCAGAGAGAAACACAAGGTGAGTGATCCGGTGAATGAAGGAGATGGAAATGGCTGGAGCACAGGAAAAAGGCAAAAATATCCAAACTAGAGAAAACAAGAGAAAGGCGTGAGAAACACGAGGAAACATGGCACATAACACGAGAACGATCCGATACTGAACTCACGCAAAAGGGCTGCTTATAAGGGAAAAAGAAGATAGTGTGCAGGTGCTGCGCTAATCAAGCAGCGGCTGGTAATGAGCATTGCTGGGCAACGCTGCCGCGTGATTAACCACGCACCTGCAACAACACGCGGGAGACACAGAAAAAACCGACAGAATGAATCCTCCCATGACACCCTAACCCTACCCCTAAACCTAACCCTCACAAAACACTTTCTGCATTTTTACATTTTCAATAAAACATTGTTTAGTATGTTTTTAAGTGATTTGAATTATGGGGACACTAGAAATGTCCTCATAAACCACATTTATAGCATAATACCCTTGTAATTACCAGTTTGTAACCTAAAAAAAAGCCCTCGTAAAACACTTAAACCTGCCCACACACACACACACACACACACACACACACACACATACACACACACACTTACAGTATATCTGCATGATAAACAGAAAGTTAAATTCTAAGGAAATGTTAAAATATGGCTTTTGTGGTTGTCAACTTTTAAGCAAATGAATTAACCAATTAAAATTAAAATCTAATGAACTAGTATTTTCTAATTATTGTGGTCCAAAATGACTGAATTTGCAGCAACTTTGATTAAAAAACGTTGTTTTGCTTTGAAAATCACCAATAATCATTATGAAATTATCTAGGCCTAATTAGTGTCAGTGACGGTAGGACTACAAATATAAATATTTTAGTGCATAAGTACTGAACAGTAAATGTGCAGGCCTCAAGACTAATAAAATCTTTTGTCATCAAGGCTTCACAAAAGCTCCAGCTAAATTTAGATGACATCACTCTTTGGCCATATGTTGTTAAGTTAATCCTCCTTTATCCTAGCATACCTTCAACTTAAGTAAGACAGTGAGTGATCATTGTTATTCATGCAAACATATCAGATACGCTGTAGCAACTCATAACATAATAACAAAGCATAATGTAATAACTGCATATAATGTAATAAGTTACAGTAAATGTAATAAATGTTAATAATGTAATAATTTTCTTAAAACATAATAATTATTACATTATGTAATGTAATAATGTAATAATGTTTTTTTTTTTTTTTTTTTGCAAAATGTAATAGGCTATTACAATATGAGAAATTTATTACATTATGAACTCACAAAAAACATTTGAATTAAAATGTAAAAATGTTATCATATTGTAATATTTTTCAAAACAATAGTTGATATTAACATTGATATTACTTTACAACAGTACATTTTTTAAAATCTAAATCTAGTCTTAAACTACCAGTGAAATATTCTGGATTAAAATATTCATGCATTTATCATTATTATTATTATTATTATTATTATTATTATTATTATTACTACCGTACATCACTACTGATATATATTCTAACATACAGTATACCACTACTAATTATAAATATAATTATATGTTATATATGTTTGTATTTATACATGAGCCAAAGACACCTATAGTCTTCAGTTAAAAGAGGATATTAAATGCTTTTCAATTTGACAACTAAAGGTATACATACTGATAAATGACAAATAGTGTGAGATAATAACAATGTGTACAAAGTATAACCTACATTGTCAAAAAATGCCTAACAATACAATGTTCAGCTAGCATGTTAATTATCAGTCAATGTATACAGTGTATATATATATATATATATATATATATATATATATATATATACATACACACACACAGAAAAGCCACAACATTAAAACCACCTGCCTAATATTGTGTAGGTCCCCCTCGTGCCGCTATAACAGGGCCAACCCACATCTCAAAATAGCATTCTGAGATACTATTCTTCTCACCACAACTGTACAGTGTGGTTACCTGTGTTACAGTAGACTTTGTCATTTCGAACCAGTCTGGCCATTCTCTGTTGACCTCTCTCATCAGTAAGGCGTTTCCATCCGCAGAACTGACACTCACTGGATATTTTTTGTTTTTGTCACCATTCTGAGTAAACTCTAGAGATTTTTGTGCATGAAAATCCCAGGAGATCAGCAGTTAAAGAAATACTTAAACCAGCCCATCTAGCACCAACAATCATTCATGCGATTATCTAATCAGCCAATCGTGTGGCAGCAGTGCAGTGCATAAAATCATGCAGATACGGTCAGGAGCTTCAGTTAATGTTTACATCAACCATCAGAATGGGGAAAAATGTGATCTCAGTGATTTGGACCATGGCATGATTGTTGGTGCCAGACGGGCTGGTTTGAGTATTTCTGTAACTGCTGATCTCCTGAGATTTTCACACACAACAGTCTCTATAACTGACTCCGAATGGTGCCAAAAACAAAAAAACATCCAGTGAGCGGCAGTTCTGTTGACGGAAATGCTTTGTTGATGAGAGAGGTCAACATTTCCTTCATAAATTCACAGTATGCCTACCTCTTCAGACACTACTACACCACTGGTGTGGACCTCCCATAGACTTCTGCTGCTCTTAACTTTAGCCTGTTATTGGAACTACAGGCTAAGCCTAAAGCAACCCCTAACTCTAAACTTTTGGGATTGCTTTTCCAATTCATAACATACATATTGTTTCAAAGCAGCTTTACAGAAAATAAAAAATTATAGTGGCATGTAAAAATTCTTTTTAAACTTTTAAACAAAAGATTTATTAGTTTAAACTAAATTAGTTCCTTTATGTTTGTGATTGGAGGTATGTGGGGCAATGCGTGGAGCCCTTTCCTCGTGTTTCCTCATATTGCACTTGGGGGTCAAGATGGAGCAGGAGGGTGTTGGAGAAGAGGGAGGGAATGGGGGTGGTAGACAGCAGAAAGGCGAGAAGATAAGAATGTGTGTCAGTGAGTCAGTGAGAGCTGAGTGCGGATAAACTCCTCAAATGTAAGCTGGACAGTTCTGGACCTGAAGAGAAGACACAACAAAACAAGCAACCAAACCTTTCCTTCATCCATCCAGGGAGAAAGAGCAAGATGAAGAGTATGGCCAAACTTCGAAGCAACACAGAGCAACTGCTGACATCTTTATCAGACACTCTCCCATCCCTGGCCCAGAGTAACCAGCACAGGGTGAGCAAACAGACACACATAATAAGCTACTAATGAATGCATGCAAATGTCAAGTCATAAATTGATAAAAGAGGGATGTTGAAGCTGTCATTGTGTGTGGCTTTTCGTATCAAATGATTTTCAAATGATGGACACACAGATTCCAGATATCAGACATGTCTACATCCATATCAGTAAAAGATGACTAAGGGGTTGCAAGAGGCTTTTTATACTGTATATAGCACACATTTGCACATGCAAAGAGATTGGGAGAGAGTAAGAGAGGAAGAGCCATTACTGTAGGAGCACAAATGCAAATATGTCGGCAGGCAGGTGAACATCTGTATCTCTCTATATACATATATATTACATTACTCTATAATTAGCCCACTAAATGGATTAGTATATGGGTAAAAAAATTAAATAACTTTGACTCTTCCATTGTTTATGTACAAAAAAGCAAAAATGGTGGTTACAGTAAGGCACTTACAATGGAAGTGAACAAATATTAAAATGGACACTGTTTAATAAGTTTAGGCACACGACAAAATACTTGTTTACTCGATTTTAGTGTGATAAAAATCACTTACTAACGTTATATGTGAAAGGTTATATTCAATATTACAACTTTACTGTCACAACAACGTGCAACTTGTAATCCGGAAAACACCAGTAAATCCCTGATTTGATCATATCATCATTATTATGAGGCTATACTATTAACACAGTGTGAAATTTATTGTTTCATGGACTGGCCCAATTCACTTCCATTGCAAAAGCCTTACTGTAACTTGAAATGCTGTCGACTGAGCTTAATTTGTACTGAACCTGAAACATTCCTTTTATGTTTTTGTTAACACACACACACACACACACACACACACACACACACATACACAAACTGCCTGTCTGATTGAATGTGGGCCTGTCTGTTTTGTTATGCCTAAGGGTAGCTTATTCTCTGATTTTGCTCTTACTCTTACCAGCAACACCCCACCATGCCTCCAAAAATTAGAAGAAACACATAATCAACACAAATTGTGTCTCAAATATTTTTATTGAATCTTCTTGGTTGCTGTCATTGACATCCTGACATTAGATGCTGGGCTTCTTTAAGCTTTCCTAAACCGAAAGTTATTTTCTTCATTATGAAGGCCCTCAACTGAAATTTTTCACAACAGGAAACTTGTCAAAACAAGTCATCAGCCCAATCTCAACATGCTTCCAACTTGTTGAACGTTTATTCTCACCCACACCTATCACATTGCTTCTGAAGATATAGATTTAACCACTGGAGTCTTATGGATTACTTTTTGACGCCTTTATCTGATTCTTGGAGCTTGAAAGATCTGGTCACCATTCACTTGCATTGTATGGACCTAATGAGCTGAGATATTCTTCTAAAAATCTTTGTTTGTGTTCAGCAGAAGAAAGAAAGTCATATACATCTGGGATGGCATGAGTGTAAGTAAATTATGAGAGAATTTTCATTTTTAGGTGAACTATCCCATTAAACAAGCCAAGAAGCAGATTCTCATAGATGTTTGTTTGGTCTAGTTTGAGATAAAAGTGAAGGGGTCTACATTTTAGGGTCTGGTGAATTGCTCAGGTATGAACTAGCATTTCATTGCAGGTTTGATTGTAAAGCTGGTTACATGTGTAGTTCCTACCAGAAGTAAACTTACTTTTATGACCTGTTTCAGATCCCAGAAACCAGTGTTGGGAATCTTTTACTGGAAGACAAATGGGACTGTTCAAAGACTGGTGCAGAATGGAACAATGGAGAACAAAGCTGGAATGCAAGGCCCAAGCACAAACCTGAGGGCAAAGGTGAGGGGTCAAATAACATGCCCTTTCATAATGTTCAGGAGTTTTCTGTTTCTGTCACATTATATACACTCAAACGTGTAAACATAGTCTTTAACTAATTGTGTCCAAACCTTTAATGTGACAATTAAAAATAAATTTGAGAATGAATATTTATTAGTTTGCAAAGCGAAATTCCGTGGGTGAAGTCCAGTAATCTTAATGAGTATCTGCGAAATCAGGAATTCCCCCACATCAATACCCATTTAATGTGCTCCCTCTTTAAATATAATGCATTCCATAATGCATAAAAAACATTGTTGATGTCTTTCTTTATCACGAATCGTTGATCATTTTCTATTCAGAATTTTCCAATCTCTACATTACATGGAAAGTGTCAGTGGACAGCAATTTTCAAGTTACACCACAGATACATTTTTTCTGGTGTGCGTGAAAATAGTTCACAAAACCAGAAGCCTCATCTATCAAGATATGATTTTGAGATACATGAAGTTTGCACTCCACAAAAAGTTGCAAGAAGGTTGGTGTGATTTGGTAAATGAATGAGCTGGGAAGAGAGACTCTTCATAGTAAATTTTCCTGATGTTTCTCCCTAAGATGGCAGCGTATGGTTGTATTAACAGGTAGATATTGTTTGTGCGTAAGTTTCCCCCCCACACAGCAGCATTATACACACATGCGCACACTTGTGGGGACCTGCCATTCACATCTATTCTGCCCTACACAAGCAAAACTTCACATCAAATAATAGCGTGCATCTCGGGTAGGATTACTTGTTAGTCCCAACAACAAAAGTCAAGGGTGGGATGGAAGTGGTGGTAAACCTGTTTGGAAGCAATCATTGGGCTTATTCCATCTCATTCTTATCTCTCTAAAGTTTAAGGGACAGTCTATAGGGAGAATATCTCTATGAATTCTGAGGAGAGGCACAGGGATTGTCCAGATGTTACATGTGAATTCAGAGCTCATGGATTACTTCTGATCTGAGAGTATGAGTGTGTGTATCACAGTAAACATTATCACTGTGCCATGCTCCAGGTTGCTATGGCACTGTTTACTCGGCTGGTATGAAGGGGCATTGTGCCCCAGGGGGGTTTGGCTGCACACACTCCTGTCAGAAAGTTCTGGCCAGGTGTGGGTGCTGTTTCTACAGACAACAAGGTAAGACATTCAGTCCACCTTTGAGGATTCAGTTTAACTGCTGTCACCTTTTTTTAACCATTGTCATATTTATTGTTCCTCAATGTGAATGCATGCATGCAAATAGGCATTGTTTTTTCTTTTGGGGATAACATTTCTGAAAATTATTATTAAAATTATTTGTAGAGGGACTAAATAAGGTCATAATTTGTATATCTAAATATTTCTTACTTCATAACTAGTGGAAATATTACATTAAAACATATTACATTAACAATAGCTATAAATAGTACACATGTCCCTACAAGCAAACAGTATATGTGTATGTTTGTGTATGTTTCCAGTTTATTTTTATTTATTTTTACCATGACACTCAAAAGACTGATGTAAGACTGTACTCATTAATTGGGAATCTTCTGTCTATTGTACATTCTTTCATAATACACTAAATTTTCATAGTGCAGTACATATAATTTCTTTAAATACAGTCATTGTTCTTTACAGTCTGCTGGTCTTTACAAAGTTAAACTAGTAGAAACAGTACAATATCTGTATGTAAACAAACTGTATCAAATATTACCATTGTACTTTCATTATAATGCACTAAGTTTATAGCAGCAGCTTGCAAACTTTTAGTATTATATGCGACTGACTTCTTGTCCACTTCTCATCATGTTTGTTTCTTTATTACCATTTTACATGGTTTATAAATAGAGATTGTCTGTAGGAGTGTTGGTGTGTATGTGTGTCTGTGAATGGTCATTTTGTAGGTTAGTGTAGGATTATGGGTATGGGCCCTTTAGAAACAGTTAATCCATTTCCTGCACAGAAAATGTAGAATCCCTTCTGCTCTACCCCTCATTATCTCTCCCTCTCTCTTTCTCAAAATCTTCCCTTCTCTTTTGCCCTTCAGATAGGGCATATTGCATATAAAGCTTTTAAATATATAAAAAAAGCAATGTCATTCTATTTTTTACTCTGTATCAATTGATTATAAGGTACAATCTCTCCCTGACAAGTGCTGCCAGTTATTTTTATATTCCACCATTCGTGGCCGATGTGGAAAATTTAGCAAAATAAGATGCTGTATTTATGGTGGAACTGGAAACTTTGTGGTACTCCCCTGCGATATCTACCTTATTACTTATTGTCTCTCCATTATAACCATTATAAAATCAATTAATGGATTTTGCAGAGCAGATGTGTCAACAGGAAAGCTGAGTAACATTTTCTTTAGCTACCGACCAACTGAAAGTTTGGAACATGTCTACTAGAATGGAATATCTCGTCGTTCAGTATGATGACTCACACTGCTTGAATACAATATCTAAAATGGAAATAAATAAAAAAAATGAAAAAAATAGAAATTCTACAGTAAAAACTTGGTACTTGGTACATTAATGTTTTAAAATTAATGTACATTGTTTGTACATTTTAAAATATCAAGCTGAATATATTAACATTATATCATTTTATGATGTATACCGTTATAAACTGTTGATAATGTCTACTGTTATAAACTGTTGTCATTGTAATTTGTAAAGGTCTGACAACCACAGCTTTTACTTTTTTTTCTTTTTCTTTTCTTTTTTTTTTATCGAAAATGTAAAACATTTTCAGTGCTGTTTGTTCTTTTTCTGAACATCTGTTAAAGGAATATTCCGGGTCCAATACAAGTTAAGTTCAATCGACAGCATTTGTGTCAAAAAATTGAGGTTACAGAGGCACTTACAATGGAAGTGAATGGAGCCAATTTTTGGAGGGTTTAAAGGCAAAGATTTTAAGCTTGTCATTTATAAAAACACTTACATTAATTCTTCTGTTAAAAGGCATGTATTATTTGAGCTGTAAAGTTGTTTAAATTGTTGTTTTTACAGTCGTTTTAGGGTTTGTAGACATTATATCGACATGGCAACAAAGTTGTAAAATTGGCTATAAGTTTTACACAAAAAAGGTTAGTAAGCAATTTTATTACACTAAAATCATCTTAACACACATATTGTTTACGTCTTGTGGCTATACTTTTGAAACAGTGAGTATTTTAATGTTTAGGAATTGGCCCCATTCACTTCCATTGTAAGTGCTTCACTGGAACCCAGATTTTTTTTTTTTTTTTTTTTTAATGGAGGGAAAAGTCTAAATTATTTTTGTGGTTATCAACATTATGCCACAAATGTTGTCAATTGAACTTAACTTGTATTGAACCCGGAATATTCCTTTAATTGTAATTGCTGATTTAAAGATCTTTTACTTTCTCTCTTTCTCTCTCTTTAGAGTCATACTCATTGACAGTGCTCAGTGATGTCTCCTTGCCTCCTGACACACCTACAACTCCCATCTCTATTGATGACCTCTCTCTAGTCTCACCCAGCATCAGCATCTGTAATCAGCCTCTTTCCACTGGTCGGCCATCCAAAACTCCCCAGCTCTCTGTCAAGGCCCTTAAGAGATGGTTGAGCAGCCCAGTTCGAAAGCTGAGTCTGGGAGGATGTGGCAAGAGCTCAAAGGTTACTCAGAGCCCAGAAGCGTCAGCCAACATGTTCTTCCCTCTTTTATCTACCCAAAGCTCAATGAGTCCAGCTGTGAAGTCCAAAGAGCTGCCTCGCTCCAACAGATCTCTGGTATGGACATAATTATATCCACAAGAAAGAGGAAGAAACCCAAGTGTGTCATTTCTGTGCCATTAGCGTCACCAAACAGAACTGCAAAAATGATTTTTGTTTTCAAACAGGTTTCACAAATACCCCTGTAAAAAAAATTTGCTTTTTTGGGCTTTTCAGGATGGTCAAACAAACAAAGCAATATTTTAATGGCACCAAATACCAGTGTTTGCACATTTTCTGAAAAATCAGCCTACGAATGGCTTAATTATAGATGGATTTCCATATTAAGCTAGGATAGGAGAACCTATTTTAACAGAGAAAAAGTTACATACATCAGCTTGAATTTGAATTATTATTAATTTTTAAATCACTGTCATTACATGTTACTGTATATATTTCATGTATCTAAATATTTTTCGAATTGACCCAACACACTTCCTCTTCTTGTGGGCAGGACTGTAGTGAACTTTCAGGACCAACATCTCCTGATAGTCCCTATTACACCAGTTACCTCAAAGATCTACTGCAGGTACAACACACTCATTTAAATTACTGCAATGCATGGGGTAAAAACAGGTAAAGTGAGACACTTTCTAATAATGTGTCATTGCCGTTGTTTTAAAACTAAATGCTTTATTAAATAGCTTAAAATATAAAAGCTTCTACACTATACAAAGAAAAAAGAAGACAAATTAAAAAAAACGTAAGTGTCCCACTTTAGCTCTATTCCCCTTACAGGTATATGGACTGTATTTCCTGTATTGTATTTAAATGTTTGGTTAAGGGGTTTTACTGGAGCTAAAGCTAGATTGGATTTACCCTACCATTACTTGTTCACTTTTTCTTTTTCTGCCAGTATGCTACTTTTGATTCCTTGAATCATTCCTTTTAAGACCTCCATTAGTTGCGCTGCATCTAGCTTTTTTAGAGTTAAAGGCCGAATCATACAGTACACTACACAGGTACGCAGGGACGTGCACAGACATTTTGTGGGGCAGGGGCTCAAGTGGAAAAAAAGGGCACTTCTCATAATTATTTATTTAAAAAAAAAATTTTAAACAAAACTTTGCTACTCTTGGCTGTTTCCTGGTGCTCCTTCTCCTTCCTTTTCTGTATCCTTTCTTTTTTTGGCATTGTGCAGCCAAACAACAGAATACTGAATTGCCTGAATACATTAATGTATTGATCAAATACATTATTATTATTATTGCTATTAAAATTACACTTACCACGCATGCACACACACACACACATACAATAACTGATGGTGACAAGGACTTAGTTTCACATTTGAGGGAGGGCTGTCTGTATCATATAAAGATCTATCAGCATACAATAAACTAATAGAATGGATAGTTATTAGATGAGGAGCCTACGATCAAAATTATGAAGTTACTGTTTAAGGCAAGACACTTTTTTCATGTAGTTGTCAATTTTGAGATTTTGGTCTATTTTGCTTCCATGTCTTCTTTTACTCTAATGGAAAGAAAACTTCCAAAATACACATTTAGATGGTGTTTGTTTTAAGCCTACTGCCCTCCGTCTGTTTGCATTTGTAGATTTCTTCTAAATTAACCAATACAAGCTAATCTGCACATTTAAACATAACATTTCAGGGGAAAAGACTCTTGATGTAAGTCATTAACTGGGGAAGTTCTGTGGTGATATGCTTTAGTTATTTTGTTTATCCTATTCACCTGCAGTGCCTTGTAAAATGTAAGCAAATTAGCGCATTTTAATTAGTTAACACCTAATTTGCATACCAATGTGGTGATTGTGATGACATTATTAGACACAAATTTTACTGTATTCACCTATAGTGTCTCCATTAAGTACAGTACAAGCACACTCCATAAGTATATTCAAAATATTGAGAAAAAATTCACTTTCTGTGACATAGAAGAGACTATTGTTCATGTTTTTAGTGAATGTGAACTATGTACCTATCTCTCAGAATAAACAAATGTCAAAATATGTATAAACACATTTAATATTATTTTTCTTTATAACAACTCAAATTCTCATATCCAGTATATTGTTGATCTTTTTATTATACTTGGTCAATTTTTTATACACAAATGCACATTTTTGGGTAAGAATCCGCTATTGTCAGTTTTTCTGGTAGACTATAACTCCTATGTTTTACCTTTAATGGGGCAGTGGTGGCTCAGCAGTTAAGGCTCTAGATTACTGATCAGAAGGTTGGGGGTTCAAGCCCCAGCACTGCCAAGATACCACTGTTGGGCCCTTGAGCAAGGCCCTTGACCCTATCTGCTCCAGGGGCACTGTATCATGGCTGACCCTGCACTCTGACCCCAGCTTAGCTGGGATATGTGAAAAAAGAATTTCACTGTATATGTGCAAATATGTAATGTGTGATTAATTAAATTAATGATGGGCATAAAAAACAAAAAATATTTCAAGTCAAAAAATGCTTTCAATGTTTAACCTTGTATAGATGTTTTTTTGTGGTTGTTGTTTTTTTTCCCCCCTCTGGCTTTTTTTTATTTATTTTTTATTTTTGTATTATTTTTTTACAATTATTATTATATTATGTTTTTTGTTTTTTTTTTACTGTTCTTGTTGTTCTATACTTGTTGACACAATTTTGTGTAAGAAGTTTGGCATGAAAAAAATAATAAATTAATAAATAAAATAAAAAATAAAAAAGTACAGTAAATTAGCCTGTATGGCCATGATATATTGCCTTAGCTAAACTTTAGCTAACTTATTACATTAGATTAGTATTACGTGACTAGTAGAGTCATGCATGTAGCTCATGAGTCATGCATGTTAGCAAGACACAAGTTAACTATATTTGTCTTTTGGCTAATTAGCTGTAAGTCGAGGCACTGGTAGCTTAGACTTTTGTTCATCACCACTCACCTCCACACAAGCCAAGAAAAACACAACTGGGATAGGAGCTGGGAGGGGCTGCTTCCTGCCTGTCTGCCTGTCTGTGTGTCTGATGTGCCGATGTGTGCTACACTGCTGCGCGGAGATGCGGAGGGAGAGAGAGAGAGAGAGAGAGAGAGAGAGAGAAAGAGAGAGAGAAAGAGAGAGAGAGAGAGAGAGAGAGAGAGGGAGGGAGAGAGAGAGGGAGGGAGAGAGCGAGGGCATCAGAACTTGACAAAGTCTCATCTCCGACCTGATATTTCGATTTTTTATTCAATAAATATATTTGTTTGACAGGGAAGCTGTGCGCAAACAGGAATATATATATATATATATATATATATATATATTCATTTATAAAAAAATAAAATAAAAAAGCACCCCAGAAAAAGGGGCACTTTCTCTCGAGGAAGAAAAAAGGGCAGGTGCTCAAGCCCCCTTTGATGTCTATGTGTGCACGTGCCTGCAGGTACATGAGCATGAGTATTTTGACACAACTGTCTGTTGGTTTGTGTTTTGTCCCACCTAATGAACTTGATCTGCATGTAATTTCAGAGCCATCACTCTTATAATATGCTTCCTGGGAAGAGTGGCTCCTTTGTGACTGATGAGGCAAATGTCCAATCACAGGACCAAGAAGAAAATAAAGAGGAGAGAAGAGCTGCATTGGAGAAAAGCATGTAGGTTTTTGACTGAATGAACTTCACTTTGGTGACCTTAGCATATATGAAACCCCAAGGTGAATAGTTCCTGCCACTCAAAGTCACATCAACACATAATATAGTTAATAATCCCACTCCAGTTCTGACAGAACTCATTGTGACATGTCTCTTTTGTAGCTATGTGCTGACAGAGCTGGTAGAGACGGAGAAGCTCTATGTGGAGGATCTGAGGCTGGTAGTTGAGGTAATACAAATAGCTTGCAGGGCTGTTCACACCGAATGCGTTTTTGCATCCGTCTGCTCTGTTTTTGGCCAATGCATTTCCAATGCATGGTCCTGTTGAACATGCTTAAAAGTAAGCTCAGTCATTTTCTGTTTATGTCATCTTGGGCTTACACTGACCCCTAGGGGCATGGATGTAGCATCAATCAAACGCAATAGTTTTCAGTTACCAATGCCATTGTAGAAATTCACTGTTCACAGTCAACCATGATTAATTTAATCAATGAATGAAAGTTTCTAAATAGAAAGCGTTACTGAGATTAAGTGAGTTGTATTCGGCTGGTCATATGATCCTAACATGGCATAATAAAACAGCTTTTATAAGGTTACTGATATGACTGGAGTCTATGTCTCCTGTGAGTTATCAGGATTTTATACATACATTTAAAAAATACAATTAATTTATTTAGGACTAAAACTTTTTAAATTAGGAAAATGCGTTCTTGCATTACTGTGGCGGTAACAAACTTCAAAACTCAGGGGGGCGATAGAGTTACATTCCAAAATCTGTACCATTAAACAGGATGTTTTATTTTTCACGTAAGTTACTATAAAATTATTGACTTTAACTTGCACATCAATATTCTCTTCAAACTGTTGCTCTACCGTGACAGTATTGGCTTGAAAGAGAAAACTTACGATAGAAGTGGACAGTTTACACTAATGTCCGCTATAGTGCCCCTTGCAGCAACGTTGAGACTGCAATGTATATATGGCAGGCCGAATTCACTTTTAATCATGTGCAGGATATGAATGATAGAAAATAAAATTCAATTTTCACTAATAAAAACAATTCTTGATATCAAAAATAACATTATTAGTCCCAGAAATAAATATAAAAAATTGAATTTCAACTATATATATATATATATAATTGTGGAATTCTACTAGTGAAAATGCAGTTACAAATATCAATAATTATGTTGTTTTTTCCCTAGTTGAAATTCCATTTTGATATCAAGAATGTGTATTTCCATGAGTAATCTCTATTATCTCTTGTTCTCTCTCTCTCTCTCTCTCTCTCTCTCTCTCTCTCTCTCTCTCTCTCTCTCTCTCCTCCCTCCAGGGTTATATGGCCACAATGAACAGTGTTGGTGTTCCTGAATATTTGGAGGGGAAGGATAAAATTGTATTTGGGAATATTCATCAGATTTATGACTGGCACAAAGAGTAGGTCACTTACAGATATGATCTGTGCCCATTATTTTATATGCATGTGTAGGCTGGGAGACAGTGATGGATGTTGGAGAGCTATTGTATGAGTGTTTGTTTATAATACTTGCATCTGTATGCTGTGTGCATCTGCTTGTCCTTGTAGTTTTACAAATGTCTGACACTTACTGTATCACAGCTGCCTTCTGTATTTTTCCTTAAACAGCTTCTTCCTTGGTGAGTTGGAAAAATGTGTGTCTGAACCTGACCTGTTGGCACAACTCTTTATCAAACATGTAAGTCTGCGTACATGTTTTGTACAGTATCTGAGGGTCAAAAAAAAAAAAAAAAAAAAAAGTTAAGGGTTAACTCAACAAAAGTTTTAAAAGTTAAATCAAGTAGAAATAGATCCTTGAGTTAACAATGGCAGGTTACCACCTTTTTTAAAGTGTAGATTAAACATAAATATATCTGTTTCACAGGAGCGGCGGCTCAACATGTATGTGGTCTACTGTCAGAACATGCCAAAGTCAGAGCACATCGTTTCAGAGTACACTGAGACCTATTTTGAGGTAATATATGTTATCAGATAAGATCTGAGTGTGATTGTGTGCTCATGTTTACTTGTGGTTGTATGGGCAAGGGGTCTACGACTATCCTTTTCTTTTCTTTTTTTACATAGGAACTGAGACAACAGCTGGGTCACAGACTGCAGTTAAATGACCTGCTCATCAAACCAGTCCAAAGAATAATGAAATATCAGCTGCTGCTAAAGGTGTGTTTGTGGGCAAAGTGTTGTCATGGGACGTTCCCTAGCGTCCAGGAGAGGGCGCTAGGTTTCTTGTGTGTCTTTTATTTGTGAAATTCTGCTCTAGTTTCCTGTTTCCTTTGTTGATTTATCCCAGGTGTGTCTTGTTACTAGTCTTGTTAACCTTGTTAGTCTTGTGTATATAATGCCCTCATATTCTCCGTGTCTTTTTCAGGTTTTATCCTTAAGGCTGTTGTGTTGGAGTGGTCTGGTTTCCAATTTCTTGTGTTTAGCTTGCCTTTTATTAAGGCTGCACTTAGATTTGCTTCTCAAGACTATTACAAGTGTGTGGGCTTCTCTCTAGTTCTGCAAAACCTCACTGGTGTGTGATAATGCCAGTAGCTCTCTCACAGGCTACAAATGTTCTGTGATGGTTAATTGCACAACAGAAAGCTTGCAGCACATCTCAAAACTCGCAACAGATGTGTTCTACGCCCTCCTGTTCTTCAAAAATGGCTTGGCAAGACTAATCTTTATAAAAACACAAGTCTTTTCTCTGCGTTCTTTGCATTGAGAAACAGCCAATGTTTTCAAAACAGCTTTCTGAATACGCCCCTCGTCTGTAGTTGTTCAAACAGTCAGATAATCCCGCACCCAACTCATGCCACTGGATGAGTAATGATGTTGGGATGGCTCTAAGCGGTTGCTCAAAATAAAAACAGGAATTTTTATAGTGCCACAGAGACACAGTGTTTACAGTTTTTGAGAAAACTAATCTTAAATTTATAGTTGTCTCTGCAGATTAAGATGGAATAGAAGAAAGTATTTTAACACTGAAAAAGTTACATCAGCTTTAAGAATAAATATCTATGAATTTATATTTTCTTACAAGGAATGTTTCTGGTTAATATAAGTTAAACTAGTATTAGTGTTTATGGCATAATGTTGATGATTTCAACTCATTACTCCTTAAGAAAAAATCTTGTTCACTAAGCCAACAAACTTGCTGGTTATCGAGAGCGGTCCATTCTGACCAGTGATTCCGATATCATCATGTTGTTCTGTGTAAAAGTCCACTCTCATATCAGGACCAGGAACCGATGTCACATCTGCGTGTGATTTTGAGTTCTCTGCTGTTATTAGATCTTACCATGGAGCCCCTCTCATATCTGTTTTGTGAGTACAGTAATTTAATTTGCACTGGCCAGGAACTGCTGTCACGTCCGCATGTGATTTTGAATTCTCCTCTGTAATGCGAGCTCATGCATGAATGCAGTGACTGGATGGAAGTGATCCTTCTCATGAATAATGTGGAGAAATGCTCAGAATTGAATGATGTATTAGTGTACCCTACTACCAATTGCAACTCAAGAGTTTAGGTATATTGTACCTAATATTTTATGACATTGCTTCAAGTTTTGTTTTTAAACCGGAAGAAACCGAAAAAAAAAAAAAAAAAAAAAAAAAACATTTTACCCTGAACAACAAACATAATGAGTGCTATAATTGTTTTCAATGATGTGCAACCTGTACAGATTTGTTAACATAGCAAAAAAATTAAATAATAATAATTGGGGGGGGGGTGGGGTTTCATGAAGTGTTTTTGTGTGTTTGTTTATTTGCAGGACTTCTTGAAGTACTACACTAAAGCAGGCAGACAAACAGAAGAGATTCAGGTAAGTATAGTGTGCCTTGGCTTTTAAGAGCAGAGAAAATAGAGTGAACTTATGATCAGGTTAAATTTAATTATTATTCAGTGTAGTCCTGTTTCTGTGTCCTTATTACAGAGGGCAGTGGAGGTGATGTGTTTTGTTCCAAAGCAATGTAATGACATGATGAATGTTGGAAGACTACAGGGTTTTGAGGTAAGATAAGACACATATAGTAAAGGAAATGCTTTACTTCACCTTGAACTGCTCCAGGATCCCAAATGAAACACAGCACGAGTCCATTATTTAAAAAACAATGATGTATGAATGTAATTTATACACTGTAAAAAGTGGAATCGTTTTTGCCTTAAAAATAGTTCACATAAAAATGAAAATGATGTCATTTAAACAATATCATGTTGTTCCAAACCCTTATGCGTTTCTTTCATCCTTCGATCACAAAAGGAGGAAACCTTACCTCAGTCACCATTCACTATTAATTAATATTTTTTCCATATAATGAAAGCGAATCGTGACTAATAATGGAGGCTAATATTCTGCCTAACATCTCCTTTTGTGTTCCATGGAGGAAAGCAAGTCATATGGATTTGGAACAACATTAGCGTGAATTTCCATTCTTGGGTAAACTATCTCTATAAGGAATTATATCTACTTGATCCAACCCTTAAAATGACTGTCATTGGTGTAACCCAAAGAAGCCTTTGTGATTCAGTCATATTCAAAGATATTTTTGACTTGAATAAAAACAGTTACCATAAAGCAAACTTTCATTTGTAAGTTGCCTTACAGTTTTACAGGGTATTTGAGGCTATTATATTTGAATGTGGTTCACACATTCTGTATTGTGCATGTTCACACTCAAATGACCTGTGACTTATTGCATGCCCAGGGCCAGTTGAGGGCACAAGGGAAACTACTGCAGCAGGACACCTTCATTGAGAATAAGAACAGCATCCTCTCCCGTCCCAAAGAGAGACGGGTCTTCCTCTTTGAGCAGCTTGTCATCCTCAGTGAGCCAATCGCCCACAAGAAAGGCTTTTCCCTGCAAGGATACATCTATAAAAACAGCATCAAGGTGAGACAGAAGTGTGAGTCGACAACACACACTCATAAGGAAATGTAACTATAGTGACTTTCATCAAAAGTCACTTTTTAAAAAAAACATATTTCAAACATCACTCTGGTGCCGTATTTAACTCTATACCCAAAGCTAAAATTTCAAATGTTTAAAAAATATTTTTTTTAAATAAATGCATACTTTATAGTAATATTTACATAATTTTATCGGCCTGTTACATGTTTTATGGTGTTAAGAATTGATTAGATTTAGGGTCAGGGGTTGGGTTAGGGGATCCAAAATATCTATATAATAGTATAATGTAACTATACTAATATTCACTCACTGACCACTTGATTAGATACACATGTACACCTATTATTCATGCAATAATCTAATTAGCCAATCATGTGGCAGCAGTGCAAAGTATAAAATCATGCGGACATGGATCAGGAGCTTCAGTTAATGTTCAACCCTCAGATTGGGGAAAAAATTGGATCTCAGTGATTTCGAGCATGTCAAATCTTATTTTGGTGCCAGACGGGCTGGTTTAAGTATTTCAGTAACTGCTGATCTTCTGGTATTTTCATGCACAACAGTCTCTAGAGTTTACTCCGAATGGTGCCAAAAACAATAAACATCCAGTGAGTGGCAGTTCAGCACTGAAACGCCTTATTGATGAGACAGGTCAGCAAAGAATGGCCAGACTGGTTCGAGCTGACAGAAAGGCTACGGTAACTCGGATAACCACTCTGTACAATTGTAGTGAGCAAAACAGCATCTCAGAATGCACAACATGTTGAACATTGAGGCGAATGGGCTACAACAGCAGAAGACCATGTAGGGTTCCACTTCTGTTAGCCAAGAGCAGAAAGCTGAGGCTGCAGAAGGCACAGGCTCACCAAATCTGGACAGTTAAAGACTGGAAAAACATAGCCTGGCCTGATGAATCTCGATTCCTGCTAAGGTACACAGATGGTAGGCCCAGTGCAGCCTCAGCTTTAGTTCTACGAGTTGTAGGAGTACTCCTACAATGTATGTTGTTTGTTAGGGCCAACGTACAGTTTAGGTCATTATACAACAATGTTTGATCGCATAAACCTGTTATTTACCAATCATAATTGAGTATTCCAGAGAGTTGTGAATTACATTTGCATATTTGTATTTGATTTCTCATAGGCCCGTTGTTTGGGCATTGAGGATCGTTGCCCTGACAACCCATGTCGGATTGTATTGACGTCTCGAAATGTTGATGGAAGCATGCACCGGTTTGTTCTTTATGCATCATCACCAGAAATAAGACTATCCTGGGCAAATGACATCATACAGATTCTGGAGACACAGTGGAACTTCTTAAATGGTATCATCCTCCTCTAATGAAAACTTTGCTAAAGATCAGACTACTATTACTATGAATTCCCTCACCATTCTTTATTCCATAGCCTTGCAGTCTCCTATTGAATACCAGAGGCAAGAAATTAAATACCTTAGTCTGGGAAAGAACATGACAACATCACCTTCACTGAACTCTAGCCTTCGACCCAATAACTCTGCCTCCATAGACCGACAGCATCTCCCCTGCCTGCACTCCTGGAATTCTGCACATCCCTCTGTACCTCACTGAAAGGTTAGTGTGTGCTGGATAGTAATTATGCATCATGATTTGATAAAAGTTATGACATGTCTAAAGATATAGCTGTTAATAATGCTATGAGTTTCCAAACATAATGCCTTCTAAAATGTATCTGCAATAGACTAACTCATAGACTAACATTTGATTTCACTCCATTCCTATCATTTTCAGCTTTCTGTCTTTCCTGTGAAGGTACCTGCTCATCTTCCTCTGCCAATCTGAGCAGAAGCCTAACTACAGGAGATAACGGAAACCTTAATGCTATTCCGGCCCATTATGTCCAATTTAACTAATTAACTAATTATTCCTCAGCCTGCCATTTAAATTTCTTAATTCTGTATCACACAAACCGTATATCTATCCTAATTGTCAGTTTCATTTCAATGGTACAATTTTGACCCAGATGCAAAAAAAAATGAAAATTTAAAAAAACGCTGTAAAAGTGATCATGTGCAGATGTTTTCTTAAGGAGATATTTTGTCCTGATCTGGCCCTTGTATTGTTGTAACCTGATGATATACTGTTTTTAGGTTGACTTGGTCATATTAAATAATTTATTTGACTTGAATAAATACATATGATCTAGATGTTACCACATGAAGTACATTTTTAGATTAACTGACAAAGCATGTTTACAGTATTTTTTTTACTCAGTTTTAACTTAAAAGGAATTTAAGCTAATGGGTTGTGGGTTAACTGTCATTGACATGATATTATTCACATTATTCAGTATATGCTTAGTTATTGACAATTATGTAGAATTTTGATATGTTGAACAGACTGGAATTGTGAATGGGGAGATTTACTGTATTCCTGTGTTTATGCTACATAATGTGACCTAGAGGAATATTTTAGGTATTTGGCATGTCAAGTACTGTAACTTTCAAGTGTGTGTATTTGATCCTCTTGTAAAAATAGAAGATCTATATACACGCACTGAGTACTTTTTTGGGAACATTGTGGTACATCTTCTGCTGTTGTAGCCCATCCGCCTCCAGGTTTGACGTTTTGTGCATTCTGAGATGCTATTCAACTCACTATAATTTTACAGAGTGGTAATCTGAGTTACTGTAGTGATTCTGTCAGCTCAGACCATTCTGGCCATTCTCCAAGACCTCTCTCATCAAGGCTTTTCCATCTGCAGAACTGCTGCTCACTGGGTGTTTATTGTTTTTGGCACCATTCTGAGTAAATTCTAGAGACTGTTGTGCATAAAAATCCCAGGAGATCAGCAGTTACAGAAATACTCAAACCAGCCCATCTTTCGCCAACAATCCTGCCACAGTTGAAATCACTGAGATCACATTTTTTCCCCATTCTGATGGTTGATGTGAACATTAACTTAAGCTCCTGACCAGTATATACTTTATTTTATGCATTGCACTGCTGCCACATGATTGGCTGATTAGATAATCACATGAATAAGTAGGTGCACAGGACTTCTTAATAAAGTTCTTAATGAGTGTATGTATCTATCTAATGTGTTATGTCTTTCTATATTTCACTCCTTTTTAAAAATTTAAAAAGTGACTGTATGGGATAATTCTTTACATTCATTTAAAAGATTTTCAGAGAAGTTACTTCAGAGTGTGTGTCCAAATAATAAATACTTTTATTATTAGTTTAAAGGCACACGCAGTAACTTTTGTCTTTGTGTCATCTTGGACTTACACTGACACCTAGCGGCTTGGATGCAGCGTCATTTCAAATCAGTAGTTTTCAGTTTCAGATGCTATTGTAGAAATTTAGTATTCACAGTCAGCCGTGATTACTTTAATCATTGAGTGAAAGTGTCAAATAACAGGACAGATACTGAGATTAAGCAAGTAGTATTTAACTGGTCATGTGATTCTAACATGGCAGCCCCCATGTGCGGACCCTCTCCATGTAGAATAAAACAGCTTTTATAAGGTTACTGGTATGTCTGGAGTCTTAATTTTGATGTGAGTGGTTATTATTTCCTACATATATTGCAGAATTGCAATTCATGTCTTTAGGAGTTAAACTTTTTTAATGAGGAAAAAAATTACTGAGTGCACCATTTTTCAGGACAGAAGACATGCCACAAAATTTTTTCACCAAAGCCTTTATCTCATTCCATTCCAGGACAAATGCTTTTTGCCTCTTACATTTAAAAAAAAAAGGAAAACATTTAAACATTCTTTTTCTTTTTCCCTTTCATATTTCAGGGGCTTTTGCATACTATAATAGCTTCCTTAAAAAACTGATCAGTAGGCAGCCACATATGTGCTAGGGGGGCAGGTGATTAGATACCAAATGGTAGAGATACAAAACACCAACAGATATTTTTTTTTTTTTTTTTTTTTTTTCATGCAGACACTGTGAGGAACCCAGAGATGAGGGGACTGTATCAGTGCAATGAAGTGAGAGTAGTAGGAGGCAGGGAGGCATTTGAGCAACACATAGTAAAAAGGAATAAAAAAGTCAATCTCATAATTTAATACACAGCCTAAGTGTCTTTTTAGATACTTAGCTCACTATACACTGCACTATACACTACACTATACTACTTTTTTTTTTCTTTTTTCTTTTTACCCCAGTGAAAATATCTAAACATCCTTAAAACAACATCAATTTACCTGAGTAATGTTTGTTTGTTTTTTACGTAAAAATGTAACAAAATTTAGTGAGGTGTATGCTTAAGACAATAAAGTTTGTTTTGTTTTTGTTTGTTTTTTAGCAATGCACTGGGGTAAGAAAAAGAAATTTAATTCAAGATATACTCTCTCAAAGCAAGTCTTATAATCTGCTAATAAATTTATCTTGTAAGGATGTAAAGTTACTTTTACTGTAAAACAAGACAAAAATACTTAAGACAATTACTGTATATCTTGCAGTGTATCATCTGTTCAAGTTCCCACCCCCATCAAATTAAGCTAAACTGAAACAAAAGAATCACATAAGCTCCTGTGCTTGTGACCGTACATGCTTATCACCTGAATATACAGGGCAGGTATACTGAAGCATTCTATGAACATCATCTTTGCAGCTCTTAGTATTGTAAGGCTGCATTCCCCAGTATTTGACTTTTTTTTAGGAAGAAAACAAGCTCAGTGAATGAATTAATGCTAAAAAAATTTGTACCATTCTTTCTGCGTTTTGAGGGGATCCACATGGCATTCAGAATACAAAAGTGCACAAGCATTTGTATTTAATGCATTTTCTTTTCATAAATGCACCTTTTTTTGTTACATTTAAACTGTATACTCATTTAATTCTTTCATTACAACTGATTCTCTCATTTGTTTTGTCACATTGAATTCTTATTCTTATTTCCTTAATCTCTTTTAAGGCTTTATGGACAGCCATGCAATTTTTTTACTCTTGTATGGCACAATTTTTAGTCAGGTTATAACAGAAAAGTGAAGAGAACAATCACACATACAAACACACACTCAGACACAAAAGTAAAATCTTTGACAAGTCTATAATGTTCAACATAATTTGCAGAATGTGTGGTTCGATGTGTAATGCAGGAAACGGTCTTACGGGCTTCGTGCTGTTTAGGAGCAACAAAAGGCCCACTCAGTGTCTTTTAAAACCTCTTCTTATCTCTCTCTCTCTCTCTCTCTCTCTCTCTCTCTCTTAAATACACCCAAACAATATGCAAACAAACATTGTATGATACAACTAAAATTATGTGCAAGAATACAGTACATTGAAATAGAGAGCAATTACATCTGTTTCTTACATGCTTTAACTCTTCAGAAGAAGGCTGCATATAGTCTGTAAAGGCAATTTCTTAATTTTCAGGGCCAGTTAAATGTTTGGACACACTTTCCAATGTGTTTTATGATCATAAAGGCCTTTTGATCAAAAGGCTTATTCTTGGATGTTAAAAATGTTTTTGCACTTAAAATGTTTTGCCAAAATGCACTTAGCATACTAGGCAAAGGGTGGCTACTTATAAATATCTAAAATATATAAACTAAATAAACAGTTTTCATTTGTTTATCTTTTTTTCCTGTATATTAATTGTTTATTTGTTTTTTGGTCACTGAATAATTTCAATTCTTCCGTTTGTATTTCAAACCTTTGATGACTTTACTATTATTATTACCATGCAGAATAGAGTATTAAAGGAAAATCTTTATCTACGCAATTTACCCTGAAATGTTTCATTAAAAAAGTGTTGATTTTGGTTAGTTAATGATCTTTGCCATTCTTGATAGCAAAAGGTCCATTGACTTTAAATGAAAAACCCAGCTCAAGCACACACACACACACACACACACACACACAAAATGACTTTATGGTAAGTGCCATTGGACTTTAATTAGTTTCCACTCATGATTGGTGACTTTAACAAAATCCGGAAAAAAACGCTTTGTAAAAGATATAGCAGAAGTGGATTTTGAATTAATATTGCTGAATCACAGATCAGACAACTCTACTGCTATTGAAACCAGGCTGCATGCACAGTGGGTTTGGTAAGGGATGCAATCAAAATGAGACCCCAGAATTGATGAAACTAACATAAAAAAAATAAATAAAAAAAGTAAGTCATACCAGGACAGTGATTAAGCCTTTGGCACAGTCACTCTTTAGAAATGAAAAATATCAAACTAAGATTGTTAGAAATATTTGTAACTATGTATTAGAGAGAGAGAGAGAGAGAGAGAGAGAGAGAGAGAGAGATAGTGTGATATGTTGGATTGTCTGTGGTTTAAGTTTGCTTATGATATTAAGTCTGGTCCTTCTTTTAGTGAAGCTGAGGTTCCAGTCTCTCCAATTTTAAGTCCATTTGTTTTAGTGCAAATATACAGAGAGATGACCCTCAATGAAACAGACACACATACACATGTACACACAGTTAATGCCAGGCAGGGAGCTGATGAGACATTCCATGTGAATGTCCCTAAGAAGGTATCTTCCTTTGAACTGGATTTAAAAATGTAAAAGTCATGGTTCAAAACATTTACCTCCACAGTCTTCTCTTTGTTCTTCAGTTTCAAAAGAAAGTTTTTTCTGTAGTCCCATCAGTTAAATGTGATATTTAAACATTATTGGCTGAGGAGAAAATAATGGCTGGATTGATATGCATAATTTACGGAATGGTTTGATCTGTATCTAAAGAATTCTTCTGAACCAAAATAAAGCTTAAGGAAAAAGACAAAAAAATACGACCACTTCTTCAGTTATCAAAAAATGTTAATTAGCCATCACTGCGCATCTCATCTGTCAGTCATGTTTGATCACATTATCCCTTCCAAAAGAAGATATCTATTTGAACTCTCCCTAATTCACATGGAACTACACAGAGTACATATGCACCACACCACAAGTCTTTTCACAGGCCCTATTAGCTACTCAGGGAGAGAGTGTTCATCTGAGGGAGAATGAGAGTAAGGGACAGAGGGCACAGTCAAGTTTTGTTCAGTTGTGTGTTAGACACTGGAAGCGGTTTTTGAAGTACAAGAGGCCATTTTTGGTGTGCGTCGCATCAGATGAAGCAGGAGGGTAACGGAACTTCGCATATGTTTTGTCACTTTCCGACTGGCCCCATGGAAGCTTGATCTTAGTGGCGTGGTTCACGATGACATCATCGCATGATCCAACATGCAGGGAGCCAAGCCCATCAATGAAAAACTCTAAAAAACAAAATAACGAAATGAGTTTTTCGTGAACCATAGTGTTCTTTTTATGTGTATAGTAACTGTGTGTTTGTAATTGCATAATTCTACTATTCACTTTAACCTCGTGCAACCCCACGTACACATGCGTGGATATAGTATTTTGGCTTTGCTATATGCAATGCATAATTTACATTCATTTAAACTGACTAATATCAGTTCAGAAGATTCTGAGCTGTCAATAACAGTAAGCTTTTAAGTTCACCTCCTGTCCGAGCTCCTCCCTCTCTGGAACCACCTTTGCCAAAGTCACGGGGACCACATCTCTTCACGGTTTTAGGAGACTGAGGTGGTAAATCTGACATGCTCCACCTCTATCCATTCGTTTAACCTCATTATCGATTTCTCAGACTCGCTGTGTGAATTCAAAGGGCCCTTGCCACTTGGCGAGTAATTTAGATCTCGATTTGGGGAGTAATACAAGGACTTTATCTCCCAGTGCAAATTCCCGTAGCCGAGTACCCTTATTATACAGCCGGCTTTGATGTCCTTGAGCCAGGAGCAAATTCTCTCAGTTTTGCTCTCAGGTCAAGAGAGAGTAAAGGGTTACATTTCAACGTATGAAGTCATGTGACAAAACGACATGGCACCGATCAGAGCAGAGTTTGTCTTTGGGAAAAATGCCAACAGAACTACATCTGGTAAGAAACCTAATTATGTTTTTAGATTGAAACCTGTTTGAGTCAGTAGATTAGAGTCTCTAGTTTCACCCGATATACCATTTTAAACTTTTAAATTTGAGCGATTTATCACAAATCTAATTGTGACAAGGTTCTTAACTCTCTCTGAAGGAGCCAACACTCAAACATACACACACACAGCTTTGTGCGTCTCTCTCTCACCTCCTTTTTGGTCTTAGGTTTTGGGCAGGCTGCAATCGCTGCAGTCTTATCAATTTGGGGCCGCACCTGTCCATGAACCAAGTGGAAGCCCAGATACCGTACTTCCAACCATCCAATTGCACACTTCTTAGGGTTTGCCGTGAGTCCCGCCCATCTCAACGACTTTAGGACAGCCCTCAGATGCTGCAGGTGCCGCTGCCAATCGCTACTGTAAATAATGATGTCATCCAGATAGGCAGCGGAGTAAGCGGCGTGCGTTCTGAGGATTCTGTCCATGAGCCACTGAAACGTAGCCGGGGCCCTGAACAAACCGAAAGGAAGGGTGACAAATTAGTGTAAGCCAAACGGTGTGGAAAATTCTGTTTTTTCACGGGACATGGGAGTTAAGGAGATCTGCCAATATCCCTTCGTTAAATCCAGTGTCGAATAAAAGTGAGCCGCGCCTAACCGATTGAGTAGTTCATCAATCCAAGGCATCAGGTATGCATCAAATTTAGACACCGCATTGACTTTTCTATAATCCACACAGAACCGGACTGAGCCATCACTGTTCGTAACCAACACCACCGAGCTGGCCCAGTCACTGTGGGATTCTTCTATTACCCCCATATCTAGCATGTTTAATTCATCCCAAACTACTTTTTTATGCTTGAGTAACTGGTAGGGACCACTGCGTACCACTACCCCTGGGGTCGTTTCGATATGGTGCTCTATGAGATTCGTATGACCGGGGAGAGGCGAGAACACGTCGGAGAAATCTCCTTGCAACCTGGCAACCTCCCTGATTTGTAACAGTGAGAGATGGTCTTTGCAAGTGACCGGGGTGACTCGATCGGTGGTTTTTAAGTTCACCTCCTGTCTGAGCTCCTCCCTCTTTGGAACCACCATTGCCAAAGTCATGGGGACCACATCTCTCCACAGTTTTTGGGAGACTGAGGTGGTAAATCTGACATGCTCCGCCTCTAACCTCATTATCGATTTCCCCAACTCGCTGTGTGAATTCAAAGGGTCCTTGCCACTTGGCGAGTAATTTAGAGCTCGATTTGTGGAGTAATACAAGGACTTTATCTCCAAGTGCAAATTCCCGTAGCCGAGTACCCTTATTATACAGCCGGCTTTGATGTCCTTGAGCCAGGAGCAAATTCTCTCAGTTTTGCTCTCAGGTCAAGAACGTATTGAATTAAATTTTTGCTGTTTGAAGGTCCCTCTTCCCAAATGAAAACGCTGCACAGTTGACGCCCGTACAATAATTCAAATGGGGAGAACCTCGTGGAGGATTGCAGGACCTCTCGAAATTCAAATAATAGGGGCTTGAGCCACTTGTCCCAATTTCGAGCATCTTCGTGCACGAACTTACGAATCATATTTTTTAGTGTCTGATTAAATCGCTCGACCAAGCCGTCCGTTTGGGGGTGATAAATGCTGGTCCGAATCGATTTAATCCCCAATAATTCGTACAGTTTGCATAGTGTACGTGACATAAACGTTAGAGTGACAACATACTGTATATGTACTATAACAACTTACAACTGCACAGTAAAGCGAATGAACAGGTGAACTTGAACCAAATGACGAGCTAGTCAGAATATGCGTAATTTGCATTGCGTAACTTATGTTGTTAAAATTAATAATTCTCTAAAGCATGAAGAATTCAGAGTACAGTAGGCTAACTTCTAAAAGCTAATACTTCAGTCTATTCATTATTATTTTAGTTGCTACATTTTTTCACAACAAGGACAGTAGGCTATGTATAGTTATATGTTTGATAAATTTTTAAATAAGAAAATATTTATCATTTTTTTTTCCTTAAATGTTTGAATATTTGATTAAAGTATGGTCTGTTACAGTTTGACACACTTTTTTGTCCATTTTGCACATCGTCATCAACTAAAAGTTTTTATTTTTGTTGACTAAAATTATATGTAATTTTTGTCAGATTAAAACTGACTAAAACTAATGAATATGAGATGACAAAATATTGACTAATTTTAAAGGACATTTTCGTCAAAAGACTAAAACTATGACTAAATCAAAATATTGTGAAAAAATTAACACTGACATTGACCAAGCTATAGAAAATCAGTGTGGTGATAGGGCCGTGGTTGAGCAACATCTGTGGAAAGTGAGGCAGAGGGAGTGAGTACGGTAAGGACTGACACCTGTGAGAAATCACCTCTAACAGCTGTTTTGTGTTTGCAGTGAGAGCGGAGAGGTATTTAAAAGGTTGTTGGGGAGAGATGCATGAAGATTGTCCCGCTTCCTCCTTTGGAGAGTTAAGAGACCTGTCACAGTGGTGCCAAAACCTGGAAAGGAGGAAGGATACGCTGCCATGACGTCCTCGCAGCTGGAAGAAGTCTTCAATTCCCTCACCAGCATCCACCAAGCACAACAGCAGGCCCTCATGGCGCTGCGGAAGGAGCAGGAAAAGCGTTTCGAGGTGCTCCTCCAGGATCGGCAGGTGTTGCGGAGCTTGGTACCCCAGAAGGGGGCTTCAGCCGTAACCCCAGCATTATCAGGACCCCATGTGACGCTCACGAAGATGACACCACAGGACGACCCCCTCATCCTGTTCCTGCTCCCCGGAAACGGGGAATTCCTTCCCCAAAACCGGTTCCCTGGTCCTGTGGGCCATTCATCCCGCTGGCTTTCCTTAACCCTCTCCGCTCTCCCCCACTGGCTGGTGAGTCCGCTGCCATGGGTGTGGCCATGAAGTCTGGCCCACAGGCTGCCCCCGATTGAGCAGGAGCGTACCAGATACCTGTGAGTATAAAGGGTTGTAATCAAACCTCCATTCACGAAAGCTTGATCCAATCTGAGGCATTGAACACAAGCTGACAGGTGAAGGTAAGGTGTGTGCACGGGGATGTTCACGATTACTCATTAGTGACGGGCATTACTTTGTGTTGGTTCTGGTGGGCTACGCATTGCGGAATCCGGAAGCAGTGCCTCTGCGCAATATTTCAGCATGTAGTGTTGCAGAGGCACTCTTCAAAATAATCTCCCGAGTGGGGGTTCCGAAAGAAATTCTCACTGATCAAGGCACAACATGTTGTCCGCTCTAATGGCCTGATGAGGTCCATACCAATTCTTTCAAAGGGGACCTCGATCAATGGAAGGGGATCCAACGGCACTCTTGAGGTTGCCGGTGGATTCACCAGCTGACATTCACGGCATGTCGCACACCATCTGCGAACATCCCTGTGAATGCCCGGCTGATAGAAACAGATGGTTCAGTGTTTTTTCATGCCGAAGTGACCCGCCATCGGATTATAATGAGCCGTCTGGAATAACATTTCCCGATGGCTCTTCGGTACTAACAATTGGGTTGTATTTTCCTTTGTCTGAGCGTCCTGTGTCACTCGATACAACCGATCCTTGATAATTTAAAAATACGGCTATGCGAGTGTGATGTCTGGCTGGAGACGTTGACTATCAATCACTTTCACTTGATAAAAGGCGTGCCTAAGGGTGTGGTCTAGCATCTGCTCCAGAGGGAAGTCCCCTGCAGGGAATCCTCAAAGGGCTGGGGAAGCCAGAACTTCTCCCTCCCTTACGTCATTCTGACGTGGAGCTAATGCAGACAGCCCTGGCTCCGTTTCATCAGCCAGTGAATCGCAAACCACACACCGAGACATATTGAATGATGACCGTCACTAACCGGTAGTCGTGAACATCCCTGTCCACACACCTTCACCTGCCAGCTTGTATCCAACGCCTCGGATTGAATCAAGCTTTGGTGAATGGAGATTTGATTAAAACCTGAATCCACCAAGGCTTGATATGCACCCCCCTTTATACTCACAGGTATCCGGTATGCTCCTGCTCAATCAGGGGCAGCCTGTGGCATGTCGGGGACCCAGACCAATGTCTCCACCTTCATCATGGGGCATCGGTCCTAGAAATGCCCGGGACCCCCGCAGCTCTAGCATACCAGCCCAGACTTCACACCCACACCCATGGCAGCGGATTCACCAGCCTGTGGGGGAGAGCGGAGAGGGTTAGGGAAAGCCAGTGGGACAAACAGCCCACGGGACCGGGGAACCGGTTTTGGGGAAAGAACAGGACGATGGGGTCGTCCTGTGGTGTCATCTTCACAAGCATCACATGGAGTCCTGCTGGGGTTAGGGCTGAAGCCCCCTCCTGGGGCAGTAAGATCCGCAACACCCACCAGTCCTGGAGGAGCACCTCGAAACATTTCTCCTGCTCCTTCCACAGCTTCATGAGGGCCTGGAGTTGTGCTTGGTGGATGCTGGCGAGGGACTTGAAGACTTCTTCCAGCGGCAAGGACATCATGGCAGCGTATCCTTCCTCCTTCCCAGGTTTCAGCACCACTGTGATAAGGTTCTTAACTCTCTCCAAAGAAGGAAGCGGGAGCCGGATAACAATCCAGTGTAAGTCTCTTTATTTTCACAAAAACTTTTTGCTTTTCAGCCAACATTCATACATACAGCTTCGTGCGTCAATACTGACACTGATTTTCTATAGCTTGGTCAGTGTTAATTTTTTCACAGTTTTTTATTTTAGACACAGTTTTAGTCTTTTGACGAAAATGTCCTTTAAAATTAATCAATATTTCAACATCTCATATTTATTCCTTTTAGTCAGTTTTAGTCTGACGAAAAATACATATAATTTTAGTCAACAAAAATAAAACCTTTTAGTTGACGACGATGTGCAAAATGGAAAAAAAAGTGTGTCAAACTGTAACAGACCAAACTTTAATCAAATATTCAAACATTTAGTGAAAAAATGTATAAACCTTTTCTAATTTAAAAATGTATCAAACATATAACTATACATAGCCTACTGTCCTTGTGAAAAAAATTTGCTTCTAAAATAATAATGAATAGACTGAAGTATTAGCTTATAGAAGTTAGCCTACTGTACTCTGAATTTTTCATGCTTTAGAGACTCATTAATTTTCTGTGAAAGGATATCACACTGCGTGTAGTGTGTTTCTTACGGAAACAGCGTATTCATAACACAAGTTACACAGTGCATATTACGCATATTCTCACTAGCTCGTTATTTAGTTCAAGTTCAACTGTTCATTCGCTTCACTGTGCAGTTGTAAGTTGTTATAGTACATATACAGTATATTGTGGATATAGGCTACTATAGTAATTAAAATCATGTATAAATAGGATGCGTTTGAATTAGGTATTTACCCCGTTTTTAATCGGTTAATTTTCAATTTTCAAGTGTTCAATCCCCAATTATTAATGGGTTAGATAAATCTATATCTATTATCATCTTCTATATACAGATTCTATAGATGTTTCTTCTCCTTTTCATATCTTGCACTGTTAATATCTTGCAGTATCATTTTTATCTCGTAATATTTTTGTCAATAGGATGCTTTAATAAAATCCTTTAATTATTGTCATGATGCGCCTTTTTCGTCTCGTCTTCAATATCATTGACAAAATCAAAAAACCCTTCGTCAACGAACGTTTTCATCAGTGATTTCGTTGACGAGATTAACACTGAGCATGGTATTTTTCATTTTTTTTTCTCCCCTTTTCTCCCCAATTTGGAATGCCCAATTCCCAATGTGTTCTAAGTCCTCATGGTGGCGTAGTGACTCGCTTCAATCCCGGTGGCGGAGGATGAATCTAAGTTGCCTCCACGTCTGAGACCGTCAATCCATGCATCTTATCACGTGGCTTGTTGAGCGTGTTACCACGAAGACCTAGCGTGTGTGGAGGTCCACGCTATTTTCAGCAGCATCCACACACAACTATCCATGCGCCCCACCGAGAGGGAGAACCACACATTATAGCGGCCACAAGGAGGTTACCACATGTGACACTACCGTCCCTAGCAACCGGGCCAATTGGTTGCTTAGGAGACCTGGCTGGAACTCAGCACACCCTGGATTCGAACTCTCGACTCCAGGGGTGGTAGCCAGCGTCAATACTCGCTGTGCTACCCAGGCCCCGAGCATGGTATTATCTAAAATTTCACAACTTAGTCCCGCTGTCCACATATGTTGCCATCAATTTTAAGGAAAACTATTTGCTCTAGATTATTATTATTATTTTTTTTTTTTTTTTTTGCATGTTTATTAGGTTCTATTAGTTACAAATCAAAAAGGGAAATAGAAAATGCACACAGCGTTCACGCTCGGGTCTCAGGAGGTTAAAGGTGCACTCAGTAATATTTGTGTTTATGCTGAGCTGATGCCTTGCGGTGTAGATGCAGCATCACACAAAAACAGTAGTTCTCAGTCACCAGAAATGCAATTGTAGCAATGCGCCGTTTGCAGTCACCCATGATTACTATATTTCGTGAGCGAAATCCAAATATTTGTCTGGTCATATGATCTTAACATGGTGACCCATGAATGTGTGCCCAGCACCTAAATAAAGCAGAGTTTTCAGAGTCTTCATCTCATGTGAGTGTATGTAACATTCCAACTTATCCTTGGAGAAAACATCATGGTATGCTGAATCAGATTTGCAAATTTCCTTCTCCACTCATCAGACCCATCATATCTGATACACTGAACATTTGATGTAATTCAACATATGTGAATTACATGTGTATGCAAATTATACTTTCATACCTGTTCCATGCACATCAGATTGTTTTAAAGCAATCATTTAAATTATTATTTCTTACTGTTTAGCAATAAGCAAAAACAACAACAACAAAAACAGTGTAAAATATATATTTGAACACATTTTTGTTTGTAAATATCTTATCTCATAAGAATATCCATGTGACTCCAAAACAGGTTTGAGTAAACTTTCCATAATAATAATAAGAATAATACTAATAAGAATTTTTTAATCATGCAATATAGATGTGTTAAATTAACTGAATATTATAAATATAATTAATGTAATATATAAATAATAAATTAATATAATTTAATTAATATAATATTAAAATGTATTAATATAATGAAAACTATATATATATATATATATATATATGATTACTGTCAGTACTGTTACTAGTTCCTAATGTTTTTAACACCACTGCACAAAAGTGAATTCCAGCCAATGTTAAATTTATTAGTCAAATCCTAAATTATGTAGTGTGACAATTAAAAATGTGAATATGCAATGAGAAACACAATATATTATTTCATATAGTAAGTTGGTGTAATGTATGATTCATGAGTTTCATTTTGAAAAAAAGAAAAAAGAAAAAAGAAAATCTGATTTGTATGTGCATCTTTCATTCCAAACTCACCCAGATGTGCAACACGGGCTAGCCGAGGGTCAAAGCCAACCTGCTGCACCTTATCTGTCCTGGCAAGGAAGAAATTGATTACTCCATCAGTAATCACGCAGTGAGGAAAGCCCTGGATGATGTGGTGGAAGCCACGCCGCATGTGCAGACAGTCCCCATCTTCCTCTCCTGCTTCAATTGAGATGGTCTGCCTGTAGGTGGCAGTGTAACCTGTAGCTTCTCGTACTGCTCCTCCGACCTAAATGGACACAGCATCAGGAAAACACTGAACAATGCAAAGAAGATAAATGGAAGTGGATGAGACTCTTTAGTAAGAGCTTTAACTTTCTATTCACATTCATGTGCTTGTAACTCGTAATTACGATATTTCCGAGTCCACTTGAAGGTGCCCTATCTTTCACTAGAAAGTGCACATATGTGTTGTTTAAATAATACCATCTATTTAGAAATGTTATATCATTTTGAGCTTTACAGACTTGGACAATTGTTTATATTCAACAACAATTATTTCCTACTGGAAAAGGCTATTAAGGTGTTGTGCCTAATTCGACTGGCTGAAGCCCCCCCCCCCCCCCTTAGCGTGCACGCGCACAGTACCGCCGTGTTTACACTAGATACACTAATACACTTATGTGTTCATTTGGCAACACTGTAACATTACAAGAGTTGACTGTGTCAGGTTGACAAACTAATTTTCTTTTGTAAAGCATGTGACACCTTAGTGTAAAATCTACCAGTAGCTAGTGATTTAACATTCAAATAGCAGACAAAAAAGACCTAGAATCAACTTGTTACACGAGTTGTGTAGAAACACAAATAACTGTTTCCATAAGGACGTAGGGCAATGACGTTTGAAATCCTTTGAATAAAATTACAGAGTCTGTGCTGCCATCTACTGGAAAATGTATAACTTGTCATCCTAACTGAACTTTCGGATGGGTTGGGTGAAGACGAAATTCCCACTTTTTCACAGTCATTTACTGTGCGCGTGCACGCTAAGGGGTGGGTAGGCTTCAGCTGGGCAGTCTGAATTAGGCACAACACCTGGTTCAGAACCGTTCAGTACAAGTTAAGCTCAGTCGACAGCATTTGTGTTGATTAGGCTACTACAAAAATAAATGTTGGCTTGTCCCTCGTTTTCTTTAATAAAAGAAAAAAAAAGACAAATCTGGGTTCCAGTTTTGGCACTTATGTTTCAAAAATAATATGCAGTTAACGTTGCCATGATGACGTCAGGCGTAAACCCTAAAATGACCGTAAAAATGACAATTTAAACAACTTTACAGCTCAAATAATACATGATTTTTAACAGAAGAATTCATGTAAGTGCTTTTATTCAATTATAAGCTACATATTTCTGCCTTAAACCCTCCAAAATTGGCCCCTTTAAATTCCATTGTAAGTCCCTCACTGTACTTCGATTTTTGTTTCTTTTTTTTTAAGAAAAGTCAAAATTATTGTTTGTAGAAATCAACATTATGCAACAAATAATGTCAGTTGGGCTTAACTTGGATTGTACCCAGAATATTCCTTTAACTCTGATGCTACACTCTCAAAAGAAAACAACTGCTGGAAATATGTTTAACCCGGCTTAACTCTTTAAAATCTGAATTTGTTTTTAAAGATTTCCTGTTTCAGTGTCATAATTAAAAACAACAACAAAAAACAAAACAAAAAAACAAGGAGGGTCAAGTGTTTGGTATTATTGTAAAGAAAAATTATAATTATAATGATATAGATTATGATACATTCTGAGATACTCAGCCTAAGAAACTGTTGAAAAAAAATTATCCAAAATTGTACTTTTATTTCTTAATTTTCTTGTTTGACATTATATATCACTGGGTGTAAATATGGTGGCTCAGAAAAACTGCTTTTGTTTTGTTCCCAGGGCCGTAACCACAATATAGTTTGAAGGGGACAAGTCCCCCCCATGGCCAGATTGTGACTTCTATTGTGCTTTTAGGTTTTGGCAAGGACAGTGTCATATATTCTTAATGCAAATATTATTATGTAATAGTTTAAAATCAATTCAAGATTTTCTTGATGTCTTTAATTAATTCTGTATTTTGTACAGCATCTCCCAAGAGTCTTCTTTTATAAGAGATAGTTTTTATTTTGAGTGTGTCCTTGTCAGGTCTGTGCTCAAAAAATGAGCCACCAGTTAAAGTAGTTCACCTAAAAATGGAAAATTTAATTTTACTCACCCTTATGTTGTTCAAAACCCATATGCTGTTACTTTTTCTTGGAACATAAAAATAGATATTTTAAGCAGCTCTATTCCATAGAATAACAGTTTATAGTGAGCAGGAGCTCTCAAGCTTCAAAAAGGACAAATACTATAAAGCGCTATTAAAGGTTCAGTATAAAGACATCATAACAGTAGTACATATGACAAGTGCACTATATTCCAAGCTTTCTGGGGCCATACAACAGCTATGTGTTGTATGGACTACTTTTATGGTATTTTTGTAATGTTTTTTTTTTTCTCTCTCTCTCTCTCTCTCTGGACCTTGACATCAGTGGTCACTATGAACTGTTTTTGTATGTAAAACAGCAGCGTTCAAAGAAAAAACAATGAGGGACAACTTGAGGGTAGTAAATCATTTTGTGTATTTTTTTTTTTTTTTTTCGTTTTGCTAGCCAGCTGACACAGTCATGTCATTTTACAGATACATCAATGATGAAAAGCAATTCAAATTATATTCATCTTTTCTTTGAGACAGCACAAAAAAAGAAAGAGAAGATGACTGAAACAGGCAAATTGCTTGCAATCAGACACAGTGTTTGTCTTGTACTGTGTGAACTTTAAAAATACATGTATCTTTTAAAACCAAAAATTATAAAATTTTGGGCCTTTATTGCATTTCAAGCCATTGATCAGAAAATTATTGCATTCAGAATCTTTACTATATTAAAGGACCAAAGAGGACCATTATATTTGTGACCTCAACACCCATGACCCGCCACCCCCAAAATGGTTTGGTCCCCCCCATTGTTCAAGACATCATTACGGCCTTGTTTGTTCCCAGTCATGTCAACTGTATCACAGCAATCAAAATATATAGCATTACACACATAATTTATCATAGTGTCCAAAAACGTTTCCAAGTGCCCAAAAGATTCTCCAAACAAATAAAACATAATAATTATACATAAGAACTAATTACACATGCAAACACAACAATGAATAAAGGTATGCATAGCATGGAGACATGATTCTAGTAATGAGATTTCACAGAGTCTGGATCATTGAGTTTGTGTCATTTACTTGGTGCCATCTCCTGGTGGCCAAATGTAACATTGTGCATTTTGTGGATTATCTAATGATCTATATGCATCCAGTTACCTTCAGTGTGGGCTCATTTGAAAGATGATCCCCTCTTCTAAGTAATGGTATCTGAATGTTTATTTTTAGTGAAGTTATATGCGAAAACGCAGCATATAAGCAACACCAACATAATTGTCAAAGACATATACTTAGCTATTACTCGCTATATTTTTGTCTGTGAGTAAAACAAATATGCAAGTTTATTCTACTCTTTGAGAGCTTTCCAACAGCATATGACACATAGCTATTTGATCAGTTTGATGTTTTTACTGATTGCAATAATATGTACAGTGCAATTTTTTATATAAATTATCTAAACAGAACACTTCTGATTTGTCTGCAAATTTCAAAGCACTTGTTCAGTTTTGGTTATAATGCCTGCATGCATTGGAAAGTAGAGCTTCTAAGTAGAGGTAGACCGATATATCGGTTTTAGTTCTAAAATTGCTTTTTAGAATGATCAGTTATCTGTAAAAATCTATGCCGATAGCTGCTCTGTGTTCCTCTGATAATTACGTTTTTAAAATTGAAGCGAGAGCATGCGAAGAAAAATGCCACTATATGGAAACGTCCCTCATCAGCAAACACAACGTGTCTCCAACTTCATACATTATGAATAATAATAATTTGGGCTGTCGATTTAACACGTTAATTCAGTGCTATTAATTGTATGAAAAATAACGCTTAAAATTTTTTTACACAATAATCATGTCCCCAGACCGTAATGAGGAATATTCCTGAGCAATTCAAGCTTGAAATATCACCTGTTTTCTCCAGGGGGCAGTAAGCAAAACTTCATACAGGCAACACACAGCATTATTTCTAATTATTGAAATATAAATATTGATAATTATTTCATCATTATATATTTAATTATTGTTTTTTGAGGGGTTTCTCAGAAAATATTTATATTTGTGATTAATTCTATTAATTAATCGACACACCATGTGATTAATTAAAGACAGCCCTAATAATAATAATGTATAGCTATAAAAAGGTTAATATGGTCAATATTAAAAACAGAGCAATGTAGTGGAGCCAAGTCTTCATCATTTCAACAAAAGAGTCCCCGGTGTGTTTCAGGCTTGTTTAGTGTTAAAAGTGCCACGTTATGCAACCAATCTTCTTTTTTTCTGATTATTATTGGGATTTTGGTTGAAAAATAAATTATATCTGGGATTTTATTCATTTTGGACTCTGGCCTCTATGTCTGTGCCTACTAAGAAATTGTTGTAACATTCTATGAATCAATTTGAAAAACTATCGGCCGATTAATCGGTTATCAGCCTTTTCCACCACCTTAGTTATCGTATCGGCAAAATCCACTATCGTTCGACCTCTACTTCTAAGATTTCAAACAATACTTATTTTGTGTTGGTCAAGACTGTAGTTATTAAAATTTTGACAATAATTTCTTTTTTCTCGTGGGCCCATGGGAATCTTGGCTGACCTCTACGCAGTTTTTCCTGTTTGATGGTTTTAAATGTCTTTTTGGCTTTATCAGCTGGTCAAGACGTCACGCAAATCGACCCCCGCTACCCAGCATTCTACAGGCAAATGTTCAGTCTCTGGACAACAAGCTCTGTGAGCTGAGAGCACGGATCTCTTTCCAACGAGAGATGAGGGACTGCTGCATTATCTGCCTTACAGAGACTTGGACGTCTGCAGAGGTTCCAGATTCAGCCATCGAACCCGTGGGGTTCTCTGTGCACTTAGCAGACAGAGTGAAAGACCTCTCAGGTAAAAGCAGAGGTGGTAGTGTATGTTTTATGATCAACAAATCCTGGTGTGATCAGAGGAACATACATTCTATCAAGTCTTTCTGCTCTCCTGATCTGGAATTTCTCATGCTTCTGTGTCGACCATTCTGGCTACCGAGGGAATTCACAGTGGTTATTATCACAGCTGTGTACACCCGAGCCGACACAGACCGGGCACTCAAGGAACTGTATGAGAGTATAAGCAAGCAGGAAACTGCGCACCCTGAGGCCGCGTTCACTGTGACCGGGGACTTTAACAAAGCCAACTTCAAGTCAATAGCGCCGAAATACTACAAACACATCAGTTTCAACACACGAGGGGACCGGGTTTTGGACCATTCTACTACTCTCTCTTCCGGGATGGCTACAAATCCCTCCCCTGCCCACCATTTGGCAAATCGGACCGCTCTTCCATTCTCCTTCTGCCCGCTTACAGGCAGAAACTAAAACAGGAAGCACCCACCCTCAGAACGATCCAGTGCTGGTCGGACCAATCAGATTCAATGCTACAGGACTGTTTTGATCACATGGACTGGGAGATGTTCCGGTCCGCCTCTGATGACGACATCGAGGTCTACGCTGATACCGTAACGTGTTTCATCAGGAAGTGCATAGATGATGTAGTGCCGACCAAAACAATAGGGATCTACCCTAACCAGAAACCATGGATTAATAGTGATGTTCCTGCGGCACTTAATGCTCGGACCTCCGCTTTTAATTCTGGGAATACGGAGGAGCATAAATAAGCCAGTTATGCCCTCCGCAAAACTATCAGAGCAGCCAAACGCCAGTACAGGGACAAGATTGAAGGACTGTTCAATACCACTGAAACTAGAAGCATGCGGCAGGGAATTAATCTCATCACGGACTTCAAAGGGAATAAAAACTCCACCGTCAACACCGCTGCCTCTCTCCGGATGAGCTTAATACTTATTTTGCTTGTTTCAAGGGAAATAACACCACCCTTACGGAGAGAGTTCCCGCGGCCGAAGCTACAGAGGTTAGTTCACTCTCCGTCTCTGTAGTGGACATAACCCGATCCTTCCGACGAGTGAATATCCGTAAAGCTGGGGGTCCAGGCGGCATTCCGGGCTGCGTCATCACGGCATGCACGAACCAACTGGCTGGTGTTTTTACTGACATTTTCAACCTTTCCCTCTCCTTGTCTGTAGTCCCCGCGTGCTTTAAAACATCCACCATTGTGCCTGTACCAAAGCAATCCAAAATCACTTGCTTAAATGACTGCCGTCCTGTTGCTCTGACCTCAATCATCAGCAAATGTTTTGAGAGCCTAATCAGAGATTACATCTGCTCTGTGCTGCCTGCCTCACTGGACTCACTGCAGTTTGCTTACCGCAACAACCGCTCCACTGATGATGCCATTGTATCTAAACTACACACTGCTCTCTCCCACCTGGAAAAAAGGAACACATATGTGAGAATGCTGTTTGTAGACTACAGCTCAGCATTCAACACCATAGTGCCCTCCAAGCTTGATGTGAAACTCTGGGCTCTGGGCTTAAACAGCTCGCTGTGCAGCTGGATCCTGGACTTCCTGTCAAGCAGACGCCAGGTGGTTAGAATGGGCAGCAACATCTCCTCATTACTGACCCTCAACACTGGAACCCCGTAGGGCTGTGTTCTCAGCCCACTCCTGTATTCCCTGTACAGCACCAATGCCATCACTAAGTTTGCTGATGATATGACGGTGGAAGATCTGATCACTGACAATGATGAAACAGCCTACAGAGAGGAGGTGCACACTCTGACACGCTGGCGTCAGGAGCACAACCTCTCCTTCAGTGTCAGTAAGACCAAGGAGCTTGTGGTGGACTTCAGGAGAAAAGACAGAGAACACAGCCCCATCACCATCAATGGAGCACCGGTGGAGAGAGTCAGCAGCTTCAAGTTCCTCGGTGTCCTCATCACTGAGGAACTCACATGGTCCGTCCAAACTGAGGCCATTGTGAAGAAGGCTCATCAGCGCCTCTTCTTCCTGAGATGGCTGAGGAAGTTTGGAATGAACCACCGCATCCTCACACGGTTCTACACCAGCACTGTAGAAAGCATCCTGACTGGCTGCATCACTGTCTGGTTCGGCAACAGCACCACCCTCAACCGCAAAGCCCTGCAAAGGGTGGTGTGAACTGCCAGATACATCATCAGAGGTGAGCCTCCCTCCCTCCAGGACATCTATACAAGGCAGTGTCTGAAAAAAGCTCAGAGGATCATCAAAGACTCCAGCCACCCGAGCTATGGGCTGCTCTCACTGCTACCATCAGGCAGGCGGTATCGCAGCATCAAGACCCGCACCAGCCAACTTCATGACAGCTTCTTCCCCCAAGCAATCAGACTTTTGAACTCTTGATCGCTCATGTTTCATATATCAGTACCACACTTTATTAGCCTCAGACTGGACCCACATTTTATACTTCACTTAATAACACACTGGCAACTGCCGATCAACTGACAGCTGAATGTCAACACAATAATTTATTTCCACTGATTACATGGGGGGAGGGGTATAGTGTATTTTATTGTATGCAGTCTTCCTATTTTGTGTATCCTGTATATTGTACTGTTGCATATTGTATATTGTGTTGTGTAACAAGATGTGTAAACTGTGTTATGTGTAAATCAGATGTTTATTGTAATTGTCATTCTGCTATGTTGCTTGGAACTGCACCCAAGACTTTCACCCACTGTTGCAATTGTGTATATGGTTGAGTGACAATAAAGGGATTTGATTTGATTTTGAAACATGTGGATATTAGGAATGCATCCACTCCTACTGCTTTTGAACATGTCAGCACTTTAAAAAAGGCACTTTTTAAGCACTTAAACTCTCAAATGCCTTCATTAAAAAAATAATGAAGATGATAGTGAACCTTTATGTGCCATGTATTTTCCATGATGCAGCAAAGATGCTTGGTCATAGAGAGTTTGGCCTCTGTCAGAGAAATAATATTTTCAAGCAGACAGGAAAACAACACATGTACATCATTAAGAGATACAGCTTATCAGAAAGGAATGGTCAGGTCATGTCTCTCTTTTTTTTAACAACTGCATGTGCCAACTTTGTTTTTGATTTTTTCCTAAAACCATTGATAAACAAAGACAGATTTTCTAATAATGACTCCTCAACCACTTGAGAGTATTTTAATTAGCAGAGACTGGAGTGAGGGAGCCTGTTGCTGTGGATATTGTGAGGTGGGGCAGATCTCTCTTGAATAAAAGTTTAATGTGGGACTGTGATGAGTTCCCAAGGTATACGTAGCTCACCACATGAGGGACCTTGAAAAACACCTTGCTTCCTGATGGAAAAAGTCCTCATAGGAATTCAATCATTGCTGTGTACCTGATAGACTCAACACTCACATAGTGCCAATGGAGCTCAAATATTTTACCAGAAATGTACTGAAAACTTTCTTGATGAGTCTTATTATTTAAAAAAAAAAAAATACAGTAAATCAGCTGCTATATATTCCAATCCCTACTCTACATTTACATTTTCTGGGCATCAACCGAGGGCCTAAATATAAAATTTGGTCCTAAGTGTAAAAGTTTGAGACAGAAGCCTAACCAAGCTGAGGTGCAGTGCAACACCATGTAGAGTTTACCAGCAGCCACACAATGGGGTTCTTCACCATCTTTTATAATGAATCCATTCTATCCTAATTCACTATTCCCATGCTTAAACACTTAAGGGATAACTTGCTTTTCAGATGGGGACACAGGAGCAATCAGAGTTGCCATTGCGTCTTACAATCTTCTCTCATCCATCCATACATTTTTGGATTAACTACGAGTTGGAGAATACCTTGTCATTGTGAACCAGGACTTAAATCAATGAGAGCTTCAAGACATAATTTAGCAATGGGTCTAATGCTTTGATTTGACTTTTTTTCCCATCAATTGCTTTAGTCATTTTAGCTAGAAGTGAACTTGCCCTTTTTTCTCACTTGATTGTTAAACGTTTTGATTATATTTTGCACATTAAAATCAGTATAAGTGTAGTTGACATGAAATACTTTTGGAAAGTAGACATTCTGTAGTGTGTCATGCTGTACTTCATCTAAAACGTTTTTAAACTAAATTTGCTAATTACTTTATGTGATGAGGAGGAGGGCGGGGCGGGCTAATCGAGCTAATCAGCCGAGGAGAGGGATAAGGCTGAGCCGGATGCGGCAGTTCAAGAGAGAGAGCCACATGCGGCTGATGTGTGTGTGTTTGTGTTTTGTGTCTTTTTGTTTCATTAAATGTTACTTTGACTGTTCAGCCAGTTCCCGCCTCCTCCTTGCCCATTTTAACCTGTGTTACACTTTATAATAACTATGCAAGCAGATTTTAAGACCACATATTTATTGAGATTGCATGGAATTTTAAAAATCACATCGCAAAACCACTATTGTAAATTGCATTTTCAAATTTCTAATTAATTATTTATGTATGCAGGTTTTAAGACCACGTGTTAATTGAGATGGACTACTGGAGGTTAATTGCATGGAATATTTATATACTTTTAAATATTCATTTGTCACATCTCAACAGCATTTAAAATGAACTAGTGAAAGCAAAGATGTGATTAAATATGGTGAAAAATGTAACCTTTATGTTGTTTTCCGGTCATTTTGACCTAGATGACTTTTTTCTTACGATTTTTTTTTTTATTTTTTAAGCCAATTAAAATTAAGAATAAAATTCCTTTGTTCACATATGGAAAACACACCCACAAAAAAAAAATTGTGACTATTTTCTTTTCATTTTTTTGGGGGGGGGTATTTAACTTTGTTACAATTCTTGTTACTGGTCAAAAATGACCGGCAATTGGAAATGAACTGATTAGACTACAAAATACAGAAATATTAAGTGTTCAGGAGCATCCCAATCCTTTAGATGAGCACATATGTGGTTGTGTGTTTGCACATACAAAGTCCTCGGACATGTGCGCACACAAACACACGTGCGCTCTTTTGTGCATCGTCTTCCATGTGCGCTCTTTGAGGAATATTTCAAGATCTACTTATTGTGTTATGTTGTGTTTGGACTCGTTTGAATCGGGATAGTCTGCTTTAAGTTATGATATGTCATTGTCTATGTTATATGTATGTTTCAGGAAGTAATAAGGAGAAACTTGACAAAAAGACACTTCTGTTTATTGTTTATTATATTTATGTGTGTCTATATGAATTTCATATAAAAAAACTCACTGCAGTTTGAACTCTGAGTGAAACAAATTTGCTCATTGCATTCTACAAATTGAGATCTTTCCAATTATAAACAGTATAACACATAGCTATCTTATCTTTTTTATGGTTTTACCAACTCTGAATATAATTGTTGTGATAACAAATTTGCAAATGATTTGTCAGCAAACTACATAGCATTATTTAAGAATTGGTAGAAGCAGCTATATGCACTGTAAAGTCCAGATTCTAAGCTTTAAAATGACACCTATTTTGATCAAGCAAGTGGTTATTTATTTATTATGTAATTATTATAGTTTTTTTTGTTGTTTTCTGCAGGGAGTGCCCCCCACTAGCCCGGTATGAGCTCAGTTCAATGAATCCTTCTATCAATAAAAATATATATATTTTAAATATGTTCAAAAAATTACTTAAACAAAAGTTGATTAAAAGATCTAATGTAGTATCTTGTGATAACATATGCAAAATTAGAGATTTATAATAAAATCTTAGTGTGCCGGTCATTTATTTGTTAGCACAATAACGAAAACGATGGTTAAAAGAAAAAAGTTACAGGACCTTAGATATACACTTTTAACCTTAAATCTTGATGTTGATAAAAAAGTAAATGTACACACTATGTGTCATGTACCCATATTATTCAATCTAACTGTTTTCCAGATGCATGTTAATTATGTAAGTATACTAAACCTAATTTTTCAAGTATCATTTTCTGAAAATGTGTGTAAAGAAACTTCAGCTCCTCACCAGGTCAAGTGTGGTTTTCTCCAGCACATCCACCAGCTTCTCCAGCTTTGTGCTGGCAGTGAAGATAAAGTCATCGTCCACCCACAGCACATACTTGGTGGTAACCTGTGACACAGCTAGATTACGACCAGCAAACCAGCCCTGAGACATAGACACACAAACAGATTCCATTATACTGCACAACCAAATGTTATTATATAAGCACTTTAGGAATAGGCCATAAAGAGACCTACCTTTCCAAAGGGCATGATGTAATGTTCAATATATGGGCCCGACACCGTTTTCGGGTGTTCACTGTCATCTGCTATCACTATTGTGACAGTTGGGTAGTACCGTCGTATGCTGTCAATTAAATCCTGGAGCTTGTCATAGCGCAGAAAGGTTTTAGTTGCTATGGTCACGAGAGCGCTAATGTTGTACTCTGAGATTGAACAGAGGGAAAGTTAAATGCATGAGAAAACACGTGGTTACAATTCTACATTCGCAGTTTTGTTATCTAAAATACCAATTAATATGATTTTTAGCATTAAGGAAGAGCATCTTTAGCATTAAGGAAGTGTAAATCTGTGGATGCCTCTAATATTAAAAGAATAAATTAAATTATAGCAGCATAGTTAAAGAGAGCTAATTGCCATGCAATATTGTAGCAGAGTATTAGATTGTGTTTATTCACCTTTATCTGCATCAGACCCTGTATTGTAGAGTTTGGGTGTTACTCCATGACGGATCTTGATGGTGAAAAGAGCTTGATGTCCTTCTGTTTCTAACTGCACTGAATCACAATCACATAAAAACTACATATGAAATAAACATTATCTAGTCCTATCATGTTTATGTGTGCAAATTCAAGATAATGTTTGTTTCTAGAGAAATTACCCGTATGCTGACAATTCAGATGTGCCCCCAAAAAGTATTGGGACATTTAAACCACACTTAAAATTGAGTGTCACTGAATTAAAACAAACAAAATATCATGCAAAAGTGTATGTGGGTGCATACCTGTTTCAGCAGTGCTGGGGTGGAACAGAGTGTTAGTATAGGTGATGAACTGGAGCTGCCGATTTAGACTGGGTAAAAGGCTGCTGCTCAGGGTCATGTGCATCTCGCCATCACCTCTGACCTTTACCCCCTCCACCTCCGCTGCCACATTAAATGTGCCCAGAGATGCTGAGAAGTTCAGCTACAAAGAAAGACAAATAATAAAAAAGCAAACGTCAAGGTGTACTTTTTTAGGTGTCTCATGACCTACATTTTGCAATTCAACACAATCTTTTGTGTTATTATTCTGGGTTCAATTCAAGTTAAGTTCAATCGACAGCCTTTGTGGCATAATATTGATTACCACAAACATTTATTTTGACTTGCACCTCCTTTTCTTAAAAAAAAAAAAGCAAAAATCTGGCACTTACAATGGAAGTGAATGGGGCCAATCCGTAAACATTAAAATACTCACTGTTTCAAGTATAGCCACAAGAAGTAAAAAACATATGTGTTGGGGGGTCACGTGACGCCATGCAAAAAGCAGACATGTGAGCGATGAGCTCTGCGCACTTTGCTAAATATTTTATTATTTTCATGTTATAATCTGCTGAAATTTGATACACCCAGTTACACATTTGCTCTTTGAGGCAAAACATGGCAAAGAAGTCAAAATCCTTGGGCTCTGGAGACATTAAAAGACACTTACGTGTTCAGGATGAAAGCCCCCTAAAGGCCTGAGACTGGGGACTCGATTTGGATGCCGTTGATTTGGAACATCTCCTTGAAAAGCTTGAAGATCTTGAGAATAGAAGCCGCAGGAATAACGTTCGAATTGTTGGAATTCCTGAGCATGAGGAGGGCAGAGATATGGTGAAATTCCTAGATGAGCTTTTCCCGAGTCTGCTTGACATAACAGGCCACAAGATGGAATTCGAGCGAGCTCACAGAGTCCCAGCTCACAGATTTGCTGAGGGAGATAGGCCCCAATCGATTCTGGACAGATTTCTGAGATCATCCGATAAAGATCTTGTGTTGTGCCAGGCGAGGAGCAAAGGGAAGCTTTCTTGGAAGAACCATAATATTTTCTTGTTCCCGGACTTGGCGAGTTCGACAAGAGAGAAACGCAATCGGTTCAAGGAATGTAAGAAACTCTTACATCAGCGATAGATCACTTTTGCTCTGATGTTTCCGGCCAAACTGAGAATAGAAACGAAGGACAGTCGCAAAGTATTTACATGTCCCAATCAGGCAATGTCTTTTATTGAATCAATGGGTGAGTAAACTATTGCGTGTTTCTCATGTGTGTGGGTCGACTCGCTGTACTTACTCTGGATTTTGAGGAAGCTGGGCGTCATTTTGGTTTCTTTTTTCTTTTTGCGTTGGCTCCGCCTAGCAGCTGGAGTTTGTTTTGTGAATAACACTTTTCCTTAAAGAAACATTTGCATTGACGAAAGATTACTTTTGCAACCGGGATGCCGGTTTTGTTTCTTTTTGTATTGGTTCCGCCTAGCATCTGGAGCTTGTTCTATTTAATAACACTCCTTTGGAACAGCTGTGGATTAATCTGTTCGTTCTTCGTGCTTATTCTTTCTGCTGGCTGGAGTTTGTTTTGTTGAGTATTTTTACGGGACATTGGAATGATTACGTCATCTGCTGAACTCATAACAGCCGGCTCACTGAACATTCGTTTGTCTGTCAAAGGAATCTGAACGGTTTTATATCAGCTGGAATTTGTTTTGTGGAAGATCACACCTTTGAGACAGTTCTGTGAATGAATCTACACGTTCTTTGTGTTCATTCTTCCTATTGGCTGGGGTTTATTTTACAAAGTATTTTCTGTTATGTAATTTTGCCACAAAAATTTGTGAGGCAAAATTGAGCAATCCGATGGCAAAGTTGTCCTGGGGGCTCGTGGGCGTTCATGGACCTTTTGAGTTTAGAGGGATTGTCGCCGGTTGGCGCTTTCGTGCACGTTTTTCTTTTTTCCGTTTGTTTTGTTCGGGGGGAAGTTTGGGGTTTGATTGTTTCACTAATGGGGAATGTGGTCTGTATAATTTTGTTTTTGACACGCAATTAATTTTTTCTACTATATAAAAATTTCAAATGTTAATATGAGTGTACTATCTCTCTCCACATGGAATGTAAATGGGTTGGGGCACCCCATAAAAAGAAGGAAGGTTATTACTTTTCTTAAACGTAAGAAATATTATATTGTGTTTCTTCAAGAAACACATCTCTCCCCACAGGAAGCTGAAAAATTGGGAAGATATGGGGTGGACATGTTTTTTTTAGTGCTGGCTCAAGTAAGAGCAAGGGAGTCATTATATTGATTAATAAACATCTACAATTCAAATTTCTCAAACAGACTAAAGATAAATTAGGGAGAGTCATTATTGTTTTAGCTGAAATTCAAGGGCAAAGGTTGATTTTGGCTAATATTTATGCACCTAACGCTGATGATCAGGGCTTTTTTATAGATCTTGAAGGGATGCTGCAAACTGCTGGCACCCCTCATGATATAATATTGGGAGGAGACTTGAATCTTTTGATGGACTCAGTCCTTGATCACAGTGAAGCAAAAGTGTGTAAACCCCCTAGAGCAACATTGACGCTTCACAGGATGTGTAAAAATCTTGGTCTTACTGATATTTGGAGACTTTTGAACCCATCTGGTAGGGACTATCAATTTTTTGCTTCAGTCCATAAGACTTATTCTAGAATAGATTTTTTTTTGTATCTAAATCCCTCATTTCATCTGTTGTTGATTGCTCAATTGGAAATATCTTAGTCTCAGATCATGCCCTGGTGAGTTTAGAGGTGTTGCCATATACAGAGAAAAAGAAATCATATAGTTGGCACCTTAATGTGTCCCTTTTGCAAAATCCTGATTTCCAACAAATGTTAAAGACTGAAATCAATGTTTATATGGAGACCAACTGGTCCTCAGTATCCTCTGTGGGCGTGGCTTGGGAGGCACTTAAGGTGGTTCTTAGGGGTCGGATCATACAGTATGCCTCATTCACCAAAAAATCCAAAGCACAAAAACTCGCGGAGTTGGAAGAGAATATTAAAAGTGCAGAGGCACGGCTGAAGTGCTGTATGTCAGCTGATGGCCTCAGAGAATTGACCCGATTGAAATATTGATATAATACTATTTTGTCACAGAAAGTGGAGTTTTGGTTATTCAGGACAAGACAGTCATAGTTTTCGAGTCGGGTGACAAAGCAGGGAAGCTTTTGGCTGGACATATAAAGCAGAGAGAGTCTCTTTCTATCATTCCCTCAGTGAAATCTGCTGGTGGTGAAATTTTTACCTCAGCCATTGATATTAATAATGCCTTTAAAGAATTCTATCTTGATTTTTATAGTTCCACGTCTTCGTATACTGATGAAGATATTAGAAACTTTGTGGAACCATTAGATCTTCCTAAACTGACGATTGAGCATAAAAACTCTCTTGATTCTGAGATAACCTTGGAGGAGCTTGACGAGGTAATTAAGTCCCTAACTACTGGCAAGGCTCCGGGGACAGATGGTTTTGCCACAGAATTTTTTAGATCCTATGCTACAGAACTGGCTCCACTTTTGTTATAAGTTTATACTGAATCATTAAAAAATGGAAAGCTTCCTCCAACCATGACACAAGCCCGGATCAGTCTGATTCTTAAAAAGGACAAAGATCCAAGCGAGTGTAAAAGTTACCGTCCAATCTCCCTGATCCAACTAGATGTAAAAATATTGTCAAAAATTTTGGTAAGGTTATGACATCTCTTATACATATAGATCAGGTGGGATTTATTCGGGGCTGTAGCTCTTCTGATAACATCAGACATCTCATCAATATCATGTGGTCAGTAGCGAATGATCAATCTCCGGTCCCCATCTCACTTGACGCCGAAAAGGCGTTTGATATGGTAGAATAGGATTATCTTTTTACAATTTTGGAAATATATGGGTTCGGGAGTACATTTATTGGTTGGATTAAGTTACTTTATAGACACCCTGTAGCAGCGATACAAACAAATGGATTAATTTCAGATTATTTTACTCTGGATAGGGGCACTCGGCAGGGCTGCCCTCTTTCCCCATTATTGTTCTGTCTTGCCCTGGAACCATTAGCAGACGCAATAAGTGGGGAGGATGTGGTACATAAGCTTCTGCGTTATGCAGATGATATTTTATTATTTGTCTCTGAAACTACTAGATCTATGCCTTGCCTCCACAGAATTATTAATTCCTTTTCTAAGTTCTCAGAGTGGATTGCGAAGAACTAATAATACACTCGGTGATATTTATGAGAGTGGTGTGATGAGCTCCTTTGAAAATTTGGTTCAATATTTTGGGATCCCCAGATCTCAGTTTTTTAGGTATCTTCAGTTACGCCACTTGCTCTGTACTATTTTTGGGAGTAGCATACACCCCCCCCCCCCCCCAAAGCAGCAGATACTCTGGGAGAGGTGATTTCTGCTTTTGGAAAAGGTCATGAGGCATCAGTGTATTAACAGTGTACCTGTTAATTCAGAGTCTGGGGGACAGAACTTCGACTTCTCTCAAGAGATTTTGGGAGAAAGATTTGAACTTGGTATTGGAGGAGGGAGTGTGGAATAGGATTCTAAAAAACATCAGGTCTACATCTAGAGATGCAAGGGTCCATCTGATGCAATTTAAGATTTTGCATCGATTATATTGGACCCCCTCTAGATTGTGTAGGCTGGGTTTAAAAGACACACAATTAAATGTTTTTTGTGTCAGTCCACAACCAGTGGTCTGACACAAAATGAAAATAACCACATATATATATATATATATATATATATATATATATATATATATATATATATGTGGTTATTTTCATTTTGTGTCAGACCACTGGTTGTGTGTATTGGGGTGGTGTTTAGGGGAAGGGACATATAATTGTATAAATTGATTTAGTGTGTGTAAAGTGTAATCCTGTTTGTTCGTATCAATAAAAACATTAATAATAAAAATAAAAAAAACATGTGTGTTAACATGATTGTAGTGTGATAAAATCACTTACTAACCATTTCTGTGTTAAGTAATAGCCAATTTTACAACTTCTTTGCCATGACAATGTATAATTCCTACAATAATTTTGACTACTCAAAATTATTTTTGTGGTAATCAACATTATGCCACAAATGCTGTCGATTGAGATTAACTTGTATTAAACATGGAATATTCCATTAAGGTCATGAATGTGTTTTAATTGGTTTATTAAATTACTGTCTAAAATTTCAAAAATATAGCGTAAAATAATAAACAAGTGTCTGCTGTATTTCCAGAACGAAATAGCAGGCAAAGAGTATGTCATAATTAATTTGAATTAGGTTGATTACATCTATACAAGAATATTCCAATAACTGTGACAAATGTTTTACTTTTGAAAATAATGGCTCAACCAGAATATAGACCAAGAAAATGATGCTCATGTAAACATGGTCAGTGAAAGGAATGTAGTAGACAAGGCTTCAGATAAATAAAGTGAATGCAGTAGTTGATGCCTGAACATGATCATCCAAAACACACATGCTCAAAAATCAGCCATAATTTATCGGAAATAGCACTTACAGTATGGACACCTCTGGGTAGCTCTTTTAAGGCCAAACCTGCAATACATCACAACCGTGTACTGTTATTGTCTAGCCCCTATAACTAAATCATAACCCACTTTTCTGCCCTGCACTCTGCATGGTCGATTCAGTAATTTAATTATATGCTCTTTTCAGATCTAACACAAGAACTTCATATTATTATTCTGCACAGCGAAACATATCAGTCTTCATTGCAATCTGGAAAAGGTCAAGACATTTCCTAATTTAGATTCCCGAATAGATGATGTCTGTTTATGATTTGAGATAATATATTAAAGGGTGCATTTTGAAGTGACATCAATACTGGGCTTGTGGACTTTTTGCTGGATTACTAAATTATTATTTGAGTGAAGTATAATGTCATTAATTGGGCTAGTTAAAAATTCACTTTAATAAAGATTAAAGATTGATTAAGGTTTTGCAGTACTCTTAACACAACTTTTATAAGTGTTAGTGATTTCAGTCATATGGTAATGTTCATGCATGTAGGGATATAAAGGATAATACCTGGTATAAGGATAGTTTTAAGTGGCCGAACCTCCACACCTTGTGTTGGGTACTGCAGGGGGCTGTTAGCTTCAGCTACAACCAGCAGATCAGCTGGAGTCTGCGACCTACACACAGGAACACATGTATGTATGTATATATATATATATATATATATATATATATATATATATACATATATATATATATATATATGTGTGTGTGTGTGTGTGTGTGAGTGTGTGTGTGTGTGTGTGTGTGTGTGTGTTATCTTCTGCGACTTCATATTTAATCCTATAAACCTTGTGCTAAAATATCTCAGAAATGTCAGACACTCTATATGAACTTTTATAACACAAAAGTTCATGCAGAATGTCACATTGAATCAAGAATGCATTTTAAATACCTGAATTTTCATAAAATTTGAATAAAGGGTATCAAATAGAATGCAGAATTGTAATTCATAGGGCCCTTTGAAATCCATTTTATTTTTTTTCCAAATTCCATTTTATTTTTTGCCAAAATCTCGTGTTTTCCGGGGTTTTAAGTTTAATTATATTTTATCATTAAAAAAAACGAATCAAATGAATTCATAGAATTTTATTCAAATGAGAACAAAACTACTTTTTTTTTTTTTTAACATACCATTGCATTATTTTTATCAAATGAAGAGCTTCTGTACTGATCCTCACAGCCTAATAAAAAAAATTTAATAAAAAAAAAACGAATAAAATGAATTCATCAAATTTTATTGAAATGAGAACAGAACAATTACTTTTTTTAACATACCATTGCATTATTTTTATCAAATGATGAGCTTCTGTATTGATCCTCACAGCCTAATAACCCCAAATATATGTGTATATATATATATATATATATATATATATATATATATTTTATATTTATTATTTTTTTTCTTGGTCAAATACAGTGGTGCACAGTAGAACATCACAATATTAATGAAAGCAGTGATGTAACTCTTGCTTGTGAGACATTGCTTAAATATAATGTAATTATTAATTATTATTATCATTTCTACTACTAATACTACTACATTGAATATTACATTTTACTATACATAAATGACTAATGTGCTTATTAAACTGTAAAATGCTTTGATTTAATTATATTAATTCATAGTCTGCATGTGCTGCGCTTCACAGTGCATAAAGTGCTCTGCTCTGTCATTTATACACACACAGAGCGCACGTGATGTTAATGATGCGGTTAGTATATAAGCAATGGCTTCTCATATCCACTTACTGTTGAAGCACGCAGCTCATGCAAACCGTATATTTGTTTAATTAAATCTCAGCCTTTTGTGGTTTAAGCATCACACTAGGACATATCATGATTTTAATTTGATTAATTGTACATTTATACATTAATTTTTTCCCAAATATGTCAAATTCTGCGACATTCCGCATTTTATAGGTAGGCGTAGGCCGACATTTTTATTAATGAATCCCATGATTCCGTGTAATTTTTCATTGCGGAAATCATAGGGCCTAAATTCGAATTTAAAGACGTATAATTAAAATTCAAAGAAATTCTTTGAAAACTGCAGCAAGTGTAGTTTTAATAACATTTATTTTAAAAAAGCATGTTGTGTAAATCATTCACAAAAATAGAATCATAGTAGCTATAGAACTTTGTATTGAATTAATATATATTTAATTTTCACCAAAATATCTTAATTACTTTACCACTTTAATTTAGCACTTTTTTGCCCAATCCTGATATAACATGCATTTCTGCACGTTGATATTTTTTTCATTAAATGAGCCAAAATATACCAATCTCCACTGTCCCCTGTCTATCAATGATGATAGACTCGCCTCTATCATTATTGTATTATGTGAAACACAAGTATTAAATGAGTAAATGCACCTCATTTGGAAGCTCTGGTACTCTTTGGCGCGCCGTCTCTTCATCTCATGGAGCTGGGAGGCCTGAAAGGCAGTGTGCAGGGGGTGGGCAGACACTCGAGGGAACAACAGTTGGGCAAAGGGCAAGTTGACCCCTCTACTCTCTCCTTCACACACACACCCATTACGAGCTAGGAGCCTTGCAGAAAAGGAAGAGGGTTATCAAATGATCAGTCTGTCACTGAATTTCTCACCTGAAGAAAAATGTATATATGTATATGTATATATATATATATATATATATATATATATATATATATATATATATATATATATTTTTTTTTTTTTATTTTTATTTTTTTTTTTTCCTTCTTCTTATTCCATGCTATTTTCTGATGTTTAAAAGAATAGTTTTCCCAGAATGTACATTTTTGGAATAATTTATTCACCCCCATGTCATTCAGATGCAGTATTATTTTCTTTCTTCCATGAAACACAAAATAAGATCTTAGCCAGAATGTCAGAGCCTCTGCTTTTTCATACAAGGAAAATGGATGTGATGTATCCTGCCAAGCTCCTAAAAAGCAGCATAAAATTAGTCCATATTACTTGTGTGCTATTCTAAGCTATTCCAAGGAACAGACCAGCATTTAAGTCGTCGCTCATTGATAATCTTCCCTCTGCTGTACCTCTCAAATCCCATGTGCAGTCGCATTTTTCAAACTTGCTGCATCGGGATCGGTCGCGGTATATGAAAATCAATGATGTCAAACCTGGCACGACAAATCTAAAAGAACTAGTTTTGAATTGAACGCAAGTGTGAATGAGATTTGAGAGCTACAGAGGAGTGGAAGATTATCAGAGAATAATGACATAAATGCTGGTCTATTCCTCACGCAAAAGCTATTGTATGACTTCAGAAGACATGGAATATAGCACACAAGTCGTATTGGCTACTTTTGTGGTGCTTTTATATCCTTTTTGGAGCTTGAAGTATAAATGACCACTCACTTTTGTTCTATGGACAAGAGTAACTTGGATATTCTACCTAACACCTCATTTGTGTTTCACAGTATAGATAGTGTTTGAAAACTAATATCTCATAACAAATCCTCTGTCATCTTGTGATGGCTAACTGACCTGGCCACACTCTCCCTCACATGATAAGGGATGGTGCTTGCACTCGGATCCGGCTCCGGAAGCCTCTCCTCCAGCAGCCGTTCAGCTCCAGGGCCTGGTCTGTACCTGACATCCACAGTGCTGTAGACCCGAGTGGGCCAGGAGTGTAGTACAGCCAAAACCAGCACCACTGATGCTACCAGAGCTAACAGCACAGTCTTACGTAGGGAACGCATGCTACAAGCTAAATACAGGCAGAAACATATACACACTAATAGTAAGGATTATGTTGCAAACATCATTCAATTCATTCATTCACATAATGAATCACTGTTAATTCTTTTCTAATTAGCTTCCGTGTGATTTCCCTTCATCTAAAAATAATAATGGAGAAAACTGCAGTAATTAATTGCAATACTTCATGGATAGAGGATATACTTACTCTATCCAATTAGAGTGAAAGGTACTGCAAGTTGCCATCACTGCTCCTAAAGGTCAATGCCACTGATTTGCTCAATCTTGATGCGACTGAAAGTAGTTGATGGGGCTAATGGAGATCTCTCTCCATCTGTTGAGGACAAACATTAGTCATGTCAGGTGTAATGCATTCATTTAAAGATCTCATGAAATGGCTTGACTAGCACAGATTTCCTTCCTGTGTTTATGTACTTCCTATTAAAACAGAAAGTTGGGGGTGAGACATTTTTGTTTTCATGGGGTTTTTGAAAAGCAATAATTTTACAGTTGCAGAACACATTCTTACAGTTGCAAAAACATATTTCAAGGGACAGCCAGTCTTATCTTAGCGATCTGTACTTTAGTAAATATTTTGCCTTTGTTTAACATTTGAAAATGTTCATGTGACGATGTATCCAGACACAGCAAATCTTTTTGTCTAATTTTGATTGTGCCAGTAATGGAGATATGTTCCAGTCAAATTAAGACAATTTGGGAAAATCAGTGGTCACTCTGATACAGAACAAAAATGGTCTATCCTATATTGACAACCGATGCTAAGGGCTTTCCTCTGCATCAGGTAATTCCACTGACTGTCACAGCTTTCACCCCATCTCTCCCTTGAGATCTCTCCTCGATTCCTTAGTTGACGATATCATCAACACTAGTGAAACTGAACATCCAGCCCCAAGCACAATGGCCCCTTGAGGGGATGGAAATATTGGCTTATTTCATAAATAAAACCCCAGAGGCAAAAGCCTCAAATATTTTTTACGATCTCTATATAACAAGCACAAACATAAGTAGCTTCTTGCAACTATGTTGAAACTTAGTTAAAGTTATAAGTTAAATCTTATTAAAGCTAATTTGACAAAGTTAGTCTGAAAGTTATATTAGGACATTGTGAGTAGAACAATTACAAATGTGCCTTTTAATGCATAAATACACTTTATGACTTAAATTATGTCATACAGACCAGGCATGGTAGTTGTCCCCTATGGGTTCTCACATTTTTCTCAAGTTTAACTGTAATCAGTAGCTCCTTTTATAAATTTAGTCTGCAGTTGTTCTATCTGTATATGCACCTGTCATACTTAATGGCAACCCTCAGCCTCCAGCAGGGTGGAGCTTACTGTGTGCTGTATTAATAATGAGAATGTTTTCAAAATCCCAGTGCTGGTGTTAACTCTAACACAAAAAGAAAGAAAAATTATTCAGCCCATAAATTGCAACAGTTCCCGCCCATTTTTTTGTGTTCTTCAAGTATTTTTCCAATTCATTTTTTCCACAGTCTTTTCAAAAAATCATTCATAAAAGAGTTCTAAGCCATGAACCAAACCAACCAGCTCCGAGGTGAATCACAACAATATTTGAAAATCAGACAAAAAGACAAAGGTACAAGTGTACTTTCACAAGGGTACAAACTACAATCACATGAAGCATTGTGAATGATGTAATCAATAGCACCATGCGGGGGTCGGATGTGTGAATGGCGAGCTCTGTGCACTTTGCTAGTTTTAATACTTTTTATGTCATGGACCAGTGAGATTCGATACACTCTGATTCTTGACTGTTCTGGGAGGACAGTATGTTGAGGAGTTCGGGATCCTCGGGCTCTGGAGATGTTGGGGGACACTTGCGTGCTCGGGCTGGGGCCGCGGTCCGGGGACTCGGTTTGGGCAGTGTGGTGGAGGGGATTCAGCGTCGGCTGTTGGGCGTGTCGGTAGTGCTGGCAGGGGTCTTGCTGACTTGGGGGGTCTTGCTGTGGTGTTGATCGAGCGCTGCCATGGAGGCGAGGTTCGCTGGGATGGTTGGGGGGCAGGTCGATTGTCTGGGGTCATCAGGGGGTCTTGCTGTGGTGTGTCAATCTATCACTGCCATGGAGGCAAGGTTTGCTGGGATGGTTGGGGGCAGGTCGATTGTCTGGGGTCATTGGGGGGGGGAGGGGGTTGGCTGCTGGTCCACTGGTGACCGGGATGGACTTTGTGCGGTTTGAGAGGAGTTGGAGGACATTGAGAGTCATGACCGGCGGGGCGTTGTCCGAGTTGTTGGAGTTCCTGGGGACGGGGAGGGCCGAGATGTGGTGGGGTTCCTGGGTGGGCTCTTCCTGGGTCTGCTTGGCGTGGCGGGCCGTGAGCTGGGGGTCCGGCGTGCTGGGGGAGACGGGCCCCGATCGGTTCTGGCCAGGTTTCTGAGATCGTCCGATGGAGATCTCATGTTGCACGGGGCGGGGGGTAGGTTTTCTTGGAGGAGCCATGCTGTTTTCTTGATCCCAGACTTTGCGGGGGGTCGCTTTTGCACTGATGTTCCCGGCCGTGTTGGGAGTGGATACTAGAGATGGCCGCGGGATGTTTGCATGCCCACAGCGGGCGATGTCCTTCGTGGGGTCGGTGGAGTGGGCGGGTCGTTGTATGGTGCTCTCTGTGCAGCCGGGTGGGCCTGACTCGCTGGATGTTCGCTTGACTGTCCGAGAAAACTGAGCGCCTTCTTTGTTTCTTTTTGTGCTGGTTCCGCCTAGCGGCTGGAGTGTGTTTTGTGGAGTAACATTCCTTCGGGACAGTTTGTGGATGAATCTGCATGTTTTTTGTGCTTGTGCCTCCTATTAGTTGGAGTGTGTTCTATGGAATATTTCTTGCAAAACATTGGAGTGATTTTTTTGCATTTATGTGGCAGCTGAGTGGGCCTGACTCACTGAACATTCATTTGACTGTCCAAGGAAACTGGGCACCTTTTTTGTTTCTTTTTGTGCTGGTTCCGCCTAGCGGCTGGAGTTTGTTTTGTGGAGGAACACACCTTCTGAACAGTTATGTGGATGAATCTGCACATCTTTGTGTTTGTCCCACCTATTGGCAGGAGTTTGTTTTATAGATTATTTTCTGTTGTGTAATTCTGTCTCACAAAATTTGTGTGGAGGCACTGGACTTGAGCAATCCAATGGTGGGGTTGTTGCAAGGGCTCTCGTGGGTGTGCGTGGACTGTTTGGGTTTGGAAGGATGGACGCCAGTTGGCAATGTCGTGCGCGAGGTTAGTGTGCATGTTTTTCTTTTTTCTGTTTGTTTGGATTGGGGGGAAGTTCGGGGTTTGATTGTTGCACAGGTGTTGGAATGTGGTCTTTATAGTTTTGTTTTAGACATACAATCTATTTTTTTTTTTATATGTCGGGATGTCAAATGTTGGTATGGGCAGATTGTCCCTCTCCACATGGAGTGTGGATGGGTTGGGGCACCCCATGAAAAAAAGGAAGGTTATTTCTCTTCTTAAATGTAAGAAAAATGATATAGTGTTTCTTCAAGAAACACATCTTTCCCCACAGGAAACTGAAAAATTTGGGAAGATATGGGGTGGACATGTTTTATTTAGTTGTGGTTCAAGTAAGAGCAAGGGAGTCATTATATTGGTAAATAAACATTTACAATTAAAATTTCTCAAACAGTTTAATGATAAATTAGGAAGAGTCATTATTGTTTTAGCAGAAATTCAGGGGCAAAGACTGATTTTGGCTAATATATACGCACCTAACGCTGATGATCAGGGCTTTTTTATAGATCTTGAAGGGATGTTGCAAGCCGCTGGCATCCCTCATGATATAATTTTAGGAGGAGACTTTAATCTTTTGATGGACTCAGTCCTTGATCATAGTGAAGCAAAAGTGTGTAAACCCCCTAGAGCAACATTGACGCTTCACAGGATGTGTAAAAATCTTGGACTTACATATATTTGAAGACTTTTGAACCCATCTGGTAGAGACTACCAATTTTTTTCATCAGTCCATATGATTTATTCTAGAATAGATTTTTTTTATATATATCCAAATCCTTCATTTCATCTGATGATGATTGCTCAATTGGAAATATCTTAGTCTCGGATCATGTCCTGGTGAGTTTAGAGGTGTTGCCACATTTAGAGAAAAAGAAATCATATAGTTGGCGCCTTAATGTGTCCCTTTTGCAAAATCCTGATTTCCAACAAATGTTAAAGACTGAAATCAGTGTTTATATGGAGACCAGCTGGTCCTCTGTATCCTCTGTGGGCGTGGCTTGGGAGGCACTTAAGGCGGTTCTTAGGGGTCGGATCATACAGTATGCCTCATTCACCAAAAAATCCAAAGCACGAGAACTCGTGGAGTTGGAAGGAAATATTAACAGTGCAGAGGCAGAGCTGAAACGACGTATGTCATCTGATGGCCTCGGAGAATTGACCCGATTGAAATATAGATATAATACTATTTTGTCACAGAAAGTGGAGTTTTGGTTATTCAGGGCAAGACAGTCATACTTTGAGTCGGGGGACAAAGCAGGGAAGCTTTTGGCTAGATATATAAAGCAGAGAGAGTCTTTTTCTACCATTCCCTCAGTGAAATCTGCTGGTGGTGAAATTTTTACTTCAGCCATTGTTATTAATAATGCCTTTAAAGAATTCTATCCTGATCTTTATAGTTCCACGTCTTCGTCTACTGATGAAGATATTAGAAACTTTGTGGAACCATTAGATCTTCCTAAACTGAAGACTGAGCAAAAAAACTCTCTTGATTCTGAGATAACCTTGGAGGAGCTTGATGAGGTAATTAAGTCCCTACCTACTGGCAAGGCTCCTGGTCCAGATGGTTTTGCCGCAGAATTTTTTAGATCCTGTGCTACAGAACTGGCTCCAATTTTGTTAGAAGTTTATACTGAATCATCAAAGAATGGAAAGCTTCCTCCAACCATGACACAAGCCCAGATCAGTCTGATTCTTAAAAAGGACAAAGATCCAAGCGAGAGTAAAAGTTGCTGTCCAATCTCCCTGATCCAACTAGATGTAAAAAATGTGTCAAACATTTTGGCTAACCAATTAAGTAAGGTTATGACATCACTTATACATATAGATCAGGTGGGGTTTATTCGGGGCTGCAGCTCTTCTGATAACACCAGAAGTCTCATCAATATCATGTGGTCAGTAGCGAATGATCAATCTCCGGTCGCTGCCATCTCACTTGACGCTGAACAGGTGTTTGATATGGTAGAATGGGATTATCTTTTTAAGATTTTGGAAATGTATGGGTTCGGGAGTACATTTATTGGTTGGATTAAGTTACTTTACAAAACACCCTGTAGCAGCGGTACAAACAAATGGATTAATTTCAGATTATTTTACTCTGAATAGGGGCACTCGGCAGGGTTGCCCTCTTTCCCCATTATTGTTCTGTCTTGCCCTGGAACCATTAGCAGCTGCGAAAAGAAAGGAGGATGATTTTCCAGGGGTGATTGCGGGAGGTGTGGTGTATAAGCTTCTGCTTTACGCAGATGATATTTTATTATTCGTCTCCGACCCTACTAGATCTATGCCTTGCCTCCACAGAATTATTGATTCCTTTTCCAAGTTCTCAGGATACAAAGTCAATTGGTCTAAATCCGAAGCTTTGGCTTTGACAGCGTACTGTCCAGTAACGGCCTTCCAGCCGGGCGCCTTCCAGTGGCCCAAACAGGGCATTAAGTATTTGGGAATTTTATTTCCTGCAAATTTGTCTGATTTAGTCATAGTTAATTTTGATCCCTTAATAAAAAGGTTTTCGAATGATGTGGAAAGGTGGGCTTCATTACACTTATCGATGATTGGGAAGGTTAATGTAATTAAAATTAATTGTATTCCAAAATTCAACTACCTGTTACAATCTCTCCCTATAGATGTCCCCCTCTCTTATTTCAAGCAATTTGATAGCATAGCGAAGTTCTTCATTTGGAATGGTAAGCGTGCCAGGTTAAATTTCAATAAGTTACATAGGCCAGTTGACAAAGGTGGGTTAGGCCTACCCAAGATTTTGTTTTATTATTATGCATTCGCTCTCAGACATTTGGCTCATTGGTCGCTTCCACCTGAGAGAGCCCCTCCCTGGTTTTGTATTGAAAAAGAATCTCTTGCCCCTATCTCGCCTCTGCATAGCCTTTCGATCAAATTAATTGGAGAAGTTAAGTCACACCCCGTTATTTTGCATTTACACTAGAAATGGACAAAAGTGTCCAGAGTGTTTAATTTGGATATTTATTTAAACGTAGCCTCGAGCATATGGCAGAACCCTAAACTATGCATTAGTAAGTCCCCTTTCTATTGGTCAGATTGGATTGTGAGTGGGGTTAATACACTCGGTGACCTATATGAGAGTGGAGTATTGAGACCTTTTGAAAATTTGGTTCAAAATTTTGGGATTCCCAGATCTCAATTTTATAAGTATTTACAGCTGCACCACCTACTCTGCACTATTTTGGGAGTGGCACACACCCCCCTAGTGCGGCAGATACTCTAGGAGTGGTGATTACTGCTTTTGGAAAAGGTCATGAGGCATCAGTGTATTACTCCCTGCTAATTCATAGTCTGGGGGACGGAGATTTAAATTCCCTCAAAAGATTATGGGAGGAAGATTTAAATTTGTTTTTGGAGGAGGGAGTGTGGGCTAGGATTCTTAAAAACGTCAAGTCTGCATCTAGAGATGCAAGGGTGCGCCTTATGCAAATTAAGATTCTACATAGATTTTATTGGACCCCTTCTAAATTGTATAGGCTTGGTCTTATGGACACACCCACCTGCTGGCGATGCCATTTAGAAGATGGAGACACCACCCATGTTTTTTGAGGGTGTCATAAGATACAGGAGTTCTGGTTGAGGGTCCAGAATTTTATGGCTGATGTGTTGGGTACTCGGATCTCCTTTTGCCCCAGGCTCTGTATTTTGATGTAGGAGATAAGTACATGAAGAATTGGATCCTGGCCGGTGTTATGGTGGGCAGACAGGTTATTCTTAGAGGATGGAAGTCTGCTGAAGCCCCCTCGTTTCGTGAGTGGTGCGAGGAGATGGGCAGGGTGGCAGCTTGGGAAGAGTTGCCATATAGAAGGCTAGGCAACATCGATATGTTCATCAGGATGTGGGGCAGCTATTTGGCCTTTTTGGAGGGCTCTCGGGGAGGGGCAGTGGAGGGAGACGTGTTGTTTTAAATGTGTATGTTGTAGCTTTTTTGTTTTTTAACATACTTTTTTTAAATGTACTTCTAAATATTTTCTTCTGTTTTATTGTTTGTTTGTGTGTCTTTGTCAATTGTATTTGACAACTGGGGTATCTGTTTGTGTTGGGTGGTGGGGTGGGGTGGTTAATGTTCGGGAGGAAGGGTTGTAAATAATATAATGTGATTCCAAATATTCTGTTTTATATATATATATATATATATATATATATATATATATATATATATATATATATATATGTATATTATATGTTATATGGAATCAATAAAAACTTTTAATAACAACAACAACAAAAAAGTTTACTGAAAAATATTCCAATATATACAAATCTATATGTAGTTTGAGGGTGTAGGGAAACAGTTTGTCATGGAAGTGGGCGGTTGCTGCTAGACTAATTTGGTGGGCTCTGTTGGCCACGGTTCTCTGACTGGTGGACCTGTCTTTGCTGGACCATGTGTTGTGTAGTTGTTCACCAGATATTCCACCATTAAACATGATTTTTAAACAATAAAGTTGAAATAACGCAGACTGATGGCTTCAACAAAGGCAACCATCAATGAACAAACTCGGAGCTCATGGTAGGTCTGTCTTTAAAGGTTTATAAATTATCGTTGAAAATCCATTTTTACTTCCCGAAATGTTGCGCTCTATAACAGAGCTGATTTGCGTTTCCTTTAACAATAAAACAAACACTTCTTTAGTAGTCTATTCCAAAACCACCATTTATGTGTGACTGTTGTTTTTCCACTTCAGTGGAAAAAAAGGTAAACTGATGGCAAGATATGGCACAATTTAAGCATTTTGCAGCATACTGCACTGAAAAAAATGACTAGTAAGATTTACTTAATTTTTATTTTGCAGGTTTTGGCAAACAGTTTTTCTAAGTAAATCTGAATGGTATAAAGCTTTTGAAAAGTTAAGTAAAATTTACTTATTTTATTTACCAGTGAAATTTACTCAAATTAGACAATAAATATGGCAAGATTTTATACTTTAGGATTAATACTCGATGATACATTGTAAAAAATATAACTTATAAACTAGAGCATTAATTTTTACATATTTTAATGTAGAATTTACTTAATATTTTCAAGTTCATAAAATAAATTATTAAATGTAGAAAGTACTTAATCTTTTCTGCTATATTTATTTCACTGCAAAATCTTTTTTTTTTTTTTTTTTTTTTTTTTTTTTAGTTTTTTTGACAAAGCTTCATAACACTATGAAGATTAATGCTTCTCAAACTACCAAAAATCAAACTGGTGATCATTGGCTTATTCCAGTACTGTGTTTCCCTTAAAACGTCCACAATAGGGCTTCCAAGAAGGACTACATTTCATGAAGTATTCCAGGTTTTACTACTCCCAGATGTTTATCGGAAGAAAAAAAAATTGTCAACGGCTTGTTAGTTAAACATCATAAGATTGTAAGGCTATACAAAAAAAAAAAAAAAAGAAAAAAAAAGAAAAAGAAAAAGACTACTTATGAATTTGTTTAGAAGAGTCCACGTTTGTTATGTTGTGTATTACTCTTCCTTAATGTAAATACGCAGTAACATGAACAATAATATAAAGAGTGAACAACGTTTCAATAGAGGACGAACTCACCAATAGAAGTCATCAAAGTTATGCTAAGCATATTGGACATTTACAAGTTCACAACCGCAGTACAGTAGATATTAAATGTAGATCTGATGAGTCGAATAGGATAAGCGCGCGCGCTCTCTCTCTCTCTCTCTCTCTCTCTCTCTCTCTCTCTCTCTCTCTCTCCTGTCCAATCAAAACAGCACATTAAAGGCAAAGCGCGTTCCCATCTGTGTATTCACAGTATACAGTGTGTGTATGGGTGTATTTGTCCTAAACTCTGGCACAGTGTTATATTGACATTTTAATATTTAAAAGAATGATGTGACAAAATAAAAAAAAAAAAATAAGAATAACTGAGTGCCAATGTGTTCTCCAGCCTATAACACAAGCAAGACACAATTCTGGAGCGATTTGATGATCACAACATATTGCGATGCTTAACTAAACCATTCACGTGCACCATACACCCCTCCATTGGCTATGGAGAAAAGAACATGCGCAGCCCTGAGAAATACAGTAGGCTATGAGCCCCGTGAAAACGCCTTGTGCATACGACTTCCCCCCGGTGATATCTGGTAGGGCTATATTCTACACACAGCAGGCCAGTGTGTGGTGATTCCTAGTCCACTGTTACTCTATTCCAGACAGGTCGCACAGCTGACAAGATGCACCGTTTGCTATTCAACGCATTTAGCCGTTCAAACCCTTGGCAAATAGTCAATAGCCATTAAGGGCCATGAAAACTACCGCACTCATCATTTCCAGTGTTTCAAGCTTCATTCGCCTGTACAGCTACCGAAAGCCCCTTTGGCCTATTGTCGCCATATGTCACATCCACAGAAAACACAATTGCAATGCAGAGCCATAATTCTATTAGTTCTGAAAGCGTCGCTTTCAAGTCAAACAGGAGGATCGGGTTGCTAATAAATTAATTTGGAAGTGTTTATTTAATTGCATTGGCTCAATCGTGCAGTAATAACAAACAAACGGCACGTAACGGCGCTTGTAAATTAGTGAGGAAATCATATCAGTGCTAATCACATTAGGGCGGATGAACGACTAAATCTGTTCAGATAAATCTTACCTGTAATGTCGCCGACGAGAGGGATCTCCTACCCTTAAAATAACCCTGGCGCGCTTGTCACAGGAATGCAAACAGCTGATAAATGGAGAAAATCCGGTGGCATGACATCCACATCCGAGACGGAATGGAGGAGAGCATAGAGGAGTCGTGCAACCCCTCTGTCGTAATAGCGATGGAGGGCTGCACTGCAGCACGGTAAATTGCGCTCCTCTGAATGGAGGTGAGAATGGTTGCAGCTTCACTACATATGCTCAATTCTGCCACTTGGCACGAGAGAATGATTTTTAATGTTTGAATAAATTAGACAATTAATTAACAAATTAACTATTTAATAACTAATATTTATTATCTACGTAATACATTTGTTTAAGTGTGTTTTTTATTTTATTTATTATTATTATTTGTTTGGTTATCATTCGTTTTGCTCACTACTTTTCACATCAACATAGGCATTCTGTAGGCTGCCTGTCTGACCTGTCAAATAAAGGCAAGTATATTACTTTCCTTTCTTACTATCAACTTGCATACTTTTGAACATTTCCCCATATTTTTTTAATTCTCTTGTTGTTGTCAATCTCATATCCTACAACGAGAAAATAAATAAATAAATAAATAAATAAATTCCTGAAATACTCAGACTTATTTAGATGACATAGGCCTATTTTTTTCAATGACTTTTTGAAGGATAGGAACTTAGTGCTAGACCCTATTTAGGAGGGCTTCAGCCTCGCTTATCATTGGAGAAACTTCTCGAGTAAATCCAAGACTGTACAGTGATATAGGCCTACTTCCCTTGCACGGAACAATCTTCAAAGAAATTGATAGAATGCCTGAAGAAGTTTTTTGACCGAAACGTTGTAAGATTTTATACAGATTTAAATCTATACGACGCGGTATGTGGGCGTTTTCCTTTTTTCCCGTTTTGTTTATGCACTTGCCCACGATGTGTTCATTTATGGTTTTACCACTGGCCATATGTCAACTGAACGCGATTTACCAATGCCTATACTAAATTATAAAATCTAAATAATAGAGCTTATATATATATATATATATATATATATATATATATATATATATATATATATATATATATATATATATATATATGTCCAGACAGTCACCTTAGATGGCATTAATTATTTTTTCAAACACAAACTCATGTCAAGAACTTTTGATGGAAATAAGCAAAGTTGGGGAAAAATAGGCTACTTTGAAAAAATAAATGCAAACAGCAAAGAAACGTTACTAAATAAAACCTTTATTATTATTATTATTATTATTATTATTATTATTATTATTATTATTTTATATAATTATTTTTGGTATTTTTTAAGGTTAATTTCACTCATTTAATTATGAATAATTTTTTTCATTACTTCTTTAATTTTACTTCTATCGAAATGTAGTCATGGCAGTTTGTCTGAAAGAACACAACACGTTCGGATTACACAAGGTCGGGAGCAGGTGTAAATTTTGTTCATACCGACTAACGTTTTAAAAATAGGAAAACTTTCATGAATCCGAGAAATGTATGTCATACCGGCTTTATGAACAATTTACACAAAAATTCGTTCTGCTAGTGTGTCATGAATGAGGCCTTATGACAGCACCCAACTGTGTGATTGCCTGTTGTGATCTTAAACAGTGGAGGCACTAGTTTAAAGCACAAGAGTGCTTTGGTGGCTTTCCCCACCTGTGAAGACTGACTATGGCAGGAGCCAATAGCATTCGAGAGCGTATGGCAAGCCGATTTTGCTTTTAATGCATCCAGCCTTACTCGTTGCAATCGTATTTGTACTAGTAATATTTAAATCAAACTGCTCTTCAATATGTTTTCTACTTGTAAGAATTCCAATTACAGAGCTCTATAATGGATTTTTCACTAGTAAGAATTCCAATTACAGAGCTCTCTATTTGTATTTCTACTAGAAAGAATGCTATTGCAGAGCTCTACAGTTGAATTACAGAGCTCTGCAATGGTATTTCACTAGTAAAAACTCCAATTAAAGAGATCTACAATTGATTTTTACTAGCAGGCCTGGACTGGCCACTGGGAGAACCGGGACTTTTCCCAGGGCGCCGGCCACGAAATGGGGCCGCATGGGCCGCCGCATTATGCAGAACGCGCCACAAAAAGGCGCTGCGATATTCGGAAGGGGGCAGTGATATGCAGAAAAGGACAGCAACACTGTTCCCACGCCGAATTTTCTTCCCAGTCTGCCCCTGTTTACTAGTAATAATTATAATTACAGAGCTCTGTAATGACATAGATACTAGGAAGAATGCAATTAAAGAGCTCTACATTTACATTCTTACTAGTAAGAATTCCAATTATAGAGCTCTGCAGTTGCATTCTTACTAGTAAGAATGTAATTGCAGAGCTCTGCAATTAAACATATCTTTAATGCAATTTTTCACTAGTAACAATTCAATTGGAGAGCTCTCTAACTGGATTTTTTACTAGTAACAATTCAATTGTAGAGCTCTCTAACTTGAATTCTCACTAGTAAAAACTAGAGTTCTCTAATTGGAATTCTTACTAGTGAAAATTAAATTATAGAGCTCTGTAATTGGAATTGTTAATAGTAAAACATTCACGCAGGGAATTCTGGGAATGCCCGATTACTGTTTTTTAACGTAATTTTTAAAATAATATTCAGTAAAAAGTACATGTACTCTCTTCTTTAACATAAATTTTAACCGTTAACTATACAGAAAAATCATACTTTACATCTAAAAAATCATTTTTACATTTACCGTAAAACTACATGTATTGTCTTTTTAAATATATATATATTTTTAAATGTAAGTATATTTTATGGTAACTACTCAATCAAGTTATGTTTTTTTACTGTAGCATTTTTACAGTCTTTTACCGTTAAAATAAAAAAAAATTAAGTTATAGAGCTCTCTAATTTTAATTCTTACTAGTAAAGGGCCTGGGAGTTCAGCAAGCAAAGACGCTGACTACCACACCTGGAGTCGCAAGTTCGAATCCAGGGCATGCTGAGTGACTCCAGTCAGGCTTCCTAAGCAACCAACTGGCCCGGTTGCTAGGGTGGGTAGAGTTACGTTGGGTTAACCTCCTCATGGTCACTATAATGTGGTTCTCGCTCTCAGTGGGGTGCGTGGTGAGTTGTGCATGGATGCTGTGAAGAATAGCATGAGCCTCCACACGCGCTAGGTCTCCGCGGTAATGCACTCAACAAGCCACGTGATAAGATGCAAGGATTGACGGTCTCAGATGCGGAGGCAACTGAGATTCGTCCTCCGCCACCCGGATTGAGGCGAGTCACTACGCCACCATGAGGACTTAGAGCACATTGGGAATTGGGCATTCCAAATTGGGGAGAAAAGGGGAGAGAAAAAATTCTTACTAGTAAAAATACAAATAGAGAGATCTGTAATTGGAATTGTTAATAGTAAAATTTAAATTATAGAACTCTGTAATTGGAATTCTTACTAGTAAAAATGCAATTATGAGGAGTAACGCTAGGAACATTAAAAGATAATTTGGCCTTCCATAAATGCGAGCTTTGATGGTGCATCATTGGTTTGAAACACTATACACCCCTTTACTGAATTTGTCAGTCATTTCAGTTCCAATGAGACAATTTGTGACCAGGCGAGGATCAGTGTCTGTTGACTGACCGAAAGAGAGGAGGAACATTGTTCGTTTAGTTCGGTAATCTCGTTTAACAAGGAGAGAAAGGGACTGGATAAATTATGAGTAAAAGTGACTGATGATGACATTATAATGACATCAGGACGTAATTTAAATTTATAATTTTTTTAGGCTAATATTGTTGTCTTTTTTTATAGCTTGGAAGTCATGCACAGCAGTTTACAAAATTATAAATTTGCTTTGTTGTCATTTGTGGGGAAAACACTTGTGATGCTTAAACACTGTTGAAGTCTCTTAGTAGATCTGTAGATATGAAAATTATTTCGGTCATGAATGACTCTGTGCTTCATCAGTGGTTTAATGACTCACTCAAAACATATGAATAAGTGAATTTGTTACCACTTGGTGTAAAAAGTTTTTTTTCTAAAATTTATTAGTTACTGAACGAATTATGCCAAAAGAACTAATAAGAACTAATCTTTTAAATGGATTCAATAGATTTTAGTCATGCGCTAATGACAGACAAAGAAACATCTCTGGAGTTAATTCACTCCACTGAATAATGACTAAGTTAAATGTGACATTTATTGTAATAAAAGGATTTGCAGTGTTTGACATAACTTTAAAAGTTGCAAAATTGATTCATGTTCTATAATTTTTGTAAATAAATGGAGAACAAACAAAGGAATGATTAGGACAGATGAAACATGTTGCCAATAATTAGACAATTATGATAATATATGGTTTGTCTATGGCTATAGTTCTTCATGCAGTTTCGATTATTTTTTTTTATAGTTTTATATGTGTTTATTATAGAAAATGACAATATTCTGCATGAATATAAGCTGGCTAGCTTGAATGATGTTAACACAATAAAAATAAAAAATAAATAAAAAAACACTATTCAGCCACAGAGTGGAATACATAAAATGTGCAAATATTATAGTGTAATTTGAGGCTGAGCCTCCCTAAGATTGGAATCCTAGAATCGCCCCTTATTTTATATGTGTTTATTATAGAAAATTACAATATTCTAAATTAATATAAGATGGCTAGCTTGAATGATGTAAACACAGTTTAAAAAACAAAGCACTATTAAGCCACAGAGTGGAATGCATAAAATGTGCAAATATTATAGTGTAATTTGGAGCTGAGCCCCCCCTAAGTTTGAAATCCTAGAATCACCCCTTATTTTATATGTTTATTATAGAAAATTACAATATTCTAAATGAATATAAGATGGCTAGCTTGAATGATGTAAAAAAAAAAAAAAAAAAAAAAAAAAACACTATTCAGCAACAGAGTGAAATACATAAAATGTGCAAATAGTAGTCATTTTGGGCTGAGCCCCCCTAAAATTGAAATCCTAGAATCACCCCTGATTTTATATGTGTTTATTGTAGAAAATTGCAATATTCTAAAAGAATATAAGATGGCTAGCTTGAATGATGTAAACACAGTTTAAAAAACAAAACACTATTCATCAACAGAGTGGAATACAGGGGGACACGTGACGGCATGCGAGAAGCAGACGTGTGAGCGGCTAGCTCTGCGCACTTTGCTAGTTTTTTAATTATTTTCATGTTATAATCCGGTGAGATTCAATACACCCAGTTACATATTTGTTCTTTGAGGTAAACATGGCAAAGAAGTCAAAATCCTCAAACTCTGGAGACATTAAAAGACACGTACGTGTTCAAGCTGAGGCCTCTGATGGGCCTGCGAGCCGGGGACTCGATTTGGAAAGCACGCCGGGAGAAGAAATTCAGCGTCAACTGTCCAACATCTTGGTGGTGCTGACGAAGGTTGTTGCTGACTTGGAGGATCTCGCTGTAATATGTCGATCGATTACGGCGATGGAAACAAAATTCTCTGAGTTGGTCACAAGAGTGTTGGATGTTGGGAAACAGATCGATTATCTGGAGTCAACGGAAAGGGAATTATCCGCTAATCCGCTCACGTCCAAAACAGACTTGGAACTTATTTTCGAAAAAATTTAATATTTCGAAAATATGAGCCGAAGGAATAACATACGGGTTGGAATTCCTGGGCATGAAAAGGGCAGAGATATGGTGAAATTCCTGGATGAGCTCTTCCCGAGTCTGCTCGAAATAACAGGCCATAAACCGGAAATTGAGCGAGCTCACAGAGTCCCGGCTCGGAGATCGGCTGAGGGAGACAGGCCCCGATCAATTCTGGCCAAATTTCTGAGATCATCTGATAAAGATCTCGTGTTGCGCCAGGCGAGGAGCAAAGGAATGCTTTCTTGGAGGAGTCACAATATTTTCTTCAAGGAATGTACATCAATGGAAGATTGCTTTTGCGTTGATGTTTCCAGCCAAACTGAGAATAGACGCCAGGGATGGCAGCAAAGTATTTACATGTCCCAAACAGGCACTCTCCTTTATAAATACATCGGAGTGAGTAGCCATTTGATGTTTCTTATATTAGTGGACTGACTCGCTGTTCAGTGACTTGATTGTCTGAGGAAGCTGGGTGCCATTTTTGTTTCTTTTTGTGTTGGCTCCGCCTAGCAGCTGGAGTTTGTTTTGTGGCATGACTCCTTCAAGAAACTTTTGCATTGACGGAAGATCGCTTTTACACTGAAGTTCCCGGCCAGATTGAGAATGGACACTATGGATAACCGCAAAATATCTACATGCTCACATAATGGACATCTTTTATAAAGTTGACGGGCTGAGTAAGTCATGATGTACTTTTTTATGCGGCCTCCGAGTGAGTTTGGCTCTTGATCATCCGAGGAACTGGGATGCCTGTTTTGTTTCTTTTCGTGCTGGTTCTGCCTAGTGGCTGGAGTTTGTTTTTGTGGAGTATTTTTGCAAGACATTGGAATGATTTTGTCATCTGCTGCACTCATAATGGCCAGCTCACTGAACAATTGTCTGTCTGTCCGAGGAAACTGAATGGCTTTATACCAGCTGGAAGTTGTTTTGTGGAGGAACACACCTTCAAGACAATTCTTTGAATGAATCTACATGTTCTTTGTGTTTATTCTGCCTGTTGGCTGGGGTCTGTTTTACAAAGTATTTTCTGTTATTTAATTTTGCCTCACAAAATTTGTGCAGAAGCACCAGACTTGAGCAATCCGATGGCAGAGTTGTCACGGGGGTTCTCGCATGCGTACATGGACCTTTTGAGTTTAGAGGGATTGACGCCGGTTGGCGCAGTCGTGCGCGGGGTTAATGCGCACGTTTTTCTTTTTTTTCTATTTGTTTTGTTCGGGGTTTTATTGTTGCTCTAATGGGGAAAGTGGTCTGTATAATCTTGTTTTTGACACACAATTTTTTTTTTATTATTATTATATCAATATGTCAGATGTTTGAGTAGGTTATCTCTCTCCACATGGAATGTGAATGGGTTGGAGCACCCCATAAAAAGAAGGAAGGTTATTTATTTTCTTACGCGTAATAAATATGATATATATGATATTGTTTCTTCAAGAAACGCATCTTTCACCACATGAAGCTGAAAAATTTGGGAAGATATGGGATGGATATGTTTTCTTTAGTGCTGGCTCAAGTAAGAGTAGGGGAGTCATTATATTGATAAATCAACATCTACAATTCAAATGTCTCAAACAGACTAAAGATAAATTAGGAAGAGCCATTATTGTTTTAGGAGATATTCAGGGCCAAAGGTTAATTTTGGCTAATACTTACACACCTAATGCTGATGATCAAGGCTTTTTTATAGATCTTGAAGGGATGTTGCAAGCCGTTGGCACCCCTCATGATATAATATTGGGAGGAGACTTTAATCTTTTGATGGACTCAGTCCTTGATCATAGTGAAGCAAAAGTTTGCAAGCCCCCTAGAGGTACATTGACGCTTCACACGATGTGTAAAAATCTTGGTCTTACAGATATTTGGAGACTTTTGAACCCATCTGGTAGGGACTATAAATTTTTTTCATCAGTCCATAAGATTTATTCTAGAATATATATTTTTTTTATATCTAAGTCCCTCATTTCATCTGTTGTTGATTGCTCAATTGGAAATATCGTAGTCTCAGATCACGCCCTGGTGAGTTTAGAGGTGTTGCCACATATGGAGAAAAAGAAATCATATAGTTGGCGCCTTAATGTATCCCTTTTGCAAAATCCTGATTTCCAACAAATGTTATAGACTGAAATCAATGTTTATATGGAGACCAACTGGTCCTCAGTATCCTCTGTGGGCGTGGCATGGGAGGTATTTAAGGTGGTCCTTAGGGGTCGGATCATACAGTATGCCTCAATCACCAAAAAATCCAAAGCACGAGAACTTGTGGATTTGGAAGAGAATATTAATAGTGCAGAGGCAGAGCTGAAGCATCGAATGTCATCTAATGGCCTCAGAGAATTGACTCGTTTGAAATACAGATATAATACTATTTTGTCACGGAAAGTGGAGTTTTGGTTATTCAGGGCAAGACAGTCATACTTTGAGTCGGGGGACAAAACAGGGAAGCTGTTGGCTAGATATATAAAGCAGAGAGAGTCTTTTTCTACCATTCCCTCAGTGAAATCTGCTGGTGGTGAAATATTTACCTCAGCCATTGATATTAATAATGCTTTTAAAGAATTCTATCTTGATCTATATAGTTCCACGTCTTCATCTACTGATGAAGATATTAGAAATTTTGTGTAACCTCTAGAACTCCCTAAACTGATGACTGAGCAAAAAACTTCTCTTGATTCTGAGATAAACTTAGAAGAGCTTGACGAGGTAATTAAGGCCCTGCCTACAGGCAAAGCTCTGGGGCCAGATGGCTTTGCCGCTGAATTTTATAGATCTTATGCTACAGAACTGGCTCCATTTTGTTAGAAGTTTATACGGAATCATTAAAGAATGGAAAGCTTCCGCCAACCATGACAAAAGCCCGGATTAGTCTGATTCTTAAAAAGGACAAAGATCCAAGGGAGTGTAAAAATTACCATCCAATTTCCCTAATCCAGCTAGATGTAAAAATTTTGGCAAAAATTCTGGTTAACCGATTAAGTTATGACATCTCTTATACATATAGATCAGGTGGGGTTTATTAGGGGCTGAAGCAACTCTGACAACAATTTGGCATTTCATTAATATCATGTGGTCATTGGCGAATGATCAGACTCCGGTCACTGCCATCTCAGTTGACGCCGAAAAGGCATTTGTTATGATAGAATGGGAATATATTTTTAAGATTTTGGAAATATATGGGTTCGGAAATACTTTTATTGGATGGATTAAGTTACTTTATAGACACCCTGTAGTGGTGGTACAAACAAATGGATTAATTTCAGATTATTTTACTCTGGATAGGGGCACTCGGCAGGGTTGCCCTCTTTCCCCATTATTGTTCTGTCTTGCCATGGAACCTTTAGCAACCGTGATAAGAAAGGAGGATGATTTTCCAGGGGTGGTGGCGGGAGGTGTGGCGCATAAGCTTTTACTTTATGCAGATGATATTTTGTTATTTGTTTCCATCCCCACTAGATCTATGCCTAGCCTCCACAGAATTATCAATTCCTTTTCTAAATTTTCGGGATACAGAGTTAATTGGTCTAAATCCGAAACTTTAGCTCTGACTGCATAATGCCCAGTAACGGCATTTCAACTGGGTGCATTTCAATGGCCCAAACAGGGCATTAATTATTTGGGTATTTTATTCCCAGCAAATGTATGTGATTTAGATAGAGTTAATTTTGATCCTTTAATAAAAAGGTTTTCGAGCGATGTGGGTAGGTGGGCTTCATTACATTTATTGATGATTGGGAAGGTTAATGATATTAAAATGAATTGTTTTCCAAAATTCAACTACCTACTACAATCTCTCCCTGTAGATGTCCCCCTCTCTTACTTCAAGCAATTTGATATCATAGCGAAGTCTTTCATTTGGAATGGAAAGCGTCCCAGGTTACATTTCAACAAGTTACATAGGCCGATTGACAAAGGTGGGCTAGGCCTACCTAAGATTTTGTTTTATTATTATGCATTCGCTCTCAGACATTTGGCTCATCGGTCGCTTCCACTTGAGAGAGCCCCTCCCTGGTTTTGTATTGAAAAGGAAGTTCTTGACCCTATCTCGCCACTGCAAAGCCCTTCTATCAAACTAATTGGAGAAATTAAGTCACACCCCGTTATCTCGCATTTACACTCGATATGGACAAAGGTGTCCAGAGTGTTTAACTTGGATATTTATTTAAACATAGCCTCGAGCATATGGCTGAACCCTAAACTATGTATTAATAAGTCCCCTTTCTGTTGGTCAGACTGGATTGTGAGGGGGTTAATACACTTGGTAACCTATATGAGAGTGGAGTATTGAGATCTTTTGAAAATTTGATTCAACATTTTGGGATTCCCAGATCTCAATTTTGTAAGTATTTACAGCTGTGCCACCTGCTCTGCACTGTTTTTGAGAGTAGCACGCACCCCCCTAGAGCAGCAAATACTTTGGGAGTGGTGATTGCTGCTTTTGGGAAGGGTCATGAGGCATCAGTGTATTACTCCCTGCTAATTCAGAGTCTCGGGGACGGAGCTTTGAATTCTCTCAAAAGATTATGGGAGGAAGATTTAAATTTGTTATTGGAGGCGGGAGTGTGGGCAAGGATTCTGAAAAATGTCAAGTCTGCATCTAGAGATGCAATTTAAGATTTTACATAGATTTTATTGGACCCCTTCTAAATTGTATAGGCTTGGTCTTAAGGACACCCACCTGCTGGTGATGCCATTTAGAAGACAGAGACACCACCCATGTTTTTTGGAGGTGTAGTAAGATCCAAGAATATTGGCTGAAGGTGCAAAGATTTGTGTGTGATGTGTTGGGCACTCAAGTCTCGTTCTGCCCCAGACTCTGTATTTTGGGAGATGGGGAGGTCATGGATTTGGAGGATAAGTACATGAAGGACTGGGTTATGACCAGTGTGATGATTGGTAGGCAGGTTATTTTGAGGAATTGGAAGTCGATGGAGCACCCTTGTTCCCGGAGTGGTGCGCGGAGATGGGGTGGGTGGCTGCCTTCGAGGAGAGGTCGAGCAGAAGGATGGGAGTTAGGGATTTTTACAATAAGATATGGGGCAATTACTTGACATTTTTGGGGGAATCTCGAGGAGGGGCATGGAGGGAGTAATTTAGAGGGTTTTTTTAATTTATTTTTTCATTGATTATTGTATTTTCTTTTTTTGTGTGTGTGTCTATATTCTATTGACCACAGGGGTGTTCGTTGGGGGGGGGGGGGTCAGGGTACAGTGGGAGTTTGGTAGGTGGAGGGGATATAGTGGGGGTTTAATGTTTAAAGTGATTGATTCAATATATATATGTTGTTTTTTTCTTTGTGTTAATTAATAAATCAATAAAATGTTAAAAAAAAAACAACAAAAAAAACAGAGTGGAATACATACAATTTACAAATATTATAGTGTCATTTGAGGCTGAGCCCCACTAAGATTGAAATCCTAGAATCACCCCTGATTTTATGTGTGTTTATTATAGAAAATTACAATATTCTAAATTAATATAAGATGGCTAGCTTGAATGATGTAAACACAGTTTAAAAAACGAAACACTATTCATCAACAGAGTGGAATATATGAAATGTGCAAATATTATGGTGTAATTTGGGGCTGAGCCCCCCTAAGATTGAAATCCTAGAATCACCCCAGCAAGGAACCAAGGACAGTTTTTGAAAATGTTTGAGAGAGAAATAAGGTGAATGATTGATAGTCCTAATAAATCTTAATTAACACAAAAAGATATGAAGACAATTTATATATAAATTGTGCTATCGCAGAGTAGCCGTTCTAGCTTGCATGCCAAACTTTCGGTAGGCCTTAAAGAGGTTCTGGAGAACCATCCAGCAGCTCAGGAGGGGTCGGAGGAGCCTTGCTCAAGCTGTGTTGAGCAAAGGTGGAGAAACTCTGACCTCAAATGAGGACATTGTCGGGATGTGGAAGGAACACTTTGAGGAACTCCTGAACCCGAGAGATATGCCTCCCTTACAGGATGCAGGGCCAGAGAGTTCTGGGGTATCAAAGTCCATTTCCCTGGTGGAAGTCATGGAGGTAGTTGGGAAGCTCCTCAGTGGCAAAGCTCCGGGGGTGGATGAGATTCGCCCAGAACTGCTTAAGGCCCTGGATGTTGTGGGGCTGTCATGGCTGACACACCTCTGCAATGTTGCGTGGACCTCGGGGACAGTGCCTTTGGATTGGCAAACCGGGGTGGTGGTCCCTATATTTAAGAAAGGGGACTGGAGAGTGTGTGCAACTACTGGGGTATCACACTTCTCAGCCTCCCCGGGAAAGTCTATGCCAGGGTGCTGGAAAGGAGACTCCAGCCGATAGCTGAACCTCAGATTGAGGAGGAACAATGTGGATTCCGTCCTGGCCGTGGAACAGTGGACCAGCATTTCACCTTCTCACAGATAACTAAGGAGGCATGGGAGTTTGCCAATCCAGTCTACATGTGTTTTGTGGACTTGGAGATGGCCTACGACCATGTTCCTTGAGAAATTCTGTGGGAGGTGCTTCGGGAGTACGGGGTGCCGGGGCCACTACTGTGCGCCATTCGGTCTCTGTACATTTGGAGTGAGAGCTGTGTCCGCATACTCGGCATGAAGTCAAGCTCGCTCAATATGGGTGTTGGACTCCGCTAAGGTTGTGCCTTTTCTCCATTCCTGTTTGTGATTTTCATGGACAGGATATAGAGGTGCAGCCGAGGGCAGGAGGGCATTCTATGTGGGGGCCGGAAGGTGATGTCTCTGCTTTTTGCGGATGATGTTGTACTTTTGGCACCGTCACATGGATGCCTCCAGCACGTGCTGGAACGGTTTGCAGCCGAGTGTGAAGCGGTTGATATGAGGATCAGCACCTCCAAGTCTGAGTCCATGGTTCTCTCACGGAAAAGGGTGGCATGCCCCTTTCAGGTAAGGGGAGAAAATGTACCCCATGTGGGGGAGTTTAAGTATCTTGGAGTCTTATTCGCGACTGAGGGGAAAAGGGAGTGTGAGATTGACTGCAGAATGGGAACAGTGGCAGCAGTAATGTGGACGCTGTACGGGACTGTAGTGGTGAAGGGGGAGCTAAGCCATAAGGCAGAGCTCTCCATTTACCAGTCAGTCTACATCCCTACCCTTCCCTATATTCATGAACTCTGGGTAATGACCAAAAGAATAAGATCACGGATAAAAGTGGCTGAAATTAGTTTTCTCCGTAGGGTGGCGGGACTCATTCTCTGTGACAGGGTGAGGAGTTCGGCCATCTGGGAGGAACTCAGAGTAGAGATGCTACTCCTCCGCATTGAGAGGAGCCAGTTGAGGTGGTTTGGGCATCTGGTAAGGATGCTCCCTAGGCACATCCCATTGGAGGTGTTCCAGGCATGGCCAACTGGGACGAGACCCTGAGGTCGGCCCAGGACCCGCTGGAGAGATTATATCTCCCAGTTGGCCTGGGAGCGGCTGGGGATCCCCCTGGTTGAGCTGGAGGAAGTTGCAGGGGACAGGGATGACTGGGCCTCTCTGCTCTCCCTATTGCCACCGCTACCCTAATGGACTAAGCGGTAAAGAAAATGGATGAATGGATCTAGAGTGGCACATGCCACAAGATATAGCAGCACGTGCCAATGCATGAAAAATGTGTGGCACGTCTGGTAGTGATTGACAGATGCCATTGTATCTTGAGATATTGTACCTGGGTGACACTTGTGGAGTCGGTAGCTTAGACAGGCTATTTCGTATATGTGTGTGTGTGTGTGTGTGTGTGTGTGTGAGTGAGTGAGTGAGTGATGCTCCTAGAGGTACATTTTAATGGTTTATGGAATTAAAGTCTGAAACCAGACATAATTCTGTACTGTATGGCTCTACAAACTGAAAGAACAGACAGCTTCATTATCTGTAAAGCTATTACCTTAATGGTTTCAACCTGAAAGAATTAAACTTAATTCACTTTAAAACATTCACAGTCTCTTCACATTCACTACTTTTGTAAGTGTATAAAGAAGGTTAAGGATGTGAAAGGTTCTAGTTTATAAATATGAATGTAATGAAATTTCAAATACAAATGAGGACATGAAAGTGGCCTTTCTCACACCACCAGCTGTGATGTCAACTTTCAAGACTTCTTCTAGAAGCAGGTTTTTCCAGTGCTGTTCGAAATATCAGGGATGCTGTCATGTACATTGTGTGTATTTTTTTTAATGAGTTGAACCATTTTAATGTATCTGTATTTTCTAGGGTACCACTGTGAGACCTCTGCTGACATGAACATGAGGGCATTTTGCTTTCCTCTTGTAGAGAACACTTTAGTTGATGTTGTGCTCTTGGTTTAGACACTGCTTGCAGTTAGGGAGAGGTGAAAGGCACTAATGTCTCCCTGCAACAATGTCTACCTTGTATGTGCATTGCATGTTTTTGCAACAGTATACATAAATCTGTGTATTTAAGCACTCATTCTCACTTAAGCATTTGACAAAGGCGCACACATAACATCTATGTGTGTGTGTGAATAGGTAAAGGAACAGATAACATCTCCGTGTGAAGACACATAATCTCTCTTTTTGTGATCTGATGACGATAAATATGTGTGCCAAACTTCGTCTCCCACTTTCTTCTCTTCTCCTTGACCTCAACCTCTACTCCCAGAAAACTTATTGACACACTATTTACACACCATAGCACCCAAACTCTTTTACCAGTGACATATTATATTACATATAAATGTCTTGTGTCTGTTTCTTTTCATGTCTGCTGGTTAGGTTATATATAGTAATGGAAGTACTGTTGGCTAAATGGAGGAGTCTTAATGTAAAAAAGATTGCAAGTTAATTTAAAATACAGATAAAATACAGATAATTAATATGTGGTTAAATATCAGTGGCTTTAAATATCATTTATGCAATCAATTGGGAGGAATGATGGATTAAGGTATATATTCCTCTTTTGGTATTTTTTACAATGTGAGAGGAAGGGAAGTATACATTAAAATGTATGCATTAATTTATTTGCTATTCATATTTTTGTCATCCTGTATTCAAATTATGATGGATAGCCTTTTGGTTTTAGATGGCATCTCTAGACCTATGTTTACACAGGATTGTGAGGTGCCAGTTCATAGATGTCCAGGACACTAGTGATTTCAACTGTAGGTACCCTTCATATGTAATTCCAGACAAAGGACAAAAGGTGCCACTGTATAATCTTGTCATATTCCACATTGTTAGTCTACAGATGATCTAAGCCAAACCTGATTGTAAATTCTTGGTGGCAATTGTCCCTTTTCTCTCTGTAAATTTTACAGTTGTTGCCATCATTCTACAAAGACAGTGGAAACCCTTTCCACATGATTTCTGTTACTGACACACACACACACACTATGAAAATTGGAACTGAGTTCTAGCTGTTAACTGTCAGCTTGCTAAAAGGTGCAATATGTAAAAATTTTCATGTAATATTCACCTTTTGTTTTTGCCAATGTGTGAACGGCTTGTAACACAACTTAAAAAATGAGCCCTTCCCGGACTTCCTAGGTTGCCTATTAAAGCCTTTTCTCACAAACTTTTTCATATAATGAAAAGTTAAGCAGTTTAAATAGTTAAGCTGTCAGAGCACAGTGACCATTTTCAAAATTAAACGCCTGTTGTTTAATCAAAGCAATAAAATACCAACATGTGCTATTAAATGACAATGGCTTTATTACAAGAAAACAAAATACATTTCATGCATAACGCGTGTTACACTGGAACACGAAACAGACCTAAACTACAGTGTAAACAATCCTTTTTGCTTATCTATTAAATTTAGTAGCGGGTTGCTGATAAAAGCTCATGTCTGGAAGCAAGGTGCTTTATCCAGTATGTCAGTGCGCCATCACTACCGTTGACTAAATCGCCGCATGTCGTTGACAGCGTCTACAGTATGCCTTAAAATACAGTGACATGTGTCAGTCGACCAGACGTGCCACAAATTTCAGTGGCACATGTCTCTAACGACCGGAAATGCCACAAAATACAGGGGAACGTGTCACTAAAAACCGAAAATGGCGCAAAAACCAGCAGCATATGCCACCGGATGTGCACAACTTCCAGCGGTATGTGCTAGAGGCACGAAAACGTAATATGCCATACCACTAAATGTTAATACCCCTTCTCTAAATTTCATCCACCGCATGCAAGAAGGAAGATACAGAAAAACAATGTGCGCTATTTGTGTGCGACTGAACACTTTTAAATAATCCACAGCGACCTCGTGAGGCTGAACAATAACATTACTTTGTGTCAAGCACATTCGCGTGTAATCAGCGGGTCCAATGGAAGTAATTTTCGTGGCTAATGGGTGTGTTTTAACGCCCAATATCCAATACAAATGCGTTCTGAATGTAACTGACGTTTATATTATCCAACTACATCTCAACTTTTCAAAACGTTGTCCAATCCAGTTGCCTAGCGCACATCGACATTCACCAAATAAGTCATTTGACAACGCTAGTTTTCGATATGAGAGAACTATGGCTTCCTCCTTGATTAAGTGGTTAAGAGGATTTAATTTTTTTTTCTTAATATGTCTCCTGTCCGTATCGGCTTTTTTGAATTTAGAAGAATTAAATGAAATGAAATATGGAATACAGATTCTGCCCGATCCTGTTATTATGGGGCAGGTAAGATTGTTTTTGCCATAACTGCAGCTAACTTGTTTGTTTGCTAGGCAGTCAGCTGTAAGCTTCATGTGCAGCTTGACTGTAAACAGAAACAGACAGCTGCATATGTATGTAAATACGACAGTTTTTGCTACTATACTCAGCTTCTGGTGGTCTTATACAGAATTGTTAAGATGGTTAAATTACGGGGAATTAGCTAGCTCACGTGACAGCAAATTGTTATTATGCGTCTAATACCTGCTATATTTCATAAGAATTCATATGATTGTAACCCCAATGTGAGTAATATATGGTAATGTTTCTTGTTTGTTGAGCTCGTCTTTTCTGTTAGGAGAATATACAGCTCTGGAAAAAATTAAGAGACCAATGCAAAATTATCAGTTTCTCTGGATTTTCTGTTTATAGGTATGTGTTTTATGATTTATTGATTTTTGTTTATTCTATAAAGTACTGACAACATTTCTCCCAATTTATTTGCAGAAAATGACTGGCCTACCAACTGCTCAAATAACAAAAAAGATGGTGTTCTCAGACCTCGAATAATGCAAAGAAAACAAGTTCATTTTAAACAACACAATACTAATGTTTAACTTAAAAAGAGTTCAGAAAACAATATTTGATGGAATAACCCTGATTTTCAATCACAGCTTTCATGTGTCTTGGCATGCTCTCTACCAGCCTTTCACATTGCTGTTGGGTGACTTTATCCCACTCCTGATGCAAAAATTCAAGCAGCTCGGCTTTGTTTGATGGCTTGTAGGCATCCATCTTCATCTTGATCACATTCCAGAGGTTTTCAATGGGGTTCAGGTCTGGAGATTGGGCTGGTCATGACAGGGTCTTGATCTGGTTGTCCTCCATCCACACCTTGATTGACCTGGCTGTGTGGCATGGAGCATTGTCCTGCTGGAAAAACCAATCCTCAGAGTTGGGGAACATTGTCAGAGCAGAAGGAAACAAGTTTTCTTCCAGGATGAATCGGCCTGATTCCAGCCTTGCTGAAGCACCCCCAGATCATCACCGATCCTCCACCTGGTCGTCTAATGATTAGACAGAGACCTGGATAGGCCTTCAATCCAAAGTGGCTCGCACCCACTGTGAAATTTGGTGGAGGATCGGTGATGATCTGGGGGTGCTTCAGCAAGGCTGGAATCGGGCAGATCCGTCTTTGTGAAGGACACATGAATCAAGCCACGTACAAGGTTATCCTGGAAGAAAACTTGCTTTCTTCTGCTCTGACAATATTCCCCAACTCTGAGGATTGGTTATTCCAGCAGGACAATGCTCCATGCCACACAACCAGGTCAATCAAGGTGTGGATGAAGGACCACCGGATCAAGACCCTGTCATAGCCAGTCCAATCTCCAGACCTGAACCCCATTGAAAAATGTGACCAAGAGGAAGATGGATGGCCACAAAGCCGAGCTTCTTGAATTTTTGCGCCAGGAGTGGCATAAAGTCACTCAACAGCAATGAGAATGACTGGTAGAGAGCATGCCAAGACACATGAAAGCTGTGATTGAAAATCAGGGTTATTCCACTATATATGAATTGTTTAAAACCTTAGTATTGTGTTGTTTATAAATGATTATTAATTGTTTTCTTTGCGTTATTCAAGGTCTGAAAACACTGCATCTTTTTAGTTATTTTGACCAGTTGTCATTTTATGCAAATAAATGCTCTAAATGACAATATTTTTATTTGGAATTTGGGAGAAATATTGTCAGTACTTCATAGAATAAATTTTTTTTTTCATTTTACTCAAACCACATACCTAGAAATGGCAAATCCAGAGAAACGGATCATTTTTGCAGTGGTCTCTTAAATTTTTCAGAGCTGTATATAAAGCATTGCAGTAGACAAACCGCTCTCTCGCTTACAGTTTCTCCTTTTCCAATGCCCTTTCTGTTTCACTCATGTTCTTTCTGTTATTATTTATAGTTGGAAGATGCGATGTTGGTTTCTAACAAATACAAGCAGCTGTATGAATGTCGGTTGCCTGCTCAGGCAGTGCGCTTCCATCAGGACCCGGTGTCGGAGCCTGACGTGCAGGGCTACAGCGGCCCAGGAGTCCCTGAGCTCCTCATGCCCATGCAGACTGCAACCTGCTTGGTTAAGGTTGACATCTCTTCCAAAATTACAATGACCTAAACACTACTGGGCATACACAACTATTGGCCTAGAAATTAGTGAATGCATTGTATGAATCACAAAATGTTATTTGGTAAAGCACCCTCAGAGATGTGTCAGTGTTTGAGTCTATAATTAATAAATAATTACCATTTGCTTAGTCCTTTTGTTCCTGAAATTAAGTGATTTGCAAACAATGAACTACTTGCTACAGTGGCTTTCAAGTATGGTTGTCAGCCATCCAGGATTTTCCAGGATCGTCCTGGTTTTTAGCCATTTGTCCTTAAAAAAAATTTAATTCCAGTCTGGAACACAAAATGTCCAGGAATTTCAATATTTTCCCGACGTGTTCACACAGATGAACCCTTGTGTGTAAGCACACTATGCAAGGAGGACAATTAAATGCATTCTCATATGAATAATGAGAAATGCTGATTAATTTAAGTGAACTGGTTTGTTCGGATGTTAGAGATTTTTCACTTTTGTGATCTTTTTGAATTCTTTAAACTTTAGTCTACTTTCTATAATTATTATTAGGTTCGTAATGCCCAACACTTAAAAAAAAAAGCCTAATTTTAAGATTTATGCATTTAAATTTCACAGCAAATTCTTTACAATCCTTTAGAATTATCTTTTAATTAGTAAAACTTAAAATATATTAGATTTTTTTTTTTTTTACTTAATTTTGTTAAAGATTATTCAATTAAATTTGATGGAAATTTATTAAATTAAAACGCGTAAATCTCGAAATGCGTTCTGTAAATCTTGAAAATATATTTTATTTAGGGAATGTTTATGTACATTTATTTGATTTCCTTCGGTTTAAATGTACAAATGTTTTTTTTTTACTTTATACATAAATATTTATACATTTTAAAGCATTTAAATGTTCAGTGTTAACCATAAACTCAAGAAAACTGCTTAGGGCTAGAATAAGTAAATAATATGTTAAACCTGAACACCAAAAATGTCTATCACAAACTTCCATCAGATTGAATCGAATAATCTTAAACAAAATTAAAACAATTTTTTTTTTTTAGTGTATTGAAACTGTTTGATTGAATGATATGCTATATTTGTGGTAATTTCCATATAAAAACAAGTCAATCATAAATAATGTTTTATATCTTGTATGATGGCCAGCAATACATTTTTCAGTCATTGATCAGATGGCCAGGAATTTTGTAGGGCCAAGGTTGCAACACTACCTGAAACTTTTTTTGTCTTCTGTTTATAGACCAAAGACTGGTGGACATATGAGTTCTGCTACGGCCAGCACATTAGGCAATACCACTTAGAAGGTATGTTAAATCAATTGTGTTATGTATCTTTAATAAGATTGTCTAATGTAAGTCCTACAATGTCTAAAAGCAGTCTGAAATGTTAAATATCATTTAAGATTTCATACAACTTTGGATTTGTATAGTGTGGCTGTGATCTTGCTCTTGTTCTGGCTTTAGCTTTGATCTTTTGAGGACAGTTTGAAATGTTAAACTTGATAAAATGCTAAAGAATATGATCACATCTCCACTGCCTAAAACAATCCTGAAATGGGTTTGCTTGGCATTTGTTATTGGGAAATCAATATGTAGCTGGGTGCACATCCTGTATACACTTGTGTATTGACTTTTGTCAAAGATGCTGAGTGGTCTCTGTTGTTTAAACTATGCAAGATTAAAAGAGTACAATGTCTTTGCTTCTAGATTCAGAGATCAAGGGAGATGTGCTCTTTTTGGGATATTATGATTCTGAGTTTGACTGGACCAATGAAACTGCCAAGGTAAGAGATAAGTTTAATGTGCTGTATTTACTTGTTACAAATTCTCTCTTTTCTCTTTTCAGAGTTTCAGAAAGTGAAGGAATTAGTGATGCACCAGTATAAAAATTGGTCAGATTCCGCCTATAACTATTTTCAATTAGCCAAAATGTATAGCTGTGCTGATTAATTATCAAGAAAAGTTCAACATAAACATTTGTAGCCTATTTGGGATTATTAGAAGAACTTGATTGGAATACCTAGAATACCTACCTAAATACAACACAACTGGTGACATTAGTGAGCCTGTAATCCTATGTTACACTCTTGAATTAAAAATATGGACAATCCGTTTACGTTATATATATATATTTTTTAATGACCCTCCCGAAAATATCTTCCGAAACGAGAGGCTGCAGAAGGTACAAAATGCTGAAATCTTTATAGTTGTGTGGGAACGTGCAAGCCCAGAAAAATAATTAACAGATGGCTGATGATCAAATTTGTTATTTGTCTGCAGTAAAATATTTGACTGCTTATCCTAATGCCTCCTGTTAATTGTTTAACATAATTTTACATTTAATAAGACAGTTAATTTTCAATACAGTTAATTGTTTTGATTAACTTCAGTTAAAATAATTATTTTCTGTCTACAGTTTAAGAATTTGAGACAGCTTTTGATATGAATTACACTGTCGTCTAAATTTCTGCATTAAAATTTAAATGATGACATTCACATTGAAGTGTCCCCACCCCATTTTTTTCAACAAAATCACACACTGATAATAACTGATGTCACCGATGTTATAAACATATTATTTTGTGTGTTAATAAAACACAAGAGTTTTATGTGTTATGATTGAATTCAAGGACCACAACACTATAATGTACAGCATCTTTTAAATATTGGTATGAAAAATAAATTAATAATAATAACAGGCCTATTCTTGGAATTAGAAAAAAATCAAATAGAGGAGGGACTTCTGGAATGTTGGTTGGTTAGTCTTCAAAAGACTGGTGACTCTGGTCAGAGAGTAGTGCTCAGAGTAACAACCAATGGATTTTAATGATGAATTGGGTATTATACCTCAAGGAGAGCAATAAGCTCATATTACTTAACTACCGGCACAGGCATGATTTGGATCTAAAATAAACTGTCATAGACTACATATTTATTACATCAGTAACATTAATAGAAGTTTTGTAAATATTTGTCAATTAATAAACACATTTTTATGCATAAATCACACAGCTTGCACTATGGTTAAATACTTCTGGAATAACTTGAAACAAGAGTTCAAAATTAAATATGCTATAACATCCAATGCCAAGAATAAAACATAGTCACTATTATCAACCAATACCAATATGGTCAACAATATATAATTCATCCCTATTAGGAATAAATTAATACTTACTTCCCTATTAAATATATATGTTATGTATGTTTCTGTACTTAAAATGATAAAATGTGAAAATAAACATTTATTTTCTGCTTATTGACTTTTGTTAAGGTTTGTTAAAATTGAAAATGTATCCTCTTGTCCTCTCTTTAGGCCTCTAAGCAGCATAAACTTAAAAGGTATCACAGTCAGTCATATGTCAATGGCTCCAAATGTGAACTGAACGGCAACCCCAGAGAGACAGAAGTCAGAGTAAGAGCACATACACTGACAACAACATCCACCTGCTTTTTTGTGGGCCATGGGGAAAATTAAAAATTGTTTACTTTTCAGATCAATCATTATATACCATTATTAATAACTTCATTATTATAGAAATATAACTTCATATAGAACAACAAAAAGACCTTTAGGAGCGAGCTGTTGTCATCATGTGCTACTGTTTAAAGGGACCACATCCAGTGGCAGTGATAATCTAATTAGTCATTGCTTTTTTTTTTTTTTGTACAGTTTGTGTGCGAGGAGGGCTCAAGTGACTTTATTGCACGGGTGGATGAACCTCAGTCCTGTCGCTACGTCTTGACAGTGCACACATCTCGCACATGCCAGCACCCGCTCCTGCGCCCACCTTCCACTGCAAAGCCACAAGGCATTGTGTGCCAACCTGCTCTAAGTGCCCAGCAGTACATGGACTATGTCAAGTCTCAAGTCTGTAAGTGTGAGAAGAGTGGTGTCTTCGTTTACATTGTGAAAAAAGTTGGAACAATGTTTTTGTGCAAAAGAAGCATTATAATTGAGAAGTTAGCTTTTTTTCTTTCTTTCTTTTTTCTTTAATCAATCAGGCAGGGTGTCACATAATGAAGAACCTGGAAAAATCTGGGAATTTATGTGTTTTCCAAACCTGGAAAAGTCATGGAAATTAATAAAATTTTAAGAGTCATGGAGTGTTATGTAGTAAATATACATTTTACAATCTTCTGTTCTGCTGTAATATTTTACAGTACATTAAAGTACTGTACGTTATGCCAGTAGTATTAGGCCACGACCACACTAATATGTTTTCATTTGAAAATGTATTAATTTAGTCACATTTACACCTCTCATCCATACTAGAATGGCATTTTTCTCCACCGAAAAGGGAGGGTTTTGAAAACTCTCTTCCTTACCATATACTTAAGAAAACAATGACTGAAACTGACACTGAAAAGTGAGTTTTGAAACAAAAAACAGATAAGTGTGAATGTGGCCTTGGACTCGGAAAACTCTAAGCATTTAGGTTTCAGAAGACCTTAAAGGGATAAATCACACACACAAAAAAGAAAATTGTCATCATTTACTCACCCTCATGTTGTTCCAAATCCATTTTAATTTTTTTCTCTCTCTGTGGAACACAAAAGGAGGTTTAGGTTACGCAGAATGACGGCCTCAGTCAGCGTCAGTGAATGAGACTAACATACTGCCCAACATCTTTTTGTGTGTTCCACGGAAGACAGGAAGTCATACTGGCTTGGAACAACATGAGGATGAGTAAATTATGACGTTTTTTTTTTTTTTTTGCTGATCTATCCCTTTAATAAGTTTAATCAGACTGTAGTAGTCTGATTTTGACGACGTGAATTCTGTCTTTTGTCTACTCTCTTCACTATTCATGGAAAATGTCTTCACTGTGGAAGTAATGTCCTTGAGATGATGTCTCCAGAGAAGCAATCAGCCTACATTTAATCATACTCTGTCCTCTAAGTGATGCATTATTTTTAACACTTTGACATCTGTCTCTGTATCTCTCTCCCTCTCTCAGCTGACACTAAACGTAAAGTGGAGCAGATCTCAGAGGAGCTCAGGAACCTAGATGAAATTCTGTCAAAAGATGACGAGAACAAGGGATTGCAGGATGACAAAACAGATGAGGATACTGCAGTCGTTTCAGATGAGACAACAGTTCCAGGGTCAGAGACCAAAGGTAGTATCCAGGCAGTGATGTGATTGCTATGATTGTTTTTTGTCCAGTTTCTTGTCCATATATACTATAATTATTGCTTTTGTATCTTTCTCAGTCAGTTTAGTAGCAGCTGCTTTACAGCATTGTCCTCTCTGCCTCTTTAACCCTTTGGGGTCTTAGGGTGTTTTGGGCCCTGGAGAAGTTTTGACATGCCTTGACATTTGTGCTTTTTTCAGTTGCTTAAAAACATATTAATGGCTAAAGTCTGATAACACTGTGTTCAGCATAAACTGGGCTACAATAATATGTGAGCAACATTGTATGTACTTTTTTGTATTTTTGAGAAAATAACGTTAATGCTTGTTTTTTGAAAAAAACAAACATTTTAAGTCACTGAAATAAGACCATATAACACATACTAAACATTTGTTCACAAGACTTTTGAGAACTGGATCTTGTAGCCTAGAGTTTTTGCTACAAAATGATGTGAAAACCATCCTGATCACTTATTCATACAAAACAATATAGTCATTTAACTTTTGTAAGACACTTTTAGTGTTAGAAAGGCCATATGCGAGGAGGTGTGGATGATCACGAATATTGTTGTGATTCACACCTGAGGAGACAAAGACCCCTCCCCTGAGAGAGAATGAATGTGAGGAGACTTAATGATTGAATCAAGTTTAAGTTAAAAGAAGTAATCTGATTATACATTTTCTTTACATAAAGACTTTACTTAAAAACTTTACACCTACACTACCATTTAAAAGTTTTAGATTGGTAAGATTTTTTTAATGTTTTTAAAAGAAGTCTCTTCTGCTCACCAAGGCTGCATTTATTTGATCCAAAATACAGCAAAAACAGTGATATTGTGAAATATTTTTACAATTTAAAATAACTGTTTTCTATTTGAATATATTGTTAAATGCAATTTATTCCTGTGATCAAAGCTGAATTTTCAGCATCATTACTGCAGTCTTCAGTGTCACATGATCCTTCAGAAATATGCTGATTTTCTAATATGGGCATATTTACAGCACATTTTACACATTTATACCCGAACAGATATTTGCAAGCACAAGCTTCATTGATGATAATGAGGCAGCATAAACACTAGTTAAAATATCATCTAAACATTCATATTATTTTTATATCGTATTACATATCATATTTATATCATACAGCATACAATGTAAATACCTGCTTTAGCCGAAACAACATTTAAATGTAACTAAAACTCGCCTATTAGGACATATTTCAAATTTCAATACTTTGAATACTGGCTGGTAAGTCTGGAAATAGTCCAACTAGTAAAATATGTACATGTTTATATAAATAGCATGTCAACTAATGTAAGTAAAGACTTACTCATCCAAAATTGTATCCTCGGCTGGATCAAGTCGCTCTTCAAAATGCAAACGTTCATCGTCGGAGTCTCGCTCTTCTTCTGAGGAAAATGTGAACACTTCTGTCTTGTTGTTATTGTGAGTGTACACAAATAAAAGTAGACCCATTATAGTCTCTAATGATGTCTTACACTTATCTGTATGCCCAAAAAGTATGGAGTATTTTAAGTTGTTTCCGCTGTTATGAGGGAAAAAATCCAGCAGGATGTGCCGGCGTGTCCATCGACCCCTGAGGGTTAAACAGTATTACATCTGTGTGATTTTGTGTGTTAATAGAGGCTGAGGCAGCTGAGGGGGATTCGGTGAGTGAAGAGGCAGAGGACAAGGACTTCTGGGAGGGTGTTACCAAACCAGCCAGCACAGAGTCAAGCACACCCGACTCCGAGGTACAGTCTTACCTAAAGCACCTGCTCACTCCATTCTCTATCGTGATGTAAACCACATGTACTTACCATGGCCTTGACAGCTGTGTAAAGATGTCACTAACTCTGTCAACTGTTGAAGGAGCACTAATGATGATCGTGTTTTACAACTGTCTTACAGAGCCCTCAGGAGCCTCAGGACAGTAAATTGCACAAGAATGACAGTAAGACAATTTATTTAAATGTTTACATGTTCCTCACCTAAATAATAGTAATAAATTAAAAAAAAAAATCTAAAGGTGGAGTGCGTTATTTCTGCACTATTACCATTGGTCAAACACTTCACTGTAAACTTAATGTGAACTTATGCACACATTTTTCCTTTTGTTCAGTATTTGGGGAAGAAAAGTTTAATTTCAAAATCATCACTGACCCTGCAGACCTGATGAAGTTTGTACAACACCTCAAAGAGAGTAATCAAAAGGTGAGTATTGCAGGCACTTGCTTTATAGACACTCTCATCTCCTATTGCAGACCATACCACTCACTACTCATTGATTTGTCATCCCATGCTGTATGTTTGTGCAGTGTCATGTCATGTAACAGTATGAGGACTGTCTCTTTCCAGATGCACATCCATCTATTTTTGCTCTACTGGAAGAATTGTAATGCAGAAAATAATGCCCTCTTTATATTAAAGATATATTTATATTCTAGTGCTACACCAATATATCAGCCATGATTAATACCCCAATATTTGGCCATTTTGAAATTATCAGCCAATAACCATGCCATTTCCTAAATCTTCTGACAGCCTTGGATAATGCACCTTTGCTGTTTTCAAATATTTTGTGTATTTTGAGTAAATATTCTGTACAATAACTGTTCAGTTTGAAGGGGTTGTACATCATATTGAATTATTTCCTTAAGGTCCACTTATAAAGTAAAAAGCCCTTTCACATCAAACAACAAAGCGCAATTTTATGTTTTACAATTGTTTTTTTACAATAAGCGTATTATTTTTTTATTTATTTTAATTAAATTTTTTTGCGATGAAACCCCATAGGGCAATAAAATGTAAGTTTTAGGTGATGGTGCGTGGAGCCTTTGCCGTACACATATCATCGCATAAATATGCAAACATTCACACATTTGCCTTGTGTGTGAGTGTGGCAGGATGAACGAGGCAAAGACAATTATTCTCAAGTGCACAGTCCCACAAAGTGGGTGTTTTATTGTGACGATAGATAATAGAGGAACTTAATGGTGCATGGTGTCTTCGGTGCATTCCACGGTTGATTGGCAAATGAACTCCAATTCCAGGGTGACGCTGAAATGCACGGAATACTCGCCACATTCACCCCCCCCCCCCCCCACAAGCGGCGTCCTGGACCTGGAAGCACACAGAGGGGATGGGGGGGAGGGAGTGAACTTTTACACAGACCTGACCTTCCTTTGAACATCCTGGACAGGCCATCCGCATTGCCATTGGCTGCCCCACTCGATGTTGCACCTTGAAATGGAAGTCCTGGAGGGTGAGGAACCAGCGGGTTACCCTGGCATTCGAGTCCTTCACTCGTGCCATCCATTGCAATGGGGTGTGGTCAGTCAGCAGAGTGAAGCTCCAGCCCAGTAGATAGTAACGTAGCTCCAGGATGGCCCACTTTATGGCCAACGCTTCCTTCTCCACTGCTGCATACTGGGTTTTGGCTGGGGTCAGCTTCTGGCTGATGTACACTACAGGGTGTTCTTCTCCCTGTTGGACTTGGGACATGACGGCCCCCAATCCCGTATCCGAGGCGTCTGTTTGTAGGAGGAAGGGGCAGCTGAAATCTGGGGCGTGTAGGACCGGAGCTGAGGCCAGGGCGTTCTTCAACTTCTGGAAGGCTTCCTCTGCAGGGCGGCTCCATTGCACATTCTCAGGCTGCCCCTTCTTGGTCAGATCTGTTAGGGGACAGGCTATAGTGGAGAAGTGAGGTATGAAGCATCGATAATATCCCGCCAACCCAAGGAATGCACATACCTGGGTTTTGGTGATTGGTCGGCCGAAGGAGCGTACTGCCTCCTCTTTCTGTTCCTGGGGCATGATCAGACCCCTTCCGATCTGATAGCCCAGGTAGCGTACCTCCGATGCTCCTAGGTGGCACTTCTTTGGATTGGCGGTGAGTCCAGCTTTCCTCAGTTCGGTCAGCACCCTCCACAGACAGTCTAGGTGGTCCTCCCACTGCTCCGAGTGGATTACAACATCGTCCAGGTAAGCCGCCATGTATGCCTGGTGGGGTTTCAGGAGGATATCCATCATCCGTTGGAAGATGGCAGGTGCCCCATGTAGACAGAAGGGTAGCACCCGATACTGCCAGTGGCCACTAGGTGTGCTGAACTCTCTTTTCCCTAGACGATGGGGCTAGGGGTACCTGCCAGTATCCTTTAGTCAGATCCAGGGTGGATATATATCACGCTCGGCCCAGCCGCTCGATGAGCTCGTCCACTCAGGGCATGGGGTATTCGTCGAAGGTGGAAACTTCATTCAACTTCCGGAAATCGTTGCAGAAGCGGAGGGTGATATCGCCCTTCGGAACCATCACAATCGGGCTGGACCAGGAGCTTCTGGACTCTTCGATGACCCTGAGTTGTAGCATCCATTGCACTTCCTCCTCTATAGCCTGTTGGTGAGCCTCCGGGACCTGGTAGGGATGCTGCTGCACGATGGTTCCAGGAGGTGTGCGAATTTCACAGTGGATCATGTTGGTCCGCCCAGGGCAACTTAAAAACAAGTCACTGAACTATCTGACCAGGGCTTCCGATACCTTCCTTTGATTCGCGGAGAGTTGGTTTCCCAGATCTACCACTGGGGCCTCTGTTTGGGCGTACCCGACGACCCGTCTCTCGGGATCGGCCCAGCGGTTGAGGAGGTTAATATGGTAGATCTGCTGTGCTCGTCTTCGTCCCGACTGCCAGATGTGATACATTACTGGCCCTGTCCATTCCACCACGGTGTAGGGACCCTGCCGTGGCACAGGGAATCAGCACCAGGATCCGGTCTCTGAGGTGAAATTCACGAGCTTGGGCAGGGCGGTCATACGTGCGCTGCTGGGCCCGTTGAGCCTCTGCCAGATGTTTGCGCACCAGGGGCATCACATTCTTGATCCTCTCTCTCATCTCACGTACATGCTCAATTACTGTTCGGTGCGGCGAGGGCTGTTGCTCCCAAGCCTCCCGGGTGACGTCTAGCAGGCCCTGGGGCTGGCGACCGAACAGTAACTTGAAGGGTGTGAATCCAGAGGATGCCTGAGGCACTTCCCTGATGCCGAACAGCATGCAGGATATCATGAGGTCCCAATCGCGCCCATCCTCGGTTACCACCCGCTTCAGCATCCGTTTTAGGGTCTGGTTGAAACGCTCCACTAATCCGTCCATCTGGGGGTGGTAAACCAAGGTGCAGAGTTGTTTCACCTGCAGCAGCTTGCACACATACACACATACATATGGGTAGTGCAAATCTAATACAATCTGTTATGTACAGTGCAAATACAAATCTGTTATGTACAGTGCAAATGTTTTTTTGTTTTTTGTTTTTCAGAGGAATGAAATGGCAGAAGAGGTTGGATGTGTTGGATAAATATAAAAAAGACTAAACTCTGTATTGCACATAGTTATTGCTCAATGGGGCAATTTAACTGTTCATGAGATGGATAGCCTGAGGGAAAAAACTGTTCCTGTGCCTGACGGTTCTGGTGCTCAGAGCTCTGAAGCGTCGGCCAGAAGGCAACAGTTCAAAAAGGTAGTGGGCAGGGTGAGTGGGGTCCAGAGTGATTTTTCCAGCCTTTTTCCTCATTCTGGAAGTGTATAGTTCTTGAAGGGGGGGCAGGGGGCAACCAATAATCCTCTCAGCAGTCTGAACTGTCCTTTGTAGTCTTCTGATGTCTGATTTCATAGCTGAACCAAACCAGACAGTTATTGAAGTGCAGAGGACAGACTCAATGACTGCTGAGTAAAACTGTATCAGCAGCGCCTGTGGCAGGTTGAATTTCCTTAGCTGGCGAAGGAAGTACAACCTCTGCTGGGCCTTTTTCACAATGGATTCAATGTGGGTCTCCCACTTCAGGTCCTGTGAGATGGTAGTGCCCAGGAACCTGAATGACTCCACTGCTGCCACAGTGCCGTTTAGAATGGTGAGGGGGGTCAGTGTTGGGGTGTTCCTCCTAAAGTCCACAATAATCTCCACCGTTTTGAGCATGTTCAGCTCAAGGTTGTTTTGACTGCACCAGACAGCCAGCTGTTCAACCTCCCTTCTGTATGCAGACTCATTGTCATCTCAGATGAGGCCGATGACAGTGGTGTCGTCTGCAAACTTCAGGAGCTTGACAGAGGGGTCCTTGGTGATGCAGTCATTGGTGTAGAGGGAGAAGAGTAGTGGGGAGAGCATAAATCCCTGGGGGGCACCAGTGCTGATTGTACAGGTGCTAGAAGTGAGTTTCCCCTGTCTCACAAGCTGCTGCCTGTCCGTCAGAAACCTGGTAATCCACTGACATGGGAACAGAGAGTTGGTGTAATTTATTCTGGAGTATAGCTGGGATGATGGTATTGAAAGCTGAACTGAAGTCCACAAAAAGGATCCTTGCATATGTCCCTGGTCTGTCCAGATGTTGCAGGATATGATGCAATCCTATGTTGACTGCATCATCCACAGACCTGTTTGCTCGATAAGCAAATTGAAGGGGATCTAGAAAGGGTCCAGTGATGTTCTTCAGGTGTGCCAACACCAGTCTCTCAAATGATTTCATGACCACAGACGTCAGGGCGACAGGTCTGTAGTCATTAAGTCCTGTGATTTTTGGTTTCTTTGGGACAGGAATAATGATTAAGCGTTTGAAGCAGCATGGGACTTCACACTGCTCCAGTGATCTGTTGAAGATCTGTGTGAAGATGGGGGCCAGCTGGTTAGCACAGGATCGAAGACACACTGGTGAGACGCCATCTGGTCCTGAAGCCTTCCTCATCTTTTGTTTCCGAAAGACGCGGCTCACATCATCTTCACAGATCTTAAGTGCAGGTTGAGTAGCAGGAGGGGGAGGAGGGGGGTTGCAGGAGGTGTTGGCGTTTGTGTGAAGTGAAGGTCAGAATGGGTGTGGGGTGTGAGATTGGGCCTTTCAAATCTACAGTAGAACACATTCAGGTCATCAGCCAGTTGTTGTTTCCTACAGGGGGTAGGAGTCCTGTAATTTGTGAGTTGTTTCATGCCACTCCACGCTGATGCAGGGTCGTTAGCTGAACTTGTTTTTCAGCTTCTCAGAGTATCTCCTTTTAGCCACTCTGATTTCCCTGTTCAGTGTGTTCCTGGCCTGATGTTCAAACACGCGTTTGGCGCGATATACACACTCACCAGAATAAACGAGGAAAACTTCCGCGGCGAGTAGAACGCTTACAGTTAATAAAGAGCGCTTCCAAATTAGGACAGCACATCCTCTTTAATGTTGTTACATCTGTACACCAACTTTCATTGATATAAAAGCAAGTTCCACCTCCTCTCGTTTTCCCCATTAACTCCGTGATGCGATCCGCTCTGAACAGCTGGAAGCCCGGCAGATGTAACGCGCTGTCCGGAATGGCTTCACTCAGCCAGGTTTCTGTGAAGCACAAGGCAGCAGAGGTTGAAAATTCCTTGTTTGTGCGGGTAAGGAGATGTAGTTCGTCCGTTTTGTTAGGAAGAGAGCAGAGATTCGCTAAGTGAATACTCTGCAGCGCTGTTCGAAATCCGTGCTGACAGAGTTTGACCAGCGCACTGGCTTGTCTTCCTCGCCTGCATCTCCTGAACAACAAAGCCGCGCCTCCAACTAAAATGTCTAGCAAAACGTCTGAATATTCAAAAACCGGGAAAAGATTGTCTGGTACATGCTGTCGAATGTTCAGCAGTTCGTCTTTGTTAAAACTGACTGGAAAAAGATTACTAAACACAGGACAAACAAACAGAAACAACAAAAGAACTGAGGAGCTCCACACCGAGGCAGCCATCCGCGGCGCCATCATGATGATCACTATGACCAGGATGTGCACATGTCCCCGGGCAGACTTCGGCAGTGGTCCCACCAGATCCATCCCGATACGCTTGAAGGGCACCTCGATGATGGGCAGGGGTATGAGGGGGCTGGGGGTAGGTCATCGTGGAGTCGTTCTTTGGCAGACCGTGCAGCTCTGGCAATAGCGCCTCACTTCTGCGTCCAGTCCGGGCCAATGGAACCGGTCCCTAATTCGTCAGGTGGTGTTCTCAATCCCTAAGTGCCCGGCCATGGGATGCGAGTGGGCCAACTCGAGCACGGTCTCCGTCTTCGTACGTGGCACCACCAAGAGGCGTTTTTCCTACCCCTGCCTGTGAGAGACACAGTAAAGCAGACCATTTTCCACAATGAAGTGAGGAGAGGGGTGGGGGGCGGGAAGTCATACCTTGCCGTTGAATACTCTGACCTGGGACCAGCAGTTTCTTAGGCGGTTGTCTTCCCGTTGTTCCTTGCCGAACGCGCCCCCCTCCGTTATCTGTTGGAAGAGGTCCGAATATACATTAGGAGCAATCACTCTCAACTCACCATCTCGTTCGCCAGCAACACCGAGCGTCTCCGTGGTCTTGGACGGGGTCCCCTGCAGTGTTGCCCCCGGTAGCTGGCTGGTTGAACAGCTTGGGCCAACAGCTGTTCAAACCCCGGCCAGTCTTGTCCTAAGAGTAGGGGCACCAGCAGATCTTTGACAATCCCAACCTCCACTGGCCAGCTTCCTGGTTCGGCCTTGATGGTGACTGACCATGTTGGAACGTAGCGCATGTCTCCGTGCACACAGGTGATGGGGATTGAGGCATTGCTGTGTGGTCGGGGGGAAACTATCTGGGGCTGGGCCAGGCTTACTGTGCTCCCGGAATCCAGTAGGGCTTTCACACAGTGGCCCTCGACCTTCACCTCCCTTTCCAGGGCTTCCTGGGGCACTACTCAGTGAACGATGCAACCTGCCAGTCAGGCTCGGGCCTCTGGGGGGTTTGGGTCCTTGGGCATGGGTTCCTCCTAAAAGGAAGGGTGCAAGCGTTCTTGCCCACTCACTCCTATCCCACCCCTCCCTTTCAGCTATCACCTCGAACGTATACAGATACGCCTCCACGTCATCATGCTCCGTTAGCTTGGTGATCAGCTGACTAGCTCGGGCACGGGGTTCGGGGATCGGTACATGAGCAGCGACTTCCAATCGCAGCTGCATGAGCTCCTGTTCCGCCCGCTCTTGATGTGCTGAAAGTTGTTCCTTGATTTGTTGCTGGTGGAGGGAGATGTTTGCGAGCTGACGCATGAGCTCTTCCGTTGTTTCCAGAGAGAGAGCTGGACCTGTGGAAAAACCAGATGGAGAATTGGAGTGTTTCATTGTCTGACCTCATTTTCTTTTTTTGTTATTACATTTTTTTATTGATTCATAAATTAACACAAGAAATACAACAACATCTATATAATGAATCAAAAACTTTTAACATTAAACCCCCACTATATCCCCTCCCCCTACCAAACTCTCAAACCACCCTGACCCCCCCACGAACACCCCTGTGGTCAATAGAATATAGACACACACACACACAGAAAACTAAAACAACAACATAAAATAACATACAATAATCAAGTATAATAATAACTATACAACTATAAACTATAAAACACTATAAATTACTCCCTCCACCGCCCCACCTTGAGATTCCCTCAAAAATGCTAAATAATTGCCCCATTTCTTATTGTAAGTTTCCCTAACCCCCATCCTAATACTCGACCCCTCCTCGAAGGCAGCCACCCTCCCCATCTCCGCGCACCACTCCGGGAACGAGGGTGCTCTATCCGACTTCCAGCTCCTCAAAATAACCTGTCTACCAATCATCACACTGGTCAAAACCCAGTCCTTCATGTGCTTATCTACCAAATCCATGACCTCCCTATCACCCAAAATACAGAGTCTGGGGCAGAACAAGACCTGAGTGCCCAACACATCACACACAAAACTTTGCACCTTCAGCCAAAATTCTTGGATCTTAAGGCACCCCCAAAAAACATGGATGGTGTCTCCATCTTCAGTATGGCATCGCCAGCAGATGGGTGTGTCCTTAAGACCAAGCCTATACAATCTAGAGGGGGTCCAATAAAATCTATGTAAAATCTTAAATTGCATAAGGCGAACCCTTGCATCTCTAGATGCAGACTTTGTTTTTTAGAATCCTTGCCCACATTCCCTCCTCCAATACCAAGTTTAAATCTTTCTCCCATAATCTTTTAAGAGAATTTAAAGCTCGGTCCCCCAGACTCTGAATTAACAAGGAGTAATACACTAATGCCTCATGACCCTTCCCAAAAGCAGCAATCACCACTTCCAGAGTATCTGCCACTCTAGGGGGGTGTATGCTACTCCCAAAAACAGAGCAGAGCAGGTGGCGCAGCTGTAAATACTTATAAAACTGAGATCTGGGAATCCCAAAATGTTGAACCAAATTTTCAAAAGATCTCAATACTCTACCCTCATATAGGTCACCAAGTGCATTAACCCCCCTCACAATCCAATCTGACCAACAGAAAGGGGACTTATTAATGCATAGTTTAGGGTTCTGCCATATGCTTGAGGCAACATTTAAATAAATATCAGAATTAAACACTCTGGACACTTTTGTCCATATCGAGTGTAAATGCAAAATAATGGGGTGCGACTTAACCTCTCCAGCTAGTTTAATCGAAAGGCTTTGCAGTGGCGAGATAGGGGCAAGAACTTCCTTTTCAATACAAAACCAGGGAGGAGCTCTCTCAGGTGGAAGTGACCAATGAACCAAATGTCTAAGACCGCATGCATAATAATAAAATAAAATCTTGGGTAGGCCTAACCCACCTTTGTCAATCGGCCTATGTAATTTACTGAAATTTAACCTGGGACGCTTACCATTCCAAATGAAGGACTTCACTATGCTATCAAATTGCTTAAAATAAGAGAGAGGGACATCTACAGGGAGAGATTGTAGCAGATAGTTAAATTTTGGAATGCAATTCATTTTAATAACATTAACCTTCCCAATCATCGATAAGTGTAATGAAGCCCACCTGTCCACATCATTCGAAAACCTTTTTATTAAGGGATCAAAATTAACTCTGACTAAATCAGACAAATTTGCTGGGAATAAAATTCCCAAATACTTAATTCCCTGTTTGGGCCACATGAAGGCGCCCGGCTGGAAAGCCGTTACTGGACAGTACGCTGTCAAAGCCAAAGCTTCGGATTTAGACCAATTGAATCTGTATCCTGAGAATTTGGAAAAGGAGTTAATAATTTTGTGGAGGCAAGGCATGGATCTAGTGGGGTCGGAGACGAATAATAAAATATCATCTGCGTAAAGCAGAAGCTTATGCGCTACACCTCCCGCCGTCACCCCTGGAAAATCATCCTCCTTTCTTATCGCGGCTGCTAATGGTTCCAGGGCAAGACAGAACAATAATGGGGAAAGAGGGCAACCCTGCCGGGTGCCCCTATCCAGAGTAAAATAATCTGAAATGAACCCATTTGTTTGTACCGCTGCTACAGGGTGTCTATAAAGTAACTTAACCAATAAATGTATTCCCGAACCCATACCTTTCCAAAATCTTGAAAAGATAATCCCATTCTACCATATCAAACGCCTTTTCGGTGTCGAGAGATGGCAGCAACCGGAGATTGATCATTCGCTACTGACCACATGATATTGATGAAACGCCTAATATTATCAGAAGAACTACAGCCTCGAATAAACCCCACCTGATCTATATGTATAAGATATGTCATAACTTTACTTAATCGATTAGCCAGAATTTTGGAAAAATTTTTTACATCTAACTGGATCAGCGAAATTGGGCGGTAACTTTTACACTCGCTTGGATCTTTATCCTTTTTTAGAATCAGACTGATCCGGGCTTGTGTCATGGTTGGCGGAAGCTTTCAATTTTTTAATGAATCAGTATAAGCTTCTAACAAAAGTGGTGCCAGTTCTGTAGCATAAGATTTGAAAAACTCAGTGGCAAAGCCGTCAGGCCCTGGAGCCTTGCCTGTAGGCAGGGACTTAATTAGCTCATCAAGCTCCTCCAAGGTTATCTCAGAATCAAGAGAGTTTTTTTGCTCATTCGTCAGTTTAGGGAGATCTAATTGTTCCACAAAGTTCCTAATATCTTCATCAGTAGACGAAGACGTGGACCTATAGAGATCAAGAACTCTTTAAAAGCATTATTAATATCAATAGCCGAGGTAAATATTTCACCACCAGCAGATTTCACTGAGGGAATGATAGAAAAAGACTCTCTCTGCTTTATATATCTAGCCAAAAGTTTTCCTGCTTTATCACCTGACTCAAAGTATGACTGTCTTGCCCTGAATAACCAAAACTCCACTTTCTGTGACAGAATAGAATTATATCTGTATTTCAAACGAGTCAATTCTCTGAGGCCATCAGATGACATACGGCGCTTCAGCTCTGCCTCTGCACTTTTAATATTTCCTTCCAACTCCACGAGTTCTTGTGCTTTGGATTTTTTGATGAATGAGGCATACTGTATGATCCGACCCCTAAGAACCGCCTTAAGTGCCTCCCAAGCCACGCCCACAGAGGATACTGAGGACCAGTTGGTCTCCATATAATCACTGATTTCAGTCTTTAACATTTGTTGGAAATCAGGATTTTGCAAAAGGGACACATTAAGGTTCCAACTATAAGATTTATTTTTCTCTATATGTGGCATCACCTCTAAACTCACCAGGGCGTGATCTGAGACTAAGATATTTCCAATTGAGCAATCAACAACAGATGAAATAAGGGATTTGGATATTAAAAAAAAAAATCTATTCTAGAATAAATCTTGTGGACTGATGAAAAAAATTTATAGTCCCTACCAGATGGGTTCAGAAGTCTCCAAATGTCTGTAAGACCAAGATTTTTACACATCCTGTGAAGCGTCAATGTTGCTCTAGGGGATTTGCACACTTTTGCTTCACTATGATCAAGCACTGAGTCCATCAAAAGATTAAAGTCTCCTCCCAATATTATATCATGAGGGGTGCCAACGGTTTGCAACATCCCTTCAAGATCTATAAAAAAGCCATGATCACCAGCGTTAGGTGCGTAAATATTAGCCAAAATCAACCTTTGCCCTTGAATTTCAGCTAAAACAATAATTACTCTTCCTAATTTATCTTTAATCTGTTTGAGAAATTTGAATTGTAGATGTTTATTTACCAATATAATGACTCCCTTGCTCTTACTTGAGCCAACACTAAAGAAAACATGTCCACCCCATATCTTCCCAAATTTTTTAGTTTCCTGCGGGGAGAGATGTGTTTCTTGAAGAAACACTATATCATATTTCTTACGTTTAAGAAAAGTAATAACCTTCCTTCTATTTATGGGGTGCCCCAACCCATTTACATTCCATGTGGAGAGAGATAGTACACTCATATTAACATTTGACATTTTGATATAGAAAAAAAAATAAATTGTGTCAAAAACAAAATTATATAGACCACATTCCCCAATAGTGAAACAATCAACCCCTGAACAAAACAAACAGAAAAAAGAAAAACATGCGCATTAACCCCGCGCACGACAGCGCCAACCGGCGTCAATCCCTCTAAACTCAAAAGGTCCATGAACGCCCACGAGTCCCCACAACAACTTTGCCATCGGATTGCTCAATTACATAAAAATTACATAACAGAAAATACTTTGTAAAATAATCCCAGTCAATAGGAACACTAAGAACGTGTAGATTCATTCACAGAACTGTTTTAAAGGTGTGATCTTCCACAAGACAAATTCCAGCTGATATAAAACCGTTCAGATTCCTCGGACAGACAAACCAATGTTCAGTGAGCCAGCTGTTATGAGTTCAGTGGATGACGTAAAATAGTAAAAAATAAAAAATAAAACTCAACAAAACAAACTACAGCCAGCAGGAGGAATAAGCACGAAGAATGAACAGATTAATCCACAGCTGTTCCAAGGAATGTTATTCAACAGAACAAGCTCCAGCCGCTAGGCGGAATCAATACAAAAAGAAACAACACCGGCATCCTGGTTCCCCGGATGATCGAGTCAATTCACTCGGAGGCTGCATAAAAAACATCCTTTGTGTGAGCAGCATGTAGATATTTTGGGTCATCCGTAGTGTCCACTCTCAATCTGTCCGGGAACTTCAATGCAAAAGTAATCTTTTATCAATGCAAAAGTTTCTTTAAGGAAAAGTGTTATTCACAAAACAAGCTCCAGCCGCACCGCGGAGCCAACGCAAAAAACCTAAAATGTCGCCCAGCATCCTCAAGAGTTAGTACAGCGAGTCAGGCCCACTCACATGAGAAACATCCAATGGTTTACTCAGCCATTGATTCTATAAAAGACATTGCCAGATTTGGACATGTGAATACTTTGCGACCGACCTTCGTTTCTATTCTCAGTTTGGCAGGAAACATCAGAGCAAACGAGATGTTTTTCTGATGTAAGAGTTTCTTACATTCCTTGAACCGATCGCGTTTCTCTCTTGTCGAACTCGCAAAGTCCGGGAACAAGAAAATATTATGGTTCTTCCAAGAAAGCTTCCCTTTGCTCCTCGCCTGGCGCAACACAAGATCTTTATCGGATGATCTCAGAAATCTGGCCAGAATCGATCTAGGCCTGTCTCCCTCAGCAGATCTGTGAGCTGGCACTCTGTGAGCTCGCTCAATTTCCAGCTTGTGGCCTGTTATGTCGAGCAGACTCGGGAAAAACTCGTCTAGGAATTTCACCATATCTCTCCCCTCCTCAAGCTCAGGAATTCCAACAATTCGAACGTTATTCCTGCGGCTTCTATTTTCAAGATCTTCAAGCTTTTCAAGGAGATGTTCCAGATCAACTTTGGTCGCGGGTGGATTAGTGGTTAATTCCCTCTCCGAAGATTCCAGAAAATCGATTTGTTTTTCAACATCAGTCACTCTTGTACCTAACTCGGAGAATTTTATTTCCATCGCCGTGATCGATTGACGTATTACAGCGAGATCCTCCAAGTCAGCAAGAATCTTCGTCAACATCACCGACATGTTGGACAACTGACGCTGGATCTCCTCTCTCGCCGCGCCATCCAAATCCAGTCCCTGGTCTGTAGGCCTGTCGGGGCTTTCATCCTGAACATGTAAGTGTCTTTTAATGTCTCCCGAGCCCGAGGATTTTGACTTCTTTGCCATGTTTTTAACAAAGGGCAAATGTGTAACTGGGTGTAACAAATTTCACCAGATTATAATGTGAAAATAATCGAAAATTCAGTAAAGTGCGCAGAGCTCGTCGCTCACACGTCTGCTCCTTGCATGGCGTCCAGGGTGTCCCCTGACCTCATTTTCTTAATTTCAGCCAGCATTCTCCACCACTGTGGCAGGATGAACGAGGCACAGACAATTATTCTCAAGTGCACAGTCCCACAAAGGGGGTGTTTTATTGTGACAGTAGATAAGAGGAACTTAATGGTGCGTGGTGTCTTCGGTGCAAGGGGCGGGGTGAGCGTGCCAGGGTGTCTGAGTCCTGTGTTTATTGAAGCTTCTGCAGAATGCGTGCGGTGATCGGTGCTCACTCGTTGCTGGAGTCTGGAATTGAGAGAGAGAGAGAGAGAGAGAAGAGGATTAGTGACATGCCTTAGAGTTAAAGCTCCCCGTCTTTCTCTTCCTCCAGCGTTTAAATCTCCTCCAGCTGATTATTCGCAGGTGATGCCGATCAGCGTCTGCGTTCCACGGTTGATTGGCAAATGAACTCCAATTCCAGGGCGACGCTGAAATGCAGGGGATACTCGCCATAGTGTGAGACATACAATTTACCCCTATCCATATTCCTTTGTGTCTATTCTAAATGTATGTTTATACCTACCACATCAAAAATAACTATTTTGATTTTATTCTTTAGCATTCATTCAACACATCTCTTACATTTGCATCTTTTAGTCCTTTCAGTTTTTAATTTCCATAATCATGTATATGTTTCTGTGTTGTATGTATATCAGTCTTCAGCCACCCTTCTCTCGTGATATTATCTTTGAATATTAAACACCCCATTTCGGTCAACCACTAATTTCTGTGTTCTCTGATTAGAACAGGAATGCCGAGCTTGAAAAAGAGAGCCAGAAATCATCTCAGAAGAGAGAGGAGGAGGAAAAAGAACAGGGAACAGCAGGAAGGGAAGTGGAGGTGGAGATAAAGGAAGGGGATGAGAGATTACTGCAGGAGTTTGAGGATGAGGTGGCAGATCTGTCTGTTCCCTCCAAGATAGAAGAGAGAAAAGAAGAGATGCAGAAAGAGTTTGACAACATCATAGAGGAAGTATGAGCTCCACAGTTATTACTGTTACAACCAGCTCATATACAAATCAGGCAATAGATTTGGCAGTAAATTTGCACTCAAGTAAATGCTTTGTTTTTGTTTTCCAGGCTCAGGAGGAGTTAGAGAATGAAGGTCTTAAGGGAGAGTTTGATCACTCTCAGGCTACGCAAACTCTAGAGAACACACTCGGAAAACTACTGGACCGTCTTGAAGACAAGACCGGACATGAAAGTGATCCAGAAACAGAAGAAAATACAGAAATGTATAAAAACACACACTCTCCGCAACAGAAAGAGGGAGGCCCTTCCCCTGGCAGCCCAAACGTGGTTCCCAAAACACCAGGTAAATATGGAGAATGGATGCTGAGTGAACAGCTGCAAGGAGTGAGTGCATGAATAAACATGGTGGAATGGATGGTCCATTAAATTCTTTGTAACTTTCATCTTTGCATCCCACGTGTTCATAGAACCAGCTTATGAGCAAATCATACTATATGTATGTGTATGTATTAAACATTTAAATGTATCATACAGTGGGCCCAAAATAATTTGGACATTTGAGCCACATTTAAAATGTATGAATGTCATTGCATTTGATAACAAAAAAACAATTGGCTTCTGCAAACAAATTTCGCTAGACCTTTTGGAACTAACTTCACTTTTCTTAGCCATTTTTGCAATTACTTTTAACCAGTCAGTTCCCCTCAAGTTCACACAAGTACCCTATAAGAGTTTATTACATTACTGGTGCTGTAAGCGATTTTTATTTTATTTTTATGGAATGGTATGCAGAAAATATTCCTCATCACTGAAATAAGTGTCCTGAGATGTCTCACCGGTCTCTGTGACGGCTCTAGACTGTGTAAACTGCAAACATATTCTTTGATAAGCCAATCAGAAGACTTTGATGTGCTTTCTGCCTGTCAATCATTTTGCATGTTCTCAGTGTATTAGTTGAAGTGGAACATTCAGGTTTAATGTCATGTTTAGATTCATAACGGTTGTCAGCTGAGGGCGCTATTTAGCTACTGTTGTGTTTGACAGTGAGAAGAAACACTGCTCTACTGTTCGGTGTCAGTCTGGATGCTATCTTTGGAGGGCAGTGTTTTGGGAAGAGGGGTGTGTCTAATTCAACGGCTCTAGCTGTGTCCGAAATCGCCGCCTATCCACTATATAGTGCATTATGTCGGGTGTCGGCTATTTTGTAGTAGTGTCTGAATTCTGAGTGAACAACTCGTTCCCTACATTCGTACACTCATTCTTACCCACAATGCACTCTGAATTCGAGTGTACAACTGCGACGGTTTATTGCCCATAATCCACAGCAGGAGGACTGACGAGCTAAGAGAAAAGCTGTGTCTTGTTTCGAAGGCTGCGTGCTAGCCAGGACGCGTCCTTTGAAGACTGCAGTACACTGAGCGTCCTCCTTTAAACAAGCCTCGTTTAAACGAGACTGTCTTCTTAGGACAAACGGAAACAGAACTTATAATGGTTGCTATGACAGCACGCCACTCTTTAACAAGCGCGAATGCTTTGAGTGACAAGGTAACAAAGTCTTTTTGGAAAGGAATGTATGAGGTACATTTTAGGAGAGTTATAATGATGTAAAGAGAAAAGAAAATAGATTTAAAGGTGTACTTTTAGTCTGTAATACTTTATTTTAATTATATATTAATATAATTATACATATTATATACTCTGCACCTGTCTACTGAGGTACTTCAACTTGGGAATTAACATTACTTGCGTTTGAACATCATATTTACGGGCAAATTGGCATACATTTTTTTTTTTTTTTTTAGACATTTCTGTTGAAGCAAAGAATTGTGGGTTGTGAGTGCCCACAAAGGATACACCTCATGCATCCTCCGGATTCCTGTGAAAGAAGGTCGCATTCGAAGGCTGCATTCGAAGTGTCCTACTCGCTTTTATGAAATGAGACAGCCTCTGACGTATGCTGCCGACAAATGCGGCGTCCGGAGGATGCCGCCTTCCAAACGAGAGTCAGCCAGACGCTGCTTCTGAATCCAGGAAAATGCTGCCTTCGGAGGCTGTATACGGAGGCAGGATGAAAATAAGGTGCTTTTCAAACTGCTTGGAGACCAGTTTCCTTAAGAGTTCCATTCATTCAAAACAGATGTCAGTTAAGCCATTAACTGATTAGGCAGCAAGTCAGCTGCCTACGTTTTCAGATGCAGCCAGAGAGCGCAAGACGACAGTTTACAGCTACTACTTGCAATGTTTTATTTCATTCTGACTGTATTGTTTTACTTTTTGACAAATCGTTACTTGATTAACATAAAATATAGTGAAACAAAATCATACAGATACATATTAAAATTTAACAATTATTTATACAGATGAAGTTATATGGATGATGTTGAGTTTTATTTTGCCATTAAACTGAATAATTCTTTCTTCACTAAATTCACTGAGGTATATTATTGTAACTCAGGAGAATGCACACAGTGTAAATAATAATTTTGCGGATCATTCAAATATTCAGTTATCACATGTAGGTTATGATAACTTTTAACGCTGTTTGTGGTTGCATGAGGGTGCTATGTGCCCATGGTTGTCTGATCTCTGTATTGGATCGAAACGCTGCCCTGCTTGGATCGGAGTTTAAAGATAATTAAACATAATCAATAATGTAAGCATTATGTATTTTTTAATAAACGTATGTCATTTTTATTGAATCATTATGAACATTTACACTGGGGGCCAAAAGTCTGGAATAATGTACAGATTTTGCAAGTCTGGAATAATGTACAGATTATGCTCTAATGGAAAGAAATTGGCACTTTTATTCACCAAAGTGGCATTCAACTGATCACAATGTATAGTCAGGACATTAATAACATGAAAAATTACTATTGTAATTTGTAATGATTACTAGTTCTTTAAACTACGTCAAAGAGTTCTCATCAAAAAATCCTCCACTTGCATCAATGACAGCTTTGCAGATCCTTGGTATTCTAGCTGACAGTTTGTCCAGATACTCAGGTGACATTTCACCCCACGCTTCCTGTAGCACTTGCCATAGATGTGGCTGGCTTGCAGACTAGCTGATCCCACAAAAGCACAATGGGGTTAAGATCCATAACACTCTTTTCCAATTATCTGTTGTCCAATGTCTGTGTTTCTTTGCCCACTCTAACCTTTTCTTTTTGTTTTTCTGTTTCAAAAGTGGCTTTTTCTTTGCAATTCTTCCCATAAGGCCTGCACCCCTGAGTCTTCTCTTTACTGTTGTACATGAAACTGGTGTTGAGCGGGTAGAATTCAATGAAGCTGTCAGCTGAGGACATGTGAGGTGTCTATTTCTCAAACTAGAGACTCTGATGTACTTATCCTCTTGTTTAGTTGTACATCTGGCCTTCCACATCTCTTTCTGTCCTTGTTAGAGCCAGTTGTCCTTTGTCTTTGAAGACTAGTGTATACCTTTGTATGAAATCTTCAGTTTTTTGGCAATTTCAAGCATTGTATAGCCTTCATTCCTCAAAACAATGATTGACTGATGAGTTTCTAGAGAAAGCGGTTTCTTTTTTGCCATTTTTAACAATATTGACCAGTCTATTGCATACTGTGACAACTCAAACAAACACAGATGGTGCTAAGCTTCATTTAATGAACCAAATAGCTTTCAGCAGTGTTCGATATAATGGCAAGTGATTTTTTTTTTTTTAGTACCAAATTAGCAATTTAGCATGATTACTCAAGGATTAGGTGTTGGAGTGATGGCTGCTGGAAATGGGGCCTGTCTAGATTAGATCAAAAATGACTTTTCAAATAGTGATAGTGCTGTTTTTTTACATCAGTAATGTCCTGACTATACTTAGTGATGAGTTGAATGCCACTTTGGTGAATTTCCTTCAGAAACAGCTAAATCTGTACATTATTCCAAATTTTGGCCCCCAGTGTACACTCACGGAGCACTCTATTAGGAACACTATGGTCCTAATAAAGTGCCCGACGTCTTTTGCTATTGTAGCCCACACCTCATATTTTGACTTGTTGTACAGAGTGGTTGTCTTAGCCTGTCAGCTCAAACCAGTCTGGCCTTTAACCGTTGACCTCTCTCATCAACAAGGCATTTCCATCCGCAGAACTGCCCCTTCTGATTTTGTTTTTGACACCATTCTGAATAAACTCTAGAGACTGTTGTGCATGAAAATCTCAGAAGATCAGCAATTACAGAAATACTCAAACCAGCCTGTCTGGCACCAACAATCATGCCACTGTGTAAATCATTGAGATCAAATTTCTTCCCCATTCTGATGGTGGATGTGAACATTAACTGAAGCTCCTGACCCATATCTGCATGTTTTTATGCATTGCACTGCTGCTACACAATTAGATAATCGCATGAATAAGTAGGTGTACAGGCCTTCCTAATAAAGTGCTCAATGAGTGTATATGAAAAATGACAAACAGAATGAAGATTTATTGTAATAATATACCATTTAATAAGAATAACAAGTATTATTGTTGTTACTATTATTTTGCAAAGTAATGTACATGTAATAGAAAAGTACATATGTGACTTAAGTAGTTTCTGCAACAGCTCCAGTGTTCTCTCTGATGCTCTGTGTATACATCTGTATTATCTCATTTCGTAGGGTAACCAATTCCTGCTTGTGGAAAATGGGATGGCCCCCTCCCAGCAAAAATGAAATGGACATATCCTTACCTAGGCGCAGATCAATGCAAAGTAGAGGGTGTATCCGCATCTGTAACTGTTGTCACCTTGTACTTTTCGCTGGCAGCAGTTTTTCTCAGTGTGCACTTGTCTTTCAAGAGTTTATCGTAAAATGCAGAGCAGTCCAGTCTAAAATTAAGACGTACGAAAAGCATTGCCTTCATGACTGTTACGCTGAGTCGAGATTTAACCAGTGTCCATGCTGGGTTCATTAATGAGAACACACGCTCCACAGATACAGATGTCCCAGGCAGACATAAAAAACAAACTCCACGACCTTGGCTAAGACTCCGAAGTTGATGGTCTTGCTCTCCAGCTCACGAAAAATGTCTGTCCATCTCTCAGACATGGCTGTCTTGTTCATGTTCCACTCAGTGATGCGGCGAGTGACAATGTTTTTTGCGCAAGCCCACTCATCAAAGAGCGTGGTTTCGTCAATCAAACTGAGAGCAGGGATTCTGGAGTAGAAGTGTTCGAAGCTGCTCTGAATGTCTTTCCACTCTTGGATGTCTCTCAGTAGGGCCCACTCAAATTTTTCTGTGTTCTTCAATGAGCGGCTCCAATTTTGGAGGTAATCCACCGATGCTGAATAAAAGTTTCTCACTGCACAAAAGAAATCATCCGCTTGCCTGTCACCAGCTTCAGCCAGGGCATCCTACTGCTTTTTAATGTCATAGGGTATGAATGATTCCTCCAGCCTGGCCTGCAAAACTTTTCTTAGGTCATGAATGTGCAAAGCCACTTCTGTGGCTGATATGTGGTCTTGCTCTACTATCTCCAGTGCACGGTTAAAGGTGGTTGTTTTCTTGAGTGTGAAGCCAATCCAAAGTTTAGTGCAAGGATCGCTGAAAATGTCTCTTAGAAACATTTTTCTTGAGAAAGAATGCACACACGCAGACCATTGAAAAGGTGTAGTATTCTTTCAAGAGCTGGACCAAGACAGAGGAAACGTGTGTTGCCATGCTGCAGTAATTTCTGATAGTCCAGCTGCACAAAAGCGAGTACGTTGCATACAATTTCTTGATCAATTTCGCAGTGCAGTCAGCCGACCGAAAACTATGGCCATGCACAACAGAATAAGCAAAAAGTCTTTCACTTGCGTGCACCTTGACAGATTCTGAGCTTTGCTTCACAAAAAAATTGCTTAGACTTGGTGTGGCACACTTACTTTTAGCAGCGTCCACATGCTTTTTTGTATGAACATGCTGTGCGATGTCAGTGCGGCCTCCATGGGCAATGGAAAAGCAAGCTCCACAAATCTTACACCTCACTTTACTAGGCTTTGTCTGTGACTCCTTTTTTAGAAATTTAAACTCTTTTTGAAGATCCTCAGTTAATGCACATGCACGTTTCCTTGACATTTTTCCAGCCGCAGTTTCATCTGTGTGCTCTTTCAAACTGATTCTTCAATCAGTTCACTAACTGGATGTCTATTGATAGGGGATTGTGATTGGATAGTTTAATCCAGTCATGTACTTCAAGTAACACAGTGTGATTTTATTTGTTTTACAAGCTGTATCCTTGGCTACCTTTGATTAGAATACTCACCTGACTGAGAAAGCTGCATAGGTGATAGAGAAATTTGAGGAGAGGGGAAATATGGGACAAAACCCGATTTTTTTTTTTTTTTTTTTTTTTTTTTCAGAATAAGTCGGGACACTAGAAAAAGTGCTTGAATACAGGACTGTCCCGGGGAAAATGGGACGTCTGGCCACCCTATCATTTCATTCACTCCTTGCTGATATAGTGCACTCTCTGCTATTCACTGTATAGGAAATAGTGAATTATTTTGGACACTGCATCAGTCTCATGGATGTTCCAGAATGGCTCGAATCACTTTCATCACCTTTAATTATGGACATGTTCCATTTACTTTTTGTCTTCACTTTACAGTATATCAAATTAAGAAACTTATTTCTGTTTTTTTTTTTTTTTTTAAAGAAATGCCACTTGGTTTGATATTTTGTTATCTAATGTAATGGCAGTGATACCTCTTTAAATGTGGCCAAGTGTCCAAATACTTTTTGGGGTCAATGGATAGTTTATTTTCATGATAAAATTATTGTCACCACTAATACTACGCACTGTAATGCTGTTGTGCACCTCTGACTGGGCTGAGCCATTGATATTGCTAGAGAGAAAATAATATGGCAAATTGAAAAACGGGGAGGGTAAACATTTTCCCCTTCCCTCTATCTCTCATTACCCAAGCCCAAGCGGGCAGCAGTGGCGAGCAGGTAAAAGTCAGGGTGACCAAGTATAATGTGGGCGGAGGTGTGGCTACAGGAGCAGTTGCCAGGGGCAACAATGATGAGGGGGGTGTGAAGGTGAAGGAACTGGGCGAGGGTGACCCCCAGTGGCAGCAGATTCAGGAAGTGGTCAAAGAACAGCTAGAGAGAGCTGGCATCAAGGCCGAAGGTAGGCCAGAACACACACCAACATTTTAAGTATTCTTAACATGTCTTTTGTGAGTTGAGTGAAGATCTAATCTTGCATTCTTAAATCTTAAACTATTCTTCCACGTGGGCTATGCACTGGTTCCTTTTCTCTAAATAACAATAATAAATTGTCATTTCTGATATTTCTCTATTTCTGACTCTGTTCCACTCTTGTGGTCTTCAAGATTAGGGCACTTTTAAATTTAAAGGTTCACCCAAAAATGAATATTCTGTCATAATTTCTCCACCTCATGTTGTTCCAAACCCTTTCTTTTCATGGAGTACAGAGTTAGTATTTTTTTGGTGAACCATCTCAAAAAGTTGTATAATAAACATTCTAGGAACCTTTAGTCTTCTCCTTCCAGCTAATGATTTTGTTTTTCTCCTTGATGCTGGATTTTGTATGGCTGTAGGTCTTTTGTGAATCCTTTTTTTTTTTTTTTTTTTTTTTTTTTTTTTTAAATTTGGCATGCCCAATTCTCAGTGCGCTCTAGGTCCTCGTGGTGGCGTAAGTGACTTACCTCAATCCGGGTGGCGAAGTTGCCTCCGCGTCTGAGACTGTCAATCTGCGCATATTATTACGTGGCTTGTTGAGCGCGTTACCATGGAGACCTAGCGCATGTGGAGGCTTCGCGCTATTCTCTGCGACGTCCATGCACAACTCACCATGTGCCCCACTGAGAGCGAGAACCACATTATAGTGACCACGAGGAGGTTAACCCAACGTGACTACCCACGCTAGCAACCGGGCCAATTGGTTGCTTAGGAAGCCCGATTGGAGTCACTTAGCACGCCCTGGATTCGAACTTGCGACTCCAGGTGTGGTAGTCAGCGTCTTCACTTGCCGAGCTACCCAGGCCCCCAGTCTTTGTGAGTCTTAAGAGTGCCACCGAAAGGCATCATGTTTAAAATAGCTTGACCAAAGAGATTTAGAGTACACCCATTTTTGTCAGTATATGGTGGAGGCTGTTGCTCCAGTTTTTCTGGTGTTGGAGTGGAAATTATATTTACGTTGATAGAATTTGGAGACTTAAGAGTATGACAGCACTTCACTTATCCTTCTCACATCCCACAGCCTTCATTACCATCTCTGCATGCATCATTTCTATCACTACTTATTTCTTCTAACAACTGCGAGAGTGTGTATGTGGGAGGGTTAAATAAAAAGTAATCATTTGATTCTTTACTTCTGTTGGTAAACCAATGTTAGTGTAGCTTAGATTAATTTGTGCTGACGATGACTAAGGATTTTAGGTTTGTTTTTCAGGAAAGATCGAGGTGAAGATTTTAACCCATAAAACAGCAGAGGAAGCAGGAGACCAGTGGCTCTCTGAGGAGGATACAAAATCATTTAGAGAGCTTCTCATCAACCTTTTGGTATATAAATATGTACATGCACTATACAATCGATCGATTTTTTTGTTTTTTTAAAAAAAAAAAAAAAAAAAAATATACACACACACAGACTTGTTTTTCTGCCGTAGATGTCCAGTAATGCCACTACAGGTAATAAGGGCAACTATCTGATGACCCTTTTTTAAGCTCTTTGACTGCAGACCCCAAGAAGTTGATAAATGAAACATCATACACTGTTTGGCAGGAAGTTGAGACAGATGTTTTATCAAAACATCTTATAGGCCTGTTTGTATTTTATTATTTTTTCAATACATTTTATTAACAACAACTGAAACAGACTCATACTAACAATAAACAGATAAACAGATTAAAAATAAATAATTGTAAATTATATAACACTATTATCCAAAAGTAACCTGGGTAGCTCAGCGAGTATTGACGCTGACTACCACCCCTGGAGTCGCGAGTTCCAATCCAGGGTGTGCTGAGTGACTCCAGCCAGGTCTCCCAAATTGGCCCGATTTCTAGGGGGGGTAGAGTCACATGGGGTAACCTCCTCGTGGTTAATGGTTCTTGCTGTCAATGGGGCACGTGGTAAGTTGTGCGTGGATCGCGGGGAATAGCATGAGCCTCCACATGCTGTGAGTCTCCGCGGTGTCATGCACAGTGAGCCACGTGATAAGATGCGCAAATTGACTATCTCAGAAGCGGAGGCAACTGAGACTTGTCCTCCCCCACCTGGATTGAGGTGAGAAACCGTGCCACCACGAGGACCTAGTAAGTAGTGCGAATTGAGCATTCCAAATTGGGGATTAAAAAAAAAAAAAAAAAGTATTCCATACAATGAGCTCTGCAGTAAAATTAACAGTGATTTATATAAACTATAATAAGAATAAGAGAATAATTTCTGACATCAGGTCCATTTCACCCTCTGCTTTTAACACCTCAAATACGTTCAAGGATGTGATGTCATGTAGATTCTCATGCTGCCAAATTCTTTGAAAACATGCTGCATTAATTGTTATCATAGATAGTAGACTTTACATGATTTAACATTGATCCAGCATGTAAATGACATGTTCCTTTTGTTCACTCTCTTTGTGTGTAGACGGGAGGCACAGAGGAGATATATAAAGAGCAGAAGAGACAACAAGAGTTGGAGAATAACTACAGATTTGTGTGGGGAGAGAAACAGGATGACAGCCAATCCACAGGAAACAGTGATTCTGATGAAACAGACTTTTGAGCCTTCTCTTGTTTTTGACTTGGGACAAAGAGACAGCCAGCATTTTTTTAAACTCTGCACTAAGAGCTGATGGGCCCCTGATTGTATTCTTTTAGTTATTGTCATTTTGGTTAATGTTGCATTCCCACCAAACTGCTTTCTTGGACGTTTTGGTCATGAGAACCCTAGGAGTGGTTCAACCCTTTGCCATGAACTCTGATTATCCTTTGAACATCTGTGAGTTGTTTATGTCCTGCCTGTTTCCGTTTTGTTTTTCTTAACGAATATAAAAATGACTTTCATTTGGTGTAGATATTTCACATTCATGTTGCAGTTATGTTGGGGAACCTGCCGATACTCCCTAAACATAAACTAACATTGGGGGGGGGGTGCGTGCGTGCGTGCGTGCGTGTGCGTGCTTTTTATGTTGAAACACTTTACAATAAGGTTCCATTTGTTAACAAGATTAGATAACATGAACTAACAATGAACAATACTTTTACAGCATTTATGAATCTTTTGGTTAAAGTTAATTAGAACATATACAACTTTTGATTTTATAAATGTATTAGTATATTTTAACAATGCACAATGAACTAAAAATGAACAATTGCATTTGGTTAATAAATGATTAACAAAGATTAATAAATGCTGTAAAGAATAACTTGTTAATTGTTAGTTAATGAAACCTAATGCATTAACTTATGTTAACAAATGGAACTTACTGTAAAATGTTACCTTTGTCCGTTTTACACAGGATATGAAACAGACTTGCCTCTAATGATAAGAGGGATTTAATGCAGGCATAGTATGGTAGTAGTCATCCTAATGTAAATTAAAGCAGTGATAGGAACTCAATCTTTTGACGCCATTTACTTTCTGGCACTTAAATGATTTAATTTGGAATTTGGATTTCTAGTAAAAAAAAATTCTGATGTGCATTTTTTGGTTAGCAGAACATTTTTGTGAACATTTTGGCCACTTTGAAGGCTCATTTCTCTTGCAAACACAATTTGATATGATGGCAAATAGTGAGCCTAGCCCTTGACTGTAGGCATTGTAATCTTCAGTCATGTTTTTAACAAGACTTTAAAGAACTTCTCTCTGATCCCATCAATATCAATTTATAAGGAGTAGACTTTACTTGTACCTTGTTCCAAAACTGTTGCCCAACTAATACAAATCCACTACATTTCCAAAAGAGAAAAGGGCTATTTTTGTTGTAAACTTTTTTGAATGGTTACACTTTGGTAGATTGTAAATAATGTTGCTGCAACATCTGAATTGTCTGTTGATAATTTAAAGCATACTTTTGATATTTTAATGTAAGCACACTTGTCCTCTTTGTGAAAAGATGGGAGTGGTAAATCTGCTGTGAGCGATTTCTTTCTTTCTTTTTCATACAACGCCTACAACCTTACAGAAATTGCCGAAATGTGTGTCATAAATGAGAAATTAAAAATATACTGACAGCGGTCCGTGCGTGTTAGCCAATCAGAATACTCTGAGGCTGCCCTCAATGGCACGCGCTAAGGGCGGGACTACGCATTTGTCCAATGGATTAGGAGAGTTTCTGGGAAACCCTTCAGCTAGCAGAAATTACTTACAGCAGTTTAAGATCTAAAACGTCGAATACTACAGTATGCACATTTGTACATTTTTGTATACTGGAGAAGCATTTAATCTCAGCATCCTCCTGAAAAAGCATTCAGTTAGAAATGCTAACTGAAAACATAAATGTTCGGAGGATACGCTTTGGTTCACAATGAACCCTTTTCACAGACCTGTTATGACGCGTTTCCGCGTTCTTTAACAACGTAAATGTTGTCAGCTTTATATATATATATATATATATATATATATATATATATATATATATATATATATATATTTCCGATTTTAAAAATATTTAGTGTAAATTTATAACATTGTACTTTGTATTATATTACTCTGGAGTACATTTAAAAAAATCATAGCTGTGAAGAAGCTTCTAACACTGCTGCTGAGGGAGTGACAGAAAATGTGTCTTGTTTCGCTCTTTTTACTGCTATTATCCAGCGCTGTATATTTTTTATCTTCTGTTACAAAGCTGTGAAAGTATAATATTTGATTTTATTCTTTTGCTGTTTGAGCAAACGGATAAGCAAAAATGTAATTTGCTGTGGTCCCAACTATGACGCTTCGCGGACGTGTGCAAAGGGTCCATTAATACATAATATCTTTGATTCCAAGGTTCAAACGCTATGCTTAACTGCCTCGCTTAGGTATCAACTTCGTTACAACATTTACCAAATCTGCACCGTTTTCATATTTCCTTGAGCCGATTTGCATATTACAGTGTCAGTGTAAAACTGTGCCAGGTTGTATGAAAACATGTAACAGAATACGGAATATAATGAGACGTACGTTTGTTGGACAAAGTCTACTTCGCACGATTCTCTTTCCTCACTCATTGCTTTGACGGAATGTTTGCGGAACAAGGTGTATGTGGTCCAATCATAGCGCGCGTTTCAGTTACTCAGTCCAAGACTGATAGACGATCCATCCAATCAAATTCCCTATGTCCGACTGACAAACAATCAAACCAAATTTGCATGCGCTTAAGAAATAAGTCAGGAAATGATTTTGGCGTTGATGTACCAGGCTTGGTTGTCTGGAATTTGGATTTAAATAGAAAAACTTTGCTTTTGTTTCATGCTAGCTGTCTGAGTTGGACTGAAATGGCCTCGGAATCAAATCCTGCAGTTTTTCACACTTCGGTTAAAACGGAAATCAGGTGTCTGGTAAGATTGAGAAAAAAAAAAGTGTCCTTTTGTTTTGAATGACGTTAATGAATTTATTTACATTTTTACGTTATTAGCTTAAATCAACAAGGAATGTACAAGACAGTCATTTCTAGGGAAATTTAAATTGGTTCTATGATGACTTGCATGTGTTACAGGTCCCAGTCATAGGACCTGAGAGAGATTAATTTTTGCCTGAGAAATCGGGAGAAAAGAAGACAAGACACAACTTAGTGTCTTTCCGCAGGCGTGACTTGTCAGCGTCTTTATTAAACTCATTTAATTTTGTCCCCCCATTAATGTGAAAATATGTCTTCTTAATAATAAAAGCATATTCAAAAGATTTATCACTCTGTAATATCACTTTCTTTACAACTTCACTGTATGTGTGAACAATCGTCACATTTGTAATCACATATAGACACACACTCACACACATATATGTATTTATATATATATATATATATATATATATATATAATATTTTTGTGATTATATATTCTATCTCTGGTAACGTGTAATTATTTATTATTATTGCATTGATTTTATATATATATATATATATATATATATATATATATATATATATATATAATTCAATATATAATTATTGATTATATATTCTATCTCTGGTAACATATAACCATATAATTCGTGATTAATTTGTAATCACATATAGACACACACATACACACACACATATATATATCTATATCTATAAATATATATATATATATATATATATATATATATATATATATATATATATAATAAAGCAATAATAATAATAATATTTTTTTGATTATATATTCTATCTCTGGTAACGTATAACCATATAATTCACTCAAATGCTTTAATATTAAACGATGACCCACAAAGTTAGCCAATTTTAGCCATTTCTTCTGTGAACAATGCTGACATATAACTGTGCAGGGTGTTAAGTATGTAAAATGTCTCAGTTACGTATGTAACCTCGGTTCCCTGAGATGAAGGGAACGAGACATTGCGTGCTAACGTATATGGGGAGTGTCCTTCCACACGACCTAGTTGAAACCTCTCTACAATAATGCCAATATTCTAATATTGGCTATGGTGTTTGAGCCCCGCCTTTTTAAAGCGCAAAGCTGTCCGCTATAAAAGCAGGTGTGCAAATACCATTCCTCAGAATTTTCTGACTGATGGACAAAGAGCACATCGCTCGCACCTCAGAAGAACTATGAGTCTTGTAGTGTGGCCAACGTTCGCAATGTCTCGTTCCCTTCGTCTCAGGGAACTGGGGTTATGTACGTAACCGAGACGTTTTACATACTTACACCCTGCACAGTTATATGTCAGCATTGTTCACAGAAGAAACCCTAAAAATGGCTAACTTTGTGGGTCATCATTTAATATTAAAGCATTTGAGTGAATTATATGGTTATACGTTACCAGAGGTAGAATATAATCAAAAAAATATTATATTTATGAGACGTTCCCTTACAAATCAGTACACCTGACATTGCATGCTAACGCATGGGGAACAAAATCCCATCACGCCACACTACACGACATAACCTTCCAGAGAGGAAACATGACACCACAGTCCTGTGGGACGGCGACCGACACGAGTATGCCGCAAGTGAGTGACCCTCATGTTGGGCCAGGAGGGAAGCACTCAGAATGAATATATGAACTATAGTCATATAGTATGAATTTTACGCCAGTTGACATTAGACCAGATTTTCCATATGGCAAAGCAGCAAGTCTCTATGTTCACTCAGGAGTGCCTCTGATAGTAATAACCAATCGCTTAGGTAATTCAAAACACACACATCATTCATTTTCAATGGGGCGAGTGCAGCATCAGTACATCTCGTGAATGTGTGGGGAGCCAGAGACAGATTGAAAAGAAGGACTTTAAATTGATACGCAGTTTCCTAGAACGCAAATCTAAAAAGCCGCGGTGCAATTGGTACATAAAGTACGCGTCCTTAAGATCTATTGAAGCAAATCAGTCCCGAGGATGGATGTGCGATAAGATCTGTTTCTGAGTTAACATTTGAATGGGTGCGTCACGAGCGTGCGATTCAAGCATCCAAGACTAGAATGGGCTGAAGCCTGCCGTCCTTCTCCAGAATGAGGAATTAACAGCTGTAAATCCCGCTGTGTGTGTCGCAGTCTGTGTACACAACACCGGCATATCGTGTGGTCAGACCACAGATTGTGCTTGATCATTGTAAACACCAGCTCTGACATGCCCGTGAGGACTTGCCATGCATTCGCACAGAGGGACAAATGCAGGCTCTTTCATTCATATGAAACAACCTCTATTGCGTTCTTTGTGAGAAGATTTTGTATTTCCGCTCGTAACACTGGCACGTCTTCGGACGGAACTGTGGAAGACAGAACACCGTTGAAATGGGGCGGCCGACGTGCAAATTGGATCGTATAACCATGTTCGTTTGTTTTTGGGTTTTTTTTGCACCCAGTCGGAATGCCAGTAAAAGCTCGCCACGTGTCCGCGTAATGGGACATATACATATATATATATATATATATATATATATATATATATATATATATATATATATATATACACACACATACACACACATACACACACAATATACAATTGCTTTGTAAGGATACACAACTCCTGCCGAAGCGCTGCGGGGAATACAGGATGCTGAAGCGGCCCATTCACCAGCGATGCGGAGTGATGTTCACTGAAACACAGCAGGGGAGTGGAGAGTCTTCTCGTTGCCGTTAAGATTCTGCCCACTGACTCGTGTAGTTAACGGCGAAGCAGTAGAGGGCTTCTAGATGAGAGATGAATTGCTGTCTTGAAGGAAGAAAATTCTGAGGAATTGTGTTTGCGCACCTGCTTTTATAGTGAGCAGCTTGGCACCTAAAAAGGCGGGGCTCATACACCATAGCCAGTATTAGAATATTGCCATTATTATAGAGAGGTTTCAACTAGGTTGTGTGGAAGTACTCTTCCCATATGCCTTAGCATGCAATGCCAAGTGTACTGAGTTGTAAGAGAACTCTTTAACGTTTGACGTCACTGTATAACATTTACACCATTGGTATTGCAATCTGAAAAAACATAACATTTGTACAGAAATAACTTTTGAAAACTTACATCAAACGTGATTTAAATAAATAACATATTACAAGACATATGTGGAGCCATTTCACTACTTATAAACAAAAACTGAACCGAAAATAATCTCAGAATACAATGGCTAAGGGGGCGGCCGCCATTTTGGCCCATTCACTTGCATTGAATGACAGTTACACTCATTAAACGGGGGAAACTCAAACTTTAGAAAACTCGACACATCTTTTAAACTAACGAATTATTTGACATGAAACCCAAAGTAGATGAAGCTTAATATATTTTGACATGAGATATGTTGTATTTTACAACTTTCACATTGAACAAACAAAGGCGTGGCTTGTCAGCGTCTGAAAGTTTCCGTGCCACTAACATCGGTAAGCAGCGCCCCCTTGTGGCTGCAGCAGTACTGACTCATTAAAAACAGAAAAACGGCTCAGACAAATAAATAATTTTAATACAAAATAAACATTCCTTTTTAAACAAAAATGTGACCATACATTTGTGTGTGTCACATGATGTTGGACAATGTTTGCGAAAGCATATTCCGTTTCCTAATCAAATATCTGCCTATCGTGTTTTTGTTTATTTTATTTTTTAAATAACGACCATTAAGTTAAACTAAATTTGCCTGTTCACACGCATATCTGTCAGTAGTATTTGTGTCCTGATATGACGACATATCTTATCAGGGCTGCTGTATTGCTTTGTTGTCTCAAATTCAGGGGCTGTTTGTCATTTAAATCTGTCATAAGGATTATGGAATGACTGTCACACAGACTGAATGCGTTTAATAGCAGAATGATTTTCGGTATTTTGGATTAATTATATTTTTAAAAAATGACAGGATTTGATCAATACTGTGCCATCCTCTGCTTGTAGTAGTAAGTCCTCCTTGTTTCTGTGGATCGTTGCTCTGAGGTAGAAGTTTCTCTAGACAGAGCTCGCCATGAAAGCTGTCGGCGCGCGCTCCTCGTTCTACGTGGGTTTTCTGTTGGGCACGTGCAGTCTGTACCTGTTCCTGCGTCAGTTTGGGTTCGCGCGGAACTTCGCGTCTCGTGAGCCCGAGGCCCACGAAAAAAGCCTGCAGGAGATGTTGGAAGACGAAGGCAAGAACTGGAAGAAGGAGAGATCAGCTCTTTTCAACCTCAACCACCCGCACCATACAGGTAACGCACTATAGAAACCACAGAATGAATGGACATACGGTAAATAAACACATGGCAATTGTAATGAGCAAAGCAGATCGTTCTGGATATTTACACTTGAATGTACTATTACAAGAGCGGAATAACTGAGGTTCTGTACCCATGAAGTCCCACAGTGTATATTACTTGGTTCACATGGGCATGTAAACCTAAAAAAATATCAGGGGATTTAAAAGTTGTGATTTTCAGACATGAAAAGTCTATTGTGAATATACATTTTTGCTAGTTATGCTCAGCTCTAAAATATTTAATCAACCAGATATTGCTCAATTTCAAAATCTTTATCCCTATTGATGAAAAACTTTCAATTTCAGTTAATTTAGGTATATTTCAGTTGCTTGCATACAGTAAGGAATTATCTTTAAGCTAATGTTGTTATTAATTTTACAGGGAACCTTCTAACTAGGTAAATTATGGAAATATAACAGATTCAAAAGGTAGCAATGATATTATAGTCAATGATATTATAAGACTTATACTGAATTAACTGATGTTTGTTCTAACAAGCATTAAAATAAGTGGATTTTTCAGATAAATTGTAACGCTAGCTGTCAAAATCTGACATTTCTTCTTGTGGCTTTTATCTTTATAACACCAAAGTAGACATGACCAGATGGCAGAACATGATAATGTTATGATTTTATGATCCATTTAAAAACGAATATGCACAAAGAACGAGTTAATCAGAAACCTGATAGTTATTCAAATAGTAACATGAAGGCATTCCCAAAAGAGGAGTGTAGGGTCAGACAGTGCCCCAATGTTTTACACAATCCCTTTCAAAGGAATTGTGAATATAATCTCACATTCTGATTATACAATTAGACAAACAATTAACCTGTACCATTTTAACTTTGTCATTCATTTGTACGCCAGGCCTTCTATGTGAGCAGGTAAAACAGCCCTTCATTATCAATTCATTTGGCCCATCAGTTCATAATATGACTCTGTTTGTGGATGTTTGTGTTGACTGTATCCTGGAGAAAAAATGAACTTTGGTCTTTTTTTTTGGGCATGTGTCAAATGTGTGTTCTTGACACATGTCCTTGTTAAATTATACAGAGAGGTTTTAGAGACACTGTTTTATTGCTCTCTGGTTATCAATAAACTGTCCCTTAAGTGATAAACTGTAGGTCATATCACAACACTAAATTTTATTCACAAACACATTAATCTCACACAACTATGGAGCCGTTCACACGGAACACGTTTTTGCGTCCATTTGCGCTGTTTTTTACAGACAGACGACTTTGCTCCACGCCTTGCACTGGAGTGCTGTATTTTTAAGGCGCTGTGTTTAAGTCAAAAACGGTTCCATTTTTAAAAATGCTCTTTGAGCCACCAGCATTCCATTCGTTGCTCTGCACCTAGTTTTTCTCTTTTTTTTTCTCTTTTTTTTTAAATGTAAAAATGCATTCAGTGTGAACGGCCCTTATTCTTTGTATTTGTCTCTTTGTCCTTGTTTTTTTTCTGAATCATCTTTGTCTTATTTAGGTGAGGATGGAACAATAGCTGATGCTCTCTACAAGCGTGTACGTATTCTATGTTGGGTTATGACTGGTCCTAATAACCTTGAGAAGAAAGCTCGGCATGTAAAAGCCACATGGAGTAGGCACTGCAATATTGTGGTCTTCATAAGCTCTGTGGATGACTCAGATTTTCCAACGGTTGGACTGAACACCAAGGAGGGTCGGGATCAGTTGTACTGGAAAACCATTCGAGCATTCCACTATGTCATGGAGAAACACGGGGATGAGGCAGACTGGTTCCTCAAAGCAGATGATGACACTTATGTGATTGTAGACAACCTGCGATGGGTTCTGGCCAGTCACTCACCAGACAACCCAGTGTATTTTGGACGGAGGTTTAAGCCCTACGTGAAACAGGGCTACATGAGTGGCGGTGCTGGCTATGTGCTCAGTAAAGAGGCGCTGAAGAGGTTTGTAGAAGGGTTTAGAACCAAAGTGTGCACGCACACTTCCTCTGTGGAGGACCTAGCCATGGGCCGGTGTATGGAGAAGATGGGCGTTTTGGCAGGAGATTCCAGAGACACCATACAAAGAGAAACGTTCCATCCTTTCGTACCTGAGTCCCATCTCGCTGGCACATTTCCAAAGACCTTCTGGTATTGGAAGTACAGTTATTACCCCATTGTGCAGGTGAGCACAAACTTGTCGAAAACATTGGCACTGAGTTGCTCAAGATCATAGCTCTGTTCAAAAACATATTAGTATTTTAAGGCATCATCATTGAAAACTTAGCTAAAGGATTTACTTATTTATTTGTAGCAAGTTGTTGCTCACGAAGATGTCATTTTGTTGTTTACATATCTTTAAAACAGAAAATTGTCTGAATTTTAGAAGTTTTTGATTATTTCTTTGTGAATGTAATATGTCTATTATTACAGCCCATGTGTATCACCAGATGGCGCCACTTTATTTTGTGCAATTGATGCAAATAAAGTTTATTTACATGATCAGCCACAACATTAAAACCACCTGCCTAATATTGTGAAGGTCCCCCCTCGTACCGGCAAAACAGCGCCAACTCGCAGAATAGCATTCTGAGATGTTGTTCTTCTCACCACAATTGTACAGTGTGGTTATCTGAGTTACCGTAGACTTTGTCAGTTCGAAACAGTCTGGCCATTCTCTGTTGACCTCTCTCATCAACAAGGCATTTCCGTCCACAGAGCTGCCGCTCACTGGATGTTTTTTTTTTTTTTTTTTTTTTGGCACCATTCTAAGTCACCATTGTGGCGTGAAAATCCCAGGAGATCAGCAGTTACAGAAATACTCAAACCAGCCCGTCTGGTACCAACAATCATTCATGTGATTATCTAATCAGCCAATCATGTGGCAGCAGTGCATACAATCATGCAGATATGGGTCAGGAGCTTCAGTTAATGTTCACATCAACCATCAGAATGGGGGAAAAATGTGATCTCAGTGATTTGGAGCATGGCATGATTGTTGGTTCCAGATGGGCTGGTTTGAGTATTTCTGTAACTGCTGATCTCCTGGGATTTTCACACACAACAGTCTCTAGATTTTACTCAGAATGGTGCCAAAAACAAAAAACATCCAGTGAGGGGCAGTTCTGTGGATGGAAACACCTTGTTGATGAGAGAAGTCAACAAAGAATGCTATTCTGAGATGCGGGTTGGCGCTGTTTTGGCGGAACGAGGGGGACCTACACAATATTAGGCAGGTGGTTTTAATGCTGTGGCTGATCGGTGTGTGTTTGGGACAAAAATTCGTAGAAGTATGTGAAAAATCGTGCAAACGCCTTTATGCATTTTTAAGATATGAGCAATCAAACACTGTGGCCCCATTTGTTTTGGGCCACCCTGTACATATTATATGGCAAAAAGTATGTGGACACCCCCTTCTAATTAACAAGTTTGGTTACTTCATTAATTTCAGTGAAGACACTAATCAAGATGCTACTCCATACAATGACATTCTAGGACTTTTCACTAAATTCAAATTCAGTGACAACAATACAAAAACTTGTCAAAGAGGGGCTTTATTTTTAATTTTGAGATTGATTATGTCACGATTTTTGGCGGTACCTTGCGGTCTGAATCATCACGGCATCAAATTCCAATAGAGTGCACCGTGACTTTCTGTCTGGGGACAGCGCTCAACACTCTAGAGAAGTGCACACACAAGTGTGACAGTGCACAGACAGCGCTGGAGAAGCGCACACACACTAGGTGAGTTGCGAGATTTTAGCCGATAACCGATAGTTCCAAATTCCAACTTTTGGGAACGATTTATTGGTGTACCTCTAATATGAAACCGTAAGGACACCTAACTTGACTCTTAACTTTTTTTCTTATTATTTTTATTTGCTGTATTATTTTTACAGCAATAGCCTATTGTCTTATTGGTTGCCATTTACTATTTTACTCCGGTCTAGTCGCAATAAAGGACTCAATTATTAAGGCGCAGTCACATACCATTGCACAGTGAAATTCCGCAGGCAAAGATGGTGTGGGAGGCAGGGGTGGAGCTACCAGGGTGGCATGGGGTGACAAATGCCACCCTAAGAAAAAGCATTGCCACCCCAGCATAAGTATCCAAATGTATCAAATATAAATGTAAGTATGTTATTGTTGATTTTGACATTGTGTAGGGGTTTATTCATGTCAAACTGCCTAAACTCTTACCGAACGCACAAATGACAACAGGCATTACAAATTTTTGATTACAGCAGCAACCAATCCCGTGATTGTTTACAGCAGCAGCCAATCACAGCATCGACCAATTGCCTGCCTACTATTGCAGCGTGTGTACAGTGTTTGGGCTCTCGAAGGTTGATGAGCTTATTTCCTCAACAACAATGACCACATTGACAAATACATGAAAAAAAAATAAAGGTAAAAGATGAATTTCTCAGTTGTTTCCAAGTATTCACTGAATGATTATTAGATACATCGCTGTCAGTTATGGGTTGAGACGTGTCCTCATCACTTTTTGAAATAGCTGTCATCAGGTATGTGTATAATCCAGATGAAACATCTCCAGTTCTTGAGTTGGAGTTTCTGTTTCATCTGTGTGTGTTTTGACTGGCAATCCGGCGCTGGAATGAGTTATTTTGAATGTTATGGTAAGTGTTCGTTGCAGCTGTTATCAGTGTCGTTTAGCATCAGCAGTTTTGCCGCAGCTCGCGCTCTTTTCCGTGTCTCCCGTTGAGATGGCCTTCTCGGCTGTATTGTTTCTGTGTATGTAGTGTGTGTGTGTGTGTGTGTGTGTGTGTGTGTGTTGTCTTTTTCCCTTTCTCTCCCTCTCTCTTAATCACTCTCAGGTGTGTGGTAACCAGGTGAGCTGATTGTTGATGGGGTGCACCGGTGCGCAGTGTGTTTCCTCCCTATATTGTATAAACTGAGTGTTTCATGGCTGGGTTGTGTAATGGGAGAGGGTTGTTTGTGAGTTGTGTCATCTAGTTCACGGGCCCCCAGGAGCATATTGATTTCCTTTATTCTGAGCATAGAGTTTGTGGATGTCGCTGTCTGAATTTCAGAGTTTGCTGTTTTCTCATATACAGAACTGTAAATAAATGTATCTTTTATTAGTGCCCGACCGATATATCGGTCGGCCGATATTATCGGCCGATATTAGCCTTTCACCGATATATCGTATCGGCGTATATTTTACCGATATGCACCGATATGAAAACTTTTTTTCAGAACATATAATGCAGAAAACAATACTTTAGAATTGGTGTCATAGCGTAGTTTGTCCAGCAGAGAGCGCTCCGACTCCATTGTTTACAGAGCTGACTCTGAGCTGATGGTGGTCCTGCAAACAGGGCGGAGTTAAACCGTGTGGATTTGAGCTATCTCTTCTCCTTAAATTGCTAACTAGTTTGTGAAATACATAATGGAAAGTTAATAAAAAAATTACCCCATCATTTTACACAACTAATATAATGTTAACCCTGTCCCTGACAACCATGTCACTCATGTTTATCACATCTGTTTGCTGTTAGCCAGCTATAGTTTGTCAGTGCAGTAAGTAATGTAGCAGATTGAAAGGTAAACATCAGAGCATCTTTTTGCAGCTCAGCAGACAACGGTGATAAATGAGGGGTGATAAATACTAATACAACAGGCTGGAAAAATAGACATTTATTCATTTTAATATCATATATATATATTCTGAATGTGTTGAAACTTGACACCGGGCGATGCACCGTAAAAAGGCCACCGTTACACCGGTTTCATGCTGAAGAGATGCTTAAAAGTTTTTTTTTCTCTCTCATAAATGTAAATGAGTGTAAATACCAACATCATAATATATGTCGAAAGGACTGATGCCTGTCGCGCAAAACATGAGCTCATTGATGTCATTAAGTGAGTCTGCTTTTTTATTCCAACAGTTACTACTGGTCGGAGGCTGCCGTAAATATTTAGTTTATATGTAGGGTTATGTCGTACATAAATGTAATGGTGCAACGCTCAAATATTTAATAGAGCGTAAATTGCGACTTAGTGCCCATTTACGCCACAGCTAGACTAAGTTGTAACGTATGTATAGCTGGTGCAACCGGCCCCTGATGTTTATTTAGCTATTTATTTTATTTTAATTTATTCTTTATTTAAATGGTCAGCATTTGACTGATACTAAACATATAGTATTGATTTATATTTTATTTATTTTATTTATTCTTTATTTTAATGGTCAGCATTTGACTTATACTAACAGTACTGATGTTTATTAAGCTATTTATTGTATTTTTATTTATTCTTTATTTTCTCAGTGTTCATTTGTTGACAATGTATAATAATCATGTTTGATACAAATATTTGTTTAAGAAAGCAGCCTTCTGAGTACCTTTGCATAGTCATATCGGTGCAAAATCGGTGCACAATCCACATAGAAAAGTTCTGTTTTCATTCCAGCTCAAAAATTAACTATATCGGTCACCATATCGGTAATCAGTGAATTTTCCCTCTCTAAAATCGGTATCGGTCTAAAAAAAAATCCCATATCGGTCGGGCTCTATCTTTTATTGCATTTTATTTTTAAACACGCATCCACTGATATACAGATGCAATCTTGTTTTATTAAAATTTAAAGTTATATTTGGGTGAATTTGAATCCAAAACCTCTAAAAACTAAAGGCAAAAAAGTTGTTTAATCATGTGTTTAATCAAAGTACTGATCTATTTATTCATTTACTGACTAACAAAATCCCAAGACTGATAGTGGCAGATGTAGAAATGAAATTACCATATTATGTGAAATATTTATTTGGATCATTAAGAATGACTGTTGATCAAAACAGGTAATTTAAAAGAATCTTTTACTGTGCATAACATAATTAATATTCATGAGTTTTGCAGCTCTGCCCCCACAGTGCAATTTTCTGTACAGTTTATTAACTTTGTGTTAATCTTCACTTTCAAATGTATTATTCTTGCTGTTACAATGGACTTTAGGACTCAGGACTTCATTAGCAGAATAACATGGGATATGCATGCACTTAACAAAGGTAGTGAAGTTTAGTCCAGATTGCCAGTTCTAAATGTCAAGCTAAGGAACATTTAAAATTTGTTAACGTGTTTAATAGACAGTGTCTTGGTGCTCTGGAGATTTACAATTTGTTACTTCATTTTTATTATGCAAAAAAAATAAAAAAAATAAATAAAAATCAGTAGCAAAATGGTTACTATGTGGTTCCTGTGGAAATGCAGTTGTATCGCGAATTCATGGACATTTGTAATATGATAGTGACTCCAATTAATGAACGAGTACTTGTTGCTATAAAGCTTGGTACCTTAATCCATCAGAACTACGCATGGGCACTTGCTTTGGTGTTGCCACCCCTCATAGCCTGAATGCCACGCCCTTGCCACCCCATAAAAAAATTTCTAGGTCCGCCCCTGGTAGGCGGATGCTGAGTGTGTGTGAAATCACCCCCCAAAAATAAAAAAAATAACTGTCAAGCAGCATCTTCTTAATGCTACACTTCATACTCTGGCAGGGTGAAGCTGAAAAGAAACTTGCCACTAAAATTATATCCTTGTCCATTATGAATATTCAGTGTAGCTGTGTATGAAACACCACCCACTCAGAGGTCACTGCCAAACCAAGCAACTTCCTATTGGTCAACGCGGTGAAAGTTCGCCGCAAAGTTCTCCAAACTTGAAATCCGTGAGGGGTAATTCTGCACTACTGGAAGTCCATTGCATGTAATTCATGATTGTGTGGATTCCCAATGAGATGACTGTATTTTGCTGTGCAAAGGTATGTGTGACCGCGCCTTTAGTCACTTTTAACACATTCTGATAATAGTATTGCCAAAGGTGGTTCTCCATTGACAATCATTTGACTGTGTTCTGTCTGACAAGTCAAGCAATTTTGATGGTCACCCTTCACACACATCCTGTTCAAATACATGTAGATCACGCCACAAAAGGCCATTTACCTTTAGTCCTGCAACTCAAAGGGCACAAATCCCCATCTCTTTGTCACAAGGAAGTGTGAGTTTGTTTTAGGCTGGATCCAAGTTAATCTAGGGAGGCACCTTATTACGATTAGGCACTGCCTGATGGCATTAAGAAAACAAAGCTTAAAATCACATTCTTTCTCTTTTTTTCTCTCTGTCTCAGGGGCCCCACTGTTGTTCAGATTTGGCTGTTTCTTTCCACTATGTGGACGCATCACACATGTACCTGCTGGAATACTACACTTACCACTTACGTGCCTTTGGCTACAAATACCGCTATCAGCCCCCTGAACCCAAAGTCATACAAGACTTCAATTCCCCAGTTCCAGACAAACTGGAGATTGGAGACTCAGAGCAAGAGCAGGTGGTAGAAGCACAGGAAGAGGAAGACAAAGCCCCTGAAACTGATGAAAAGTTATAGCAGCTTTTTGTTTCTGACTTTTTTTAAACAATAACATTTGAAATCTTCCAAAAGAAGTCTTTTTTTACTTTGTCTTGAAAGGCCTTTATTGTGCCACAGAAATGTATGCATGTATGTGTGGTTTAATGAGCTAGTACTGTGTGGAAGGGTGTTCCTCTTAATGCATTTGTATGTGAATGTCTAGATATTTGTAAAACAATACAGAATTGTATTAAATGAAAGTTGACAGAGCCTGCCTTAACAGTATAATAACATGGGGAAATTTTCTATAATTTTCTTTTTTTTTTTTTTTTTTTTGCCACAAGCAAGACTTCCACCCCATGGCTGCCTGTACATCCCTTACACCTGCTGTTAGTTTGCAATTTTGGGGGCATTTTTATTTTTTCAGGAAAAATTGTTTGCTCTCCACAGTGTTGAGGTCATGGTACTGTGTAATCTTAAGCAGCAGTGTCATATTCTGTTCCCAAAAAGAGGCCTTGATTTCTTTTCATTTGCTCCCCCCAAATCCAAACCACTGTTGCCCTGTGACCAATCCAAGCACAATGTCACTTTTGCAGCAGTTTTTGAACAGAGTGATGTTAAAGGCACATAAGATATAAGATCTCATATGATTAAGCAAGTGAATGCATACTGTAGATGCTTGGTCAACAAATATATTCTTGGTGAAATTATCCTTATTTTGCTACCTAAATAAATACTTTGTACATTTTTAAATTCTTAAGGGAATGAAAATGAGTTGAAAAATTATTGCTTTTCTTATTAAAGAGTAATTAATAATGTATGAATGGTGTGAATTCCACTGTTCGCCTCACTAGCTGTGAATATTTATCTAAAAGTGCAAGAGCAATGGAAATGTCTGCAGTATTTTGTTTTATTGTGGAAATGAGCACTCTAACGCAAGGAAGGAAAACACTACACACTTCAAATATGCAACACATATTTGGTAAGTTTTTTAAAGAGCAGTTTAGTAAGACATGTTTGAATGTGTTTTATACCTCGTAGTATAAAGATCTTCCTCAGAAAGCCCTTTGGTTTGTCATTTGTAAACATTCAAACATTTTTGAAGTTTAGATTTTGCTCATTTCAATTAATTGGATCTCAAACAGCGAAAACACTTAAGAGGAGTAAAGTCACTGTCTTTGTGGACATTGTAACAGGATCAGGACTGCTGATGCCTCTCAGCTAAAATGAGTTAGATTTTCCTTAGAATATTTACGTCTGACATTTTCTTACTTGAGGCAAAATGATTAATGTGAAATCTGCTTCAAATTAAACAATATTTTTTCAGGGGAACTACTCTTGTCATTAGCAGGGTATAACGTATATTATTTAATATGACAGTATAGTGATTATCTTTTTTCACTAGGAGTTTTGCAAAAAGTATTGACTAAGAATGCCCATAATGGATGGTCTGACTTGGGGGAATGTGTGTGTTTGCATATGCGCCCAGTGCCCAGTTATCATTAATGGCCTTTCTATTGCTTTTGCACTTCGGGTGTTACATGATGTTACATGAAGAGAGAGCCTGACATTTCTGAAATGAAGCAGAACTATCGCTAATGGGAACATCAAAACCAGCAGGATGATGCAAATGTGCTTTCCAATCATGTTAAAGTGAATCCGCATTTCTGATTTCATGCCCTTGTCTTTAATCCAAAGGTACTTGTGTTGCTTTCTTATTCTCTATGTTCAGTAATGTCTTACATGTACAAAGGGAATCTTTTACTGAACTTCCACAGCAATCTTTTATTTACAAAAGAATATGTGAGGCAAATGTACGACAAGAATAAATCAATGGGAACGATAACCAGCATATTAAATAAAATATTTTTTTTACAATAAATGTTTTTCTGTGGTCTCCTATATGAATATCATGTCAAATGTGTTTGTGATGTACACCTACCTAAAATCATTGAAGAAATTAAATATTTAATATTAAAGGGTGGGTATGTTTACAACATCTGTCGATTCAAAACACATACTATATACTTTCAACAGGAAAATTTTCCTTCCTCATGTCCCAGTAAACCTCTCAAAACATAATTTATCTGATTGGTGCATTCTGTACTTGGAAATCTTTGATGTAAGAATGCACATCTCACATACAAACGTAAAATATACTAGAATGAATGCACTGCGATAATAAATATTCAGTTCACACCGCTCAATCATGGCTTTGTGACAAAGGTTGTTATTATTTGTTCTGAATGGCATAATGCCAAGGTGGATGAGTTCTTGGCTGATGAGATTAGGCTTCATACAGCACAGCAAAACCTACATGACAAAACAACAACAAAATAAACACTTCAGTTAAGTCATACAGAAAAACATAAAACTATTTTAATGATTCACCTATTTATCTGGTCACCATGGTCAGCAATTCAATTCCTTACCATATTAAAGGAATATTCAGGGTTCAATATAAGTTAAGCTCAATCGACAACATTAATGGCTTAATGTTGATTACCACAAAAATGTATTAGACTTGTCCTTCCTTTTATTTAAAATAAAGCAAACATCTATGTTTCAGTAAGGCTCTTACAGTGGAAGTGAATGGCCAATCCATAAACATTCAAATACTCAATGTTTCAAAAGTGTAACCACAAAATGTGAACAATATGTCTGTTAACATGATTTAAGTGTGATAAAATCGCTTACAAACATTTTCTGTGTAAAGTTATATCCAATCTTAATTGCCAATATGACATAACACTGTAAAACCTAAAACCCTAAAATAACCATAAAAATGTATTAAACAACTTTACAGCTCAAATAATACATGAATTTTAACTGAAGAATTAATGTGTGCTTTTATAAAATTATAAGCTTCAAATTTTTGCCTTTAAAAACCCTCAAAAGAATTGCCCCATTTACTTCCATTGTAAGTAACCTCAATTTTTCCTTTTTTTTTTTTTAAAAAAAAAAAAAGAAAAAGAAAAGGAGAGACAAGTCAAAACTATTTTTTTTTTTATTTTTTTATTTTTTTTGGAAATCAACATAATGCCACAAATACTGTCGATTGAGCTGAACTTGTATTGAATCAGGCATATTTCTATAAAACAACACTCATTACCTTACCATTTATTGCCAACCACAACTGATCAGTGCCTGCAATTCAGTAATAAGCCTATATAAGATTTCGCACAAAGTGCAGTAAGGTATAGAGCTCTTAAACCATATTAAAGGATTGGTCATAGGGCTTTTGTAAGAATGGGTGGTGTTTGACCATTTATTTGTACTCTTGCCAAACCTACAAGTACTTACCTCTGCCTCCTGTCCTTTAAGAAAAAGTTGACTCTTCTCTGTCCTCTCCAAGCAGGAATAGCTGATAAAACAGACACAAACAAACAATGTAAGCCTATTGGTGGCATTGTTCAAGCTGCCATAGGCCTATGTATGGACTTTGATATACTATAGTTCTCTATACTGACCACTAGAGGTCAGTATATTCAATGCAGTGTTTGGTTTGACCCGAGAAGCAGGCTCTCTGTTCTCTGCAAATATGCCATTTGTATTTGTGAATTGAGACTTAAGCATAGAATGAATAGGACATTTACCTCATAAAAAAAGTATTGATAATAAATTAACCTAACTGAAAACATTGATGCAACATTTTATTCCCTTTTCATTTCGAAAGGCTCATAAATATGGACCACCAGCCATTAAAGGGATAGTTCACCCAAAAAGGAAAATTCTCTCATCATTTACTCACCCTCATGATATTCCAGATGTGTATGACTTTCTTTTTGTGTATGAAAGATTTTTAGAAGAATATCTCAGCTCTGTTGGTCCATTCAATGCAAGTGCATGGAGACCAGAAATTTGAAGCTCCAAAAATCACATAAAGGCATCATAAAAGTAATCCATATGACTCCAGTGGTTAAATCCATGTCTTCAGAAGCGATATAATAGGTGTGGGTGAGACACAGATCAATATTTAAGTCCTTTTTACTATAAATCTCTACTTTCACTTTCACATTCTTAAAGTGATGGTGGAGATTTATAGTACAAAAAGGTTTAAATATTGATGTGTTTCTCACCCGAAGTGATTTAATCTCTTCTGAAGACATGGATTTAACCACTGGAGTCATATGGATTACTTTTATAATGCTTTTATGTGATTTTTGGAGTTACAAAGGTCTGGTCACCTTCTCTTTCATTGTATGGAACAACAGAGCTGAGATATTCTAAAAATCTTCATTTTTGTTCTGCAGAAAAAAGAAAGTCACAAAAATCTGGGATGGCATGAAAGTGAGTATAAATGATAAGAGAATTTTCTTTTTTGGGTGAAATGTCCCTTTACTACCACACACTTAATAAACACTATTAGACACACACTTACCAGACACAGCATTTCTCCGTCCTAACAGTCCAACAAAGATGTCATTCATATTAGCTATACAGAAGGGAGAAAGCTCTCATCAGGTTCTGCTTTGTCACTTTAATTAGAATAACATATTGCAACAAGATAATAATAATACGCTTTTACGTCTGAATTGTGCATTTGTGGCATGATTTGTTCCTGTGAAAAAAAACAATAATAAAACCAATGTTAAATACCCTTGACATTCTAAAAAGGGGGTTTAAAGTAGGCCTATAAATATATCTAAATTGGAGAGATATTTGTTTAATAATCTATTTATTTGCTTATACTTATCCCCAAATCATGTGTTTTTTAATACATTGAAGCAATTGTAATCTTTCTGTCCACTTTAGTCTCTTTTTTTCTCTTTGTCTCACCTGTGCTCCTCCTGCCCATCAGGCCGATGAAACTGTCATAATCAATATCACCATACCGTTTCTCAAAGTGCTCAGACTGGGAGTCGCTATTATCCTGTAAACAACAACAAAAAGGATTGTTCAAGACCTCTGCAAAGATGTGTCTGACTCACTAATGTGAATGACTCAGTCACATAAAGACTTGATGACTCCAGGCTTTGATGAACACTTTAGAAATGTAATGATCATTCATCACAGTCTGGAGTCTTTAAGTTTTTATGTTATATGAGTGGTCAGGGAGAAGCTCGGAAAAATTATGCTGTGATGTTAATAAAATAACCATAAAATCAAGCAAGAGGGAATGAAAATAAAACTTGAACTTCGAATTTTGTTTTGGAGAGGCTATAGGCTATTGAAAAAAAGAAGAGAAAACCTGTTTTAACTAACTGTTTTAACTAACATTGCTATTGCAATGTGTGTGTGATTCTGCTTGTAATAAAGAATTTTCTCAGTAATGTCAGTAACGCATACGTGTGTGAAAGAGTATTTTGATGGTAGTAATGAGGAAAAAGTATGAGAATGGTAAAATGATACAGAGTAAACACATGACTAAACCACAGTTTGAGCTCATATTGAACAGTCAGATACCACATTAATGGATTCAATATGGTTCTAATGGACTCATTAAGTCCTTCTCTCACCCCAATCCTACCATCAGTCTTCCCTATTCACTTGGTGCTCATGCATTTCCAGTTGCCTGCCTGATTGGCCTTTTCCCGCCCATAAAGAAGCATAAAAGCATAATGTTAAAGAGGAAGCATAGGCTACACTCCTCATAAGTAAATACATAAATACACTCACTGATCACTTTATTAGGAACACTATGGTCCTAATAAAGTGCCCGAAGTGGTCTTCTGCTGTTGTAGCTCATCCACCTCAATATTTGACGTGTTGTGCATTATGAGATGATATTCTGCTCACTACAATTGTACAGAGTGGATATCTGAGTTACTGTAGCCTTTCTGTCCCTTCGAACCAGTCTGGCCATTCTCTGTTGACCTCTCTCATCAACCAGAAGTTTCCGTCCGTAGAACTGCCACTCACTGGATGTTTTTTGTTTTTGCCCCCATTCTGAGTAAACTCTAGAGACTGTTGTGCATGAAAATCCCAGGAGATCAGCAGTTATAGTAATTCTCAAACCAGCCCGTCTGGCACCAACAATCATGCCATGGTCAAAACCACTGAGATCACATTTTTTCCCCATTCTGATGGTTGATGTGAAAATTAACTGAAGCCCCTGATCTGTATCTGCATGATTTTATGCACTGCACTACTGCCATATGATTGGCTGATTAGATAATTGCATGAATAAGTAGGTGTACAGGTGTTCCTAATAAAGTGCTCAGTGAGTGTAATTGCATTTTAAGGTGGACTGATTCACTTCATTAATATAGTTTATACATTTGCATTTCTGCATTTTTTAATTAAATGAGGGTAACACAACACAATGTTCACTTTGTTGAGGGATTATAAATGGGTTCATTAAATACTAATAATTAATTTGCAAATGCACTATAAATTATTGATATGCAGTGTTGTAACAACATGCATAAAAGCATGACTTTCATGCAATACCTGCCGAATCATGATCTATTTTATCTCACGTTATAAAAATGCTTAATACTATAACATATATTCAACTTTAGTAAACTATGCAATGTAAAGTGGACACCTGTGAAGAATTTCTTAAAGCATTTATTGATTCACTGATGTATGAAAACCTTATTAAGGTCTTTAGGTAGCTAGGACTAGGTAAAACCATTCTTTTGACATCAACATTGCAAGGAAAGTGGCATTACAAGTAAGTCAAGACATTACAGTAATTAATATAAATGATGTGGATTGTAGCAAAATGATATAATCCCAGCTATTAATCTCACTTTTATTATCTATTTTGCTACACTGTGACATAAAACATGAATTAGTGAATCTTATGTTTTTAAACATAAAATTATGCTTAATACAAGTATATATAACGTATTTATTTAGGCATTTATAACATAAAAGTTAAAAATGCATGATAAAATGCTCACTATTTGGCAAGTATTGGATGAAAGCTGCCCTATTTATGCATGTTGCTATTACTGCATATAAATGATTTATAATGTGTTTGTAAATAACTTATTAGTCATTAATAAACTACTTTATAAACCCTTAACAAATGGAACATTCAAGTGTTACCGAAATAAGGGTATCACTTTACAATAAAGTTCCATTTGTTAATGCATTAGATGTCATGAACAAACGATTAACAATATATATTTTTACAGCATTTATTCATCTATGTTAATATTAGTTAATAAAAATGCAATATTTCATTGTTAGCTCATGTTAGTTCATAGTGCATTAACTAATGTTCACTAAAACAACTTTTGATTTAAAAAATGTATTAGTATACATGTTGAAATTAACATTAACTAAGATTATTAAATACAGTAAAAGTAGCTATTATTCATTGTTATTTCATGTAAATAAATGTTGTTAACTAATGTTAACAAATGGAACCTTATTTTAAAGTGTTGCCGAAATAGGATATATGGGGCAGATGCCACACGTGCCGGATGTATTTTAAATTTTACGCACTTTTTAATCGTATACTGGCATTTCCACTCAGAACAAAGGTATACAATCCTCACAAAAGTGTTTACCATGTGTACTTACTATGAACGGGGCATAGTCGAGCACACAGCGCGAGTGTCCAGCACACGAGAGCGAGAGCAGCACCAGCATCCATCCGCGAGACATCCTCAAAGCCGCGCTCTGCTCTTCACACACCTATTGAATGAGACTATTTATGAGCTGTATGCTAACAAAGAAATGTGTCTTTCTTTCTTTCCATTACGTTAAAACCCTTGTTATTCGCATACTGAAATAAAAGTGCCGAATTTAAAATGTAAATTAACTAAACAACTTGCCAAAAAAAAAAAAATAAATAAATAATAATAATAAAAAAAATCAATAAATAATAATAAAAAAAAAAAAAAAAAAAAAATATATAATAATAATAATAATAATAATAATAATATATATATATATATATATATATATATATATATATATATATATATAATTTATAAAAAAGATAATACCTTTAACTGAACTGGGATGAGCTGGTATTTGTTCAGTTTGTCTGGTGAGGAGGATGATGTGTTCAGGTTCTTTTTCTCTCTTTACCGAGCGGTGTTAAGATTTGCAGGTGCGCGCGTCCTTTATTTGTAGCGTTCGCGCGCTGCAGTCACACAAGCTCGGACAAGCTGGCTCCCCAAAACGAACCCAATAATGACGATGACATGTCCTAGTGACGCAAAGTCATTAACACTAGTGCCTTGACGTATTTATGCGCACATATACATTTCTAATGAACTCACACCTCGCCTTTGTCTCTTGAGCTTCATCGCAAATCAAATTCATTCTAAACCTATCCACATCGGCCTGTGCAGAAGTTATAGTGTATAATCTAGTATGTTAGCCTAAAGAGTCACACAATGGACTCTTTTTTTAATTATGTAGATGCACCTTGCTGATTATTTCACTTCTAAAGAAGTGTCAAGGTCTTGCATTATATTCTGGGAACTCATTTAAAGGGTCTGTGCGGTTTAGCACTTTTTAATTTAGAAGCACATATGTGCGTGATTGAGGATTCAATGCTCATTACACAGTAGGATTATGAGTCATCCATGCTGGTCATTCCCTTCAATTCATCTCATTACTGATATGTCCTTCACCAGGATGAAGATGTAGAAAGCTTTAGAAAGCTTTAGAAAGATGTAGATGCCTGATTGTTAATGCTTAGATAGCTTTAACATATGCAGTCTCTGAAATTGGGTATAGTCCTTCAGAAAACCCCAATGATTTAGTTGTTCCCATTTAATGTCACATCAGACACTTTGATCTATTCTGCTTGGTCTATTTGTGTGTGACAACTGTCTTATCATGCAACTATCTCTTTCTCTCTCTGAGCCTTTAGAGTTTGGAAAGCCACCCCTTGTCCCTCACCTATGTAAAAGGGCCTGTTAATCACAGTCAGCAATGTCAGTTAAAAACATGATTGGCGTTTGCCATCATCACCAAATACAAGTCGTAAAACAGTGTTGAGAGTGATCTGATACCAAAGTCATAGTTACTGTAATCTTATTACTATTTTAGTCAAAGAAGGTACTATAATTCATTACATTTTACATTCTTGTAATCAGATTACAGTTACTGACTTTCAATTAAGGTAATTTCATTTAATGTCATTACTTAGGTAACGGGTTACACATATTTCTAAAAGAATATTGTTTGTGTACAATACATTAAAAATATGAATCCATATCTTCATATGTACCTGTATGTCTGTGACAGCCAAAGGGTGAGCAACTACGAACAAGGAGGAAATATAGACATTATTTTGAATTGGTTGAGCAAAAAAAAAAAAAAAAAAGATTTCTTTAGTGTGTTTTAGAAAGTAACTTAAAAGTAAAGTACAGTGCATTCAGAAAGTATTCAGACCCCTTCATTTTTTTTCATAGTTTATGTTGCAGCATTATGCTAAAATGCTTTAAATTATTATGACACTTGAAACTTAGCTCAGGTGCATCCCATTTCTCTTGATCATTTTTGAGATGTTTCTACACTTTGATTGGAGTCCAACTGTGGCAAATTCAATTGCTTGGACATGATTTGGAATGGCACACACCTGTCTATATAAGGTCTCACAGCTGAAAATGCATATCAGAGCAAAAACCAAGCCATGAGGTCAAATGAAATGCCTGCAGAGCTCAGAGACAAGATTGTATCGAGGCACAGATCTGGGGAAGGCTACAAATATGTTTTGGCTGCACTGAAGGTTCCCAAGAGCACAGTGGCCTCCATAATTCTACAATGGAAGAAGTTTGGAACAACCAGGACTCTTCCTCGAGCTGGCCGCCCGGCCAAACTGAGCAATTGGGGGAGAAGGGCCTTAGTAAGAGAGGTGACCAAGAACCCAATGGTCACTCTGGTTGAGCTCCAGAGATCATGTATGGAAATGGGAGAGACTTGCAGAAGGACAACCATCACTGCAGCACTCCACGGATCTGGGCTTTATGGCAGAGTGGCCAGACAGAAGCCTCTCCTCAGTGCAAGACACATAAAAAATCACCTAAAAGACTCTCAGACTGTGAGAAACAAGATTCACTGGTGTAATGAAGTGATGATTGAACTGTTTGGCCTCAATTCCAAGCGTCATGTCTGGTGTGGGTGTCTCCCATGTCTCCCAATGGTGAAGCATGGTGGTGGTAGCATCATGCTGTGTGGGTGTTTTTCAGTGGCAGGGACTGGTCAGGGTTGAAGGAAAGCTGAACTCAGCAAAATACAGAGATATCCTTAATGAAAACCTGACCCAGAGAGCTCAGGACCTCAGACTGGACCAAAGGTTCACCTTCCAACAGGACCCTAAGCACACAGCCAAAACAACACAAGAGTGGCTTAGGGACAACTCTGTGAATGTCCTTGAGTGGCCCAGCAAGAGCCCGGACTTGAACCCAATCAAACATCTGTGGAGAGACCTGAAAATGGCTGTCCACTGACGGTTTCCATCCAACCTGAAAGAGCTTGAGAGAATCTGCAGAGAAGAACAGCAGAAAATCCCGAAATCCAGATGTGTAAAGCTTGTCGCATCATACCCAAAAAGACTTCAGGCTGTAATCGCTGCCAAAGTTGCTTCAACTAAGTACTGAATTAAGGGTCTGAATACTTATATCAATGTGAAATTTCAGTTTTTTCTTTTTAATACATTTGCAAAGTTACCAAAAATCTGGTTTTTGCTTTGTCATTATGGGGTATGGAGTGTAGATTGATGTGAATTTTGTGCATAAGGCTACAACATAACAAAATGTGAAAAATATTAAGGGGACTGAATACTTTCTGAATGCACTGTAATGAGTGATGTGATGATTACAATTTTTAGAGGTAATTAGAAATTTGTAATGGATTACTTTTTTGCATAACTTACCCAACACTGGTCACAAGCAGTGTTTTTCAACAGTGAAGTCTTCTCCGGATGTGTGAGTGAAAAATATTTAGTAAAATACATTAATAAAAGATAGAAATCAAATGAAAAGGAGGAATATCACCATGACAACATAGTGGCCTTTCTTTCTTTCTTTTTTCCTTTCTCATCATCTATGCTCTCTTTTTTTCTCTCATACACAGACAAACGCATATTTCTTTTTCTAGTCTAGCTTAATTGCTTTATTACACTTAATTTGATTATTCACGTTTTGTTTACTGCTGTATGCAAGTCTACCAGATTAATTTAACTCAGCTCTGAACATATTGGAGGCTAATTAGTTTTTTAAATTATTCTTATTTCTCTCTTTTAATTCCTCAGCAAGCAGGAAAGCTCTTAATGATAGACCAAAGCACTAGTGTCCGCATTAATCCATACCTTTTTTTTCTCTGACAATATTTTGAGCCCAGTGAACTCACTATTGCTTGTAATGAGTTTACTGTATACAAGCAGCTACAATACTCATGAAATATATAATTAATATAAATTAGACTTTGAGGTGATTAAATCTGGGTCGCTTGCACTGAGAATAAATGATTCCTTGAATTATGAATAAATCCATTATCATGAAAACAACTGACAACCGCATTATGACACGTCAATAGCAGTAAGAAGGCCTGGATAATTTGCTCTCGTAAGACTTGTTCTTGCATTTGTAAGCAAGTGTGTGTGTGCTTGCTGAAGCGGACATGAAACATTTGGACAGTTTGGAGTACACCCACACTCACTACAGTTGTGTCAGTGCTTCTCAGTAATGAATGACACCTTCCATCCATTGCTTACGCAAACAAGCTCTCACAAACTCACACATACACACAGGCTGTTTTTCTTACATTCTAATCTAATCTCCATGCATATTACAGAAATAAGATTGATATATTTGTTTAATTTTTAGTGAATATCATTGTAGTTCTGACTTCATTCACAGTTTTACAGTACAAACTTTATATCCATTCACATATAATTAGCCAGGGTTGGGAGGGTTACTTTTGAAATATATTCCACTACAGATTACAGAATACATGCTGTAAAATGTAATCTGTAACATATTTCGTTAGATTACTCAAGGTCAGTAATGTATTCTAAATACTTTGGATTACTTCTTCAGCACTGGTAGATGTTTTCACTTGTTTTGACTATAAAAACTCTGCCAGTACAGCAAGACAAAATACACATGTTAAAAATACATTCTCTGAAAAACCTAAATATCTTATGCAGTGTTGTTTATAAAACAAGATTAATCTAATTGATCTTGTTTTAAGGATTTTTAGATATTTTTACAAGAAAACAATACAAAAATTATTATCAAGAATATGATTTTTGCCCTAATATCAAAGGTCTTACTAGAAAAAAAGAAATTATGATCCAACGTAAATTTTCTTGATAAAAAAATATGATCATGCCTGGTAACATGTGCATGTAAAATGGCTAGAAATAGCATTTTAGCTTAGCGTAAAGCTGACAATTTACACAAGGTTTATCTCTATTTCTTCTGCTCCAAACTTACTTCAAACTTACTTCTCTGTCTGCTCGTATGAATGTAACACATCATAAGAAGGTGTTTCACCACTGTTCAAATGCACTTTGGATCGCATCATTTGTATGTATAAATGTTTTCCATCTGAAAGGACTAAATATTAAATGACACAAATGACAATAAAATGCAAAGAAATCTCTTCAGTAATCAAAATACTTTTTGAATGTAACTGTATTCTAATTACCAATGATTTAAATTGTAACTGTAGTGGAATACAGTTACTTATATTTTGTATTTTAAATACGTAATCCTGTTACATGTATTCCGTTACTCCCCAACCCTGTAATTAGCTTTGCATGTGAATAAAAGCATCTGTGTTCAGATTAGAGTGAAAGAGAATGCAAATAATTGCAACTGATGTGCAGACTTTGTTCTGCCAGCAGAAATCCTCTTCATCATTATCATCATACATTTCTTATATTCTTATATTATTCACTGCTTTCTTACAAGTTGCAACATCCCTCTTCCACCTACACGCTCACACAAACAAACGCACTAGCGCATCTTTGAGAGAATGTGAATGTTTCTTTTATCCATTCAAATGCCCCATATTTTGAATAGAGACTTTCATTGTCAATGCCTCATGGTCAGCAGTTATTGAAAGTGACAGCATTTGCAGAGGAAACATTAATCAGAATTTTTGTCCCCATTAAAGGTGACTTGCAAAGAGGATGTGTAACTGTCCCTGAATCTTACAGTGACAAATATACCCTCAAATTGTGCACTAAATATCTTGCTACAGGAGTCTATCACTTATTATTGAGATGGGACTAAAGAAAGACCAAAAATACAGCAACCTAAATGTATATACATATTCTCATCACTCTTCCAGGCAGGTATCAGATGCTTTAGCAAATAGGCTGTATCCCTGGATCTCCCTGACAAAGAAAAAAATTCAATACAATGTAAAAATGTATTGTCAAATAACGTTTAAAGGTGCAATCAGTAGTGTTTTCCCCATTAAAAAGTTTTAATCCCAAAGAAATTAATAATAATTTTGAAAAATGTCTTACAAAAACTACGAGTCCTCACATGAGATGAAGACTCCAGTCACATCAGTAACCTTATAAATGCTGTTTTATTCTATATGTTGAGGGTCCCCTCATGGGGGCTGCCATCTTGGGATCACATGACCAGCCGAATACTAATAATTTAGTCTTAGTAACCACCCTGTAATTAGACACATACACTCATGGATTTATGCTGCATTTACATTGTGTTGAAATTACTGTAATTATGAGATCGCAACTCAAAGATTCTACTCAAAGTTGTTCCCGTCCTCGAACCTCTGAAGTTATTTGTTTATATGGCAACACTTAAAATGCTAAAAAGTGAACCAAAAGCACACACATTCAATGGCAAAAAAGCTCAGTGTAGGTTCTCGACCAAAGGAAAAATAGTATCAAGGGAGAAAAGTCGGCACACCACAGCTCCAAAAATAGACAATTTAATGGATAGTTCCCACCTCCCACACTCATAATGCTAAAATGGATTTGTTTTTGATAACAGCAGAATATTTATTATAACATAAATTCATTAATTCACCTATATAAGTTCTAGCAAAATGTTTAAAAACAATGAAAATGCTCCAGGTAACAATGTCATTGTCACATCCGCACCAGACTCCCACTCTCACTCCACACTCCGCTCTCTCTCCCCGGACTATTATTTACCCACACCTGTTCCCAATTCATCTCTCATCACCTCACCGCAATAAATACTCACCCCCGCCACTTCATCCTTGTCTAGTCTCTGCAAGGAAACCAAAGACTCACCTGCTTATCTGACTTTCCAAGTGAAGCTAAATTCTCGCCATTGAATCCCGTGTCCTCGATCTTCCAAAGCTCCTTCGTCATCCTTATAGATATTTTTCTATTTTTCTTCAAATGTGTTCTTATGAAGAAAGGGAGTCATATACATCTGGGATGGCATGAGGTTGAGTAAAAGATGAGGGAATTTTCATTTTTGGGTGAACTATCCCTTTAAAGGGCACACCGCAGAATGCTCAGTGAGGTAAAAAAAAAGAAGAAAAAAAGAACCCTAGAGTGACAGCTAAAAACCTGAAGAAATAACTGGAACTGGTTTACATCTCCGAGTCTACGATACGGAAAATATTAAACAGGCATGGTGTCCATGGCAGGACAGCACAAAGGAAGCCACTGCTTTCCAACAAAAACACTGAACAAAAAGCATTGTGCATGAAGTTTGCCAAAGACCACCTTGACACTCCACAATGCTACTGGGAAAATGTTTTGTGGACTGATGAAACTAAGGTTGAATTGTTTGAGAAGAACACGCAGCACTACATATCACATAAAAAGTACACCGCATACCAACATGAAAACATAATCCCAATAGTGAAGTACAGTGGAGGGAGCTCCATGATTTGGGCTGCTTTGCTGCTTCGGGGCCTGGACCGCTTGCCATCATCGAGGGAAAAATGAATTCCCAAGTTTATCAAGATATCATACAGGATAATGTCAGGGTGGCAGTGTGCCAGCTGAAGCTCTTGTTTGTGTTCCGCAGAAATAAAGTCATAAAAGTAAGGGTGAGTAAATGAAAGAGAATTATTATTTTGGATTGAACTATTCTGGTAATAACTACCTGTATTCACTTTTTACCTGTATTCACTTTTTCACCTGAGAGGAAAGCCATCCTTGTAAATGGTTGCAACTCCACAGACAGCAGCACAGACAGACAGAGGTGGGTAGTAGCATGCTACATTTACTCTGTTACATTTACTTGAGTAACTTTTTGGAAAAGTGTACTTTTAGAGTAGGTTTAAAAGTGGGTATTTTTGACTCTCACGATTTCCGAATTAATTTTTTTTTACTTTTACTTCGTTACAATGGGCAGTGTTCCTGTCCTTACATTACTGGGTTTAATTTTAATTAATGCATAATTTATAGAGAGATTACTGAATGGGACATTTATGACAGCAGAAGTTCACAGCTGTGCACGCTGTCACAGATTGTCACTTAAGACAAGTCCATTACTGCTGCAGCATCATGCTCTTCTAACTAAGTGAAACACTTTCTTTGCTTTGCACAGTAAAAAAAGAATAGTTTCAACATGCAACACCATTTTTCACCAAGACGGATATTTCAAGATTAAAATTGCAGCTCCAACTTAAGGCAGCACACTGAGGTAAATTGTGGCTCTAATGAAAACGCGGGCTTTTCTGTGACATGGTGATGGTCATTTTCAGGGTGATTCTGTAAATATGGGCTCTTATGACATCAGTTTTTAAGTGTACATTTTTAAATCAGTGCAGCAATATATCAGTGCGCTTTGTCCCGCATCCCGCATGTCATGAACAGTATTTATGCATTTACCTCGCGCCCTCGCGGGGGTACTGGAAACTATTGCAACTACTTCGGGCTGATTAACTGTATAAATCCATGTAAACATCCACAAACGTGTAATTGACAACTGGAGCACGAACAGACAGTATTTCTGCACGTGGTGCCCTACACAGGCTGCGTACTCTGCATTTTGGAAGTGGCAGTTCTGCTATACAGAACTAATGATCTAAATTCTTTCGACACTGAAAACTGTAACTACACTGAACTAACAACTAAAAGCTATGAAATAGCAAAAGTAGGCATTAATAAAGCATGATCTTGCTTTGGTTTATATTTCAGCATTATATTTAATGTCCCTGTGGGACATTGTTCACGTTTTCACCGTAATAATTACTAGAAATGTTTCCAAACCACTCTTCTTATTGACAAATTCATCCAGATCTGACAAGAGCCCTTAAAGGGATAGTTCAGCCAAAAATGCAAATTCTCTAATCATTTACTCACCCTTATGCCAGATGTGTATGCCTTTCTTCTGTTGAACTCAAATGAAGATTTTTAGAAGAATTTCACAGCTCATTTGGTCCATATAGTGCAAGTGAATGGGTGCCAACATTTTAAAGCACAAAAAAAATCACACAAGTCAGCACAAAAGTAATCCATAAGACTGCAGTGGTTAAATCAATCTCTGCGTCAGAAACCGCATACTGTCACAGTCTGTACTGTATTTGATGAAGGACGCACTTATCTGCCAGCAAAATAGTACGTTCTTTTAGGTATGCATGTGAGTATTTTGGACATACTTCATCCAGGTATGTGGGCATTGTCTCGTGACCTGAATAAATTACATAAGAACAACAACCGTGAAAACTGTCCACTCAGGTTTTTGTTAAACAAGCACCATTTAAGCATAGGGAACAATTATCCTGGTATATTTAGCATTTACAGTTGAGAAGAGCCATCCGATTCGCGATTCACCGGCGTTCATTTAATTCCAGCGTTTTGAACTTCACGTCGCCTCAGCTCCTGAGAGATTATGGGATAGTAAAGTGTCCAGTCGATCCGCACTTCAGAATCTCACCATAAATAGTAGGTCATCTGGGTACTTCTCGCTTACTGCTTAATGAATACTGTGGATTTGGCCATACTATTCCACTGGCATGCTGTTAGTACTGGAAGTATGGATATTCGGACGCAGCCAATATCTTCAGAAGTGATGTGATAGGTGTGGATGAGAAACAGATCACTTTCACATTATTCTTCTTGTAAATATTGTTCTGTTTCTCACCCACACCTATTATATCACTTCTGAAGATATGGATTTAACTACTGGAGTTAGATGGATTACTTTTATGATTCCTTTATGTGCGGGGCCTGGGTAGCTCAGCAAGTATTGACGTTGACTACCACCCCTGGAGTCGCGAGTTCGAATCCAGGGTGTACAGAGTGACTCCAGCCAGGTCTCCTAAGCAACCAAATTGTCCCGGTTGCTAGAGAGGGTAGAGTCACCCGGGGTAACCTCCTCGTGGTCACGATTAGTGGTTCCTCACTCTCAATGGGGCACGTGGTAAGTTGTACGTGGATCGCGGAGAGTAGCATGAGCCTCCACATGCTGGGAGTCTCCGCGGTGTCATGCACAACGAGCCATGTGATAAGATGTGCGGATTGACTGTCTCAGAAGCGGAGGCAACTGAGACTCGTCCTCCGCCACCCGGACTGAGATGAGTAACCACGCCACCACGAGGACCTACTAAGTAGTGGGAATTGGGCATTCCAAATTGGGGAGAAAAGAGGATAAAAAAAAATTATAAATAATACAAAAAATTATTCCTTTTATGTGCTTTTTGGAGCATCAAAATGTTGGTAACCATTCACTGCATTGTACTGTCATACAGAGCTGAACTATTCTTCTAAAAATCATAATTGTGTTCTGCTTAAAAAGGAAGTCATACACATCTGGGATGGAATGAGGGTGAGTAAATGATGAGAGAATTTTCATTTTTGAGTGAACTATCCCTTTAAAGTGATAGCTCAGCCATAATTTAATATTCCGTCATCATTTCCCTATCCTCATGTTGTTCCAAACCCGTGTGACCCTTCTGTTAGACAGAATGTTAGGGACTGACAGTCTCAGTCACCATTCACTTTCAATATATATATATATATATATATATATATAACATTCACAGAAAGTAAATGGTGACCAAGGTTAACATTATGTCTAAAATCTCCTTATTGTGTTGCATGGAAGAAAGAAATTCTTATGGGTTTGGAACAACATGATTATTTCCATTAATAATAAGAATAATAATTCTGTAATACATGTTAAATGTGTATTATGTAATGGAATGTAGTAGGGATGGACATTTTGGTGATTTTGTCTACTCGAGTACTCAGACTAATTACTCGTCAAGTACTTGAGGGGCAATGACATGTACATAGCTGTATATATAATAATATGTCTGACAAACGTCTTTGGCTGCTGCATTGCATCTTGTTGTTCCAGTGTATTGTCTATTCATTATTATAGGCTGTTATAAAATAATCTGTTACAAAATGTACAAAACATTGCATAATCAAAGTATAATGCATCATATGTGAAGATTCACCGCCCAACTCAATGAAAGAATGTGCACAACGCGTGTCTGTCTGTTCTTCCTTCAGGTTACCGTAGTAATCTTAGTAAGCGTGCACCAGTTTTTTTTAGTGACTGTCTGAGCTGTCTATTTTCAAATCGTGGTTGGTTTAACAGGAGACGCCATAACCATCGCATTTTTAATATGCGTATTAAGTTGAAGTTCAGTCGCTGCATTCTGTTCCATTTAGCTGCACTCTATCTAGCTGTTTGAAACACTCGCCTGCTGTATATGAGCTGCTTCAGAACGTTGAGTCCACTGCCACACGCCTTGTGTGTGTGTGCGCGCGTGCGTGTGTGTATCCAAGTGTTCGATCCTGTGGGGAAATCCGTGATGCTTCGTATTGTTGTTGCTGTAATGATTCATGAAGCATTCCATTCAACTTGGAGAGTCTGAATTACCACCTTTCAACTGGGGAAAGTGCAACGGAATGACACTTTATGTCGGACTTGTAACTTAGAAACGCGTGCGGAAATCTTCAACTCCCATTTCATTGGGTTGCAGGTGTGTGTTATGTCACGCAAACATTTTGGCACCCAGGGCAGAGAGGTTTACAGTCAGTGACAAACATTCAATTTGATTAAATAATGTCCATTAACGAGTTAAAGTTCTTACATTAAAGGCTAATAAAACGTGTTTAGCAAACATTTAGCAGAGACGGGTGTTCAAAACACGGTTAAATACACTGTCTTTTGATTATCATAATGATAGCATTGCAGCGTCATCTGTCAGTTTGGTTGCTATGAGATGTCTCTGACAATCAATGTACCCCTAAAAACCACAACGTAATCAGTCTCAAAATTAAAAATAAGATCCCTCTTTGACACATTTGTGTTTAGTTTTCAGGTAATTGTCACTGAATTTCCAATTAATTGAAAAGTCACATCATGCATGATCACCATCGATCATCGTTTTCATGATCGATCATTGTTGCCATGTCCGAGTACCCGAGTACTCGTGCCCATCCCTAGAATGTAGGGAGTTAACGTCCATTATGTCATTTGTGAAAGTAACGAGTTACTCACTACCTGAGTACTCTTTATTTGGATACTTTCTCTTACTCAAGTAATTATGTATGTTAGCACTTTTACTTCTACTTGAGTAATTATTTTTTTTAAGTAATTGTACTTAATTAATTGGTTACTCTACCCACCTCTGCAGACAGGCTCATGCAGACATGTGAACACGTCTTAAGTTGTTGCAGTAAATGAGTTTGTTCCTGTTGTCCAGAATTGTTTTACACAGACACACATATTAATACAAAATTTGGAACAAATGTATGTGTCTGGTTTTACACTTACAAAAACAAAATTGTTTTTTCTTTTGTGTTTATGAGAGATATTTGCTCATCATAAGGTTGATTTAGTAATTATGATCCTTGCCCTGTGGATGCACCATCCCAAGGCTACTCCTTGTAATTTTTGTGATCCAATCATTATAATCCAATTATGACTAAATCAGATTGCCTCCACAACCATCTATCAACTTTTACTACTCCTGGGTATCCATAATCACAAATGTATATAGATTAGATATTCAGCAGCATAATTACTTTTATTCACATGGACACACACAAAAACCACCCGAAGCTCCGATTAATTGGTGATATGTTCAGTTCCCCTATGTATTTATTAATACTTGATATGGCTCTGTGTGTGTGGTCATGGCATGTGTGTCACATGTGACTGAAATGTGTAAGAAACCCTTTGTTTTGGGCCAATAAGTCTGCATGTGAAAATGTGAATCACACATCTACATATTTCTGCTTGTATCTCACTCCCACCCTTTCCTCCCTTTCTCATCTCAGTGAGCACTGATGACTTTGACACCAGAGCCTTTCACAATATTTAATAAGCACCATTTAATCAGAAAACACAGCATGCTGTGTTAGTCCATGCGTGTGCAGTACATTTCGTAATTCATACTTAAGTTGGAGTCCAGTTTTCTAGTGTCCAGATGACACTTTAAAGGGATAGAATAAAATTCTCGCATCATTTACTCACCCTCATGCCATCCCTGATGTGTAGGTTTTCTTTCTTCTGCAGAACACAAATAAAGATTTTTAGAAGAATATCTCAGTTCTGTAGGTCCATACAATGTATGTGAATGGTAACCAAAACTTTAAAGCTCCAGAAAGCACATAAAGGTAGCATAAAATTAATCCATAAGACTCCAGTGGTTTAATCCACACCTTTTTAAGTGATCCAATCAGTTTTGGCTGAGAACACACCTTCTTTAAGCATCTGGTATGAAAATAATATGGGAATAATTTTAATAGGATATAGTAGTATTGACAACACACTCATCTATTTTAGGGTTCTGGTCTTGGATCACATTCCTGCTCCTTGTTTTCCTACATCTATGCTAGATGTAGCTTCTCTTAAATGGCATCTATGCTGAGCTTCATCCAGTTCCAACTGTGATATTAAATATTTAGGGTTAGGGTTTGGCTAATGGCTAGACTATAATAATAATTATTAGCTTTATATAAAAACAAGAAGAGTCTATTGTACATTATGTCCTCATATTGACAAGTAAACGTGTGTGTGCATATTTTTGGAGTTACCTCCAGTTTATTCGTCAAAAGTTAATTCATCATACAGTGTGTTTTAAGGTTATGAGTGAGTGATGAATGGGCATGGAAGCTACTTTTCTTGTGGGAGATTCCAGTTTCTTAAGAGAGCTGAAATTCATTCCATTATAGAAGCCTTGTTGAAACTTTTATAATTGAATGCATGGCAGGAGTTCACAAATGATTACCACTTGTACTGACATCCACCGGTCAACGTCATCTATTGTCAGTGTTTTATCTGGTCACATACTGTGACATTTGCATATTCTAAGTCAGATTTTTGGCATTGACAATGATTATTGCATTGAGACTGACTGTGACTAGTGCTGCAAACATTGAGTCACAAAAAAAAAAAAATAATAAAAAAAAATAATAATAATTACAATCTTTAAGATTATTCCTTATTTTTAAAGAAACAATTTTATACTTTTATACAAAATATGTTTTATTTTTATGCTATTAAAACAGACTCAAAATCCACCATTGGCCCATTGAACCTGCAATGCCCTCTGATGGCAAATTTTGCACACTGAACATATTACCAGCAAAATAAGAAATATTAATTTTACTTTGTTAATGATGTGATATTTTTTGTCTGTTTCTTTATTTTTATTTGTTGAATGTAAAACAAAGAATACTTATGATGTAAAATGTAAGTAGAAAGTAGAAAATGTAAAATTCAGCACTATCTACGTAACTAATCAAATGTAAGCAAATTTGTGACACTGACCTTTTTCTTACTTCATTGAAAGACACAAGATGTTCTTTGGATCATTCTCAGATCACATTGGGATTTGTGGAGTCCATGCCAGCTCGAGTGCATGCTGTCATTAAAGCAAAATGGGGACAAATCAAATACTAGGTTTACTCTTTCAGTTAAACTTTTTACTCAAATTGTTATGCTGATATTATAAATTAATGAGAAATGTTGTATTAAATAATTGAAATTTAAATGTTGAAAATAGTGCATATTTAAATGTGGGGTCTGAGCAGTAGTGTAATATTTAACACTACTCAACCGAGTGGATCTTTGTGTTAGGGTAATGACCTGTAAGCAAATGATAAAGTCCTTTAGCTTTTGTATCAGCACTTTGCTAAATACACATGCACGGTTGCACAATCTTATCCTCTCTCTCTTTCTCTCTCTCTCTCTCTCTCTCTCTCTCTCTCTCTCTCTCTCTCTCACACACACACACACACACACACACACACACACACTGCAATTTATCTGGGTCAAACACAAAGCATTCTCCCCTCTCTGTGGTTTCTGAGAGAAAAAAGAGAGATAATAATAAGAAGAGAGGGGACATGAGGGTAAATAAACAAAACGTCCATAGAGCACATCAACCCTCTCCACGTGATGCCACATTCATCACTGGGCAATGGGGCCAGTGAGAGTGACAGAAAGAGAGAGAGGGCTACAAAAAAAAAAAAAAAAAAAAAAAAAAAAAAAAAAAAAAAAGAGGGGGATGTATATGTTTTTGTGAAAGTTGGATCCTAACACAGAGGTACAATCTGGATTAGAAGGTAAGAGCCTTATTTCAGTTTAAGACATTGTTTCCTCTGTAACTTTTAGATAAATGTAAACAAAATCAAAATGAAAATGCATGTTTGTGAAATTATGTATTTTCAGAGAAGTAATGCATGAGAATATATAAGAGTATACTGGCAATTAATTACCTTCCCAAGGCTGGAAAATTATGCAAATGTGTCTAAAGTGTTATATTACTGTAATGCTCATGTGCTTGTTATTTTTTCTTTTTGTACTCATGTCCTGTGCACACTCTCTTCCTTTTTGTCCAGTTGCACTTTGAAAACGAACACATACTAACCCGGTCTAATGAGAAGTCATAACAATAGTATGAGTTAGTGAAATCGTAAGAAATAATATGAGTTGGCCTGTATAAAAAGTACCACTTTTACTCGCATACAGAAAAGTAAAATAACCATCTAACTATGTAATTAAAATGTTTCCTCAGTTTAACCTCCAACCCAAACCTGAACCTAATCATAAAGTCTAACCCCTTACCTTACCCAAACCCTAAACCTAACCATAATTTTAATAGAAAATCACTGTTGTGTACCATGGAAGAAAGAGAATCTTCAGGGGTTTTGAAAAGGTGTTCTTAGGATTTTTTCAAAAGTTTAAGCGCTAACCGCTAATTTTATGCCTATATTGCATCAATTTAAAATTCTGTTTATTAACTGGTTGGTCTAAAAGTAGTACATTTTTGTATGAGCCAAGTTGTATGATATCTTATGATTTTGCCATCTTGTACAAATTACTACAAGTTGTCATGAGACTTTGTTGGACATACACACAGTCACACAATTACACTTATAGGCTATTTAGGAATCTCATGTACTAATCCCCTATGGCAGGGGTTCCCAAACTTTTTTGTAAGCTGAACCCCCTTGATCTAAATGATTTACTTGAAGCAACCCCTGATATTTTAAGTAATGTAAACCTTTCGAAATATAATAATTTTGTCTTTGTAATAAAATTTTTCTTCTTATTGTTATATTTTATTGAGCCAATATTACATTTATTGTTCTTTTCTTATATTATTTATACATTTTATTTTATTTAATTTACCACTGGCATTTCTATCCCAATTAGAAACTGCACAATCATTATCCATCACAGTCATAAAATTGACAACTATATTTAACCGTAATTTCTGTTTTTATTTCCCTGATAATTTTATAAACGTATGTCATTCCATTTGTGTGTACAGTTAATGTTCTAATTACATTTTTATAAACTTTTGATAGAAGTAACAAAGCCAGGGATGTAGCAACCTGGGGTGGGAGGACTTGTACCCATTTTAAATAAATTTTAACAAATAAAATAAAATAATATATAATAATAATAAAAATACAAATTTTATATTTGAATTTTTAGGAAATTATGCATTTAAGAGTTATGGCAGCTGTGCAAGGAAACTGTAAGTTGTCAAATGACGGAGAACATTTGGAAATATCCTTCAATATTTTAGAAATTCTGTGAATGACAGAAATATTTTGGTGTGCAACCTTTACACTCTTTCAAGAACCCCCGTTTGGGAAACCCTGCCCTATGCTGTGGTCACAGCTGCATATATTTATTATCTGGATACTACATACACGGACTTCACTAACTTTACACATTCCGCTTCTTTTTTGTTCAGAAACACTGCTTTTCAGTATGGCTAAATGGAACTCAAAGCTTAAATGGCTACTTCTGGTTCAACTCTTGCTGTCAGATGTGGTATTTGCCAGAGCTCCACTTGGAAAATACCACCTTTTTGGACTTCAGAGTAGTCTGCGGCCAGTCACTGAGAAAACATTCTCATCCCAATCATTTTTGTCGGAATCTCAAAATCAATCTGGAATAGTGTTCATCAGCCAGGAGGCTGAGCACAAATGGGCAGCAAAGCCAATAAATGAGCAGGTAGAATCACCAGTGGTTTCAGATGAAGAACCTAGTCTCCACCAAGCCCATCAGCTGGTCTTAGACCTCTCTGCCTTGCTACAAGGTCAGCTGCATCTCAAAAGCAATGCAAGCTGCCCGGAGCTTGCTGCTGGGGGTTGGAGAGGAAATGAATTTTCTCAGGAGCTACTGGGGTTGGCAATGGTGCCTGTTTTGGTGTCAGCAGGATGTTTATTTGAAGCACAGGCATTGGTAATGAAGCTCTACACAGTGCTGGGCCAGAATGATACACGTGAACTTTTGCAGGACATACTGGTGCAGATCAAGAGAGGCAAAGAGAAAGAAGAAACTCATATTGGCAATCACACCTTTAGAAATGCAACCCAAACCCCATACCCTCCTTCCATGCTAAGCTCTGAGACACAGCACCACCTTCTGGCTGTAATGTTTAATATCAACCAACTAGCTGAGGTGGGAGAGAGAGCTGATGGTTATAATGGCAAAGGTGGGCCTAGGGGACAATGCAAGGGTTGGATAAGAGTGAAGGGCACCGTGTTACTAGGGCAGACCGCATACCAGAGTGGGACTTTGCGTCTTGAGGAGGCACTGCAGGCTTGTCGAAGTTTGGGTCTCCATTGTGCAGGTGTGACCCAAGATGGCAGCTCCAGCTCTGGATCTTATTGTGTTATCATAAGGCCTGGTAGCAGATTAGTGCCTTCATCTTCCTCAGAGAGCTGGATTCAGAGTTGCAGGAATGGGCCTGTACGTTGGCGCAGAAATGCAGTATCTCAGTGTGTAAATGAAAAGGAAGAGCGAGTGTATACTGTGGTGGAGTGGATTCCTGCAGTCTCTACGCTCTATAATCTAGGCACAGCTGTTTATTATGCTTCAGTCAACTGCTATGAGACAGCAAAAGAAAGAGCAATCCTCAGCACTGTGGATCTGGGCACTGATGCCCTAATGGCTGTAACTGGAGGAACCGCAGGGGTGGCTGGTTATGCTTTAGGAGCAGGCCTAAAAACTGGTGTAAAGACAGGGATTAAATACCTGCTAAACAGCATAAAACAGGAGGAAGACCTGCAAATGAACCAGAACAGCTGGGAGGATGGAACTCTCTCAATCCAATAAGAGGCCAAGGGAAAATGAATAAAAAGAACATAACATAAGAATTAGAAGGACAATAACACTGCTTCATTGAACAATGCTTCATTGCAAGGATTTTTTCCACTTCTATAATAAATGTTTGATTTATCATATCATTAAAATTTTATTTTACATGATATGACCCGATTAAAGGTAAGTGCTGTAAACATTTTTTGTTATCAGTGCCATTGTAGAAATGCACTATTCGCAATCAGCCATAATTAATTTATTATGCAAACGTAAGTGTCCAATAAAGGGGGGTAATCGAGGTAAAGTGAATAGTGTTTGACTGACCATATAATTTTAACATGTAGCCTACTACTGCTGTGTTTGCAGACTTCATATTATGTAAATGCACATAATATAATTTTTTTTCAAGAGTACTACTGATTTCTTTATGTGTAAAAGTTTTAAAGGGGACCTATTATGCAAAATTCACTTTTACATGGTGTTTGAACATAAATGTGGGTCGGCAGTGTGTGTACACAACCACCCTACAATGTTAAAAGTCCACGAACTCCTCTTTCTTATATTTCTATTAATCTAAAACGGTGTCTCAAAGTGATTGGTTTTCGTTTCTGCTCTAACGTGATGTCACGTTAGAGCAGGCCCCACCCACGACTGGTGACGGACTCCACCCTATTATCATAGATCCGCCCCGAGTGATCTACACACAGTCCGCCAATTATTTCCACACTGGAGCAGCTACGGTGAGAAGAATAATGTCTCAGCTTCGTAAGCGTCATAAGTGTTCTGTTGTTGGCTGTAAAAGTGAACATAAGAGTCCCGGCATCAGAGCCACTGAAGACGCATTGGACAAGTTTTGTTTTTGAAGCAAATGTGCCCCAAAACATACCAAAATTCATGTATGTTTGTGCAAATCATTTTACACCGGACTGCTTTGTGAAAGAGGGTCAATATAAAGCAGGATTTTCCAAAAATTTGATTCTCAAGCATGGATCAGTACCAACTGTTCGTGTTCCAACTTTATATCCTGAAGATGTAAGTATTGCACTTTATATTTTGTGAATGTTTGCAAATCGCCTTTCTGAATGTGCTTGTTAGCTGATTCCACGGCTAATGCAGATAAAGTTACCATTGTCTCTGTTTGTATTCACGGAGAACAGAGCTATGTCATTATTTTTACGCTTACTGTCTGTATAATTCATAACCGCACCTTTATTATGCACAATACAGTAAGGTGATTGTCTTTTTGAAAACTATGTACATTTTCTGTGAACATAAGAGAGTTGTACTAAATGTGGAATGTTTACTTGCAAAGGCCAGCACATCTGCACAGACTGCTGTCTGATTTGTTGTTGCTGTAGCTGTAAAGGCACAGCCCTCTTCTGGAAAGGTAGCTGGGAGCAGCAGCTCATTTGCATTTAAAGAGACACACATGAAAACAGTGTGTTTTTGATTCCACCCAAAAAGAGGCATTTACAACATGGTATAATAAATGATCAGTGGGGTATTTTGAGCTGAAAATTCACAGACACATTCTGGGGACACCTGAGATTTATATTACATTTTGTAAAAAGGGCAATAATAGGTCTCCTTTAAATTTAGGGAAAAATTACAGAGTGCAACTTTAAGAAGTGAGTTGTATATGTTCGGATCATAAAGGCTAATGTTCACAGTGACAATTAACAAAATCAGTCACAATCATTCAATCATTCGCAGTGTATGAGTAAAGCAATAATATTGAAAGCTAGTGTTCTCATCTCCTACTCTTTTTAATTTTGAGTAGATGAAAAAGAGAGATGATCTTCTGGGCTACACATGGCATGCATGATCAACTTTAATCGAGATTAATTTAAATTATGGCACGTTGTATGTTTATTATGCTTGTTACCATGGCCATGGTTATCACTAAAAACAGTAACACTCAACCATAACATATTTCATTGCTACAGTTTAATCGAACACATACAAAAATGGTGCATGTAATAATGAAATGATTTTAGTCTGTGTACATTTTCTATTTTAATTAGTTTTAGAGATATTTGAATGGACCTTATTCAAGTAGCACCATATTTAATTTTTGACAGGAAGGACACTGACGCTATGAGGTATAGTACAGTCTCTTCAACCAGTTGTACTGTTGTTTAATCCTTTAATGCATACCTCAGGTCTTTAGTGACCTGGGACCTCATTCCACCCCCTGTACCTCATTCATTTCACATACATATTATACATGCTATTTCTTACTTAGGGTGGCACTGATGTGTCAGTGATTGACTTGATTTACATTTGACTTTGCTATTTGACAAAAAAGCAATGTGGAAGTAGACTATAACAAGTGTAACACATGAACAGTATGGTTTGTCTTTTGTCATTTGGGTGTACTACTGAAATTATGTAATTTGTGCATCTATTTCTCAAAAAGTGCCTAAGAAAAAACATATGTGTAGCTTATGTGTGAATTATGTGTTATGTGTAGCTCAATATGTGTTTGACAGCCAGTTTCATTGTGGAAGTAATGAATCCTGTTCTATATTTGTTGCATCATCTCTTTGATATATGAAAAATGAAACAGAAAAATATATCAGAATACATTCTATTCCACTACTTTCTAATTCTCTTGAAAATGCTTTGAAAATTGAAACACTGTTTGGGCATTTTGTAGATCCATTTGTGATAGATATAGTCCTGCTTATCTAAAGACCCGTGCATGGAATAATGTTTGGCCAAACACCCATGCATTTAAGGGTTAAAGTGTTTTGTACTGTTCCACTGATGAAACATCGAAAAAAACATCTTTCCAAGAAATTTCATTTGACAAAAAACTCCAGAAAACATGAGTTGTGGAAAATCTGATGTGATCTACAAGCTTTATACAGTGTACATCAGGGCTAGTCAACCGGTGGCCCGCGGGCCAAATCCGGCCTGCCAATCAACTTTATCAGGCCCTCCAACCAACTTTGAAATACCAGAGCGCTCTCTGCACACAACTCAGCATTCAAAGCAATCAGCAGTGAGTTTAACAACGCTGAATGGTGTGTGCAACAGCATTCAACTGTCATCAGTTGTCCAGACCGGAGCACGTGTTTAAGCTTTTCTGGCAATAGTTTAGTTTCACCGCTTTGCAAAACATGGATCGCACCATTTAGATGAGCATTTGATCGCATCTTTTTCAATCAAATGTATTTATATAAATTGCTTAGTTGTCTGAAGTGCTATCAAATCTACAGATGTAAAAAATGATCACTGCAGTCACAGAAATGTTGTCAGCTATGGGATGAAATTAGACTCAAAATGGTTAACAAATGCGTGCATACTTATTCATCAATTTGATAAATGTTGCAAATGTATCTTACAATCCACAGACAAATGCCTTTCAACTTGTGTCTGTGAAATTCAAAATTAAATTAATGTGCTGGGATTTGTACAAATAGAGACATTTCTGTGAACACACATTTCCCCTTTTGTATAAATATATCACAGTTTGTGTATGCAACCAAAGGAAGATGTTCCAAATCAAACACAAAATGGTCTTGTGAAGTATTGAATGTTCATCTGTAGATCAAATGACATGCATACATTCATTGATGTCTATTTGTGTTGATTCTGTTTTATTCATTTAAATTTTTAGACTTTTGTTTAGCTGTTTTTACCATGGCCGATTCACAGACAAACAACTACCAATGGATAAGTCCTAAATTTATTCATAAATGTGTGCATATCTACCCATTAATTTGAAAAAAACTTAAAGTGCACCTATTATGTGTAGCCCTCTCACCAATGCACTGGCTCAAAATACAAGTATGTCTAGGGGAAATTCAAACTAAAAAAACTACGGGTGAGAGGCACATCTAAATTTACTTTAGTCATAAAGAGTATTTATTAACCAAGTAATGTCTAATAATTAAATACAACCCAGGACCTTCAGATTTTTACTGTTTAATATCTAATGTTACATTTGGAAATAACTTTGTAGATGAACCACTGTGCCCACATTACATCGTGTAAACCCCAATCTCAACGAAATTTACTCAGATGTCCCCTTTAACATCCCCCTTTCTCTGCAGAAAGATCACAGGAGATTAAAATACTAAAACACTATTTATTCTTTTGACTTTTTTTTCTCTTATTTCCCTTTGAAACTGAAGCAACTAATAACACTGTTAATTGAAATCAACACATATGAAACAAAAGAACTTTAAAAATAAATAAAGAGTGATCACATGGAATACAAATTTCACACTAAATATGAAACATTCAGATTCACATTATACTCAAAAAACATACATTCCCAAACAAATAAAAAAAAGAAAATTACCCAGCTGGGATTTACGTCTCTTGTAGGCGCGCAAGGTAAGAGCTCAAATTAATGTGTTAGCGAACAGTTAGGAGTACTCACAAGATCCCACAAGAAAGCGATTCCAAAAACAACACAGTACCAGATTTGAAGATGCACCAATGAAATGATCAGCAGATCCAGTCGTCCATGCATCCATCACAAACCATCTCTTCCAAAGATGAATCGGATGACATGTCCAGGCAAATCCTCCATCTTGTAGATAGGCCCGATCAGCACAGGCCACGAAAACACGTCGGTCTCTCCTAATAAATCGCTCCGCATTCACTCAGTCATCCCTTGAGCTCCGAACACTTCAACCATTTCTTAACACTTTAATATAAAATAAAACACGGGTATTGTCTCTCTTCCGAATACTTTCACAGATGAAACAAAAAAAACAAGATAAACTGCGACACTCTCTTGGAGCGTTGCGCACGCACACACTTTAGGTTCACGCAACTGTTGAATATAAACTATAATTTTTTTGAGCTCAGCGTCTTGTCGACACTCAGTTCCTCCCATCAACAGTCTTTAAGCTGTTCAATGTTTCTACTTTCAAATCAAAATCCTTTTCTTTTTCTCAGTCTTTAGACACTACATGTGTGTACTCTTTTCTCTTGCTTCTTGCACTCCCGAACTCTCTAGAAAAATCTCCTCTTTTTTTCTCGTGACCCCGCCCCTTGAACTCTAGGGGTCAGATTATAAACACTTCATTTCTAAACAATTTAAAGGTATCTCCTAAAATACACCTTCCTATTATTTCTACCACTTCCACATCAATTTTAAACTTTTAAACAAAATGACAAATATAACATTACAAACCAAAAATAAACAACAACAAACACCTTTTTTTACCCTTTTAGACAGTGTTACAAAACGCATTGTTGAAAAATAATTTTGTATACCCAATTTACAAAAAATTGTAAAGATTAAAGCCTTTAAAGTTATGAAAGAACAATGAATAGACTACTAATAGATTTAGTAGGGCTCTACATATGATTTTTAAATGTGCCTAATTTTGTTTTAAAGGTCTCATACAAAAGATTTACATGCATCCAAGGTCAAAAAACACTTTAATTTGCTCATAATTTAAATTGCAGCAATACCTTTTTTCCCAGTGTCAAAAACGACTCCTTCAATGATCTGTGCTAAAGGATTAATTCTAAACTCCTCCTTTCAGAGATCCTACTCTGCTCTGATTGGTCAGATGTCCCAGTCTGTTGTGATTGGTCTACCGCTTACAGCGCATGTCGGAAAGGAAAGGTCCACTACCATATCCGAGTTTCAGCTCCGTCTTAAAAAATTTCTGTTTTGCCTTACCAATTTGAGCCCGAGTCCGATAGTGATACATTGGAAGATCAACCCGAACCACCATCACAAGCACGACGAGAACAGGACGTTTCTCAGTGGTACATTTATATGTAGTTTGACAATAACGAGAGTTAGCCAGTTAGCAGAGGCTAACAGCTAACAGGCTAACAGCATGTACTGGCTGTACACGTAAACAGACCAGAGGCGGGGTTTTTGTTACCAAATTACGTAGGTTAGTACAGGAAGTTAGTCTGGAATTACTAACGACTCGTTTCAGGTGTTCAGAATCAGTTCTTTCTTTTGGGTGTCAATAACTCCATATTTTGTTCACTTTGATTTTTGAAACTTTGCAGACTTTTTTACATTCACAAACAGCTATATAACACACTACATGAAAGGTAATATTTGAAAAACCATAATAGGTGCTCTTTAAACAAATGTGTATTTCAACCCTCAAAAACATGCATTTCAACTTGTAGCTGTGAAATTTATCATTAAATAAATATGTTGGAATTTGTACAAATAGAAACAGATTTGTGAATACAAGTGTTCCTTTTTGTACAAATATATCACTTTGTGTGTGCAACCAAAGGGAGATATTCCAAATCAAACACAAATTGTTCTTGTGAAGCATTGAATGTGCATTTGTGGAACAAGAGATACACACATTCATTGACATCTATTTGAGTCGATTCCCTTTGATTCATTTGATTTTGAGACTTCCTTGCCACTGGTTTTGCCTTGCACGATCCACAAGTAACTTTGTGTGAGCAACTTTGTGATGTACCATCAGGCGGGGCGTGGTTTATTCACAAGGTCAATGAGCAAGTGCTCCACACTTTAAGCAAACAGAGGCTGACATTAGGGGTGTTCAGTTTCGATGTTTTCAGAGTCGACTTCGATTTCCAACCCCAGCTGTTGGAGTCAATGGAATCGACTCTTCGACTCCATTTATTTTCCATCAGGATAGTTTCAAAATTCAGGGCCATGACCATTAGTGGGCAGTGCCTTCCCAAGCGACATATTTTCACCCCCAAATTTGCTTCTCAGGCATGAGTGGAAAATCAATGGAATTATAAGAATCATAGTTTAATTTTCACTCGTATATACTGTAGCTTACTCAGTCCACTGCTTATTGCATTCAGTTGCCTCTCCATGATGAAGTTGAAGTTTTTCTGTAACTGCTGGTCAGTTTCTCCTACCCAAATCCAAACACTAAAGTTAGTGGGATGGGAGAAGCTTACTTTAGTCTAGATGACTTCCATGCTGATGGAAAAACACATATTTTCGATTCACTTCAATAACTATTAATAGGCATATTATGGAGACATAATAAAATAAAAAAATATATTAATTTGGACCATTGTTTCTAGAATCAAGATATGCACACAAATCTACAAATAGGTGGACTCCACCCATCGTCTTCTCAAGCCAATCAGATAACGGTCACATTACTCAGACCAATCGTAGCACATTCTATCTTCAACTAATCATGCTTCGTTTTACTATCAGGGTGGGACCAGAGTCACAGTGCTCTCATGAGCACGGAATCATACACCTACAGATAAGCTCCAAGGTCGCAAACTTTTAAAGAAATGGACGCCATCAGAGGAATACTGTGACTTAAGGTTCGTATCATTTTCTCTCAGTTATAAATGTGTAGTGTCTTGTTAAACGTCGACAGCTAAAAATTGCCCATTTTTAGAGTGTCCTGATCATTAGCTTTATAGATGAACTGGCTGAGTGTATGAGTCTGCTTTTTTAATTTTAACCAAGGTAACAGATAAGGTAACAAATTCCCTTTGGAAGGGAATGTATGAGGTACATTTTAGGAGAGTTATAATGATGTAAAGAGAAAAGAAAATAGATTTTACAGGTGTACTTTTAGTCTAATACTTTATTTAAATTATATATTAGTATAATTATGCATATTATATACTCTGCACCCATCTGCTGAGATACTTCAACTTGGGAGTTAACATTACTTGCATTTGAACATCATATTTATGCGCAAATTGGCGTTATTTTTTTTAGACATTTTCATTGAAGCAAAGAATTGTGGGTTTAGAGTGCCCATGAAGGATACACCTCATGCATCCTCTGAATTCCCGTGAAAGAAGGTTGCATTCGAAGGCTGCATTCGAAGTGTCCTACTCGCTTTTATGAAACGAGACAGCCTCGATGACGTATGCGGCCGACAAATGCGACCTCCGGAGGACGCAGCCTTCCAAACGAGACACTCGTCCTTAAACTTTTGGCAAGCAGGTGACCTGAGGCTGCTCTCTAATTGGTTGCCTCAGATTTTCCACAGGATGCAGCTCTCTGCATCCCATGGGGTTTCTCCAGCTCTTGTTATGGCACACGGAGACTAAATAGTTATTACACGTTTTCAAAGGTGTCCTGTATTGGAGCTGGAACCACTGAGTTTTAGAGCAGGTGAGTCAAGTGCTCAAAGTTGAAGGGCTGTACACAGGGAAAACATCTGAAAAAGATGGCAATAACTAATGAGTCAGTTATCACTGTCAGAACATGATGCTATATTTTATGAAGGGACCCCGTAATAGAACCTCCTAAAACATTCACACAAAAGTGCTAAAATGATAAATTCTAATAAACATTACCTTACAATTGCTTTTATTAAATACATTCACATAATGTGAAACCAAATTATTGGCATAGCAGGTCTTGTACACTGTGTAATATAGGGTATTAATATATGGTTTGTGCTCCTAAGATCATCTAATATGATTCATGTTTTATAAAGGCACTATCTGTACTACTGATATTTTGCAGTGTCTAGTAGTGTGTCTGTTTGAATCTGCCATGTAACATTATGAGTAAAGGTTTTGACGACACATTTCAGTCAAGAAACTTGGTTAAAATTAAAACAGCAGACTCATACATTCAGCCAGGTTAGCTATAAAGCTAATGATCAGGACACTCTACAAATGGGCAATTTTTAGCTGTCGACATTTAACAAGACACTACACACGTTTATAACTGAGAGAAAATGATACAAACCTTAAGTCACAGTATTCCTCTGATGGCGTCCATTTCTTTAAAAGTTTGCGGCCTTGGAGCTTATCTATAGGTGCTTGATTCCATGCTCATGAGGGCACTGTGACTCTGGCCCCGCCCTGATAGTAAAACAAAGCATGATTGAATGAAGATAGAACATGCTATGATTGGAGAAATGTGACAGTTATCTGATTGGCTCGAGTAGACGATGGGTGGAGTCCACCTATTTGTAGATTTGTCTTGATGCTAGATTTGTTTCAAAATCAGCAAATGCGTGTTGCGATCCACAAATTCACAGGAGCGATCCACAAATGAATGCTGGACAGAGTTGTGTTTGTGAGTTAAAAAAATATATTTGCAAATCTCATTTTATTTATTTGTGAACTCACTTTATTTTGTGAAACTCCTAACATATATATTTATAAATCTCATTCTTTTTCATTGTGAATTCATTTCATTTTTGTGAAACTCCTTACATTTATTTGTGGATCTCATTCAATTTATTTGTGAACCAACATTCAAATTGTAAGTCTCTTTCCATTTGTATGTTAAAATGCAACAATTCTATCTCCATACTCAAACGCACATGATGAATGAGGTGGTGTCCCACAAACCAACAGGTGTTTGTAGAGGATGTGATTGGTTCTTAAGAACGCCAATTCATTAATTTGAGCCATTCACAATGTCCTTTTTGTAAAGTTACGGAGTCGAACAAAAGAATCGATTCCTGTATCAGAATCGACTCCGATTCTAGGACGAGTCAGTCGAGGAATCGGCTCTTTTGGAGTCGACTCCCCATCACTAGCTGACATCAGCAGAAAGGATCAGAGGTTTGTCTCAATTTCGCTCATATATAACCAAGGATAATATCATATTTTAAAAAGGCAAAAAAAAAAAAATCCCATTTTAGAGTGCAATTCCTGGTGACAATGTGTTTGTGTTACATGCCAGTAGCTTCTAGTTAATAGGATTCCAACACCTGACTGACTGTGTTGTTTCTGGCACCAGTCAGCGTTAAAGTCTGCTGTTTTAATCTTAACGAAATGTATAGACTGACAGTGGGTTGCGCCAACAAGGAATTTGATCATTCTGTTGCACTAAACTTTAAAGCTTGTTTAAAGTAATCACAGTTACATTTGAGAGTACGATGGCTCATCTTGTGAGTAAGGGTAGGCTGCAGACCTGGAGCACTGGCAGATATATAATTTATATCGAGAGTTAATAAAAGTACTTATTGACGGTCAGGTTGATGTTCTGCCTGGCTAAACCTTAGCTAACCACGTGTAGGCTTAGCATGACAGAACATAAACATCAACATCAGGTTGATGTTGTCATGCTAACCTTAGCTTGTAGTGGTGGTTATTTAAGGTTAGCAACATTAACCTGACCATCAATAAGTAGTTTTATGAACCCGATATACATTATATGGACCTATCTACCCCCCTCTGCCCCCTAGCTCTCTTTCTACTTGCTCTCTCCCACTCCCTTTCATTTAATTTTCTTTTTAATTTTCTTTTGTTGTCTGTCTCTAGCCTGCATGAGATGGCCTCTTCTGGTAAGATATTCTTCTGACCCGGTTTACACCTTGCATTAAAACACACTCCACATTGATTCTGGAGCAACATTAGAGTAGATATTGGATATGTGTGAACACACCAAAGACACATTTATAATAGGCCTATGTATGTAAATCTCTCTCTCAACTTGTATATACTATAAACACCCATCCCCTCTTTGTCTCTCCAGCTAACGTAAATTGTATTCTCTCTTCAGGTGCCGAAATTCCCATAACAATACAGAGAGGTCACAAATTACCGGCACTTAACCAATGCACCTCCTACTGTTCCCTGTACCACTGTCCATTTTGTACTATGACTTTTTGCAAACCCTCAAAGAAAAGTAAAGTACAGACTCATCTTCAGCTTCACTTTTCGAGGGCAGTCGTCCATGACGGTAACATCATTTGTGAATGAAAATTTTTGTAATGGAATGTTGATGTTAAATACATGCATGATTGTTGTATTTCTGTTTAAGTATTTCTCAAACATAACAAGGTCAACAGTGTCAGTGCATGTTGCATATAAGTTTACAAATAATTTACAAATAAGTTGTGCTGTGTATCATTATCTTTCTCTGAAACATCAAGCTGATCACATGAAGTAGGAATGTAAGTAAGGGAGTGATGGGGGGGCAAGGTTTAAATGCAGAAGAACAGCAGCGCATCTACAAGTGCCTTTATAAAACATGAATCATGTTTACAGATGATAAACCGAAGAGCACATACCATAATACTTTACATTAAGGTTTATATAAGATCTGCTGATGTAAGAATTGGTTTCCACATTATGTAAATGCATATAATAAATATACATATTGCCCCAATAAGGCAATAGATATGAATTTCATGATATACTATTTCAGATTCAGACAATGATCATCAATGAACTCATTGTTTATATGCTTATACCTTTTCAGATTTTTCCAGTGCATTGCCCATCAACAACACTTGACTCACCTGCTCCCAAACTCACTTGTCCCAGCTCAAGTACAGGATACATTTTAAAATGAATACGATCCTATAAGTCAGACTTTTTATGTCTTCAAATGAAAGTGCAATAAACATTTATATAAATAATTAACAATGTCTTCTTTTGCCAGGACTTCATTTTGTGAAGATGAAAATAGAATGAAAGTTGTCATAATTTACTCACCCTCATGTTGTTCCAAACCCTTGTCTCCTCTAGTCTCTTAACATACCTCCTAACCTCTTTCATGGGATGTGAGTAAACGATTGATTCAATATTTGGGTTAACTATCCCTTTGAATATGTAAATATTGTTTTACCACAGCATTTAAAGTAAGGTTTTAAGAAAGTTTAAAAAAAAAAAGAAAAAAAAAGAAAAAAGACTCAAATGCAAGTCAGTTTGCTGAAGAGGCATTTAATTTTATATGCACATATACAACATGTGAAACTCAAGTCTTTTACATAATTTCACTGTACAACTAATGTGGTACGTCTTTAGGGGGTAAAAAGGGGGTGATAACCTAGGTTTCAAACTGTAATTTATGTTACTACAAAACACAACAAAATTTGAGTACAATTTTGCTAAAAAATTTGGCATTTTGCTTGAGGTTACCCTTCCTCATTCCTACTGCATGGTTTCGTGTCAGTTGTCTGGGACTAATAGATACCTCTAGCCAGGGCAAGAGCAATCTGGATGGATTCATTTAATATAAAAACTACACAATAACCTGTTTAAAATGTTACACAATGATACAAGGTTGTTGCCATGAAGCCTTGTTATACCTTACCAGTTGCACAAAGGTCCTACAACAGTGTCAATCTACAACAAACAGGGGCCAGATTCACAAAATATTCTTAGTGTTACATTGTCCGAAGTTAAAATAATATCCCCTCAGTAAATTATTTAGTAAATAAAGAATTCTTCATCTTAATGGCAAAATTCTGTATAAATATAAAAAGTACATTTTAAAATGTAATGTTTTGCCCCTCTAAACATATGTTATTATGTTATTTTAATCAAGTAATGATTTGTCAGAAAGTAATTTAATACATTCAGCATGAAATAAAACATTGCAGGAATGAAGGAAGCAGTAAACTCCCAGCTCGTACGTCGGTGGATTATGGGCAATTAACCATTGTCGAGTGTACATCAAATGTACACTTGAAATTAGAGTGCATTGTGGGTAATAATGTGTGAACAAAAGTAGGGAACAAGTGGCTCACTCAGAATTCAGACACACATACAATATGGACACCCGAAATAATGCACTATATAGTGGATAGGGGGCAGTTTCAGACACAGCGAGTGTTCCGCAACCGGGGTTGGTGCCATAGGCAGGCTGCAGGCTGCGTACTCTGCATTTAGAGAGCGATGTTACTGCTCTACAGAACCAATGATCACATTTTTTCTATACTAAAAACTGTATCTACACTGAAAAAAGAATTCACACAGGACTTTAAAAGCTATGAAATAGCGAAAGTATGTGTAATGGGAGACAGCTGATAGATAGCTGTGCAATGTGTATAACCCTCACTCTCCAGACCTCAAAATGTGCACTAGCGACTTACACTACAGGCTGTAGCCTTTATCCTCCTTGTTAGTGCACCCACCTTCCATGCCGGAGACGATGGTTCGAGTCCCGTACGGAGCGAATAGAAGAGGAGTGTCACATATGCATTAAAAAAATGTGATCTTGCTTTGGTTTATATTCAGCATTATTTATAATGTCCCTGTGTGACATTTTCACGTTTTCACCGTAATAATTACTAGAAACGTTTCCAAACCTCTCTTCTTATCGACAAATTCATCCAGATCTGACAAGAGCCCTTAAAGGGATAGTTCACCCAAAAATGAAAATTCTCTCATCATTTACTCACTCTCATGCCATCACAGATGTGTATGACTTGCTTTCATCTGCTGAACACAAATGAATATTTTTAGAATAATTTCTCAGCTCTTTTGGTTCATAAAATGCAAGTGAATGGGTGCCAACATTTGTATATACAATATATATATATATACATACAGTATATCACATAAGTCGCATAAAAGTAATCCATAAGACTCTAGTGGTTAAATCAATATCTTCAGAAGCGATGTGATAGGTGTGGATGAGAAATAAATCACTTTCACATTCTTCTTCTTGTGTTTTTGGTGATTCACATTGTTCTCTGCATATCACCACCTGCTGGTCAGGGAGAAGAATGTCTAGCAAAAAATGACAAATATTGACCTGTTTCTCACCCATATCTATCATATCACTTCTGAAGATATGGATTTCACTACTGGAGTCTTATGGATTACTTTAATGCTGCCTTTATGTGCTTTTTGGAGCATAAAAATGTTGGCACCCATTCACTTGCATTGTACTGACCTACAGAGCTGAAATGTACTTCTAAAAATCTTAATTTGTGTTATGCAGAAGAAAGGAAGTCATACAAATCTGGGATGGCATGAGGGTGAGTAAATCATGAGAGAATTTACATTTTTGAGAGAACTATCCCTTTAAATTGATAGCTCAGCCATAATTTAATGTTCTGTCATCATTTCCCAAACCCTCATGTTATTTCAAACCCGTGTGACCTTCTGTATTCTGTGGAACACAAAAGATGTTAGACAGAATGTTACAGACTGACAGTCTCAGTCACCATTCACTTTCAATATATATATATATATATATATATATATATATATATATATATATATATATATATATAAAACTCATTCACTGAAAGTAAATAGTGACTCAGGCAAACATTCTGTCTGATATCTCCTTATTGTGTTGCACGGAAGAAAGAAAGTCATACGGGTTTAAAACAACATGATGGTGATGACAGAATTTCCATTAATAATAATAATAATAATAATCCTGTAATACATGTTAAATATGTATTATGTAATGGAATATAGTGGAGTTAACGTCCATTATGTCATTTGTGAAAGTAACAAGTTATTCACTACTTGAGTACTCTTTTAATTGGATACTTTCTTACTCTTACTCAAGTAATTATTTATGTTAGTATTTTACTTCTATTTGAGTAATTATTTTTTTAAAGTTATTGTACTTTTACTTGAGTACAGTTTTTGGCTACTCAACCCACCTTGAGTGTTTTTGTATTTTCAAAATGTTAGTTGGTACCAACGAAATTTAAACCTGCTCCCGGCCATGTATAAATCGTAAGTAAGACATCCGAACGTGTTGTATTCTTTCAGGTAAACTGCCATGAGTACATTCTGATAGAAGTGAAATTAAATTAGTAATGAAAAACATTTATAAAAAAGAAAAAAAAAGAAAAACTTTGTTTACATTTTAAACCATAGCCTATAGGCCTACTTACTGTTTTTAGAAATGTTTCTTTACTGCTTGAATGTATTTTTTCAAAGTGTAACTAGTAGTAGTAGTTTATTATTTTTCCAGCAGAAGTGATTGATGTTTCTCGAAGAAATGAATGCCCTCTAACGTGACTGTTCAGACAGTTTTTTAATTTTTTATATGAGCTCTATAATTTAGGTTTCATAATTAAGTATAGGTATCGGTAAATCGCGTTCAGTTGATAACGTATGGTCAATTCTACTGCTGTTAAACCCATAAATGAACACATCGTGGGCAGGTGTGTACACAATACAAAGGGGGAAAAAACAGAAAAAGCCTGCACACTTTCGTTGTAGTATAGCTTGCAAATCTGTAATAACTTACAGTGTTTTTGTCAAAGATCTTCTTCAGGCATTCTATTAATTTCTCTGAAGATTCTTCTTGTTGCAAGTACACTATCGGTCAAAAGTATGCTTAAATGTTTGAAATCAGTTTTGTAGACAAAAATATAATTGTGCCACCATATAAATATATTTAATTATAAAACTAAAATGTAATAAAATAAAAAGATTTTTAAATTGATGAATTGGACCAAATAATAAAGAAAGCAGCCAATAAGTACCCAACATACAGAGGGGAACTCCTTCAATTCTGTTTAAAAAGCATCCCAGGGTGATACCTCAAGAAGTTGGTTGAGAAAATGTCAAGAGTTCATGTCTGCAAATTCTAGGCAAAGGGTGACTACATTGAAGATGCTAAAATATAACACAGTTTAGATTTTTTTTGGATTTTGTTTAGTCACATCATAATTCCCATACTTCCATTTATGTTATTCCACAGTTTTGATGACTTTACTATTATTCTAAAATGTGAAAAAAAAAAAAAAATAAATATATATATATATATATATATATATATATATATATATATATATATATATATATATATATATATATATATATATATATATATAATAAAGAATGAGTAAGTGTTTCAAAACTTTTGACCGGTAGTGTATATCACTGTTACCATCATGCCCTATACCCAAGAAGTTTCACTGATGATGCTGGCGATGATGCTGGCGATGCACTCAACTGAACTAGAGAAGGTTAATGGTGGTGGACATCCTCCTCCCAGCGAGAACTGAACATTTTTTTACACTCATGTCAAACCATTTTTTATTGACTTCTTGAACTGTTTGACTCACAAAAGAGCAAAAACATGCAATGACAGTAAGTCATTTTCTTTGAGACACTACTGAGCTTGCTAAATCAAAATTTTACGATGCGGATGCACTTCATTTATAAACAATTTCATTGCTTTCATTAGATTCCTTGTTGGCGCAACCCACTGTCAGACTATAAACGTAATTAAGATTAAAACAGCAGACTTTAACGCTGAATGGTGCAAGAAATGGCGACACAGTCAGTAAGGTGTTGGAATCCTATTAACTAGAAGCTACTTACATGCAACATGAACTTATTGTCACCAGCACTTGCACTCTAAAATGGGCTTTTTTCACCTTTTAAAATACGATATTATTATTGGTTATATATGAGAGAAATTGAGACAAAACTCTGATCCTTTCTGCTGATGTCAGCCTCTGTTTGCTTGAAGTGTGGAGCACTTGCTCATTGACCTTGTGAACAAACCACACCCCGCCTGATGGTACATCTGTAAAACGAGACTGCTATCTAGTGGTAGCTGCTTTGCTCACACAAAGTTACATGTGGATTGTGCAAGGCAAAACCAGCGGAAAGGAAGTCTCAAAATTCAAATGAATCAAAGGGAATCGACACAAATAGATGTCAATCAATGTGTGTGCATCTCTTGTTTTACAAATGCACATTCAATGCTTCACAAGAACAATTTGTGTTTGATTTGGAACATCTCCCTTTGGTTGCACACACAAATTGTAATGTAATAATGATGTAATGTAAATTTAATGATACATTTCACAGATACAAGTTGAAATGCATTTTTTTGAGGGTTGAAAGACACATTTGTTAAGTCTTTTCAAATTAATGGGTAGATATGCACACATTTATGAATAAATTTAGGACTTATAAATTAGTAGTTGTTTGTGTGTGAGTTGGCCATGATAAAAACGGCGAAACAAAAGTCTCAAAATTTAAACGAATCAAATAGAATCAACACATAGGAAATTTGAGGCCGACCCTGATCTGCGATTTTTTAGCACTAAGATCGGCCAATACCGATTTTTTCTTAAAGTGCCCTTTGCCACACGTTTGCAAGTTATATGCTGCAGTTATATGTTTATGCCCCACACAGTAAAATTACGGTAACACTTTACATAAAGGTTCATTTGTTAACATTAACAACACTACTGTAGTTAACATGAACTAATGAACTTATTAGTTCTTTCTTATTTTTAAATCAAGATGTATTAGTTAATGCACATTAATTAACAATGAACAGTTGTATTTTTGTTAACTAACATTATGATTAATATGCTGTAAAAATATATTGTTCATTGTTTGTTCATGCTACCTAATGCATTAACTAATGTTAAAGAAATTGAACCTTTTTATCAAGTGTTACCGAAATTACATTAAAATTACATTAATTGTGAATTGCTAACATTTATTTTAATTGAAAACAGTTATTAATAGTTCTGTTGTCAGTATCAAAAGGCCATTGTGACATACTGGCAACCAAAAACCATCAGAGCATCACACACAGCAGAGATACAGTTGTGCTCAAAAGTTTGCATACCCTTGGAGAATTGGTAATATATGTACTATTTTTAAAGACAACATGAGTGAGCAGGCAAAACACAATTCTTTTATTTCTTATGGGATTTATATTCAGCTGTAGGTTATAACAGAATGGCACAATCATAAAACAAAACATGGCAACAAAGAAAAAAATTAAATGACCCCTGTTCAAAAGTCTGCATACCCTTAGTTCTTAATACTGTGTATTGCCCCCTTTAGCATCAACGATAGCGTGCAGTCTTTTGTAATAGTTATCTATGAGGCCCCAAATTCTTGCAGGTGGTATAGCTGCCCATTCGTTTTGGCAAAATGCCTCCATGTCATGCAAAGTCTTTGGTCGTCCTGCATGAACCGCACATTTGAGATCTCCCCAGAGTGGCTCGATGATATTAAGGTCAGGAGACTGTGATGGCCACTCCAGAACCTTCACCTTTTTCTGCTGTAACCACTGGAGGGTCAACTTGGCCTTGTGCTTAGGGTCACTGTCGTGCTGGAAAGTCCAAAATGCATCCCATGCGCAGCTTTCGTGCAGAAGAATGCAAATTGTCTGCCAGCATTTTCTGATAACATGCTGCATTCATCTTGCCATCAATTTTCACAAGATTCCCGTGCCTTTAGAGCTCACACACCCCCAAAACATCAGAACAAAATTCAGAGGATGCATGAGGTGTATCCTTCATGGGCACTCACAACCCACAATTCTTTGCTTCAACGGAAATGTCTAAAAAAACTATTTTGCCCGTAAATATGATGTTCAAACGTAAGTAATGTTAATTCCCAAGTTGAAGTACATCAGTAGATGGGTGCAGAGTATATAATATGTATAATTATATTAATATATAATTAAAATAAATTATTAGACTAAAATTACACCTGTAAAATCTATTTTCTTTTCTCTTTACATCATTATAACTCTCTTAAAATGTACCTCATACATTCCCTTCTAAAGGAACTTTGTTCCCTTCTCACTCAAAGTGCTCGTGCTTGTTAAAGAGTGGCGTGCTGTCATAGCAACCATGTTACGAAACGAGACACAGCTAAAGAGAGTGAAGCTAAAAGTGCTCATGATGGCTCAAACAGTCTCTATTGCTCCACACATTGTCTGATTGTCACGACTCATATTACATCACTTGTACTCAGATTTGAATTTGCATGATTATTTGTTGTTTAATTCGTTTTTATACCCGTTAGCATCCCCTTTATCCTCTTCCTGCTCACTGTGCAATGATTCAGAATAACTACTGTAATGACTCTAGAAAATGGGCAACTTAATATTCATACAAGTGTAATTCTTACACATTTTTAAAAACAAAACGGCATATTCATGTGAATTACATCATGTCTTAATTAATTCTTAATTCTTTTTGAATTACAAAAAGATCAGCCCTAAATCTAGGCACGATCACAATAACGGATTTAACAGAATACTGGCTGATTTTGATCGGTGGCCTACCTTAATTACCTCTTCAAGCTCCTCCAAGGTTATCTCAAAATCAAGAGATTTTTTTTGCTCAGTTGTCAGTTTAGGACGTTCTAATGGTTCCACAAAATTTCTAATATCTTCATCAGTAGACGAAGACGTGGAACTATAAAGATCAAGATAGAATTCTTTGAAAGCATTATTAATATCAGTGGCTGAGGTAAATATTTCACCACCAGCAGATTTCACTGAGGGAATGATAGAAAAAGACTCTCTCTGCTTTATATATCTAGCCAAAAACTTCCCTGCTTTATCCCCTGACTCAAAGTATGACTGTCTTGCCCTGAACAGCCAAAACTCCACCTTCCACGACAAAATAGTATTATATCTGTATTTCAGTGAGGCATACTGTATGATCCGATCCCTAAGAACCACCTTAAGTGCCTCCCAAGCCACACCAACAGAGGAAACTGAGGACCAGTTGGTCTCCATATAAACACTGATTTCAGTCTTTAACATTTGTTGGAATTCAGGATTTTGCAAAAGGGATACATTAAAGTGCCAACTATATGATTTCCTTTTCTCCATATGTGGCAAAACCTCTAAACACACCAGAGTGTGATCTGAGACTAAGATGTTTCCAATTGAACAATCAACAACAGATGAAATGAGGGACTTAGATATCAGAAGGAAAAAAAAATCTATTCTAGAATAAATCTTATGGACTGGTGAAAACAATTTATAGTCCCTACCAGATGGGTTCAAAATCTCCAAATATCTGTAAGACCAAGATTTTTACACAACCAATGAAGCGTTAATGTTGCTCTAGGGGGCTTACACACTTTTGCTTCACTATGATCAAGGACTGAGTCCATCAAAAGATTAAAGTATCCCCCCAATATTATATCATGAGGGGTGCCAGCAGCTTGCAACATCTCTTCAAGATCTATAAAAAAGCCCTGATCTTCGACGTTAGGTGCATAAATATCAGCCAAAAATTTTCAGCTTCCTGCGGGGAAAGATGCACTTCTTGAAGAAACACTATATCATATTTCTTACGTTTAAGAAAATAAATAACCTTCCTTCTTTTTATGGGGTACCCCAACCCATTCACATTCCACGAGGAGAGAGATAATCCACTCATATTAACATTTGACATTTGTCATATTAGAAAAATAGATTGTGTGACAAAAACAAGATTATAAAGACCACATTCCAACATTAGTGCAACAGTCAATCCCCGAACTTTCCCCAGAACAGAAAAAACAGAAAAAGGAAAAACGTGCGCATTAACAATGACAGCACCAATCGGCGTCCATCCTTCTAAACTCAAACAGTCCATGTACGCCTGCGAGAGTCCCCGCGACAACTTTGACATCAGATTGCTCAAGTCCGGTGCTTCTATACAAATTTTGTGAGACAGAATTACACAGCAAAATATAATCTATAAAACAAACTCCAGCCAATAAGCGGAATAAACACAAAAAACATGTGGATTGATCCACATAACTGTCCCGAAGGTGCGTTCCTCCACAGAACAAGCTCCAGCCGCTAGCGGAACCAGCACAAAAAAAAAAAAAAAAAAAAAAAAAAAAGGGGGCTGTTTAGTTCTTCGGGCAGTCAAACGAATGTTCAGTAAGCCGGCCCATTTGGCCGATACCTGAGTGCACCAAATGACCCAATCACTCCAATGTCCTGCAAGAGATATTCCACAAAACAAACTCCAGGCCACAGGAGGCATAAGCACCAAAAATGTGCAGATTCATCCACAACTGTCCTGAAGAAATTATATAACACAAAACAAACTCCAGCTGCTATGCGGAATCAGCACAAAAAGAAACGAAAAAAGCACCCAGATTCCTCGGACAGTCGAGTGTATGTTCATTGAGTCAGACCCACTAGACAGCAACATGAAAATCACCAAATGGCTTACTCACTTCAGTGTCTTAATGAAGGACAATGCTTGCTGTGGGCATGTAAATTCTCTACAGCCATTCTTAGTATCTATTCTCAATTTGGCCAGAAACATCAGAGTAAAAGCTACCTTCCGTTGATGTAAGAGATTCTTGCATTCCCTGAATCGTTCATGTTTCTCTTGTCGAATTCGCAAAGTCTGGGAACAAGAAAATGCTGTGGTTCTTCCAAGAAAGATTTCCTTTATTCCTCGCCTCGCGTAACACGAGATCTTTATCGAATGATCTCAGAAATTTGGCCAAAATTCATTGGGGCCTGTCTCCCTCCACGGATCTCCAAACCGGCACCCTATGAGCTCGCTCAATTTCCAGCTTATGGCCTGTTATGTCGAGCAGACTCGGAAAGAGCTCATCTAGGAATTTAACCATATCTCAGCCTTCTTTGTTCTCAGGAATTCCAACAGTTCGGACATTGTTTCGCTGATTACGATTCTCCAAATCCTCCAGTTTTTCCCAGATGCTCCAAATCTACCTTAGTCACTAGCAGGTTAGCAGCTAATTCTCTCTCCGATGAATCCAGATAATCAATCCGTTTCTCAACAAACGACATTCTTGTAACCATCTCAGTGAATTTGCCATTGATCGATCAACATATTACAACAAGATCCTCCAAGTCTGCAACGACCTTCGTCAGCATTACAATCATATTCATAACAGACAGCTGATGTCGAATCTCTTCCACCGCACTGGCCGAACTGATTCCCGGGCTTTCGGCCTGTTGTTCAGGGGCTTCAGCTTGAGCACGTAAGTGTCTTTTAATGTCTCCAGAGCCTGAGGATTTTTAATTTTTTGGCATATTGTCTTCATAGAACAGTTAAGAATCAGGGTATATCGAATCTCACCGGTTTATGACACAAATATTAACAAATATTCATAAAACTAGCAAAGTGCGCAGAGCTCGCCGTTCACACATCCGAACCTCGCATGGGGTCATGCGACTCCCAAATGTATTCATTCTTAAATAAACAAGACATTTATATTTGGCCATTGTTTTCATATGTGGGTTGATATTGTGACAGGGCTTTAGCAGGTCTAAATGTTCCTCCTCAATTTTCATAATTTGTATAATAGCCCTAAAATTTTGACATGATCGTTTTGCTTTGTTTAGTTTTTTTTCTTCCGAGTAAAGTTAATCAAAACGTATTTGTTAGTTAAGAGTGTAAGTCATGTTTGTTCTTCAACCAGATCTAATGAAGGAATTTATGGCCAGACCTTAAAAAATTATAATATACAGTAAACCCTGTGACTATTTTAATATAAATAAATGCACAGTATTATTAAGGGTGCTTTTAAAGTAACATGCTGCTTGCGCTGAAAGTGATAGCTAAGATGAATATGGAAAAAATGTTGGCCCCCGCCAAGTTTTCATATGGATAATCTGGCCCCCGCAAGAAAGTAGTTGAAGAGCCCTGGTGTACAGTATGCCTATCCTCATAGCCTAGTTTTCATTTACAAAACTGAAGTATGAAATATGGCACTGCTGTGAATAATGTCAACATGAAATTACTTCTGGTGTGTATAACATGTACTTGTAAAATCATAAATAAATGTCATGTTTATACATTTTTCTATGTTCATATTCTCTGTTATTGTTTATTTAAATGTATACTCATGTTTTGTATGCATAGCGTGAAATCCTCAAAGTGTAGAGAAGAATATACTGTACCAATTACATCTCTCCTACATTTATCTAGAATTCGAAATATTTTCACAAAGAAACTGCATAACATATTACATTTCCACGGTTGCCTACATCCCTCCACAACACCACTTTCGCTTCGTCGTTTCTTGGGAAATGAGAGGTGAAGACTTGGGTTTCGTTTCTAATGCTCTTCTATCAACACCCCTCTGCTGTGAAGGTAATGATTGACGGGTGCTTTAACCAATCGTGTGGACGAGTGGTTCCACATGTACCAATAAACGAACGCTTTCAGTGTACGTAACTAAATGGGTGGGATTTATGGTTAAGTGGGTGGGTAAAACTGCGTCAGTTTGAAGGGACAGCAGAGGGAGGTTTATTAAGCCGTCGGTGTCCTGTGAAGTGCGAGAAGTGTGTTTATTCACTAGTCAGCTGAGTGTCAGTTCACTGAACGCTGAAGCGCATGCTCGTGTCTTGCCTGTATGCCTGCTAAAAGAGCCTCGCAAAACTAATATGATAAGGATCACTTCTAAAGTGCAGACGATTGTCGCAGGTAAGCTAGTCATGAGTATGAATAGTTTAATTAAATATTTTTTTTTTTAGTAAAGTTCACTGTAACATGAGAATTATGCACACTTCTTCACTATATATATATATATATATATATATATATATATATATATATATATATATATATATATATGTTGTTGAACTTTTTGTTTGTGCCACAATACGCCAGTATACAGTAATATTCAGTAGATGCTCCAGTATACTGCCCTCACCAGCAGTCATAACCGAGTTGTCATACTTTATCATCATGATTGGAAGAGTAGAAAACGCAGTTCTTGAGTCAGTTTTTCCACTGTTTGCCGAGGAGTGGTTTTATTTTGTGCACGGGGGTGCTTAAAAGGAAACTTAGAGCACCCTTAATTGCAGACCAGGCAAACTACTATTTATCATGAACGTTTTTTATTGGCGCTTTCATTTATCTTGGACCTATCGCGCATCCACAAGCTTTTAATGTGCATCAGGATTGCCAGATAATATATGCAAGCCCCAATCAGAGATTTATACTTGCACAAATTTGAAATATTTCGCTTTATGTCATACTTGATTTATGCAATCTGGCAACCATACATGCGAGTGCACGCGCTTTCTGTCCGCAAAAAAACAAACAAACAAACAAACAAACAAACAAACAACAACTTAGTGCTCAATAGTGCACGGAGGGGGCACGCGAGTAAAACTAAGTGAGAGAGGAATATATTTATTATTTGTCTTATTTGTAAAATGCTGAAGTCCCTCACACTTGTATGTGAATGTTACTCTGGCAGTAATCATTTATCAGTGTCATGCAGCCTGTTTTATTCAGTGGTGTGCTGAATGGGGTGCCAAACATTGACAAGACTCACATCATGACCCATGAGCATGAAAACAGGTTGATAATGTTCTGAGAATAAAACAAATAAATGGATCCACTTTGCGGCCAACCTTAAAATAAGCTTTTAGAATCTCTTTCCCAAATATTTTATTTTACTTTTAAACCAGACACTTGATATAGAGTGTTAAATTGAATACTAAATTACCATTGCATTGAAGAATGGTAAAATAATCAATTAATAATTTTATTCTGCCTTTATTCAGTTTTACTAACACATGATAGAAAGTATAGCAGCAAAACTTCAAGCAATCGCAGAATGGTCTCATCAGTATACACTTCAGAAAATTGTGCTTCATTCATTGAGTGCATGTCTGGGCTTAAAAAATAAAACTATGCAGAACTTTTTTTATCTTCTCTGTTCAGTGTTCTACTTAATGGCTGATGTGGCCCCTGTACCAAAATAATTGCACACCCCTGCTCAATTGAATATGTAAGACTGATACTGTAAATTGGCAAGCAGATTTTCTTGAAGACCAGCAAACACACAAAAATCCTTGCATTTTGTGAATGCACAAAATGCGGCATCAAAACTTATAAACAGGTATGATTTTGCAAATCAGTATGTCCTAATATGCAAAAAAAAAAAAAAATAAAAAAAAAAAAAAGTTTCTTTATGTTAAGTAGCATTTAAACATGATTTAATCTATTAAAAAATGTGTAATTATGATACATCTCCACTTTATACAGAGCACCCCCACTATTTTCAGAAGTACCCTCAGTGATTTTGATCTGGAACTGGGCCTGGTTTTATTGCAGGTGTGCAAGTGAGTGTGCAGCTCTCGGCGGCCAGATGTTCTCAAAAGGGTTTTTGTTTTATTCACCTTTTGCATGACACCGAACATGAACTATTTATTATCATACCTTGTAGGTAAATGCAAAGTTCAGCAAAGCACTTCTTCACTGCTGTTTCTTGCTGGATTAGCTGATATGGGCGAGTTCCAATCGAAAGTGATCATCCCTATGCCCTATATACTCCAAAGGACAGTGGGCACTCTTAAGGGTACATTGCATTATGTATGAATTTACCCCTCGCTGGATGGGCCCTTCGTGAAAAGATACATTTTCTTACTTTCATTTGTGACGACCCTTCAATACTGTTTAAAAAGTATACCAGGGTGATACCTCAAGAAGTTGGTTGAGAAAATGTCAAGAGTTCATGTCTGCAAATTCTAGGCAAAGGGTGACTACTTTGAAGATGCTAAAATATAACACAGTTTTGATTTAATTTCGATTTTGTTTAGTCACAACATAATTCCCATAGTTCCATTTATGTTATTCCATAGTTTTAATGACTTTACTATTATTCTAAAATGTGAGAAAAAAAATATATAATAAAGAATGAGTAAGTGTTTCAAAACTTTTGACCGGTAGTGTGTGTATATATATATACACATATCACCGATCAGCCACAACATTAAAACCTGCCTAATATTGTGTAGGTCCCCCTTGTGCCACCAAAACAGCGCCAACCCACATCTCTGAATAGCATTCTGAGATGCTATTCTTCTCACAACAATTGTACAGAGCGGTTATCTGAGTTACCGTGGACATTGTCAGTTCGAACCAGTCTGGCCATTCTCTGTTGTCCTCTCTCATCAACAAGGCATTTCCGTCCACAGAACTGCCGCTCACTGGATGTGTTTTGTTTTTGGCACCATTTGGAGTAAATTCTAGAGACTGTTGTGCGTGAAAATCCCAGAAGATCAGCAGTTACAGACATACTCAAACCAGCCCATCTGGCACCAACAATAAGTGATACAGGCATATGCTAAATCACAAATAAACCCAGTATTTTTATCATTATTAAGATTTCAGTCAGGCAACTTGTCTGGTCGGGCAAGTAAAATCCACTTGTCCCGGACAAACGTTAATGTCTATGGAAGCCCAGGATTGCCATTTACAATAGAATGAAGAAATAAAATGTATTTTATTTCTTCATTCTATTATCAATCTATTAATTTGAAAATAAAAATGTGAATAAATAAACCAATTTATAAATAGACAAATAAATAGACACATTTAAATGTGTTTATTTAATTCATAAAATGTACTTATATTTAGCAATAAAACAGCACATTAATAAGTCATTTTTAAATGCACCTTTTAAATTGTGTTTTAAAAAGCATTTGGCAATTGCATTTCTTAATTCATTTGCCAACGGCTTTTCTTTTTCGTTTTGCTTTTCTTCTTTTCTTTCTCCAATTAAGAATCGAGTTATAAAAAAATGCCATTGGACTGTTGACTCGTGAGAACAACCAATGAACTTTCAATTCAGTTATAAGACACACCCCCTCTCCCACGAGAAACTCGAAGAGGATGTAAGATGGCCTGTCACTGGACGATGGTACGAGCAGTTCACGTGATATTATTGGATCTGCGAATCCCGCATTAGAAACGGATGCGAAGCATAATGGGAGTTGATGGTGGCTCGTTCAATGTTGCTGTGAAATGCTGAATGTGGTCCTACCTGAGTGTGCATGGGTCCAGGATGGGAGCTGGTAATCGTGATGCTGTGAACAGAGCCAGCCTCCCGACCAGCGGCCCGAACTGAAACATGAGCAGAAACAGCCATTTGCCTCACATTTCGCTTGAGATACAGAGCCCATGAAGAATACCGCCAGATCCTGTACTAAAGCACCTCTGTGAAGTTGGCACACCATATATTTAAATCTTTACCAAATCTATACCATTCATAAATGAATGTTTGTGCCGATTCAGTGTTTGAGACATTAGACATTTGTTTTTTTTTTTTGGCTGTGACGTCACTTTCCACCCCATGAGGTTCAAATCGCTCCAAACCAGTGCCGTTCGTTTGTGCTGATTTGCCGTTAAAAGAAACGCTGTAACTATTTCACTTCCTTAGATATAGCAAAACTGTGGCTGTTTACTTGCAAAAACAATTCGGAATAAGTAACCTATATAAACATGTACAGCTTTGTTCAGCAGTCTCACATATAGCCTATAAACAAATCATAATTTGCAGCACAAACGCAATTTGAGTTGTAGTTTGATGGGGTGAAATTCATCTTTGCCAAAAAAAAATGTATGCTTCAATGATACCAAACATGGCACAAACCAGAAGCGAGCACAAACGACGGAGACAGGTATGAGAGATTGACATGGGATTTAGCATGCACGATTTCACGGCTCCCAAAATCTATCTTGTTAAATACAAAGAAAGGAAAACGTTATGATGTTTCTTTTAATGGCACAAATGGAGCACAAACGAACGACACCGGTTCGGAGCGATTTGGAATGACGTCACTGCTCCCGAAAAGTTTCTTGCAATATCTAAGGAAGGGAAATAGTTACAGTGTTTCTTTTAACTGCAAAAATTGAGCACAAACGAAAGGCACCGGTTTGGAGCGATTTGGACCACAAGGGGTGGAAAGTGACGTCCAAAAAATAAGGCCTTATATCTCAAACACCAAACCAGCACAAACGTTCATTTTTGTGGCACAAATCAGCACAAACTAATGGTATACATTTGGTAATGATTTCTTTATATGGGGTGCCAACTTCACGGCGGTTACTAAAGCAATTGCTTCTCTGCTAAGCCTGACCTTACAGCAATTCACCTGTATCATTACTGTATAACTGCTCTCTCTGCCACATTTGTGAACAAAGCCCATATACTGTACCTTCTGTGCACTGTGAGATCATCTATCATAATCACTGGGACACAATGAAACTTTGCTAAACTGTTTCTGTTTATAAAGCTTAATAAAGTGTTATCTTTCATTTACACAGCCAGAAGGACTATTTTTTTCTTCCAAGTAAGTGACTGTTTCATTTCACACAATTCTAGCAGTGAAGGGGTAAAACACTTGTTGGTTATTTCTTCTTTTTTTCACTCAGAAAATGCCTGGCCTAAATCTTGAACATTTTTACCTCAAACATCTCTGACATGTTAATTGCCATTATCTGTGTCAGTTAAATTTAGCCTATAACATAATCGATTCAGGTACAATTAAAATGTAAATTCATTAAAAATTCAAATATATATATATATATATATATATATATATATATATATATATATATATATATATATATATATAAATACACACATACACTTGCAGAGCATTTTATTAGGAACACCTGTACACCTACCTATTTATGGGATTATCTAATCAGCCAATGGTGTGACAGCAGTGCAGTGCATAAAATCATGCAGATATGGGTCAGGAGCTTCAGAATGAGGAAAAAATGTGATCTCAGTGATTTAGACCGTGGCATGTTTGTTGTTGCCAAACGGGCTGGTTTTTCTGTAACTGCTGAACTCCTGGGAATTTCACGCACAACAGTCTCTAGAGTTTACTGAGAATGGTGCCAAAAACATCCAGTGAGCGGCAGTTCTGCGGATGGATACGCCTTGTTGATGAGAGAGGTCAACGGAGAATGACCTCTCATTCCAGACTGCTTCGAACTGACAGAAAGGCTATGGTAACTCAGAAAACCAGTTTGTACAATTGTAGTGAGCATAATAACATCTCAGAATGCACAACAATTCAAACCTTGAGGCAAATTGACTACAACAGTAGAAGACCACGTCGGGTTCCACTTCTGTCAGCCAAGAACAGAAAGCTGAGGCTGCAGTGTGCACAGGCTCCCCAAAACTGGACAGTTGAAGACTGGAAAAACATAGTCTGATCTGATAAATCTCAATTTCTGCTGAGGCACGCTGATGGTAGGGCCAGAATTGGGCACCAACAGCAGGAATATAGACCCAACCTGCCTTGTGTCAACAGTTCAGGCTGCTGGTGGTGGTGTAATGGTGTGGGGAATGTTTTCTTGGCACACTTTGGGCCTGTTAATACCAATCAGTCATCGCTTCAATGCCAAAGCTTATTTGAGTATTGTTACTGACCATGTGTGTGCCTTCATGACCACAATTTACCCATCTTCTAATGGCTACTTCCAGCATGTTAATGCGCTGTGTCACAAAGCAAAAGTTGTCTCAAACTGGTTTCATGAACATGATAATGAGTTCACTGTTCTTCAGTGGCCTTCCCAGTAACCAGATCTGAATCCAATAGAACACCTTTGGGATGTGACAGAATGGGAGATTCACAGCGTTAATGTGCAGCTGACAAATCTTCAGAAATTGCATTGATGCAGTCATGCCAACATGGAAAATTGTCTCAAAGGAATGTTTCCAACATCTTGTGGAATCCATGCCATGAAGAACTAAGGCTGTTTTGAGCAAAGCAAGGCCCTACCCAGTTATAGTATAGTGTTCCTAATAAAGTGCTCAGTGAGTGAGTATGTGTATGTGTATGTATATATATTCTCCACAGATTTAATATCAGCAAACTATAGTTTTGGCGAGTCGTTTAGGACATCTACTTTGTGCATGACACAAGTAATTTTTCCAACAATTGTTTACAGACAGATTGTTTCACTTTTAATTGACTATATCACAATTCCAGTGGGTCAGAAGTTTAAATACACTGTTAACTGTGCCTTTTAAGCAGTTTGGAAAATTCCAGAAAATGATGTCAAGCCTTTAGACAATTAGCCAATTAGCTTCTGATAGGGGTGTATTGAATTGGAGGTGTACCTGTGGATATATTTTAAGGCCTACCTTCAAACTCAGTGCCTCTTTACTTGACATCATGGGAAAATCAAAAGAAATCAGCCAAGACCTCAGAAAAACATTGTGGACCTCCACAAATCTGGTTCATCCTTGGGAACAATTTCCAAACACCTGAAGGTGCCACATTCATCTGTACAAACAATAGTACACAAGCATAAACACCATGGGACCACGCAGCCATCATACCGCTCAGGAAGGAGACGCATTCTGTCTCCTAGAGATGAACGAAGTTTGGTGCGAAAAGTGCAAATCAATCCCAGAACAACAGCAAAGGACCTTGTGAAGATGCTGGAGGAAACAGGTAGACAAGTATCTATATCCACAGTAAAACGAGTCCTATATCGACATAACCTGAAAGGCTGCTCAGCAAGGAAGAAGCCAATGCTCTAAAACCACCATAAAAAGGCCAGACTACAGTTTGCAAGTGCACATGGGAATAAAGATATTACTTTTTGGAGAAATTTCCTCTGGTCTGATGAAATAAAAATTGAACTATTTGGCCATAATGACCATTGCTATGTTTGGAGGAAAAAGGGTGAGGCTTGTAAGCCGAAGAACACCATCCCAACCGTGAAGCGTGGGGGTGGCAGCATCATGTTGTGGGGGTGCTTTGCTGCAGGAGGGACTGGTGCACTTCACAAAACAGTTGGCATCATATGTGGATATATTGAAGCAACACCTCAAGACATCAGCCAGAAAGTTAAAGCTTGGTTGCAAATGGGTCTTTCAAATGGACATTGACCCCAAGCATACCTCCAAAGTTGTGGCAAAATGGCTTAAGGACAACAAAGTCAAGGTATTGGAGTGGCCATCACAAAGCCCTGACCTCAAATTTGTGGGCAGAACTGAAAAAGCATGTGCGAGCAAGGAGGCCTGCAAACCTGACTCAGTTACACCAGTTCTGTCTGGTTGAATGGGCCAAAATTCCAGCAACTTATTGTGAGAAGCTTGTGGAAGGCTACCCAAAACATTTGACCCAAGTTAAACAATTTAAAGGCAACGCTACCAAATACTAACAAAGTGTATGTAAACTTCTGACCCACTGGGAATGTGATGAAAGAAATAAAAGCTGAAATAAATCATTGTCTCTACTATTATTTTGACAGTAGTGATCCTAACTGACCTAAGACAGGGAATGTTTTCTACGATTAAATGTCAGGAATTGTGAAAAACCGAGTTTAAATGTGTTTGGCTAAGGTGTATGTAAACTTCTTCAGCTGTATGTATGTTATGCATTTTGTTAGCTACATGGTTAGCTATGCATTTTAGGGTTAAAATCACTGTCAAACACTAGAGCTCAGATATCCCAAGCCTTCTAAATAAGTGATGGTGGACAGAGCGTTGACCTTGTCCGTTTACCTCACCTTGTGTTGCTGTTACTGCAATGTTGTAGCCCTTTTTTAACCCGTGAAACAAGATGTTTCAAGTGCTCATCATTTGTTCATCAGGTGAATAACCTTTCATGTAATATGTTTTAATTTGTAGAATGACACAGTGGGAAAGTTTGCAGCGGCTGGATACGGCGTATCTGCAGAAGGTTTTTGATTTGTACAATGGAGATGAATTATCTATGGATGTTAGATATTATCTGGCACATTGGATCGAGGGCCAGGACTGGTGAGTGTTGTACCTGTGTGATACCCAGTAAAACTTGCGTTTACACCTGAACACAGATTGCTTGTACAGCTCTTCATTTCTGAATGTTATAAATAACCATGGCTGAACATATATATCACCCACACATGACCACACCAAGGAGTATCAATAGCACCAGTGTTTTCTGCACCGCTAACTGAATGGGGAAACAGCAATACAACTATTATTATTTTATTTATTTTTTTACAAAAACATTAGTTGTGAGCTTGCACTCGGTAATTGAATGTGATAAGATAAAAATGTACCACAAAATAATGGCAAGAAAACAAGTCTATCTTTTGCATTGTCTGCTGTCTGCACTCGTAAACAAGCGTACAGCGCGACAAGTGTTTTCCGATTTAGGACTTAATGACTGTAATGAATCGCACATTCACAGACTCACAAGTTATTGTTTTGAATCAGTCTGACTGAATACGTCAGTGTGGTTAATTAATTCAAATTTGATCCACTGAACTGCAAGAATTTATTTTAAGCTATTTTAATCTGTCTAAAATGTAAAGAATTTAATCTGTTATGTTTACAGAAGATTCATGAAATTTAAATCAGTACCATTACTGAGTGGTTGTACGTAGGGATGTAACTGTCACGGTCACGGTTTCATGGTATACACATTTTAAAAAGTGACGGTTATCAAATCGTTGACATTTTTTAATTCACGGTATTGCATTCATGGTATTACTTTGATATAAAGTAAAGTAAAGGAAGTTTTCATTGTAAATCTAATTTAAATTATGAGAGAATCGGCTATATTTACACAGCATCATATTAACTTGATCAAATTAATCTCTAACTTGCAACATTCTCCTGTTTCACACAACCGGCATTTTAAGAGACACACGTGTGAACTCACGGCCGTTCAAATGCACACACACAGATACAGTATGCTTACACTCAAACAGATGAAAACATCAGTCAGAGATGGTAGAAGCGTTTTAAAGTGGCCAGTTTAGAATATTTTGCCTATACAAAGTACTTTATGCAACCAGTTAATTAAATATTCTATCCATCATAACATTAGTTTTATAACAAACTTTGTTTCATCACACTCGTAAAAACATTCAGTCAGTGAACTGGATAATTAATGCACAGCATAGAGGGTTCAATACCTTAATACCGCAATACTGTAATACCGTGGTATTTTTTGTGAAGGTTATCGTACCCTGAACATTTCATACCGTTACACCCCTAGTTGTGCGTATGACAAAATGTAGTTAAAGATACACATTAGCAGTTTTGTAATAAATGATATTTAAATTTGTGCAGATATTTAGTATTTTCTGCTACCCTCCTGCAAAAAACGCAATCTGTAGGAAACAATTAGCACATTGTGTATGATGTGATTTTGTATTTGTGTTTTTTTTATAGGGAGCGTGCCTCTAGGGACTCTTCCCAAGCAGTGCTCTTGTATCAGGTGCTTCTGGAAAATCTCGATAACCAGTTCAGTCGTTTTGCGCAAGAGAGAGGGTTTTTCCTTCTGCAACATAATATCCGACGCCACAAACAAAACTTTCAGGTCAGATAATTTCTCTCCCTTGCACACATTTTTTTTTCTTTTGACCACAATAAAATTATGAAATTGACATGTTAAATAAATGACACCTGTCTCATAATGGGTCATGTTTCCTGGTTTCTAGAAGTATCAAGAGGAGCCCTGTACTCTAGCTACTATTATCCACTCGTACCTAGTTAAGGAGAAAGAAATCCTAAATGAAGCAGAGCTTGCACAACAAGTCAGTAACTAAAAACTTCTTAATTATCACCCATCATCGTCATTATCATCATCATGCGCATCTTCTGATTTGGTCTATCTCATTGGCTCAGGTGAAGATTTTGCAGGTTCAGCCAGCTGCAATGGAGTTGGAAAGCCAGAGAAAATTAGAAAATAATTTAAAAGCTCTCAAGACCAAAGTGGAGGTGTGTTTTTGTGTGTATGCATGTATGTGTGTGTGTGCATGTGTGTTTGTTCAAGATAATGATTCAGTTCTTGTAGCAGGTGATGGAACACAGCATAAGGTGTTTGGAGGAGCACCAGGATGAGTTTGACTTCAAATATCAGACACACCAAATGGACAGTGGAGGTGTGGTATTACACTCTCCTTTTTTATCCTTTATCTTTCTGGTTCTCTGTCTCTACTGTCTCTTCCTGGCTGATATCACATTTCTGGTAGAAAAACAGGTGAAGTGGTAGAGGATAAAAAGGATGTCTGTGTTTTATCCACTGGTAACTGATGTCAGAACTTTGTTTGCTTGTGTACGTATGTGTGTAGCTTGCTCAGAAGAAGAGAAGAAGCAGCAAACAGAAAGGATTCAGAAGATGCTCAACGCACTCGATAGGTCTAGAAAGGTAGGTACATGTCCTGAGTATGTTCTGTTCTGTAAGTGCAAAGATTATTTATTAATGTGGTGGGTGGTGTGCTAAAGGCTTCAGGTTGGCAACTGGAAGGTTGCTGACTCAACCACCACAAGGAGCAGCCCATAAACCATTATTAATGATTTGTTCTTAAAGATGCTTAAAGTCAACGTGAAATGCTTTTTGCAACCCATTTTACTTCTGTAATCTGACATATTTCCAAGTTAAACGAATTGTCCAGCAAGAGGAAAATGCAGAATGGGACTTTTATCCATCGGAAATTGATTAGATCATGATAAATTGGTGTTACACACCTCTGTGGTGTCAAGTGGAAGGAGGGGAGGGGTTGAAAAGCAAGGATTTGTGATGCCATCCAAATAGTCATGCAGTCTAAGAGGTAGGGCAAGTTGATACATTTTGGTAAAAGATTACAAAGACATTTGGAACTGCGGGCAATAATAAATAATGCACAAAAAGTGAATCAGGCACAATTATAATTCCACCAGAGCTAGTCATAAATATTCTAATCTGATGTTTCCAGTGTCTTCACCACTCAGTTATGTCTTTGTCTTTGCCCTGTTCCTGCTCTTGTATCCTTGTCTCAGACCTTCCTGTCTGAAATGTCGACTGTGTTGGACTCTGCTGATTCTTTGTGCTCTGTACTCGTTGACGAGGAACTTGTGGACTGGAAGTGGAGACAGCAGAAGTCCTGCATTGGTGCTCCAGATGATACAAGTCTGGTACAATTAGAGAAATGGTAACCCCAGGACAAGAAATTCTTTCAGTGGTAGTCAATTTGAAACTGTTACTAAACTCTGTCTGTCTTTTTATGACTTTCGACAGGTTTACTGTGATGGTGGACTGTGTTTTCCAGCTGCGGAAGTTCTTACAGAAGCTTGATGAGCTGGTAGGGAAGACGAGCTACACATATAACCCCATTCCACTGCAAATGCCCCCTTTAAAGAATAGGTTGGACACTCTACTGACCCAGCTGCTGAAGAGGTACCCAGAAATGCACACACAGCATATTTACTACTACTTTCTACATATTCATTCTACGTATGTGTCTATGTATGTTCTATTATTAATGTTTTTCAGTGCATTCGTAGTGGAAACTCAGCCAACCATGCCACAATGTCGAGGCCCACTGGTGCTGCGCACAGGTGCCCAGTTCTCAGTCAAAGTCAGGTCAGGCTCTGACATTCATCAGATGCATACCTGTCAAATTATATCAATGTTTATGAAACACTATCAATGTCACAATTTAAAGGGATAGTTCACTCAAAAATTTAAATTCTTTCATGATTTACTATCATGCCATTCCAGATGTGTATGACTTTCTTTCTTCTGCTGAACACAAATGAAGATTTTTAGAAGAATATTTCAGATCTGTAGGTCCTCACAATGCAAGTGATCAATATTTAAGTCAATTTTTTTTTTACTATAAATTTTTCTCCCTGCCCAGTAAGTGGCAATATACACGAAGAATGTTCATTGAACAAAAGGAGAAGAATTTGAAAGTGAAAGTGGGGATTGATCATAAAAAAGGACTTAAATATTGATCTGTTTTTAACCCACACCTATCATATCGCTTCTCAAGATTCAACCACTGGAGTCTTATGGATTACATTTTACTCTGCCTTTATATGCTTTTTGGACCTTCAACATTTTGGTACCCATTCACTTGTATGAACCTACAGAACTGAGATATTTATGGTTTGTAGCTCATTCCACCACAGAGGAACAGAAAGAGCAAATAATCGTGTAGTGGACTTTGTGCCACTTTGCAATGGGACCACCAGGTGCCTCTCATTCATTGACCACAGAGAGTGAGTGGAGACATAGACCTGAAGGAGTGAATTGAAGTTAGAGGGTACTGTGACATTGGTTGTCCTGAAGGCCAGAGTCAATGCCTTGAATTTGATACGGGCAGCTACCAGTGGAGTGAAATCAGAAGGGGGCTACTGCGTTCATCTGCAGCAGCGTAATAGTGCTAGCTGGGAGGCTGGCCAACAGAGCGTTGAAGTTAAGCTGGTCATCAAACATCACTCCCAGGTTCCATGCAGTCCTGGTTGACTTTAGTGTAATGGACTCAAGTTGAATGTTGAGGTTGTGGTCAACAGACGTGTTGGCTGGGATCACAAGGAGTTCTGTCTTGGCAAGGTTGAGCTGAAGATGGCGTACCTTCATCCAGGCTGAGATCTCCAAGAGGCAGGCAGAGATACGAGCTGAGATGGTGGAGTCGTCAGGCTGGAATGTTGGGTAAAGCTGCGTATCATTTACGTAGCAGAGGTAGGAAAAGCAATGTGACTAGTATAGATCGAGAAGAGGAGGGGTCCAAGCACTGATTCCTGTAGAACACCTGTGATTAGCTGGTGTGACTTAAATCCCTCTCAGCTCCAGGTGACCTTGAAGGATCTGCCTCTGAGATATGACTCAAACCAAGTGCAATTTCTGTGATGCCCAGGTCAGCAAGGGTGGACAGGAGGGTCTGGTTGTTCACTGTGTCAAAAGCAGCAGATAGGTCAAGGAGGATGAGAACAGATGATTTGAAAGTTTGCTCTCACCAGTAGCAGGGTTTCAGCTACTGACAAAAGGGCAATCTCCGTTCGGTGTCCTTTTTTGAAGCCAGGCTAATGTCTGAGTAGGTTGTTCTGTGAAAGAAAAGCAGATAGCTAGTTTAATACAACCCTTTTTAAGCCAGTTTAAGCCAAGAAAGGTAGGAGAGAGACCAGTCTGTAGATATCGACTACTCTTTTGAGAAGTGGTGTTACTTGAGCCTGCTTGAATGTGTTGAGAACGTTTCCAGTTGTAAGAGATGTGTTGATGAAATGTGTGAGTGCAGGCACAACTGATGGAGAGGCAGCTTGTAGAAGATAGGAGAGCATAGGGTCAAGGGGACATGTGGTAGGACAGTTAGAAAGAAGCACTTTGGAGACCTCCATCTCAAAGAGAGAAGGGAAAAAGGAAAACAAAGGATGGGATGTGAAAAGAGAGTGGTTGTGGGTGACTGGTGTTGAGAACTGGCTGCAGATGCTTGCTACTTTGTCAGTAAAAAATGTGCCAAAGTCATCAGCAGTCAGGTGGTGCAGAAGAGAAGAGAAAGTTGAAAAAAGTTTGGGGGAATCTGAAGTATTACTGATCTTATTCTGGTAAGTCAGCCCTAGCAGTAAAAACACTAGAGGAGAAAGACCTTACAGAAGAAACACTTTCTTACACATTTTACGTTTTAATGCTTTTTTGTTTAAAATTTTCAAAATAATAAAACTTTGTTTATTTCCAGGTTTAAATTAGAATATAGATGTACCTTTCAGGGTGGATTTTGCTAAACATTAACTCATTAAGTATTTGTACATTTATTGTAGTATGTTGTTCTCAAATTGTGGGTCACGACCCAAAAATGAGTCGCAGGTATCTTCTGATAGGATCGCGAACAGCAGGATGAATAACGCTAAATGCAAATAAAATGAAACTAACAATATCATGCATAGTTAGGATAGTAAAATAAAATGCAGTGTTTGATTTGATTTAAGGACATTTTGTTTACTTTTTGTATGACAAACAATTTTGGTACATTTGGGTCACTACTTGTGTCCAAAGTAAAATCTGGGTCCTGAAGCAAAACTGCTCTGCATGACCCTACCAGTTTATAAGGCTTTCCATGAAATTTTATCCAAATCATTATCAAAGAACAAATATTATTTACTCTAGCCACCGCTGGGTGATATATTGTGTATATGTATCTTTCATATAGCCTACAAAATGTATTTTCAATTACAAGTATGTTGTTTTGTGGTTTGACAGCTTGAAAGAAAGAACTATTCAAGGCTAAATACAGGGAAATTGCTAAATAGCCATTTCTAATCATTCTGTTTACACAGTTACACCAGTTTCAAACACTAACCTGCAAACTCATCAACGTCACGTTGTTCAGTCTTGAAGAAGTACAAAATCCTTCGTAACTTTGGACTGCCATCTGTTGCGCCGTTCAGCTCATCGTGTGTGTGTGTGAGTGAGATACCTTTCATGACCATGACTGGCTTCAGTATATGTTATATCAGCATCTTGTGGTCTCCCAACGCTATGGTCTCCCAACACACCCAGAGGCCAACTGGGTGAATTGGAAAGCATGCAAATAAGTATTCTACAACCCCAATTCTGAAAAAGTTGGGACGTATGAAAAATGCTAATAAAAACAAAAATGAGTGATTTTGTAAATTATAATCACCCTTTGCTTTATTGAAAGCTCTACTACTACACATTTTATGATGTTTTACCCAGTGAATTTCATTGTATTTATTATTATTATTATTTTTTTTTAAATGTACAGTAATTTCAAATCAGATGCAACATTGCAACATGCTTCAAAAAAGTTGGGACAGTCGAGTGTTTACCACTGTGAAACATCACCATTTCTTCTAATAACACTTATTAAGCATTTGGGAACTGAAGACACAAGTTTAAGTTTAGAAAGTGGAATTTTCCCCCATTCATCCATTATGTAGGTCTCTAGCTGCACAATTGTATGGGGTCTTCGTTGCCGGATGGTGTGCTTAATAACGCGCCACACATTTTCAATTGGAGACAGGTCAGGACTGCAGGCAGGCCAATCTAGCACCCACACTCTCTGCTTACACAGCCATGCACTTGTAATCTGGGCAGTGTGTAGTTTGAAGTTGTCCTGCTGGAAAATGCAGGGATGTCCCTGGAAAAGATGGTTCTGGATGGCAATATATGTTGCTCCAATATTTGTACATATCTGACTGCATTCATGGTGTTCTCACAGATTTGCGAGTTACCCATGCCATGGGCACTGACACATCCCTGGCCCATACAGACACTGGCTTTTGGACCTGACGCTAATAACAGCTTGGCTGGTTTTTCCTCTTTGGCCCGGATAACACAATGGCTGTGTTTTTCATAAACTTTTTGAAATGTGGACTCTTTGGACCAGAAAACACAGTTCCACTCTTCTACTTTCCATCTAAGATGAGACCGAGCGTAGAGAAGTCGGCAACGCTTCTGGACAGTGTTGATGTAGGGCTTCTGCTTTGCATAGTAAAGTCTTAACTTGCATCTGTGGATGCAGCGGCAAGTGGTGTTGACTAACAAAGGTTTAATAACGTTATCCCAAGCCAATGTTCATGATATATTACAGATGAATGATGTTTTTTAAGACAGTGATGTCTGAGGGATCAGAGATCACTGGCATTCAGAAGTGGTTTTCGCCTTGCCCTTTACGCACTGAGATTTGACCAGATTCCTTGAATTTTTTAACTATATTGTGCACTGTAGAGGGTGAAATGCCCAAAATCCTTCCAATTTGTCTTTGGGGAACATTGTTCTCAAAGTGCTGGATTATTTGCTGAAGCATCTGTTGGCAAATTGACAAGTCTTGAACGATCTTTACTCTTGAAGGACTAGGCTGTTTTTGGAGGCTCCTTATACAGTATACAGTACTATGAAACAATTGCCTCATCTGTTTAACATCTCCTGTTTCACATCGCCTTATTTCAACTCGTCAAATTGTTATTAGTCTTAAATTGCTGCTGTCTCTACTTTAGGAGCGTGTTGCAATCATCTGATTTGAAATGACTGTACATTTTCAAAAACACAGTAAAATTCACAAGGTAAAACATCATATTATGTGTAGTTGTGGTGCTTTCAATATAGCAAAGGGTGAATATAATTTACAAATCACTCCTTTTTGTTTTTATTAGTATACTATTTTTGATACTGTCCCAACTTTTTCAGAATTGGGGTTGTAATTTAAATATCAGCTAATTTTAATATTGTAAAGAGGAGACGAGAAGCAGTTTTCCTGGTTCAGGTTATAGTTTATTTTCTCTCTCTCTGCAGCACAAAGTTAATCATCAATCGCACACCGCTTCACAAAAATAAACTCTCAACATTTGTAAAGAAACTCCTAGCTTCTTGCTCGGGTCTGTCGTGCCCAGGCTCTCTCTCCCTCCTATTTGCGGTGTGTCTCTATTTATGCCGCTCTCCCCGTGCTCACTGAAATTAGAGACAGGTGTTATACATAATTTAGCTCAGGTGTAAGCGCCCTTACCGCTTTTTCTCTCTCCGGAGAGATGCTTGACCACGCCCCCGCTGCCACATATCCCCACCGCCCGACTCAGGCCGGGGCGACATCCGGCCTGCCTACCACTCCCCCCATTCCTGGAAAGGAAGTCGGCGACAGCCATCTGCGCCCCCGGTCTGTGGACCACCTTGAACTTAAACGGCTGAAGAGCCAGATACCAACGGGTGATTCGGGCGTTAGTATCTTTCATGCGGTGGAGCCACTGGAGTGGGGCGTGATCCGAGCAGAGGGTGAAGGCCCGCCCCAACAGGTAGTATCGGAGAGTGAGGACCGCCCACTTGATGGCGAGACACTCCTTTTCCACGGTGCTGTACTTAGTTTCCCTTAACGAGAGCTTACGGCTAATGTACAGCACCGGGCGCTCCTCCCCTCCCACCACCTGCGAGAGCACAGCCCCCAGCCCCCTGTCTGAAGCATCTGTCTGTAAAACAAAAGGGAGAGAGAAGTCAGGTGAATGTAACAGCGGCCCCCCGCAAAGTGCGGCTTTAACTTGCGTGAACGCCTGTTGACACTGCTCCGTCCACTGGACCGGGTCTGGAGCTCCCTTTTTAGTGAGATCAGTCAGCGGGCTGGTGACGTCCGAATAGTTAGGCACAAACCTCCTATAGTAGCCAGCCAGCCCCAGGAACTGCCTCACCCCCTTTTTGGTCTTGGGTCTTGGGCAGGTCGCAATCGCCGCCGTCTTGTCAATTTGGGGCCGCACCTGCCCGTGGCCCAAGTGGAACCCCAGATACCGTACCTCCACCCGCCCAATCGCACACTTCTTCGGGTTCGCTGTGAGTCCCGCTCGGCGCAGCGATCTCAGAACCGCCCTCAGATGTTGCATATGCCGCTGCCAATCATTGCTATAAATGATGATGTCATCTAAATAGGCAGCGGCGTAAGCTGAATGCGGCCTGAGGATTCGGTCCATGAGACGCTGAAACGTAGCCGGGGCCCCAAACAAACCGAACAGAAGTGTCACAAATTGGTGTAATCCAAACGGTGTGGAGAAGGCGGTTTTCTCACGGGAAATTGGTGTCAAGGGGATCTGCCAATAACCCTTCGTCAAATCCAATGTCGAATAAAAACGAGCAGTGCCCAACCGATCAAGCAACTCATCAACGCGAGGCATTGGATATGCATCAAATTTAGACACCGCGTTGACTTTTCTATAATCCACACAGAATCGCACAGATCCGTCGCTCTTAGGCACTAGAACAACTGGGCTGGACCAATCACTGTGGGATTCTTCTATTACCCCCATATCAAGCATCGCATCCAATTCCTCCCGAACAATTTTCTTTTTGTGTTCGGGTAGTCGATAGGGGCGGCTACGTACCACCACCCCCGGCTCGGTCTCGATGTGGTGATGGATGAGGTTTGTACGTCCCGGTAGAGGGGAAAACACGTCTGCAAACTCCTGTTGCAACCTGGCAACCTCCGCGAGTTGGCTCGGTGAGAGGTGGTCTCCGCAAGTGACCGGGGTGAACTGTTTATGTTTCGAGCTCACCTCCGGTCCGAGCTCCGCCTTCTCGGGAACCACCGTAGCCAACGTCACGGGGACCGCCTCTCTCCACAATTTTAGGAGATTGAGGTGGTATATTTGACGTGCGTCCCCTCTATCGGATCGTTTAACCTCATAATCGAGATCTCCCACTCGTCGTGTGACCTCAAAGGGTCCTTGCCACTTGGCAAGTAATTTAGAGCTCGATGTGGGGAGCAATACAAGCACTTTATCTCCCGGTGTAAATTCCCTTAGCTGAGTTCCCCTGTCATACAGTCGGCGCTGTCGTTCTTGAGCTTGGAGCAAATTCTCCTGTGTTAGTTGCCCCAAGGTGTGGAGTTATGCTCTAAGATCAAGAACGTACTGAATTTCATTTTTACTGTTCGAAGGTCCTTCCTCCCAGGCTTCTCGCAATACATCAAGCACGCCGCGTGGGCGTCGCCCATATAGCAGCTCGAATGGGGAGAAGCCAGTGGAGGCTTGCGGGACCTCTCGTACTGCAAATAACAGGGGGTCGAGCCATTTATCCCAATTTCTAGCATCGTCGTGCACGAACTTACGTATCATGTTTTTGAGGGTTTTATTAAATCGTTCCACCAGGCCATCCGTTTGAGGATGGTATACACTGGTGCGAATCGATTTAATATTTAATAACTCGTACAGTTCGCGTAGTGTCCGTGACATAAACGTTGTGCCTTGATCGGTGAGGATTTCTTTCGGAATCCCCACCCGGGAGATTATTTTGAAGAGTGCCTCCGCAACACTGCGTGCTGAGATGTTGCGAAGAGGCACTGCTTCCGGATATCGCGTTGCATAGTCCACTAGGACCAATACAAAGCGATGTCCGTGTGCTGCTCATCCGCTCATTTATAATTGCAAAATAGGGATATGAGAGTGCGATGTCAGGCTGGAGTCGTTGACCATCGATAACTCTCACTTGGTCAAAGGCGTGTTTGAGGGTTTCGTCTCGCGACTGCTCCAAAGGGAAATCCCCCTCAGGGAATTCCCTGAGAAGGGGAGGGGCCGCGGCCTCTCCCCCTCTCTCGTCATCATGACGTGGAGCTGTCGAGGACGGCCCCGGCTCCGCCTCCCCTGCCAGAGCATCGCACATCACACATCTCCCTATTCTCACACAGGACCCATCCGCACAAATTCCCTTTAATAAAGCTTTAAAATCAGGCCAATCAGTCCCCAAAATCAGCGGATGGGTGAGGCGGGAGCTAACCGCAGCCTCCACTCTATGCTTTTTACCCCGAAATTTAATTGTCAGGGTCACCACTGGATACTTGTGAATATCCCCGTGTACACACTTCACCTTCACCGTTTTGGATGTGACCAATGCCTCGGGTTGAACCAGGCGTTGGTGGATAGTGGTTTGATTACACCCGGTATCCACCAACGCTTGGTGAGTACCCCCCTTGACACTTACCGGTATCCGGTACGCTCCGGCCCGGTCGGGGGCAGCCTGTGGGAGGTCAGAGACCCGCACCCTCGTCCCCAGCTCCATCAGAGGGCACTGATCTCGGAAGTGGCTCGGGTCTCCGCACCTCCAGCAGGCCGGCCCAGGCGCCACGCCCGCACTTGCGTCGGCGGGCGCCCCCCCCTGAGGGGGAGAGCGGCGGGGTACTGGAGTAGGGGAAGGTGTCGCCTCCCACACCCGGGGAACTGGTCTCAGGGGCTGGGTTCCTCCTCGTCTGCGTGGGGCAGGAACGGGACCTGGAGAGAAAGCAGACGAGAGAGAGAGAGGGGAGGGGGAAGAAACAGAGGGAGGAGAGAGAAGGTAGGAGGGATCTTCTGTCCTCGGGATCGCCGCCATGTGGTCCTCCGCAAGTCGGATAGCTTCCTCCAACGGTGTCATCAATCGCACACCGCTTCACAAAAATAAACTCTCAACATTTGTAAAGAAACTCCTAGCTTCTTGCTCGGGTCTGTCGTGCCCAGGCTCTCTCTCCCTCCTATTTGCGGTGTGTCTCTATTTATGCCGCTCTCCCCGTGCTCACTGAAATTAGAGACAGGTGTTATACATAATTTAGCTCAGGTGTAAGCGCCCTTACCGCTTTTTCTCTCTCCGGAGAGATGCTTGACCATGCCCCCGCTGCCACAAATATATTTGTAGGGCTTTACAGGTTGTTTAGATCAGTGTTACTATCAGAAATAATTAATAATTGTTTCTTTAGTTATTAATTCATATTTAAATTAATTAATTTAACTCATTAAAACCTCATATGGGGCTCCAGTAAATGTAGTGCGCTACGTTTAGGAGTGGGTTTGGTTATTAGCAATAATTAATAATTATCAAAGATAACTATTAATTATTAAAATCAATAGAACATTGATGAGAATCAATGTTTGCTTTTTTAATCCTTTAAATCAACAATTATCAAAGATAATCACCAATCATTAACATCTATGATACATTAATTAAAATTAACACTAGCTTATTGATCCTTCAAAATCAACAATCGTCAAAGATAATTATCAATTATCAAAAATCAATAGAATATTAATAAGGATTAACATTGATGGGGCACCACCCTGGAATCAGGGACTAATAACCAGATAGTATAACAGTCTCAATATTAGATTGTTTTCTTAGGAAAATCGACATCCGAAGAATATCGATCTTCGAAAAAAAAAAACAATGAATGAAGGCTTGAATCTGAGCACTGACATCCCGTCAGCATGACACAGGTGTAGGCAAAACAAACAAAAACACTTCTCTTTGTAATATAACAAAGTTTATTTATGCAGTAATATCAATTAATAATTAATACAATGCAGTCAATAAACTTCCGACTTACAACTACAAACTAAACAGTGATATGATTAGATATGGAAACTAAAATAATCCTATAACACATAAGGTGTGTGTGTGTGTGTGTGTGTGTGTGTGTGTGTAAGGAGGAACGCGCACAAAATGGCAGACGTGACTCTCGTGGAGAGTATGTCACGCGAGACTTCCGGCCACTTCTGGCCGCAAATGTGGGCGGAGAGAAACCAGTCAATGGTAGCTTAGGGACAAAACTGAGCTTTATCACGAAGCTATCTACTAGCCAAAAATGTGTGCCAGAATGTTTGTGAGGGGTCGCGTGTGTGTGTGTGTGTGTGTGGTTAGTACGAGAGAGAGAGAGAGAATTAAGTGACGGACCCAAAGCCGATTTCGCGATCGTGGGAGAGAAAGCAGCTGTTAGTTTATCACTCAGAGACGCGGTGGACGGCTCGTAAACCGTCCAACGGTTTTTGATTCTTTAATGGATAAACTCAGTTTGCCGGTCTCACCTGCGATGGAAATGCACAACAGCCCAATGTGGTTGGACTACAATACAACAAATCAAATTTGTGATAATTAATACCCTGAGTATTAATAATGAGCAGACATGGCGGTTCGTAAACTGTACAAGCAATAACCTTGATGCACAAGAAAAACACACTATAATATTCTATCTCTGCCCAGACGTAAACCTCTTACTTGAATCGCATGAGGATGCAGAATGTGTGTTCATCCATCCTTTAACTCGGATTCGGTTCCTCGAGGCTTGGGTGATGACGGGAGGCCGTTTCCTCGCTCTGTCAGCGGGCGGTACGGCTGCTGATTCTCGGCGGGCTGGTGGAGAAATCAGTGATGTTGACTTGATTGAAGAGGGAAGAGAAATCTTTTCTCTTCACTTCTGCAGGCAAACGGATGAAGATGCGGATTGCCTGGCGGTCTCCTTGGGATCCGTTAGAGTGTTCGGTGGAACACAGAGTAATCTCAACTCGTCCAGCGAGATGGAGATTGTATGGCCACAGTTTCAAGTCGGACGTTACTTCCTTGTGCCACGAGGCTGCACCTGAGAGCAGCGATGAGCTGCGTCTACACACGGCGAGCAAAGTTGCTGGAAGCAAATCCCGGAAGCATTTCAGAGGTATTTCTACTCCTGATGATGTCATGGTTGAGGTGCGTTCTGTCGTTTGCCTCATCTAATAGGAGTTGAGAGTTCGATCCTTTAGTGAGCAAGGCTTCATGGGATTTGTAGTCTGTTTTGGACTCGCTTTGTTTGATTTTGGCGTGGTTTTTATCAGTAAGATTTATGACTTATGTGGGGGCCTGAGTTAGGTTTTATGACTGTGTTTGGCCTGCCTTTGTCTTCTATCTAAATACATGAGACCCAACATATTGATGCCTCAACTTGCTGATCAGTAATCTATATATTGATATTTTATGAAATCCCTTCAGTTTATCCATTCAAACATTAACTGATTGGGTATTTGTATATTTAAAATACTTAAAGCAGACTTGTATAGCTCATTTAGTGTGTTGTTCTGTACATGACCCTACCAGTTATGAGGAATTAAGTACTTTAAGTAGAAATATTTGTTCCTGCAAATGCCAGCACATCCTTTGTATGGTTGTATTTACATTATGCACTTCCATTATCATACATGTGCCTGAGGTGGGTGGGATGACTCAGAAGAAAAAATATTTTTTTCAGTAAAGAGACTATGCATTGCTAGTCTCAAGATAAAACATGGTTTTTCTCTTAAAAATGTGTGGCTAGAATACAAAATCTATTTCTTAAGTTATTAATGTATTCAGAAGTCATTCACCAATTAACTTTTATTTCTATATATTATTCCATGTGAGATGTGCTTGGAATATTCATCAAAAGTCTCTGTTTTTGTCCAACATCTTTCCATCAGTGTTGGGAAAACAGAAAATATATTTGCAATCCTGATAATGAAAATTACCCAAACCTGAAATCACTTGCTTGTGAGCTTGATTTTTCTAGTTTATGCAGTACAGGTCTCTCTGTTTACTTTTACCATCACTTTCCTCACTGCAGATTCTTGTATAAAGTTCCTGAGCTTAACCATGTTATGAAGGTGTCTGTCTCCATTGACAAGTAAGATTTATGTCTCACATGCTTTCTTTGTTTTCTAAGATGTAACTGTAATAGGATTATTGAGAATCACATATGAGGATAAGTTTACACTCTCACGCTCTCCTTCATCCTTTGTTTCAGGGCTGCTCCTCAAATGAAAGGGTCAGTGTCTCCATACACAACTACAGAACACACTTATTATTCTTATTTAGCACACATTAAAATACTTTACTTTTGTTAAACATCACGTGTGGTTTTTCAGTTTTGAGATATCACACAGACCAGAATCAAACAGTTATAATGTCAAACAGAATAAATGCTTAAACTGCATAAAAATGTGTTAATCATATTTCATTAATCACATGCCTTAACACGTTAAATTTGAAATGTGTATAAAAATACACATTTTCATCAGTAAAACGACAGTGTTTTAAGGAATAGTTCATCCCAAAATGAAAATGCGTTTATGTATTCACACTCATGTTGTTCCAAAGTCATATGCTGCTGCTGTTTTTTCTGTTGAACACAAAATTAGAATTTAAGAATCTTTACGCAGAATTTTTCCATTCAACAAAAATTGTCATTACACAAGTATTCCTTTAAACCATAAATAGTGCCACAAGCTGCAGTGAGCAGGATCCAAACTCAACCAAGAGAACAATGTCACCATGCAGTTGTGCAACATTACCGCCACCTCCAATAAAAAAAAAAATTAAAAAAATGCAGCAAAATTTGCTCTAAAAACCCTTGCAAGCACAATCAGCACTTTATTGTGTGCTCTTTTTTTTTTTCACAGTAGCTTGTCAGGCTGTTTGACCACATCTCATATGGTCCAATGTTTTGTATTGGATTAATTATTCATCTGTAAAGAAGAAAGCAGAGCTTCAGTCCAGGCTGAAGTTAAGGACTATGATATGATAATATGATGTAATTTTAGTACTGTGTGTTTGTGATAGGGTTCGGAAGTTTAACGTGCTGGGCACATCGAGCAAAGCCCTTAACATGGCTGAGAGTAAGAATGGGGGTATGGTGGCTGATTTCAGACATTTGGTGAGTGTTCAAGTGTGTCTTTGAATGTGTTGTTATTGTAAAATTACGTCTTCATTATGTACTAAAAAAACACTATATGAATGTTGCTTATTTCAGCATAATGTTGAAGTGCATTTAAATAATCTGAGGACTATCAAAAGAGAAACCAGATGCATTTTATTGTTCAGTTGATATTAAGTGGTAGCACAACAGCATTATATATATTTGTTTACTTCTATATTGTATGTGTGAGAGGTCAAGATTATGAAAAAGAGGGGGAAGAAAGCATTGTTTGTGTGTGCATTTGTTCATAGACTTTGAAAGACCAGAAGGTTGGTGGTGGAGGAAAAGGAATCAATGAGGTGAGTTTTCTAACCTGTCTCTGGAATCAATGCAGATTAAGGTGCAAACATGTTTGTGCATCCACCAGCACTGTATTTATTTAGAGTTTCTGTGTAAACATGCTAGACGGACGTCTTTGACCATTGCACCGCATCTCTCAATTTTTTAGCATCTTGTGCTCGAGCGCCACATTTTTAAATGCTTTGTCAAGTTAAAACAACTTCAACTTTTAAAAATATGTTTCGAGATACCTGTCTTCTGTTCTATTCGTTGAGCTGCATTTAGAATTTTTTTAACTCAAGAACGTGTTTGGTCTGAATGGAGTCACTCCTAATAAAATGATTAGTATTGATTCCTGAGGCAAAACCGCTAAACCTTTCAACTTGTTCAGAGGCATTTGGTGCAACCTCTTGCTTCTTGCATTTTGTCGCAAAATGTGTTCTGCACTGTTCTGTTTATGTGTATGAGTGTAAATCCTGTGACATGTTTGTGCAGCTCTCATTGAGTGTGACTGAAGAACTACACAATGTAAACTTTGAGGCACAGTTTGACTATCAAGGCCTGTCTGTCTCTTTGGAGGTGAGACATTCCTCATTTAAAACAGTTGAACATTCTAGAGACTTGACACTCAGATTTTATAATCATACTTCCTTTCTCAGACCTCTTCTCTTCCGTTTGTGGTGATTTCAAATTCAAGTCAGCAGCAGAGTGCCTGGGCATCTGTTCTGTGGTTCAACATGCTCTGTTCAGATTCTAAGGTCAGAGAGCAGCTGTTATGCTTGCATTATTTGTGAATGAGTCACAGTAATAGTGCAACATAGAGCATGTTGTAATTCACATTTTAACAGTTCATTTTTGTGTGTGCATTTAGAACTTGACATTTTTTGAGAGCTCTCCTGTAGCCACCTGGCCGCAGTTTGGGGAGATGCTGAGTTGTCAGTTTCTCTCCTGTGGAAAACGGGGTCTGGACAATGATCAGTTGGAGACCCTCGCCATCAAACTCTTTGGTAAGCACACATCACACCTTTCGTTAATTAATTGAAAACACCCTCAAATAGCATTATCTTCCCTTTGGACACTGGACCATATAAAGTTTGGATATACACTCACTGAGAACTTTATTAGGAACACTATGATCCTAATAAAGTGCTCGACATGGTCTTCTGCTGTTGCAGCCCATCTGCCTTGAGGTTTGACTTGTGCATTCTGAGATGCTATTCTGCTCACTACAATTGTACAGACTGGTTATCTGAGTTACCATAGCCTTTCTGTCAGCTTAAAGCAGTCTGGCCATTCTCCATTGAACTCTCTCATCAACAAGGCGTTTCCATCTGCAGAACTGCCGCTCATGTTTTTTTTGGGTTTTTTTGGCACCATTCTGAGTAAACTCTAGAGACTGTTGTGCGTGAAAATCCCTGGAGATCAGCAGTTAAAGAAATACTCAAACCAGCCCATCTGGCACCAACAATCACCCCCATTCTGATGGTTGATGTGAACATTAAGTGAAGCTCTTGACCCGTATCTACATGATTTTATGCATTGCACTGCTGCCACACGATTGGCTGATTCGATAATAGGTGTAGAGTTCTTCCTGATTAAGTGCTCAGTGAGTGTATATAAACACTATATGGTGCTAAATACATTTGCATTTTTTTTCTTTAATAATTTTTTTTCATTACAAAGTATATTATCAGCATAAAAAGCTTGTTTACTTCAATGGAAGCAATGATTGTCCAAATTGATCAGAAATTTGCTTATTTGATTAGTAACCTAGAAATGAAAGTCATTTTAAAAGCTTTTTCATTTTACATGATAATGTTTACTGGTTTACAATTTTCCAAAATCCTAAAAATGTGTTTATTTCCAGGTTTAAATTATATATTGAATCCCAGATTTTTTGTGTTGATCTTTGAACTCCACTGTATATAATATTTATCATGGTAAAAGCTAAAACGTAATCTCCTATTTGGTAATGATGTGAACATGTGTATTTATGTATAAATCAGGTAAACAACAGCATTATGACAACTGTAAGATATCCTGGGCCAGATTCAGTAAGGTAAGAACAGCCAAACACAAGGATCTTATAAAGCTCTTACTGAAATGTCTAAAATGAATGTGTAAGTGTTTATTTACATGTGCGTGCGTGCGTGCGTGCGTGCGTGCGCGTGTGTGTGGTTTTAGGAGAATATCCCTGGTACAACCTTCACCCTGTGGGTGTGGCTGGATGGTATTCTCAACCTGGTTAAAACATACCTGTTGGATCTGTGGAGTGATGGGTAAGGATGTCTAGATAGATAGATAGAAATCAAGCTGTAGATGTTTGTTCAACACAAGTATGTTTGTGTCTGCAGATCTATAATGGGTTTTGTGAGCAAAGGAAAGGAGAAGGTTTTATTGAAGAAGAAACAGAATGGCACTTTCCTGTTGCGTTTCAGCGAGAGTATCAGAGATGGTGGAATTACTTTTAGCTGGGTGCAGTATTCTAACGATGGTAAACCTTTATATATATATACTGTCCAAAGTGATGCAACTACTCTCACTTCAGTCTATGACCATGTTTTATCAAATAAAAGTAAGAATGAATGCACACATTGTCAACAACATTTCAACACACTTTTCTATGTTCTGTTTTAGGCAAACCAAATGTTCGAGCAGTGCAGCCATTTACCAGTGCAGACCTGAAGCAGATTGCTTTGCCTGAGATTGTCCGCAATTTTCAGATCATGGAAGCTGCAAATGTTTCAGTTAACCCACTGTGTTATCTTTACCCAAACACCCCTAAAGACCAGGCGTTCAGCAAGTACTACAGTGAAAAGACTGGAGGTGAGCAGGTGTATGTTTTGCAGATGTGTGTGCACTTGTGAGAGAGAGAAAGAGACCTTGAGAGAAAATGAAAAAGGAACAATAATGCAAAACTATGTAAAAAAAAAAAAAAAAAAAAAAAAAAAATACAAATTTGCCGTGAGGTGAATGTGTTTGTGATATGAGATGCACTGGGTGTGTTTATCAGGGAGCGGTGCTAAACTTCTTCGAAATTGTAGCTAGCCAAGTAAATTTTAAAATAATTTAAATAATTTAAAACTGAAGTGTGTCATTTTTTTTTTTTATGTTAAAATACTTTCTCCTGTCCCAGTTTAATAAAGTATGTTGAGACAACTATAAGTAAGTTATACATACATTCTCTCAACAACTGTAAACACTATATATGTGGTGCTGTAAACACTGCTCTGTTTGTTGAAGTAGCCCATCCAGCTCGACACAGCAACACTGACTCAACCAGTGGCATGAGTTTGGGGTGGAACTATCTGTTTATTCGATAAATGGAAGTAGGGAGTATTCAGGAAAGCTATTTGAAAACAATGTTTATTTTCGCAGTTCAGTTTGGAGGCACTAGAAGCACAGAGATTACACACTTCAGCTTTAAAGTTGTTAAGTTACAGTTAAACTACCCTTATGATAAAGTAGTTTGCCTCACTTAAATTATCTAAACAGCTTAAATATTAGTAGCTAATAAACAACATAAAATATCTAACTACATCAGTTTGATCAGTGCATGCGATTTCAGCTGTCTTTGATCCGGAAGTATTTGTCCCATTAATTTTTTAATTAATGGATTTTCTCCCCTTTTCTCCTCAGTTTGGTATGCCCAATTCCCAATGCGCTCTAGGTCCTCGTGGTGGCATAGTGACTCACCTCAATCTGGGTGGCGGAGGACGACAGTCAAGTGTCTGAGACAGTCAATCCGCACATCTTATCACATGGCTTGTTGAGCTCGTTACCACAGAGACCTAGTGTGTGTGGATGCTCACACTATTCTCCACGGCATCCACGCACAACTCACCATGCGCCCCGCTGAGAGCGAGAACCACATTATAGCGACCACAAAGAGATTAACCCAATGTGACTCTACCCACCCTAGTATCTGGGCCAATTGGTTGCTTAGGAAGCCTGACTGGAGTCACTCAGCACACCCTGGATTCGAACTTGCGACTCCAGGTGTGATAGTCAGCGTCTTTACTTGCTGAGCTACCCAGGCCTCTAGATTGTGTATTTCAACGTCTTTCATGAGGAAATGAACTATATTGCCAAGAAGCATTGCGAATGATGTAATTGTATTCAAAACTATGGAAAAATATAAAACGACTGATTTAATCTTGATCGCTAATGTTGTTTTATGTATAGAAACAACATTTAACAAAACATATACCATCATTTAAGGATTTATAAGTTATCATTTAAAATCATTTCACCTATGGAGGAAATTAATAGTATTTTTACTTCTGGAACCAGACTGTTCAAGTGTGTGTACTGTATGTGTTTGAAGAGAGAAAAATACTCTTTTACATGATAAATTACCCCCTTCTTTTATTTGTTTCAGAAGAGCATCCTTTCTTTCCCAAAACCCAACTGTTTTTTGTCTCATACATACAGTAAGTGTGTTTGTTTGTTTGTTTGTTTCAGAGGAGAATCCTTACTTGAAATACCTCAAAACCAAGTTGGTTTTTGTTTCACACAAAGAGTACGTATATTTTGTTTATTTTAATTTTTTTGGTTTATATTTCTGTGTTGTCTGCATGCATAATTATTTCAAAAATTGTGTAGTGTATAGTTCTTTGTTTTAATCTGCAATAGATGATACTGACTGATAGCTAACTTTTGTGACTGCACACATGCCCTGATGCTGGGGTTTAGTGCACTTTTTGTTTTATGGTATTTACAGTGGTGGAAAGTTACTAGTTATTTGTTCAGCACTGAAGAGCTGTGCTTCATTAGTGCAAAGAATCTCATGTTGTTCCTCGTTTCGTGTTGGAATGTTTTGGTACTTTAATAACTGCGTATGTTGTAGAGTAGAGATGGGTCACAATATTTTATTTATTTTATTTTTCTGTTTAGGTATTTTAGCTGTGGTGCTTTAATTACCATGCTGATGATTAGCTATTGGACATGATAAAAGCCTCTCAGAAAAGTTGTTTTTAAATGTATCCACTTTGAAGCACAACCGCTACAGCCATACATATTCAGACAGATGCCTTAAGTTGTTGTGTCATGTATTGCGCTGTTTTCTGACATGAGAGTATTGATTTAATAAGTCCATTTCATTGTGCTCCATCTGGTTGTTTTTGATAGCAAGTACACTTATGTAAATGCTCCCTAAGAAACATGTTTGATCGGTGTCAAGTGAACCAAAAACCAGCCTAATTATACAGAGCTTTCTTAAGACCGACTAGTCATTTAAGCAACCTACCGTCTGGTTGATTTGGAAAATATGTAATTTTGCACATCCCTATTTAGAGTTACTTTTGGTGATAATTTGTTACATGGTTATTAACTGTTGTAAGTTTAAAAAATCATACAGTATGTTCTTGTTGGGTTTTCCTTAAAAAGCCATCTAATTTATATAATAGCCAGCATGTCTGATTGACTAATGACTTGTTACATGGCAGAGAACAAGTGGTTTAAACTAACTTGGGTCAGGTCAGATGGATGTCCAACACACATGCAGGCACATGCTGGCTTCATTCAGAGCTTAGAGGTGGTGCTGGATCCGCAAGAAAATCAAGTTGTAAATCACTTTAGCATTCTTTGGCTAGTGAAGACTTGTTTTACTGCCTGTGTAGAGATTATACAGGACTTTATTACTGGATGTTGTATATAGCATCATTATATGATAATGTGAGGGTCACATTGTGACCTAATGCTAAGTAGTTACTACTATATTATCTGGAAAATTATGCCATGCATTTGATATGAAGTTTCAGGAGTGAAAGATCATGCTGTAAAACCCTAGTATGAGTAGGTTTACTGGTTTCCATAGTAAACTGAGTTCTCTGTGCTTGGTTGCTGCAGGAACGGATGTACAAGCATCAGAGAGGGGCCAGATTCTGACCTGTGCTCTCAGCACAGAGGTAAGTCCAGCCTCCACGGCCCCTCAAAACCTAATCAGCTCATCTCTATCCTGCCTCTCACTTGCTGGATGATCATTGTGGTGATAGTGTACACCTGGATTTCATAACGCATGACTTTCTGATAAATAGTAATTAAAGCTTTTTCAGATGCATATCTTCCATTCAGAGGCCAATTCAAGTGTCTGTTAATAGCCGGGTTCTTGATTAGACCCTCCCTTTCTTACTCTTTCCCTCCACAAGTGCTTTTGATTTACAGTGCACAAAGGGACCTTCAGTTTGTGTGAAGGACTTTGACTGGGGAGTGGGCATTTATACTTTTCTGTTTCAATAACACAAATTTAACCATTACACTAAAGTGATTCCACATGCCGATTATATGGAGTGGACAGAGTCTATGGAGTGAATTGTTAGTGTTGCTCCCGGAGCCGAAAAATTCAAATTGCTGTCCTTGCAAAGTGTCAGACAATGATTACCAATTTGCATATACACAAAGACTGTCTTAACAACGACAGGGTCAACTTTTCAGCAAAGTAACTTTCACGCACGTTTTTGCATCACTATTGATGTCTTTTAAAGTACAAATCAACAAGAAACATATTGAATGTCTAATTTTTCTATCCATAAATATTTACCTTTTTGTTTCCTTGCATTTAGACTCCAGAGACCTAATTTCTTTAACTAATTTAAAGGGGTCATGAAATGCAATTTTTAAAATAATTTTATTATCTTCCCTGAGGTCCACTGATAATGTTTGTAATGTTTTTTTGTACCAAAACAATCATAATTTAGTAATATATGATCATTTTCCACCCTGTCTTTGCCCTCTGACTGAAACGCTCGGTTTTGGCCTCAGGGTCTCCTTTAAACTTCAGTGTAAACGCCCGCTGTTATGATTGGCCAACATCATGCAACATCGTGCCCTCAAATACAGCCATATTTGAAACTCAATTGGAAGAGAATGAACAAAGCTCCAAAACATAATTAAATGATATTTCACAGTTTTCACATAACACACATCCAACACATTGCATCCAAATATAATTAACTGTTCACTAAAGCACAGTAGCACCAATAAACTATCAAACAGGCATGACATTTGAAATATTCATGAATTAATCTGTTTACTCACTGTTTTGTGATCAGGTCCAATAGTGTTTTTAACTTCACCATCCTTCAATAACAGTTTCTTTGCAAAGCTTGAATGTATTATGACTGGTTCAAAAACAGTCTACGCTGATAGGAGCCAAAAAAAAATGCACATACATAGTCCAAAGCACAGTGAAATTACGCACACACATAGGAGCACTGAGGCACACATCGCCAGAAACACATTAAAACGGTCAAAGACATCCATCTAGTGTATGTTTACAGACACCAACAATTAAAACTAGTGCAGATGTGTGAAAGAACGGGTCCAGGATGAGTTTGTTCTCAAAACAGCAAGAGGCACAGCAGCTGAATGAAAGAGAATGACGTCTCCTGTTCTGAGTTGTAACTTGACACCGTGTCTTTTAAAAGCGGCAGGAAATACATGACAACAGTCAAAGAAGTCTGTGTAGTGCATGTTTATATACAAAAACAATTCAAAATAGTCCAGATGTGTCCCCTTGCTCAGGAAAAGTTAGCCACACTAGGCCTGTCTGTCCTGCTCTCTCTCTGTCTCTTGACCTGAGCACCAGAGGGTGGGGCCAAGGGTCCGATGATGCATGTTGTGGGACGTGTAAATACAAATGAGCAAAGTCTCGTGATGTCATGGACACACAGATTTCAAAATGAGATGTTTCAGCAGGGTGGTAACTATAAATGATTTTTAGGCTGGGGATGAAGTTCTCAGTTCTGAAATTCACAATATGTTTTAATAGGACAGTTACCTCTTGTATGTATAAATATCAAGGAAAATTTGATTCTCCGTTTCATAACCCCTTTAAATCAATAAATACATGTTTTCAATGTTTACTGTTCACACCTCCTGCTTTCTTGCTGGACAAACTCGTATAATTATCCTTTCGCGATGCTTTCTGCAATGCTTGTCAAGTACAGGGTTTGAACAGAGACGAAGATTTTATTAAAACTTGAATTTTCTTTGGAATAACTTTACAATCTATATATATATATATATATATCTCTCAAAAGTAGGGCAGAAAGTTAACGCGTGTTAAATGTGTTCATTTTAAAGCTGTAGAGTTAATCAAAATAAAATTGAAATTGCAATAAGGCCCAGTGTGATCTATTAAACCCCTAAAGGCTGCAGTTTCATTAGATAAATGTACGTACAGTCTGCGTTCACGTGGCCAAAGCATGATACGGTGAACTGGTAAAAAGTGAATGGCCAACTCCATCCATCTCAGGAGTGCTTTGAGTTTGGTTTGGTATTGGTGCGCGGTGCAATTTTCTTATCACATGCTTTGATAACGCAAAGTGCTATGAAATTGCTAAGAAATTTTCACATAATTCCTAAAATTTTTGTAATAACATGACACTGGGGCACAGAAGAGTAGGAGGTGGCATTTCCCCAGATTGTGAATGAGGGGCATGTTAAAAACACTATGCAAGAAAAACAAATGTTGTCACTTTACAGTCAAAATAAAGGCTCGAGTTTAACGGGACAAATTTATGTGAACGTAAAGAAAGTACAAAAGAAATGTTACTGTTGTACTACAATAAAATTCAAATATTCAATAATAATTATTCATGTTGTACTACAGTATTGTAGGCTAATATTTTTGGTTTGCTTATGAAATCGTTAAAACTGATCACGGACATCCCCACATGACATTTTGTTTTAATTTATTAATTTTTTTGGGTATTTGTGGGTGTATATTGTTGTTTATTCGTATGTAATTTGATATGTTGATATATTCACCAATTTGAAAATGATTAACACATTTATATTTAAGATTAAATATTATTCTTCTATGAACTCCTTTAGTGGAAAACATGCCTTGAGTATTATAAACTTGCAGATATATATTTTGCTGACAAGCAGTGTTCAAAGACCTTATTGAATGTGTGCTCCAGATTGACTGTATACATTTATCCCTTACATATTTTAGCTGTTAAAACAGCTGAAATTAGTGTACAGACTTCAGTCTTTAGAAAGAGTCCTCTTTTATCCTTTGTTCAAATGGCTGATGAAAAATATAAATTGTAGAATTTTAGCTTTTATTTGAAGTGAAAAAAACAAAACAAAAAAAACACCCACACACACACACACTTCCTTTTCAAAAATAGCCAAATCTATTTGAAATTTCTTTTGATTTTCCACATAAAAATCAATGGGTAACTACAGTAACAAGGATTTGTTTTCCCCAACTGTAAACCCCATAGATTCCTGGTGTTGCCGTTTATCTCGGTTAATGCATGGCTTTGGTTGTAATGCTATTAATGATTTCCATCTTGTACTGGAGCTGTAAATGAATTCTTGAAACTTAAATTTTTATAGATGGGGTTTGAACATAAGATGTTTTTGTCATTGCATTTTTGTCAAAAATAATTGTATGTTTAAAGCTTTGAGGTGCTGAAAAAAAAGATGATTTAGGTAGCTTGAAAGTGCTGGAAAAGTGCTTGAATTTCACTCTTAAAAACCTCTGCGAACCCTGCACTTATGCGTTGATGCCCCGAAGCGAGTCATGTGGAAGCCGTTTAATACAAATGTAGCATTTTTTTGTGTGCATGGAAGCTAGTAGACTTGAACTTGCTTTCTTAAAGCAATAGTTCACCCAAAAATGAAAATTATCTCATTATTTACTCTGCCTCAGTCACCATTCACTTTCATTCCATCTTTTTCCATTCAATGAAGGTAAATGGTGACTGAGTCAGTCAGTCTCTAACGTTCCGTTTTTTTTTCCCCCCACAGAAGAAAGTCATTTGGATTTGGAACAATATGAGGGTGAGTAAATAATGAGAGAAATTTACATTTTGGGTAAACTTAACCTTTAAATTATATTAAAATGCATGTAATGCATGTTCAGTTATTAGAGTCCACCAAAGAAGGAATGTGTCAGAACTGCACGAATTTGCTGTTGTTGTAATGATGCACTAATTGGGTTTATAATATCTCTTTCTTTATTTATCCTTCATTTAAATAAAGAACCTCCTGCTTCTGAGGCAGAAAATGATGTCATGCTCCAAGGGCTGGAGAATTCACCCATGCTGTCCAGCTCAACCATTGATGCTGACTTGTTTAACATCATTTTAGAGGATGATTCCGGTGATGTTTTACAAGCATTCCCAGAAACAGTTTCCAACATTTCAGCACCATGCTTCCAAGGCACTTTTCCTGAGACTAGTGTGAATGACCTCTTTCCAGAAGCATTCTCTCCTTCTGACACTGATGTTAATACCACATTGCAAGAGTTTCTAAGTGATCCGAACATCCTGAATGGAATGAACCCTTCTCTCCTGCAGGAGGAGCCAGAGGCCTCCATCCCTGATCATGGTCTTCTTGATTATGGTATCTCTTTTAGCATTCCACTGACACCCTGAATTTTACCCTTTTTAACTCAAATCTATGACCTAATTGAACAACTCATTGTCTCACGTACACATTTTTCATTTTTAAAGCATTTCTTCTTGCAGACTTAAATGTTGCATCATTGCAAGCCATTTTCCATAGATCTGGTTCAGTATTAGTGATGCAAAATGCTTATTACAGCTCAGAACTTCATTTGCAATATTAATTTCATTATTAAACCATCCATTTATATGTCTGTCTTTCTGTTCATCTATGTATCTGTTACTGGGATCTATTCTCTATTTTAACATAAGAAAGCCTTTGACCAGATGCATCCAAGTCAAAAAACAAAGCCTGCACTCTAGAATGAGGTCATAAGCTGCTAGTAAATGTTTGTCCCTAGAAAACGAAGATAAATGGAATGGGGGAAAATGTTTTATTGAAAATAATTCAAAATATATATTACTGCACCTTTGTGTTTGGAGAATAGTACGTGGACTTTTTAAGTTATATTGACTGTGTTTGTGAAAAATACAAACCCCTACTATTTGATCTAAGAATTGATTAGCTTTTTTGCAAGTCAACAGAGTAGTTTGTCCTCTTCTATTCTAAAAAAGAAAACTGGAGAGATTTTATTAAAGAGATATAATTTGAAACTTTATTTAGTCCCTATTAATGTGTTAATAGACGCACCTTAATGTCAATCAGCCATTACTTCCCAGCTAATGTTTAAAAGCAGCTCATGTGCAGCCCTGTAAGTTCTGTGGTCATGTTGTGCATATATTTATGAATATAGAACAAATTCTCCAAGTAACCTGGAAGTTTAAACTTTTAAGAAGTGTAAAACACATGAAAATGTCAACAAAAGCAATTTTTATCTGTTTGTATCCCCTGGTTTGGAACTTGGGAATTAGTAAACTTTAAAAGAGATACAGTTGTCTTGGTTGAGATGTAATGTCTTAATGTTACATTGAGGGGAACTATGTTCATTTCAGTTGTCTTTTAATATTAAGGTGATGCTTTATCTTTTTGCATCTCGTGATTACTCATTAATGAAAAACAAACATAGCTAAAAAATTATCTGTGGGTAAATTTATTTCTGTGAAATGGTGTGTCTTTTGTCCTCTTAAAGACATTAACCTTATCATTTTTTTTTTTGTCATTTATGATCAGTCATATTTTACACCACTATTAAGATGGCACAATGTAGAGAAGTGCCTGAATGTGTTTTTGAATATTTTGTTTTCAGATCTTTTTACAGGGATGCAAACTACTAACCTTTCAGCGAAAGTCACCTTTTCTGAAACTAATTTGCCCAAATTGTTTGGTAAAATTTTCTAAATTTCTTTATTAAAATCACTTGAAAGGGTTAAGCATAACACTTAAAAAAGCTTTAAATACAACAAACAGATCAAGAGAAATTCTGCACTCACTGAGCACTTTATTTGGAACATCTGTACACCAACTTATTCATGCTATTGTCTAATCAGCCAATCATGTGGCTGCAATGCATAAATTCCTGCAGATACGGGTCCGGAGCTTCAGTTAATGTTCACATCAACCATCAGATTGTGGACAAAATGTGATCTCAGTGATTTTGACCGTGGCATGATTGTAGGTGCCAGATGGGCTGGTCTGAGTATTTCTGTAACTGCTGATATCCTAGGATTCTCACACACAACAGTCTCTAGAATTTACTCTGAATGGTGCCAAAAAAAAAAAAAAAAAAAAAAAAAAACATCCAGTGAGTAGCAGATCTAAGGACAGAAACACTTGTTGATGAGAGAGGTCAATGGAGAATGGCCAGACTGGTTCAAGCTGACAGAAAAGGCTACAGTAACTCAGATAACCACTCTGTACAATTGTAGTGAGAAGAATAGCATCTCAGAATGAACAACACGTCAAACGTTGAGGCGGATGGGCTACAACAGCAAAAGACCACGTTGGGTTCCACTTCTGTCAGCTAAGAACAGAAAGCTGAGGCTGCAGTGGGCACAGGCCCACCAAAACTGGACAGTTGAAGATTGAAAAAACGTAGCCTGGTCTGATGAGTCTCGATTTCTGATGAGGAACGCAGATTGTAGGGTCAGAATGTGGCGCCAACTGCATGAATCCATGGACCCAACCTGGCTTGTGTCAACAGTCCAGGGCTGCATTTCAAAAAGCATCGAGACTAAGTAGATCGCAGAAACCATTGACGCCAATGGCCTCAATGATCAACTTAAGCTTACGATGCTTTTGGGAAACACAGCCCAGGCTGGTGGCGATGGTGTAATGGTGTGGGGAATGTTTTCTTGGCACACTTTGGGCCCGTTAATACCAATTAATCATTGCTTGAATGCCACAGCCTATTTGAGTATTGTTGTTGACCATGTGCATCCCTTCTTGGCCTCAATTTACCCATCTTCTAATGGCTACTTCCAGTATGTTGATGCACTATGTCACAAAGCAAAAGTCATCTCAAACTGGTTTCATGAACATGACAATTAGTTCACTGATCTTCAGTGGCCTTCCCAGTCACTGGATCTGAATCAAATAGAATGCCTTTGGGATGTGGGAGATTCGCAGCATTAATGTGCAGCTGACAAATCTGCAGAAATTGCATGATGCAGTCATGTCAACAGAACCAGAATCTCAAAGGAATGTTTCCAACATCTTGTAGAATCCATGCCACAAAGAATTGAGGCAAAAGGGAGGTTTTGAGAGCAAAGGGAGGCCCTACTCAATATTAGTATAGTGTTCCTTATAAAGTGTTCAGTGAGTGTGCATCTGGAACACCTGTTATGACTTTGTCACCTTTTTCACTGCTCATGAGTTTACATCCCTGTATTTATATGGCCTCTATAGAATGTTGAGACATCGTGCCAACAGAATGGTGAACCAGTCGATATCTGTTCACTTACAGTTGCCAAATATTCAAATGAATTGCTTGTTAGAATTGACACACATTCCACTGTGTAATGTATACACATTTAGTTTATATATTGATGATTATGAAATTTGCTGCTTTCTACATTTGGTGTAATCTGGTTGAGTATGATCCCACAAATATAATAACAGCAAACAACTTTTTAGAGATGATTCATGAGAATTTTGATGCCCTTTAATAATGGTATTTTTCTGACAACAAAATTGCTTGTTTTTATCTTACCTCAGCTTTGATGTCACTCACAGTGTGGCTGTTCCTTTGTTGCAGTGTTAAAAATGTTGAGATTACACTGTAAGAAATGCATGGTTTACTAGCATTACGGCAGTGTGTGTGTGTGTGCGTGTGTCCAGACTAAAGCCGAAATGTCTATTATTTGAGACTAAAGATAATAAGAGGAAATAGCTCTGTCAAAAATATAAAAACACTGCTGGCTTTGTTTTATTTCAGTATTTAAACGAAGCAGTTTACAAATAAAAAATAAATTATTGCTTTTCATTTAAGATTTTCTTTAGAAATATACTGTAAACATATATTTATACATTAATTAGACTGGCAAAACACTGATATCAATATGCATATATTAAGTAAAGAAAAAAAATAATTATTTTAATAAAGATTCTAAAGAATTGTGAAAATATTCCTCAAAACTGGCAAAATGCAGAAATGGTTTCTTATTTAATTTGTAGATGGCAGAGCATAAACAGTTGATAGATGCTTCAAACAAAAACAGTAAAGTATGCAGAAGAGAGTACTTAACATGGAACTGTCTTGTGGTTTCAAACGTGAGGTAATAAATGAAGCTGTGGCACTTCTGTTTGCTTTCACTATTGCCAGGGTTGGGGAGTAATGAAATACATGTAATGGGATTACGTATTTAAAATACAAAATATAAGTAACTGTATTCCACTAAAGTTATAATTTAAATCATTGGTATTTAGAATATAGTTACATTCAAAAAGTATTTTGATTACTGAAGAGATTACTTTGCATTTTATTGTCATTTGTGTCATTTAATATTTAGTCCTTTCAGATGAAAAACATTTATACATATAAATGATGTGATCCAAAGTGCATTTTAACAGTGGTGAAACACTTTCTTATGATGTGTTACATTCATACGAGCAGACAGAGAAGTAAGTTTGAAGTAAGTTTGGAGCAGAAGAAATAGAAATAAACCTTGTGTAAATTGTCAGCTTTACACTAAGCTAAAATGCTATTTCTAGCCATTTTACATGCACATATTACCAGGCACGATCATATTTTTTTATCAAGAAAATTCACATTGGATCATAATTTCTTTTTTCTAGTAAGACCTTTGATATTAGGGCAAAAATCTTATTCTTGATGACAATTTTTTTATTGATTTCCTGTAAAAATATCTAAAAATACTTAAAACAAGATCAATTTGATTTATCTTGCTTTAGAAACAACATTGCATAAGATATTTAGGTTTTTCAGAAAATGTATTTTTAACATGTGTATTTTGTCTTACTGTACTGGCAGAGTTTTTATAGTCAAAACAAGTGAAAAAAATCTACCAGTGCTGAAGAAGTAATCCAAAGTATTTAGAATACGTTACTGACCTTGAGTAATCTAATGGAATACATTACAAATTACATTTTACAGCATGTATTCTGTAATCTGTAGTGGAATACATTTCAAAAGTAACCCTCCCAACCCTTACTATTGCCCAATTTAAACTTCCATGTTCATTTGTAAATGAGGTTACAAATGTCCTTTATCTTATGAATCATGTTACAGCACACAATATTTCCTCTGCCAATGTATAATCACAGAAAAGAGGAACTGATAAAGAGAGGAAGTTTGTGTGTGTGCACAGTGAAAAGTGACAGGACACATTTTCTTTCCGATCTTTGACAGAGCTGGAAAATCCCACAGCTTAAAAAAGAATTGCTTACAGGGCATGATATGTTTAATTACAGAAGCCTTCATTTTTAAAAGCTGAACTTAAAAGTACTCCAGAAAACCTATTCTAATGTGCAAAGTAGCCTTAAATAGAAAATAGGATATAACATAGACAATACAAAACATAAAAATCTCAGAGCACATTGAACATCTGGGATTTAAATCTAATATAAACCTGGAAATAAAGTCTTATGATTTTGAGAAATTGAAAACAAAGAAGAAAAAAACATGATGTAAAATGAGTGACACATTTTTAAGGTTCTGCTATTTCACTAATTCGCTAATGAAATTAGCACATTTATGACATTGACTGTGTTAATTCTTTGTACAAAAGGTCAAATTTCCTTGCTTCCATTGCAGGACACAAGATAGTCATTGGAAAATTTCTCATGTCATGTTGGAATAACAAGGATAGTCAGCTTTTGCACAAACTTGTATACTCCATGCCAGCTGGAGTGCATGCTGTCATTGATTGATTTTTCAGTTCAGATTTATTGTGTGTTATTTGGATAATTTAACTTCCAATGCAATTCTTTTTATTAAGAAAAATGTAAAAAGAAGCATTTTTACTAGTGGTCGAAGACTTTTTGAGCCCAATGCTTATAAAATGATATTTGCTGTAACCTATATGTCATTTCAGTTATTGTTAGTTTTGGTGCCTTAATTGTGCATTATACTGTATGTATCAAGCAGCAGTCTTGGTTTTTCATTAAAGATAACTAATTACTTATCTAAAATTGTAATTTGATTACGGACTACTTCATTGGAAAAGGAATTAAATTACTAATTACTTTAAGGTTACTTTCTAAAACACTTTTCCACTCAACAAATTCAATAAAAAATGTCTATATTTCATCACTGTTCATTGTTTCACTCAAGACATACACTCTGCACAAGTTTCTTCCTTAAAATGACTCGTTACAGGACTCGTAACGGACATACATTAGAACATTATTCTTGTTTTAAATGTATTCTATAAAAATAATATTCTTTTAGAAATGTGTAACCCTCTCCAGCCAGGTCTCCTAAGCAACCAAACTGGCTCGCTTGCTAGGGAGGGTAGAGTCACATGGGATAACCTCCTCATGGTCGCTATAATGAAGTTCTTGCTCTCGGTGGGGCGTGTGGTGAGTTGTGCGTGGATGCTGCGGAGAATAGCGTGAAGCCTCCAAACGCGCTATGTCTCTGCGGTAACACCCTCAACAAGCCACATAAGATGTGCGGATTGACGGTCTCAGACATGGAGGCAACTGAGATTCGTCCTCCGCCACCCGGATTGAGGTGAGTCACTATGCCACCACAAGGATTTAGAGCGCATTGGGAACTGGGCATTCCAAATTGGGGAGAAAAAATTAAAAAAGAGAGAGAAATGTGTAACCTAGTGATGTCCTGAAATGAAAAGTAACTTATCTTAACTGAAAGTAACTTATCTGATTACATTTTAATAAAACATGTAATGTGTCATTACTTTTGGACTTAAAAGTAATTAGATTACAGTTACTACAAGGACTGAACCTAATACTGTTTAAAAGGCAATTGCTTGGAGTGATTCACAGTTCTAGTTCAGTTTGAAATGACTTGTGGAGTACAAATCTTCATTTTATCCTGAATCGTTGCGATCTCCATATCCATGTGAGTGGCTGTACACCTTTACATAGCAGGTCTTTGTAGGCCTGGTTAAACTGTCGATTCATGGCTGCATACAACAAAGGGTTAATGCAACTATTTAACCAAGTAAGGTTTGCACAAATCATATGAATCACCTGTGGAGCACGGTTTGCCTTATCCGCTACATTCAATAAAATAAATGGTGCAAAGCAGCCAACAAAACACAAGAAGACCGTAAAACACATTCGAGTCACGCGTTTAAATTCGCTGTCCTCTCCTATAGTGGATTCTGGAGTTGTGGTCTGGATTTTGAGCTGTGAAGGCTTTGCGGTGTCCTGAATGGTACTTGAAGTTGTCTTAGGCTCTTGTTTGGTTGTGTGACCCTCAGGATCCCCAGAGTTCTCAAGGGCTTTGTTCTTGTGGTGCTCTGGTCCAACGCCACTGTTGTTGCTGATCTCACAGCTTTGAGTTGAAGCTCCAGCACTGATTCCACTGTCGTCAGTCCCCTCGGGTTCTGCCTTCTTGCGTTTGGATGAACGAAGGCTGGGCCTATACTTCAGAAATGCTTTAGAAGCAATACGGACCTTACGGTAGATCAGAAAGTAGAACAATCCCACGAAACCCAGGCCGAGAAAGAAGTAAAGGAAAAGCAACACAGTGGTGTAAGGTCGCCCCTTTGTTCGATGGAAACTACAGGTGCACACCTGTGGTGCAAATACATAGACGGGCCAAAGGGGACCAAAACTGGCCAGACCCAGTGTCCAGGATGAAATGAGGAGCAAAGCAATGCCACGTTGAGAGAGCAGCAAACGAGCAAAGCGTGACATGCGATGAGCAACAACCAGGTAACGACTCATAGCGATGAGACATAACGTAATTATGGAAACACTGTTGGATAGGAACAGGAGAAATCCAAACATCTGGCACCAGGTGGATCTGCCCCTCCAGCGCAGGTGCAGGTATGAGTCAACGCTGACTGGCTGAAGCATAGTGCAGTAGAGGAGGTCAGCGAGGGCCAGGTTTACAATGAGAACGTTGAAACGCGTCCTCAGGTTGGTATTTGTTGCAAAGGCGAGCACTGTCAGAATATTCCCTATTGTTCCTACTATGGTGACAGCTGATCCCAAGAGGACACCAAAATAGCGGTAGCCCTCCACCGACGGGGAAGCACAAGAGAAGGAATTGTTTCGCAGGAGATCCGTGGTGTTCCACATCCTGAGAATAAATTTAAAAAGTAACAATGCGATTTTAAGACTTTTGTTCACTTGTACTAATTAAAAAAAAAAAAAAACATGTAAAAACCTTGTGGTCTAGATCTGTGATTCTTGACTGGTGGGTTGCAAAACAAAAAGGGTCATAGGATAGTGTCAAGGAAAGCAGGGAAAGAATGATGCTACATGCAAATAATTAAAGTGCAACTAATTGTATAATCGTGCGTAGATAGAATAGCAAAATAAATAGGCTTGCCATCTTCCCTTAACTTTTGTTACTTATGTCAAAGGTTGTGCATCCAATCAAACTATACTGTATTTTGTATGCTGTAAATGTCACTTGGCAGAAGCTAGCATAATTAGACTTTCGCCAGCATGGACAGGTTGCATAACATACCCTCATTCTCGAAAAACATGAACAAAAACTATGCAAGGTTAAAAAAAAAAAAAAGCATGACCCAGACTATAATAAATATAGGTTTTGTGATTTGAATTCTTGATTGCCGAGAGCACGAAACTATAGAGACATTTAGAATCCAATAATAAACCAATCAATACATTTCAAGATTTTATTTTATGTATATTTTAAATTCTGTACCAAAGAATTTTTGGTAATTGTAGCCACTTGATGTCTGTGGAAAGAACAAAGGCATTCACAAGTAGAATTACACCAGGAAGCAAGAATGGCGTTCCAAAAATAATGTTTAATTTCGTAGAGGTGCCAAATGTGCAAATAAAACTAATGCTTGAGTAGAATAAAACCATGGTCATTGTGAGAAAAGAAACATCATCTCTCAGTTGACATATGTTTAAGCTGACATTTAACAGCTAGTACTCAGTTCCTATTTTCATAGTGTGTGTGTGTGTGGTGTGTGTGTGTGTGTGTGTCAGTAATGGAAATCATGTGGAAAGTGTTTCCTGTTTTTCTTCTCTGAATGTCTCGAGTTAAAGATTAAATATCACTCCTCCGTTCTAGAATATTTTGTTCATTTACATAATGTAGAATCTTTATGTGTGCTTTCTCCAAATAAGGTAATGTTTAATCTCATTGGATAATGTAGTTAGTACTGCTTATCCTGTTCTTATAAAGATATATAATGCTGTGCTGAACAATCAAGTACGAGAAATCTTTGACACATGCTCTGTGTGTGTCATTCATTTCTCCCCTCGCGAGGATCCGGATTGAGACAGCGACTGCAGCCCTGACTTGATACTTAAGGTCCAATCCTGAAAATTCCTAACAGTCATTTACAAACAGTCTAAAACTAACAACTGTTGAGGTACTGAAAACAGCACCCACTCACCTCCCTAAACAATAGAGGCCAGACTCCTTGCACTCAAGCACTGCTAAATAACAAACACCCTAATTTCTCACGTGCTTCAAACACAATCATCCCTCTTGTTGTTCCCCTAGTGGCGGTTGGCTTATTGCGCACATTTTCCCGCCTCTTCTAATTGGAACATACTATTTAAAAAAAAAAATAGCTCTTGTCTTCTCGTACTTAAATTATATTAAAGACATAAATAATGATGGATGAGAGTTAAAATGAAAATTAATAAATACATACAATAAATAGGACAGATATTAAAACATTTACACAATTAAACAGTTCAGATTTCCTAAAATAGATTAAGTGAACGCTACTACATTAGGTGTGCACTTTCTGAAATGGTTACGCCCATTTATTAAAAACAGGAAATCTAAAATCAACAAATCCCAATGAATAAATAATGACTGAAAAAAATGAATGAAATAATACATAAGTTCTTTCAACATAGTTTAAATCCTGTGTCTGAAGGCTGGCCCACAGGCTCTTTATTACAATGTCTATACAATCTGGGTCCTGAACCAAATTCAGTTACCCACTGATCTAGAAACATACGTGGCACATTTCTTTAGAATGCACTTAATGAAGCCAGTGACCCTTATGCACAGACACATTTTATGCAAGTGTTTTATAGACCACCTGTCATTTTACGAGCTGCTTTATGGGTTTTCCTTTTAACATGTAACTGGATTCAGCAATATAAGATGTGGCATTATTACCACATCCTGTTTTCTGAAGCACCTTTGAAAATCTCATTTCTAAAATTTTAATAGATTAATGAGTTGTACTGTAGGCTATGTTATTTAAGCTAAATTTAACCGAGCAATATGGACATTTAAAAAAGGGTGCCACATTCAAATGATCCATCTTTGTTTAAATTCTTGAGGGAACTATTTGCTGTCACTCAAGCAAATAATAATAACATTTAAAAAAAAAAAAAAGTAAAATCTTATTTTGGCAATGAAATGTATTTTAACAAATCAATGGGAATGTATTTCTATGAATGTATTTGTATAGTTGATACAGAATTCTTTATGTACATGCCTTTTTAAATATGGTCATAATACAGCATTCATATTAATTATAAATGAAGATTTTATATTAATTAAAAAGAAGATTGATTATATCATGTCAAAATGCAGGATGTCAACTTGTGTTACTCAATGTGTTACTCAACATGTGCAAAGCAGCGTGTAATGCAATGCAGCTGTTGTCACATCTTAATGTGTAATCTGAAAGTAAATCCTAAGTGTATCCTATAATTATCATTAGATTAATGTTATGTGTACAAAATCATTTCAGATTAATTTGGCTTGACTGATTTGAAAGGACGAAAAATAATTGTAGTTCAGACTTAACACATTTGTCTCTCTTGTGGTTTTAGGGGTGTTAAGTGCATCATTGTGCACCACACGGAAGGTTGTACTTCTCACAAACCATATAAATTATGTTTAAACTTCAAGCATGTTAACAAAAAGATTTCAAGCTGAAAAGCATACATTTTTTGTGGTAATAATTCCACTAGCAATTATTAGTGGCATAAAGTCAGAGAAAAAATTCATTAATCAAATTATAATAATAGAAATAATATATATATATATATATATATATTGGCTCTCTGCGGCTTACCTTGCAACTGCTCTGGTGTCTGTGTCCACTGAAACTCTTTTCTCTGGTTCTGTTTCTTCCTTCCTGCTTTTTAGATCTCTTTTCTGTTCCCTTTTCATTCAATGCAGTTTTTTTCTCTCAGCCTATGTATGTCTCTTGACTCTTGTCTAATCAAATAGGTCCACCAGCCACACCTTCACTGCATCCTTCAACCCCATAGGCTGGCACTGATATATTAACACAACAAGGTATGTGGGTGTGTTTGAGATATCTGTGCTCTGATGTGAGATCACTGTATGCCAACTGTTTCTCAATCCTGGAAGAAATGTACACAGTCAGGTTATTTCACCAATAGATATGAAGAAATAAAACAGGGAAAGTCAGTGAAGAAAGAAAGGCAAGGTCTTACTACCCTTTCTAGTGCTGATGTTTCTCTCTGGAAATGTTTCTCTGTATTTTTAGATGGAATGTATTTTTAAATCTCGTGAATTATTCTGTATATAATGTTTGTCTTATGTCATATGCAATGGATAAATGCACTTGGCTGATAAATGGTGATCACTGAACCACTCAAATCCTGCACATTTATTAGCTGGTGTTTGGATATACTAGTATTAGAAACTGTATCTCCAGATCATGATGGCACATCTGTGTTCACATGAGATGCCTGATCTGATCCCCTGATAAGCATGCTTTTCAACTAAATGGTTTTCATGGCTTTTTCTTGCTTTTATATAATAACTCACAGCACTCTATTTGCACAAATATCACTCTAAAATTAAATGTTGTATTCTTTTTTTTTTTAGCCACAATAATTTTGGGGTTATATTCCTACACTGCTTCAGTGGCAGTGCTACCATAATTCTAAGTTTGAAATTAACTGTAAATGTGGGTGAGAATCAAGCTTGGCAAGTTATTCTATCATGCTACAACATAACGTTTACCCTGACAGTATGTCAACAATCAAGCTGTGTGTATGGTTTTCTCTGTTGGCTGTTTAGAAACAAACTAGTGATGTGCGGTCCTTGAATTAATTACTCTTTTGAGTCTGTTCTTTTGAATGTATCACAAACGGCTCAGCAAAATGTTTTGAATTGTTTTGAAATTCGTTCAGAATCATTCGGACGGCTTACATGCACTGAATTAAAACAGTAAACAGTTAAAACGGTAACGGGATACTTTAGAACCCAGAAAACAAACAAATTGCAAAATGAAGTGGACTTTTTACCTAAAATACATTTCAAATAAAAGCAACAAATGCTTTCTAACATTTGACAGTGATGAAAAAGGTCTCCAGTAAGTTTAAAAAGCTGTGTCTGCTTGTGAACGACTCTGTACTGCAAGTAAAGACATTTTCTTACCTAAAGAGTATCAAAACATAACAGTACACGAAAGTACCAAAGTTGGACATGTACCATGGTGTTCTTTCAAGTACACAAGCAGTATGCAGGGTTGGGAGGGTTACTTTTGAAATGTATTCCACTACAGATTACAGAATACATGCTGTAAAATGTAATTTGTAATGTATTCCATTAGATTACTCAAGGTCAGTAACGTATTCTAAACACTTTGGATTACTTCTTCAGCACTGGTAGATTTTTTCACTTGTTTTGAATATAAAAACTCAGTACAGTAAGACAAAATTCACATGTTAAAAATACATTCTCTGAAAAACCTAAATATCTTATGCAGTGTTGTTTCAATTTGATTGATCTTGTTTTAAGGATTTTTTTTTTTTTGTAGATATTTTTACAGGAAAACAATACAAAAATTATTATCAAGAATACGACTTTTGCCCTAATATCAAAGGTCTTACTAGAAAAAAGAAATTATGATCCAACGTGAATGTTCTTGATAGAAAAATATGACCGTGCCTGTTAACATGTGCATGTAAAATGGCTAGAAATAGCATTTTAGCTTAGCATAAAGCTGACAATTTACACAAGCTTTATTTCTATTTCTTGTGCTCTAAACTTACTTCAAACTTACTACTTTGTCTGCTTGTATGACTGTAACACATCATAAGAAAGTGTTTCACTGCTGTTCAAATGCACTTTGGATCACATCATTTGTATGTATAAATGTTTTCCATCTGAAAGGACTAAATATTAAATGACACAAATGACAATAAAATGCAAAGTAATCTCTTCAGTAATCAAAATACTTTTTGAATGTAACTGTATTCTAATTACCAATGATTTAAATTGTAACTGTAGTGGAATACAATTACTTATATTTTGTATTTTAAATACGTATTCCCGTTACATGTATTCCGTTACTCCCCAATCCTGGCAGTATGGTATATCAAAGTACCATGATGTTAATATTTGCTATAATTAATTGTATCATGGTACCACCACAACAGGCTACATTTTTGAAAGATAATTTTAAGAAACTCAAACTACTAGTGATGTGTCATTTAAATAAGTATTTTAGAGATTTTAAATGTTTTTTAAAGTAGTTTAGAGATTAGTTGTCTTTGAGAGTATGCGTTACGCATCTAGGTAGTTTTAAACATCTTTTAAAACATATTTTCTCATGTAACACACAAACTGACAAAGCAACTGGCAATATTGTTTTTTCTGTGGTACTTCTTTTGGAGATATGTTTTGTTTTCTAATAACATGCATTAAATTACAGCTGACTATTAAAAAAAAAAAAATGTAGTGTTCTTGCTTCATCAAGTCAGGTAGTAATATTTGAGCATATTGTTCCTTGTCTGTTGAGAGGAAACAGGGATGTCATTGTTTAAATAATATGAAAAACATTTATTGGACAATATATTTAAATCTATGTATTGACTTCAATTATCCAGTTTATTTCTGATATTTTCATTTTGGCTAGTAGAAGTTCTGGATGACTGGTAATTAAAATACCAGCACAGCATTACCTGCAAATACCAACAGCCCAACCACAGCCATCCTGATATTTAGTACAACAGCCCTTTTGCTTGTGTGATATTGTTTAATTGTTGCAGTGAATTTATTTGATATGTTTCAGTATTAATAACATGTAGCATGACTATGGTCAAACAATTTGATATTTTAAATGTACTTACAACACTGTGAAAAATGTGTGCTGCCTTGAAAATATATTTGGACCCATCATGACCATCCCACTTGAAAAGTTTTGGAGCTCCCACTGGTCACAGCCACAAGCAATGTCCAGGTATTACACTCTACATATTTAATCTAATTCTAAATTGAGAATTTATTTATTTAAACAGACATCTGAAGTATTTTTAATACATCAAACATTAGGTTTTCTCAAGTTTCAATACCTTGTTTTGGCACTAATTCTTACAATTCATGCATATCATTTGCTCACAGAAAAAAGAAATAGAGGACGAGAGATGGCACAAAAATAAAAATCAGGTTCAATCAGGTTCAGTGTGTCAGGAATGAGGAGATGACTTCAGGAACATGTTCCGTGTTCAGTCATGTGATTGTATTAGGTTTTATTCACCTCCTTAAATTTGCCCTGAGACAATGCTGTCTAAAATGAATTTGAGAAATTTATCCGGATATACCCCTTGTCTTGCTTATTTTCCATTTATGACACACACATGCATATGATGTTTTCGTCAGTTTACCCACTTTCTTTCCCCATGTTATATTATTATGCCACTTTTTATTATTTTGTTCGGTCCATTCGCAGTTCATCAATATGTGCTTTCAGTCTGCAATAAGTGAAAGGAGAGAAGAGGCCTGGCCAATAAGATGTATGAATGGGTTTAAGAGTGTGGTTGGAATGATTGAATGAAGTGAGTGGGGTGTGGGACTCCAAGTTTTCATCATGAACTTACTGGATGAAACAGCTGCCATAATTACTTCAACCAACCGAGGATTGCACAAGATTTCACAGCCCTAAGTTTTTGGGAGATTCTGTATGAATGACGAAGAGGGAGAGTTTCAATTTGAATGATTTAAAAAAACATTGCCAAAAATAAAATAATTAAATAAATAAAATATAATAATCACACACATAACATCTACACCTCTCTCTCCACTGTCCCTCCCCGAAAGCCCTCCAGAAATGCCAGATATTTGCCCCACTTTCCCACAAACAAGTCCAAATTACCCAATCCTCTAGATACCCCTTCTTCAAAAGCTGCCACCCTCCCCATCTCCGCACACCACTCCGGAAATGATGGCGCTCCGTCCGAATTCCAACCCCTTCAAATGACTTGTCTGCCAATCATAACACTTGTCAGAACCAAATTTTTTATAAATTTGTCCCCCAAATTTATGACCGCCCCATCGTCCAAAATACAAAGTCTGGGGCAAAGTAAAACTTGAGTGCCCAAAACATCACACAAATAACTCTGAACCTTCAACCAAAAATCTTGAATATTAACACACCCCCGAAAGACATGAGTTATGTCTCCAACTTCTGATTGGCAACACCAGCAGGTGGGTGTGTCTTTAAGACCAAGCCTATATAATCTAGAGAGGGTCCAGTAAAATCTTAAATTGCATAAGGCGAACCCTTGCATCTCTAGATGCAGACTGGACATTTTTTTAGAATCCTAGTCCACACTCCTTCCTCCAATACCAAATTCAAATCTTTCTCCCATAATCTCTTGATATAAGTTAAAGCTCTATCCCCCAGACTCTGAATTAGCAGAGAGTAATACACTGATGCCTCATGACCTTTTCCAAAAGCAGTAATCACCTCTCCCGAAGCATAAGCCGCCTTAGGGGGGTGTGTGCTACTCCCAAAAACCATACAGAGCATGTGGCGCAGCTGTAAATACCTGTAAAACTGATATCTGGGAATCCCAAAATGATGACCCAAATTCTCAAAAGATCTCAACACTCCACTCTCATACAGGTCACCGAATGTAGCAACCCCCCTCACAATCCATTCTGACCAACAGAAAGGGGACTTATTGATACATAATTTGGGGTTCAGCCATCTGCTTGAGGCAACATTTAAAAAAATGTCAGAATTAAATACTCTAGCCAATCTTGTCCAAATCACGTGCAAATGTGAAATAACGGGGTGTGACTTAACTTCTCCGGTTAGTTTGATAGAAAGGCTTTACAATGGTGAAATAGGGGCAAGGACTTCCTGTTCAATAGAAAACTAGGGAGGGGCTCTTTCAGGTGGAAGCGACCAATGAGCCAAATGCCTGAGACCGAACGCATAATAATAAAACAAATTCTTGGGTAGACCTAGCCCACCTTTGTCAATTGGCCTATGTAATTTGTTGAAATGTAGTCTGGGACGTTTACCATTCCAAATGAAGGACTTCACTATGCTATCAAATTGCTTGAAATAAGAGAGGGGGACATCTATAGGGAGTGACTGTAGCAGGTAGTTGAATTTTGGAATACAGTTCATTTTAATAACATTAATCTTCCCAGTCATCGATAAATGCAATGAAGCCCACCTGTCCACATCACTCGAAAACCTTTTAATTAAAGGGTCAAAATTAACACTAACTAAATCAGACAAATTTGCTGGGAATAAAATACCCAAATACTTAATGCCCTGTTTGGGCCACTGGAAGGCGCTCGGCTGGAAGGCCGTTACTGGACAGTACGTTGTCAGAGCCAAAGCTTTGGATTTAGACCGATTTACTTTTTATCCTGAGAACTTGGAAAAGTAATTAATAATTCTGTGGAGGCAAGGCATAGATCTAGTAGGGTCAGAGACAAATAATAAAATATAATCTGTGTAAAGCAGAAGCTTATGCGCCACACCTCCCGCCATGACCCCTGGAAAATGATCCTCCTTTCTTATTGCGGCTGCTAATGGTTCCAGGGCAAGACAGAACAATAATGGGGAAAGAGGGCAACCCTGCCGAGTGCCCTATCCAGAGTAAAATAATCTAAAATGAATCCATTTGTTTGTACCGCTGCTACAGGATGTCTATAATGTAACTTAATCCAACCAATGAATGTACACCCCATTCTACCATATCAAATGCCTTTTTGGCGTCAAGTGAGATGGCAGCGACCGGAGACTGATCATTCACTACTGACCACAAGATATTGATGAAACGCCTAATGTTATCAGAAGAACTATGGCCCGAATAAACCCCACCTGATCTATATGCATAAGAGATGTCATAACTTTACTTAATCTGTAAAATGTTTTACATATAGCTGGATCAGGGAAACTTTTACACTCACTTGGATGTTTGTCCTTTTTAAGAATCAGACTGATCCGGGCTTGTGTCATGGTTGGAGGAAGCTTTCCATTTTTTTAATGATTCAGTATAAATTTCTAACAAAAGTGGAGCCAGTTCTGTAGTATAAGGTCTAAAACATTCAGCAGCAAAACTATCTGGCCCCGGAGACTTGCCTGTAGGTAAGGCCTTAATTACCTCATCAAGCTCGTCAAAGAGAATTTGTTTGCTCAGTCGTCAGTTTAGGGAGTTCTAATGGTTCCACAAATTTTCTAATATCTTCATCAGTAGACGAAGACTTGGAACTATAAAGATCAAGATAGAACTCTTTAAAGGCATTATTAATATCAATGGCTGAGGTAAAAATTTCACCACCAGCAGATTTCACAGAGGAAATGGTAGAAAAAGACTGCTTTGTCCCCCGACTCAAAGTATGACTGTCTTGACCTGAATAACCAAAATTCCACTTTCTGTGACAAAATAGCATTATATCTGTATTTCAGTCAGATCAATTCTCTGAGGCCATCAGATGACATTCTGCACTTCAGCTCTGCCTCTGCACTTATAATGTTCCCTTCCAACTCCACAAGTTCTCGGGCTTTGGATTTTTTGGTAAATGAGGCATACTGTATGATCCGACTCCTAAGAAAGGCCTTAAGTGCCTCCCAAGCCACGCCCACAGAGGATACTGAGGACCAGTTGGTCTCCATATAAACATTGATTTCAGTCTTTAACATTTGTTAGAAATCAGGATTTTGCAAAAGGGATACATTAAAGTGCCAACTATATGATTTATTTTTCTCTGTAAGTGGTAACATCTCTAAACTCACCAGGGTGTGATCCGAGACTAAGATGTTTCTAATTGAGCATCAACAACAGATGAAATGAGGGACTTAATATATATATATGTGTATATGTAAAAAAAACAAAAAAAAAAAAAACATCTGTTCTAGAATAAATCTTATGAACTGATTAAAAAAATGTATAGTCCCTACCAGATGGGTTCAAAAATCACCAAATATCTGCAAGACCAAGATTTTTACACATCCTGTGAAGTGTCAATGTTGCTCTAGGGGGCATACACACTTTTGCTTCACTACGATCAAGGACTGATTCCATCAAAAGATTAAAGTCTCCTCCCAATATTATATCATGAGGGGTGCCAGTGGCTTGCAACATCCCTTCCAGATCAATAAAAAAGCCCTGATCATCAACGTTAGGTGCGTAAATATTAGCCAAAACCAAACTTTGCTCCTGAATTTCTGCTAAAACAATAATGATTCTCTCTAATTTATCTTTAATCTGTTTGAGAGATTTGAACTGTAGATGTTTACTTATCAATGTAATGACTCCCCTGTTCTTACTTGAGCCAGTGCTAAAGAAAAAATGCCCACCCCATATCTTCCCAGTTTTTCAGCTTCCTGCAAGGAAATATGTGTTTCTTGAAGAAACACTATATCACATTTCTTACACTTAAGAAAATAAATAACCTTCCTTCTTTTTATGTGGTGCCTCAACCCATTCACATTCCATGTGGAGAAGGATAACCCACTCATAATTTGACATTTTGATATAATAGAAAAAATAAATTGTGTGTCAAAAACAAGATTATCCAGACCACATCCCAACATTTGTGCAACAATCAAACCCCAAACTCCCTCCCGAACCAAACAAACAGATTAAAGAAAAACAGCGCCAGCCGGCGTCAATCCCTCTAAACTCAAAAGGTCCATGTACGCCTATGAGAGCCCCCGCAACAACTTTGCCATCGGATTGCTCAAGTCTGGTGCTTCTGCACAAATTTTGTGAGGCAAAATTACATAACAGAAAATATTTTGTAAAACAAACCCCAGCCAATAGGCAGAATAAACACAAAGAATGTGTAGATTCATTCACAGAACTGTCTCGAAGGTGGGTTCCTCCACAAAAAAATTCCAACCAATATAAAGCCATTCAGTTTCTTCGGATAGACAAACAAGTGTTCAGTGAGCCAGCTGTTTATGAGTGCAGCTGATGACATAATCATTCCAATGTCCCATAAGAATACTCCACAAAACAAACACCAGCCAACAGGAGGCATAAGCACAAGGAACGAACAGATTCATCCACATCTGTCCCAAAGCAGTGTTATTTGACAAAACAAACTCCAGCCGCCAGGCGGAACCAGCACAAAAAGAAACAAAACAGGCATCCCAGTTCCTCGATTGGTCAAGAGTCAAATTCACTTGGAGGCCGCATGAAAAAATACATCATGACTTACTCAGTCCGTCAACTTTATAAAAGACATCCTTTGTGTGGGAATGTATATATTTTGCGGCCATCCCCAGCATCCACTCTCAATCTGGCTGGGAACCCCAGTGCAAAAGCGATCCACCATCAGTTCAACAGTTTCTTGAAGGAGAAGTGTTATTCCACAAAACAAACTCCAGCCGTTAGGCGGAACCAACACAAACAGAAACAAAAATGGCGCCCAGCTTCCTCAGACAGTCGAGTGTATGTTCAGCGAGTCAATCCTCTCACATGAGAAACACCAAATGGCTTACTCACTCCAATGTACTCATGAAGGACAGTGCTTGTTTGGAACAAATAAATACTTTGCGGCCATTCTTCGTATCTTTTCTCAGTTTGGCCGGAAACATCAGTGCAAAAGCGATCTTCCGTTGATGCAAGAGTTCCTTACACTCCTTGAATCGATCGTGTTTCTCTTGTCGAATTCGCAAAATCCGGGAACAAGAAAATATTGTGATTCTTCCAAGAAGGCTTTCCTTTGCTCCTCAAAACTACGAAACCTTTAACAGATGATCTAAAAAATTTGGCCAGAATTGATTGGGGCCTGTTTCCCTCAGCCGATCTGCGAGCTGGGACACTGTGAACTCGCTTGATTTCCAGCTTATGTCCTTATATGTCGAGCAGATTCAGGAAGAGCTCGTCTATTTCACCATATCTCTGCCTTCTTTATGGTCAGGAATTCCAACAATCCATAGATTATTTATTCGGCTCCTTTTTTTGCGATCTTCCAGTTTTTCCAAAATGCTTTCCACGTCTATTTTTGCAGTGAGCAGATTAGCGGATAATTCTCTTTCCAATGACTCCAGATAATCAATCCGTTTCTCAACATCTGCCACTCTTGTAACCAACTCAGATAGTTTTGTTTCCATCACGTAATCGAACAACGTATTACAACGAGATCCCCCGAGTCAGCAACAACCTTCGTCAGCATCACAGACATGTTGGACAGTTGGTGTTGTATCTCTCCCGCCGCGCCATCCAAATCGAGTCCCCGGTCTGCAGGCCCATCAGAAGTTTCAGCTTGAGCATGTAAGTGTCTTTTCATGTCTCCAGAACCCGAGGATTTTGACTTCTTTGCCATGTATACCTCACAGAACAAATATGTAACTAGGTGTATCGAATCTCACCGGATTATAACATGAAAATAAATTTAAAACTAGCAAAGTGCGCAGAGCTCGTCACTCACAGGTCTGCTCCTCGCATGGTGTCACGTGACCTCACAAGTAAACCACTCTTGAGCTTAGTGCATTCACCTGTTTACTCTGAAGTGCACTCAAACCATGTAGGCTATTTCTGCCTATTGGCCATCCGATTTAAACTTGAAATCACACAGTGCACATTTTCATTCATAAATACTTTAGTCATACTGGTTTCACAGACTCACCATGGTATTGTCATTTTAGATATGTTTACTTAAAATATCACTCTATCCTGCACTCATTGGATAATACTTTTTTAAAAATTATTATATTATATTATTCTGTGTAATTATAAGCATTCGGAAAGGCATTATTTGTGCCTTTCCGAATAAGGTATTCAGCATTGGGCACATCCCTATTATGTTGTAACATGGTCAGTTAGATCATCGACAAGTCCCGCGACTCCCGCCCCTACTTTATGTTTTAGCAGGAAATACATCAACAGACATAAGAAAACTGCGCTCGTCAAGTCACTTCATGGCAACTTTAAGTTGAAGCCTGAACCCGGTTCGCACCCTAGACTGTGTGGCCCGACCCAACCGGTACTGTAAAATTTTAAGCACAAACCCTACCCGACCCCAAAATTGCTCACTCTCTTTATAATTTTTTTCTCCAGGCAAGTAAATTTGTTGCAATAAACTGGATTATATTTAAGCAGTGTAGGCAACATTTGTAATAGTATAGTAACAGTAAACATACACAGTTTTAAAAAGGCATGACAGCTTCTCAGCACACCACAGTAAAGGGGAAAAAACATTAGCTGTGCCCCAAATGACGCACTATGCACTGTGCACTTACACTGTACACTATGCAATCTGCAATCTAGTTTATTAATTTTCAAAGTGTAGTATTATCCCAAATGGAACAGAATTTTTTACTACATGGAAGAATTCACCGTTTAACAGCTGATGTAAGTGATGTTTCAAACGCACACAGTGCGTTGCCTCTAGCTTTAGCACATAAGCCAAACTAAGTTCAACACTTAAGTTATATCTCAAATAATGTACATATTCATACAGTGTGGGTGATGATTGTGGTAACTTGATATGTAAGAAGTACTGCAAGAAGTGCAATGCACAATAATGACCATAAGAGGGGCTATTCTGTTCATATGTAAACATTGCTACTTTTATTTTGTCAAACGAGTGAGTGAAGTGCCATGTAAAGTGATAACCTGCTCTTGAGATTAAAAGAACCCAGTTGTTGGATGACGAATGTTCCTTTATTGAACCTTCACGATACCACATAATTTGGACAGCTAAGGATGTATTACTATCTCAAGTATTTGAGTATGTGTTGAAGGGATGGCCTACAGATGTTGACCCTCAGCTCAGTCCTTACCACAGAAGGAAACTGGAACTGAGTGTGCGCGATGGGTGTGTGCTCTGGGGAGCCAGAGTGATCGTGCCAAATCAAGGAAGGGGGATACTTCTAAAATTGTTACACCAATCTCACTCAGGAATGTCTAAGATGAAAAGACAGGCTCGCTCATATTTTTGGTGGCCTGGTATGGGCATAGAAGTTGAAAGGGAGGCATAACCCTGTGAGTAATGTCAGAAACACAGTAAACTGCCTCCTGTGGCACCCTTGCATCTATGGGAATGAGCAGTCACCATGGTCCAGAATTCATGTGGTTTATGCAGGCCTTTTCCTAGGAAAGATGTTTTTGGTGATTGTAGATGCTTATTCTCGATGGATGGACATTTATTCTATGAGCTCATAAACATCTCAGGCTACCATTGGAAACTGCGCCAGAGTTTCAATGTTTTTGGTCTGCCTCAAAATTTAGTTTCCGACAATGGCCTATGTTTCACAAGTGCCTAGTTTGAGGTGTTCATGAAAAACAATGGGGTTTGTCATGTAAGATCTGCACCGTTCCACCCTTCTTCCAATGGTTAAGCAGAGTGCGCAGTCCAAATGTTCAAAGAAGGCATAAAGATATTAAAGTGGGACACCTTGGAAACCAGTCTGTCACGATTCCTGTTTAACTATCGCATTACACCACATTCTACTACAGGTGTTTCACCTGCTGAAATCCTCATGGCTAGGAAGCTCAGATCCACATTGATCTTCTCATGCCAAATGTAAAAGCAAAAGTGCAACTCAAACAACAAAAACAGCAAGAGAACCATGACAAAAGTGCCAAATTGAGAACTTTTGCACCTGGAGATGATGTGTTGGTACATAACTACAGTTTTGTTCCAAAGTGGATCCCTGCTGTTATTGAGCGTTCCTCTGGTCCAGTCTCATATACAGTAATTGCTGGAAGTGGTCAAATCCTGAAACGGCATGATGATCAGATTCTAGCCTGACACACTGACATGGTTAAGGATGACTCACACTAGACAGTGCCCACTGAACGAGGGCCACTTCTACCAGAAATCCCATGTATTACTGAACCTGAGGTGGTACCGGTAGTAGTCACTCTCAGTCAGGACACCAAAGAAATGGACACTGAGGAGGTTCCAAACTTCACTGTGGGGTCTGATGCACCTGTTGCACCAGTGGTGCAGCGCTCTACACGAGAGAGACACTTCCCTGTTCGTTTGAGAGACTTTATTAGATAAAGTGGATTTTTTTCCCGTTGACTACAGTTGTAAAAAAACATAATGGTACAATGTTCTTAGATGTTATTCAAAGAACTGTTACATGTAGTAACTTGATATGTAAGAAATTATGCTAGAAGTGCAATGGACAGTAATGACCACAAGAGGGGCTATTCTGTTCATATTTGAAAGTATTTATTTTGTCATTTGAGTGAGTGAAATATGGTGTTAAGTGATAAGCTGCTCTTGAGATTAAAAGAACCCAGTTGTTGGATGACGAATGTTCCTTTATCGAACCCTCATGATACCACAATGGTAAAGCATTCAACTCACATTTGTAAGGTGCTGTCTTCACATAAGTTTCCATTAGTTGCCACATTTATTCACCATTAATTACAATTGTTTTGTCAGGATCACAGCCAGGTATCCGCTATGTAGGGCAATCCACAGCCATTGAGCGCAAGAAGTGTCCATACTGTTGTTTAGTTTGAAGAAATACATAATCCAGAAACTCATAGTACTCTTCTTTTTGTTTCCCTATTGAGTGTAAACATACTACCTACTGTACACTACTTTCACTACAAAAATGGCATAGAATAGTGCAGAAGTGTTAGATTTGGGATGCACCTATTGGCTCCAGCATTTATCAAGCGCTGAAATCTTACCATGTAAAGATCAGTCTGGAACAGTGTTATTATAGTTTTGGATTTTTAATTTTGTTTTTATTTCTATTTTATAATACACTTTTCATTCCAATTTAGTTTTCATTTTCGTTAGTTTTCACAGATTTCATGTTAGTTTTAGTTTAGTTTTCATTTTCTCAGTTTCAGTTTAGTTAGTTTTTATTTAATTTTAGTGTTTTTTTTATGGCTGCCAAAGCTGAACATTTACTGGTATGATTTTCAAAAGTCTAACATCATTACATTTCTCAGGGCAGTCTTGTGTAACCTTTGTCTAGTGGTATTTTCATGTTTAATTTGGACTGTAAATGTTGCAAATTTTATAATACAGGGTGAATAAAGGACATTTGAACTTGATCCCCATTGTATCCATATAAATTTCTTTAAATCATTACTAAACTAATGTTTGGGAAGTAAACAATTAAAGAGTTAGTTCACCCAAAAATGAAAACTCTCTCATCATTTACTCACCCTCATGCCATCCCAGATGTGTATGACTTTCTTTCTTCTGCTGAACACAAATGAAGATTTTTAGAAGAATATTTCAGCTCTGCAGGTCCATACAATGAAAGTGAATGGTGACCAGAACTTTGAAGGTAAAAAACAAAACAAAGAAAGGCAGCATAAAAGTAATCCATAAGACTCCAGTGGTTTAATCCATGTCTTCAGAAGTGATATGATAGGTGTGGGTGAGAAACAGATCAATATTTAAGTCCTTTATTACTGTAAATCTTGACATCAACAGTCTCCTTGGCAATCAGGATTTCAAGCTCGATTTCACTTTCTAGCACCATCTAGCACTCTACGAAGTCTACTAGGAAGTGCTATCGAGCTTGAAATCATAATTAAAAAATAATTCAAATTTAATAAAAAATAGATAAATATTGAAAAGAAAAAAGTATATATAGAATACACAATATATATATATGTATATATATATATATATATATATATATATATATATCACACACACACACACACACACACACACACACACACACACACACACACATATATATATATACGAGACCAAAATAGAGCTTTATGGTCACAACCATAAGCGCTATGTTTGGAGAGAGGTCAACAAGGCCTATAGTGAAAAGAATACCATCCCCACTGTGAAGTATGGTGGTGGCTCACTGATGTTTTGGGGGTGCGTGATCTCTAAAGGCACGGGGAATCTTGTGAAAATTCATGGCAAGATGAATGCAGCATGTTATCAGAAAATATTGGCAGACAATTTGCATTCTTCAGCATGAAAGTTGCGCATGGGACACTCTTGGACATTCCAGCACGACGATGACCCTAAGCACAAGGCCAAGTTGACCCTGCAGTGGTTACAGCAGAAAAAGGTGAAGGTTCTGGAGTGGCCATCACAGTCTCCTGACCTTAATATCATCGAACCACTCTGGGGAGATCTCAAACGTGCGGTTCATGCAAGACGACCAAAGACTTTGCATGACCTGGAGGCATTTTGCCAAAACGAATGGACAGCTATACCACCTGCAAGAATTTGGGGCTTCATAGACAGCTATTACAAAAGACTGCACGCTGTCATTGATGCTAAAGGGGGCAATACACAGTATTAAGAACTAAGGGTATGCAGACTTTTGAACAGGGGTCATTTCATTTTTTTTCTTTGTTGCCATGTTTTGTTTTATGATTGTGCCATTCTGTTATAACCTACAGTTGAATATGAATTATAAGAAATACTTATAAAACTTTTGAGCACAACTGTATATCTATATATCTATCTATATATATATATATATATATTTATATTCATACATACATATACATACACATACATACACACACACACACACACACACACACACACACACACACATATATATATATATATATATATATATATATATATATATATACACATACATATATACATACATACACACATACATACATACTCACATACACACATGTAGTGCAAATCTAAATACAAAATGGTTATATACAGTGCAAGGGAATGTAATGGCAGAAGAGTTTGGATGTGTTGGATAATATAAAAAGACTAAGCTGTGTATTGCACATTAATTATTGCTCAATGGGGCAGTTTTAACTGTTCATGAGATGGATAGCCTGAGGGAAAAAACTGTTCCTGTGCCTGTCGGTTCTTGTGCTCAGAGCTCTGAAGTGTTGGCCAGAAGGCAACAGTTCAAAAAGGTAGTGGGCAGGGTGAGTAGGGTCCAGAGTGATTTTTCCAGCCTCTTTCCTCAATATATCACCATTCTTCTATTACTTGATCTTAGCTCTGACTTTGATACTGTTGAATTATCCCATCCATGAATTACTTCTCTCCCGCCTCTCAGATGTTGGTGTCACTGGTGCTGCTCTCTCCTGGCTTTCTTCATACCTCACTGATAAATAGTTTTACATTTCAATGCAGGATTATCAGTCGCCTACTGTTTCCCTGAAATGAGGTGTCCCTCAGGGATCAGTTCTTGCATCTCTACTATTCAATATATATATATGTATACTGCCTTTGGGTCAACTCATTCGCTGTCACGGTTTCAGTTACCACTGTTATGCCGATGACATTCAAATATGTACAGCTTTTAGATCTGCTTCCACTCTCCAGACCGGTCCACTACCAACATGTGTAAATGAAATAAAAAAACGGCTTAACTACAACTTCCTAAAATTGAACATGGATAAAACTGAGATCATTATTATTGGAACACCAACACTTATGAAAAAATTGCTTATGACTGTGGTTGTGATATTGATGGCACTTTCATTAAACCATCCAATACTGTAAAAAATGTTGGTATCATCTTTGATCCCTCCCTCATTTTAACAATAAATTTGAGCTTGAACTATGTTCTTTATTACTTAATTCTAAATTTTGTACAACAATCTGCTAAGTGTCTTCTTTCAAAAGAGACCAGGGCTCATTAACAACAGCCATTATTTATAGTAGTAGCTCACCTAAAAATGTAAATTCTGCCATTTTCTCACTCTTACATTATTACAAACCTAATATATATATATATATATATATATATATTTTTTTTTTTTTTTTTTTTGGAACATGAGAAACAGATCTTTACACAGCTTTATTCTACACCAACAATTTATAGTGAGCAGGGCTGTCCAGTTTCAAATTAGAAAATACAACTACTTTAAAGATGTATTAAAGGCGCAGACTTCTAAGGCCATAAGGCAGTGTTGTGTTGTATGGACAACCACTGATGTAGGCTGTAAAATTTAAATTATTAATCAAATATCAAACTTTTTTCTCGATTACAATGCATATTTTACATTTATTGCCATGTCATATATTTCAGGCTGATCAGATTATTTGCTTCCACAAATCTAGTCTATGTTATGTATGATAATAATTGTTAGTTGAATTCTTGTAAACTTTAAAAGATCCATGCATTTTTAGGTCTTCATCACATTCAGAGCATTATTTAACAATATATTGTATTATTTAGGAAAAAAAAAAAATTTATTAAGGAAAAATGTACAAAGTGTGATTGGCCATTTTTTACACAAATGCCTATAACTCTTGAACGTATGAGATGTTTTCACAAAACTTGGGAAACTTATGTATGGGTTCATTCTGAGGACACATGAAAAAAAATTGCTCACCTTGGCCATTTGGTGGCGCTAAGCTCCGATCGACCTGTAATTTTGCATGCAGTGTCCAAGATGCCATCAAGGTCTACAAGGACAGTTGCATATCTTGACAGATCAGAATGAAACGCTGTGGGCATATTTGACTGTTGGTGCTAGAGGTCTGTGCAAAATTATCACTGGGTGGCACTGTCGCATTTTACATGCATGTAAATCGCTAAATATTAGGAGGTGTCACACAGTCACATGATAGACATATCATATGATAAGATCTCCACTTTCTGAACAACTTTGCCTCAATGACCATTGGTGTCAAACAAATCGTTTGTTAAATATTTTAGATTATTCAAAATAAAACTACTTTTGCGAACTAGTCCTAGGTTTTTTATGCGACAGCAGTAAAACTTGTACAGGAAGAATCTTTGGACAGCCTAGATCAATAATTATCAATACTTGGCATGGTTATAACAGGGTAATTTAAACATATGGGTGTGGCCTAGATTACGCAAAAGCCAGTAACTCCTAAAAGAAAAGTCCTATTTTCACATCTATTTAGTATACATATGCGAGATAACATTTTGAAGTAGCATGCAAAATTTGGTGGAGATCGTACAATAGATGGCGCTATAACAGTTACGAATATTTGTGCTATCACGTTTTACATGCGTCTGAATGGTTGTATATTCTGTAATGTTTCACACAGATGCACCTTATTCATATCATATGAAAGATCTCATCATTCTGAACAACCTTTCCTCAAGAACCATAGGTGTCACTCACTTGCTTGACTCCCGAGCTTAGTGTTGATGGCTACACTGCATGCTACCTGCAGGTTCTTTCTTTTTATTATTTTATTTACCCATTCCACTCAAATGCCCTGATAAAATTGTAACCCTTTACCAATGGCATGCCACTCACAAATTCAAACTCAAAAATCCTATATGCCACACATACTGCTCATGCCCTGAACTACATAGACTGTGTCCAAGGTTCCATCAAGGTATTATCAATATTTTTCACAACACATTCTTTTCCTGCATTCATATTTATATTTACACTTTCAAACTTATCCTTAGTACTCCCAGCACCCTCCACTTCTGGCTTGTTCAACTCCCCTACTGATGTTAGCCAATATACACTATGCTTTTCTCTGTAATCTCAGGTTGTTGCATTAACCATTTCCTAAATCTATACTGCCTTTTGGGGTGATCATTTTTAATCTTGCATTGAAATTCTCTGACATGTCTTTAACTCATGCAAGCAGAGCTTTATGCTGATGTCAAATATGATAACGTTTTCTCAACCTCCATGCAACATGAAACAACCTAATAATTATTTACCATACAACTGTTGTAAATACCTTGTGCTATCAATAAGCATCTCTCCATCTTCTGTTAGAACATGTGCATGCCACCACATAACATTGAAAGTGATGACTTTATTTTTACAAAGATCAGCACCAAACAATTGTGCGCTGACAATATTTATTTATTTGAAAATGCAGGATTGTCACCAAACTCTCTGTAAAAAAATCATAGGAGAGGTCTGGGCAAATAAAAAATCTTCTGGCCACCAGAAGACACTATCATATTTCACATGCATGTAAATGGTTGTATATTCTATTGTTTTATGTGATGTTACTGTATGACCGCGCCACCATGTTTGTGACCAAAATTCCATATAACTTCAATGTGCTGCATTGTGGGATGCGGCAAAAGCTGGCGACAATTTTTTTTGCTATTTATAAATCTTGTAAAGATTGTTGGGCCTCATGTATTCAGATAGAAGACAAAGGCAGGCCTAACATAAGTCGTAAAACCTAACTCAGCCCCCACACATTCCATGTCATAAATTTTACTGATAAAAATCGCGCCAAAATCAAACAAAGGGAGTCCAAAACAGACTACAAATCCATGAAGCCTTGCTCACTAAAGGATCGAACTCTCAACTCCTATTGGATGAGGCACACAACAGAACGTCCCTCAAACATGACATCATCAGGAGTTGAAATACCTCTGAAATGTTTCGTGAGTTGCTTCCAGCAACTTTGTTCACCGAATATAGACGTAGCTTTTTTTGCTGCTCTCCGGTGCAACCTCGTGGCACAAGGAAGTAATGTCCGACTTGAAACTGTAGCCATACAATCTCCATCTCACTGGACGAGTTGAGATTACTCTGTGTTCAACCAAACACTCTAACGGATCCGGAGGAGACCGCCGAGCAATTCGCATCTTCATCCGTTTGCCTACAGAAGTGAAGAGATTAAAGATTTCTCTTCCATCTTCAATCAAGTCGACATTTCTGAGTTCTCCGCCAGCCCGCCGAGAATCAACAGCCGTACCGCCCGCCAACAATCAACAGCCGTACCGCCCGCCGACAGAGCGAGGAAACGGCCTCCCGTCATCACACGAGCCTCAAGGAACCGGGTCAAAGTTAAAGGACGGAGGAAAACACATTCTACCTGTGTCCTCATGCGATTCAAGTAAGAGGTTTACGTCTTGGCAGAGATAGAATATTATAGCGTGTTATTCTTGTGTTTCAAGGTTTTTGCTTGTACAGTTTACGGACCGCCATGTCCGCTCATTATTAATACTCAGGGTATTAATTATCACAAATTTGTTTTGCTGTATTGTGGTCCAACCAGATTGGATTGTGCAATTTCGCCATCGCGGGTGAGACAGAAACTGAGTTCATCCATTAAAGAGTCAAATAACGCAGGACTTTTACGAGCCCCGCTCGTAAAACTGCGTCTCTGAGTGATGAACACGGCTGCTTTCTCTCCCGCTATCGCAAAATCAGCTTTAGGGCTGTCACTTAATCATCTCTCTCTCTCTCTCTCTCTCTCTCTCTCTCTCTCTCTCTCGCTCTCTCTCTCTCTCTTACTAATCACACACACACACACACACACACACACACTGTCTCACACACACACCTTTTGTGTTATAGGATTATTTTGATTTCCATATGTAATCATATCACTGTTTAGTTTGTAGTTGTAAGTCGGAAGTTTATTGACTGCATTGTATTAATTATTAATTGATATTACTGCATAAATAAACTTTGTTTATATTACAAAGAGAAGTGTTTTGGTTTGTTTTGCATACACCTGTGTAATGCTGACGGGATGTCAGTGCTCGGATTCAAACCTTCATTCATTGTTTTTTTGCATGCTTCGGATGTCGATTTTCCTAAGAAAACAATCTAATATTGAGACTGTTATACTATTTGGTTATTAGTCCCTGATTTTAGGGTGGTGCCCCGTCAATGTTAATCCTTATTAATATTCTATTGATTTTTGATAATTGATAATTATCTTTGATGATTGAATTTGAATGATCAATAAGCTAGTATTAATTTTAATTAATGTTTCATCGATGTTAACAATTAACGATTATCTTTGATAACTGTTGATTTAAAGGATTTAAAAAAGCTAACATTGATTCTAATCAATGTTCTATTGATTTTAATAATTAATAATTATCTTTGATAATTATTAATTATTGCTAATAACCAAACTTGCTCCTAAACGTAGCACACTTCATTTACTGGAGTTCCCATATGGGGTTTTAATGAGTTAGATCCAATTAATTAATTTAAATATTAATTAATAACTACAGAAATAATTATTAATTATTTCTGATAGTAACACTGATCTAAACAACCGGTAAAGCCCTACAAGATGATACTGCTGTTTATTTACCAGAGGCAAAATTGCATTTTTCTGTCAATAACATTATATATAAAGTTATATAAAGATTTTAAAGATTTGGCTTCATTTCGCCAAAGTCAAGCAAAGAGCATGGTCTTTGCTCATTTATTCAGACATGTCAGTAATCTATACACGTCTACTATATTTATAACATAATCGAGACTGATACAATTCAACTGGAAATGCACATAAGAACAATGTTATTCATAACACCCAGACTGTTTAGAGGTAAATATATAGTACATAATTAATGTGTATATACTAACATCAGTCAATAAACAACACACCATAAGATCATGAAGCACAGACTTTATTCACACCACCAGACTATGTAAAACACTAATATGCCTTGGTTGCTTTCTGTGTGTTCTTCTTCATGAGTTAAAAGCAGATCTTCAGTCACACAACAGACTCGCTTGCATATGGAAATAAATCGTGGGTAAAATATATTTAAATATCGGTGAAAGTCAAATATGGCAATATTTATGCTAACCTCGGACCTGTATACACCTTTCCTGGGACTTTGCATGGATCAAAGGCATTTTTTTGATGTTTTTCTTGAGATCGTTTTACGGGTGTTTTCCCATTCACCGCCACAAATATGGCGGCTGCGGGGGAAAAGTGCATCACTGAAACAGGTCAATAGTGTTTCATAAACACAACTTTTCCATATCATATGCCAGACCTCTACATTCCCTCAAGAATCACTGATGTCAAAAAATCTTTTGTTACATATTTCACCTTATTTAATCATATGGGTGTGGCCTCTTCAAAGAAACCTGTTTTCATTACATTTAGTAAGCATAGCAAGATGGCGCTGCGGATGACTGCTTTGGTGTTGAGCTCTCTAGCGTTTTTGTTACTTTTGTTTGTTTGTCATGTTTTTGGTCACTCTCTCCCGATCAGTTCCACCAGGGATGAACTGCTGAATATTCGGCAGAGTATACCTGATAATTTTTTGCCGGTGTTTGATTATTCGGACGTTTTATTAGACAACTTAGTTGGAGGTGCAGCGGTGTTCTACAAGTGCTCCAAGAGACACAAGTGCGGGAAGATATCCGGCTCGCTTGTGAAGCTTTGTCAACGCGGCTTTAGGACTCCGCTGCAAAGTATTCATCTGGCGAATGTCCGCTCCCTCGCCAACAAACTGGATGATCTGCTTCTGCTCACTCAATCAAATATGGACTTTTCTAACTCCGCTGCTCTGTGTTTCACAGAAACCTGGCTGAATGAAGCCATCCTGGACATCCCGCTACAAGCATGCGTGAACGCAGAATTGCAACAGCTGACTGATCACATCACAGACATGGAGCAACAACACCCGGACTCTCTTATCATTATTATGGGAGATTTTAATAAAGATAACCTCACCTGTGAACTGCCAAAATACAAACCACACATCACATGCCCCACCAGAGAAGAAACATACTGGACCACTGCTACACCACTGTAAAGGATGCATATTGCTCTGTCCCACATGCAGCTTTAGGACTCTCTGATCACTGTCTGATTCATCTTCTCCCGACCTACAAGCAGAAACTAAAATCAGCTAAGCCTGTAGTAAGGACTGTAAAGAGATGGACTAATGAAGCAGAGCTGGAACTACAAGCCTGCTTTGACTGCAATGATTGGAGTGTTTTTGACATTGCAGCCACAGACCTGGATGAGCTCACAGATACTGTGACATCATATATCAGTTTCTGTGAGGATATGTACATCCCTACTAGGTAATTTTTATCATTCAATAACGATAAACCATGGTTTACAGGAAAACTCAGACAGCTTTGTCATGCCAAAGAGGATGCTTACAGAATTGGGGATAAAATCTTGTACAACCAGGCCAGAAACACTGACAAATCAGAGTGGCTAAAAGAAGCTACTCTGAAAAGCTGAAAAAACAGTTTTCAGCCAACGATCCTGCATCTGTGTGGAAAGGCCTGAAAAGCAAGACACCTCCCCCTCTCTCTGTAAAGAATCAACAAATGGCTGATGAACTGAATTTGTTTTACTGCAGGTGTGAAAAGCCCAGTCTCACACCCCTCCCCGCTCTGATCTTCACTTCACTTCACACACACACCAACACCTCCTGGAACCCCCCTCCTCCCCCCTCTTGCTACTCAACCTGCACTTATGGTCTGTGAGGAGGATGTGTGTCAGGTCTTCCGGTAACAAAAGACTAGGAAAGCTTCAGGCCCAGATGATGTTTCACCTGCCTGTATGAAAGTCTGCGCTGACCAACTGGCCCCCATCTTCACACAGATCTTCAATAGATCACTGGAGCAGTGCAAAGTTCCCTGCTGCTTTAAACGCTCCACCATCATTCCAGTCCACAAAAAACCCAAAATCACAGGACTTAATGACTATAGATCTGTCACTCTCACATCTGTGGTCATGAAGTCATTTGAGAGACTGGTTTTGGCCTACCTGAAGGACATTACTAGACTCCTGCTAGACCCCCTTCAGTTTGCTTACTGAGCAAACAGGTCTGTGGTTGATGCTGTCAACATGGGACTGCATTATATCCTGCAACACCTCGACAGACCTGGGACTTATGCAAGGATCCTATTTGTGGACTTCAGTTCAGCCTTCAATACAATTATGCCTGATCTCTCTCAACCAAACTGACCCAGCTCTCCATGCCAACCACAATCTGTCGGTGGATCAACAGCTTTCTGACAGATAGACAGCAGCTAGTGAGACTGGGGAAAATCACATCCAGGACCCTCACTATTAGCACTGGTGCTCCTCAGGGATGCATTCTCTCTCCACTGCTCTTCTCCCTGTTCTCCCTGAATGACTGCACTGCAAAGGACCCCTCTGTCAAGCCCCCGAAGTTGGCAGATGACACCACGGTCATCGGCCTCATCCGCGATGGTGACGAGTCTGCATACAGACAGGAGGTTGAACAGCTGGCTGTCTGGTGTGGTCACAACAACCTTGAGCACGCTCAAAACAGTGGAAATGATAGAGGAGAAATCCCCCCCAAATCAGACAGAAGGAAACTACAACAGACAGTTAGGACTGCTGAGAAGATTATTGGTGCCCCCCTGACCACCCTCCAAGACCTGTATGTCTCCAGAGTGAGGAAACGTGCAAGTAGAGTCACTCTGGACCCCACACACCCTGCCCACTCCCTTTTTTTAACTGTTGCCCTCTGGCCGGTGCTACAGAGCAGTCAGTGCCAGGACAACCAGGCACAAGAACAGTTTTTACCCTCAGGCCATTTACCACATGAACAATTAAACTGCCTTCAGGATTCCCATAGTGCAATATGTAAATTCACTCATATTTAATTCAACAACTGTACATACCCCTACCTTGCACATATATTACCACTTGCACATGTACATATGCCATTCTATGTTATATGTCCTATATTTTCTTTTTCTTTCTTTTTTTTTTTTTGTATGTCTATTCATACTCTTACCTTGTTTTATATTCTGTCTCACTGTAATGTTCTGTGTGCACTTGCTTGTTTCTCTTTTTACAAAAAATAAAATTCCTTCTGTACGTGAGCACACTTGGCATTAAATCTCATTATGATTCTGATTCTGATTCTGATATGCGGAATATGCTTTTGAAAAAGCATGCAAGTTTCATGAACATCAGGATATAGGTGATGCTATAACATTCAAAAAATATTAAAAGCACTATACCTCTGTGGTAGATTTTCCTGATGCTGCTGAACATTTCATTGCTTTCTCTACATTTTAAGTGCTTACAGGCTGAATAATGCTTAATATCTTATAACACATGCACTCAAAGTTCCTATGTCGCTTGAACACCGTTAATTGCTGCTTGCAGCTATATTTTACTGCTTTTATTTTCAGTGAATGAAGGGCCTAGAGAGAATGAGTCATTAACTCTCTCATTATTTACTAACCCTCATGCCATCTCAAACTTGTATTACTTTCTTTCTTCTGCGGAGCACAAACAAATAATTTTTTTAAGATGTATGATGTGTTTTTGTCCATACAATGTAGTAAGTCAATGGGGTCTAAATCTTTCAAACTCTGAAAAGGACATAAAGCCAGCATAAAAGTAATTCATACAATTCGAATGGTTAAATCCATGTCACGTTTGAAAAGTTGAAAAAAAAAAAAAAAAGAAGAGAGAACTGTGAGCTGTGCTTTTTTCAAGTGTAAGTGCTGTAGGTGCCAAGAAAAATTTTACTCAAAGGCAAATTGTACTTGTTTGACAACATCTGAGTAAATTGCTGACTTGTTGGTCAAAGAACGGATATGTGGTATGTCTAGGAATATGTATTGATACTACACACCTGCATAACTACAGAAAATGCATCATCAACAGACAAGAAGTTCTTCATTTAATTCAGTGCATATTATGAAAGAATGGGAGGTCAGACGCAGCCTGTTTATGTGTAATGAAGTTAAAGGTGAAGTGTATAATTTCTGCGCTATAGCATCACCAAGTGGTACTGCAAAAAAAAAAAAAATAATAATAAAAAAAAAAAAAAATTTTTTTTAAACAGATTCAAGAAAACTTCTCCCATCTTCCATTAGTTGTACAAATATATAGTACCACTCCAATTACACACTAATGGTCAAGCCGATGTTGCTGTGTTGGGCTGGACAGGCCGCTTAAACAAACAGAGGAATGTTTTAATTACACCACAGAGCCAGTTTTACACTTTTAGGTGAAATAAACCTACAAATGTCTGACTTATAGTTGACTCTGTACATTAATATGAAGCATTAATGTGAAATCAAATTATGTCAGAGATTTTAAGCTGAAGTAAAAAAAAAAAAAAAAAAAAAAACTTTGACATGTAAATTTATGTCCGACTGATTATATTGACCTGCATTGTAAATGTATCATTTATTATAAGATGAGTACAATGATGTGATGTTGTCACATCTACTGAACGTAATACAATCAGATCAGAGTCATTTCCTCCTTCCTTACACTTTTTCATAAACTAACACATGAACTACCCTCTTACAGGAATATTCCAGGTTATTTTAAACCTCATGTCTCATCTTGTGTGCTATCGATTACAGCAAACAATAATTTTTAACATACAGTACCTGTCCCTGTGCATAAAGGAATGGGAAACATATCTGCATTAACACACTATAATGAAAGCTTAAAGGTGCCTTCAGTTACTTAACCTTTACAGTTACTCTCAGGATATAAACACCTAGCAGCTTGGATGCAGCATTATTCAAAATCAATAGTTTTCAGTTTTAGATGCCATTGTACTGTAGAAATGTACTGTTCAGAAAATTAACAGTCAGGGATGATTACTATAATGAATTAAGTGTCAAACAACAAGGCGTTTACTGAGACTAACCAAGTAGTATTCAGCTGGTCATGTGATTTCAACATGGCAGCCTCCATGAGTGGACCCTCTCCATGTAGAATAAAACTGCTTTTAAAGGTTATAATAAGGTTGATATATATATATATATATATATATATATATATATATATATATATATATATATATATATACATATATATTAAGTTTCTACAGTACAATGGAATCTAAAACTGAAAACTACTGATTTTGAGGTTAAGTAACTGAGGACACCTTTAAGCTTTCATTTTATATATATATATATATATATATATATATATATATATATATATATATATATATATATATATATATATATATACACTGTATAATGGTGAAGTAAATATAGCAGAAAAATTTAGTACTTTCCACAATTCAAACATTTAAAAATTAATGCTCTAACTTATAAGTAAATATTATTTATGATTGTTTGTCATCTTTACAATGCGTCATCATGTACTTTATCAGTCCTAAAGTAGAAAACCTTGTCAAATTTATTTGCTAATATAAGTAAATTTCACAGCTAAATAAAATAAGTAAATTTTACTTAATTTCCTTTATAATGAGATACCAACCTCCACATCTCTACCATAGGAGAGAGCATAACGGTCAACTAGTGTATTACAACAGTGAATCACAGTTTGCGGATACCATACAAATGAATGGGGAAACCCATGAACTGACACGTTGCAAAATTGTCCATTACTTCTCCTTTAAAACAGCAGTCTTATAGTAGTAATCTCCTCAAATAGTGCACTCTAAAAGGATTGTTTAGGGTAAAATATGTTGAAAATTAGCAGACAGGTTGTCCATTCATTTCCATTCAGAACCATGGCAGTACAATCTTGGTGCCATTATTGTACCATGGTTCTGCCACATTACTGCAGTAAGGTCCTAAATAGTAAACACAGAATATAATTAAATAACATTCCATTAATATGAAATAAAATAAAGTGAAATTGTATAGAGAGGGGATGATGAGGTCAGAGTGGAAGCTCCGTTACATTTGTTCGAGTGACAGGATGAAGTGCCGGAGCAGAGATAAGAGAAAGTGAAGAGAAGAGTGATGAGACAAAAAAAAGATTTTTTCTATGAAGTACTGTGGTGTTACAAGGGTAATATCACGGTCAGTGTTGAGGGTAACACACTTTACGTAATCAGATTACTTTTTTAGAGTAACGAGTAAAGTAAGGCAATATTTTTTTTATTTAAGACCATAATATCGGATTTACTTTTTTAAATAAAGTAATGCGTTGCATTTGTACACCTCTGCTTTCCCTGTATTGTGAGAAATCAGGAGTAAAAGTGTGCAAATTCAGGGAGGAGATGTAGTGCATGATGGGCATTGTAGTTCTATAAAGTGTGAAGCCATTGACTATTTAGCAGAGACAAGTAACTTCTATTTAAATAAATGGGAGAAATTGAAATGCCCAACCAAGCAGCTCTAGCACCCAACAGTCAATGGATGTAGAAAGGAAGTCCCACCTTGCAGGTAAAAGAGCCAGTCACCTTTTAGATACAGACATCGCCTGTCAATCAACTTGCTAACGTGCATGCGCATTAGCTATACAAGCCGGGAAAATTGCATGTTTTAGCATAACATTAAGTCAATATTCGGTTGAGTGAAATGTGATTGATTCATGTGTTAATACACACTGCATTAAAAAAATCAGTAAACGCGTTTAAGCAGAGGGATTATAGGACTAGTCTTCCACTGGCCACGACATGATACACAGGATGAAATACTCACTCAGTTCACTGATTACTGTATGCAGCCGAACTGCTCCGTGTTACAGCTCCCCGTAACTGGGAGAATGGGATGAGAAAAGCTGACTCTGGATCAGTGGCTCCGAGCAACATTCTACATCGATTGTGTACGCAAGAAAATTTCTTAGTTTCTAAAAAGATTCTACATTTTTGTTTTATAATAAACAAGTAGTTTGATTCATGAAACAAAAACATGAAATATTACATTTTGGTAGCATTAAAAACCAAAGCCGCAACCATGTCTAGAACACCCCCAACCTGGGGGTAATCCCTGAATAATACAATATATTGTTATATAATGCTCTAAATGTGATAAAGGCCTTAAATACTTTTTGGTTTGTAAAAATGCATGGTTCTTTTAAAGTTTACAAGAATTCAACTAACAGTTATTATCATACATAACATAGACTGTCCACCCTTTACATATTCTTTGCCACAAACTAGATCTGTGCAAGCAAATGATCTGATCAGCCTGAAATATGCAATGTCTCCTGAAATATATGACATGGCAAGAAATGTAAAATATGCATTGTAATAGAGAAACAAGTTTGATATTTGTTTAATAATTTAAATTTTACAGCCTACATCAGTGGTTGTCCATACAACACAACACTGCCTTATGGCCTTAGAAGTCTGCGCCTTTAATACATCTTTATAATAGTTGTATTTTCTTTTTTGAAACTGGACAGCCCTGCTCACTATAAATTGTTGGTGTAGAATAAAGCTGTGTAAAGATCTATTACTCATGTACCAATAAAAAAAACAACAACAGCATACAGGTTTGTAATAATGTAAGGGTGAGGAAATGGCAGAATATCCATTTTTAAGTGTGCTTTGCGACACGGCTCGTGCTGCTCCATTTGATTCCGGCTTCATTTCAATGAAACGTGAGTCCCGCCTTCTTTAATTTGATTGGTAATCTCAAATGACATTGACGAGCAGTATTAAGACAAAAAGCATGTCAAAAACTAAACTTTGTTTAACCATTATGTAATCCCTGCAACAATTTAATATCAATAAGACATCTGTGTTTAATGGACTGCATCAGAACAGCAACAAGAATTTGACAATTTGGCCATATCTGATTATTGGAGGGGACTTGTCCCTCTCAATGTATATTGTGGTTATGGCCCTGTTAAAAACAATTCCATTCAAGTTGTATCAACATGCACCTTTGAAGTTGTATGCGATCAACCAGGTGGTGTCTGTACGCACCGTGGATCAACGCAAAACAAGCGTGCACTGAGATGACTTAAATATTATTTTATTATCAGACACATTCCTTGAATATGTTAGGCTGGCATTCCCCTCTGAATTTTACCCTGACTTTTGAAAAACAAATTGACTCTGACATTGTTGATGGGCACAGCACATGATGGCATATGTGATGCAGGTTCATATGCTGGACTTTGCTGCTTTAGGTAAGACTTGGTTAGCTTTTGGTTATTCTTCATTATTCATATTGGCTGCCATGTTGATGGAAAAACAAATCATGCAAATTCATGTTATTGATTCTTTATTATAAATATGACGTGAACACCTGCTTTCCAGATATCTGTTTGTTTTGACATGAGTGTTGTACATTAGATAGCATGACCTGTAATGTCTCTTGTATGCAATGCATGGCTTATTTGTATGGAATGCATAGCATAGCAGAAGAGAATGTGGCGGTGAGAAAAAAATAACGTAAAAATAACGCAAAAGTAACATAATGCTTTACTTTCCATAAAGAAAAATTACTTTTTAATTAAGTTACTTTTTTAAGGAGTAATGCAATATTCTAATGAGTTACTTTTAAAAGTAACGTTACCCAACACTGAATGAATATTCATATTTCATGATATTTTCATGGTACTCCAAGGTACTTCAAAAGTACCATGGTTTTACTATAACACATGTTAAAAACATGGCATTACCATGGACCATGTCTCAAAAATATTGTAATATTTTGTTGTAGCTATACTTCCTCATTTTGTCAATCACTTTTGATAAAAGTGTCTGCTAAATGAATAAATGTAAATGTAAATGAAATACCATGGTACTTTTTGTGTGAAAGATAACAGAATACTAGATATCTATCTAATAAAATAAAATGCTTAAATACTGCCCTTGCTGATGTCTGTGCACTGCTTAAACGTACAATATTGACTTCAGTAGTTCACAAGTTAATGTAATCCTGCATTTGAGGATAGTGTAAAGGTATTTATCTCACTGTCCTGGGCAAAGACTTGACCCGAGCTCAAATAGCCCCCTGGAATTAGATTAGTTATTGATGAAATAGATAGGTGGAGATGGGTAGATGAAGGGATGCCTGAAGGCTCGATGCCACGTAGAGGTAGGCAGTACTTTATATACGCTTACTCTGGCAGTGTGATTGGTCGGATTAAATGAATTTGCTCCTCCCGAACTTTGTTAATGAAACTCCATTTCAGTAGTTCACAAGTTAATGTAATCCTGCATGTAATCCAACATGTTTGGCTCACTGTCCTGGGCAAAGTGCTCGAGGCTCGAGACTTGACCCAAGCTCGAATACCCACCAAAATGAAGCCAGGAAATGAGACAGCGAACTGTTAGCTACAGCCTTGTAGTACAAAGTGGTATTACAATGCCTCTTATTCCCCCAGAAGAGACAAGCCTGAAACGACGAAAAATAGGGAGGGGTGGGGGTGGGGGTGGGGTGCTTGCTAAGCCCTGTGTGAGATGGGCAGAGGCATCAAAGATGATAGAATGTGCGGATCCACTAATGGAGGCAGCCTCATGCTAGGGTCCGCTTGGGGGATAGGAAACTGGGAGGTGCAGGATATGAAGAATGAAAATAGGCTGAAGCACTGAAGAGACAGTGGCAGTTACGGCCGCATGGAAATGAGCTCTTGCGGGAGCTGTTATGCGCTGGAGGGATCGTTATGCCCGAAAGCAGGGGCCGCCCCTGTGGTTCAGCCCCAGGTGGAGGCGTGAATCCAAGCCACCCAGACCCGACCTTATGCCCCCCTCCAGACGCGGTTGGTTCGACGAGATGGGCCAGTGCAGCGAACGGGCGAACCCCACAGGAAAGGGGCTCGGCGGCTGCTGGAGCAGGCAAGCCCAACCTGCCGTCGAACGGGGGTCCTCATTGCATTAGAACGGGGGAGTCCACTCGGAGCTTTGAATGGGACAGCCCCCGATACAAATAACCGTGAGTTAGCTAATGCTGCATTCAGACGGGAGATCCCTCACTGCGATTCAAACAGGAAAGCCCTTGATGTGGTTACGCCAGGGGGTGAGGGAGCTCGCTGCCATCCACCAGGAGGTGAGGTCCAGTGCCATCGCCCGGTGTCATGGAGGATCGCTGCCCAGCTGAAGGACCAAATGGCAGTCCCCGGCCTGAATCGGGCGGTGGAGGAGTGTGACGAGGAGGAGGGCGTGGCCGGGCCGTGAGGGTGCGCGCCCAGCGCTGAATCAGCCGGGAAAGCATGTGGTTTAGAGCGTGTAGTTTGTTTCCCAACATGATGTGTGTAGTTCCTTTAGCTCAGTATAATTGGCGCAGGGTGACTCGTCTCGTTTTGACAAGGACGTACAAAATCATAGGAGTTTGTGCCTGAGAATGGATTTGGTAGGTATTATATGGCGCCATTTGCGGTAGTGTGGTGAATAGAGACTATTTATTTATAGAGTAACCTGTAATAAATTCTACAGGAAACTGAAATGTTGTGAGGATGAAGCAAAATGCAAAGCCGAATCATCCAGCATCAATTTCAACCCGTTACTTTAAACTTGGGTGGAGCGCAAGATTATGACAGATTGTTGAACACTTTTAAAGTCAAGCCTCAATTTGATTCGATGGTCGAGCTTGTTGAGAGTTTGTAATCCAATGAAGAAGAAGAGAAGTCTTGTCTGTAAAATTAAAATGATAGATGATTTAACCTGCGTGAACGTTTTCCTAGGCGGGAGGAGAGAAAGTCATCTTATAGTCTAGAGATGAGTAGAAGTTTGTAGAAGCGCTTGCTTCGTGGTTATCGGGGCTGCACGGTGAGGCGAGAATGAGAAAAGGATTCGGGACCAGGTTCGCTTGCAGAGGCAGCCTCACGCAGGGAACATTTCCAGAGTAGGGGAGATTAGAATGGTAGAAAGGAGGGGGATAAAGTGAAGAGGGAAAAGGTCTGGAGTGGGGTTCTCCAGCGGAGGCAGCCTCACACGGGAATCCGTTCCAGTGGCAAATGGATAGTTTGTCCTGGGCGGGAGGAGAGAAGGTCATGTTATGGTCTAGAGATGAGTAGAAGATTGTAGAAGTGCTTGCTTCATAGTTACTGGTGCTGTGCGGCTAGGCGAGCTCGAATGCTTCGAGGAGGCGAGACACGTTTGCAGAATGATTCATGAATCATTGTGACGCGGCATGCGACCCGCCTCTTGCAGAGCTAGATGTAGCTGTCATGAGCTGTGGCAGAGCGGATGCTGCTGCGGCGGCGAGCTTGCGCTAAAATGTCTGCACTGATTTGGAAAAATGTTTGTTATTAGAGTAGCGGTTGTTTGAAAGGAAGTTCGCTTGTTGCATAATTGCCCCTGTGTTCCAAATGGAATAAATCACACTCCGAAGGGCACACTGAAGGGAGAACAATCGTGATAGTCATGTTGGAAGATGACTTCAAACGGAATCACTAAATGGAACACGCACTAAACGAGCTGTACGGCGAAGGTGATCAGGCTGATGGGAATCACCTGTGCGGGAGAACCGGATTGAAATGCTGGGGAGTGTTGGAAATATGATTGAGTAAAATAGTTGTTCTTTTGTTTCCCTCATGTTCGATAAAAGCTGCAATAGAGCTCAAGTGGCATGAAGCCGGAGCTGCGCTCATTTGCGGAGGCAGGCTCACACAACAGAACGCTCCGGGTGGAAAGTTTAGATCAGAGAACATGTAAACAGTCATAGGGAGCTGTTTGACATGTATACAGCGCCGAAGCAGCCAGTTTGCGAAAGCAGCTTCACGCTATGATCTGCTTTGGTGAATGGAAAATAGAAAGAAAGAGAGTGAATATAGCACTTAAAGTAACAAGATTATTTAGACGGAAGGGCTGTTCTGATGAGCGTGAATGCTTTGCAGCAAAGTAGCATCCGACGATCCGAGTCTCTCGCTCGGGTCTGTTTGTGGGCAAATGTGCGGGGCCAAATGCCTGAAGGCTCGATGCCATGTAGAGGTAAGCAGCTGTTTATATACGCTTACTCTGGCAAGGTGATTGGTCGGATTAAATAAATTTGCTCCTCCCAAAATTTGTTAATGAAACTCCATGTATTGACAACATTTAAACTGTAAATCATTTTATATATGAACAACTTTAGAGATGTACACATGTTTACAAATCCTTATATTGAATTTATGAAATTAATTGGTTGATTTTATTGTATTTATAATCAATGAGATTCATTAAATGTTCAATGGCATCAAATGTATTTAATGCCAGAGGTGGGTAGTAACGTGCTACATTTACTCTGTTACATTTATTTAAGTAACTTTTTGGGGAAAATGTACTTCTAAGAGTAGGTTTAATAGTGGGTACTTTTTACTCTTTCTAAGTAAATTTCTAATAAAAATAAATAAATAAATGACTTCATTATAATGGGTGACGTTTCTATTACAAGCAATAGAAGCAAATTAAAATCAATAGAACAAAGAAAACTTTGCTTTAAGTTTTACACAGCAGTATCAAGTATTCAAGTAAATTCAAAATAAATTGTATTAAAATGTAACAAACTTACATTAAATTACTGGTCTTCACTGTCTGATAACAGCATGAATACTTTTTAAAGGTACTTCAATAATCCAGCCTAGAGCAGTGAGTGATTATCTCATTCTCTTATTATTGTTGTTTGATTAATATTAACGATACTAGACAGCTGCAAATCTATTAGGCTGCTATTACACATGTTTACAAGTCTGATATTTTGATACAAATCTGCTTTTTTGTCCCACTGTGTACAATGTGGTGGGGGTGCCGTTCCTAATATCTGTAAAATAGTAAAAATGTAACAATACAAATACGTATATTTATCATATAAAGGATTCTGAAATATTTTAGAAAAGCTATAAATAAACTATAAATACGTTTTAGATTCTAACAATACATCCATATTGTATGTTTCATCATCTATACAAATGTACAATAAGGTACGTGGGATTTTTTAAAATTTATTTATTTATTTATTTTATACATAAGAATACCCACGAATAATGAGATCAGACTGGATTTGTACTGGAAAAGCCTTGGGACTATTATGCACCTTTCACATCACCCCCTGTTGCAGTAGATTATTACAGCAAAAGACATAGAAAGACAGAGTACTTCAGGAGTATTTATTTTATTGATTCTGATAAAAGCCTGTGACCAAGAGGAGGGCGTGGCCGGGCCGTGAAGGTGCACGGCCAGCACTGAGTCAACTAAACAGCAGGAGAGAGAGAGCCCAGATGCCAGTTCGAGAGAAAGACACACACGCGGCCACTGTGAGTGTGTGTGTGTGTGTGTGTGTGTGTGTGTGTGTGTGTGTGTGTGTTTATATTTATGTTTCTTTAAGTTCTTTTACGTCATTAAAGTTATGTTGACTGTTCTGCCATTTAATGTCAGTTATATAACACAGATCACATATAAGAATAGCATGAAATATTATTATTCATATGTTCAATAATTCAAAAATGACATGTGGTCAAGCCCTTTTTAAATTAATGACAAAACTGAATTATAACTTAAACAAATAGCCTCACTTGTTTGTCATGAGAGTTTACAAACTGATCACATATTAAGAAATTAATTTTACATTTAAATTTCAAGTAATTTTATGCTGATTTAGAGACAGTAAGAATTGTGCTTAATATTTGCAAATCTTTGCCAATGCTCACAATAAATCTTATTAAAGAAAAAGAGAGAGAAAAAAAACTACATACAAAAACTGAGGTAAGTGTTGTTGTTGAACGGAAAACAATTTGTATTCACATTCACACAACCCTGAGTGAAGTTAGCAGTTCTGTGGCAGGCTGTTTGCATTGGTACTAGTTATAATTGCAGAGCTTCCAAAGCAACGTTGACCAGAAGTAGAATTTCCTCGTCATTTGACTGGAGTGTGTAAGTGGCAAGGTGTTCTCACACTGCAAAGACATAAAAACAAATGATAATTCCTGAGACTGAGCAACAGAGCGTACTGGTGGACAGATAAGTCTGGAATAAATGCATTCAGAGTTTAACCTCTTCAACTCTGCAAACAATATATATATTAAATTGTATGTATCATAAGATTGTAAACTGTGGCAGGGAGGAGGACAGGGTCGGGTCGTGATGTTGCACACCTAATCAGGCTAATCAAGTCCTGGATACCAGTTCCAGAGAGAGAGTGTTACGGGCAGCTGCCTGGAATGTGTTTGTCACATGCCAGGCAAGTTAATCATTAAATGGTTATTTCTGTTGTTAAGCCAGTTCTCGCTTCCTACTTTCCCTTTTACCTTGTTGCACTGGTGCCGAAACCCGGGAGGTTTAATTCATTTTAGGGTGTGCACCAATATTTTGATACACATGTAAGGGACACTGGGGCTAGTAGTCACACATTTTACTCTGTAAATCTTTCACAGGGTAGGTTCATTTTTGAAAGTCAATTTCTGTAGTCACATACCTTAATGTTTTGGCAACAAAAATATATTGTACAGCTATTGAACAAATGTTGACAAATAGTGTGGAATGTTGTCACACCATATGAGGTAAGTTGTCACAATGAAACTTGCCATTAAACAGCTCATTATAAGCTTTTCAGCTAAATTTAAATAGCAAAACAATTATGAAACCAAAACAATTAATTGAACAGTAAAAACGTAAAAGGTAACTTAAATATTTCAAGCCACTGATTTTAACAAGAAATATTGTAATTAATGAATTGCATTATTTATTTATTTTTACAATTAAAACACACGTGACAACTTGTTCCAATAAAAATGTGACAAATAGACACCCTTGCGTTAAAGTATACCAGTGTGGTTTTATTGTGTTCACTTGTTTACCCAACAGCTATAGCAAAAATATGGTTATATTTGAATTGTAGTTTGAAGGACTGAATTCACCAAAATTATTTTTATAGATTCTAAAACGAGTTGTGAACAAGGTGTTTGAAAACAACATACAAAATCACTACTAGAGAAAACACACATTTGTGTAATTATAGATACTGTATGTGTGCTTTTGGACTCACTGGTGCATCGCTGTGCATAATCTTTGCAGCAGTTTATGTGGCAGCTAGTATTGCAGTTGCAACGATTGAGGATGCTGTACTTCTCATTGCATCTCCCACGACAGGAGGATGAAGCTACACCAAATGTACATATAAATAAGCGTAAGTCAAAGAGGTGTCTTTTATTAAGAGAGTATAAATCTGTACAGTTGTGAAAGTGTGTGTGAGAGAGAGAATTTTACTTTGGCTTGCAGAAGAGCATGATTTTGGGGGGCTGAAGGTGACAAAACCCGGCAGGTTCTGACCAATGGTGTTCCTGATCCAGCTTTCATATTGAGACACGCGGGTGTACACACCAGGGCTGTTGGGATCAGCACAGCCATAGCCCCAGCTGGTGATACCAGACTGAACCCACACTGAACACTGCTGGCTCACCATTGGCCCTCCAGAGTCCCCCTAAAGAAAGAGTAAAACAGAAAAGGAAAGGGAGAGATTTAATGTTTTTCTGTTGCTGTTAATGTTTATGGAACTTTTTTATTTTTGGGACTTTTGGACAGGACAGTGAAGGATGACAGGAAAGACTGGAAGAGAGATATCAGTGAAATCAGTAATGATCCTGTCTGTAAGGCTCCGAAACACTCATGGCAAAGTTCATCTTCATTCTTCATTCAGAGCTAGAAAGATGATTGAAACAGTCGAGCAGCAGTATACTATTTGCAAACATTCAGACACCTGTGACATTAAAATGTGTTATCAATGACTACATGCCTAATTATATGAATAGAATTCAGGTGAGATAATTAAAAGAAGCTGTTTTAACCACTCAGTGATGCTTGAAAGTAATATAGATGCTGTATATAATGTGTAATTTGTCATGTTCACATTCTGCATTCATGGCGCTAATGCGCTGACAACACGCTATGAAGCCCTATATGCACCCTCTGTCACCCTTATAATAAATACCCTCTGTTATTGTATTTTATGATGACACTGATACTACTGCAAAGATGAGTGTATAAAAGGGCTGTCAATGGGCATAATTATGACAAAAGAATTATTTTTAGCTACATATCTCACTTTGGGCAGAAATTTGAATGGCTTTTGAGTGTACACGTCATGCCAAAAGCCATTCGACAGTACGGCCCTTGTGCATGTACGCTACTGTCTTACAGAACAATCTAACGTGGACACAGAAGAAATTAGGTCTTGATGGAAGTGAAATGGTATGTATAGGTGTGCATACTCAAATGCGTAGTTGTTGTACCTGACAGGTGTCTTTGCCTCCCTGCAGTAAACCAGCACATATCATGTTGTTGGTGACAGATCCAGCACCAAGAAGATTATTACATTGAGAATTACCCACTACTGGAACCATAGTCTCCTGCAGAGTCCCAGGAGCAGATAAGCTCACTATGCAAGTAAACATACACAAATACACACTTAATCATCAATTTGTGATGTTCAGAGTAGACGTATTTATGTGAAAGAATGAGTGTGTGTACCTCCAGATGCAACATCTCCCCAGCCTGTGATCCAGCTGTTGGTGCCAGGAGCAAAGACACTGTTCTGGGCTGCCAGACACACAGGTCTAATATAGTCAGTAAAGGTAACTGGGGAGGATAGGCGAAGCAGAGTGATGTCATTGTTGTTGGTGTTGCTGTTGTAAGAGGGGTGTTTGATGATTGTTTTGACACTTCTTGAGATTTCATTTTTATTAACTCCCTGCTGTGTCCTCCTTCCTAAGTACACACGTAGAGTGGATACGCTGATACTGAATACAGGCAGAGAAAAAATGTGAAAAACAAAAACAAAACAGCAATAGGCCTATACCAAGACCAATCGAAAAATCTGTGCATATGTGTGTTAAAGAGGTTCTTACCCAGGCATACAGTGAGCTGCCGTCATCACCCATTCACTGCTGATGAGGGATCCTCCGCAAAAATGACCTCCATAGGTGGAGCTATGCAAACTGACCTGCCATGGCCACGACCCATCAGGGGCATTCACACCACCCACAATTCGGGTGTTTAAAGGGGCACGCCCACAAACTGTGGAAAAGGGGGAGAGCGAAATACACATTACAGATGTTTCTATTTAAACACCATGCAACTTCATATTAACATCTATCGAAAGAGAGGCGCGCTTACCATTCAACTGAGAAAGTGAACCTGCAATGAAAAAGACATAGTACACATTAAAGGTGAAGACATCAAGACTTTTATACATCTTGGTCAACTAAGCAGGGATCATGTATTTCAGCTCTGTTGGTCCATTCAATGCAAGTGAATGGTGGCCAGAATTTTGAAGCTCCAAAAAAGACATAAAGGCAGCATAAAAGTAACCCGTAAGACTCCAGTGGTTAAATCCATAACTTCAAAAGTGATATGATAAGTGTGGGTGAAACTAAACAGGTGCCACGTGTGACCTTCAGATGTGAAAGTAAAAGTGAAAGTCGAGATTTACACATAAAGCACATAAATATTGATCTGTTTCTCACCCACACCTACCATATAGCTTTTGAAGATATGGATTTACCCACTGGAGTCTTATAGATTACTTTTATGCTGCTTTTATCTGCTTTTTGGACCTTGAGATTTCTGGCCACCATTCACTTCGTAAGGACCAACAGAGCTGTTGAGAAATTCTTCTAAAAATCTTCGTTTGTGTTCTGCAGAAGAAAGAAAGTCATACACATCTGGGATGGCATGAAGGTGAGTAAATGATGAGATAATTTTCATTCTTGGGTGAACTATTCCTTTAAACAGCTCTCAGTTCTGTTTACCTGAGTATTGTCATGTTTGAAAGCCTTAGTGATCGGATTCAAGGAAATGATCTACAAAAACTAAAATAAAAACCAGCCAGTACCTAAAACAACTAAGATATACAATATCATATATTAAAGCTTACTTCTGTTCAACATTTAGGTCTGAATTTGGTTTATTACATGGAAAAAATAAAGTGTTTATTTATCTCCTGGATCATCTAAATTTTTTTACACACAGAGAAATTATTATTTATATTTTTTACGGCAAAGAACCTATTACTTATCAATAGTTGTATTGTATATGCTTATGACTTTAATACATGCTTACTATTCTCTCTAAGTTGTAGCTAATCCAGAAAACATGCCTTAAAGTCATGAAACCTTACCTTTGATGCATATGAGCAGGGCCAAAGTCACACATGTCAAACTCCACATTTTCATTTCACTCTTTCTTTTGAAGCAGAATGGATGATGATGGTAATTTGGTCCTCTGTAACTCTCACAATCCCTTATATACTGGTCTCCTTCTGTAATGCATCTTCTCGTCACTCATCTGCCCTTTTATTTGTCATGCTCCGCCTCCATTTTCTTCATCATTCATTCTTCACATTCTTTTTGTAATACACTGCTGTCAAACTCATTTCCAGTCACTTTTCACTGAGCAAATTATTATTATTTTTTCACAATTAGTGCTTGTTATTTGCTTTTCATAAATAGTTAATAAGTTAATCAGCTTTATTTGTGCAGTCATATAAGAAGTAAAATAAAATTTCAGATCATCTTTGGAGAAGACACAGAGACATATTTTTCTTTTTTAATCATTTTGTTTAATATAATTTGTGTCTTAATCTTACTAATTATTTTTTGTGAAGGATGTAGCAAAACTTGGCTAACACTAAATTTAAAAGGAAAAAATTGCAGAATTGCAGATTTTGTAGAATTGCAAAATAAATTTAAATATCTGTAACAATTTACAATAAGGATCCATTTGTTTACATTAGTTAATGCATTAGGTATCATGAACTAACAATGAACAATATATTTTTTTACAGCATTTATTCATCTTTGTTAATGCTAGTTAATGAAAAAGACAATTGTTCATTGTTAGTTCATGTTAACAAATGGAATCTTATTGTAAAGTCTTACTAAGATATCAATGTCTTTGAATGTCCAAGGTTATCACCTTGCATTTGATCCTTATGTCAAGCAAAACAAAGTTTCTTATGTAATCGTGACAACTTCTTTGTGTCTGGATGTGTAACACGAATAAATGACGTGTAACACATTAAACATGACAAAAACATGCAAGTGGAAGGCATGACGATAATAATAGCCTTCAGACTCAAAGACACAGACTATGGCCTAAATGATTATGTACAGAAAATTGTTTTCAGAAATTGTCATCATAAAAGCCAGACACAGGACAGGTGACTCAGTGTGTGTTAAAACAGACATTTTTGATATTTTGGAAGTTTCAGCTGAATGCACAACAATGCACAACAATGCACAAGAATGCACAACAATGGTACTTAAAGGCCAAATATTCTAACAGTTCAACTGAGTGTGTTCTGCCACCAACCTCATCTATAAAATATAAAATAAGAAAATAGAACTCAAATGTATTTTACACATTTATAAATTGTCTTAATTTTTTAATTCTCAAATTTATGATTTTAAAAATAAGCCAAAGTCAGCTGTAACGAGATATTTCTCCCATGCTCTTTTTTCACTTTAAGCAAAGGGACATCAATTGTCTGCATGTGTGAATGCAAATATTTGTGTTTTCATATTCATATATTTGGCCCTCAGTGTCCAGGATATCTGTGATGTTTCTTTGATGATGTGATTATCTAATGGCTTTTCAAATGTGATCTGTATGGCTCCCAGATTCTGCTCCACTTCTCTCACCTCCAACATCATTGTTGGAGGCAATGTCACAGATCTCAAGATCCGGCAAGATAAAGAACACAAAATCCTGAATATCAGCCTTGGAATAAGCCTTCTGTCAGCCTGTCAACGTATTTTCTTAGAATTTGCTCATCATTCAGATATCAAAAGGCAACCGAGCATACTGTAAAAGACTTAATATAAGGACATACAAACATAGAATTACTTTGTTGTTTGTGAATCAGATTAACATGTTAATAAGTGTTTGTCTGGGTTGTCCCATACAATTATTATGGGGGGCCCTGGATAATTACGGTGGTCATATAGAAGCACAGTAATAGACTACAGCACCAATAATACAGTATTTATTCACACCAAAAATCACAGCTTATATATCAGGCAACCTGGGTAACATACAACAGACATTACATGGCCATCATAATGCCAGTGGTTACGTGCATTTCTTAACACTGACTGAGTACACTTTCAAAACTTTCAGACAGGTTTCTTTGCTGACATGCAGCTCAACACACTAGTTAAAGGGATAGTTCACTCAAAAATGAAAATTCTCTCACTATTTCCTCACCCTCATGCTATCCCAGATGTGTGTGACTTTCTTTTTTCTGCTGAACACAAACGAAAATTCTTAGAAGAATATCTGTGCTCTGTTGGTCCTTTCAATGCAAGTGAATGGTGGCCAGAAATCTGAAGGTCTAAAAAGCAGTAATCCAAGCAGTAAACAAGTAATCCATAAGACTCCAGTGGTTAAATCCATATATTCAAAAGTGATATAATAATGTATGGGTAAGAAACAGAACAATATTTAAGTTATTTTTTAACTATAAATCAGATGTGAAAGTAAAACTAAAAAGGTGCCACATGTGACTTTCATATGTGAAAGTGGAAGTAGAGATTTATAGTAAAAAAAATGACTTAAATATTGACCCACACCTATCATATCGCTTCCGAAGATATAGATTTAACAACTGGAGTCTTATGGGTTACTTTTATGCTGCTTTTATATGCTTTTTGGACCTTAAGATTTCTGGTCACCATTCACTTCCATTTAAAGGACCAATAGAGTTGAGATATTCTTCTAAAAATCTTTGTTTGTGTTCTTCTGAAGAAAGAAAGTCACACATCTGGGGTGGCATGAGGGTGTGTTAATGAACAATTTTAATTCTGGGGTGAAGTTTCCCTTTAATCTCACTTCCAAAATTCAAAAGACAGTTCAAAGGCACTTTGTTGTTTCACTTGTTAGGTACAGGCCATGGATATGCAATAATGTAAGCCATAGCAGCCACAATGAGACACAGGAATTTGTAATAATTGTTAAGACATCATGTGCAAAAGACTGCAGAAACAAGTATAACAGGAACAACCAGATGATGGACCATACATGAATGATGACAATGGGAGCATCTCAATCAGCTCCCTAGTTCGGTAGTCAGAGCACTGGTCAGTGAGTCAGCCATTTCTAAGGCTGTCTCTGTGAAACGTTCGCTCCCTTAAAATTCACAGAAATCACCGTAAAAACCATCAAAGTAATGTCAAAGGTGAGCATTGGGACACTTATGACTCAATCAACTGTAACACGATAACGAGCTCACTACTTCTTTATTATTATGACTGATTAATTAAAAAACATGAAGCAGTGTTTACTTAATTGAGAAAGACAAAGGCAACTTGCCATTGTGTTTTATGTAATATGTTTATATTTATATTAAGATAATAATGGAGTGTGTTCAACAATAACAGCATATTAATTGTGAATTTTCACTGGTATTGGTACAAACTAATTTGTATATATATATATATATATATATATATACAGTACTATGCAAAAGTTTTAGGCACTTGTGAAAAATGTTGCATAGTGAGGATGTCTTCAAAAATAATGCCATAATTAGTTTTCATTTATCACTTAATGTCATACAAAGTCCAGTATACATAAAAAAGTTAAATCAATATTTGGTATGACCACCTTTGCCTTTAAAACAACACCAATTCTCCTAGGTACACCTGGACACAGTTTTTCTTAGCTGTTGGCAGATATGATGTTCCAAGCTTCTTGGAGAATTTGCCACAGTTCTTTTATCTATTTAGGCTGTCTCAATTGCTTCTGTCTCTTTATGTAATCTCAGACAGACACAATGTTCAGAGGGGGGCTTTGTGGGGACCATGACATCTGTTGCAGGGCTCCCTGTTCTTCTATTCTAATCTATTCTATTTGCAAAAGTAATGTTTGTGAGTCTAACATTTATATTTCCTATTGACACACTAAAGCTGAAGATATAAATAACCATCTTAAGACAAATGCTTTTGTGAAACATGTGCCTAAGACTTTTGCACAGTACTGTATATATATATATATATATATATATATATATATATATATATATATATATATATATATATATATATATATACACACACACACACTGCCGGTCAAAAGTTTTGAAACACTTGACTGAAATGTTTCTCATGATCTTAAAAATCTTTTGATCTGAAGGCGTATGCTTAAATATTTGAAATTATTTTTGTAGACAAAAATATATTTGTGCCACCATATTAATTTATTTCATTTTAAAACTAAAATTTAATTTTAAAAAAAAAGTTTTTGAAATTGATGACTTGGACCAAATAATAAAGAAAAGCAGCCAATAAGTGCCCAACATAGATGGGAACTCCTTAAAAATCATCCCAGAGTGATACCTCACGAAGCTGGTTGAGAAAATGTCAAGAGTACATGTCTGCAAATTCTAGGCAAAGGGTGACTACTTTGAAGATGCCAAAATATAACACAGTTTTGATTTATTTTGAAGTTTGTTTAGTCACAACATAATTCCCATAGTTCCATTTATTTTATTGCATAGTTTTGATGACTTTACTATTATTCTAAAATGTGAAAAATTATAATAAAGAATGAGCTTTTGACCGGTAGTGTATATACAGTTGAAGTCAGAAGTTTACATACACTAAAAACATTTAAACTCAGTTTTTCACAATTCCTGACATGTAATCGTAGAAAACATTCCCTGTCTTAGGTCAGTTAGGATCACTACTTCATTTTAAGAATGTGAAATGTAGAATGTTCTGTTGTGCAGGGCTCCCTGTTCTTCTATTCTAATCTTTTCTATTTGCAAAAGTAATGTTTGGGAGTCTAACATTTATATTTCCTATTGACACACTAAAGTTGAAGATATAAATAACCATCTTAAGACAAATGCTTTTGTGAAACATCTTATGTGCCTAAGAAAACATTCCCTGTCTTAGGTCACTTAGGATCACAACTTCATTTTAAGAATGTGAAATGTGAGAATAATAGTAGAGAGAATGATTTATTTCAGCTTTTATTTCTTTCATCACATTCCCAGTGGGTCAGAAGTTTACATACAATTTGTTAGTATTTGGTAGCATTGCCTTTAAGTTGTTTAACTTGGGTCAAACATTTTGGGTAGCCTTCCACAAGCTTCTCACAATAAGTTGCTGGAATTTTGGCCCATTCCTCCAGACAGAACTGGTGTAACTGAGTCAGGTTTGTAGGCCTCCTTGCTCACACATGCTTTTTCAATTCTGCCCACAAATATTCTATCGGATTGGGGTCAGGGCTTTGTGATGGCCACTCCAATACCTTGACTTTGTTGTCCTTAAGCCATTTTGTCAAAACTTTGGAGGTATGCTTGCGGTCATTGTCCATTTGGAAGGCCAATTTGCAACCGAGCTTTAACTTCCTGGCTGATGTCTTGAGATTTTGCTTCAATATATCCACAAATTTTTCCTTCCTTATGATGCCATCTATTTTGTGAAGTGCACCAGTCCCTCTGCAGCAAAGCACCCCCACAACATGATGCTGCCATCCCCACGCTTCACGGTTGGGATGGTGTTCTTCGGCATGCAAGCCTCACCCTTTTTCCTCCAAACATAACAATGGTCATTATGGCCAAACAGTTCAATTTTTGTTTCTTCAGACCAGAGGACATTTCTCCAAAATGTAAGATCTTTGTCCACATGTGCACTTGCAAACTGTAGTTTGGCTTTTTTATGGAGGTTTTGGAGCAGTGACTTCTTCCTTGCTGAGCAGCCTTTCAGGTTATGTCGATATAGGGCTCGTTTTACTGTGGATATAGATACTTGTCAACCTGTTTCCTCCGCCATCTTCACAAGGTCCTTTGCTGTTGTTCTGGGATTGATTTGCACTTTTCGCACAAACTACATTCATCTCTAGGAGATAGAATGCATATCCTTCCTGAGCGGTATGATGGCTGCGTGGTCCCATGGTGTTCATACTTGCGTACTATTGTTTGTACAGATGGATATGGTATCTTCAGGCGTTTGGAAATTGCTTCCAAGGATGAACCAGATTGTAGAGGTCCCCAATTTTTTTTCTGAGGTCTTGGCTGATTTCTTTTGATTTTCCATTGATGTCAAGCAAAGAGGCATTGAGTTTGAAGGTAGGTCTTAAAATACATCCACAGGTACACCTCCAGTTCAGTACACCTCCTATCAGAAGCTAATTGGCTAATTGTCTAAAGGCTTGACATCATTTTCTGGAATTTTCCAAGCTGCTTAAAGGCACAGTTAACTTAGTGTATGTAAACTTCTGACCCACTAAAATTGTGATATAGTCAATTAAAAGTGAAACAATCTGTCTGTAAATAATTGTTGGAAAAATTACTTGTGTCATGCACAAAGCAGATGTCCTAAACGACTTGCCAAAACTATAGTTTGCTAATAAATCTGTAGAGTGGTTAAAATTAGTTTTAAAATCAGACCACTGATCAGTTTCTCTGGATTTACTATTTCTAGGTATGTGTTTGAGTAAAATGAAATTTTTTGTTATATTCTATAAATTACTGACAACATTTCTCAAAAATTAAAAATAAAATATTGTCATTTAGAGCATTTGTTTGCAGAAAATGACAACTGGTCAAAATAACTAAAAAGATGCCTCGTTTTCAGACCTTGAATAAGGCAAAGAAAACAAGTTCATATTCATTTTTAAACAACACAATACTAATGTTTTAACTTAGGAAGAGTTCAGAAATCAATATTTGGTGGAATAAACCTGATTCCCAATCACAGTTTTCGTGCATCTTGGAATGCTCTCTACCAGTCTTTCACATTGCTGTTGGGTGACTTTGTCACTCCTGGTGCAGAAATTCAAGCAACTTGGCTTTGTTTAATGGCTTTTGGCTATCTATCTTCCTCAAGATCACATTCCAGTGGTTTTCAATGGGGTTCAGGTCTAGAAATTGGGCTGGCCATGACAGGGTCTTGATCCGGTTGTCTTCCATCCACACCTTGAATGACCTGGCTGTGTGGCGTGGAGCATTGTCAATCCACAGAGTTGGGGAACATTGTCAGAGCAGAAGGAAGCAAGTTTTCTTCCAGGATAACCTTGTACGTGGCTTGATTCATGCATCCTTCACAGAGACAAATCTGCCTGATTCCAGCCTTGCTGAAGTACCCCCAGATCATCACCGATCCTCCACCTGGTCATCTAATGGTTAGACGGAGACCTGGAGAAATTCGTCTTTGTGAAGGACACATGAATCAAGCCATGTAGTGCTTAGGCCTATATACACTCACTGAGCACTTTATTAGAAACACTATGGTCCTAATAAAGTGCCTGACGTGGTCTTCTGCTGTTGTAGCCCATCCGTCTCAAGGTTCGACATGTTGTGCATTCTAATTTGCTATTCTTCTCACTACAATTGTACAGAGTGGTTATCTGAGTTACCGTAGACTTTCTGTCAGCTCGAACCAGTCTGGCCATTCTCTGTTGACCTCTCTCATCAACAAGGCATTTCCATCTGCAGAACTGCTGCTCACTGGATGTCTTTTGTATTTGGCATCATTCTGAGTAAACTCTAGAGACTGTTGTGCTTGAAAATCCCAGGAGATCAGCAGTTACAGAAATATTCAAACCAGCCCATCTGGCACCAACAATCAATCGTTTAAAGGCAGAATTTGAAGCTTATAACTTTATAAAAACACTTGCATTCTTCTGTTAAAACTCATATATTATTTGAGCTGTAAATTCGTTGAATAATAATTTTTACAGTTATTTTAGGGCTTTAGGATTTGTCGACATCACATCATTATGACAACAAAGTTGTAAAATTGGCTATAACTTTACACAGAAAAGGTTAGTAAGCTATTTTATCACACTAAAATCATGTTAACACACAAATTGTTTACATTTTGTGACTATACTTTTGAAATAATGAGTATTTGAACGTTTATGGATTGGCCCCCATTCATTTCCTTTGTAAATGACTCACTGTAATTTCTTTTTGCTTTTTTTAAAGAAAGGAATTAGTTTTTGTGGAAATCAATATTATGCCTTAAATGCTGTCGATAGAGCTGAACTTGTATTGAACCCAGAATATTCCTTTAAAAACATTGGATAGTAATACAGATCAAGTTAATCAAGTCAGTAAAATCACAAAATAAATGCAGTCAAATGTGCATTACATATCAAAATACAGTGAACATCAATATATATCAACTAGACAGTACAGTGAGCAGTTATCTGTATTATATGCATAGGCCTGTGTGATATACAGTACAGTGAGGCATTGTTTGGTGTGGGTTGTAATGGGCCAGCAGAGGTTCTGTCTTGTTTTTTTGTCCCAGTCCATAACAGGAAATTTTTTAAATCATGATCTAATTAATCTGTGGAGAAAAAAATCGAAGTATAGAAAAAGAGCTATAATGTGCAATTTATTTGAAAGTATTATGCATTTTTTTATTGTACCTGGTGAAAAACAACTTGTTCTTTAGCATTTCCAGTAAGATTGGATTATGTTCACCTTAAAAATGAATGTTATCATCATGAGTAAAGTGGAGTAGGCCTATAGCTGGCACTTAATCAATAGCTTAATTTACTGGCCATTCAGTTTTTCCAACCATATTATTTACTTCTACTGTACAGTCTTATCATGACCTCATCATCAATCACATGAATAGTGGCTCTTCCAGGAGCAATGATCAATAAACATGTAGAGACAGTGCTCAGTGTCACTCACATAAACACAAAACATCATCAGGGTAACACATGTGAAATCTAAAGTACATAAAAAAATGTAAAAAAAAACAGAACATCCCAATGTACACAACTGATATAAAAAAAAAAAAAAAATGAAGAAGCATAACTATTCCCATAAAATATAATGAAATATGATGGGTCATGCAGGGAATTGTGGGAACGCCCGATTATTGTTTTTTACCGTAATTTTAACAATAATTTACTGTAAAAAGTACATGTACTCTCTTGTTAAACATAATGTAAAAACTACTGTATTGTCTTTTAAAATATATTTAAAAAAATGTACTGTGTATTTTACAGTTAATACTCGTTAATCAATTTAAAAAAAAATCTGTAGCATTTTTACAGTCTTTACCGTTAAAATTACAGATATTTTTTTACAGTTTATTTATTGCTGTATATAAAGAAACTGATGTACTCCAAATGAATTGAATGTATGTTTATGTGTTGATGTGCTGACTTAATCCATATGTTGATGTAATTGATAATAGTAGGCCTGCATACAAGGTTGTGAGTCGTTGAAGATTATTTTTAATTAATTATGAGCAATATGATGAGATGTTAAATAGGGGAGACCAGTGGTAATTTATTAAAATGTTCCTTTCTAATTCATAGACCACTACAAATCCATACGGTATAAGAAAAACATGTCCCAACATTTAATAGGCTACAAGAAGTCAGGAACATTAACTGCCACCAAGACTACATTGGCTGGTAACACTTGAAATTATATAAGCCCACTGTATCTCACATAAGAGCACACCTCAAAGTAATGCTATTAGTCATTGCTTTGTACTGAATAGTTTTTGCCTTAATATGATACTAATTCTTTTAGTCAGGAATAACATTGTTCAGCTTGATACTTTAATAAAAATAATGTTCATAACATTTTATAAATTCAATCTTTCCATTCATTCATAAAATTTTTAGGCTATTTCATAACTAGTGTTACAAATGCCCCATCCTCACAGCTATGATAAAATATTGTATGGTAGCTACTAGCGACAGTGTCGTTGGCTTTTGTATGACAAATTGTTTGTTATGCTTGTTATTCCTTGGGATAAAATTGTCTACTAAAAGACTTAATGTAAAAAAGTAACATTTCTGGCAGTGTCATCAGCAAGAGGTTGTGGCAAAATGTATCTTGATTTATTGACAATCTGTTTAGTGGCTTTAATTTGTGTTATAAAAATGTAATTTTGGGTTTTTTAAATTTCACAAATTATCAAAATTATTTGCAAGAGAACGCAAAAGCATTTGCTTATTTTTTTCCCACGCCACTAATTGTTCCCCCCACAATCTTGGCCCTTTAGGGGCTCCGTAAATTTACCATACAGAAGCATCTTCTTTCTCTGGAAATTATATATATTCCATTAATATCAGTACTAACAAGAAAGACATTAAAATTGTGGAACTGTATAGTACTTTAAGTTATTTTGCGTAATATGGCCTTTGTGTGTGTGTGTGTGTGTGTGTGTGTGTGTGTGTGTGTGTGTGTGTGTGTGTGTGTGTGCGCGCGCGCGCGCGCGCGCGTGCTTTCATGTTTTTGGTTTTTGGTTTTTGGTTTTTGGTTTTTGGTTTTTGGTCTGTTATTATATTACTGCTACTATTCTTTTTTACTTTCTTTTTTTTTGTACCACTAGTTAAGAGAATTAAAAAAAACAAAAACAAACAAAAAAAAAAAACATTCAAACAGAGCAGCCTGTGGTAGCCAAGTGGGAATTCCACAACGTTACACGTTTGAGCAGAGTTTGAAGGCTCCACCTGGCGGAGAGGTGCTGGAGATACACAAGTCACGTTCCAGAAAAATATCTGATTGGAACAATATGGCAGATAGTGTGCCTTGGTGTAAGCTCTGGTTCTTGTTTCTAAAGTATCTGTTCAGCAATAAAGTAGTTACAAGATGTTAAAAGTCATTGTTTTATGTTACCATTGGTTACAAGCCAGAAGTATTTAATTAATGTTATTTAATTTATATATGATTGTTTATGTACTGTGTAGTACGAAAAATAACATTTGCAAGAACACATTTAATTTTTGACATAGATGAATTTGAATAAAATGCTCTTTAGTTCTTCATGTATATATTCAGCTTTATTCTAAGCAAAGCTGACATTTAAATGGTTAGACAATTACTTTGCAGTTCAAAGTCAAAAACAGCAGAGAGAGAGAGAGAGAGAGAGAGAGAGAGAGAGAGAGAGAGAGAGAGAGAGAGAGAGAGAGAATCAAACAAGATAAGTAAATGCAGCAGTTCTTGCGGTAAATTGATTGCAGTCCCTATGATTTTGGTCCTTGTAGCTTGCTAAAATGACTTTAACCATTAGTAGAAACTCCAACAAAATTCTCAGAGTTGCCTCAAGTCTCTTCCTGTAGAGGCATAAAAACAAACAATTAGTCCATGGATCAAGTGAGAGAAATACAAAGGTCTTTGCAGAAAATGCTGTAGTAATTTTGTTTAAAACAGATAAAGTTAGTTTCTGTATGTATTTGTTTGTGTATACTCACTGACGCATCGCTTTTTATAATCTCTGCAGCAGTTTACGTGGCAGCGAGTATTGCAGTTGCACAGGTTGCGGCTGTCAGACTTCTGACCACATCTTCCACGACAGGAGAATGAAACTAAACAATCACACATATAAAGAGCATTATGTAAAGAAGTGGGTGTTGTTTAGGAGGCATAAACGTGTAAGTGTGTAGTTTTGAGAGAGAGAGCATTACATTGAAAGGGTGGAGGTGGTAAGGTAGTCGAAGCAGGTGAGGTATTAGGAGTAGGTTGGCATGAGCTTGTAGGGTCGAAGTTGACTAATCCTGGAAAGTTCTGGCCAACAGTGCTCATGATCCAGTCCTGATACTGTGAAACGCGGGTGTACACACCAGGTGTGTTGGGGTCAGCACAGCCATAACCCCAGCTGGTGATACCAGACTGAACCCACACTGAACAATGCTGGCTCACCATTGGCCCTCCAGAGTCCCCCTAAAGCAAGAGTTAGAGAGAAAAATGTGTTTTTGTTTACAGGACTGTAATTTCACATTAAAACTTGGGCTGAAAGTTAAAGGAAAATACCCTCAAAGATTTCAAAAAGGCAGTATAGATAAATAAAGATATATGTTAACAACCTAATGGACTTTCAGACAAAGAGCATTTGTTTGTGTGCACAATTGGATAAATAATAATTATCTAGTTGGTTGTTGTACCTGACAGGTGTCTTTGCCTCCCTGCAGTAAACCAGCACATATCATGTTGTTGGTGACAGATCCAACACCCAGAAGATTATTACACTGAGAATTATCCACTACTGGAACCATAGTCTCCTGCAGAGTCCCAGGAGCAGATAAGCTCACTATGCAAGTAAACATACACAAATACACACTTAATCATCAATTTGTGATGTTCAGAGTAGACGTATTTATGTGAAAGAATGAGTGTGTGTACCTCCAGATGCAACATCTCCCCAGCCTGTGATCCAGCTGTTGGTGCCAGAAGGGAAGCTGCTGTTCTGGGCTGCCAGACACACGGGTCTAATGTAGTCATTAAAGGTGACTGGGGAGGATAGGTGCAGCAGAGCGATGTCATTGTCGTTGGTGTTGCTGCCGTAGAAGGGGTGAACGATGACCTGGGTGACATTTCTGATGATTTCATAGGTATTAACTCCCTGCAGTGTCCTCTTTCCCAAGTACACTTGTACAGTAGACATGCTGACACTGAATACAGGCAGAGAGGATGAAAGTGAAGAATACAAAGAAATAATGTACAAGAACAGTACAAGTACAAATAAGAACAGTCTCAGAGTTGGTATGAACAGTGATTTTAAATCTGTGGTTGGATAGATAGATGTGTGTTTATGTGAATCGAACCTATGAAAACAGTGAGCTGCCGTCAGCACCCATTCACTGTTGATAAGGGATCCTCCGCAAAAATGACCTCCATAGGTGGAGCTATGCAAACTGACCTGCCATGGCCATGCCCCCTCAGGGGCATCTACACCACCCACTATACGGGAGTTTAGAGGGGCTTGACCACAAACTGAGTAAGAAAGAAAGAGCTATTCACATAAACATTTCAAAAATCTGACTTCTTATCAACATCTAAAGAATGAGAGGGGCTCTTACCATTCAACTGAGAAAGTGAACCTGCAATGAAAGAGACGTTGTATATATTAGAGGGAAAGGTTTTTACGAATCTTCATGAACATGTCAAAAAGCCTGAACCTGAACTAAATTTGGAGTGTTAGAATGGTTACAGTTGTTTGCTTGTAGTCCTTCCCACTGAGAGTTGAGTGACCCTACGTCACAGTAAATAGTCCAAACTAATTACATTTAAATCAATGCATAATGAATGAATAATAATTTTTATCGAGGTACAATTTGTTTTAAGTTCTGTATTCGATGAACATTCGCCAACTGTTCCTAAGAGATAGTCTGAAAAGTCCACACACTGCACTAAAACATCACTGGCTTCCAGTGATGGACTGGCCATTTGCCGCGGCACTTGAGCCGACCAGAACTGACCCTCCTACACAATGCATTTTCTGGCCGCAACTCAAGAAACTAGCAAGACCGTCCCTCCCACGCAGCTCTGATGAACCTGCTCTGCTCTTGAACCATGCAGTCCCGTGGTAAACACAGTGTCAGATATTTAAAGCTTAATGGCACTGTGCAAAGCTCTTTGAAACCAGATTAAACAGCCCAAACATTCTAAACAACACGTGTTAATAATATTTTTGTAAGATTGTTGCCTTCAGAGAGGGCAGGTAGGAGAAACAAACTGTCCAACAAATATCAAATCTACTAACTTTATTGGGTTCTGGAAGCACTGATGGCAGTTTCAGTGTTAGACAGCTCCTGCTTCAGTTCTACTAAATGTGAGTTCTATGTGCTGGAACTATAAGTTCTATGTGCCCCTATTAATGAGACTTTAGACATGTGGCTGCATGTGACATCCAAATTTATTTAGATAAAATATCTCACAGGGCACAGGAACATGACTACTACAAATGCCATAGAAACGAATAAAGTTAGAAAACCTTAGTGTAAATAAATGTTTATACCCTAAAAATTGTGAGACTAAGACCTTACCTGTAACACACTGAAGCAGGACCAAAGTGAAACACGCTAACCTCCACATCTTCACACAAACTGTCTCTTACTGTAGCTTGCAGAATGAATGTTGATGGTGGATTTGGTCTTCTTTGCCACTCACAATCCCTTTTTATATTCACTTCTACAGTCTCTTTCTGTCACTTATCTAAATAGTCTCATGTCACACTAATTAATTTTTTCATTGTAATTTTGTGCTCCTCGCCCTCTTTTCACAATACAAACCTGTCAAACATGTATTATATAAGTATTTATTAAACATACTGTATATTTTAAATGCAAGTTTAAACGCAAGTGTCTGGCAAGTTTTTTTTTTGTTTTTGTTTTTTTGTGCAGGGTGTGCATGTTATTAAATACTTGATTGCAGTTTGAACTAATCAGTTTGAGAATGATTATCCAAGAATATATATCCAGGAAATTATATTAACATTATTTATAACAAGACTATTTCTGTGCAACTAAGTACATCAAATGTATATCTAAAGCAAACCTTTTAAGAGACAAGAAAGATTTCAAGCAAAATGAAAAGAACAAATGGCAAAAACACAGAAAACCACAGAAACACCTAAACAAAAGATTGATTTAAATGGATGTGGGAAATTGGGGGGGGGGGGGGGGGGGGGTGAGACAATATAATGTAATATTTACCCTAATTAAATAATAATAATGTATTAAAGCATTATCTCACATTTGTGATGTTCTGTTGTGCAGTACTTCATGTGACCAAAATTTTGTTTTTGGATTGTGCTGAGAGAATTTGTATAAAAGCACTTCATTTGTTAAAAAATAATGCATTGTTATGTTGAAAAATTAAATAAATTAAAATAATTATATGTTCATTTGATTAAAGTTTTAATGAATTTATTTGTTATAGTAAAATGGCGAGTATGGAATTAAAAAAAATAACTATCCAATAACCAAAATGTACATCATGACCTCTTGTGTGTTTTTGCTTAAATATTACACCTGTAAAATGTCCTGAAAAATGTCCTTGATAATAGTTCTATTAAACAATTCTTTGTTACATGTGTTGTAGCTCATCATTGAAATCTAGAGTGCAAAAATCACATGGTTTTCCAGAGAGCTGCATTCCAGTGTGGTATTTCCTTTTCTTTTTCTTTCTTTCTTTCTTTCTTTCATTATGTTTGGTCACATGTTTGGACAACATGCAGGATACCTTAAATCAGATGTAATGGAAAAGCACACAAAAACAACACTTCATGCTCGGTAGCATTTCTTAATAAACTGTAAATGTTATCTGATCCAAAAAAATACATTAACAATATGTTAGATTGTTGATTCTTTATCATATATAATAATAGGTTACACAGCAACAGGTCAAAGAATGTAAAGTGATTATTTAGAGAAATGAGTATCTGCAACAGGCGTTGTCGAAACACACAAATACAACAATTATGATGATAATATTTGTTAGAATCCACTAATTATGACCTTAAAGAGTAGTATTAGTGTCTGGTTTTAATGTCATTGTAAAAGTGTCACACAGGGCAAGTGAGTGTTGCAACAAACTTGCATTCCAATATAAAGTTTCGCCTTTATGAACAACAGAAACCCAAAAATGAAAATAAAAATCTTTTTTAAGTGGTCCAATCTATGACCATACATATAAATGTACGCTGTAAATAATCTGAAGTTGAGAAAAAAAAAAGGGAAAAAAAAAAAGATTAAGGCAACCAGTTTCATGGCTTTATAGTTTTCTCATCTCAATGTCAAACTAGTTAAATTACATTCAACAAACTCAGAAATAAAAGTGATTTCTCACATATACCCAAGTTGAACAAGCTTGCATTTTTAAGTTTAGCTGAGCAAAAATATAGTGTTTTCCATTTGTAAAAATAGTGTTTATAACTAAATATTGTTGGTAAGCCAGACTTCCATTTACACTAAAAGTCATGAGTCAGACCCCCCAACCTATCAATTAGCTGTGATGATTTAAAAAGCAATGAAAGGGATCCCTACTAAAACTTACAAAAAGTTAAGTCAAATTAAAAACTGAAGAAACCAATCATGGTGACTTAAAACAAAAACAACTTTTTACAGCAAGACTTTCAGGAAGTTTCCACTTCCCAGAGGTTTAAAAAGTTTCCACAGACAGTCCAATAAATGGACAATCATATGCAGCAATCATCTTGTCAACTAGAAGGGCAGCCTTTCCCAAAAGCATTGCAAGCTTAATTTGATTGTAGAGGCCATTGGCACCAATGGTTTCTATGACCAGCTTAAGCTTATGATGCTTTTGGGAAACGCAGCCAAGGTCAATAGAGAAAATCAAACATCCTGACAAAAATATTACTTAACAATATTTACATATCATAAACATATTATATTAAATAAGGAAATATTAATTGTCAAATTAAGCCAAACTAGCTGTGATAGCATACTAGTGGCAATGATAAGCAAGGGAAATTATTCTGCAACAGCTGGCTTCCTCAGTGATCAAACTAAGCATGCTCAAAAGCCTATAAATTCTACCTTCAAAACCAAACTTTACATTTTATATTCTCGCAGTTACATTTTTTAGTTGGTCATACTGGGGGGCCTGGGTGCTCAGCGAGTACTGACGCTGACTACCACACCTGGAGTCGCGAGTTCGAATCCAGGGTGTGCTGAGTGACTCCAGCCAGGTCTCCTAAGCAGCCAAATTGGCCCGGTTGCTAGCAAGGGTAGAGTCACATGGATTTACCTCCTCGTGGTCGCGATTAGGGGATCTCGCTCTCAATAGGGCACGTGGTAAGTTGTGCATGGATTGCGGAAAGTAGCATGAGCCTCCACATGCTGTGAGTCTCCGCGGTGTCATGCACAGCGAGCCACATGATAAAATGCACGGATTGACGGTCTCAGAAGTGGAGGCAACTGAGACTTGTCCTCCGCCACCCGGATTGAGGTGAGTAACCGCGCCACCACGAGGTCCTACTAAGTAGTGGGAATTGGGCATTCCAAATTGGGAGAAAAGGGGGTAAAATTTAAAAAAGAAAAAAGTTGGCCCTACTGAATGGCATAAAAGATAATCGTATCCATTTTTCTAAGTAATCTCAACTTTTTGTACATTAGATCTGACAAAATGGAAGTTGGATTTTTTTTTTGCAGTGTACAAGAAAAATAAAAAGAAGACCACTATGGGGCAGATTAACTAAACTGTAATGCCAACTTAGCACACTGTACCTCACTGTGAAACTTTGAATTATAAAAAAAAAAAAAAAAAACACAGCCCAACTTAACCAGGTGCTATGTGCGATTGTATATTTAAATGTCTTGTAAAGATGGTGGAAGTGAGAAGTGTTTCTATCTTATCATGTGTGACATCAAAGCAAACAATATATTGACATTCTTTTGCCATTTGTTCCAGAAATTTTGAAACAAATATATTTTTCCTTAGGATATTTATTTGATGCAAAGTTAGTTTGACAGAAATAATCTCTGATTTTACCAAGATCATTGCCTGGATATCTGCATCCTAATGAGAGTGACTACACTGTAAAAAAAAAATCATGTAAAATCAGCAGTAATTTACTGGCAACAAATAGCCAGCAAGTTGCTGTATTTCATACCACAGTAAAATTACTGTAAAACTATCTACAGTAGTTTACAACATACTGTATAATGATTTACAGTATGTGTTTTACTGTAAAATAAATTACGGTAGTTGTTTGTATGACGTCTATTAAAATACAGTATATTAGCTGTCCAATAAAATGAATTACGGTAATTGTTTGTGTGTTATTTATTAAATTGCTGTGTCTATACTGTAGAACTAACCCCATTAAACACAGTTATAGCTTACAGAGTTAGAGTAACTAATTTCAATCTATTACAAGTTATAATAGAATGAAACAACTGAGGCCTTTTTGCAAACACAACATTTATTAAAAAAATAACAACTTAAATATCACATAAATGTTACTCATAAAGGTAAATTATGACTAAACACATAAAAATCCATTCAAAAACTTCAATATTAAGTTCACCAGATGTCCAAATGACCAACCTATAGAACAAAATACAAAAATCAATTAATATCATGTAACTTCTGTCCTGTTTTTCTATCAACATGGCATTTCAGCAACAGGGAAGAAAATACACTCAACAACTAAGGTTGTGCATCATTCAAAAAGGATTGAGATAATGGTCAGAAGTTACTTACATACATATCAAATAAAATTCAGAGCAAAACATTTACACATATAATATTTGTACATAATATAACTATATTTTAAAAAGATCAAATAAAGTGGCTGAAATAACACTGCAGTGCATCAAAATAACGGGGTGTCCAGTGAGATGCACACATTCGACCAGTGTAAATACAGCAACATTTGTTCACAGACAAGATCATTTGATTACTTAGTACTTAAAAACTTGCTATTGCATACTTCAATACTAAACAGAATGGCCGTTATGTTAACTTGTTGAAAATTACTGTAACATCTGAGGTTGTTACCCCTCCTACCAACCACCGGAGGGAGCCCTCTCCCAAATACTAACTCTGTACCGTTTCTTCTTTGGTGATTTCCTGTTTGAACTATATAAATACCATGCTGTTCCATTTTGACTCTGTGAAGTATTGCCAGTTTGCCCTGCCTTACCAAGTGTTTTGCCATTGCCATTGCCATTGCCATTGCCATTGCCATTGCCATTGCCATTGCCATTGCCATTGCCATTGCCGATTGTTCTCTTGTTATGACCATTGCCGATTGTTCTCTTGTTATGACCATTGCCTGTTTTCCTGTATTTACTGCCTTTGGGTACCCCTTTGTTTTGTTTGCCTTGTTGGACTATCTTTTTGGTTTATTGGATTATACCACCTGCTTAACAACTACCTCTATTTGCCTGCTGATTTGGATTGTTTGCTTGTGTACTTTAATAAACTTCCTGCACATGGATCCTAACACCGTCTCCATGGCCAGTTCGTTACAGAATACTTCGCCAAACATGGATCCAGCGGAAATTTCACAGTTCTAGGCCGCATTCACGCACCAGTGCGAGGTATTAAGGGGTTACCAAGACCAGCTGAACAACCTACGAGCTGCCACGAATGTTTTACACAATACATTCACTCACTGCCAGCTCCCCATGCTAAACCGGTAAGCTTTGCTCTACCTGATATGTTTGATGGTTCTGCTGAAAAATGCCGGAGTTTTTTACGACAATGCAAGGTATTTTTCTCAAATCAGCCTGAATCATTTGATCAAGACGCCAGGAAATGTTCTTTTTTGATGTCACTGCAAAGCTCTCTATTGGGCTGCCGCTGTTTGGGATAAAGATACTCAAATCCAGGTTTCATTTGATTACTTCGTTCAACAAATCCACAAAGTCTTCGAGTATCCAGCGGGTGGCCAAGATATCTCTGTTCAGCTACTTCATCTACGTCAGGGTCATCGATCAGCAGCGGATTATGCAGTTCTGTTCAGGACACTAGCGGCTCAGAGTGGGTGGAATGATGTCGCTCTGAAGACTGTTTTCCGCGAAGGGCTTAACCTGAAACTAAGGATGGAACTGACCTGCAAGGGTGAAGGTACAAATCTTTCTGAATACATAACTATGGCCATCAAGATTGATAACCTGCTTCAGAATGCTTCATGGCCTCAGTTTCGCTTCACTTCGAATTCTACAGTCTCAGTACAGGCCCAGGCATCCACTGTATCACCCGAACCCAAGCAAGTTGCATACAATCGTGTTTCAATGGAGGAACGCCAACTTCGAAGCAACGAAAACCTTTGCTTTTACTGTGGTTCAGCAAGTCATTTCAATGCTGCGTGTCTACACAAGAAATCAAGTTCCCCTGAGTCAAGGCAGCACGTGAGTACCATGAACATTATATCACCCATCTCACATAATTTTTTGTTGCCTGTAGAGGTTTCCATTGGTGATCATGCAAGATGTGTTACAGCATTCATGGATTCTGGGGCTGCTGTTAATCTCATTAATCAGGAGATTGTTCAAGAACTCATCATACCCACCATTGAATGCTTTCCTAAGATTAACATCACCACTGTTGACAACGCACCTATTGGTACTGGCATAACACAACAGACTGTTCCTATAACCATCAAGATTGGACTTTTTCCATGTAGAGAATATCTCACTATATGTCATCAACTCAGCCAAACATGCTTTTATCCTGGGTCATCCCTGGCTGGCCATCCACAACCCATCAATATCCTGGAACCAAGGTGAGCTCACACATTGGTCAAGATTCTGTCATAAATATTGTCTCCATGTTGCTGTTTCCAGGCCTTGCCTTATCACCAGTATTGAGAGTCCTGAATCACAGAAGAAGACCACGATTCCCAAGGAGTATGCAGAGTTCAGTGAAGTGTTTAGTAAGATTAAAGCTATACAACTTCCTCCTCCTCGTCCATGGGACTGTGCTATTGAACTTCTATCCAATACAGTTCCACGAGAAGCAAGGCCTATGCATTTTCACGCACAGAAACCCTTGCCATGGAGAATTACATTGAGGAAGCCCTTGCCTCCGGTTACATCCGACCCTGCACCTCCCCAGCTGCAGCAGGTTTCTTTTTTGTAGAGAAGAGGGATGGAGGTCTACGTCCCTGTATCAACTATCGAGGCCTGAACTCTGTCAACATAAAATATCCACCAGGCAAGCTTTACCTTTGTGCCTTTTTCTCCAGGAAGTTGAACTCCGCTGAACGTAACTATGATGTGGGGAATAAGGGATTACTTTCCATGAAAGCGGCACTCGAGGAATTGCTGAGGATTGCCATTGCTGATTGTTCTCTTATGACCACTGCCTGTTTTCCTGGATTTACTGCCTTTGGATACCCCTTTGTTTTGTTTGCCTTGTTGGACTGTCTTTTTGGTTTATTGGATTATACCGCCTGCTTAACAACTACCTCTATTTGCCTGCCGATTTGGATTGTTTGCTTGTGTACTTTAATAAACTTCCTGCACATGGATCCTAACACCGTCTCCATGGCCAGTTCATTACAGAATACTTCGCCAAACATGGATCCAGCGGAAGTTTCACAGCTCTAGGCCGCATTCACGCACCAGTGCGAGGTATTAAGGGGTTACCAAGACCAGCTGAACAACCTACGAGCTGCCAACGAATGTTTTACACAATACATTCACTCACTGCAGATCTTCATTGTCAAATGAATGCTTAAAAAATAATGAAAACTGCTGAAATATGTTTTGTGCAATTTTGGTGCTCACCTGGTTCAAGTCGAAAAGAGGTCGCTTTGCTTCTGCTCCTCTCAAGGCTGAGGTGACGAGGAGTCGAGTGCATGCTCAGCGTTCAGAGGTTGCCAAGTGCATTCTATACAGTTCTACTTTATACGATTGTATAAGTAAATGCAATGCAGAGAAGACATCTCCTGGGTTTCGTCTTTTTGATAATAGATCATTGAATGATACCACTAATTTCCCATCTAAATTGTGCATGTACAGGTTTGAGATTGGGCCAGATCTCATGCAATTTAACAGTAAATTAATTTTAATTTAAAATTAAAAAAAATTCCTAAAGAATAAAGCTACAGTAACCTACTGTAAACAGTTTGTACAGTAAGGCACGGTGGAAAATACAGCAATAATACTGTAAACAGCATCTACAATAAGTTGCAGTTGGAAATGCAGCAATAATACTGTCAAAACAACAAATCATTTACAGTGTAATTATTCTCTGAAAGATTAGTTGAAACTGCCATCAATTATTAACATGCACACCCTGCATAAATGATACTAAGAGTTAAGAAAACTCTTAAGCTCTAAAACAAAGCTTGCATTTAAAATATATGTTTAGTGCATACTTTTAGAATACATGTTTTACAGGACTGAATTGTGAAAAAGAGGGTGAGTAAAAACTTATTAAAAATGAATTAGTGTGACATAATAGTGATTAGATCAGTGACCGTAAGAGACTAGCAAAGTGATTATAAAAGGGATGGATTGAGGCAAAGAGGACCAAATCAACCATCAACATTCATTCTGCTAGCGAAGATACAGTTTGTTTGAAGATGTGGGGGTTAACGTGCTTCACTTTGGTCCTGCTCCTATGTATTACAGGTAAGGTCTTAGTCTCATGATTTCTGGGGTAGAAAATTGTATGTAAATGATCTTCTCTACTCTAAAAGTTTTAACCATAGTACCCATGGTTCTGTGTCTTGTGTGATCATTAAAATGTATTTTGTTGGAGTGTCATGCAGCTGTTTAAAATCACATTTTTACCATGAGGCTGAATGATGTATCATCACACTGTCTTCCTTTGAGTTTGAAGCTTCTCTGAAAAATTCACAAGCTGCACTGTGTGACCTTTTCATTATATGGTAGTAACAGTACTTAATCTAAGTGCAACATTTAATAAAGTTCCAAATATAAGTTCGGAATGAGCTTGTTCATATAATTCTGTCACTCATATCTCAAGAATAAATTAGCAGCTGCTTACCTAACTCCAGTAACAATTCTTCCAGCATCCTTCTTCCTCCTTATCCCCACCTTTATGTCTTAACACCGATATAAATAATCATTTTCTATTTATTTACTGTATAATTCTTGCTTAGCGCTCGACCCAAGTTCATTGGTCTGTGAAATTAAAGGAAAATTGACAGAAAAAACTCTTAATAGTTTTTTATTTAACTACAAAACAGAACTTACAATTTTTAAACGTATGTAGATTTATATATCACAAAAATTATTTTATTTTATTTTTTTACTAATGTGTACTATGTTTCTTCCATTGCAGGTTCACTTTCTCAGTTGAATGGTAAGAGTCCTTCTCATTCTTTAAATATTGATTTAAAGTCACATAGTTTGTCTGTAGAAATGCTTACGTAAACAATCTCTCACACCTTCTTTCTCGCAGTTTGTGGACGTGCCCCTTTAAACTCCCGTATTGTGGGTGGTGTAGATGCCCCTGAGGGGGCATGGCCGTGGCAGGTCAGTCTGCAGAGCTCCACCTATGGAGGTCATTTTTGCGGAGGATCCCTTATCAACAGTGAATGGGTGATGACGGCAGCTCACTGTATGCCTGGGTAAAAACCACTTTAACACACATATGTACAGATTTTGTTTTGATTGGTCAGAAGTTCTTGTTATACTGTTGTTGTTGTTGTTTTCTCAATCTCACTTTGTCGTCCTGTATTTAGTGTCAGCACATCCAATCTGCTAGTGTACTTAGGAAAGAGGACACTGCAGGGAGTTAATACATATGAAATCAAAAGAAATGTTGCCAAATTCATCGTTCACCCCTCCTACAACAGCAACACAAATGACAATGACATCGCTCTGCTGCACCTATCCTCCCCAGTCACCTTTAATGACTACATTAGACCCGTGTGTCTGGCAGCCCAGAACAGCAGCTTCCCTTCTGGCACCAGCAGCTGGATCACAGGCTGGGGAGATGTTGCATCTGGAGGTACACACACTCATTCTTTCACATAAATACGTCTACTCTGAACATCACAAATTGATGATTAAGTGCGTATTTGTGTATGTTTACTTGCATAGTGAGCTTATCTGCTCCTGGGACTCTGCAGGAGACTATGGTTCCAGTAGTGGGTAATTCTCAATGTAATAATCTTCTTGGTGCTGGATCTGTCACCAACAACATGATATGTGCTGGTTTACTGCAGGGAGGCAAAGACACCTGTCAGGTACAACAACCAGATAATTATTATTAATCTAATAATAAAGTGTGCACACTTTACAGTAATATATATTTACAAACAAACATCTATATTGCCTTTTTAAATATGTATGTGTATTTTCCATTTACTTTCAGCCCAAGTTCAATGTGAAATGACAGTCCTGTAAACAAAAACTATTTTCTCTGACTCACTTACTCTTTCTTTAGGGGGACTCTGGAGGGCCAATGGTGAGCCAGTATTGTTCAGTGTGGGTTCAGTCTGGTATCACCAGCTGGGGTTATGGTTGTGCTGACCCCAACACACCTGGTGTGTACACACGCGTGTCACAGTACCAGAGCTGGATCATGAACTCCATCAACCAGAACCTTCCAGGATTCATCACATTCAGCCCTACAAGCTCATGCCAACCTGCTTCTACTACATCACCTGCTACAACTACCACATCTGCTTCAACTACGGCTCCTACTACAACTACCTTACCACCTCCACCCTTTGAATGTATCTCTCTCACACAACTACACACACATACACATTTATGCTACCTTAACAACACACACTTCTTTTTAAAATTTTGTTTGTGTGTTTTTGTAGCCTCAAACTCCTGTCGTGGCAGATGTGGTAAGATGGCTGACATCCACAACCGCTGCAATTGCAATATTCGTTGCCGCATTAACTGCTGCAGAGATTATAAAAAGCAGTGCTTTTGAGTGAGTCCAAACACACACACAAATAAAGACACAGCTGTTTATGGTGTTCATGGTTGTGACAAAATTCAGTTCAGTAAACTGGTCCAACAATATCTTACAAGACCAGAAGTTCTTTAATTCTGACTTTTACTTATTGATTCTTTGGTCTGATTGTTTTTTATGTCTCTACAGATTAGTAATAACTCTTGGTCTGCACAGGCTTCTAAACACCTTCTCACCTGCCCACAGACATTTCTCATCAGTTCATTTCTACATAAATGTGTCCAGTTTGTTTATAAATTCCGCCCAACATATTATACACCAAGTACAGCTCTTACAGCAAAATATTTCTTTAAATCAGCACAGAATAACTCAAATTTAATTACTGTATATGTAAACCACAAAGCTAACAAAATGATATGTAATTTGTTTCTTATATGCAATTAGAATTATATATCTCACACCATGCTGGTTTGATTAAGTTGCAGTGTGTAAAGAAGGCTTTTATCAAACTAAATAAATACTTAGCATTATCTAGCTTCTAAGGTGTTTTGTCTTAATCAACAACACCAGTGTGGGGTGTTTTCACATCTAAAAAGGTATTTAAACTGCTGTGCCATCGCGGGTCAAACCACATGCTTGTGGATCATCAAAGTCCCTTTCAAGGCCACAAAGGCGGCCATCTTGGGAATGTTCCTGGGCAGCTATGAATACAAGTGGCATGAAAATACTTGAATGGGGAAAGGCCGAAATCTCCAAATCCATTGGTCAAGATTATGATATTCATCAAATTTGTCAAAGATTATGATATTCATTCAAATCACATAGGCCTTTTTCATATCAGCAGTAAAATCTGACATCAATGGTATCATAAATTGTGCTTCTTTAGCTCAGATGATGCTAAAAAAAACATCAGGCTGGTCCTGTATTAGCATATGCGTTCTCGAGTTGACTGACAGGCAATGTCTGTATCTAAAAGGTGATTGGCTCTTTTACTTGTAAGGTGGGACTTCACTTTCTACATCCATCACATTGGGTGTTCCAATTTCTCCCATTCATTTTAATACAAGTGCTCTGACTCAGGACTAAATAGTCTCTGGTATCACTAGGGCGATGTCGTACAAAGGATAAAGTTATTACAATCCAAATAACAATAATACACTAAGATGGTTTTGAATTGGCTTATAAAATTGGAATGCATTAAAACACAGGGTACACTTAATTTTTATTAGCCTGTCACATTTTTCCTGACAAAATCTCCATAGGATTGACCACACTATATTACTTCATCCATTTCATTAACAGAATCTTAAATCTAAATGGGTTTCTCCAGGAGTTGGAAGCCCAGATGAATTGATGGTCAACTCCTCAACTGAGGTTTTCAAAAATATTGAATGTGTTTACATTCTTGACAAACCACAAAAATAAAACCTATTGCAAAAATAAATACAAATGGGGGAAGATGGGGAAAGACGCATGTTGACATTTCATCTGAATATTGGTATTTGTGAGAGTCATCCCAACAGAACAGTTTTGAGGTAGATTGATCTAATTTTCTGATATTTGAAAATAGTAAACTGTGTCTTTATACTACGTTGAATATGAAATGTTTGTATGTATATTTGTTCATGGTGGACTTAAAGCTGAAGTATGTAACTTTTTTTTGTGTAAAAATACTTTCTTCTATCCCATCTTAATATGCAGAGAAAACTATTAGCAAGCCATTCATAGGTTAATATTCTCGAAAACTGTAAGCACTGTGTTTCTGTAAGTGGACCCTTCAGAATGGGGCAAAAGGCCTCTGGGGCATCGTGCCCCCAAATAGTAGGTTGCTAGAAAATGTTAAAGTGTGTGTGTGTGTGTGTGTGTGTGTGTGTGTGTGTGTGTGTGTGTGTGTGTGTACAGGTTTGGGTGGTTTATGAGGACATTTTTTTAGATTACAAACTAGTAATTACAAAGGTATTATGCAATAAATATGGTTTATGAGGACATTTCTAGTGTCCCTATAATTCAAATCGTTTAAAAAACATACTAAACTATGTTTTTTTGAAAATGTACAAATGCAGAAAGTTTTTTGTGAGGGTTAGGGGATAGAATCTATAGTTCGTACAGTATAAAAATCATTATGTCTATGAAGAGTCCTCATAAGGAGAGCCGCACCAACATCAACATTTCTTTTGATTTCATATGTATTAACTCCCTGCAGTGTCCTCTTTCCTAAGTACACTAGCAGATTGGATGTGCTGACACTAAATACAGGATGACAAAGTGAGATTGACAAAATAACAACAATAGTATAACAAGAACATCTGACCAATCAAAACAAAATTTGTGCATATGTGTGTTAAAGTGGTTTTAACCCAGGCATACAGTGAGCTGCCGTCATCACCCATTCACTGTTGATCAGGGATCCTCCACAAAAATGACCTCCATAGGTGGAGCTCTGCAGACTGACCTGCCACGGCCATGCCCCCTCAGGGGCATCTACACCACCCACAGTATGAGAGTTTAAAGGGGCACGTCCACAGACTGAGAGAAAAAAAGACCAAGAGATTATTTACATAAGCATTTCTACAGACAAACTATGTGACTTCAGATCAACATTTCAAGAATGAGAGGGACTTGAAATATACACATTAGAAGTAATAAATAAATAAATAATCTTTGTGATACATAAATATACACATACATATAAAAATGTTAAAAAAAATGTAGTTAAAAAAATATATATATTTAGAGCTCTTTTTCTTCCCTTTAATTTCACAGACCACTGAACTGGGGTCGAGCGCTAAGCAAGAATTATACAGTAAATAAATAGAAAATGATTATTTATATCGGTGTTAAGACATAAAGGTGGGGATAAGGAGGAAGAAGGATGCTGGAAGAATTGTTACTGGAGTTAGGTAAGCAGCTGCTAATTTATTCTTGAGATATGAGTGACAGAATTATATGAACAAGCTCATTCCGAACTTATATTTGGAACTTTATTAAATGTTGCACTTAGATTAAGTTCTGTTACTACCATATAATGAAAAGGTCACACAGTGCAGCTTGTGAATTTTTCAGAGAAGCTTCAAACTCAAAGGAAGACAGTGTGATGATACATCATTCAGCCTCATGGTAAAAATGTGATTTTAAACAGCTGCATGACACTCCAACAAAATACATTTTAATGATCACGCAAGACACAGAACCATGGGTACTATGGTTAAAACTTTTAGAGTAGAGAAGATCATTTACATACAATTTTCTACCCCAGAAATCATGAGACTAAGACCTTACCTGTAATACATAGGAGCAGGACCAAAGTGAAGCACGTTAACCCCCACATCTTCAAACAAACTGTATCTTCGCTAGCAGAATGAATGTTGATGGTTGATTTGGTCCTCTTTGCCTCAATCCATCCCTTTTATAATCACTTTGCTAGTTTCTTACTGTCACTGATCTAATCACTATTATGTCACACTAATTCATTTTTAATGATAAGTTTTTACTCCTCGCCCTCTTTTTCACAATTCGGTCCTCTAAAACATGTATTCTATAAGTATGCATTAAACATTTAGAGCTTAAGTGTTTTCTTAACCCTTAGTATCATTTGTGCAGGGTGTGCATAATTGATTGCCGTTTCAGCTAATCTTTCTGAGAAAAATGATTCACTATCATTAGGATCTTGGTAAAATCAAAGATTATTTTTGTGTGACTCATTTTGCATCAGATAAATATCCTAGAGGAACAAGTTTTATTTGACATATTTGTTTCAAAATTTCTGGAACAAATGGCAAAATATATCAATATTTTTTTTGCTTTTGATGTCACACATGATAAGATAGAAACACTTCTCACTTCCACCATCTTTACAAGACATTTCAAGCGCACATAGCACCTAGTTAAGTTGGGCTGTGTTTTTTTTATTTGTTATTTTTTATTGTTAATGCAGAGTTTCACAGTGAGATACAGTGTGCTAAGTTGGCATTACAGTTTAGATCATTTGCCCCATAGTGTTCTTTTTTTTTTCTCACTGTAAAAAATTCAACTTACATTTTGTCAGACAAACTCAATTTTAAAAGTTGATTGAACTATCTAATGTAGAAAAAGTTGCGATTACTTAAAAAAGTTATAAGGTTAACTTTTATGCCATTCAGTATGGCCAACTTAAAATTCTAAATAGTGAGAACATACAATGTAAAGTTTGGATTTGAAGGTAGAACTTATAGGCTTTTGAGCATGTTTAGTTTGTTCACTGAGGAAGCTAGTTGTTCCCCTTGCTTATAATTGTCACTAGTATGCTATCACAGCTAGTTTGGCTTGATTTGACAAGGACTATTTTGTTAGTTAATATAATCAGTTTATGGTATGTAAATATTGTTGAGTAATATTTTTGTCTGGATGTTTGATCGCTCTATTTGCCTTAGATGACAAGATAATGCACAATAGCTGCATAGGATTCTCCAGTTATTGGATTTCCTGTGGAAACCTTTTAGTAAAAATTTGACTGCTGTAAGTCTATTAAAGCCAGGCATCTTAATGATCTTCTCCAGTCATGAACATCCATTAAAGTCATGGAAAGGTCTTAAACAATTAATGTCTCAAAAGATGTGAGAACCCTGACAGGCTAAGTACTATACATTTCATGTTGTTTTATCTGCAACTCAGCATGCCCACTGGAAAGCAATTTGTCTGGAGGCAATAACCATAATCCCTTGCGCTTGAATTTATTTATATGTGTTTGGCCAAGGCATAGTTACACATGAGGACTGTTGTTTAGAATTGATAGATGGTTTTTGCTTTATTTAGTGATTTTTACTGATGTCTTGCTGTTAAAAGCTGTTTTGTTTGAAGTCACCATCAGGGTGATTATGTGTTCGCTTTGGTGAAGTTCTTCAGTTTTTAAATTGACTTAACTTTTTGTACGATTTAGTGGTGGTCACTTACACTATCAGCCCAACTAATTGATAGGTTAGTGGGTCTGACTCATAATCTTTAGTGGAAATAGAAGTCTGGGCAACAAAAAATAATTAGTTCTAAACACTATTTTCTACACCTGGAAACACTTTATTTTTGCTCAGCTAACAAACTTGGGTATTCGTGTAGAAATCACTTTTATTCCTGAGTTTGTTGAACTTAATTTATCTTGTTTGACCATAAGTTGAGAAAAATCAAAGTTGTTTTCTTTAATTTTTTAAGTTTTCTCTACTTCTAATTTTTTGTTACAGTGTACTTTTTTATGTATGGTCATTTATTTCCTTTTCAGTTCTGGGTTTCTGGTGTGTATGAAGACGAAACTTTATGTTGGAATGCAAGTTGTTGCAACACTCACTGAAACACTTGCTCTGTGTGACACTTTTACAATGACATTGTAAAAATTTTGAAAGCTCCCAATTAAAACCAGACACTAGTGCTGTTCTTGCCTTTTGTTTACTGTTTTCCTCATGCTAACTGAACAATATACTTATGCTTTGAAAATGCTCTTATTTTGTGAATTTATTTAAAATACATCTATTGAACTTAATTACATTTATTTACATTTGTTTTTTTTTTGTTTTTTTTTTTTTTTGGTAACTGGTGGCTTTGAGAGCTATCTGGGACAAAGGTATTCATTTTGATAGGCCCAAACCTGTCTGGCACCCATATTTTAATGACAATTATTAATTTAAATTTAGTACAGGGGCTGCCACCATTACCAAATAATCACCTTACATTCTTTGACCTGTTGCTCTGTAACCTATTATTATATCTGATAATGAATCAACAATCTACCAACAATCAAGCAGATCAACAATCTACAACAATCTACTTGTAAATTTATATTTTGGATCAGTTAATAATTAGTTTGTTAAAAAATGCTGAATACAAAATGGGTATTTGATCAGTTTTGTCTCTGTGCACTTGTTTAAATACTACTGAGCATGTGGTGTTGTTTTTGTGTGCTTTTCCATTACATCTGATTCAAGGGATCCTGTATGTTCTCCAAACAATAAAAGCAAAGAAGACTCGTCTAATTTAATGTGAACCAACATAAAGACAGACAGAAAGAAAGAAAGGCAAATACCACACCAGAATGTAATTTCCATTACAGCTCTGGAATACCATTTGATTTTTGCACTCTAGATTTCAAAGGTAAGCTACGAGTAATAAAGAATTTCTCTCACTGTTACACTTGTGTATGTGGTGTAGTGACAAAAACATGAAGCTGAACAGAAGGATGCAGGGAGTCATAAGACATGGAAATAGAATCACATCATTATCTATAAATAAATTTACTCAAAAATAGGAATAATCAATATTCTGTGTAAATGTGAGTTGTGTATTTCAACAAGCTGCAGAGTCCTCGCCGCGTGAATGAGGCTGTGTGTGGTTCTGGTTTTTGTTGTTTGCAATGAAGTCTATAATTTCTAGTGTAAAATGATCTATTTTCCTTGATTGCATTTTTTAAATATAAGATTTCATTTATGTTGTTTATATTTATTCATTGTACATTTTACATTATTGTGTTTTCTATGACTCTTATTTTGAGGCCGAACATGTAGTGATGTCATACACATTAGAAAAAGATGGGGGAAGATGACCCCTTAAGAACAATGGGCCTCTTTCATTAATAATTGCATGGATTTTTCGCACATATACGCACAGGAAAAGTTTTCACAAAAAATTTTCTCCTGATTCACAACAGGTTCAAATCACATGAATTTGTTCTATACTTGTTCTTATGTCAATGAATCCAGACTATTCTAAATGAAGAAGTGCATGCCCAGATTTAGTAATTTGCATAAAACATGCCCAAATCATCTCCATATAAGGGCTTTCACTACTGCACCTGTGCAGTTTCAAATGTGAAGAAAAAGATGCCAAAGAAGCAAAAGGTCAAAAAACATACACATAAGATACACACTATAAAACAGCACAGTACAACATTACAATTTAGAATGATTTTAGCCATGTACGTATGTGTGGTTGTTCCTACATTTTTTTCATTATGTAGATTAAATTTTTGTGCGAAAATTATTTAAGACGGCCCGGCCACACCCTCCTTGTTACACTCCTCCCCCACCCGATTCAGGCCAAGGCGACACCGGTCTGACTAACCCCCGCCCCCCCAACTCTGGAGGGGAGACGCTGCCCTTCCGGCCGTTCTGTCAGCCGGTGATCCACCCCGCCTCCTGTGAACCTAGGGGAGAGACGATGGGAGGCATGGGGAGAAGGAAAAAGTGAGCAGAGACACAGAGAGAGAGAGAGAAGAGAGAGAGAAGAACTTGCTTGCTGGCTCCCGGACACGCTGTCGCCCGGTCCTCAACCGCTCCTCCCCCCTCTGGCAGATGCCAGCTCGCTCCTCCCTCGGCGGATGCCAGCGAGTCCTCCAGCCCCTGGCAGATGGAACCACTCCTCCACATCTTCAGCAGATGGCAGCGGTTCCTCCGGCTCTCGGCGGCCGGCAGCGACCCCTCCGTCCCCAGGCAGACGGCCGTGGCTGCTCCCCTGGTGGATGCCAGCGGAGAGGACTCCACGACAGCGCATCCCTCCTCCCTCCCGAGTTTCGGCACCACTGTAAAAGTATAAGGATGGGCAAGGAGGAGGCGGGAACCAGCTGAACAGTAAACATAAGTTTAATGTTCAAACTTAAAACAACATAAACACAGACACACATGCAACACGGCCGCATGTGTCACTCTCTCTCTCTAACTGGTGTCTCCGGCTCTCCTTTATCTCGCTCTCCCGCTGATCAGCTGATTCAGTGCCGGCAGTGCACCATCACGGCCCGGCCACGCCCTCCTTGTCACAGACCCGATCAGAAAAGACCTACAATCCATTTTTTGGTCCTGCACCAACCGAGCAACTGCCTTTGAGATGAACAGGAATAAACACCATTTAGGTGTGAAATCGTCCCCTGCACAAGACCTTACAAGCTAGATGATGCCAAGTATTTATTTAGGTTGATAGAAGCCATCTTCAAACATTGCAACACAATCAACCCGTTATGTGGGTTATATCGCATGTAATAAACAATTAAAATATTTTGGATATTTTGTGTATTATAAGATAACAACAAATGTAACTTAACATAAAACATGAATTTGAAATGCATTATTAGTCCGAACTTTCTTAATGAATGAGAATGTGCTAATTTAAAGCTTTGTGTGTCTGCGTGTACAAGCTGCACTTGATGTACATGCAAATGTTGGGCAGAATGTATAAACAAATTGGACATATTTATGTAGAACTGAACTGATGGGAAATATCTGTGTGCAGGTGAAAAGGTGTTTAGAAGCTTATTTATATTTCTAGAGGAAGCCATTTAATTTAGCTAATAGTACAAATTATTTGTTGAATGATTTAGATAACTAAATAAATTGGCGAGGGTAAAGACTCACAGATTCCCAGCACAATATATTCATTTGGATATTCCTCTTACACTTCCCTACAGGTGAGTGGGTGAGCGAGCGAGCACTTTGGGTTTCCTGTTCCTCTTGTTCCTGTTTCCTTTCCTTATTGGTTTCAGGTGATTTCTGTTTGTTCTTCAATATATAGGCCCATGCAACATTTATTTGTTTACTCAAAAACAACAAGACAAAAGACGTACACCAAAAGCCACCAAACCTGTTACATTGTCCCAAACCCATATTTCATGAATTATGAAAACTATCATGTTCTTAACAAAGAGTAAAATAAACATAAAGCATTTATTGTGTGAAAATGATTGGTCAGTTTTTCAAAAACTCTTTTACAACACAATTAACAATTTTGCCCCTAATAAAGTTTTTTTTAATTTATTTATTTTATCTACAGTGTGATCTAAAAAGAAATAAAAGAAAAATTGAAGTAAATCTCACTTGGGAACCAAATAATTTGATAGTGAGTCATTTCCAAGCTTTTTAATTTACTACAATTATGCCAAAAGTGAGAAAATGTTTATTTGTGTGTAGCCTTAGCTAGAGAGAGGAGCCTGGAACTTTAAAAAGGGTATTGCAGCAAAAAAAAAAAAAAAAAAAAAAAAAAAAACAGGGTGCCACTTTGTCATTGTATAGTTAATAGTTAATTATGTTCATATCAATCTCCACTTTCACTTTCACATTCTTATTCTTTTGTTTTTGGCAATTCACATTCTTCTGCCACCTACTGGGCAGGGAGGAGAATTTACAGTAAAAAAAAAAAAAGGACTTAAATATTGATCAGTTTCTTACCCACATTTATCATATCTCTTCTGAAGATATAGATTTAACCACTGGAGTCTTATAGATTACTTTAATGCAGCCCTTATGTGCTTTTTGGAGCTTCAAAATTTTGGTACACATTCACTTGCATCGAAAGGACCTACAGAGCTGAAATATTCCTCTAAAAATCTTCATTTGTGTTCAGCAGAAGAAAGAAAGTCATAAACATTTGGGATGGCATGAGGGTGAGTAAATTATGAGAGAATTTTCATTTTTCGATGAACTATCCCTTAAATACGTGGTAAATAAAACACTTGAATAATCATGTTACAATATATAAATAAAGGCTTGATGATAAACAAATCGTGCAATATCTTAGTAAAATTGCAATATTGCAATCAAATAAAACATTAACGTGAATATAGCATGTAACAGCTCTGCTATCATTCCCGCCCTGAGACTTCTGCCCTGTAGCTTCTGCCCTGAGACTGCTGGCGCTGTGGGGCTGCAGCTGGATTCTACTGGGCAAATCTCTGACGCCCTCATCCGGGACTCTACCACTCTCCAACATGGCGGCGTCAGGTGAGAATAATGCGCTCTCGCGCTCTGCCTTCATTTGTACGCTTCTTTGCGAAACAGCTCAAAACAAGTTGTAAAACACTCTTGCGCTCAACCTTAACGATTGTCGCATTTACGACGGACTATTTTCAAAAATTTATCTGCTAAATATATTGGGTAAACACATTAAAAGCAGGAAGGATTAGCTGGACGGTGAATGCGTTGTGCTCAAATGAATTAGCCGGTTTGCTAGCTATCAAATTATGTGGCTCTTCTGTTTTGTTCCGAGTTTTAAGACGGGGCGGACTTTCGTTAACGGGGCTTCGAGTGAATAAGTATATTCGATAACTCATACGGTTAATGTACGAGACGTTTTGGTGTTATCGTAAATATTAGTACATGAAGTTCAGGGCAGCGCAACTAACCCGTGCTTGATACGCATGCGCAGTATGATCTAGAGGAGGGCTGGTGGAACACCACGTGTGTGGACATGAAAGTGGATCAGGCATTCTCGAAAGCCTTTGAAAGAACGAGAGCAATATTTCTAGCTTGTATAACTAAGTATCTGCGTTTCAAAAAGATTATTTATCGTGATTAACCTACTAAGAAAGATAAACAGTGAAACCAGCATGGTAGTCCAGCCTGGTCAAATCAGTTGGCTGGTTTTAGAGGGGTTTGGGGGACTAGTTTTAGCTTGGGGGTTTTCTTCAGCTAGTCAAGTATTATAAATGCATAGTGTCATCAACGCCCCTTTTGCACACCAGGTGACATTTTTCACCCCCGTCTGTAGTTGTTTATGCATCCAGTGGTGTCAAAGGCAAGCTGTTAGTAACTTTCTGGGTGTTATGAAATCTAATAATGGAGGGTGATGAGAGGCCTTTCCTCTACACTCAGTGTATTTGAATTCAAGGGCGTAGATTTGGCTTGTACTTGCTTGTTTTGATTATTGGGGGTTACCTACCCCCTATCCCCCCCGAATCTACACCCCTGGATGAATTTCATGTGCGATATCATTTGCCCTACTCTCAAAACAAACAGACTGTACATGGTCGATAAACAAATTGTTGATCAAGTTTTTAAGACGACTCTTGAATAACCATATCGATTTTTGCACAGTCATACTGGATGCGACTTTTACAGAGTGGGAACATTAAAACAGTCACACATCATGCATTTTATATTTATTATATACTTTAGCTAAGAAGAATAAGAAGAAGGGAAAGACCCTGACCTTGAATGACTTCCTTGCGAATGATAGCAGTAGCAATGCACCCCCCAGTTACCCCACTGCAAAGGCCACCAGCTGGGCAGATGAAACTGATGACTTGGATGGAGATGGTGAGTAAGAGGACAAAATGCGATGTTCGGTGTTGCACTATTGCCGATTGTATACCTGGTATTAACATCTCAGGTGAGCCAATCATAAGTGGACGGGTGTAAATGTGATCCAAAGCATTTTGTGATGCATTATTCTGATGTGGTAAGGTAAACAAGTTGCTACATCATATTTATAATGTCATCCAGGTGTAAACAGAGCCTATCAGAGCAGACCTGTTAAGCTTTAAGCTGCCATAATGGACACGTCTCTGAAAGTTAAAGTACATTCTTTAAGTGCACATATTTGTAGTATAAATAAATTCACATTACATGACATACTACATCAGGGAATGTGGGCGTTGTCCTGTGACGCACATGTTCTTGGACCTATGACATACAGTAATGTGCAAAAGTTTAGGCAGTTGTGAAAAACATAGACTGAGTATGTTTTTAAAAATAATGGCATTAATAATTTTTTTTTAGGCGGCTGTGGCTCAGGTGGTAGAGCGGGTTGGCCACTAATCGCAGAGTTAGCGGTTCGATTCCCGGCCCACATGACTCCACATGCCGAAGTGTCCTTGGGCAAGACACTGAACCCCAAGTTGCTCCCAATGGCAGGCTAGCGCCTTGCATGGCAGCTCTGCCAACATTGGTGTGTGAGTGTGTGTGTGATTGGGTGAATGAGACACAGTGTAAAGCGCTTTGGAACCGCTAAGGTTAAAAAAGGCACCATATAAATGCAGACCATTTACCATTCTTTTTTTTTTATCAATTAATTTCATACAAAGTGCAGTAAACCTAAAAATAAAAAAAAATATTTGAAAAATTGAAATAGTCGATTCAGGTTTTTTGAAGATGTATGCTTTAAAAATAAAATTTTTGGTATCGAAAGCGCTTACACTTGAAAAGAGCCACTTTTTTTTTTTTTTTTTTTTTTACTGAGCTCCTCTGGCCTTACAGCATTACACTTCAGATTCTCAGTGGATACAGTAGGTCATCTGGGTATTGTTGGCATACTGTATTATGAATCCTGCATATTCGGACATCCTCCGCAATTGACGTATTTCATAAAAGACAGATCTCAGATTTTTTTATTTGTATGCCAAGCAAATATAGTCCCTAAAAATAAATGGTTGTCCAGCCTGCTTTCGCATTCTGTCTTCTACATCTCTTGTTCTTTCTCACTTCTGTAGTTTCGACCTCCTGGCATACTGTGGAGGATGCGTATCGAGCTCCTCCTGTTGACCGCTCTATACTGCCAACTGCACCCCGTGCAGCGCGGGAGCCAAACATCGACCGCTCTCGGTTACCACGTGGCCCACCATACACAGCCTTCCTTGGTAACCTACCGTACGATGTCAGCGAGGATTCTATCAAAGATTTCTTCAGGGGACTTGCGGTCAGTTGTGGTTTCTTTTTTTTAATAAATAGATATGTGGATAACAGGGTTGTGCACCATTTAGAATTTAATTAAGAATGCCTTTTAAATTCCAATTCAATTCACTTAATTTGCAAACAGTATGCAGAATTGTAATTGTAAGTTCAATTTAAGGAATACAATTCTAAGAGCAAGAGTGTAGTTTTTAATAATATATGTGTTTTTTTGTATAAATTACCATAAACATGTTATACAAACAAATAGGGTATTGGCAGAAACATTAGATGGCATTAAACAATGTTTGAAATGCCACCTATTGGAATTTGTACTTTATAAAAAATAAAAAAAAATCCATTTATATACATTTTCAATTTATGGTGGACAAGAACTTCATTTCCCAGAATGCTCTAATCTATCCTGAAGTCTTAAAAGCATTTGATGGCAAACATCAATATATAATCAATAGATTCAAATGTTCATGTCAATATTTTTTTAAGTTTTCTGTGATCAGTGTGGTTGTGTGGGGCCATTCATACTGAATGCATTTTTGCATCTTTCTGCACAGTTTTTCTGTGTAAACTAGGGATGTGCTGAATGACTAATTCCACTGACATTTAAATGGAAATTTTGAAGTCGACTAGTCTAAAAAGAAACCAACCATCAGAAAAACAAAAAAAAATGTATGCGATCCATTTAAAATATTTAATCTTTTCCAAATCCGAAGCTAAATTCCACTGAAAAGGGGCTTTTATCTGCAACGTGTTTGCCTTGCATTATGATCATTGTACATTAAATATAGAACAAGACACGCATTCACTGAATCAACATTAGCGAATATTTAACAGACATATTTATTGAAAACAATTGAATGAATAGTGCAGGACCAATAGAGCAACCCAGCCTATTCTAAACAGAATTCACCACGTAAAAGTTAAATAACTTATTAAAACAGTCAGGATATTGTATAAAATAATTAACTGGTAGACTAAGCCAAATCTACGAGAGAGAAAAAAATGCGCTGAAAAGTTGCACGTATTTCACGACGTGCAGTCGTGCATTAGCCATTGATCTAATAAGACAGCTGTTCAGTAAAGAAAGTTAACCAATAACAGCTGTGATGTAAAAGAAAAAAAGGTAACCATACGATACAAAAGAATAGGCCTGTGAAGTGGCCTACAAAAAACCTAATGTATTCTAAACATGAAGTGCACACAGAATAAAAGATAGTTTAACCTGTTAAACAGTCGGCACCTCGTTGAAAATAAATAGTAATTTTTTAGGCTACTTAAAAGCATACATTTTTTGATGAGCAAAATTAACATGTCGACATGGTCCAGTGAAAGACAGAACTTGACTCACCTGAGGCGGCTATCCTGTGCTTGAAAAAGTCTGCACAGCGGAAAAATAACGTACAAGCATGCACAGATGTAAAGAAGACTCAAATGTGAAAACATCCTTAGGGACTTTCAAACATTTGGAAATCTGATTCCCGCACCATAACTACTTTGCTGGGTTTGCTTGTCTAGCAAGAGGACATTTTCCTGCACGTGCCGCGAGTGAGAGAGGGAAGAAGCACGTGCAGCCTGAGGTGAAATGAAACTTTGTATCTGTTCCAGATATCCTCTTTTTAAAATAATATTTGTATTATTCTATTTTAAATATGTGACATTAATATGACAGTAATTTTAGTGCAACCTCTGTAAAAATATAAAGCCAAACGTAAATGTGTAAAAATGATGATCAGTTTAATGGGGTGGTTGATTACCACCTAAATTAATTTAGACTTGTCCCTCCTTTTCTTAAAAAGTCAAAGTCCCTTTCAAGGCAATTCAGTCCACTTAGTGGCCATCTTTGGAATGCTCCTGCGCAGGCTGGGCAGTTGTTTTCAATGTAAACAAGCAGCATGAAAGTACAGCTCCTAACTACTTGAATGGGGAAGGACCGAAATATCCTAAACAGTTGGTCAAGATTACAATCAAAGATAATTTTTCAAATGAGCAGTTAGGGCTGGGCGATTAGGTATGATGTAATGATGAATTACGATGTAATCGGATATCGACGATGTCTTGCAAATCTCCCGTTGCCGTTTTTGACACTCATTGACAGACAATGATCGACAGTATCGGGAAATTGTAAAACCATGGATCTGGGAAGTCGCCAGATATATTAAACAGTAGCCCAGGGTGTGAAATTTGCACCTGCTGTCTGCCAAATGGGACTAGGCTGAATCCAGCTCCTTATTCGCAAGCTCCTCGTCCATATGTAGGTATTTCATGAGCGGGAAAGTTTACTCATCTACCGGCAACAATGGTTGATCTACGTTTACAAGACAAGAAATGCTGTTAAACACAAAGAAACGCGCTTGAAGAAACACTTTATTATATTTTTAAGAACAGATAAAAGAAAAGCTGTCAATGCCCGTGTCTGATGCGTTGTTTGTTCAGAGGCATGCAGCGGTAGTGTATCTCGTGGAACACATGCATGTAAAGAGTTATCACTCTTTGTTCTCCGTTTCAGTCATCTGAAAACTGTTTGCAAGAATAGTGTTGTGTATGAGAATGACCCAAAATCATCTCAGGAGGCGCTCGAGTTTTAGTTCACTTAATTTCCACGGAGAAGTTCGCGATTAACATTGTGAAGGCAACTCTGCTCAAATATATCTTTGTATTAAAGAAATAAAGACGAAAGTGATTAAATCATAAAATAATACAAGACCATGTTCACCTTGAACCTAAAATTGAGTTCTATTTTATTTTCTTTAGGCAGCATTAACTGTATTAACGGAGCGCAATACAAACACAAATTCGATAAGAACACACATTTTGCAGCAATATTTTGGAAACACAAGGGTTTTTATTAGGCACCGTTTCCACCTGGTATTGATGCATTTGGGTGATCCGATCACATGTTGTCAGCCCTAAATACAGGTCTAAACGACATCTAAAACGTTTTGTGATTGGATCACAGAAACCACATACGAATGTGGTCAAAAACGCGTGTGTCCACATCGCATCTGAGGTGTAAATGCTAATACGTCCTGTATGCATCCTGGCTGCAGTGAAGTGCCACCCCTCACCTGTCAATCAACCACTGCGCTAAAACAAGAGTTTAAACTTTGCCGTTTACGAGCGGCTTTAAAAGGAAATAACCGCCCAATTGGAAAATTTAAAAAAGCGGATACATACACAATCATGAGAGCTTCACGGATCTTTTTTTGTGTGTCTGATATCAACACAGATGTCATGCCTGAACACCAAGCTCCTTTAATACAGATAATCCACTAAAATAATGGATAATTCTGCTTGACATTTTGCGTTTGTGCTTAGATTACATTTCAACCGCATCTGGGAGAAACAGCGTGCCGTTTTTTCCCGCTATGTCATTTCTGAATTTGTTGTGCTTTAATATCATGCAGTAACACTGGCATAGTGATTGATGTATGTCGTCATGAAACAGAGACCCATCCCTCCAAATCCAAACACAAGTGGTCACAGGAGATGCATTTAAACGACCAGGTGTAAACCGCAATGTGTCTCACCTGACCACGTGATCGGATCACCTGAAATGCATCTTAATACCAGGTGGAAACGGGGCCTTAGGGTTACACCTAATATGAAACTAGTATGGTGAACTTTCTATAGGTTAGGTTTTTTTTGTGTGTGTGTGTGTGTGTGTGTGTGTGTGTGTGTGTATATATATATATATATATATATATATATATATATATATATATATATATATATATATATATATAATATAATATTATTATTATTATAATTATTGTTATCATGTTTACATGTTGGAGTTGGAGACTAGGGATGCACCGCTACCACTTTTTCTCTTCCGATCTGATTCTGCTATCTGAAATCTTGAGTATCGTCCGATACCGATTCACACCCGATACCAATGTTGTTTTTTTCATAATCAGTTTAGAATATCTATACCTCACTGTGTGGAACTAATTGGAAGTTCTCTTTTATATGTAAAGAAACAAACCTCTAACCACACATTATTTCAATATAAATGGATAAATTAAGAGTAGCTTTGTTAACTAGTCTTCTGGATAATGTAGCAGCAAAATTAACAATAATTCCATTATAAGTCTTCAGTAGAAAATAAGCCAGTTTTCTTTGCACAATTTTTTTCAACTTGTATCTGGACTTATGGAGTAATATATTTCAGTCATGCGCCTTTAATTTTAAAACCCTCAAGCTTTTATTTTGTATAGTCCTGTTAACCCCGTACACACATGCAGCGACTTTATCTCTTGATGTTGCTAGTCTCTGTACTGTGAAATCGCCAGTGGGCATTCCTACTGCTGTCTCTCTAACGTTATTGGTGGACTTCACATCTCGCCATATCTTTTGAAAATATAACAGTTATGTTGCCAGTAAAAAGTAAGATAACTCTGTGACATGGAATTTTTTTTTGTCACTAAAAATAAACATTATGCTGTGCAGAGTGTTGTTCTATAAACTACAGCAGTGCTCAGGGCATTAAATCATTAACCCGATGATTAACGATCTATAAATGTATGAATTACTCACTCAGACTGCCGACAGTTTGAAAAACATGATCTTATCCTCTGTATTGCCTGCACTCGACTATAGATGACGTGAGCTCCACTGACATGTCTCCTATTGGTTGTCGCTGCTAAAAGTGGCTCCTAATTTGCATCAAGTTAAACTTTTCTCAATTTTTGTTGTGTCACTCGCCACGCCCACATCTGGTCGCCAGAGGTCGCTCGTGTTGCTGGAAGTCGCCAGCTCTCATTGAAAATTAATAAGATGAGGTAACTTTGTCGCTGGAGGTCACTGCATGTGTGTACGGGGCTTAAGTGACTGTATTTTGGACTAGTTCACAGTAGTTTAATTCGTTTCTTATTCAAATTCTGGTAAGATGGTCCTCCGGTGCCATTCTAAATGCATAATGATAAGTGAACCGAACTATTGAGCTTCTACATCTGATATGTTGTTTGAGTAGTGCTCACATATGAAAATATCTGCAAGCTCTGAGGGCTTAAAAGAGGCGTGACTGCCTCACAAGCCTGCCCGTGCTTATGTGTGTGGGCCAACAGAACAGCACCATTCACTAAAATGCACTGCGCATACATACTGTATATTTACTTATTAAACAGCCTTTTGCAATTCACAAAGCTATTGCATATCTTCAAGTGGCTTTGAATAATGGTCATATGGACTTATTTAATGGTGCTTTTATGGGTCTTTTATGTCATTTTTTGGAGCGTGACAGTAACAAACATGACTAAAACAGAGTATCGGATTTGGATTGAGCTCATCGGATCGATACCCGATCCGTCTAAAAATGTCAGTATCAGAGCCGATGCCGATCAATTATGCTACAAATGCTTTAAACTGTTAAAAGTGTGTATTGAGACTGCATTCTGTTGCACAGCTTGTTCAGTCTGAACAGCCCCTATGGCTGTATGTGTTCATTTGGACCGTGTTAAACTCAGTTTACAGAGATGTTTAATCAGTTGAGCAACATCTATTCTACGTGTCAGTGAATAAATATGCATAATACACTGCCTGGCCAAAAAAAAAAAAAGTCACTGTTTGGATTTAAATAAGCAGATACTTAAGAGCTTATGAGTGGATCATTATTGCAGTGATTAATATGATTCAGCTGACAACAATTCTTTTAACCCTAACTGATGCAGTGTGTATCCTCTCATTTCTTAAACAACCATGTCTGAAGATATATCTTGTGGTCATGAAAAAGATGTTACTGTGTTTCAGAAGGGGCAAATTACTGGCAAGCATCAAGCAAAGAAAACAAGGAGATTGCTGAAATCACTGGAACTGGGTTAAGAACTGTCCAACACATTATTAAAACATGGAAGGATAGTGGTGAACCGTCAGCTTCGCGAAGAAATGTGGTCGGAAAAATATATTGAATGATCGTGAGCGGAGATCACTAAAATGCTTGAAGTCACATCGTAAAAAATTGACAGTTGAACTCACGGCTATGTTTAATAGTGAAAGTAAGAGCATATCCACATGCACAATGCGACTAGAACTTACAGGATTGGGACTAAACAGCTGTGTGGCCACAAGAAAGCCACTTGTTAGTGAGGCTAATCTGAAAAAATTACTTTAATTTGCTAGGGAGCATAAAGATTGGACTGTGAGGGGGGCCTGGTTAGCTCAGCGAGTAAAGACGCTGACTACCACCCCTGGAGTCGTGAGTTCAAATCCAGGGCATGCTGAGTGACTCCAGCCAGGTCTCCTAAGCAACCAAATTGGCCCGGTTGCTAGGGAGGGTAGAGTTACTTGGGGTAACCTCCTTGTGGACGCTGTAATGTGTGGTTCTCGCTCTTGGTGGGGCGCGTGGTGAGTTGTGTGTGGATGCCGCAGAGAATAGCGTGAAACCTCTATGTGCGCTAGGTCTATAAATCGTACAACAAAAGTAGTTATTGTGACATTGCATAAGGTTGTCAAAACAATGCCACGACAAATGTCCGTGTTAATCAAAGCTAAAGGCGGTCCAACGAAATATTAGAGAATGCCATTTTTTTGGCTAGGCAGTGTATGTGGTCAAAATGAATAGGCCCGTCACGATAATTACGTTATCGACTTATCGTACGATATATGGACATGACATCGATAATTTTTGCTGACCTTGATATTGCCCATTGTGTTTACATGCGTGCTTGTTTACATAAGAATGAATGTTACCCAAATTTTAGCCAGTCGCGCTGCTTCTGTCCTCTCGTCTGCTTTTTTTTTTTTTTTGAAGGCATGGCTCAGGCAGCTCCTCCACACACACAGAGTGGACAGCGACAGGTGAAGATTACGTGTTACTCAAGGCGTATAGGTGTTTTAATAGGTATTTTTCCCAACGACAGCATAATTCCAGCCAGAAAGTTCGGAAGAATAAGTCCAAGTGGACTTGGTTTCAAAGCCGCATTCCACAGCTCCAGTGTGGGAACATTTTGGCTTCAAGCCGAATGAGAGAGGAGAGTCCATTAACGTGAACGAGCCGGTATGTCGACTTTGTTTAAAAACAGCGGCAATACAACTAACTTGAAAGCTCATCTAAAACATAACATTCCCATCCAGTTTTCCGAGCTGGAAACAAAAACCGCAGATGGAGAAGGGCCTTCCCGACTTTTTTTTTTTTTAACATTCTGATTACAATGTCTGAATATTTTTAAGAATTAAAAGTTCATTGCTCTTTGAAAGGTTGTACTTGCATTATTATGCTATTATATTATCATTATATCAGTGGCATAAAATGGTCTTAAAATGACAATAATATCGTTTATTGCAATTATTTCTGGGACAATATATCATCCAACAAAAATAGTTATTGTGACAGGCCTAAAAATTATTATATAAATATTGTTTCAAAACAGTTGGACTAATGAAATTCTTGTATGGCTGTTGCATTTCTTTGAACTGCAATTCAGTGAATTCCTCCATTTGTATTTCCAATTCAAAATCCAGTTCAACGCCCTTTCGGGTGTGGTAATTTCAAATTCCAACTCATTATTTGCCAGGCAGCCAATTCTTAAATTCTGTATTTTGCCCAACAGTTTAATCTTGGTTGGTTGGAAATAAATTTGGCCTTTTAAGGGTTGTGTGTAACTGTGTGTTTTGTCTGTTTTACAGATCAGCGCTGTGCGTTTGCCAAGGGAACCTAGTAACCCAGAGAGGCTTAAGGGCTTTGGTTATGCTGAATTTGACAATGTTGAATCATTCTTTAGTGCGCTCAGTCTAAATGAAGAGGTGGGTCATCACTGAAGTACTGAACAAATAGTCTTTTTCACTCTCTAGTCAATTAACATTTTATTAAATGCATTTGTGTAGAATCTAGGAAACAGGCGCATCCGGGTGGATATTGCAGACCAATCCAATGACAAAGGTAAATGGATGACATACATACATACTCCTTCACATTGTCCATACTAGGCCTCTGTGAAAGTATTAAGTGTTCCTAATTATCCTAAAATTGTATCTCCCATTTCCTCCAGAGAGGGATAATGGATCAATGTCAGGGAGGGACAGGGATCGTGATCGTGGTCGTATGATGGACAGTGGCCCTGATAAGACTGATTCTGATTGGAGGGCACGGCCGAGTGGGGAACAGGATGACGGCCCACGCAGAGATGAGGGTTTTGGGGACAGTAAGTTATACAGATATGCTCTGAAAATGTGCAGTGGATGAAGTTTTGAAAAGTATAACTGAAAACTGTCACTTTCCTCAAATGGAATGGCTTGTGTTTTATGTATTGTTTTGAAGATGTCCCTGCTGTGCTCATTAGCCAGGGTTCCCACGCGTCCTGAAAAACCTGGAATTTTTGCGATGCAGTTTTCCAGTCATGGAAAAGTCATGGAAAATTAGAAAAATGCTTAAATGTCCTGGGAAAAAATTATTTGTCCTGGAAAATATTTTAGTATAATAGAACTAATTGACTGCTCATCTGCTGTCATCTCTGCTTTGCTCCGACAAAGTATTTTAAGTATTGATAAAGTACAAAATAAGATTTTTTTTGTTCCAACATTTGACGGTTGGACCACTGATTTTTTTGAAAATGAAAACACACCCTGAGTTTGTAGTGTGGTGATTCGGCCTTCACACCTCAAGATGTGAATTAATGTTCAATAATTCAATGATCGTAGTCTGCTTATACTGTGGTTACCACATGTAGTATTCAGAAAACACAGACTGAATCATGGAACCTAGTCATAAAAATGGCATTAGCAGAATGTCATGAAATACGACATATTTGAACAAAAATTAATGTTTGAATGCACAATTAATCAAATTAAAATTGCCATATGTCCTAATTAGGGGTGTAAAAATGTATTGTATCGTACAATATGACGCTCTCGATTTTATATCATATGTACCGTACGATACATAAATAAATACACAAGTGTGATTAAAACTAAGCAATGCAACATTGAGAGCTGCATAAGAGTCTCCTCCCCAGAGAGGCGCCGTTGAGATGTAGACAAACTAATTTTTCTCAAGAAAAATGTGAAAATTGTGAGTTTTTCTCATAACATTCTGCTGATAAATGCAGTGTTGTTGTTAAAGTTACTTTATTGTAGAGCTCTGCTTTATGTTGCCAATGTCAGACACTGTTGTGTCACTTAAGATTTAAAAAACATTTATGTCGAATCCTTCAAAAAGTTTAAGTGACAATTTTGTGGCTGTCTTTTTTTATATATAATCATATCGTGAGGCTTCTGCATCATATCGTATCGTGAAATTTTTGTATTATTACATGCATAGTCCTAGTTTGATAATTAAACTGCAAAAGTCTGATTTAATTAAATAAATATATAATCTGCAAATGATGCGTACTTCAGAATGAATGTGTAAAACCGGCCGTTTATACACAGAAAACTTCTCATCATGATCATCACTCGCACTCGTGTGTGCGTGAGTGAGTGTGTGTGAGATGACAGAGCAGTGAAGTGTGCAGCACATGCAAACTACGTATTTATTTAAATCACAGCTATACAGGGATTAATAATCACACTGGGCCATGTAGCGAACTGCTTATCTAGAGGTGAGAAACTACTGTCAAAAACACAGAAATGCCAAAATAAAAGCACGATTTAAATGGACGCATGTGTTTTCGCTTAAATATTACACTTGTTGGGCACATAAAATGTCCTGGAAAATTGTGCCTTGAAAAGAGTGGGAACCCTTTAGCATCTATTGATGCAAATCCCTCAAATACTGTGAAATATTTTCAAATGTGCTTTGCTTTAGACCAAAGAATACGGTGCTTCAATAGAATAATTTATGAAGTTGTATTCTAATTTGTCCTTGCTGAGGTATGTACTGTAATTTGCAATTAGTTACATGAATGAGAGTGATTTGCCAGACTTTTTGCTGTGATAGAGATATTTTAAACAGTTTGGTGCAAATAATAATGCTGCGGTAATCAAGGTTAAATGTAGATTAACTCAAATCTCTCTGACTTGACCATGTTAACACACTATTGGTTGAACTTGTGCATGCACATTTTGTGTAAAACATTGGTGTGTCTCTTTTGCAGGGTCACGTGATCGCTATGAGTCCGATCGATTCAGAGATGCTCCCAGGCGTGATGATCGGTATGATAGTGGTCGAGATCGATTCGGTGGTAGAGATCGTTATGATGACAGAGGTGGCAGAGACTACGATCGTGGAGGTTGGAGTTTTTGTTCAGCTGTGGTCTTAAAGGGATAGTTTACCCAAATGAAAATTGTCATAATTCACATTTGTTTGTTGCAATATGACTCTCTTTTGTCTGTGAAACACAAAAGGACATGTTAAGCTGAATGCTTTAGTCCCCATGGACTTTAAGTGTGTGAAAAAATTTACGGAAAAATTGTCTGCAATGAAAGTGAATGGGGACTGAGACTGATGACGATTTTAATTATTGGGGGAACTAGTTCTCTTATTTACACATCTCATTTGAAACCCAATACATTGTTAAAAAAATCTTTTGTTTTGAGTGCATTAATTTTATAGCAGTCTGCTTTGTAATAATGCTGTGGTCATGTAATTGCCTTAGGTTTTGACTCACGTGGTGGAGGACGACGAGGATTTGGTACTGGCTTCAGACGTGACTTTGATGACCGAAGAGATGGAGATCGCTTTGGAGACCGGGAAGACCGTCTTGACAGGAGGGATGACAGACGAGAAGAGAGAGGTACTTTAGGGGAGGGTGCTAACCATAAGCCCTGGCATTATGATAAGACATTGTTTTTTTTTAATGCCAAGTGGATTAAATGATTGAAGCTTGCCACCCTATGTACATTTAAAGACTCCAAATTTGTTGTTTGGTGCTGTATTGGTTTGCACTTTACACAACTAATCACAGACTAGGTGCATCAATTATTAGATAAATCTCCAGTCCCGAAATATCTTCTCACAAAAACTCACATTTGGCAACAAGATGGCAACAAATGGAGAAATATGCACAGAAAGAGTAAAAGAGACCAAAAATATAGGTGATAATTCTCTCTTGCATTCTTTCTCACTCTCTCAATTTCATTAGGTGGTGTTCATTGCTGCTCTTTCGCTAGTCGTGCTGGCCAGATTTAGAAAAACTTGAAATTTATTGTAGAATGTGCAACTGTTCATTGCGTGTCTCACAAGTGCACACACCAGAAGAACTTGTTGGCCACCATCTGGAGCTTTTTGTCAAAGACAAAATAGTCAGTCTTATAGTGCGGGCTAGGCTTAAAGGATCAGAATTTTACTTCAGTAGTGTTGTCTTTCCTTCCTTAGAGACTAATTGTACAATATTTCTGTGAATGCACTACCAATAATTTCTCTGCATTTTCGGTTCCAGGCCCTCCCCAGAGACCCAAGCTAAACTTGAAGCCACGAAGCATCCCAAAAGAGGAAGAACAGAGTGGAAGCGTGTCTCCCCAGAGCAGCACTGCAAATCCCAGCAGGGCTTCCTCTATATTTGGGGCAGCCAAACCTGTGGACACAGCCGCCAAGGAGCGAGAGGTGGAAGAGAGGCTGAAGAAAGAACAAGAACGACTGCAACGGCAGTTGGAGGAGGAAAAGAACAGGGCCTCAGAGAGACGGCCACGTGACCGGTGAGAGGGGTGGATGTACAATTTTACTAAGGGGAAGAAGAACCAAGATTTCCGTAGGCCGAAGTATACTTTGGTTGTTTGCGTTGCTAACTGTCATGAGCACAGTTTGCGTGGACTGTCTGTGCGCATAGCTGCTGCATGCGTCTGTCGATGATTGTACTTAAAGACTATCACCCAGCAGTCGTAGTGCGCATTTGTTGAACGTGTTCATATTTGCTCATGGTCAAAACTGTTTAATGGCAACATGGTCTACAGGGTGTGCTCAGATATGGAACGCAGAAAACGAAGTATACCTGGGCCTTAGAATACAATACATCTCATAAATATCCTAAGTCTAAGGAAAAAATTAGTTTACATGGTAAAGCAGTCAATAAGAGACACAGTATGTTTTAAGATGCTGTGTTTTGTCTTCTTCAGAGACCCGAGTTGGAGGAGTGAGGAGCCACCTAAGGAACGTGAACGCACAGGAAGTGAAACCTCAAATCCTAAAGGTAGTACATGTACATTCTTCACATCAGTGCATGTAAATATCGGTACAGGAATCTGAGAGTTTGCATTTCATTCTAAGCTAGGCATCAGAAGCCAAGAAGAAACCCTCAATTTATGCAAATATGTTGGAAGATTAAAAAAAAAAAAAAAAAAAAATCATTTTCGACCTTTCCTAGTTTGTTGTTCGATACTAGTTTTAATCAAATGTCATGTAAAAATGCCACAATAAATTCAATGCCAAAATTCCTCTAAATATTGTTTCTGCCAAAAGTTAACAGCTTTAACAGTAAATATTTATATATCTTTGTTTAGGATCTAGGTGTAGAGATGGTGAACATTCAGAGAATGAAATCTTCAGTGGCCAGGAGGATGAGCCAGTCTTTCCCTCATCTCCATCACCCTCTTCCGATCAGGGAGGACTCCCACTAAAAGTAATGCCAGCCCCTCCCCCTAAAGAAAATGCCTGGGCCAAACGCAGTTCAGAGGGTGGCACTTCAGTTTCCCCTACCAACAAAAGCGCCCCCAAACTCAGCAGGTAAGATTCTTTCTCACAAATTTATTGAGAAAGGAGAATATCAATGCAAATGCAAACACAAACACACAATGTAAAAGTACGTGTAATAATAGGCACGAGTACATGACAGCAATGATCAAAACACAGAAAATGCCTTTTCAACTTTTTTTTTTTTTTTTTTAATTGTGTGCTAGTTGCAGTTGAATATTGGGTGGTATCTTGCTGTCCAATTGGATGTTGGGAGAAGATTAGGGGTCATACCCACAGGACATGCTTTTAAATTGCTAAATGGGCTGCAGCTGATAGAATGGAAATGGAACAGAACGCAGGGGTTTTGAGAAGTATTTAAGAAAGTTTTTAGACACCTTGACAGGTTTTAAATACATGGCACAAAACGCTAAAACACAGTGCTCTCAGTCCCACTACAAATACTCGTACTTGTAGTCAAAATGCCCTAAGAACAGGTAACATTTTATGAACTTTTTGTCTTCTGTTCTTTCTGTCTTCTCCACCATTGGCTCCACCATTGGCTTCTCCAGAGCAACAAAGGAGAGAGTATCAGGCAAAGGTATCAGGCAAAGTCTCCACATTAACAGTAAATAGAGTAGCAAGCTGAATATTCTATATGAAAGACTGCTGTCTTTCTATTTGGTAGATGAAAACCGGGTTGATGGGTTTCGAAGGGATAAAGGTTTACCTCAGGGAAGAGGAGGAGGAGGAGGAGGAGGAGGAGGAGGAGTAGTAGCCGGGAGAGGAGGGGGGAGGGGTCGAGGAGTTGGGGGCCCAAACAGAGACAAACGAAGAGAACCTGCAGACAGGTAAGGTGGACTTCACTAATGTGGTCTAATTTTATATTCAAATGACTGCATAAACATACCATCATGCTACTAACTTGAGATTAGCTTCTAAAATGGTTAAATGTATCATGACTTCTTAACTGTTACATTTTTCATGTGTTTTAAATGACAGCAAGGAGGGCAGACAGGAGGGAGAGCCCAGGATAGGCCAAGAACCAAAGAAATATGAAGAGTCTGCTCCTCCTGTGAGTACTTAACCTGCTCCTGATGCCACATCTCATACTTAATAAGAAATTAGCTTTTCAGGCACACTTCCTCAATAGTCCTCAATGAAAGCAGCATAAGACACAAAATTACCTACACTAAGAATATTGCGGTTCAGTCTAGAGATGTGCTTTCTTGCAGGACCTGGTTTGGTTTGTCAGGGTGGGTGACTAAATTTCTAACTTGTACCTGGGAGGGAGGCAGTTTGTCAGTAATTTTTTTTTTAAATTTTTTTATTTTTATTTTTTTTATGCATATGGGCAATTCCAGCTTTATAGATGTGAAATTTGCAGTGAAAGTACTCATTGCCAGTATATCAAACCATTTGTATGTGTAATCATAGACCCCAGAACTTGCGTTACTGGATGGACAAGTTAAAATGGACAAGTTTTTGGGAGACCACACACTTTAAAATCCTGTGTATAAAATTGCACAATCCAAAAATAATAATAATAGCTACAGAATATAGAAGGGTTGGCACTTCTAAGAGCATGTAATATACAATTTTTAATTAATTGTCGTTTTCACAAAGTCGCATAAATACAAATATGGTTTAAACCAGAGACTATTTAGAGACGGGCCACTTCTATTAAAATGAATGGGTGAAATTGGAACATCCAACCAAGAAGCTCGCGCCCAACGGTCAACGGATGTAGAAAGGAAGTCACCTTACTGGTAAAAGAGCCAATCACCTTTTAGATACAGACATTGCCTGTCAATCAACTCGAGCATGCGTATTAGCAAAACAAGCTAAAATAGAGTTTTTCAGCATAATCTGAGGTAAAGAAGCACAATTTATGATACCAGTGTTGTTTGGTTTTACTGCTGATTTGAAATATGTTGTTTAAATGTGAGCTTGGCAAACAGTTTTTGAGATTTCGGTGTTGCCCCATTCAAGAAGATAGGAGCTGCCCTGTCATGAATGGAAATAGCTTCCAGGGAGCATTCCAAAGATGGCCGACAGTGGACTGACTTGCTAGAAAGACTTTGTTTAAACTCCGTAAAACTGGTGTTACGGGCTTGACATCCCTTCGTTATGGATGTTATGGTTGTGAAAGCAGCACTTACATGATAAGGGAAAACCATCCAAAACTTCTTGACCCCTGCAGACCTATGAAACATCCATCTCATGACATCCATCAAGTCTGCATTATAAATTGAAATAAGATTGAAATCGCCATATGGCCTTGCACGATTACTAAACTGCAAAAGGATGCATTTTAAAATATAGTCTGTATTTATGCTGCGTGAGAGCTTGGCGCCCTATAGCGGTTACATGCAGCACACGCTGAGCAGCGCAGCAGTATGAGATGATGTCTATATTACAATTCATATCGCAAAGTTTGTCAAAATGGTCTCTTCACAAATGTTGGATATAGATGCAGAAACTACAGCTTTTTGGCTATAGAGCACATCACAGATCAAAGCAATAGTCAGCGATTTGTCAGAATCATCATGGTAGTAAAAAACGAGTGGTGGATGTTTTGATTTATATGATTTGATATGAAGTTTCGGTAACACATTGTTATGGGTGTTTAAAGGAAAGAAGATAGACTACTTGTTCAGCATAGTTAACATTGACATAAGTTGGCTTTGAATAGAAAGTATCAAATTATTTGAATGACTGTTGTTTGAGTGATATAAAATTAAATGTTACGGAAATTCTGTGGCCTCATAAATGTGGTTCTTATTTCAAAAAGAGCTGCTGTTTTGATAAGTGTACATATTTCTCAGACATTTCCGTGTGTTACTGAATTTTTTTTATTAATAACGGTAAAAATAAAGAGTCCTTGGATGGATCCTTTTTTGCAACCATGAAATATAGCTGATTGAAAATGTTGTTTTAGAAATAGTGCACCCCTGGATAATCAATACAATTTCCTAAAATAATTATAGCACTATAATACAATAAAATATAGACCTAAATTAACAATTTAACTTTATTTTCCATGGTATGTTTGACATTTCAGTGGAATTGCCGATATGTGAAACACACTTCTCTGTTCCTTTTAGTGGAAAGTCAAATACATTTCTGTGAATTACGATTTATGTTATTTTAATTATTTTAATATAATTGTTACTTTAAGTCAGTTCAAAATATGATTCAGTGATGTGGATGTCTGCTCTCTTTCTGAAAGAGTGTTCAGCATTTGTGGCTGGATTTAAAAGCAGAGGTGGTCAGTGTTGAAATTTTCCTGAACAGCATACTGTTTACAGACGATTTAATATTCCAGCACTACAGTTTACATACCCAACTTTTATGTTTACCTGTGAGCAACAAAGATGACTCCTAGTCTCCTACACATTAGAAGTAGTCATCTGTGCTTGCAGAAATATGGTGCGTAATAGCAAAAATGAAGGCTACAATAAAAACAACTGTAACTGGTATTTTTTTTCTCTTATCACATTGTGAGGAATAAAAGGCTTGAAAAATGCTAGACTGCAAGAATGGAACCTAAATTGAGTGGAAACGTGTGTATGCGCCAAATTAATCTTGTAGGGGCAGAATGGAAAATAAAAGTTCCATGTAGAGACACAGATCAGTCCACTGCTGTTTCACTTGCAGTATATTTAAAGCTACCACTTATATCTGAGCTCTGAACTAGGTATATTGCAACTGGCTTGCTCATCACCATCTCTAAAGCCTTTATATACATACATTTGTTTAACATTCATAAACTAACTATTTATTTTTGGTCCTTTCAGCAATTCAGTTTGGCCAGTAAGTATGCAGCCCTACTGGTGGACGGAGACCAGAGAGAAGATGAAGATGGGGAGGAATAAACAACAATAATCAGTTACCTCAAGAAAAATAGAACGTGTGAGCAATTGAATGATCAAATGAAGGCTTAAATTGGATAAAATGAATATCCCCTTTCATACTGAGGGAATGGCAAAGTGTAAGGTGGTCTTGGCAAGGGTACCCGCAGTGCTGTTCTGTATCATGTTGTTTATGGAGATTTATAAAGGTATTTCCAAAACAGGCCCATTTTAATTCAAATAAATATGTGCAGTGAGTAGATACATCTATACATCTAGAAATTTGAAAATCATTGTTAATTTCAAAGTCATTGTTATAAATAAAAAGTATGCGAGATACTGTATCTCTACTCTCTGAGTTCTTTGTCTGAATTCCTTGTTTGGTTGAGTTCTGTTAATTCGCTATTCATGACTTAAATCATGACACATTTACAGGTATTGTTGAAACGGACCATCTAATCTCTCACTTAAGAGCTGATCATGGTTAATAAACACAAGTATTTCTGCTTTAAAATAACAGGCATTGGCAGCAGAATTTAGTCAATTTTAATTGAATTCTCTCAGTGGCCTCAAACTAGTACTGCAGTGAAAGTAAAGGTTTTCAGGATCTGATTTCAGACTATTTTGAATCTCTTTATCTCAGACCTGCAGAGCTTTACAGTTCTCTCAAATGGCAGGATTAGGAAATCCTTCAGAATGCTCTCAATCCTATGTCATGGTATGAGGCTATGCAGACCCTCCCATTCCCTTGTCGATCGAGGATTAACCTGTCCAAAGCCCTGAATGGTTTTGTGATCATGAGGAATACATCATGTTTTAATTGTTTTTAGAAAGGCGTTGTGACAGCATGGTCACAAAACTTACATCATTTTGACTGTGATGGCTGCATGTGTACCACAGGAAAGCTGTTGTTCGGATACATTTAGATGAGCTGTTTTAAACTCTGCAATTGAAAAACTTAGCCGTATGTATGCATGTGTTTTGTATTTCTCAAGATCTTTCACATAACTGCTTTATTGGATAAATGTTTGGCTTACTTACATTGAAAACCCTAATAAGTTGACTACTCATTTGATTGAGTAAACTCGTTCCCTCAATTGAATTGAGTAATGGTGTCTCCAAAACTTATGTAATAAAGTTGTTAACTTGGTGTTCATATAGTATGAACTTAACTATAAGTTAAGGTAAATAGATGCAAGTAGACTTAGGTTTGCTATTTCAATATTGTTGTTTCTACTGTTAATAATTTTAATTGAATTGATTCAATTTTAGATCAAACAACAGCACAGCTCAAATAAAGATCATAACCGATTCTAGGTCAGTTATTAAATACTTAATTATCCAAAGAAATGCCTACTGTATTTAACTGCACATGCACAAAGATTGTGTCAACCAGGTCCAACTTGACCAAATGGGTCACTGATCACACTAATGGTGACATCACATGAAACAACATGGGGTCATGCAAAGGTTAGAGCAAAACAAATACTACTACAAAAGAGCTAAAACCTCTATAAATTCTTAATCACAACAATTTAAATGCCCCCATAACTTTCCTTTGACCAAGAAAACAAGTAATTAAAGTGCAAATCATTATAGGTATAGTCGCAATTTTGTACTTAAAAGTTTGAGTTATTAACACTTTAAATCTTGAGTCTAAGGATTTTTAACAAGTTTGATTCCACTTTATATTAGGTGTCTATCTACTATGTTCTTAAGCAGTTGATACAATGCACTTATTATGTACATGTTGCATTGTACTTGCATTTAAAGTACCTGCATATAAATGCATTTGTAGTTAGTGTTAACGTTACCTCTAACCCTTACCCTAAAACCTAACTCTAACCCTACTTCAAAACCTACCTGTACCTCAACCTCAGTAGCAGCAAATTTGAACTTTGTGAGAATTTTGCAGAACAACATGTAGTTACACAGTAAATGCATTGTATTGTATGTATTTTCTTGTTAGTACATAGTAGTTAAAAACACCTAATATAAAGTTTAACCATAAGTTCAATTAATTTAAATATTTGAGTTATGAGCCCAAAAGCTGACATTTCAAGTAACACTGAAGACAACTTGATATGTCCAGTAATTACAACTTTAGGGTTTAAAGGGCATAGGAGAATTTGTTGTGTGTTGCAATGCTTGTTGCATTCTTTGTGTGGTCATATTGTGCTGTTGGTTCCATGTTTTCCCAGCTGCCCTAACTGAACCTTTCAGACCTGTAACCTAATGTGAGGTCTGTTCTATATACAGTACATACAACAACTACAGTGTGGCAGTATAAGAAAATAATTGATTCAAAGAGAAAACAGTTATCTAATGGGGAAGTTCTCAATATTCTACATTTTTCACTATACACTATCACCTGTTCAGATGGACTGCATTACCTTTTAATGAATATATTGTAAATGTGTTCACTCTTGTAAATATTGCAGTTATCAATTAAAATACTCTCTAGACATGTCACTGTTGGCTTTGTTGCCTGGCACTATGTTGTTTGGAACTTAACATATTATTTGCTAACCATCAAGTTAACAGCTAATGATAAACCCTCATCTTAAGAGAGCTCCTTTGGAAATGCATAGGATATATTTTAAATAATTTAAGTGTAATTTGCTGTTTTTATAAAAAGCTTTTGACTTAAGCTATATGTTTGAGGTATGAACATATTAAAATTACGAAAGTAACAAAAAGGTTTGTTTCAAACCTTAGAAAAGGCTCTGGTGGTACAATAATGGTATCGGATGTTAATTCCATGGTGCTTTGAAATATATCATTAATTACATTATGGTTTTTACATGGTACACCAATGTACTTCATTCAAAGAGTACCTTAAAATTACCATTGTATATTTAAAATAGTTGCCAACAATTGAATATCATGGTACTTTTTATTGCTATTGTTAGTGATAGTCGGCATACAAATGGAATAATTAACTTTTACAGTTCTTTCTGTTCTGTTGGTGTTTTAATATTCAATATATATAATCTAAACTGCAAACTAAGCAGCAGAACATGTTAAAACTTGTAAGAGATAAAAAGCATGCATTTACTGCAGACCACTGTGAGTTTTTAGCCTCTAGTGACAGATGCAATCCTTTGTGTGTTCGCTATTCTGCTGTGTCAGGTGTATTTTTTTATGTTGTGTCTGTTGTCTGTAGAATGACAGTTGGTGCTAACTGGTGGTCTCTGAACACAGAAACTACTAGAGAGAACTTTAAATACAACCAAAATATTTATACCTGATTAGCTGATGAAAAACATGATTTTAGGTTAAAGTTAATATAAATACTCTATATATTGGAAAATGGGTTTTAGGTGTGGCAATTGATCTGCATTTCTCTGAGGTTTCTGAGCTTGACCATTTTGGTGTTTTTCTTTTTTTATGTTTCACATTAAATAGACCTACTGTGTAATTAAGACCTACTCTTAATACATTTTCATTTAAAACCCCATTGATTTTGCTATACATTTACGCCTCTCATCCACAGTATAACGGTGTGGTTTCAAAGTTTAATGGATTAGTGAAAAAGTGAATGAATTAATTTTTTTTTTTTAGGTATGCGGTAATGGGGAGTGTTTTCGAAAACACTCAGATGGAGGAAAACCCCATTCCACTGTGGATGAGCGGTGCAAAAGTAGCGAAATTTAAAGTGTTTTATTAGCTACGTTTAATGTGTTTTCAAATGAAAACGTATAAGTGTGGATACATTTTTGTTTGAAAACATATTTTTCGCTACATTTAATGTGTTTTTAATTTCAAATGTTTTAGGCCACATCTACACTAACACATTTTTGTTTGGAGATGCTTTTCTTTCGCTATGTTTATGCCTCTCATCCACATTCAAACAGCGTTTTCCTTCAAAAACGCCCAACTTTACCACATACTTTGGAAAGTGATGATGTTAGGAAACTGAAAACGGAGATTTCAAATGAAATCGGATTAGTGTTGGAGTTGTGGGATGAAGGTAAATGAGGCTGTTGTAAGGTGGGCCAGGTGACTGTCATGGTTGGCCGGGGGGCAGGCTCGTGATTGGGTGGGCCTGGCCCCCCTGTGGAGCCGAGCCTGTTGCTGCCATTCCTTTAAATTTGTGTCAACAAACAACATACTATAATCATTCTAGAAATACTATTAACATAAAACATCATCTATGTTGGATAAAAAGTGATCAATACAAATAACTAACTTCAAACTCTAGTGAATTGTTGCTATGATTTTGACACTCAGGCGCTTGTCTATAGATATTTTGAGGAATGCAGCTTCACAACAGCCAGTGTATTACAAAAACTTGATTGTGAATGGAATTTTATTCATGGCAGAGTTTTTGCCCTTGAGCTCATGTGCTCCACAGTGAGTTTTTCTGCAATACACCCACTCACACAGATGCAATACATGCACTGCTAGGAGCGGATGTGAAAGGAAATGAACAGATGCTTTGTCTCATTCGGTCAATGAAAGATGGAGACGAGGAACAGAAGAACACCTAATACTTCACACTGTGTGTATGCAGGGCTGTTTCTAGAGAAAGAAAAAACAAGGTGACTGAGGGATTGTGTTGGACCTGGGAGACAAGCCTTGAGATTTTGTGTGTATATGTGTGTTCATACTTGGGGGATATATTTGTCACCAGAAGTTTGTGTTAAAGTGTTTTATTATTATTATTATTATTATTTATCAAAAATAAAAATTTTGGTGTACACTTTTAAATTTTAAAAAGTTTCTTCACTTAAAAAAAAACAAAACTACTTATTAGAACAGTTGAAGTGTTCCTTGCTGTGTGAAAAGGCTCATAAATCAGCCAAAAAAAAATTCTTTCAAATCGAATAATGTCAACAGGTTTCTGTGAAGGTCAGGTTTAGGGTTAATGGTAGGGTTAAAAAATATATATTTTAGATTTTTTTTTTTTTTTTCCAGAGTTACGCATTTCAATTTCATAACAAAATGCCATTGAATTGTTTATATGAACAAAATTGAATTACATTTTTTTTTTTTTTTTTGTCAAAGATTACTCAATTAAATGTGAATTGAATTTTGCTATGAAATAATGCATAAATCTAAAAAAAACAACTGAGTGAATTAAATATAATTATTTTAGTATGAAAACCATTTCATCCTCACTAATAGAGTTTCTAAGGTCATTGTGTGTGTGTGTGTGTTCATACTTTGGGGATATATTTTTTGCCAAAAGTTTGCTAAATATGACAAAATGTCCCTTTGGAAAATGAATTCATTCTCTTTTTTTTAATTATTATTCAAAAATTCAAATTTTGGTTTTTAAGAAAGATTTAAAAAAATGTCTTCACTTAAAAAAAAACTGCTTGTTAGAACATTTGAAGTGTTACTGTGTGAGTGAGTGAGTGAGAGAGAGAGAGAGAGAAGGCTCCCTGTGGGTAAGCAGAGCTTGAATGCCAGAGAAGTGTCTGACGTAAGGTTACCAAAAACAGCTGCGAGAGACATAGGAAGGGCGTTACATGGTGTAGTGTGCATGCGAGGGGGCAAGCGACACACAGAGGGTGAACACCCTGGAGAGACTGAGAGGACGAGACTGGAAGTAGGAGAGAATGTGTGTGAATGGATGTTAGAGAGAGATGGTTCTGTGCTGGAACTGGACGCTAAGACACTGAGGAACAGGGGAGACGAGAAGGAGAGCACCTTGAGGAAGACAGGAATCATAAAACAAGGCTAATTTGGTGCAACCTGGAATCAATAATTGAAGGAAACAAGAACTAAGAATGTGGGAGAGCAGAATGAGATGACATCTGAGAAGGAATTTGCAAGAAAAGAAGGGAAAATAAGAGTTACTCATGGGTTGTGTCTTCAGTAAACAGCAGTGGGGTGAAGAGAGAAATTCTCAGCCCCCTGACCCCCCAAAAACACGAGACTGCACAGAGGATGCAGAAATTCTCAGCTTAACGGAGGTACGTGTGTGTCTGCATGGGGTCATGCAAAGGTTACAGAGTAATCTCTCTCTCCCAACCATCATGTATTATGTCTTCTGTAAATTATTCCATATTTGCACTCTTTAGAGGAATTTAAAAATTAATAAAAAAAATGGTCCATGAACTTTCTTTTTCCAACTAGATGTCAGGTTAAATTAACAGGTAATACTTTACAATAAGGTTTAATTCCTTAGCATTAGGTATCATGAACTAACAACGAATAATGATCCTTTACAGCATTTCTGAATCTTAATGTTATTTTGTCAAAAATCTTTTGTTCATTGTTTGCTCAGTTTAGTTCATAATGCATAAAATAATGTCAATGCAACTTTTAATGGAAAAAGATTATCCAAGATTAATAAATGCTATAAAAGTATTGTTCATCATTTTTCCTTCATGTTAACTATTGCATTAACTAATGTAAACAAATACAACCTTATTATAAAGTGTTACCAAGTAATGAATACTGTATATAAAGAAAAGTATATATTTTAAGTCTGTTATTGGTCACCAGTTGTTTTAAGTGGTTTGTTTAGAAAATAGTTTTATGAGTATAGCATGTCACATTGCTGTCGGCTTATCACTACTTGAAATTTCATGTCAACTACCAAAATGCGGCTTAATGCATGGTGCAATATAAAATGACATACAGTTTATAGAGTGGTATGGAGCACATAACTGGTAATCAGAAGGTTGCTGGTTCGATTCCCACAGCCACCACCATTGTGTCCTTGAGGAAGGCACTTAACTCCAGGTTGCTCCAGGGGAATTGTCCCTGTAATAAGTGCACTGTAAGTCACTTTGGATAAAAGCGTCTGCCAAATGTATAAATGTATGTTTGTTGTTACAATCTGAAAAATGTGCTATGCTATTCTTTACTTTAAGGTTTAATATAAGCTAAAATGGCATCCCTGCCTCACTAATGTGATGTGTAGGACAAGGTCCTGTAAATAATACACAGGACTATAATACAGTCACTGTCAGTCATAAAGCTGCAGGTTGGCTTTTTGGGGAGATTTACAGCTTCAGTATGTTATGCGCCTTAACAGAACCATAGAATGGAAAATGAAATTCCTTACAGATTTACATGCATGTAAATAGCATGAGTGTATATTTCCAATCAACATACAGTTACCCATTGCAATCAGTGACAAACACTCACATGTTGTACACTGGCGGCCAAAAGTTTGGAATAATGAACAGATTTTGCTCTTATGGAAAGAAATTGGTACTTTTATTCACCAAAGTGGCATTCAACTGATCACAATGTATAGTCAGGACATTAATAATGTGAAAAATGACTATTACAATTTTTTTTAAAAAAAACAAAAAAAATTCAGAACTTCTTAAACTACTTCAAAGAGTTCTCATCAAAAAAATCCTCCACGTGCAGCAATGACAGCTTTGCAGATCCTCGGTATTCTAGCTGTCAGTTAGCACTTGCCATAGATGTGGTTGTCTTGTCGGGCACTTCTCACGCACCTTACAGTCTAGCTGATCACACAAAAGCTCAATGGGATTAAGATCCATAACACTCTTCCAATTATCTGTTGTCCAATGTCTGTGTTTCTTTGCCCACTCTAACCTTTTCTTTCTGTTTTTGGTTTCAAAAGTGGCTTTTTCTTTGCAATTCTTCCCATAAGGCCTGCACCCCTGAGACTTCTCTTTACTATTGTACATGAAACTGGTGTTGAGCGGGTAGAATTCAATGAAGCTGTCAGCTCAGGACATGTGAGGCGTCTATTTCTCAAACTAGAGACTGTGATGTGCTTATCCTCTTGTTTAGTTGTACATCTGGCCTTCCACATCTCTTTCTGTCCTTGTTAGAGCCAGTTGTCCTTTGTCTTTGAAGACTGTAGTGTACACCTTTGTATGAAATCTTCAGTTTTTTTTGGCAATTTCAAGCATTGTATAGCCTTCATTCCTCAAAGCAATGATTAACTGACGAGTTTCTAGAGAAAGCTGTTTCTTTTTTGGCCTAATATTGACCTTAAGACGTGCCAGTCTATTGCATACTGTGGCAACTCAAAAACAAACACAAAGACAATGTTAAGCTTCATTTAACAAACCAAATAGCTTTCAACTGTGTTTGATATAATGGCAAGTGATTTTCTAGTACCATATTAGTAATTTAGCATGATTACTCAAGGATAAGGTGTTGGAGTGATGGCTGCTGGAAATGGGTCTAGATTTGATAATAAATGTCTTTTTTTAAATAGTGATGGTGCTGTTTTTTTACATCAGTAATGTCCTGACTATACTTTGTGATCAGTTAAATGCCACTTTGGTGAATTAAAGAACCAATTTCCTTCCAAAACAGCAAAATCTGTACATTATTCCAAACTTTTGGCCGCTGGTGTATGTGTGTGGTGTTCTTGACATAAAAAAGCAAAATACATTCTGTAATCACTGACAAATAGCCTAATTAACATTTAAATGCAAGCATACTCACAAACATACATTTCCCAGGGATCCTGTGGTCAGAAAGGCTAGGTAAAAATAGACTGGAATTCTGGGACGATGGAAGCATACCTCGGCCTTCCCACCTGCTCCCGTCTGCTCCTGCCTGGAATTTAAGTGTGTGTGTGTGTGTGTGTGTGTGTGTGTGTGTGTGTGTGTGTGTGTGTTGCAGTGTGTAAGAGAATGCCATTTACCAGGGCCAAAACTCATGACTCTTCTATTTCAAAATGTCAGCAGCAACTGCGACAGAGCGGAAACTAGTTTTGTCTTGCTTTATTTCTGTCATATACACATTGGGAGACCTCTAATAACTTAAATAGCAGTTCATTCTGCAGTCTTCAAAGGGTTACTAGTGGGAAAGCATGAGGAGAAAGTAGTTTCTGTGTGTGTGTTGGATACGTGGAGAGGGAAATGCTTTATCCATGAGTCAAACTTTGGCTAGAGAGAGAGAGAGAGAGAGAAAGAGAAGGGTGGAGAGCAGCATTACACCAAATGTGTTTTATCAAGAACCATGCTTGTAATAAAATTTAAGTCTCCATCATATTTCCACTCTACATTTCATCTCACAGGCTCTTAGTATTTATATAACAGAAACTTTTGGACTTGATGAGTGAGAAGCTGTACGTGTGATTTGAAACCATTATCTGTATAATTATCTGTATAAAACATATAATTCCTCTAAAATCTGTGGAAGACCTCAGTCTTCCATAACATTTATCCTATAAACATTAGCAACTAACAGACTCCATCAAGTAAATTCATTTTTTACCGCCATTTTTATAGACTGTAGAGTATAAAAGCCTTTCGTTAGACTACAGGATTCAAACATTTCAGCGAATCAGTGTTTAAACTAGTGAATTTACAGGATATGGGTTAATTTTATGAACCATCGTCCTCATTTCGCAACAATTACTTACTTCCAATTAGCAGTCTGTAGATGGCAGCATTGTCAATCTCTTTTCACAGGCGGTAACGAGTAAGGTTAAACAAAAATCTCACAATACGTTACACTGTGGCTACAACTGAAAGTAAATATTTTGCCAATAATAATATGTCAGATACTTTAAAATGACTGAATAAATCTATGAAGTAATTATAGAAAATTGCAACAAAAGTTTGGATGTCTCAATAAGGATAAGAATGATTCACAGTAAGATTACTTTCAACATAATGTGCTGCTGGGTGATTTGGCGTGAGTATATATACAGTAGCGGATCCTGGCATAGGCGGTATAAGCAGCCGCCTAGTGGGGCAACGCTCTCTGGGGCGGCACGACAGATTACCTGATCGGTGTACTCAACAGCATTAAATTTATAGCCAAAAGGCATCAGTGGTCTGGTCATGAGAGAAACTCAAAGGTGCAAGTCCTGGCATTAACCACCACTTGATATCAGGATAATTTCCCCATTTTCGATATGTTCTCTTACATTTTTAACACTTTGTCATTGTTAAGATTGTCTCATTTCTATCACAAATATTAAAGAGCAACACCTGCAGATCTCACACATTCTGAACTCACTGGTGGGTGTGGCAACTCGTAGCTCCTCTGAACAGGATTAAACACATTTTCTGTCTAACAGTGTTTTGGCTATTTGATTGAATGAGTGAGTGTGGAGACGTTTTCTTTATTTTAGTTGCATGGGCAATGGAAATTCTTAATTTTATAATTTAAAAAAACCCGCCAAAATCGTTCCAAAGCAGCCCAAATTTTGACCACCCGCTCAAGCACATTTTCTCCTGCACAAATCTATTGAAAGTAGCCCAATCTGGCAACACTGATTCGCGATGTGAGAAAGGTGCCCCAGCAGGAAGCTGCAAGAGCTTGATGTGAGAAAGGTGCCCCGACTTTTTCCTGATTGGCTATATATATATATATATATATATATATATATATATATATATATATAGTTATGTCATTTCTTTGTTCATTGTCTAGTTTTTTTTTATTTAAAGGGATAGTTTACCCAAAAATGCTCTCATCGTTTACTCACCTTTATGCCGTTCCAGAAATATGGCTTTCTTTCATTTGCAGAATACAAATGAATATTTTTAGAAGAATATTTCAGCTCTGTAGGTCCATAAAATGCAAGTGAATGTTGGCCAGAACTTTGAAGCTCCAAAAAGCACATAAAGGTAACATAAAAGTAATCCATAAGACTCCAGTGGTTAAATCTATGTCTTCAGAAGTGACATGATATATGTGGGTGAGAAACAGATCAATATTTAAGTCCCTTTTTACTCTAAATCTCCACTTACAATTTCAGACGTGAAAGTGAAACTAAACAGACATCAAATGTGACTTTCAGATGTGAAAGTGGAAATTTAGAGTATAAAAAGGGCTTTAATATTGATCTGTTTCTCATGTTGTTGTTGTTGTTGATATTAACGGGGGCGCCACGTCGGATCTCGCCTAGGGCACCAAGTAAGCCAGAACCGCCACTGTATATATATATATATAATTTAATTGCGCAACATTTATAAAGAGACAGAAAGAGAGGCTGTTTTATCATTGACCAAATATCCTGCTGTCTAAGGTAATAGCTAATATCTGGATGATGCAACAAGGTCTTTCATCATTCTGCTGTTCCCCAATACAAATATGCTTTTCATTAATCTCCTCAAATGTACGAGTGATTGATTTATGGTGTTCATATCACGGTATCTGGGGGCGTGTGGACATATATCCTCAGTCAGTGCTCTTTAATATCTGGACATGCATGGTTGAAGCAGATATGTTTTACAGAAAATGGCTTAATAATAGCTAAATTAAATATATAAATCTTTTTTTACATATAGGGTGCCACAATATGAATATAATTTTATCAACTGTTTTTTTTTTTTCTTTTTTTTTTTTCAAACAGCAAGGGGTCAATCTCTCCATAGTTCTAATGGTGGGTAATCATAAAAAAAAAAAAAAAAAACGTTTAAATGCATTTAAAGGAATAGTTCACCCCAAAATAATTTACTTACTCTTATTTATCCCAAATGTAAATTACTTTCTTTCTTCTGCAGAACACAAAGATTTTTAGAAGAAGATTTTTTTTCTCAGCTCAGTAGGTCCATACAATGCAAGTGAATGGTAACCAAAACTTTGATGCTCCAAAAAGCACAAAGTCCACATAAAAGTTATCCATAAATCTTCAGTGGCTTAATCCATGTCTTCTGAAGCTATCCAATCGGTTTTGGGTGAGAACAGACCAAAATGTAACTCCTTTTTTTCACTATGACCCTGTTTACACTTGGTATTAAGATGTGTTTCAGGTGATCCAATCACATGTGGTCATCCCTAAATACAGGTCTAAACGGGGTGTAAACTTTTTTGTGATCAGATCACAAAAGCAACGTACGAATGTGGTCCAAAAGCATGTGACCACATCGCATTTGAGGTGTAAACGCTACCCATCCTGAATGTGTCCTGGACAGCAGCAAAGCGCCACACCTCACCTGTCAATCAACTGCTGCGCTAAAACGAGAGTTTAAACTTTGCTCTGAAATTTAAAAAAGGGATACATTCACAAGCACGAGAACTCAACGGATCTTTAGTGTGTCTGATATCAGCATGCAGGGAGACGGATGAGAAGCACAAACATCTGAAGCTCAGGTTAATACAGGAAATCCACTACAATAACGGATAATTCTGCTCGAAATGTTGCATTCCTGCTTAGATAAAATTTCTGCAGATTTCAAAGGGATTAGGAAGGTTAGGACTTTATAGAAATTGTTTTAGAGAGCTCTGAACACTTTCAATATAATGAGTGTTGGTGACATTGGGTAAATATTTCACTGTGTGAGAATTCATCTGCTGTAACTATATTATTCTCTGTGTGTTTACATAAGTAGCTGGGGAAAGTGAGTTCACACTCCTTTAAAGAGAGGTACTTCATGAAGAAACACCACTGTGCTGTCTGTAGACAAACCCTCAACAGCAATGGCATGTACTGCAGAGGTGACACACATTCACACACACACATACACATACATAAGTTTACCTAGCTATCAAAATGAGGCGTTAAGGACATACCATAGACTTTTATTGCTTTAAATTATGCTTATTATTATGACAACACAGGCCCAGACTGAATGTGCAGACAATTTTCTCTTTTCTGCACTGATTTTGAGGGAATATCTTCAGAGGTCTGCATGTGCTGATTCCATGTTGGTCTGCTGCAGACTAACCCTAAACATACCCATAACAGAAAACATTTTTCATAAATAATAATAATAATGTTTTTTCTTTATTTCTGATTCAATTTATTCCCAAAATATACATGTAGCTAATATAGCTATCGGTTTTACTGATTAATCGGTGCCAATAATAACTATCAGTTATCTGCAAAAATCTATGGCGATAGTTGCAGATATTTTTTTTAATTATTATTATTCCTCCGTGTTCCTCCTCCAGAGGATTCTACAGTTAGAATGGCTTGTTGAGGTGAAATAAAAACAATCACTGTAATGATGTGGTGATTTGCTTAAATCTGCATAAATCTGCATAAATCTTTCATCATTGACAATATTCATCCATTTTGTATCCTTACTTCAATGCATTGTTATTTTGATTAGATCAATCAGGTGATCCAAATTGAAGCATGCAACTGATTGCATGCAAAGACAAATGTGACCATATTGAAATGCACCAAATCAGCACATACATTGTGTCTCAAACTTCAGATATTGTGGATAATCATACAAAACCTCATCTTATATATATATATATATATATATATATATATATATATATATATATATATATATATATATATATATATATATACACTACCAGTCAAAACTTTTGAAACACTTGATTGAAATGTTTCTCATGATCTTAAAAATCTTTTGATCTGAAGGCGTATGCTTAAATGTTTGAAATTAGTTTTGTAGACAAAAATATAATTGTGCCACCATATTCATTTATTTAATTATAAAACTAAAATATAATAAAAATAGTTTTTGAAATTGATGACTTGGACCAAATAATAAAGAAAAGCAGCCAATAAGTGCCCAACATAGATGGGAACTGCCTCAATACTGTTTAAAAAGCATCCCAGGGTGATACCTCAAGAAGTTGGTTGAGAAAATGTCAAGAGTTCATGCCTGCAAATTCTAGGCAAAGGGTGACTACTTTGAAGATGCTAAAATATAACACAGTTTTGATTTATTTTGGAAAAGAAAAATTATATATATATATATATATATATATATATATATATATATATATATATATATATATATATATATATCTTTTATATATATATCTTTTCCACCAACTTAGTTATCGGTATTGGAAAAAATCGGTCCATCTCTATTCATTCATATACTATGCATTTTCTCTTTGGTTGCAGAGTGTAAAACAGTAGTACATAAGAAATGTGAGGCAAAGGTAAGATATTGCATGATACTGTTTCTCTCTCTCTCTCTCTCTCTCTCTCTCTCTCTCTCTCTCTCTCTCTCTCTCTCTCTCTCTGTGAAACTCTGTTACTACTCTTTGCCTGTAAAATGAAGTACTGTGTCCACTTTACTTTTCGGCTGCACTTTGGTTAGCTCTGGATTTGGCTGTAACCAAAAAGGACATGTGGTGGAAAAATATATTCATTGTCTGTGACTGCGTGCGTGTGTCTTTCCATGTTCCATGTTTAAGATCTCAGATGCCTTTGGTGTTGTCATGTGTGTTACTCTCAGACACAGCATCAAATATAGTTCAAATAGGTCTAATTCAGATGAGGTATGAACTCTGGTTATCTCTGGTATTAATAGAAATTGCAATCAGTCACTGGATGCCATCAGTGTCCATCAAACAGATATATAACAGCGTATCCACATGCTACACGCCACAGCTGTTCCTCTCTCTCTCTCTCTCCTTCTTTCTCTGTCTGCCTTCCCCCATCTTCCACTCTTTCTCTGTTTTTTCCCTTTCATTCTGTGATCCCTGGGGGGGAACAGTAGTTCAGTGCTCTCTAGTTCTTTCACCGTCCTTCACAGGGCGGAAAAGAAAGAGAGAGAGGAAGAGTTGGGTGAGAGTGAGAGGGTCAGAGAGACTGAATGTGAAGAAGTGAAAGAGAGGAGAACACTTGTGTGTGCTACACAGATCTTAGAAAACTGGACTCTCAGAAAGGTATTTTTTTTTTTTTTAAGTATCAAAGGTAGGTTTCATTTTGAAGACTTTGGTATACTTTTAGTGTACCTTTGATTTTGGATTAGGATCCATTTTAGTTTAATCTAAGTAATGTCTGTCTGTCTGTCTGTATATCTATCTATCTATCTGTCTGTCTGTCTGCCTGTCTGTAGCTGTTATTAATGCAGAGAGAGGGCAGTAGAACTGTATGATGACAAAGATTTTTTGTTTTTTGACACAAAGAGAAATAGAAACACAAAGATTTATGAAGATAAAAATTGAGAGGGCGTAGAAGTAGGTTTTGTGTATGGACAAAATTAATATACATACTGACAGATGTGAGATATAACCAGATCTTTATGGATTATTAAAGATCATCATCTTTAATTCATTGAGAGTATATGAGAGTGACGTGGGGTGTGTGAGCTTGATTGTGTCCATGTCTCTGGCAAGTAGTTGCTACCTGCTGAAACAGGATGTGGTTAATAAACCTTGTGTGTTTATCACACATAGAAGCCTGGTTTTGTCTACACATAACACTGCAAACACACATTGAATCTATATTTATTACAAATGTCATCTTAAGATTCTTAGCAACCTACAGTAGTTTGGAGTAGGCTAAACTGTTGTTTAGTATGGTGAAAACTTGTGACTTGTGAAAATACACAAACACAGAGGAGGACACAGGCCAGCTGATTATCTGAAATAGAGTAGTGGAAATAGATCATAAAGCCAGCAGGCTTTAAACCCGTCCTGTATTGAGCGATCAGCTGCTTTTGTTTCTCTTTATACATCACTCTATATGTCTGTCCATATCAACCTTGTTTAGTCCTTCAGAATGTCTCACGTCACACCTACACCTACAGTTCTCATTATTCTTATAATATGTATAATATACTATAAGTTTGGATGGAAAAAACATACGTGTTTTCACAGATATAAATACACACTAGTTTGAATATGTTATACATATTTTAATGTCTATTTTTGTGCCTTAATGTTTGCAGTGTCCCCCTTTACTTCTCCTTTTCCTATTAGACCATTTTGCAATTTATTATAACAGATTCTAGTACCTAACATATGCAGACAAAAAAAAATAAAAAAATGATTGTGACTGAAATACAATTTTTCCACGAGTCTGCATGCCTGCATTAAAACTAAAGTACAATGGTATTACAATGGTTTTTTTAACATGGTAATATGGTTATGCCATGGCTTTTGGACTTGTGCTATGGCAAATGCCAAGGTTTTTTTTTGGATGTGTACCATGTTAACACTATGTTTACCAAGTATCGTATCCAACCTATTTCTTTACTAAGGGCAGTAAAACTGTATATGTTAAATGTGAGATCAAAGGTTTTGTTTTTGATCCTAGTTGATATTTATCATTGTTTTTTCACAGGTTTTTTTGTAATGACACTATTTTTGGAAACATCCACACTATACAACATTTTTCATATCTGCCTAAAACTTTTGCACAGAACTGTACACAGAATCTTAAAGGGATAGTTCGCCCAAAATTATGCCATCATGCCATCCCAGATGTGTATGACATTCTTTCTTCTGCAGAACACAAATGAAGATTTTTAGAAAAATATCTCAGATCCGTAATGGTGCAAGTGAATGGTGGCCAGAAATCTGACGGTCCAAAAAGCACATAAAGACAGTATAAACGTAATCCATATGACTCCAGTGGTTAAATCCATATCTTCAGAAGTGATATGATAGGTGTGGATCAATATATAAGTCCTTTTTTATTAATAAATCAATAAATCTCCACTTTCACTTTCACATTCTTCTTTGTTTGTTTTTGGCAATTCACATTCTTCATGCATATTGCCACCTACTGGGCAGGAAGGAGGAATTTTTGGGTGAACTATCCCTTTAACAGCACATATACATGTCTTTAACAGTGTAACAGGGTTATGCATACCAGAATCACACTCTTTAAAAATGTTTTTTTTTTAGGATATATAATAAGCTATAGTATATCTTTGTGTCTGCACCTAATTTAGGCAAGTCACTGTGCGTTAAGCATTTAGGTGAGTGTGTTAGTTAAATGTGAGTCTGAGCTAATTGATGAGAAGGAAGCAAAGTAAACACGTGTGTGAATACATGCACAGACACATGCACACATAGGGAGTTAAACAGTACCAGATGTCCCCTTACGTGGTAATAGCCTAATGGGGACAGAAAGGATGTCTTTAAAAGGAGAGCCACCAAGTGGCCCCAAGGTATGCTTAGTGTGTGTATGTATATGTTTATGTTTTATAAGAGGCTGGTCTCTTTTATGGTCTCCGGTGTCTAAACCCTCCAAACCATTGAATGCATTAAAGATGTTTGATTCTGTTTGCATGATGTGCATATGCTATACCTTCTCACACAATCCTCTATCATTTCTTCCAGGTCTCTGTCCCCTGTGAAGCTATCTCAAATAAAGTGAGTTTTGCCAGTTTATAGATATTTATTTTCATACTAACTTGAGAATGAGGAATAATTGAACTTTCCAAAAATGAAAATTCTGTCATAATTTATTCACCCACGTGCTGTTCCAAACCTATATTACTTTTTTCCCCCCAGTGGAACACCAAAGGAAATGTTAGGCAGAATATTAGGCTCAGTCACCATTCATTTTCCTTGTATTTGAAAAAGTGCAATGAAAGTAAATGATGACTGAGGCTAACATTCTGCCTAACATATTTTATTGTGGCCCACAAAAGAAAGAAAGTCAAACAGGTTTTGAAAGAACATGAAGGTGAATGCCTTTTACTGAATTAAGTATTGTGAAATATCATTTGTACCACATCTGATCTTTTTCAGCCCCAGTTCCAAAACCAGATGAACATTCCTCCCAGGTAAGAGCTAATCATGAGGTTGACCCTGAATCACAGAGAAAAGAGTGAAATATTGTAATGATTTAAGTTTGCATGTGTTGATATATGACATACTGAGTCACTTTTCTCTATATGTTGTATGTATCACAGTAGAGACAGTGTGGACAGCGTAATGGAGAGGTTGATGGACAGGCAGCATGATTTTGACCTGACCTACATCACTGAGCGTATTATCTCTGTCCTCTTTCTGTCTGACTTGGAAGAACAACATTACAGTGCCAATATGAAGGAAGTAGCAGCCATGCTGAAATGTAAACATCAAAATAAGGTCTTGGTAAGTTATAGTGTTGTTTAAAATCTCAGTGGTTGATTCTGGTAGATCATGTCATGTAAGAGTCCTATTTCAACGTCTAACAAACAAACAAACATGCAAATAAAAAATTATATTTACATTAAAAAAATGAAGCCTATTTTAGAACATTATTTTGATTACAATTAAGCACATAGAATTTTCATTTTTCCCAATGATGATTCTCATAAGATTATTCTCATTTATAACTGTCAAACCACAAATTTGTTTGCAAAATGAATTGCTGTGGACCGTAGGCCAATAATAAGCTTATGTTCAATAATATGAAAATAAATAATATATTGACTAAAGCTGCTTTTTTTGTTTTTTTTATCAATGCTTTACTCATCTGCCACAATAATGTAATGCTTTTTAACTTTCTTAATTATTATATTTATATACTATATATTATATTTATTATTATTTAAATATAACCATTTGAAATTATATGTTGAATTAATGTTTTTTGAGGGCCTTTCTCAGCAAATATTTATTCAGTATATGCGATTAATTGTGATTAATTCAATTCAATATCATGTAATTAATTTGATTAGAAATATTAATCAGTTGACAGCCCTAACATACATACATATATATATATATATATATATATATATATATATATATATATATATATATATATATATATATATAGGTTTTTTGTTATGGTAATAACAATGAATTATTTTATTTACATAAAACAATTTTATGCAACATATTTTTAATATATACGTTTATATATCAAGGAATTATTTTGTATTACTCTAATCTGTTCTACATGTTCAAATGTAAACCTTATTAAAGAGGTATATATATATATATATATATATATATATATATATTAAATCAACGTCTTCCTATTGTTAAGACGTAGTAGTAACATTTCTTTTAAATATACATATTTATATTTCTGTTTTTCTTTAGTTTAATATATCTGATGTATTGAGTTATTGTCTGAGGACATGTGGTTTTAGGGGTAGAAAGTGATAATGTATTGTCATAATTTTTATAAAAATAAACATAAAATCAAATCAAATGATACATTTTTGTTAAGAACATTCCAGTAACCAGCTCTGATTAATTTAAAAGTGGAAATGTTACTATTTTTAAAACTAATGGCAGGTAAAGTTGTGGGAAATGTTTTGTCCCATGTTTCAATAATCAGTGCCAGACATCTAATAGACATGCTTTGTGAGATCTACCCTTGTACATTGTTGAGTTATCTCTATTTCACTTTTTGACAGCTTATAAATCTGTCAGAGAAACGGCATGATATCTGCAGGCTTAATCCAAAGGTATCTTCACCCTTTATTATTAAAATAATCTTTGTTTGTAAGTCCACACTCCAGAAATCACTCTATTGCTAACTGTTTTGATGTAAATGTCTTTCTATATTTCTGGATGCCTCTTTCCCCTGACTCAGGTTGAGGAGTTTGGATGGCCCGATCTGCATGCCCCTCCCCTCGATAAAATATGTGCTGTGTGCAAGTCCATGGAGAGCTGGCTGACCTCTGACCCCCAAAATGTAGTTGTATTGCACTGCAAGGTTAGGAGTCAGAAATTATTTGATATTTAGTGTAAAGGTACTAAATGTCATCACAGTATCAATGGAGTTGAATGTGTGAAAAATAGTCAACCTCAGAATCCTGAATTATTATTTGTTGTTTAAATAAATCATTTTTTTTTCTTTTTCCTTCTTTTTACCTGTCTCTTCCTCAGGGAAACAAAGGGAAAACAGGAGTGATTGTAGCAGCTTACATGCACTATAGCAAAATATCAGCAGGGTACATACACAAACACATTTACCAGTTATGGATATTCAAATTGGGTACATCACCGCAAATAGTTCAGAAATTATCATTAAAAAAATCAAATTAAAAAAATACATTTACAACAGACATTGATCCTCTCAGGAAATAATATTATAATAAAGTGTCTTACAAGAGCTCTTTTGTGTAATTTTATTCCAATACTTCATGCTTGTTGTTTAATGGATGTGCTTATTTGTGTGTGTGTGTGTGTGTGTGTGTGTGTGTGTGTGTGCAGAGCAGATCAGGCTCTCTCCACAGTTGCTATGAGGAAATTCTGTGAGGATAAAATCACTCCCTCTCTTCAGCCCTCTCAGAACAGGTATGACCAACTTTTAATTGTTCCAGAATTACTTGTTCTAATTTTGTCACGATGTACGGGACATTTCAATCAAAACAAGTCACTTCAACTTGAAAACAGATTTAATTAATACTGCCATAAAATTACATATAATCAAAGTGGTTTAAAGAGCACATTGATGTTGCATTGTTTCAGTTTCTCTAAAAGTTGATCTTTAAAAAATGTTTTACACTTATTATTATAAAAAATATTGTATAGCACTTCTGAGAAATGTGTTTAAAACCATGTACTCACTTTAGATGAAGACTAAAATCTGTAGCCTAATATGAGCTCATTTATTCAATATTAATCCATCTCATGAGGGCCAACATATTGTATTAAGATCACATGAACAGCCGATTTCTGCTCTCTTTATCCTGGTAACCAGCTGTTAGTGTTATTTGACACTTTTGCTTTTAGAAACAATTAATCATGGCTGACTACAAACTGTGCATTTCTTTAATGGTATCAGTATGTGAAAAAAAAATCACAATTGCTCTGTTTCTTTGAGCATCCCGACCAGCCCAGCACACCAACATCGGCTCAATCGGTGGCGTGAGTCTGAGGTGGGACTTCCTTTTTGAGGAAAACCTGTTTGGAAACAATCATTGTTATTTTTTATTTTTATTTTCCAATCACCATTGAGTTTATTACACTTAATTCGACCACTCTGAATTTACTTGTGATTAAGCAAAACATTTTAGAAAACTCATAAAATCAAGTCGAAATGCAAGAAATTATTGTGACGAGTCAACTGGAATGAAAACAAACATGTTTTTATTTATAGTAAGATCTCTTTATCTCTGTCATCACAGGTATATATATTATTTTGCCAGTCTTCTCTCTGGCGCCATAAAGATGAACAGCTCATCTCTGTTTCTGCATCAGATTCATATTCCAGCTTTGCTCAACTATCAGTCAGGTGGAGGTAAACCATCAGATACACACATACACGTATATGCAGAACACATCTATGAACATAGTATGCATCCTTTGATCACAGCATCTGTTTCCTCATATATCCCATTGCATTTTACAGGTTACTCTCCCTTCCTGAAGATTTATCAGTCTTTGCAGCTGGTATATTCTTCTGCCAAATAGTAAGTGGGTCCACTGAATCAGTCTCTCCGCCCCCTAACTTTTCCTAATCAATTCCTCTTCTCTCTTGACTATCTTATAAATAATCAAAAGGCCAAAAAAGTGCTCTGCTGACTCTTGTTGTGTATATTTGTGTGCTACAGTGATATTCAGGGTCCCAACAGTAAGATGCTGTGTGTGAATATTGAACCAGCTCTACTTCTAAAGGGAGACATCCTGGTAAGAAACGCACACATTATTTATTGTTTTATTAAATACTTTGTATTCTTTGTATTATTTATTTTAGGGTGGAAAACATTTTAGACTATATTGTTACATTTTCTAAAGGTACTTTCCTGGACAAAACTCACTGCCATGTTTGTTGAGGGTTGTTGCCAAAGTGTTAATGCTGTTGCCAAGGTGTTCAGACTGTTTTTAGCGCATCGCTGCATAGTTGTTCTGGGTAGATGCTAGGCATTTACTTACTTTCCCAAATCAAAATAGCCCAACCCCTTCTATTCTGGTCCCTAGATATTGCCTGGGCCCCTCCTTTAAGTTAAGACTTTGGGATTTTATCACCTGTTTTTAAAATCATAAGTCTGCTTGCTTAGAAAGGTAATAGTACACCTCTTTTCAGAGGTGTCTCAGTCATGTCTGTAGCACAAACGAGGGACAAGTTATGCAAGTTTAATATAGGGTTAGGGATTTGTTCAAATTGCCAAATTGCCTTAGCAATCACCATAGGACTCCTGAATGAATGCAAGTGAATGTTTTTTTTTCTCTCTCTTTCTGTCTTTCTTTAGGTGAAGTGTTATCACTGCCAATCAGGTGTGTGTAAGAGAGAATGTATGTTTAGGGTTCAGTTTCACACCTGTAGTGTTCATGGATCTCAGCTTACCTTTGGCAAAGAGGAACTTGACCATGCCTGCACAGGTAAACATGTATATTTAAACACTGTTTGTTTGATTGTCCTCTCCATTGCCTCTGTTTAAAAAAAAAAAAAAACAGTAGGAAAATACGTTTTCCGCATTATGATGCTTATTTGTTTTTGTGTATAGATGACCGTTTCCCTGCTGATGCCAAAGTAGAGTTAGTGTTCTCTTCTGGTCCACAAAGGGCAAGAGGTACATACCTACAATCACTGAGAACTTTATTAGGAACACCTGCACACCTCCTTATTCATGCAATTATCTAATCAGCCAATCGTGTGGCAGCAGTGCAATGCATAAAATCATGCAGATACAGGTCTGGAGCTTCAGTTAATATTCACATCAACCATCAGAATGGGGAAAAATGTGATCTCAGTGATTTTGACCATGGCATGAGTGTTGGTGCCAGACGGGCTGGTTTGAGTATTTCTGTAACTGCTGATCTACAAGGATTTTCACACACAACAATCTCTAGAGTTTACTCAGAATGGTGCCCAAAAAAAAAAAAAAAAAAAACAGCCAGTGAGCAGCAGTTCTGCAGAAGGAAACAGCTTGTTGATGAGAGAGGTAAACGGAGAATGGCCAGACTGGTTTGAACTGACAGAAAGGCAACGGTAACTCAGATAACCACTCTGTACAACTGTAGTGAGCAGAATAGCATCTCAGAATGCACAACACGTAGAACCTTGATGTAGATGAGCTACAACAGCAGAAGACCACGTCGGGCACTTTATTAGTCCTAATAAAGTGCTCAGTGAGTGAATTACCCACACTTTTTCACCATCACTCCATCCATTAGCTTTGTGTTTATGCCGCATGGGTGTGTGTGTTTTGAGGTGGAGAGTTGCAGTGGATTGAACCGGGAGTAAATGTCGATTACAGCACCACAGATTCTGTTGTACGCTGGGACTCATACGAGAACTTTAACCTTCACCATCAGGATAGTGTTGAGGGTATGTGCAATCACTTTAAACACTAAACACACACATCTAAATACAGGTATATCATTGTACACCAAGTAATTCCAAGTTCATTAGATACAAGCATTCAACACAGCTTATACCCTTTGCAGCAGTGGCGCAAAAATGTGGTATGTAACATAGCAAATAAGGTCTTTTGCATATTGCATTGCATGTATATTGATATTGCATACACCCCCATAAATGGTTAACTGCACCCCTGCCCCAAACACATACTGTATGTGTAATCATTCAGTTCAATTCAGTTTATTTAAATAAGTACACTTTAAAATACATATTGTTTCAAAGCAGCTTTACAGAAAATAGAAAACAATTAGTTAATGCATTCAATTCATCTTAAAAAGTTGGAATTTTTAACTTCCCATAAAGAGGCAGGTGTACAACTTTATGAGAACATGGCAGCAAGGAGAACCAGGGAAGCATACACAGATAATGATATACATTCACTTTTAAACAAAATAAATAAATAAATACAAATGCAACGAGTTAAAATTGGAACACCTTAATGGTCAGATGTTTGGAGATATTTAGTAGGGATATCCCACATTTGACTTTGAATGGAATGCAGAATTAGAATAATATTGTTGTCTCTGTATATTTCTATGATGTGTAGATATCTGTCACACACGCGGGCCTTTGGACGGCAGTCTGTATGCTCAGGTGAAGAAGCGTCATGCACCAGAATCTAGTCCCAGTGGATGCCAGGCCTCCATCAATACCTCCCCACACTCAACCAGTCATTCCTCCTCTACTCCCCACATTCATCTTTCCATCCAGCCTCTCTCGCTCACCACAGACTCAAATCCCTCCTCTTCACCCTCCAAGTCCTGCTCTCTACTTCCATCCTGTGTTGAAAGTGAAAAAAGAGTGAAGGATGAACACAGAGAAACAGCAATACTGGATGATGGCGACTGCTCTCCTCTGAGACCAGATCGTTCTGTTCAGCCCTGTTACAGTCATCCGTATTCCCACACTCATTTGTTTTGCAGCCCAGATCTGACCAGCCCACATGCACTGGCACAAATGGTCCACCCCAAACACCACACACTTCCCTGCAACCGCACCGCTTCACTGCCAGTCCGGGATCTGCGTGTATCCCAGCCAGATCTTTTATGGGAGAGAGGACGCTGTCTGCAGCATGCCTGCTCTGAAACAGTCAGACACCTGTATTCATACCCCACTCCAGAAATGCCACTTTCCCATTCACAGTCTTTCCATTCCCACTCACTTCCTCCACAGACACGCTCATTCATTTCAGGGGAGGCATGTCCTCTTATCCATTGCTCCGCCCTCCCTCAGGGTCACACCCACATCCCTCCTTCTCCATCCCCAAATCAGTCACTGATTTCCAGTCCCTACCGAGAGTTACGTTATAGCTCTGCTCCACCAACATCGTGCTTCTGCCAAGACTGTTCCCGTTTACGGGAGGATGTTGCCCTCCATTCTTTACGAGGTAGAGAGTCAGAGGGTCTGCCTTGGTCTAGAGAAGAGGAGTTTGGGTTTAGGAGGGAGGGGCCTGTGCACTGGAGGGATGGAAGGGTGGAGTCTCATTGGGAAGGAGTTCAAAATTCGGAATACTGGCGACGCAAAACAGTGATGTCACCAGTGACGTTATTATCTTACGGACATTGCCACACTGTTCCAAAACAAGACCCCGCAGTATATGTCACAGACACCATCCCTGAACATATTACCCCAGTGAGTCCATATCCAAGCCCACAAAGCAGTGGCTACCACAGCCCTCATCCACCCTGTCCCTGTTCTCCACAACCGTTTAAAGAGAGTCCTGGATATGCCTCCATCAGTCATTCCACAAACTCCTCGCCACTTGCTTTCACACCATCCCCAAGACGAGCCAGTCACAACAATTCTTCAGCTGAAGATAGTCAGCACTGCACAAATGGTAATCATATGGCGCACCTCATGGTACTATAGTCTTTACAGATCCCAAGAACCCATCTGACGAACGCAGTTTTCTTACCTGTGTTATGTTAATCCTCTTGAACGCAACAGTGCCTGTACACTTTTTCAGTCTTCTTGGTTCCAAATGTATTTTCCCCATTCATATATTTCTTTAGGGGTTTCATAAAATTCTTTATAGAAGAGTTCTAAGCTGTTAACCAAATCAACCAGCTCTGAATCACAACATTACAAACATTGATTTGAAGCAGAGAAGTATTTCAAAATTAGACAAAAAGACAAATGCACAAGACTGTGTACTTGGCATCTTTCATGAGGGCAAGACCCCATGTAATCCCATGTAGCATTGCGAATAATGTAATTGAATTAAAAACATGGTTGATTCTAAGTATAGAACAATATATAAACAATTTATTGCGAAATATTCAGATATACAAATGCATAGAGTATAGGTAGACCGACTCGACTGTGTCATTCACAGTACGTCATGGAAGTAGGAGGTTGCTGCAGGGCTCTTTTGCCGGAATTCTCTGATTGGTGGATCTTTGCTCTTCAGCAATATGTTTAGAGTAGTTCTTAACCAGGAATTCCACTATTAAACATGATTTCTATTAAAAGATGTTTAAATAATGGCGACTAATGGCTTCTACAGAAGCATATACCATCGACTTACAACTTCGGAGCTCACAGCTTCAAGGTTTAGAAGTTATCGTTAAAAAAAATTTTACCTATGGAGAAAATTAATGGTATTTTATACTTCCAGAACCAGACTTTTGGGCTCTATTTTAGCAGGAATTTGGAGTGGGACTTTTGGATTTTTCACTTTTGAAATAGCCAGTAGCCATAAAATGCTATGCTATTGCTAGTCCTTAGCAGGTGGTAAGAAAAGAATTTTCTGGGTTCAATATAAGTTAAGCTTAATTGACAGCATTTGTAGCATAATATTGATCATTACAAAAAAATAATTTGGACTCATCCCTCCTTTTCTTTAAAAAAAGCACAAACCTGGGTTACAGTGAGGCACTTACAATGGAAGTGTGCTAAAATTGCTTACTAACATTTTCTGTGTAAAGTTATAGCCAATTTTACAACTTTATTGCCATGACGATGTAATGTCAACAAAACCTAAAATCTTAAAACGACTGTAAAAATGACGATTTAAACAGCTTTACAGCTCAACCAATACATGAGTTTTAACAGAAGAATTAATGTAAGTGCTTTTACAAAATTGTAATCTTCACATTTCTGGTTTTAAACCCTCCAAAAATTGGCCACATTCACTTTCATTGTCCCCATTCACATCCATTGTAAGTGCCACACTGTAACCTCGATATTTGCTTCTTTCTTTTTATCCCCTTTTCTCCCAATTTGGAATGGCCAATTCCCACTACTTAGTAGGTTGTTGTGGTGGAGCGGTTACTCACCTCAATCCAGGTAGCGGAGGACGAGTCTCAGTTGCCTCCGCTTCTGAGACCGTCAATCCGCGAATCTTATCATGTGGCTCATCGTGCATGACACCGCGAAGACTCCACATGTGGAGGCTCATGCTACTCTCTGCGATCCACGCACAACTTACCACGCGCCCCATTGAGAGTAAGAACCCTTAATTGCGACCACAAGGAGGTTACCCCATGTGACTCTACCCTCCCTAGCAACTGGGCCAATTTGGTTGCTTAGAAGACCTGGCTGGAGTCACTCAGCACACCCTGAATTCGAACTCGTGACTCCAGGGGTGGTAGTCAGCGTCAATACTCGCTGAGCTACCCAGGCCCAGATATTTGCTTTTTTTAAAGAAGGAACAAGTCGAAATTAATTTGTGTGGTAATCAACATTATGCCACAAATGCTGTCGATTGAGCTTAACTTGTATTGAACCTGGAACATTCCTTTAATGGGAGGGAACATTCTCATTCTAGAGAGCATTTTATTGGGCAAAATGTTTTAGCCTATATGCCTCTGCGAACAATGAAAGTCAGCAATCTTTTTTGTCCATTTTCCTGAAAGAGAAAAACTCTTCATTTTAAATGTGTATATCTGCTAAAACAGTACACTAGTATACTGATGGCCTTAAAATAACAGATATGAATTTAAAAGCCACAAATCTACAATTATGATTTTTGGGGAATCTACAATTATGGGGACTTTAAATAATCACAAACAATGCTCTACTAAAAAAAATTTTTTGTCAGTGTATATAACATAAATATTTTGTGCTATAATGTAACATGAATAGGGTTGCCAACTTTTCTCCATGAAAATACGGGACACTTGAGCATTTTTAGAGCTTTAATATGTAATGTTTCACTGCTTAAATACCAGATCCCAGTGATTATCAACCTTTTTGACTCCAAGGCCAAAACAATATTCTAAGGACCCCTCCATCCCAAACCTAGGAATGTCAATAAATTAAAATAATCACGATTAATTTCTTGATTCCAGAAATTTTAGAAACTGTCGGTTTATAAGTTGTTGGCCTACATCTTCAGGTTTTAGAGGTTTTTGCATTTTAATCAAGTTAGATTTGGAAGTTCGTCATTTTTAAATCATTTTGAGTGATCTTGTGGACCCCCTTGGGGGTTATGGACCACTAAGCTACTATAAACATGAATTAAGTGCCATTTTATTCTAACCAGACTTTACATAACTCTCAGCTCCCTTCTTCATTCCTTACACTCTTTATGTGTTTTACAGATGGGGGTATCAAGGTTTTTGAAGCTGATAAAAGTCACAATAAGGCCTTTTCTTCTCCCAACCAGGACAGGTAATTATCTTCCTTCATATACATTAATTTCATCTCAGCCAGACCTTTTATTTTATCCTTGTGATAAAAGTGAAGCAAGGTACTTTGAACTTATAAGTCACCTGAGGGCATGTTTTGAATGAAAAGGTTGAATTTGGTGTACTATCAACTCAAATCCTTCTGTGTATTCTAACAGCAGACCATTGGAGGCTGAAGATCCAGTGAAAAGCACAGGTCAAGAGGATGAGACTCTGCCAGGATCTCTGATCACTGTTGTCACCGTTGTCAATGCAGAAACCACAGAAAAAACAGAACAACAGCATTCAGAGGCTAAGAAAACACCCTTCATAGAATCTACATCTAACACAGCTCCATCATGCCCTTACTCCACCCTCACATCTAAAGGGGTGGAGTCAGTGCAGGTACATACGTACAACCCAAGCCCTCTCAGCAACAGTTTTCCAGAATCAAAGCAGAATAAAGATGAGCGCCCAGGCTCGTGCTACACTACAACATCAACCTCAACAATTCCTCCTATTTGCTCTTCAGAGAGAAGCTCCGCCTCTGAATTCTCTTCATTAAACATCAGTGCTGAAAGGCAAAGCCTGACACCCTTGACCGACTGCACATCATCCAATGGGGAAAGCAGTAACAGTGACTTTAGAGCATCATCCCCTGACCCTGATGGCTATGTCACACCCTCATTCCCTATAGTATCATATAGCTATCCCCTTCTGACAGTGCCTCATGTACCATATACAGGCTACACTGCTGTTACCATCCCAGCCTCCTTACCCCAACCTCCTCTTCCAGAAAAACAACGCTCATCACACCTTCAGAACGTATCTGATTGCACTGGCAGAAGCTCATTAAAATCAGCTGCAAAACTTCCTACTTCCTCTGCCCAGTTCCATGTGTCCTTCTTCTCTGCTACCAGTGAATTGCCTGCAACAGCTAGATGCAAAGCAACGCCCTCTAGTGGAGTGGAGGAAACGGAGAACCGCCTCAGCTCCAAGTTTGTCCAAGACAGCTCCAAGTACTGGTACAAACCAGGCATCTCTAGAGACCAGGGTGAGAGCATATGCATATTTAATGCTGCTATTACTATTACTATTGCACATACTTAGGGTTAAGTATTTGAACAAACAATTAATGCTAAGTAAATTAAGAGCGCATCTCGTCCAGCACCGTTTGTGCTACAGATATGAAAGATACTTTAATATGTATGGCTTCTTGATAAGAGTTATGCTATTACTTTTCTAAGTGATTGGAATAATGATTTTACCTGACAGATGATAAATGGGCAAAAAACCCATAGACTTGCATTGAAGAAGGAACCCAAACCATATCTAGGGATCTGAATATTATTGAGACTTTGGCTCTTATGACTTGGCCAGTAAGCAACAACTCAGAAAACCCTAGCAATGCTCTAGCAACCTCCCAGAACACTCTAGCAACCACATAACAACATTAAACCTGGAGCTTCTCAAGCAACAAGCTACTTGTACATTAAAGTAGCTCAACTACAGTCAAGCTACCCTTTAGAAATAGTAGTCAGCTACACTACAAGCTACTGCCTAAAGGCTCTCAGTAAATTTGTCTTTGTGTCATCTTGGACTTACACTGACACCTAGAGGCTTGGATGCAGAATCATTTAAAATCAGTAGTTTTCAGTTTCAGATGCCATTGTAGAAATTTAGTTTTTCCACAGTCAGCCATGATTACGTTAATCAATGAGTGAAAGTGTCAAATAATAAGATTAATATTAAGCGAGTAGTATTCGGCTGGTCATGTGATTCTAAAATGGCAGCCCCCATGTGCGGATCCTCTCCCTGTAGAAAAAATCAGATTTTATAATGTTACTGATATGACTGGAGTCTTCATTTTATTGTGAGTGGTCATGATTTCCTACATATATTGCAAAATTAAAATTCATGTCTTTAGGAGTTAAACTTTTTTAATGAGGAATAAATTACTGAGTCCACCTTTAAAACAGTGTTGATAAACCGTGACAAACAGCAACAATTAACTAAATATTTCGCTTTAAGAAAAAACATGCAGTGACTTCTGCACTATTGTTCAAGTGAATCGTTTATTTGAACTGGTTCATGCAAATGAATTATCTGAACGAACCGATTCACTACAATTAATTGTACTTCCCACACTATAAAGTGAATCTTGGAATTGTTTACTTTAACCGGTGTGAACCGTCCCGATGAAACAATTCATCAACATGTTTTGTACTTCCAAACACGAGAGAGGCGAGCATGTTGCGAAAATAACTTTTTAAAATAATGGCATAAATTTTTACCTAAGGTGTGTATTTTTGGGGGAATTTTGATATTTCAACCTCAGTTGGTATAATACATCTATAATACACGGACCATAAGGAAAAAATGTCCCCATTGAAACCCATTAAAACTGCAATATTTGATCCCAGTGCCATTAAAGCCTAAAATAGTGAATTCTAGGATATTATGCTTTCATTCCAGAGCCCTGGCTTCAAATTTTTAATTTTTAATATTTCCACCAGATGGCTACATTTTCTCATGTTTAGCCTATGGAGAAAATACATGCTTTTTTCCTGTTTTCTGTTTGCTGTATTATAGAGCACTGCAGGCCAACTGAATAAATGATGCAGCTAAAATTGTGTGTATTGAGAAATTTGTGTGTGTGTGTATAAAAATAGCGTGGCATTATGTGAACAAACTGGCATTTAAAGGGTTATAATCCTGAAAATGAATGAATATTTGGTAGTTATGATCAGGACTGATGTTGGTTAAAAAAAATTAACTCATTGAAAGTGGAAAATATTATTAATATATAATATTATTATGGCAGTTTTTTGACATGGACATTTTTGTCCTCTAAGGACCTCAGAGTAACTTTTTTAAATTGACGCACAAGGGTTAAATACTGTCACTCTACTGAAAAATGTAAAGTTAGTAGCGTCGCAACTTTAAGTTAGTTACTCCCCAACACAGCATAGCAACACACTAAAAACCACTCATAATACCTTAACAACTGCAAATGAATGCCTTGGCAACTAATCACAACACCCTAGCATTATGGCAGCGTGTTTTGCACAGGGAAGCACAGCTCACTTTTTTCTTAGAAAATCTAGTTCCAAATTAAATTACTCTAATCATTCTTTCAGCGCCATTGTGCAGTATATTACAGACTTATTACTGTCACTCTGTTAACAGAAATACACAATCTATTTCTCTCCTTTAGCTATCGCTGTATTGAAAGATAAGGAGCCTGGCTGCTTCCTCATTAGGGATAGTAATTCATTCCAAGGCGCATATGGATTGGCCCTCAAAGTCGCCACACCTCCAGCCCACGCTAGTAACCATGGTGAGATGGGCAGCCCTCAGGAGCAGCTCGTTAGGCACTTCCTGATTGAGAGTGGAGCAAAAGGAGTGAAGATCAAAGGCTGCCAAAATGAAACATATTTTGGTAAGAGAAAAAAAGAAGATGCCTGGTTTCTTTGCTTGCCTCTACGGTTCTGTGTTAAAAACAGCACCCCCTACTGATTTTATTTTTATTATTCTCTGTACTCCCAGGTTCCTTGTCTGCTTTGGTGTATCAGCACTCCATAACACCCGTGTCTCTTCCTTGTGTTCTGCGCATCCCAGATAGAGGTCATACACACACTTAAACCTGTGTCTGCCATATGGCAATGCATCCAAGGTATATTTTTGTCATAATGATTGTCTGATTGTGTGTGTTTAGACCTTGTTGGAGATTTGCATGCGTTGCAAAGTGGAACAAACACTAGCACAGCTGCGGACCTGTTGAAACAGGGGGCAGGTGAGTTTCTTTTTCTTTCTTTCTTTCGTTCTTTCTTTCTTTCGTCTTTCTGGAGATGATTAGACTGTGGATAGAATGCATTATGAAATGTGTTGAGTTGAAATTTGTAATTATAATGTGACTTCATGTTATGTTGTATTAAATATTGTTCATTAATTAAAAATAAAAACTTACATGCACCTACTCCTTGTCCTCATTTCCCATCTAATGTTCTTCATTATGCTCTTGCTCATTGTCAGCTTGTAATGTTCTCTACCTAAACTCTGTGGAAACGGAATCTTTGACTGGCCCGCAAGCTGTCTCCAAGGCAACCAAGTGCACTTTGACCCAAGACCCTCGTCCTTCGCCAACAATTGTCCACTTCAAAGTATCCACACAGGGCATCACCCTCACTGATAATCAGCGCAGGTACATGGTCACAAAAACAAGTACACACACACATAGAATAATGAAATCAACATGCATTGTTAACTTGGGGCTTTATTTGTATCATTCTATGAGTGTATTTCCAGCATCATCCTTAATATGTGAATTCAGTTACTTTTTTTTAGACATGCCTTTAAGACATACATCTTTTAAAGGAATAGTTCACCCAAAAAGGAAAATTCTCATTTACTCACTCTCACCCCATTCCAGAAGTGTATGACTTTCTTTCTTCTGCTGAACCCAAATGAAGATTTTTAGAAGAATATCTCAGCTCTGCAGGTCCATTCAATGCAAGTGAATGGTGGACAGATCTTTGAAGGTCCAAAAAACACATAAACATCCTTTTTTACTATAAATTCTCAGTAGGTGGCAATATGCACAAAGAATGCAAATGGCAAAAAAAAAAAAAAAAAAAAAAAAAGAATCTGAAAGTGAAAGTGGGGATTTATGGTAATACATTATTTAAATATTGATTTGTTTCTCACCCACACCTATCATATCACTTCTGAAGACATTGATTTGACCACTGGAGTCGTGTGGATTACTTTTATGCTGCCTTTATAAGCTTTTTGGGCCTTCAGAATTCTGGCCACCATTCACTTCCATTGTCTGGACCTACAGAGCTGAGATATTTTTCTAAAAATCTTCGTATGTGTTCAGCAGAAGAAAGAAAGTCATAAACATCTGGGATGGCATGAGGGTGAGTAAATGATGAGAGAATTTTCATTTCTGGGCAAACTATCCCTTTGAAAGTAATTCCAACAGTGCTTATAGTCTTATTCTGTCCATCTCTTTAAAAGAAAAATACATGCACAGACACACCTAATCCATATCTTCTTTTTCTCTCTCTTAGACTGTTTTTCAGGCGACATTACCCTATTCATAGTGTGACTTTCAGCAGTGAAGATCCAATGGATCAAAGGTGAAATTCATGATTATGCAAACAATTTAAACCAGACAATATGAAATGAGACCTGCCATTGTGCGCCCAAGCCAGCATGTTTGTATTGCTGTCTTTAGTGTCATGAACATGTCTAAAGGAGAGGGTTTGCCACTCACACTTATCCAAGTCTGTCAACGTGTCGTCTGTTGTTTTTGCACACACAAACAGGCTCTTCAGTCCTACTTTTCTGTTCCTCTCTTGCTTTGCTCTGCTTGTACATGTTGCTTAGCCTCTGTATGTGTGTTTGTGTGTGCCTGTGTGTGTGTGTGTGTGTGTGTGTGTAGGTGGATTGATGCTGATAACCCTTCCTGCAAGTAAGTGTTTTTTCTACTTGTACACTCCTGTATTCTTTTTCTGTTTGTTTTCTGGTGGTGCATTTCCAAGCATGTTTTATATCCAAAAGCGAGACAAGTGCATTTGTTTCAGTGCCAGTCAGAATGGGCAAATTTCAAAGAACAAGTGATTTCAAACATAAGCCTTAAATATTAGGCTGGGAAAAGTCAGAATATTAAAAAGTAATGGAAAAGTCAAAGTGGATATATATATATATATATATATATATATATATATATATATATATATATATATATATATATATATATATATAATTTAAATTCATTGGTCTAAGGGTATGGGGACCTCTATACTGTATTTTAATAATAGGCTCACTTAATTTATTGATCTATTATGGTATCTCCCTTTTATTCTTGTTTTCTCTAGGATGTTTGGATTTGTAGCACGGCGCAGTGGTGGTATGGGAAACGTGTGTCACCTGTTTGCAGAGCTTGACCCAGAGCAGCCAGCCAAGGCCATTGTGAACTTCATCAATAAAGTCATGCTGGGACCTCAACAGCTGCGAAAATGAATACAGTATTAGGGAGGCGAAGAAGAACAAAACAGAAAGAAAGGAGAACATTTATAGAGAGCAGTGCAGTGGATAATGTCAGTATTAGGTTTATGTACAGAATAAGGAGCATTTTATCATTATAATACACAAAAACTAACCTTTTACAAAAACTCAGTATTCAGGCTCAGTCAGAATTAGGTTGGTGTTGAAAAAAAGTTACATTTTATGCTTTTTATTAATCAAAAGTGAGACTTTATGAGGGGAACAAAAAACATTGAAATGGAAATTTTCCTGGTTAAGTAGGCTATTTAAATATAAAGTATAAATGAGACCTTTTGTCAAACCTTGAGAAAATGGGCCTTAATTCTATCACTCAGGATGCCAAAGATGTATGACTGTTATTACATTGTTCCACTTTTATTTTCATTGTTTTTATTTTTTTCCTTGCATGTTTACTTTTAAAATAAATGGTCAGAATGTTTTGGTTTGTTTTGGTTGTTTGTTTTGTATTTAAAATGGCCTTTACATGAGGTAAAGACATATTTCAGCAACTGATGCATTTTTTAATTCATACTATTTTATGGATTTTAAATAAAATGTTAATACAAATTGAATGGAAAACTAGACTCTAGACTCTCATTTTAACATGGAGTGCTTGATTTAGTTATTTAATAAAAGTTTGCAGTGAAAATATCTTCAAGGCTATATTTTTTTCTGAAAGTTTCAGGACCTTTTAATAAGAAAAATGTTATTGTAATATGCTGATCTTTAACATCATGCACCAGCTTTTGTTTCCTTGGGTGTCCTTTGCACACTGAGGATTATCACCTGTCCATCAAAAAGAAACTGATTACTTGAACAAACATGTTGAAAACAAACGTGTAGGTCTCTAGATTAAGGTTTTGTTAATCACCTCATGCTTCCCTTTTTATGTTGTGCACTGACAAGAAAACCACTGTTAGTCTTTCCTTACAGGTTAAAGGGATAGTTCACCCAAAAATGAAAATTATCTAATCATTTATTCACCCTCATGCCATCTGAACACAAACAAAGATTTTTAGAAGAATATCTCAGCTTTGTTGGTCCTTACAATGCAAGTGAATGGTGACCAAACCTTTGAAGCTCCAAAAATCACATAAAGGCCACATAAAGTACAAAAAAAAAAAAAAAAAAAAAAAATTATAGTAAAAAAAAGGACTTAAATATTGATATGTTTTTCACCCACACTTATATCGATTTGAAGACATGGATTTAACTACTGGAGTCATGTGTACTACCTTTATGCTGGCTTTATGTGCTTTTTGGAGCTTCAAAGTTCTGGTCACCATTCACTTGCATTGTAAGGACCAACAGAGCTGAGCTATTCTTTTAAAAATCATTGTGTTTTGCAGAAGAAAAAAGTCATACACACCTGGGATGGCATGAGGGTTAATAAATTATGAGAATTTTCATTTTGGGGGTGAACTATCCCTTTAAGTATATTTAGCATAGCCGTGGTCAACCATCTTAAATTGACTCATCATAAATAAAGCTATTTAATTCAGCTGAATACAAACTTTTCGTTGGCTCCTATAGATACCAGTTTTACATTAGCCTACACAGATATGGCTGTAATGTTATAAGGTAGATATAAGTGCTAAAAAAGTTGGTATAATTGTAAAAAAAAAAAAAAAAAAGACATGATAAGTACTTTATTTTATTGTGAATTGTAAGATCTGGAGGGACTGTTATATTCATGAGAGATTTGGACACAAAACTGCACATCAAATAGCCTATCACATTTATGCCATCGGCTAATTGTGCTCATATGTGTTACTACTACCTCTTTTACTGACACAAACTGAATGACTTCACCGTTTTCAAATCAAACCCTTCGTCTCACCAATAAAAAGGTAGCATTTTTTTTAAGTAATATGTCCAAGAGTAATTGCTTCTATAAGCGACCATCATCGTTTGTTTACACGCAGCTGAGTTATTAGCATTGCGAGAATGTGCTTTCGTTAATGGTTTGTCCTTGATGTCGTTATTTACAACGACAGACAACATATCATTTTGTTCCATTCGTTTTCTGTATTTCATTAAGGTGGCTTTTTCTGCATTTTAAAAAGGACGAGGTCCCACCGAGATTTGAACTCGGATCGCTGGATTCAAAGTCCAGAGTGCTAACCATTACACCATGGGACCACGCTGCCGCAAGTCCGATCATAAGTGTTATTATTCGTTCCATATATGGTATTAATGCTGTATGTATTATATCATACTATAATGTATTTATTGGTCTTTATATAAAATGTGTGCGTGTAGTTGTTTGCGTAATGTGAATACACTATGCTTTATTTAAGGTATAGCTAATACAAAACCTGGTTAGCTTGCTAAAGCCGCGTAATCGTGCAGCTCTGACCATAAAAACAAATTGTACAAATCTGTATTTATCTTTTTTCTTTTATTTTTTTAAGTGTATGTAATCGCTATCATTATCTTGCATTGACTTTTCCTTATTGGGTTGTTTGTTGCTTCTTTGCTTTCCTTTTATTTATTTCACAGTATTGGTGGTATGTTTTGATGTTTAAAGTTTTTATACCAAAACAAAAACATATTTAGTTGTGCTTAACTGCCTGCATACGGCCACATTCATGCAGCATGAGCGCTACACTTAATTTCAGCACACCCCATACTGTCAGTGTCACGGACTGAGGGCTGCAGTTCTTTGACACGAACAATCTCCCCTAAAAAGTTGGAATTTATTTATTTCATATTGTATTATACTTTAATACCGAAAAACAAACCCATCAGATTATTGTGAAAATGTTATGCTCCAATTATGCGTCAAATCCTCACGTACTGTACACGATCTGGATGCTTACTGATTTATGTATTCCTTTATTTATTTGTGACAATTACATCTGCAACAAATAGCAGGTAGTTATATCACGTTTTCAAGAGTCAAAGGGTGTTTAGGTATGGCAAAATGGAAGTACGCATTTTTGTTCTTCGTATTTTTCCACAGTTTATTTGTTTTCTTTTTTCATTTTGTCTCCAGGAAATCAAATGCTTTTCATTTTATGACTTCCTGAGTAGATATGTAGCAAGAAAGACAAGTTAATTCTGTTTTTTCTTTTTAATTCCATTTCCGGCTTATCAGCATTATACAGTATACTAGACTAATACATTCTAACCAATTTTATACAGCTCTTAATTATGTTTATATACTGTAGTAGGCCTACTCTTATCTGAATCTTAAGAACAACTCATATACACTTACTGGGCACTTTATTAGGAACACCTATACACCTACTTTATTCATGTGATTATCTAATCAGTCAAGTGCGGCAGCAGTGCAATGCATAAATCATGCAGATACCCCACCCTGCCCACTACCTTTTTGAACTGTTGCCTTCTGGCAGGCGCTACAGAGCACTGAGCACCAGGGGCTGGTTGCACAAGCTATACCTAAATTACAACTTAGCCTAGTTGTGGTGTAAATGGGCACTAAGTCACAATTTACGCACTACTAAATATTTGAGTGTTGCACCATTAAACTTAGGTAGAACGTAACCCTACGTATAAACTAAATATTTATGGAAGCTTCTGACCAGGAGTAACTGATGGAATAAAAAAGCAGACTTTATGACATCAATGAGCTCATGTTTTGCGTGACAGGCTTCAATCCTTTGGACATACATTATGATGTTGACATTTACACTCGTTTACATTTACGAGAGAAAAAAACGTACTTTTAAGAGGCTCTTCAGCATGAAACTGATGTCAAGTTTCAACACATTCAAAAAATATATACAGTAGGATATTAAAATTAATAAATGTCTATTTTTCCAGCCTGTTGTATTAGTATTGATTTATCACCCCTTATTTATTTTAGATACCAGTTCCTATATATTGTTCTTTACACAGGGCAAATATACTGTTTATCAAATCTACTTTTATTACGTATCAAATTTTAATGGGGATATAATTTATTACAGCTGACTGTTACGAGCAAACAAGGTTTGAACATCGACCGTAACAAAATCAAATTGAAATTCACGGCTTTTTAACACTTCTGTATACAAATTTCAAGGCTGTATATTGGATAAATACAGGTAAACGTTATATTATGTGACTACGCATTTCTTTACGGAGAGCTTACAACCTACTATCTAAGTCTTGCCTTAAGAACAGGTGGTGCAACCAAATTAAGCACTGACTTAGTTACAAACTAACTAGTAGTTACTAAGCTCTAAGTGTGAACTTTACACATCCCAACTTACGTGAGACCTTATGCACAGCTGGTGCAACCCAACCCAGAACCGTCAGGCACAGGAACAGTCTTTCCCTCAGGCTATCCATCTCATGAACAGTTAAAATTGCCCCATTGAGCAATAATTAATGTGCAATACACAGCTTAGTCTATTTATATTTATCTAACATACCATACCTCTTCTGCCATTACATTCCCTTGCTTCTGTATATAACAGATTGTATTTGTATATTGTTTATATATATATATATATATATATATATATATATATATATATATATATATATATATATATATTGTCCTATTGTGTATTTCTATATACACTTTATTTTCTATTAACTTTTTATTTTTATTCAATTTTTTTATTATTATCTCTGTCTTGTTGCTGTATTGTTTGTGCACTGGAAGCTCCTGTCACCAAGACAAATTCCTTGTATGTGTAAGCATACTTGGCAATAAACTGATTCTGATTCTGATATGGGTCAGGAGCCTCAGTTAATGTTCACAACATCAACCATCAGAATGGGGAAAAAATTTGATATAAGTGATTTTGACCCTGGCATGATTGTTGGTGCCAGACGGGCTGGTTTGAGTATTTCTGTAAATGCTGATCTCCTGGGATTTTCACGCACCACAGTCTCTAGAGTTTACTCAGAATGGTGCCAAAAACAAAAAACATCCAGTGAGTGGCAGTTGAGGAGAGAGGACAAAAGAGAATGGCCAGACTGGTTTGATCTGACAGAAAGGCTACGGTAACTCATATAATCATCTGTACATCTGTAATGAGCAGAATAGCATCTCAGAATGCACAACACGTCAAACCTTGAGGCGGATGGTCTACAACAGCAGAATACCACGTCTGGCACTTTATTTGGACCATAGTGTTCCTAATAAAGTGCTCAGTGTGTGTATTGCACAACAATACAGTATGTAACTCTATTAATAATGTGCCATTCTATTGCTGTGTACAAAGTGTATTGTATTGCTGATGAACTTTTATTGTTTATTGCTTTTAGATCCCACAAAAACATGTTTATAGAATATGTAAATTTTACTGTCCAAAAAATGATCCCCATTGGCTGGCTTCCCTTGAACTTTGACCTACAATGAAGTAACATTTCATGTTCCTTCACATTCCCTTACATTCCACAGTGATCTTTGTAGTCTCAGAGAGGTCATGACCTGTTACATCATTGCCACCATCAGTACATTTTGTACAGGGGAAATGGAGGGAGATGAGGAGGACAAGGTGTGGAAAAAGAAAGTAAGCATTAAGTTTGGCTAAGGCTTCGGCAAATGCAGACCGCTATAACGAGAGGGATCTTTAAGAGGTGAACACCATGACAGAGCCATTTGAAGGTCACAAGACCAAATCTCCAAGCTTGATCCATCTCAAGCAAGCATATTGCCATTTTATTTTGCTCTCATTATTTTGTTTTATCATTAATGGTTATTACATTTTACCTATGCAGTGTTAAACATGTGTATCTTTCTTGTCTTTCTCTCTGCAGTGTTTCTAGTGGATGTGCAAAGCATTCTCAGTACCCTGTATGTGTCCCTCCATATTTCCAGACAATAGCCCATATATTGCAACAACAGGGTGGCGGAAACAGGCAGGGAACATCCAAGAGAGGCCCCTCTCTCTCAGCATCTTTTACTTCCGTTCATGGCTCTACGATCTCTTCCTCTCCCTATGTTTCTCCATCATGATTCTTTTCCATTCCCTCATCATTTTACCATCAATCCAACTTCCATTACTGCAAGGCCGCTCTATATATACACACATGCATGCACATACACTACACAGAGCAATTCTTCTCCCACTGGGTGCCACAAGGCTGAATTCCCCATGTGATCAATCAAGAGTCACACAATCAAACTTATATGTTCTTTTTCTCGCTTACGCATACACACACAAACAATGTTATGTTCTGCGTTTAAGACCTAAAAACAGAATCCTCTGCTTGACTACTCAGGCAGACACGCCCAAGTAAAACATGAACTCATCTCCTCACAAACCCAAATATTATATTTAAAAAAAGTCTGCCCGTCATAGACGACTGAACATTTCCATTACTTGCTGCTGTAACTGTAGCGACCGGAAATCGCCTACCACTGCTATTAGGTTAAGTAGGTTATTGGCTCCGTTTGTTTTGTCTTTTATTTATAACGCTATTTCTAAGTGGGTGAGGGTGGACCAGCCTAGCAATGCTGAATTAAGTGCCTGACACACATTTCTTCTCATTCAAAGACGAATATGATGCTCGACTCATGCGGACAAACTGTTTACCTCTTTGGTACCTCTGACGTCACGACACACCCCTCGAGCGCGTGAGTGTGTGTCAATGTGTATGTGCGCGCGCTGTCGCTCGCCATTGAATGCGGTGGGGTTCGTGCGTGCGTGCGTGTGTGTGTGTGACTGTTTCGCTTGTGGAATGTGGGAGTTGTCCCCACGCGCTTTACGAACAAGCGACCTGTCCAAACAGTGCGCGCGTGGCAGAGGATACCACACCAACCAAAACATCGGACGCACGTTCACAGCAAGTCTTTGATCCGTTATTGGAGGAAAATCCGCCGAACAGGGTAGAGTCGGGGCGGGGCGTAAATACACTGAGCCCATCTATTTAGGGTCAAGTACAACATTTTTACAGTCCTAACCGGCGTGGGTTCAAAGTTTGTTTTGTACCCGGAAACCCATCACGGCGAATCACTCACAGGGCGCAGAGGAATTGCTTTCAGGTTCAGTCTTTTCTTTTTATCTAGTTAATCCACAGACTCCAGATTAATCTGCATGGGATGGATCGCGAAGCAGCTGCAATAGCCAGAGTAATTCGTTAGCATCTCGTCAAGTAGCTCTTCCAGAAGCTCGTCCGTGAGTACGGGACTGCGGTGTGGCTGGACGCGGAGCGAGGCGACCCTCTGCGGGCTGCGCTGCCGAGGCGGTGGGCGTGTTTTCTCTCCGTGTCTCGGCGTGCTAGCATGTGAGCTGGCGCCAAGTTCTCCGCGTGAAGAAAAATCACGGACAAGTTACGGGCTAGAGTAAATCAGCAAAAGTCACATCACGCTTGATCGGAAAAGTTACAGGCAGGTATGAAGCTCGCAGTTTACTCTGAAAGACACTGTTTTCAAAGTGAACGTTGTGCACACACTAATGCAATTCAAAACAAAAGCTGCTAGTCTGCTAATGTTAGGTAACCTACTCAATTGACTGTTTTGTCAGCACGAACTTAGCACATGAGAACGAGAGAGCTTTAAAGTGGGTAGCTGCTTTGCTCAAACCCAATTGTCCAATGCCTGTTTATTTCTTCGATATATTTCTCATACATTAGGGTTTGGATTCACGCATCTGTCTTTAGACTCGCAGCACTGATTGAATGCAATTTAAACACCGACCTTGGCAGGTTATACGTGGAAAACTTCGCACATGCCTCCGATTAAAGCTAGCTACTGTTGAAGAATGACCTAAAGCACCAAATTCGTAATAATGAAGCCATTAATATATTCAGAGCGAGTTATGGGAATGATTATAACAGATAGTAACAGCAGCGCATCGGCTCATCTGTTGCAGTAATTTCCAACTGCGACATAATACAGTCACTGCAAGAGGATCGACTGTTTTACCAGCACTTTTTATTCACTAAACTGAGATTAAAAGTTACAGCTTTGCAAATTGAGCCCCCTTCTCTAACCAAATGATGTGGTGTAAGAAATGTACTTAAAACAAAAGATGAAGAATTCAGTGTGCTGAAACAGATCTTAAGAATACAGAAGGAAATTGGTGTTTATTTGACAGCATTTTTCGGTAACACTTTAAAATAATTGTAATTAGTAATATTAATACAAATTATTGAATTATATAATGCTTAATAGATCATTAGCTAAAGTACATTAAAATAGTTGGCATGTCATGAAACTTTCATTCATATATTTTCATACATAAATGCATATTAGAATGCACATGAACAACTGATCTGTTCAGCATTATTTTTAAGAATCATAAGTAGTGTTTTATTTAAGTCTTTTATTACTTATCTCTTCTACTTGTTAATCTTATGTTGTCATAATAATATGCATTGTTGACCTTTTCCACAATATGATAAAAAAAAATGGTGCATGTCAGTGTTGTTTTATCAGAACATTACACAAACGTTTACAAAATGTAGGCCTATATGATTTTATAAAACATAAAAATACCACTTAAAAAAAAAATCTTAATAATGGTAATAATAATGTTATATCAGTTGTAGTAACCTTAATAGTATTGTTTAACATAATGCTCTTGTGGATCATATAGCAGAGAGAGCGTGTGACTCGTTGACATGAAAGCACATTGTGCTGTTGGTATGTTGAGAATCTGTAGTGGTGTGCATAGTTTGTTTAACATGTCAGTTTAACTGGGCTAGGACTTTTTACAGCGATTCTAGCGGGCAGGCACAACCAGTTCGGACATGTCGGACAAACATGGTCCAAAGGATATGATTGGCCACATTAACACCCATATTTTCAAATAGTTAAATTAACACAATGTCAGAAGGTAGACCTTGCAAATCAAAGTAATAGGAGAGGGTGAAAGGTTTGCCATGCTTAGGACTATTTGTGTCAACGATTGTGTGTGTGTGTGTGTGCGTGTGTGTGTGTGTGGCTGAAATGCAATTGGTAGCGGTAGTTGTTTTGTGAACGATGCTCTATTGTGGAAATTCAGGGCTCTTATTTGCTAATTTGAGTGGAAATAGTGTGAGATAGTCAACCATGTAACAAGATTAGACGTGATACCCTGGACAGATTTCCAAAACTGTCTCTCTCTCTTTCGCCTCACTCTCTCATCTTTCATATGTATACATCCACATACTGTATATGTATAAAGATATACATATCCCATTTTTTCCCTCTCCCTCTTCATTTTTGTTTGTCTTTCCTGTCTTGCTTATTTGATTTTCAGTGCTGGTTGAAAAAGTATGTGGATTTATTTTCCGCTGAGCTCTAGAAAATACCACATCATCATTGCTCCACTGATTGCAAAATCTATACTGTCTGTCCCATGCTGAAACTTCATATGTTAAGGATACCAACTTGAGAATACCGTCCTGTGCACCTGTATATTAAGTACATAAACATGATCATTTCTGAGTCTGTATAGTGACGGACTGTCTATGGACATGTCTCACTTTGTAGAGGTTGCATTGATGATATTTTTCTTTTGTTTAAGGGACTGGATTGTGATGTTTTGGTTGTTATTGTGGCTGTGCTCATTTTAGAGGCTGGAATGTGTGTGCCTGTGTGTAGTTTCTGTAACTCTAGGCAGAAGCTGTGAGGCCTTGACTGTAGCCCTGTAGAGAGGCCCATTGAAGGGGAAGTTGGCTCTGTGTGTGTCTATGCGTGTGTGTGCATGCAGACCACTGGGATTGGACACAGGGTAGAAAGACCCCCTGTACAGAAGGAGGGAAAAGGGAAGAAAGTGGAAGGAGGAGTCAATTACACTTTTCTGGTCATGTGTGTGTTCTTGCCCCATGTTTTGCATGGACGGAGTGAGTGGTCGCATTACGGAAAGGGGAACCAAAGACGAACACGTAAAGAGACTATACACAGCCGAGAAAGATTTATCATTAGTAAATGGCTTGATTTTGAATTCATGTAATTGTTAAGACTAACATGAACAGTAATGCCCTGAAGTTCATTTATTTATTGTGGCAAATCGTTATAATGCTGTCTTCATATTTGCGTCTTTTTAAATAATGTTTGTTTGCTTATGATGAATTTAACAGGACAGAAATAATTTATGTTCAGTGTGAGGACGGTTTCCAGCATGATGGAACGATAAATGATTAATGTGTGTCTTTGCACAGCATATCTGGATTTGTCCAGTGCTCAACGCTTCTCGTGGCTGTACATCAAAGCTACATGGGCATCATTGTGAATTAAATAGGCAGGAATAGCATAAAAAATAAACTGATTTCATTCCATTTAATTGATTACTGTTAGATCCTATTGATATTTTTCAATGTCAAGCACAATTAACTGCCCCCACAAAATGTAGCAGAGAGCCAGGCAATGCTGAGCTCAATTGAGATTCTTATATCATAAGTTCAACAAAACTTTGATCTTGGTTTAGTGTGTGTACTTCATGTCAAGAATGCTTTTTAAATGAGATTAGCATCTACAGTCTGTTTGATAGAGTTGGGGTATTCAAGTTCGGATTTGGACTTGAGTCCGGTCTCGAGTCCAACTTTTAATGGACTTGGACTTGTCATGGATTCGGATGAATTTTTACTCAAGCCATTGGGACTCGGAAAATCTTTCCGAGTCCAGCCAAGTCTGTGGCATTTGTAACACATTGTGATGTTAAATTTTTTGTTTGTAGTTTAAAGGACTATAAAATGTATCATTCAATAACAGAGTTTGTGTCTGAAGCTAAACTTCATGCAGCGAGTTGAATTTTATTGGTTATGAAGTTTTTTCTATATGTTATTTATAGAAACTTATTCAATTCATGCTTTTTTTTTACATTTAAATTTAACTGAAGGACAATTAAATTAATATTTTCTGCAGTACAGCAAGAGCTCAGTGAAATGTTCTTCGGTTGGTTTTCAAAGATTTCATAATGATTGCAGACCGACGCAGCCCCTAGTGCCGCTCAAGAAAATCTCAAATATTTTTATCTTCGGTGGCACCTGCTGTAAGACGTACGTGGAAGCAGCAGGATTTTGGGTGTACGAGCGCTCATCTGCTTTCTGCACATGAACTTGTCACTTGTGACTGGCATGTCTTACGTGAAATACCCCTAATAATGTTAGCATCCGTGTTTTGTCTTCATACTTATAGCATATCCTTTTGTTCTGAATCCATTTTGAAGTTTGTTCAGCTGGATACAATTTATGAGATATTGACATATATAATACAGCAGAGGTATGTTTTTGTTACATTTATATTGACACATGTTTTTCTTAGTTGTTAATGTTAAAATAAACTTAAAATACTGATGTAATGGCTAAGTGATGAGTTTACACTTTGAGAGTGCAATATTAATTCGAATTAATTTGGACTCCTACTCGGCCTGTTATGGACTTGGCCTTGAGTCTGACTCAGCCCCATTTGGACTCGGACTCGACTCAGACTCGACTAGTGGACTCATACCTAACACTACTATTTGAGATTAGCATTCATTTTGACTTTTAATTTAACTTTTAGGAGTACACTAGCACTCACTGAGCACTTTATTGGGAACACTTTGGTCCTAATAACGTGTCCTACATGGTCTTCTGATGTTGTAGCCCATTCGCCTCAAGGTTCGACGTGTTGTGCATTCTGAGATGCTATTCTGCTCACTTCAATTGTACAGAGTGGTTATCTGAGTTACCGCAACCTTTCTGTCAGCTCAAACCTGTCTGGCCATTCTCCGTTGACCTCTCTCATCAACAAGGTGTTGCTGCTCACTGGATGTTTTTTGTTTTTGGCACCATTCTGAGTAAACTCTTGAGACTGTTGTGCATGAAAATCCCAGAAGATCAGCAGTTACAGAAATACTCAAACCAGCCCGTCTGGCACCAACAATCATGCCACAGTTGAAATCACTGAGATCACATTTTTTCCCCTATTCTGATGGTTGATGTGAACATTAACTGATGCTCCTGACCCGTATCTGAATTATTTTATGCATTACACTGATTCTACACGATTGGCTGACTATATAATTGCATGAATAATCAGGTGTACAGGTGTTCCTAATAAATTGCTCAGTGAGTGTAGATGCTTTAATGCAAAAAGATGGTGACTAAAAGCAGCAAAACTTGAATTTAGATTTTATGGGGTCTTTAAAATAAAATACTAGCTGAGAAGTTGCTACTTTCTCAAGTCTGTTAAGCTGCGTTTATTTTAAGAAAATATGCTTTTGTTTTTTTCCATTGAGGATGATATGACTTGTGATGTTGGCTTACATGGACTGGATATGTAATGTTCCACAAATGTACAAAATGTATTGAGTTTAAATCAAAACCATCTTGATTACTTTGGGTATCTGTGCAATTCCGGTTTCAGGGAATTATGATAATGTAAAGCCTGCTTGTGGCTAACATCAAGTACAAATAAATACTTTACGTTTGTTAATGTAAAATGAATATGCCTGTAATTGTAGGCTATGCAAATTGTAATTTCTGATCTAAATCAAAGAATCTGACAGAAAAAAATTATTTCAACATGTCCTCTTAGTGCATTGCTTGGCATGGCTGTGGATTTGTATTTGTGTGGTGTACTTGTGGAATTTTTATGTGTGTGTGTTTGTGTGTGAGTATGTGGCAGTGTTAAAATCCGGCTGTGTGTTTCTAGTTGGGTTCGTTTGAGGACAGCAGCATTTTCTGTGTGTTCTGGACCCAAACTGACCCAACTGGCTCTACGTATTACACATACGCACACATTTCCTTGGCGTGTGCGTATGTGTGTGCAGGTCAGTGGATTATTGTGTGTGGAGGAAATGTGTAGGACAGTGTGTCTCAGTCTCTGTCTGTTTTATGCTTTTTATGGGTCTGCTGATCGTTCTTGCATTATATCCATTAAAGCCAGTTTGCTGTGTTTCTCAAAGTATGAGCAATTCTCTGGTACTTTAGTATGCGTTGTTGTATGTGTTTCTGTGTTTTCCATATGGTCTCTATGCCTGGCCTGGCATTCCTGCAGCGTGAATCTGTCTCTGTCTGTTGTCATAGCTAATGAAGGTTTATGAAACTATGACAGCAGCTCTTTCCTGTCCCACATGCAGACGCCCCTCATCCTTTCGCTGTCAGGACTGGGGCACATTTCTCTATTTACTCAAATTTATGATGCTTAACTATGCCTAGGCTAAATGCCACACTAGTTACGATGTTGAAATGAACCGCCTTGTACAGTTACTAGAAATATGTTTTGTAGAGATACCATAGTTACATATGACAATTTGTGCATCACCATAGCTACTCATTAAAGAGTAACTGTAGCACTAACATTATATGTTACGCTATACCTTGGAAAATATTATGGAATATGCTAATTCATATTAATGCATTATACAGTAAAGAGGAGGTTGAAGCCACTTCTCTTACCGTCTTTTCAAACTGTTCATGGTAAAAAGATAACTGATTCTGATCTTCTCCAGTTAAGTCATAGTTTACCTCCTGTTCTTCTAGCTGTATAATAAACAGGCCATTGCACTCACAACCAGGTCATTCTGCTCAAGAAGGTTTGTCATACACCTTGTCCTACATACCCATTAGAGCTATGTGATGCTTCATTCAGTTCAATGATTAACTTTGCACTACCTTAAAGGGCATCACGATCTTACATATAGTGAGGCCACAAAGTGTCAGTCATGCTTTATTCACATGTCCAGACCTAAAATATCCCAGCATGTTCTCTCAGGTGTTCTCAGGTTTCCTTAGATGCTATGTGGCATCCGATGAAACATTAACCTAAGCACCCAATTAAGACACATTCAGCATTTCTGAAAATCTCTTATCTCCTTCATGCTATGTGTTTGTTGATAAGAAGAGCTACTAAAGCAAGTGAGAATAACGGAGAGTAGGCTCTTGTGTCATGTGCACAGTCCAAAATCTCTACAAAACACACAGCATGCAGAGTTAATGATTTTGGAGACTTGTGAAAGCAACTTCTTTCTCAGCACAAGGTCTAAGATTTTCTACAGGGTTCCCACGGTCATGGAAAACCTGGAAATATCTGGGAAATTTTACATTTTGTTTTCAAGGTTTGGAAAATTAATGAAAATGAAAACCATCTTAAAAAGATATTTCTGTATTGAAAATGTTTCTAGTTATACACAGTTCTAAAATATTTCATTGACCAGAAATATATCTATCTATTTCATATAGTGAAATCTCTAGTAAAATTTGTATTAAAAAAAATCCATGCAGTAGGGATGCATCGATACAAAATGTGTGTACCTATACCGAGATCCGATTATTTCTGAAAAACATCTGCCGATACCTCATCTGCTGCTTGTACAGTTTACTTAATAAAAAAAAAAAAAAAAACTAAAGCAACACAGTTATAGAACATTTTGCCACAACTTGATTTCATTGCTTCTATCCATTTAAATTTGTAAAATGGAAGTTTACTTAATCCATTTGAGTTGGGACTACATGAGTACTTTTTGTGGGGTTAATGTAGCATTAATGAAACTGGGCAGGGAACTTCCATTTCCCAGCATGTTTGGCATGGGAATCGATAGGGAGATTAAATGTTAAAAAAAAAAAAAAAAAAAGTGTTTTTGTTTTGCAAAATGAATATATAGGGGGATACTTGTTAGTGTTTAATATTTTGTTTTGGGGGTACCATTGTGGTGAAGAGTGGAGCTTGAGCTAACTGTGTGGACATGTAGATCTCACACAGGAAATTGATCGCTCGCTTTGTCGAGCAATTGCTGTGCTCTCCATAGCATAGTTACTAAACTACACTCTGTAGTGCTGCCAACCAGCATGTATTTAGCATACTAAAATTAACTTACATTAGTTAGTACATAAAGAAATAAAAGAGATTTATTTGAGTTACATTGACATGTCTAATTTTGTTGAGTTTACCCAATTCAACTAGGTTCTTGTGTTGAGATTACATAGTAATTTAAAATTAAAATTAAGAAAACTAATTTGGAATACGTGGAACCACTGTCCACAATTGAATCAAGTTCAGCCAAAGAGCTATTTTTTATTTTTATTTTTATTTATTTATTTATTTTTTTTTGGTGTAGTTTGCGGACCCATAAAGATTTCCACATTTTCCACTATCCTACCTCGAAAATGAAATCAAGCATTGCAGTACCATTACCCATAATTACCGGTCAGAGTGCCCATGATGACCCCTGTCCACCGTTGAAAGCACCTGATGCGAGCGTCAGAACTGGACCTTGGAACAGTGGAAGAAGTTCATCTGGTCCGATGAGTCACGTTTTCTTTTACATCACATGGACGGCCGTGTACGTGTGCGCCGTTTACCTGGGGAAGTGATGGCACCAGGATGCACTGTGGGAAGACAACAAGCTGGTGGAGGGAGTGTGATGCTCTGGGAAATGTTCTGCTGGCAAACCCTGGGTCCAGCCATTCTTGTGGACGTCAATTTGACACGTGCCACCTACCTAAACATCGTATCAGACCAGGTACACCCCTTCATGGCAATGGTATTCCCTGATGGCAGTGGCCTCTTTCAGCAGGATAGTGCACCCTGCTACACTGCACATATTGTTTGGGAATAGTTTGAGGAACATGATGAAGAGGTGTTGCCCTGGCCTCCAAATTCCCCAGATCTCAATCTGATTGAGCACCTGTGGGATGTGCTGGACCAACAAGTCTGATCCACAGCAGCTCCACCCTGCAACTTTCAGGACTTGAAGGATCTGCTGCTAATGTCTTGGTGCCAGATACCACAGGACAAATTCAGGGGTCTTGTAGAGGTCGACACTGTTTTGGAGGCAGGTGGTCATAATGTTTTGGCTCATCAATGTACATTGGCCCCAAAAAGTATATGGACTCTTATAAAGCCAAAATGTATTAGTTTTATTTCTCTCTTTTTTTTTTTTTTTTAAGTGTGCTTGTACTATTTTTTCTTTAAAGGGATGGTTTATCCAACAATTGTACCGAGGTCTTTTGACAATGATTTGATGGATCTTGAATCTCTAATTTGAAAAGGGCATAATCTAATATGATTTAATTTTTTCCCCTTTATTTTTTTGAAGGCTATGAATATTGATCGGGGAAAAAATGAAAGCCATCAAAAAACATCGTCCATCTGCAGGTTGCATTTAGAAATATGCACATAAGTAGTGCCATGTTTATGGCTGACTGCCAACCAAATCTTCGGAAAACAGGGGACTCCAAATGTTTCTCACATTTGAATAGATGAATAAATGAACAGCCCAATTTAGATAAATGCATCATTATGTGGTGAAGTGTTTTGAAATAATTTTAATGGTGCGAGTGTTTCTGTGTGCAGTAATTTGAGAACTTTCCCTCAAAGAGGTCACGTCTTTGTGCATGTGTTTGTGTAATAACGGAACTGGTTTTTCCATAGGGTAACACACTATATGAAGCTTTCAGCATATTTTCCAGATTATACATTTATTCTAAAGAGTGCACAAAAAGATGTTTTTACCCCAAGTTGGAATTTCCTCGTAACTCTGAATAGTGAAAACAGGACACCGTGATATCACTCTCTGTGCTGAGGTGTGTTTATTTAGTTTGTGCTGTTCCTGTTTGTGCGTGCAATGTCGTGATGTCCCTTTTGGAAGCCCATTCACGTAGAACGAAATGTTCTCGGCCTATTTTTTAACCACTTTATTGCTGATCACATTTTGTACATTAGTGAAGGGGTTATTCATGTGTTATCCTGTGATCAGGCTCATCTGGTTCTTCATAACTACATTTATTGTCACAATATTCTTATCAGCTGATGCTTTTAGCTGTGTGAGTTGGTATGTCACTGTGACCCAGGACTAATTACTCCATGACTGCTGTTCCTCGTTGGACCATTCAGAGGGTCTATAATGATTTTATATGTTTATAGATCAGTGATGCTCATTGTTTTGTTCATATGTATTAAGTTATTCAAAAATATGTAAAAAAAACAAAAAACAAATGCGGTTTATACAAAACTATTACTCAAATTCTCTTCTACTATGATGAACTTGTTTTCATGTTTTTCTGAGTTCAAATACATTTTAAAAAACATTTTCTGCAGTTTAAAGTAAAAAATAAAATAAATAAATAAATAAAAAGAAGTGGTGTAACTACCTGGAGACTGAAACAATAAATAAATTAAGAAATGTTGGAACAATAGTAGTTTTGAATAATTAATATAAAAAAAAAGCATATAAAAATTAAAACAATTTTGTTTTAAAATATAATTAATCTTTGTAAAACCTTTGTAAAAGTCAGATGGTGTAACCAACATGCAAAAAAACAAAAACAAAACAGAAAACAGAAATGACCTCAGGGAAAAATAAATAAATAAATAAATAAATCAGCCATTTTTTAATATTTTAGAAAAGGCATGTTTTGTTCAGGTCAAATGGACTAACCCTAAGACAACTTCTTAATATTTGTGACTCAAAAAATTATATTTGTAAAAAATAAAAACTTCAAGATGCACAAAAAGTATTGTAATAGCTTTAACTTGATGGGCACACCACTTGCTGTTGGTTGCGATTTGGATGGTCACCTACAAGCACTCAGACCCTGCTTGTTTTTCTTTCGGAGTGGTCCAGCCCAGTCCTGATAGCTAATTAATATTCTCCTTAATCTCGGACGCTCTTTATCGATGTGCATACATTAGTGATAGCCGCCCACCCCCCCACCCCCCCATTCTGTTTGTGATAGTGGCCCTTATGGCTTTAATCAGAATGATTTACTGTTCTATTAAAAGACTGTTAATTATTCAACACTTGCAAAAGAACGTCAGTTATGATTTGTGGTTTTGTTATGCTGTCGGTCAATGCTGAAGTATTAGGGAATTTCCTTTTTTTCCCTCTGCTTTACAGTCTGTAGTTTTTCTCCTTCCCGTCATTGGTGCCGGCAAATGCATGTCTCTGTATATATGACACGATCTGTCTCTCTCTCTCTTTCTCTGTCTCGCCTCATCCTGTGTCTCCTACAGTGATGGAGTCAGCCGTTAGTACATCCACTGAAGTGCCAGATGAGTTTGACCGCAATGTCCCACGGATCTGTGGTGTGTGTGGAGATAAAGCCACTGGCTTTCATTTTAACGCAATGACCTGTGAGGGCTGCAAAGGCTTCTTCAGGTACACATACGTGCACACATACACTTTCTCTCATCCAATCTGGTATTCACACATTTAAACTGATGTTCATTTTAAGCACATTAACACATATTGTTTTTGACCAATGTGAGACTATCAGACTATTTATAGTTCCTGTGATGTTTATGTGTGCGTGTGTTCATTAGGCGCAGTATGAAGCGGAAGGCCAGTTTTACCTGTCCATTTAATGGAAGCTGCACCATCACTAAAGATAACCGTCGGCACTGCCAGGCCTGCAGACTCAAGCGTTGCCTGGATATTGGCATGATGAAAGAGTGTGAGTTACTAGCCAACATAACACATCTCACACCACTGATTAGTGCAAGCCAAGATATCCTTCATTATATAACTCTTTATTTAATTGTAATTTAAATTTTATTTTAGCCCTGCTAAGTCTCACAACAAATTCAGTTTAATGCTTTTGATTTGATCTGTGGGAAGGTAACGCTATTCGTAGTGTTTCAGTTAGTTTATCATTGAATTGCTCTGGTTTACCAAAAGACCATCAGAAGGGAAATATTCTTTATGTATTGTTTGTTTTTATAAACAAACACCAAAACACGGAAAGCTTTTTTAATTAAAAATGACACATAACGTTTTATTGGCCAAAACTAAAACTACTGGGGTGGGGGGGGGGGGAGTGTTGTTAGAGATGGATGATGATGATATTGTGAGGGAACGCAAAGCTTATTTTGAGGGAACGCAAGACTTTTTGTGAGAGAATGCAAAACTATTTCAGAAAATATAATTCCCTCCCTGTCCTCTAAGGGGCTCCGTAAACAACAATATTAAGAGCTAAAAAATGAATTTAATGTCCTCAAGGTTCGTTTCACAATTAATTGGCAGTCTTCGTATAGGGCAGCAGTTTTCAAAGTGTTGGGCAAGGTGCGGAGAATGTTAATAAATAATAAATGTTAAGAATTTTCTTTTTTTTTTTTAAATAGATAAAATCTAAAACGGATTTTTGTTTAGTACCCAGTATAATTGAGGGGTGGTAGTCAGCGTCAATACTCACTGAGCTACCCAGGCCCCTATGACCCATCTCATTAAAATGTCTTGCTACAGGAGATGTTATATCTTGACCTCTGATAGTTGACTTATGTTCATTAATCCTAAGTTTTAGTTGTCGCGATGATTTACCGATATGTATATTTTTTGACCAGGACATCTTAACATATAAATTACATTTTGAGTTGTACAGGTTATCAATGACTTGATCCTATAGTATTTTTTTTTTTGGTCAGAGGACATACCAACTCTACATTTTATTCAGTTTTGGCAGGCAGTGCAATTTCTACATGGGAAACAGCTCTGTATAAATGCTGATTTTTCTTTCTTTTTAGAACATCTGAACTAACAAATCTGAAAAATGATGTGCCCTTTTATAAGTAAACAATTGAGTGTTTTGAAATACATTGTTTAATGATAAGTCTGATGATGCCAATGCTTATAAATAATAGATTTAATCAAATCGCTATTATCATTGTATGTTAATGTGCCGTTCACTGAAAATGGCTTCTTCTGTTTGGTAGTAGGTTTTTGTGCAAATAAGAGAGTTTTCTATCAAATTTTTTAGCTTTTTCTAAAGCATTACTTAACCAAGTTTCCGGATATCCTCTATATCGGAATCATTGGATAAGTAGTTTGGCTTGTTCATTAAATTCTTTATCTGTACTGCAAATGCGTTTAAGTCTGTGAAGTTGACTAATAGGTAAACTTTTTTTAAGGGGAGTTGGATGGTAACTATCTACTGTCAGTATTGTATTTTTATCTGCTGGCTTCCGATAGACAGTTGTATGTAACAACTCATCCATCTTAGTCAACTTCACATCTAAAACGTGTATTGTTTCACGGCTCTTATCAATTGTGAACTTAATTGAAGAGACTCTAGAGTTAATGAACGTGCTAAAATCTTGTAGTTTTTGTTCAGAACCAGTCCATATTATAAAACAATCATCAATGTATCATGGCCAATATTTAATATATGAACTAAAAGGATTATTATGATAAATGTAGTCTAGTTCAAATTTACCCATGAACAGTTTAGCATAGTTTGGTGCTAGCGGTGTACCCATCGTAGAAAGCTTTTTCGAATAAGTAGTAGTTTTTTGTTAGAACTATCTTAGTGAGATCCACTATAAATTCTATAGGTACCTTGATGTCTTGATCTATGCAATAACATTTCAGCCTGCATCGTGAGGTATATTGGTGTAAAGAGATGTAACATCAAGTGTCACAGCCAATCCGTTGTACTCAAATTTGAAGTCTGATTCAATTTATTTAAAAACGCAGTTGTATCTTTTAAATATGATGGTAATTTTTAACTAGCGGCTGAATATGGAAATCGAGGAATTTTGAAATTGATTCATTTAGTGAACCAATACCTGGTACAACTGGTCAAAATAGAGGGTCCTGTAAAGGTTTATGTATTTTAGGCAGGGCATATTTACATTTATGCATTTGGCAGACGCTTTTTTCCCAAAGCAACTTACAGTGCACTTATTACAGGGACAGTCCCCCTGGAGCAACCTGGAGTTAAGTGCCTTGCTCAAGGACACAATGGTGGTGGCTGTGGGAATTGAACCAAAAACCTTTTGCTTACCAGTTCAGTGCTTTAGTCCACTACACCACCACCACCGCATATAGAGCCAAATTTTTAGGATATTCATTTAAAAGTTATTTCCATTCTTGTTCTCTATCCATTTAATATTTAAACCAACTTGTAAAATTCCATCCATTTGTTTTTTGTAGTTATCAGTTGGATTGAATAGACATTTTTTTATTTTTTTATAAAATAACTCATCTTGTAACATCCCTTTTATTTTAGCAATATAAACTCATCAAAAAAAGAAACGTCTTCTCACTTTCAATTGCTTTTATTTTCAGCAAACTTAACATGTGTAAATATTTGTATGAACATAAAAAGTTTAATCAACTAAGACATAAACTGAACAAGTTTCACAGACATGTGACTAACAGAAATGGAATAATGTGTCCCTGAACAAAGGAGGGGTCGAAATCAAAAGTAACAGTCAGTATCTGGTGTGGCCACCAGCTGCATTAAGTACTGCAGTGCATCTCCTCCTCATGGACTGTACCAGATTTGCCAGTTTTTGCTGTGAGATGTCACCCCACTCTACCACCAGGGCACTTGCAAGTTCCTGGACATTTCTGAGGGGAATGGCCCTAGCCCTCACCCTCCAATCCAACAGGTCCCAGACGTGCTCAATGGGATTGAGATCCGGGCTCTTCGCTGGCCATGGCAGAACACTGACATTCCTGTCTTGCAGGAAATCATGCACAGAATGAGCAGTATGGCTGGTGGCATTGTCATGCTAGAGGGTCATGTCAGGATGAGCCTGCAGGAAGGGTACCACATGAGGGAGGAGGATGTCTTCCCTGTAATGCACAGCATTGATATTGCCTGCAATGACAACAAGCTCAGTCCGATGATGCTGTGACACACCGCCCCAGACCATGACGGACCCTCTACCTCCAAATCGATCCTGCTCCAGAGTACAGGCCTCAGTGTAACGCTCATTCCTTCGACGATAAACATGAGTCCGACCATCATCCCTGGTGAAACAAAACCACGACTCGTCAGTGAAGAGCACTTTTTGCCAGTCCTGTCTGGTCCAGCGAAGGTGGGTTTGTGCCCATAGGCTATGTTGTTGCCGGTGATGTCTGGTAAGGACCTGCCTTACAACAGGCCTACAAGCCCTCAGTCCAGCCTCTCTCAGCCTATTGCGGACAGTCTGAGCACTGATGGAGGGATTGTGTGTTCCTGGTGTAACTCGGGCAGTTGCTGTTGCCATCCTGTACCTGTCCCGCAGGTGTGATATTCGGATGTATCGATCCTGTGCAGGTGTTGTTACACGTGGTCTGCCACTACAAGGACGATCAGCTGTCCTTCCTGTCTCCCTGTAGCGCTGTCTTAGGCGTCCCACAGTACGGACATTGCAATTTATTGCCCTGGCCACATCTGCAGTCCTCATCCCTCCATGCAGCATGCCTAATGCACCTTCACGCAGATGAGCAGGGACCCTGGGCATCTTTCTTTTGGTGTTCTTCAGAGTCAGTAGAAAGGTCTCTTTAGTGTCCTAAGTTTTTATAACTGTGACCTTAATTGCCTACCGTCTGTAAGCTGTTAGTGTCTTAATGACCGTTCAGCAGGTGCATGTTCATTAATTGTTTACGGTTCCTTGAACAAGCATGGAAAACACTGTTTAAACCCTTTGCAATGAAGATCTGTAAAGTTATTTGGATTTTTACAAAATTATCTTTAAAATACAGTGTCCTGAAAAAGGGACATTTCTTTTTTGCTGAGTTTATGTATTATAATTCATAACACCAATTCCATCTCCTTTATCAGCTCATTGGATTGTAAGAGATGAATCATCAGTGAGTATTTTCAAGGCTTCCCTCTGTGTCTTCATTAAATTCTGTTTTTCTGTGTGTTATGACACGAGGCTCCTGCTACAATTCGTCTACATCGACTTCTACTAATCTTCAAAAGGTACTCACCGAATGATTGTTGGTAACTGCTGTAAAAGTACTTTTTGGTTTAAATTGCTGCATATTTAGTGTTGTATTTGCTAATGGGTTAAAGTAACTCTTCAATTTAACATTTCTGAAAAGTTGGATGGATTAGTAACAGCACGTGGTACAAAAGATAAACCTTTACACAATACTTTAATTTGTTCAGACAAGTTAAACACAATGTACTCTTGTTCTTGTGAAGGATAATTATTGGGTGAAATTACCTCCTGAGACCCCTTTGCCCGGTGTCCTCTTCTTGTCGGTTTCTTTCGTATTGGTTCCGTTTGGAGCGACGAAGTGGGCCCAAAAAAGGTTTTCTGGGTCGATAAGATGTTGAAAATGATTAAGTAGTGTAAGAATCATCCGATTCTGAAGCACTGGTGAAACATACTGTACTAAGTTCTCATAGATGTTGCTTAGACCTTTCCGTTATCCAGTTATATATAGTACCTTGTAGTCTTTGCAGTCCTTGGTATCCCTTTTGAATTTCTGAATCTTGATGTTAAGTAATTCATTTCTGAACTTGTGGAGTTTTTCTTAAATTTGCTATGGAGATCATCTATGTGCTTTTTATCGTAAGTTTGTTGAAGTTCAATTTTACATTCCTCTATTCTGCTGGTGAAAGTTGTCATTTCTTTCTTTCAGATCTAAAAGCATCGAACAGTGACTGAGTATTTCACACCATTTTTTACAAAATAAAGGATCACCTCGACCGATTGTTGGTTCTTTCTGGATGCATAGTCCTCGAGGGATTCTTCCGCTTCTGTACTATTCACTGAGTGTTTGTGCATGTAACTCCATATGGATTTCCATTTGTTGGAGATTCCACAATTTCTGTTCCATTTGTTCAATAGTGTCTTTCATTGATATAGAGGAGGCAATGACTTGGCCTGGGAGTAATATCTTTTCTATATCCCCCATTGTATAAGTAAATATGTTGGCTTTCTCATTTGTTAGTTTACTTATCTCGTCAAATGACATCTTGTTTTGTTGTGGCGATGGCAGCAGGTGCTTAATAGGTGCTTATATGTCTCATCACTGTCACGACTGCTATGTTGCTCGGAACTGCACCCAAGAATTTCACACACCATTGCACTTGTGTATATGGTTGTGTGACAATAAAAGTGATTTGATTTTAGATTTTTGATAGATCAGTCCAACAATGTTATTTTTACACCGTGCTCTTTTATTGCTTTTATATTTTTTAGGGTGCGTCAATCCATTTGGCATTCATAATACATTGAAGGGATGATCCGCCCTCCGATAATAAATTACTGTTATTTTTATTATATAACTTCTTTGGGGGATAACAATCATCAAATTTACCCTCTTTTTAAATAAACAACTCTGTTGAAACATCACGTCACTTTACATTTTCAATCATGATTTGTCACAAGATAGAATCAATTAGTTCTTAAAAGATCACCAGGTGCTAACAGTACATACATACAATTAACATACAATACAAATCACGACCCTGATAGCCCACATGCAGAACTGAATTCCACATGTTTGTTTGACCTCAAGAATGAATTAAACATAACATGTTTGTTTACAAATATGCTCCAGATTGTAAGCTACCTTTAAAGTGTAATCCATTTAGGATTTAATCCAACATAAGGTGTGTGACCTCTTTTTGTTACAATTTTTGCCAATTTCATCCTCTTCAGCTGACGTTTGACTCCACTGAAAGATTTTCTTGTGACACTCCACACTACAGCTCTGTAGGTGGCGGTAATGCACCATAACGCACCATAAGAAACACTTTCTTGCATGTGACAGCACTATGGATCACTTATAAAACGTTTAACTAAATAGTACATAAATAAACAGCAATGGTGTTGATGTCGGAGTTGTTGTTGTGTTGTTGTTATTGTCAGTGCTGTCTTGTATGGTACACAATGATATCAAATTAGCCGGATAGCTAGCTGCTAGCTAGTGGCTACTGAGCCTCATTGTTGGTTTCCATGACAGCAGGGCTGCCTGCTAATACATTCTAACTGGCTGATTTCATGACAGGGATTCAGTTAGCTATTTGTGTGTATAACTTTGCCGAACTGCTTGGGTTTTTAGTGAAACGTACCTGATTCGATCGTCTAGATGTAGAACATATGCTTAATTTTGAAAATTACTCCAAAGTTTATCATCGATATCGAAAATTATTATTTCTCATTTTATCGTTCAGCCCTAGGTGGAAGTCATCCAAAATATGGACAGAGAGGATTGTTCCCTTTAATTACACATGGCCACCAGGAGATGGCGCCAAGCACATAACACAGACTCAATGATGGCACAAATGACACAGAATGGAACTGAATGAGATCTCTTTACTCATGCCTGCATGCTTTGGGGAGAGAGCATACCTTTAGTCATTGTTTCATGTAGTCATTTGCATGTGTAATTAGTTCTTAGTCTTATTATGTTTTATTTGTTTGGAGAGGCTTTTGAACACATGGAGACATTTTTGGACACTATGATAAATAATATTTGTAATGATATAACTTTTGATTGCTTTGTCGTATCAACACAAAATTGTACTCAGTTTCAGGTGACATGATTGGGAACAAAACAAAAGCAGTTTTTTGGAGCGTCTTTTAAAAAAAGAAATTTTTTGGCTCACCGTTTTTGTGATTTGTCAGCAGTTTCTTAGGCTGAGAGTCTCAGAATTTATCATAATCTTTTTTATTTTTTTTTATTTTATTTATTTATTTTTTTTAATTATAAACCTTTATTTTTGGATATTCCACTGAAACAGGAAATCTTTAAAAACACCCTCAGAGCTTAAAGGGTTAAGTAGGTCTAAGACTTTTAAAATCCCTGGTATGGTGTGTACCAAACAGACATGAATGAGACGGTAATGTCGTGCATCCTCCAGAGTGAGAAGGGTGAAATTTCTTTCAATTGCAATCCATTGTCTCTCTTTCCTTCAGTTATTCTGACGGATGAGGAAGTTCAGAGGAAGAAGGATCTGATCCAGAGGAGAAAGGACGAGGAGGCACAGCGGGAGGCGCAGAAGCCCCGCCTCACAGAGGAGCAGCGCAACATTATCGACAAACTGGTGGAGGCGCATCATAAAACCTACGATGATTCCTACTCAGACTTCTCACGCTTCAGAGTAAGCAACTAATCAGATTTTTCTCTATTCTATTATTTGAAAAAAAAAAATATTCAGTTTTGAAGGTAAAGTGTGTACTTTTATTGATGTTAAAATACTTCCTATCCCAGCTTAATATGCGGAGACAACTATAATTAAGTCACCTGTACCCTGATATCATTATAAGATGTTCTTTGATGTCTTTCTTAGACATTGTTACATTGCTAATGTTTGCACCGTATGTGTGTGTGCATGTGTTTGTGTGTGGGTTGTGTTGCAGCCTCCAGTTAGAGAGGGTCCAGTTACACGTAGTGCCAGCCGTGCTGCATCTCTTCATTCACTGTCAGATGCCTCCTCAGACTCCTTTAGCCACTCTCCAGGTGACACACCCACCCACACACATACATTTAGAAACTAAACAAGTGCACACACACACACACACACACACACACACACACACACACACACACACACTTAACCTCATCTGTTATTAAATCACCTGTAAAGTTTATTCTGAGAAATGTTTTTCAGCCCAGTGTGAGGCAGGGGCGGGCATGCTTGTGTGTTTGTGTGTTAGGGGGTTGTGTGTCTTATCTGCACAGCAGGCTCCGTCCATCTCACCATGCCTGACGTCACAGGAGAGCCATTCTAATGACAATCAGACTCAAATTCACACAAATTTATACATGTAAACACGCACGTATTACTCATCCTGAAGGCAGCAAGTTATTGACTTTATATTGCGTGGTATGAGTACTTTCACGATAATGGTATCATAATTATTTTTTTTCTTCTTCTAGAAATTAAATGAAAAAGATAAAGTCACTGTGCACTCTACCAGTTTTGAGTGCAAAGATTCATGGGCATTAACAATCTAAAGAGAAAATTTATCTGCACTGTTTTTTTCTTTTTTTTTTTTTTCTCACAAATAAGGGGACACCGATGTTTCAGCCTCACAGCCTTCCTCAGTGTGTTTCTGATTTACTAGTGCCCCTGGTGTGGGCGTTGACTTCCAATTACAAGTAAATAGAACACACAACAAGCACAATCATATTAAATCACTTAACAAGCTCATTAATCAACCAGAACATCTTAGCAGAAGTATAGGGTGATCTGACACATCAGGCAGCTAGTGCCGTTCATAAGTCCGTATCACCTTGTACAATCAAATAAAAAGTTACACAAACAGGATTAAATACAAGTCAATGCAATCATACAAGGCATAAACCCACAGTTCATTTTTCCCACAAATGTATGGATCACAGCATATTCAGAAACACTACACATTTCTATTTCTACTGATACATTTTGGCATATGGATATGGTAAAATGACACATCAAGCAACCAATGCTGTTCATAAATCCAAATCACAACACAAAATTAAGTATAAAATTAAATCAATAGCAGAATGAAATGCAAATGAATATAACTATACAGCAATATAAAGTATAAGCATATTTCATTTTCTCTCAGAGAATGGGCTAGAGCATATTCAAGAATGCTTAAAGGAAAGAGGAAAGGTCAAAGTCCTCATTAAGGCCTAAAGGAGACATAAACTTCAAGCAATACATCCAATAAACTCGTTGAAGTCATTTTTCTCTGCATTCCCTCCTCTTCTGGAACTTTCTGCCTTTTTTATTCCAATACAGGTTAACCGTTTTATGTTGTGATTATGCTCATGAAAACATCTAGCGATTGGAAATTCAATGCAAAAAATCGTTTTTATATAAAAAACCTATGTGGTATTGTCTGTTTTTGCCTATAGAGTTTAAAGAGTGTAGTGTTCAGCTTGAGGGTCAGATTTTTAAAATCCAAACCATATCCACAGTCCAGCCCTGGAATGAGACTAAAAATCTGCCCTGGAAAAATTCAGACCAACCGGTCCACGCAAATGCATTTAACAATATAAATATTATTATTTATTTTTTTTCATAGAAATGCGTATTTGACAGTAAAGCATTGAGTTTGGATGCAGATGTGAATTTACTGATGTTAACAACAATAAAATCTATAAACAGTTAATTAACACAATTTATGTACGGCTATGTTTCAGCATACTGCAAGTAGGATTCCATAACTGATATTTTTCTTGCATCAGGCTTTTAATTATTTAATTAACTTTTCTTGGTTTGTTGAAACCAAGCTGCCAAAATGACTCGTTCTCTACTTTCTCCACATTGTGATGTCACACTGTGGTAGATATTTGCATCTGACTGCCTCCACAACAACGTATCAACGCCTACTTTAACTTATCACTTCCGTAGGCTGTCCAGTAGTGGTGAGCAGTGAGATGGCAAGTAAAGAGAGCAGGTCAGTCAAGAGCAGAGAGCCAATCATAACAGTGGGTGTTTACTGTCAAGTTTTAAAGGAGAAGCAGCACCAAAATCGAGTGTTTCTGACAGAGGGTCAGAATGAGTGTGGAAAATTTACAAATATATGACTGTTTTTTGTACAAAAAAAAAAAAAAAAAAAAAAAAAAAAAATATATATATATATCATCAAAATAAAAAAAAATATGCATGTCATGGCCCCTTTAAAGCCCTGTTATTCTCGCATAGCCAGACCTTTGACTAAAACAGCAAAGGTCTGGGATCTATAGCAGCTTCAATTGGCCAAGAACCGCCCAGTTAGACAGGAAAATATATAAAGTGATCAATCACAGTTGGTTTAGTCATAACGTGTCATTTAGGCACGGGGTAATCAGAGATATACCATTCCATAATAAAAGACCATCATGGGGAAGTATATAATTAATGTAATGGCATGCGAGTCTCCACGAGCGATTGCACAGAAAACACATGGGAAAATCGCGTCTAAGTAAAACACAAAAAACCTCATCACAGAGTATTTCACAGACAAAACTAAGTAGAATCTGCTCATGGATATCTGCTTTACTTTTTGCTACGTGCCTCAAACGAAACTCTTAATATATTTAAATGATTTTATGTCACTAATCTGGAAAACGGTGATTATTTCACCCTCAAAAATGCTCACTGTATCAACTCGGAAACTTGTGAACACGATTCTGTTTCCAGACGGACTGATATAAAGTCCTGTGTGCTTCTACTCGTGGAAGTTCCATTAAGCCAGCCAATCAGATTTGTGCTGAGTTGATCGAGAAAGCGTTTTCCAGTTTTGTGTGCTATGTGCGTCAGACGGTTAGCGCCGTCTGAGGCTGAGACTACCTTTTTGTTAACTTCTCCTTTGTACTTGCCCTTATAAAAATGTATCACAGTTCTTGCATAGTATCCAGAGTTTAACTGTGGTATTAGTAAGATTATGGTAATCACAGGTAAAACCATGCTCCTCATTACCATGGTTATATGTAATTATGGTTTCTAATAACAAACTATGGAATTCGTAATGAAAAACAGTATCAATATACAAACTATTAAAAAAACAGTGTGATAAAAGTGACTTGTATTCCCCTAATATACAATATTTAATATAATTATAATATAAGTAACATATACAGTATTATAAATGTATACAATAATTCTGCCAAAACAACACAATTTCTGCAGTTGGTGTTACGACAGTAACTGCAATGTAAATTTCTATAAGGTTGGTGATGTGTGGATTGAAAAGAATTGTAATTACCGTTGTGCATTGCGCAATGTTTTCCTCTTTAGCTCGTCACTGCGGTTTAGAATGTCTGGGCTGTGTAAACTGGGTTCAACGAGCTTCAGCACAGAGCCTTTAAGGTTTCCATATATTGTGTTCACCACTAAACTGCATGGCACAAGCACAGATCAGAGTCTTCAGCACTGAGAGAAACCGGTTCCGCTCTGCGGCCGGCAGATGCGCTGTGCATCACACTTTTGGAGTATTTGGCTTTTGGTGCATCCCATGCGCAGCGCTTAATAAATAAGAGTGGGGCAATTTTGTGGTCGCAACGGTTGAAAATACAGTTGCAAAATGTGACCATTTAGTCACATCAGCCCACTTCTCGACCGACCAGCCCACCAGGAAAATCCCAGTACTTCATCATGGCCAGTCCATCCCTGTCCAGAAAGAAGTCTCAATCCTTCCTGGGTTCCTTTTTAGTTCTTCCTCTTGACTTGTTTGGAACACGTCATTTATGCTGCTTTTTTCTTCATTAATGTGTCATTTATGTAAATAATGTAAAGCAGTCCGGCGCTCTGATAGCTATGAAACTATATCTACTACCGTGGTGGAAATGGTATACAGAAAATGTACCTATTAAAACATTTCTACTAGTGGTTGATCGTTATGGGTTTTTTCAAAGGCTGATGCCAATACCGAATATCTGGAGAGAAGAATGGTCAATATAATGGTAATAAATACAAAATAGAGGGTTGGGCATAATTCAGAAGTAAAGAATTGGCTCCCTTTATTTTATGTCTCGGCCTTTGAATACTATTGACTACACCCCACAGGATGTTTAATTGAATTAACAGGAAATAAAAAACTAAATTCAACACAGTCACATAAGAGGAATTTCATTATTTAATTCCAGTACATGTTTTGTGGCAGTGTGTAAATGCTTAATCTTTCATTTTGACTAATTATGGCAATTTATTCTCTGATACAGTATATAATTTTCTTTTCTCAAAAAATTAGACAAGTTTTTTAAAACCCCAAATTAGGTGTTCTTGTACATATATAAGCCTGCTTCATGTTGTTTGCCTTCATTTTGAAGAAAAAGTGTTCTATCACCATGGTCCATAAAATGAAAGATAATGTAATGAAATATATATAAATTAAATAATTTTTCAAATATTGATTATTTATAATATCCATCTAGTTTCTGGAAATACCACTTATGTTGTGTATATAACATTTATGGGTAATTTATACTGAAAAATTAAATGTATTAAAAAAAACTACATTTACAGTAATTTGATATTTTTCTTGTACAATATTTGCTAAAGCGTTATGGTCTGGCTTACAGTATAATGGTCTATCACTCATTTCTTTTATTGCATGGTATATACGAACAATTATACCACTCAGCCCTAGAATTTTCCATGCAAAATGACTACATTCAAAGAATGAATACATTTCCTATGATTTGTTAGCATCTGTTCAGAGTGTAAACCCCTTCAGTCACCATTCAGATAATACTCGAGCTCCAATGAACCTGGATTGTAATTTGTTATGTTGATGAGAACGAAGCAAAGCATTAACAATTTTTTCTTTTCCTCTCTCCCTCTTTCTCCACATGTGTAGAGTCAGGAGATCGTAAGATGAATCTGAGTAATCTCTTGATGATGTACCAGGAGCAGGGTATGGGCTCCAGTCCGGACTCAAAGGAGGATGAGGGCTCTGGTCTCTCCATGCTTCCTCACCTGGCTGACCTGGTTTCCTACAGCATTCAGAAAGTCATCGGTTTTGCCAAGATGATACCTGGATTCAGGTAGTATTTAATGTGTGTAGCAAGGGCAGGGAAGTCGCTTAAATAAGAGTTCCCAAGGTCATGGATAACTTGAAAATATCAAGGAAGTTTAAAATGGTGTTTTCCAGACTTAGAAAAATCATGGAAATTTCTATTTGAATATACTTTTTTTCTAGTTATGCTGTGTTTTAGATCATGCACTAGATATTTGCCTTGTATAGAGTAAAATTTGCTTGCAAGTCACAGTAATGCTCGATTTGTGGACTCTCTCTCTAGTGTTCTTTCCAATGAACCGGTCCACAAAATGGTCTGAATGATTCATTGGAGAATCAGTCTTTTTTTTTTTTTGAGCTGGAAAGCTCATGAAAATTGTGAAAGTGTGGGAAACCTGTTAAATTCATAGGGCCCGAGACAAAGTTTTAATGAGTGCCTGAGCAAGTGTGCTATCCATTCTTTTCATCTATTTAGTGGCAAATAGGTACCAGTTTGTGGAAAGTTCCTCCTTTTTTCCAACAATATTAAAAGCATATATTTCATTTCTTAGGCACATAAAAATAGCTTTGACATTATACACTGTCACACGCAATACATGTTTCTAGCCTGCCTCTGTGTGTGTACTTCTATGTATTTACCAGCTCTCTCAGAATGCGTGTACATGCATATGCATCACAGCCCGTGTGTTGCTGTGGCAACCATAGGAGTGTCATGTTATCAGAACTGAATGCGCCCACTCCCTCTACATCTGCCATTCACAGAATCCATCATGCGCCAATATTGATGTGTGTTTGTGTGTGTGTGTGTGTGTGTGTGTGTGCGTGCGTGTGTACATTTCAGGGAGCTAACAGCTGAAGATCAGATTGCTTTGTTGAAGTCTAGTGCTATAGAAGTGATCATGCTGAGGTCCAACCAGTCTTTCAGTCTAGAAGACATGAGCTGGAGCTGCGGAGGACCAGAGTTTAAATACTGTGTCAACGACGTCACAAAAGGTACACATAAGCAGACAAGGCATGCATTGTTTCCAAAACAGATAGTTACAACAGCTATGTCAATGTCTACGTGATACATATTTGGCAGGGGAAGTTTTACTGCATTTATATCATGTCAGCAGTGGGTCTGATGATATACACTTTGTGAGATTGAACAGCAGGGTAAAGGTGAAGCGTGTAGCTTTCTTAGTAGAGCGGTAATAGTGTTTGGGAAACCCGCTTTGGGCGCTATCAAAACATTGTTCTTTTTGGCCCAGAGATGCATTGTGGGTGATCCATTTGAAACGGGGGACACTAAAGATCTCCAAAATCTCCAAAATGTTTTGAGATTTGTCCACTTCAACCACATTCGAGGGTAGTCAATAGTGAACAAAAGGGAAGCGAACATACTGGGCTTGTAATGTAAATGCTCATACGTTAGAATGCGTTTGAACAGCAGCGAAGTACTGCCTACTCGCCTGTCAATTACCCGATGCACTAAAACAAGAGTTTACACTTTGCAAGTTATGTGCGACTTTAAAAGCAATTAAGTGTCTGACAGTACGAAATTTAAAAAGGTGAATACATGTACATGCTCAAGATATTCATGGAACATCTTAAGTATGCCTGATATCAACATGCATTGACACAGATGAAAATCATGCACATCTGAAGTTCAATTAATACAGGTACTCCAATAAATAACTCCAACGTCATGTTTGCACATAGATTAAATGCAAATATAATTAAGAGAAATGGTACTCTGTTTTGCACTCTGTTTTTCCTCTTTTGCATGTTATTTTCATGCAGTTATACACTGACGTAACGACTGATGTATTTTTTAATGAAATCAGAGACCCTCCTCTCAAACGCAAGTGGTCGAAAGAGACGCATATTATAACCAGGTGTAAATGGTGTTTAGCTTGTCCACTTGTGATCACATCACCCAAAATGCATCTTAATACCAGTTGTAAACAAGGCTTTTGTTGGAACATCGCATCCATCCCAACATAGCAACAATACCCGTGTTTCCACTATCTGGCCAAATGAAGGCATGCTAGTGTGTCAATGTCAGGTCTCGCTTTCCACCAAGTAAAGACCAAAATCAGCAAACAAATGGCAGCTTCAGTCTCCACCATGTTCATTTCGAGGTCTAGCTGGTCTCCAGAGTCTGATACCTCAGCTTGAGCTACCCTCTTGCTTGTGAAACTGGCATGGTGTATGACGTTGGCAACGGGGTGGCATATTAAGGGGTGCTGTGGGGCGACACTGCAGGGCTATCGGCCCAATGGTGGAAATGCAGATCGATTTTGGTCTTGCGGCCCGAGGCTTGAGGCTATTGGCCCTGGCTGACCAGTTGATTGCCCTAGCTCGCACTGGCCTCATAGTGGAAAAGTGGCTATTTAATCAACCAGTGCTGTGAATTTGGGGCAGGACTATGTGTTTCTAATTTATATCACTACTGCAGACAAGAGGAGTGTGCAGGAGACCTGTTTGAAAACAGTAATTATTTTTGCAATATGGTTTGGTGACGCAAGTTGTGCAGAAATTACACACTTTACCTTTAAGACAACTAAATGGACAACTTCTCTGTTAATTATACGCCTAATGAAATCATCTTGATTTTGTATGTGTGGCGGTGCAGCTGGACACACTTTGGAGCTGTTGGAGCCTCTAGTAAAGTTTCAGGTGGGGTTAAAGAAGCTCAGCCTTCATGAGGAAGAACATGTGCTGCTGATGGCCATCTGCCTGCTGTCTCCAGGTCAGCATCTGCCCTCTATACACCAAAAATTACAGACACATTGACTTTACAAACATGCCCGTGCTTGCAAACAGGAATCGCATTTCACCTGTCTTTGTGTGATCATAGACCGGCCTGGCGTGCAGGACCACGAGCGAGTGGAGGTGTTGCAGGACAGGTTATCTGAGGTTCTGCAGGCATACATCCGTACGAATCACCCAGGGGGTCGTCTGCTATACGCAAAGATGATTCAGAAGCTGGCCGACCTCCGCAGCCTGAATGAAGAACACTCCAAGCAGTACCGCTCGCTCTCTTTCCAACCCGAACACAGCATGCAGCTGACACCTCTCGTGCTGGAAGTGTTCGGTGGGCAGGTCACCTAGCAATTGCACATGAGTCGAGACAAGACGCGTGGTTCAGATGGTGCGGTGCAGGTGGAGTGAAAAACCATACAGAGTTTCCAGGACGAAGTTTATGAGTGCTTGAGGGTGTGTGTGTGTGTGTGTATGTAAGTCTATCCCCTTATCGCTTACAGATCGGCTAGAGAGTGCCATAGATATTTCCGTTTTCTTGTTTTATGTAAGGACATTCTTACAGGAATGTAGTATGGTCACGGTGTTTTTCACTGTGGTGACTAAATACAGTAAATTTTACTGTATCCTCAGTAGTCACCAGTATTACACTGCATGTGTAGTTCATTTACAGAATGAATGTGTTTGTGTGTATGGTCCTGTTCTAAACCTCTGCATGGTCCCCAAAGCGCTGTCCACTACTGCTGATATCCTGTCTCTTCACCTCCTGCCTTTAAATGCACAGGGTTGACCATACTAATGCAAGCACATAGCTCTAACTCACCCCTCGCCTTGCCACTTAACCAATCAAACGGCAGCTCCGCCCCCCTCTCCTCTGCCTCTAAAGCTTTGAAAGGTTGCTAAACCCCAATAGCTGTCTTTTCTACTGTTATTCGCCTGTGCTGTGATTGGGCAATGAACTGACGCCTGTTTAAAGTAGCCAGTGCTGCATTAGCACTCACTGCAAAGCTAATCTGTAAATAAGACTCCGTATCTATATTCTTACCTTCCTAAATCAGTGTAAATAAAGTTTGATATAAGCTCACTCGATGCATATGGTAGAATATAGCAGAGGGAGACCCTGCAGCCCTGGCTGGTTACAATGAATATGTAAACATAAACTGTGCGATTATTGAAATATAGGAATTGAAACCATTATTTGTTTTTAAAAACTGAGAGCTTTACCTCCGTTCTTTACATTGTTGTGAGTTCATCTTTGTAAATCCTTTAGGAGTATTTCCCTATAGGTTCCATATGTCTCTTTCCTTGTTATTTCTCTTTAGTCTCTCTTTACTGTGTTACTCAACTCTTGCATTCCATTCATTTTCTCTCTTTTTTTTTTTTGTTTTTGACGTTGTACTTTCTGATTAATCAGACTGTTATCCTTTTATAACCATTTTTTTTCTTTGTTAGTCAACACATTTGTTCTCACACAGCTGAGAAAATGCTTAATGCTGTTTATCATACATTTTTGTTATTTAAAGCAAGTTTCACACAGGTAGGAGTTATAAAGCTGTAACAGGGTGAACATAAAACATTTGGGTCATATTGCACCCCAAAATCAAAAGAAAAAAGTTAGGGCTCTCAGATTATTAAAATAATTAATAAAAATAAAAAATTTGTTAACGCATTACCAAAAAAGTAGGCCTATGTGTAAATATTAGGTTCGTCAATTTATATGGATGACACTTGTAATGTTTATTTGTGTGACTACTCATCTTGCCAAAGTAGGCTAAACAGATTTTATGTTTCTCAAACTGCATCAAATGACAGGAAATGCAAACACGGAACTTAAGCCTGCAATAATTCAATAATAAAACGGCAACAATTTCCTGCACTTTATGGATGTCTCAACTGGGTTTTGTATTTCTAAGTATGGTGGCATTTCTCTCTTGGATGATATTTCACTTTTTGAAAATCATATTTGTTTAATCGCATGTGTTAATGGGTTAAAGGGATAGTACACCCAAAAATGAAAATTCTCTCATCATTTACTCATCCTCATGCCATCCCAGATGTGTATGACTTTCTTCTGCTGAATACAAACAAAGATTTTTAGAAAAATATCTCAGCTCTGTAGGTCCTTACAAGTGAATTGTGGCCAGAAACTTAAAGGTCCAAAAATCACATAAAGACATAAAAATTAATCCATATGACAACAGTGGTTAAATCCATGTCTTCAGAAGCTATACGATAGGTATGGGTGAGAAACAGATCAATATTTAAGTTTTTTTCATTATAAATCTCCACTTTCACTTCCACATTCTTCTTTTATTTTTGGCGATTCACATTCTTTGTGCATATCGCTACCTACTAGCAGGGAGGAGAATTTATAGTAAAAAAGGACTTAAATAATGATCTGTTTCTCACCCACACCTATCATATCACTTCTGAAGATATGGATTTAACCACTGGAGACGTATGGATTATTTTTATGCTGCCTTTATATGCTTTTTGGAGCGTCAAAGTTCTGGCCACCATTCACTTGCATTGTGAGAATCTACAGAGCTGAAATATTCTTCTAAAAATCTGTGTTTGTGTTCAGCAGAAGAAAGAAAGTCATACACATCTGGGATGGCGTGAGGGTGAGTAAATAATGAGAGAATTTTCATTTTTGGGTGAACTAACCCTTTAAATTCGACAGCTCTAAAAAAATGTATTTCCCAAAATGTAATTGAATTTTTTTTATTATTTCCATTACTGCAATAAATATAATACAGTAATTAAAATCACAAATGTAAAAAAGATAAAAATAATTATGATTATTTTGGCAGTACAGTAATGAAAATGTATTGTCTTTTTTTTATTATTATCATTACAGTAATGATAATTTGTCAAGGAAATTTGCTTAATTCTCAAAGTGCAAAACATGGTCCAATATTTAGGCTTCATTTTCTTTCATTTTCTTCTTATTTATGCAAAATATAGTACATTTTCTTTTGAATTTAGGGCGAAATATGACCCGGTTATGTTCTTGACAAGTTTCATGAGATTCACCCAATAACTGTTTGTTTACACACATTTAATAGTTTTGTCTGCCAAATTCTCAAGGATTGACACACGGGGTAAAAATACCCTATATTGTTCTCTCACTTTTTTATGGTGTCTCTAATAGCAGTGTGCTTGATAATTTACAATCGTAATGTTTTTACCATTAACTACTACAGTGTTACCAGTACATGGTACCTGGGTATTTTCGTCATTTGTTGGCATAGGAAGTTTCTTCAAAGCATAATCTACGTTCAACGTACTGTAACACAGTTTAGAACAATATTTTCATATGCTGGTTGTTATTATCTAAACACAGTAATTAGGGACACTGATTACCATGTTGGGCATGGTATAGAATTTTATGCATGCCTATGGACACAGTACTAAAATAACATTAGCCACTGCCTGTGTTGTGTCCATTAAACCAAACACGACTGCCTTCGCTTGACCTCAGCTGTTCGTAGTTATGCATGTTAATTTATCTTTAACTTATGCTTTTTAAATGTCCTAAATTCTTGGGTTTGGGTCATTCTAGGGGGCGTTACAGCCAAAGTCCTTTTCTCCACTGTGTTTGTGATATTTGTGAGACTTTCGTCAAGGGCTATCACAGAGCTAAAGTGACAGAGCCATATCTGCTACTTTGTATATCTCATTCGCTCTGTTTCTCCAAGAAACTCAACTTTAATCATGTCTGATTTGTACAGTATGAAGATTCTCCTCTGTCAGGGCTCAGGGTCATTAGATAAACTTTTCTGTGGTATGACTATGAAAGTTAATCCTAGCTAATGAAGATTGTCTTTAGGTGAGAGTGTGGTGTCAGAACTGGGTCGGTGATTTAATGATCATGTAAGCTGAATTTAACTACCTGGAAACTGTGTACGCTCGGTAGGGCAAGCGCAGTGTGTGTGTGTGTTGTTGTGTGTTTATGAAGCAAGGGAGGCGATGTATAGCATTTATCTATACACCAAGTATATTATAATATTTCTGGGCATTGCATATTTGGCCCAATCTAGATGAGTAGTGTGCGTATGTGTTAGAAGGAAAGTTATCGTTTCCTCAGTACATAGTTGTTATTACTAATAAATAATTTAGTCATGGCACTTAAGATTTAATGATATGGAAGGTTTGCTATAAATATATATACAGTTGAAGAAGTTTACATACATTTAGGTTGAAGTCATTAAAACGAATTTTTTAACCACTCCACAGCTTTAATATTAGCAAACTATAGTTTTGGCAAGTCGTTTAGGACATCTATTTTGTGCATGAAACTAGTAATTTTTCCAAAAATTGTTTACAGACAGATTGTTTCACTTTTAATTGGCTATATCACAATTCCAGTGGGTCAGAAGTTTACATACACTAAGTTAACTGTGCCTTTAAGCAGCTTGGAAAATTCCAGAAAATGATGTCAAGCCTTTAGACAATTAGCCAATTAGCTTCTGACAGGAGGTGTACTGAATTGGAGGTGTACCTGTAGATGTATTTTAAGGCCTACCTTCAAACTTAGTGGGAAAATCAAAAGAAATCAGCCGCGGCCTAAGAAAAAACATTGTGGACCTCCACAAGTCTGGTTCATCCTTGGGAGCAATTTCCAAACACCTGAAAGTACCACATTCATCTGTACAAACAATAGTAAGCATGTATAAACACCATGGGACCACACAGCCATCATACCGCTCAGGAAGGAGACGCATTCTGTCTCCTAGAGATTAATGTAGTTTGGTGCGAAAAGTGCAAATCAATCCCAGAACAACAGCAAAGGACCTTGTGAAGATGCTGGAGGAAACAGGTAGACAAGTATCTATATCCACAGTAAAAAGAGTCTTATATCGACATAACCTGAAAGGCTGCTCAGCAAGGAAGTAGCCACTGCTCCAAAACTGCCATAAAAAAGCCAGACTACAGTTTGCAAGTGCACATGGGGACAAAGATCTTACTTTTTGGAGAAATGTCCTCTTGTCTAATGAAACAAATTTGTAACTGTTTGTCCATAATGACCATTGTTATGTTCGGAGGAAAAAGGGTGAGGCTTGCAAGCCGAAGAACACCATCTCAACCATGAAGCATGGGGGTGGCAGCATCATGTTGTGGGGGTTCTTTGCTGCAGGAGGGACTGGTGCACTTCACAAAATAGTTGGCATCATAAGGAAGGAAAATTATGTGGATATATTGAAGCAACATCTCAAGACACCAGCCAGGAAGTTCAAGCTCGGTCGCAAATGGGTCTTCCAAATGGACAATGACCCCAAGCATACCTCCAAAGTTGTGGCAAAATGACTTAAGGACAACAAAGTCAAGGTACTGGAGTGGCCATCACAAAGCCCTGACCTCAGTCCGATAGAAAATTTGTGGGCAGAACTGAAAAAGCATGTGCAAGCAAGGAGGCCTACAAACCTGACTCACCACTCACTTACACCATTTCTGTCTGGAGGAATGGGCCATAATTCCAGCAACTTATTGTGAGAACCTTGTGGAAGGTTACCAGAAACATTTGACCCGAGTTAAACAATTTAAAGTCCGCATGTAACAGAAGTTGTGACTGACTTCATTATCGTGACGTATTTCCGAGTGAAACGGAATACTGAATGAGAAAAAATATAGAGCGGTGCTTGATTTTATCCACTGAGAATTGATTGGATCTAGAAAAGTAGGCATTCTATACAGAAATGGAGGCAGATCTGAACGCAAGTTTACAGTCAGTTATGGAGGACTACTTACCGCCTGAGACATCGCCAGCAATCGCTTTCGATGGGGAAGAAGTTTGTTTGCAGCAGGCGGAGGAGGACGAGGAGCAGGAGCACACAGAGGATCATTTTATCGCTGGAATCAAGCCTTATATGTTTGAACCATTACATTCTGAGAGTACTAAAGGTGACCTGGACGTGGAGGCTCAGGAGCAAGTTCATCCTCGAGAGCATCTCAATGTCTCCCAATGTCTCCATCTTTTTTTACTCACTGTCAAAGCTCATAACAGACTGGCGGTTGGAGGGGAGTGGTTAAAGGATGTTCTACTCAAGCCGTCAAAGTGACGTCATCAGAGAAGGAATGTTATTCCAGAGGCGAAGCTAATTTTCAGATTCTGATTGAAGATTACGAAGACACATTTTTTTTTCTGTGGATTAACTTGCACGGATGAATTGTTCACCACAAGACAAGTAATGTGCGCTAACAAAGTAAATAGTCAATTTTGATTACATGCGGACTTTAAAGGCAATGCTACCAAATACTAACAAAGAGTACGTAAACTTCTGACCCATTGGGAATGTGATGAAAGAAATACAAGCTGAAAGAAATCATTTTCTCTACTATTATTCTGACATTTCACATTCTTAAAATAAAGTAGTGATTCTAACTGACCTAAGACAGGGAATGTTTTCTACAATTAAATGTCAGGAATTGTGAAAAACTGAGTTTAATTGTATTTGGCTAAGGTGTATTTAAACTTCTGACTTCAACTGTGTGTGTGTGTGTATGTATATATATATATATATATATATATATATATATATATATATATACCAATCAGCCACAACATTAAAACCACCTGCAGTTATCTGAGTTACCATAGACTTTGTCAGTTCGAACCAGTCTGGCCATTCTCTGTTGACCTCTATCATCAACGAGGCGTTTCCATCCGCAGAACTGCCCCTCACTGGATGTTTTTTTGTTTTGTTTTTGGCACCATTCTGAGTAAATTCTAGAGGCTGTTGTGTGTGAAAGTCCCAGGAGATCAGCAGTTACAGAAATACTCAAACCAGCCCATCTGGCACCAACAACCATACCATGATCCAAATCACTGAGATCACATTTTTTTCCCATTCTGATGGTTGATGAACATTACCTGAAGCTTCTGAGCCGTGTCTGCATGATTTCATGAACTGCACTGCTGCCACGCGATTGGCTGATTAGACATCGCATGAATGATTGTTGGTGCAGATGGGCTGGTTTGAGTATTTCTGTAACTGCTGATCTCCTGGGATTTTCACATACAACAGTTTCTAGAATTTACTCAGAATGGTGCCAAAAACAAAAATCATAAGTGAGTGGCAGTTCTGCGGATGGAAACGCCTTGTTGATGAGAGAGGTCAACAGAGAATGGCCAGACTGGTTCGAACTGACAAATTCTATGGTAACTCAGATAACTGTTCTGTACAATTGTGGTGCGAAGAATAGCATCTCAGGATGCTATTCTGAGTTGCGGATTGGCGCTATTTTGGCGGCACGAGGGGGACCTACACAAAATTAGGCAGGTGGTTTTAATGTTGTGGCTGACAGGTGTGTGTGTGTGTAATATATATATATATATATATATATATATATATATATATATATATATATATATATATATATATCTTTGAGTATTACTTTAAAATTGTAAAAGGTTAAATATTTTCTTGTAGACTAGTTTTAATGTTCTGATATTAGTGTACATGTGGAGACAGGGAAGAGAGTTGTGTGTATGTGGGTAGGCATGCAAAAGATAGGAACGGACAGTTGAATGCTAACCTCCTGCCCAGTGCAGGTGAATATATACTTTATTTTTTCTTTCACTTTTCTCTTGTTGCTCTCTTTGACTGCCTATTTTGTTGTCTTCATGCCTTCTGTCTATACTAAGCTGCTCAGTACTTTGAGGGTGTTAACGCAATTTTAAACTGGAAAACAAAGAAATCTTCCAGTTGCATTTTTGTAATCATACGCAACATATTTGTTTGTTTTGGTCTGATTTAGTGACGATATATTAAGAATGATATCCCTGCAGCACTTAGCATACACATAGATCAAACAAACCAAGATAACATGTCATGTGTAAACCGTTGCAAGAAATACATTATGCATGATGATGGTGACAGATAAGACGACGATGAAAATTATGTTGGTCTCTTTTTTGAGTCCAAAATGTAACCATAACAAACTACCTCTCTGGGGAACAGACACATTTGATTTGTATTTTTTTAGGATTCATGTTTGTATTTATTGCTGTGCAGTGGCTCACATGGACAACCCAGTACCTCATATATGAATTACACTTAACAACAAAGACGCCTTAGCAGTTTATCTGATTATTATTTTGTTTATGTTTTTTTAAACTATTATTTTCTCTGTGTACAGTATTTGTATCCTTGGCTTTCTTCAACATGTTCAAACATACACACAAACAAACAGACAGACAGACAAACACACATATGCATTCACAAAGAAAGCTGAGAGCTGTTTAAGGCGTGGTCATTTCCATGATTGATGGTGTTCAGTTGCTGCTGGGATTGGTTGGCATTCCTCAGGCCCCTCCCCCCTCTTCATTCTGACTGCTCAGTTGGGTTTTGCTGCTCCGCAAAAATAATTACACAAATGAAACATGACCGAGCATGACCTTCTCTCTCTTTTCCCATTTGTTAATGGTGATATTGTGTCAAATCGCTATTCTTAAGTGTCATCTACTCTACAAATCACACTTGCTCGAACATTACCTCATACAAAAACACATATGCTCTACAATCAATACCTCATGCTGGGTCAATCCTAAAATGTAGAGTTGATGATTTACGAGAAAATTGATGACCGATTCACCTTTAGAGACATGCTCTTTACCTCTCCTCTTCTGTCTGAGCGCCATTGGACAGGAGTTTATTAGAAAGTTTGTGGCACTAAATGGAAGCACTTCTGTCTCTGAGTGAATGGCTACCATAAGAAAACTGTCAAACAAATGCTAGCTGTTTACAGGCTAACAGTAGTAAGCCTGCTCACCAGGACAAAACCAGTTGAATAATACCATTCATGAAACTCAATGGTTAAAAATTGCCTTTTTTTCTCTCTCTTTTTTTCATCATAAAGTATTGTAAATTCATGTTCATGATTTCATGTAATATTTGTCAGATGTTTTACAAATCAATAAAAGACTATAATAATGCACATTTTGGCCTTGTTTTTATGAAATATAGGTCTACTGTTAATTGTACGGCTCTCTGGAATACTTGATTCTCAGTCAGTAGCAGTAATCTATTTACTACATAACTGTGCTAGTGTCATTTCTCGTATCACTCAACGGTCTCTTTTCACATGATAACTTAAAAATAACTCCAAGCAAAAGGCTATTTAATACCCCCCTTCTTTTTTCTTTTTTTTTTTTTTTTGTAAGTGGCCATGAATTAGGTGGGATAATGCTTACTGCATGACTATATGCAGGGTTGGGGAGTAATGGAAAACAAATGAAACAGGATTATGTATTTAAAATACAGAATATTGGTAACTGTACTCCACAACAGTTACAATTTTAGTTGTTGGTAATCAAAATCCAGTTACATTCAAGGAGTATTTAGGTTACTTTCTACACACTCTCACGGTGAAATTCATACGACTTTTCTAAATTTGGCTAATTCGTATGAATTTGTGCGACTTTCACTACAGCCAATGACGTTGCTGGACTTCGTTTCCTTCTAATACGTGACAATTACTCGCTTCTGTCACACACAACAGCTTCCTATGATGTTTACACACTCTACTGATCGGCTAGGTTTAGATAAGGGGTTTGGGTAAGGGCATAATATTAATAAGTATGTCCTTAAAGCCTCGTCCACGAAACTCGCGCTTACTTCCGCATTAGATATCCGGGCATTTGCACATGATGAAATCGTATACATTTATATGAACGAACTCTTACGAAATCATACGAAATAGCCCTCGTACAATATGTATGAATTTTCATGAGACTGGGTTGGTTACTGTGCATTTTTATTGTCATTTGTTTAATTTAATAATGAGCCTGTTCAGTTGAAAAAACATTTAGGCCTATCCATAAAACCGCTCAGACAGATAAATCATCAATCCAATAAATACACAATTACAAGTACATATAGTTTGTCAGTGTTATGCGGGTTGGGTATTGTTGCAAGAATAAAGGATGTTTATATGATTAATGCTAACCAATGTAGCCTTTAGCATCGTATAGAAAGCTACAAATAATATATTTTCTACTTCACTTCATGAACAGAATCCACATATGATCAGAATAGATGTGGTTGTGTACACTGTGGGGTTTTGAAGTAAGTTTGGAGCAGCAGAAATAGTTAACCTTGTGTAAAATGTCATGTAAAATTTAGCTTTATGCTAAGCTAAAATGCTATTTCTAACCCTTTTATGTGCACAATTATACCAGGCATGATTGTATTTTTTCTTTTAGGATCATCTTTGTTAGATAATAAAAACATTTTCTATAGTAGAAAATGAAACATGCATCTAATAAATACACAATTACAAGGATATATGGTCTGTCAATGTTATGCTGCTTAGGTATTTTTGCAAGACTAAAGGATGCTTATGTGAGAAATGCTAACCAATTTTGCCTTTAGCATCATGTAGAAAGCTACAAATAACAAATTTTCTGCCTCACTACATGAACAGGATCCACATACGATCAGAAAAAGATGTGTACAACATTGGAGTAGCAGAAATAGTTAACCCTGTGTTAATTGTCGTGTAAACATTAAGTTTTATGCTAAGCTAAAATGCCATTTCTAACTCATTTACATGCACAATTATACCAGGCATGATTGTATTTTTTTCTGTTAGGAACATCCTTGTTAGATAATTAAAAAAAACATTCTCTAGTAAGACCTTTGATATTAGGGCAATTCTTAATAAGAATTTTTGTATTGTTTTCCTGTAAAAACATCTAATAATTTACTTGAGAAGCTACGCTGCATTAGATATTTATGCTTTTTCTGAGGATGTATTTTTAATCTTAGTGCTACTGGCAGATTTTTAGAACAATATTCACATGTTTATAGTCAAAAACTGAAAGTGCTGAAGAAGTAATCCAAAGTATTTAGAATACGTTACTGACCTTGAGTTATCTAACAGAATATGTCACAATTTACATTTTACAGCATGTACTCTGTAATCTGTAGTGGAATACATTTTAAAAATAACCCTCCCAACCCTGACTATATGTCAAGGTTCATTGTGTTTTTAAGAAAATCAGGTCATATTTAATAGAACACAGGTTTGACCTTACTGTTAACATGTGATCTATTTTGGTTATATATCAAACCGTGCATTAATGTATCCTAAATATCTGAATTGAAATTAATGGCAAAGTTGTATGTCTGCTCTTACTATATAAAAAGTGTATTTTTGAGACTGACATTGACAACAAATCATCAGAGATTAGATGAATAAATTATATAGTACATAAGGTTGACCAATCAAATATATGTCCTATGTGTAAATGCATTAATATGCATAAGTATGTGAGATGATCATTGAGTTTATGTTCGTAGAAAATAAAGGTTGTCCCTTTTTTTCCTATGGTCAATAGATGGCGATATTCTACACACTGAGGCAATAAGTCTGCACACTGAGGCATTGTGGTCTAAAAAGCTAAAGCTGTTGCTTCTCACAACAGCAAAAAGCATCCTTGTTTTGAAAAGAGGAGATCTGTTAGATGATGTGTAGCTACTCAACCAGTATGTGCTGGACTTGTTCACCCTCACCAGATGTGTTTGACTTTCTTTCTTCTGCTGAACACAAACAAAGATTTTTAGAAGAAAATTTCAACTCTGTAGGTCCTTACAATGCAAGTGAATAGTGACCAAAAGTTTGAAGCTCCAAAAGGACATAAATGCAGCATTAAAGTAAGCCATAAGACTCCAGTGGTTAAATCCATATCTTCAGAAGCTATATGATAGGTTTGGTTGAGAAACATATCAATATTTAAGACCTTTTTTTACTATCAATCTCCACTTTCACTTTCTTTTGTTTTTGGCAATTTGCATTCTTCGTGCATATCGCCACCTACTGGGCAGGGAGGAGAATTTATAGTAAACAAGGACTTAAATATTGATCCGTTTCTCACACACACCTATCATTTCACTTCTGAAGATATAGATTTAAACACTGGAGTATTAAGGATGACTTTTATGCTGCCTTTATGTGCTTCTTGGAGCTTCACAATGTTAGTACCCATTCACTTGCATTGTGAGAACCTACAGAGCTGAAATGTTCTTCTAAAATGTTACTTTATTTGTGTTCAGCAGAAGAAAGTAAGTCGTAAACATTTAGCATGAGGATGAGTAAATCATGAGATGATTTTCATTATTGGGTGAACTATCCCTTTAATTTTACATGTTTGGTCTGAACAACCTGATGCATTTTCATTTGTCCGAGTGGTAGATCTCTTCCTATATTGAGCACCTCTCAGATATCTAATACAGAACAGACATGTTTTCCAGTTTTTTGTGTACCTTTGCATCATTGTGGTGAGAGTGCGTGTGTGAAAGGCTAAGAAGAGAATAGAGTTTATCAGGGTGCACAGACACAGGACAATCGTTAGCTGAGCGCAGGGTGATTTTCAATGTCACGCAGGGGAGAGGAGATAAGAGGTGCCCTGTGCCACAGACAAGATGGTCGGCCGTTACCCCAAATCCAGGAGGTGAAGGTGGGGCATAAGAAGTTAATACATCAGAAAGAGTTCCTTTCTATCTCTGTAGCGGCCTTGCTGTCACATGTGAGGCCTTCACACAACAGAGCTTGATGCTTTGGTTTGATGTCTCCAGGTTGGGTAGATTTCTTTTGAAATGTAATCTGGTACTGACATCTTAAATCTTATAAATTACATATTCCAATCTGATTATTTTTCGATTACTTTTGTTCTACTTATTGCATGTTTTGATGGAAATCGAATTTCTCAATATATAATCACGTTATCCATACAAAAGTAACAGTAATCTGATTATGCACATTTAAAAATGTAATCTTATAACAAGTACATGATTTTTCTAACACAATTGTGTATGCAGAATACATATAGCCCAACACTACCCAATACTGGGTGTCTCCACTTCCATCAATCCTATGAACAGATTGCATGAGAGCAATCTTTGCATTTGACCTTTGAAGCTGCATTAGATCTCACGCACATCAAGAATGCATAAAACCTGAAGAACAAAGGAGATGATTTCGCCTTTTTTAGTTTGGTTGAGAGAATTTACATAATATTACTTTATATATTGAAATGGGTAGCAATTGATTGCATGTAGTCTGGATTACATAATCAGATTACAAAAATCAAGTACTTAATAAAGAATTGCACATACAGACCTGCTACTAGCAACCAAAATTTACTCAACTTCTAATGGCTACTTCTAGCATGATAATGCACCATGTCACAAAGCAAAAATTGTCTCAAATAGAACACCTTTGGGATGTGGTAGAACAGGGGATTAGCAGCATGAATCTGAATCAGACAAATGTGTATATGAAGTTGAGTCAATTTTGGCAATGAAGGGATGCACATAGCCAGCAACTGTACTCAAATAGGCTGTGGCATTCAAGCGATGATAGTGTGACAAGGAAACATTCCCCACACCATTACACCACTGCCACCAACCTGGACTGTTGACACAAGGCAGGTTGGGTCCATGGATTTATGCTGTTGGTGCCAAATTCTGACCCTAACATCTGTGTGCCTCAGCAGAAATCGAGCTTTATCAGACCAGCTACGTTTATCCAGTCTTCAACTGTCCAGTTTTGGTGAGCCTTTGCCCACTGCAGCCTCAGCTTTCTGTTCTTGGCTAACAGAAGTGGAACCCGACATGGTCTTCTGCTGTTGTAGTACATCCACCTCAAGGTTCGACGTGCTGTATTCTGATATACCATTCTGCTCACTACAATTGTATAGAGTGGTTATCTGAGTTACCGTAGCCTTTCTGTCAACTCAAACCAGTCTGGCCATTCTCCGTTGACCTTTCTCATCACAAGGCATTTCCATCCGCAGAACTGACGCTCACTGGATGGTTTTTTAGACTGTTGTGCGTGAAAATCCCAAGAGATCAGCAGTTACAGAAATACTCAAACCAGCCCGTCTGGCATATATACTGTGTGTGTATATATATATATATATATATATATATATATATATATTGTGATGTTTGCTGGTGCTGGCAATGACGATGAAGTAAAGAGAACCCAGGTGCAGTTTATTTACAAAGTCCAGTCATCCAAACGTGAGTACAAAACAAAACCAACATAAACGACTTGACTATAAAACAAAACATAAACATGAAATTGACTTGTCTTGGCTTTGCTTGAACAATAACACGACGTTACACAACACATCTACAATACTTGACAAAGGACAATGGAAAACATGAGGGTATAAAAACATGGATATGGGAGAACAAACCAATGAACAAACAGAACTCTAAACAAGATAACAAGACAATCAACCAATGAAAACAAGACATATGAACATGGAGGGAAAACATGAAATCACATGACAAGGGAACCACATGACATGAAACAGGAACTAGAATTTTCAAAATAAGACATGAAATACAAGAATCAACAAAATACACATGGCATATCCCCCCCACTAAGGGGTGGCTCCCGATGCCCCAACACATGAACAAAACACATAAAACATGACATAATATTCAAAGTTCAATAGGGAGCTGGGGGGTGGTCTTGAGGCATGGCTTGGCAGGGCATGGAGTATGGGATTAGGGCAGAGCCCGTGGGGGTTGGAGCCATGAGAGGCTTGAGGGGTGGAGCCATGGAAGGTGGAGCCGTAAGAGGCTCGAGGGGCGGAGCCGGAGAGTAGCCGAAGACTTGAAGGGCCAGGGTGGAGCCAGAGACAGGGAGGACCAAGGCGGCGCCACAGGCTCGGAGGAGCAAGGCGGAGCTGTGGGATCGGAAGACTGAGGCGGAGCCGGTGGGACTGAGGACCAAAGTGGAGCCGTAGGGAAAGAGGTTTCAGTGGAGCTAACAGATCGGAGGGACGAGGCGTAGCCAGAGGATTGGAGAGCCAAGGCGGAGCCAGGTGACCGACAGACCATGGAGGAGCCGGAGGGACGAGGGACCACGGCAAATCTGACAGGCTGAAGGACCGCAGTGGAGCCGAGGGAACGCAGAGCTGAGAATATGTCGAGGGACCGACAGACCAAGGCAGAGTCCAGGGCTCAGAGGGTCCAGGCGGGGTCAGAGGGTTGAAAGTTCCCCTTGCCTGCTCGGGAGAACTAAGGGTGGGTACAAGGGCGGGAACCATCTCCAGGTCCAACTGCTCAGATGTGGCCATGACATGGCGTGGAACAGACTCAGGCATGGCTGTGACGTGGCATGGAGCAGGCCCAGATGTGGCTGTGATGTGGCATGGAGCAGGCTCATGTGTGGCTATGATGTGGCATGGAGCAGGCTCAGATGTGGCTGTGATGTGGCATGGAGCAGGCTCAGGTGTGGCTGTGATGTGGCATGGAGCAGGCTCAGATGTGGCTGTGACGTGGCATGGAGCAGGCTCAGGCATGGCTGAGACATGGCATGGAGCAAGCTGAGGCGTTGCTGTGACATGGCATGGAGCAGGCTGAGGCGTTGCTGTGACATGGCATGGAGCAGGCTGTGGCGTTGCTGTGACATGGCATGGAGCAGGCAGAGGCGTTGCTGTGACATGGCATGGAGCAGGCTGAGGCATTGTTGTGACATGGCATGAAGCAGGCTGAGGTGTTGCTGTGACAAAAGATGGCGCTAGCTCAGCGACCATGATGAGGAACTCTGGCTTGGCGGCCATGACGTGAAACTCTGGCTTGGTGGCCATGACGTGAAACTCTGGCTTGGCGGCCATGATGTGAAACTCTGGCTTGGCTTGGCTTGGCTTGGCTTGGCTTGGCTTGGCTTAGCTTGGCTTGAACAATAACACGACGTTACACAACACATTTACAATACTTGACAAAGGACAATGGAAAACATGAGGGTATAAATACATGGACATGGGAGAACAAACCAATGAACAAACAGAACTCTAAACAAGATAACAAGACAATCAACCAATGAAAACAAGACACATGAACATGGAGGGAAAACATGAAATCACATGACAAGGGAACCACATGACATGAAACAGGAACTAGAATTTTCTAAATAAAAGACATGAAATACAAGAATCAATAAAATACACAAGACATATATATATATATATATATACAGGTATATATATATATATATATACACTGGCGGCCAAAATTTTAGAATAATGTACAGATTTTGCTCTTATGGAAAGAAATCGGTACTTTTATTCACCAAAGTGGCAAAGTATTGTAGATCACAACGGATAGTCTGGACATATATAACATGAAAAATTTCTATGACAATTTGAATAAAATGTTCAGAACTTCTTAAACTACTTCAAAGAGTTCTCATCAAAAAATCCTCCATGTGCAGCAATGACAGCTTTGCAGATCCTTGGTATTCTAGTTGTCAGTTTGTCCAGATACTCGGGTGATATTTTACCCCACGCTTCCTGTAGCACTTGCCATAGATGTGGCTGTCGGGCACTTCTCACGCACCTTACAGTCTAGCTGATCCCACAAAAGCTCTCTAATCTTTTCCTTTTGTTTTTCTGTTTCAAAAGTGGCTTTTTCTTTGCAATTCTTCCCATAAGGCATGCACCCCTGAGTCTTCTCTTTACTGTTGTACATGAAACTGGTGTTGAGCGGGTAGAATTCAATGGAGCTGTCAGCTGAGGACACGTGAGGTGTCCATTTCTGACTCTGATGTGCTTATCCTCTTGTTTAGTTGTACATCTGGCCTTCCACATCTCTTTCTGTCCTTGTTAGAGCCAGTTGTCCTTTGTCTTTGAAGACTGTTGTGTACACCTTTGTATGAAATCTTCTATTTTTTTTGGCAATTTCAAGCATTGTATAGCCTTCATTCCTCAAAACAATGATTGACTGACGAGATTCTAGAGAAAGCTGTTTCTTTTTTGGCTTTTTTGAACTAATATTGACCTTAAGACATGCCAGTCTATTGCATACTGTGGCAACTCAAAAACAAACACAAAGACAATGTTAAGCTTCATTTAACAAACCAAATAGCTTTCAATTGTGTTTGAAATAATGGCAAGTGATTTTCTAGTACCAAATTAGCAATTTAGCATGATTACTCAAGGATAAGGTGTTGGAGTGATAGCTGCTGGAAATGGGGCCTTTCTAGATTTGATCAAATAGTGATGGTGCTGTTTTTACATCAGTAATGTATGTATGTGTGTGTGTGTATATAAATATATATATATATATATATATATATATATACACACATACACAGTATTTTATACATACAGTATATACTGTATATATATTGTACTTTACTGTATCTATACTAGTCAACTCACTGGGGTCACACCATGGCATGACAAGTTTTGGAACAGAAGACAGGGGTGTGTGCAATCAGATTATTAAGAGCCATTTTTTGAGTAAGGCTGCACGTATAAAGAGAGATAGTGGAACTGTCAGTGGTCTGGAGTGGAGGATAGCTAAATAAAGTGTGTGCCAAAATTCTCAGAATAGTATGCATTTTTGGGCAAGCTGACATAAAATCTGTAGTAGATGAACATGGGTCTTTTTGATAAAGTTGTGAAAAAACCTGAAAAATTATTAACTTATTAATTCTTTATTTCTGTCTTGATATTATGTATTAATATTGTAGAAGTTGTCGTGGAAAAATGCCCTAGCTGATGTAGTTTTCTGGTGAAGATTAACGTACGGCCTACCGAGAATTTTGGTACATCACAGTGTCAAATCAGGTATTTCATCTGAAAAATACATTCTATTCTCATTTAAAGCAATATTCCGGGTTTAATGCAAGTTAAACTTAATCAACAACATTTGTGGCATAATGTTGATAAAAACAAATTTGTCCCTCCTTTTCTAAAAAAACGAAAAAGAAAAAAAACCGGGTTACAGTGAAGCATTTACAACGGTAGTGAATGGGGCCAATCCGTAAAAGTTAAAATATGTAGTTTTTCAAAAGTATAGCCACAAGACGTTAAAAAAAAATATGCGTTAACATGATTTTAGTGTGATAAAATCACTTAACTTTTCTGTGTAAAGTTATATCCAATTTTACAACTTCGTTGCCATGACAATGTAACACCATAAACCGTAAAACCCTAAAACCTTAAAGAACCTTATAAACAACGATTTAAACTACTTTACAGCTCAAATAACACTCGAGTTTTAACAGAAGAATTCTGCTTTCCTAAAAACAGAACAGAAGAGCTTTTATAAAATTATAAGCTTCACATTTCTGCCTTTAAACACTTAAAAAAAATGGCCCCATCCATTATAAGTGCCTCACTGTCACCTCGATTTATTTATTTATTTTAAGAAAAGGAAGAACAAGTTAAACATATATATATATATATATATATATATATATATATATATATATATATATATGGTAATCAACATTATGCCATGAATGCTTTCAACTGAGCTTAACTTGTATTGAACCCAGAAAATTCCTTTAATACATTTGATATGGGCAGGGGCGTAGATTCCAGGGGGGAATGGGTTCATGAGATTCACCCATAAAGTAAGCCATTAAATGACATACTGTACCTGCCACCTCATGCTTATTCTACAAAGCACTTCATATCAACGCAGATAACTACAGCCAGGGCAACAAGCTCAAACATTAACGAGTTCTTAAAGCAAAGTTAAATTTTTGTAAGATATATAACAACTGTATTATGAAAAATAATTCCAATACATGAGCTCTTTGAAAAATCATGTTTTATGACAGGACACATACACCATTTACACATTCTACTGTTGTTATATCAGGGTGCTTTACCACATTTAAGCCTCAGCATGGCTGAGTGTGCAGAATAAGCTTAAACTGATTAAACAGATTGTAAGAAGTCAGTACAGCACTGTATAATAAAGTCATCAAATCCTCCCACGCAGAAGACAGGCGGAAACCCCCGTTTCATGGTGTGTCCTCAGTCTGGCTCTGTTTCAGAATGTCACTGTGTCACTGAAATGTCATTTAAACGCTAACACTGAGAAAGATATAGACTAGATTTGGCCAAATGGAAAGGTATGCGGTGAGGTCAGCACATATTTACTGGAACAGCAGATAAAATATGTATGTTTGTTTTTGTATCAAAATATGATGGGTACTGATGGGCTAGGCTAGTTTTGTAAGTGAATATGGGGATACATTTGCAGGTGGTTGTGCAAGTGGCCTGGGGGCAGCCTGCTCGAATGATTCTGTGTAAAACCACATTGTCCTCACTGCTGTCTCAGCAAAGAGCCCAGGAACCTGCAGAGAGAAACCTGGATAGAGAGGGTGAGAAATACAGAGAGAGAGGGGGGCAAGGTCAGTGTTTGAGAGTGTGTTTCCTGTAGCCTAAAGCAGGTGCAAAACCATATACAGGCACGCACACACATTCACACAGTCCTTTGTTTAGAGAAACTCTGTATGCATGGTATATGTGGTATATATGCATGTTTAGTCCAAAAGTTTGAATGTACAAATACGTATTTGCAATGTATAGGGCTATTAAATGTCCCTATTTAGAGTGTTAATGTGTAACTACCATGTAAATAAAATAACCCTGTGAATGTCCCTTTCCTGTAAATGCAGTGATTGCAGCTGATCATGGTGAGATCATAAAGCCACAGAACCACCAAGTTCTTCTAAATTGCCTTACATTTCAACCTATTAACCAGTTTACACTCAGTGCAGACAGAAGGTAAAAGAGAGAAGGACTAAAAAGAATGCTTCTGCTCTGTTCTTGCACTCAGATTTTGTGTTTACATTTTGCTCTGTTAAATGACACAACAATATGTGGATGACTGAGAGAAAAGATAAATAGCAGGTAAGCAACCAGATTTTGGATATGGCTGCTGATTGCATAACATTAATGTGTGCAATATGTCTTTCAGATCTAGTATGATGAATATCTGTATCTCTTAAAACAATAATTAAAAAACACAGCAACAGTTTATATATATATATATATTTGTAAGCTATTTTAACTTTTGTCTTTATCCCAGAATAACTTTACAGTAGATGGTAAGGGTGGCACCAGATGTAGCCTACTGTATGCTTATTTTTATGTGACTCTGGCACCAAACCATGTTGTATCGAGGCTTTTTGCAATGAAGATATGTAGTACCATTTGAATGCATAACTAAGTGAACTAAGTGAAATCATTGATAGTTTTTTTAGCAGAGGGATTGAAACACCTGTTCATGTAATGAGAGGAGAGGAAGCAAAGCAGGAGGGGCTTAATGGTGAGCAGCACAGAAGTGAATGTAGTTAGATGTAACTTGACGAAATCACACATTTGGATGTCGGACGATTTGCATTGGGAGGTTAGTGCTTTGCGTAAGTATAAGAATTCACAAAGTTTAATATTTTTATTTTAATATTAAGTCATTTTAATGATGTTAACTTTTTTAAATTGTGTCTGAGGAGTTAAAAAATAATAATAATAATGTTTTTCGAGTATAACAAAATATTACTGATGCTAATAGATAGATGCTTTATTAATTCCATTAGTGGCCGTTCAGACCAAACGAGACACATTATTAACAGTTGACATACTTGACGGCGTCCAAAAAGCGCGGCGCAGTCGCGCGAGACGCTGAGAAAACAACGAGACGCAGAGCAACGGTCAAATACGTCCGTCCAACACAGTGTTTCCCAACCACTGTGCCGCGGCACACTAGTGAAAGATTGTCAGGTGTGCCGTGGAAAGTTATCAAATTCCACAAAATATATAAATGCATGGAGAATTTTTAATTTTTTTTATTATTATTTCAGGGATGCAAACTCCTCACCTTTCGACGAAATTCGCCGTTTTAAAACCATAATCGGTCACTTTTGTGATTGTGAAGAGCAATGATTAATGTGCAAAAGTGACTGATTTATACGAGTTAAGGGTCTTTCACATGACTCGCGTCAGCGCTGCAGAATACATTGAAATCTATGAAGTGACGCCACTTTACAACAAAGTGTTTTTCACACACGTCTTTGCTTCACCAATAATGTCTTTGAGAGTACAAAGCGACAAGAAATATTTCAAAACTGTCCAAATTTGTGGAGATATTGAATGTCTCATATTTTCTTTTAATTAAATATTACCTTATCGTTTACGAATATCAGAGACCCCAGTTATTGAACTAATTTAAATTCACCAAGAAAACGCTTAGACCTAAACATAAACGAGTCCTTTTAATAAACATTTATTCTCTCTTCCAAATACATGTTTTCAATGTTTATTGTGCACACCTCGCTTTCTGCACCACTTTTCATGTGGAGTGCAATGCGCCGCTTGACGCTAACATTGAACAGAGCGTTGACGCCTCGATTCAACTCATGTAAAATGCGCTTTACAATGACGAAAGAACATTATTGAAACTCAAAATTATTATTATTTGTCTATTATTGTGGTCTTTTCTGATAAGTCATGCTCAGCAGTTTAAATACTGTAGGAAAATGATACCGCAGATCTGCTTTGTGTTTATAATTAAACATTCGACAGAAGTCAGTAGATTTGTAGTCATGCAAGTTTTAATGTAGGAGAATAAGGACATTATTGATAGTCATTAATATCATTAGACTATTATTGTTGTCTTTCTGGATGAAAAATCATGCTCAAACTGAAGGAAAATTATAGATCTGATTTGTTCTTTTAATGCTTAAACACTATAAATTCTCTTGGTAGATTTCGGTCATGAACATCTCAGAATGATTCACTGACTCATTCATAGCACATAAGACGCTCATTTGTCACCACCTAGTAACACCTCCAGAAGGGGTCACTGAACTTATCAGTTAATAAAATTAAACAAATTTGTGACACAGAAGCAAGCCTCACCAAAATACCCTTTATTTTTGCAGCTAATTCTGCACAATTGTGCAGTTAATTTGATATACTTGAATAACTAAAATCGCTGGAATTGGTGCTTTTAGCTTATACTTTAAAGAAATAAAAAATATCCCCGGAAAACATGTTAGAGGATCAGTGATTGTCTCACTTTTTCACCCCTCATGAGTTTGCATCCCTGTCATTTGCTGTGGCATTGCAAGTACTAATTTGCAAGAACAAATCTACAAATTAGAAAAGAAGCTAAATTGTTGTTTTTTCTTTACCCAATACGTGCTCTTGCCACTTGTGACCTCATACAGCCTACCTATGTGACTTATGTTATTTGCATAGCCGAATTTCAAACATTACAAGTAAACAAGCTACAAAGACGGACAGAAGACATGGACAAGTTCTTGAAAACTAAGGAAAATTATTGACGATGGTTATGTGGGATAGTGGTGTGTCGTGATATTTTTTATTCGTACAAAGTGTGCCGTGGCAGAAAAAAGGTTGGGAAACACTGAGTCTAGCACGTTTAAAACAGCGCAGATGGACAGACAAACGCTGTCGGTGTGAAGGTCGCTTAGGTAAACTGCAGAGCGAGTGCCTCAAATAGAAACATAACGGTGCACATCCTGAGGGGTGTGTTCACTGTAGTGCTCTGAATTCAAATTTCAGTACATCTGTGGTGCTTTTCATCCAGTGATGTAGGCAGCCAAAGTGTGTGCAAATACGTGTTATTTGTCTTGTTCAGATGTGTACTCGCTGTCTGGGAACAGATCAGAAGTGGATAAGTTATGCAGACGTGACAGGTAAGGATCTTCAATGCAGAAACTTGCTTCGGTTACATTATTGCATATGATGTAATTTTGCATAGAGCGCACTGGGCTGTTCAGGATTTCGCAACATCAGATCTTTGATATCAGAGTAGATTGGGAGGTCACATATAATGACATGGGGCAGGGGTAATACTTTACAATAAGGTTCCATTCGTTAAAATTAGTTAATACATTAGGTATCATGAACAAACAATGAACTATATATTTTTACAACATTTGTTAATGTTAGTGAATAAAAATGCAATTGATTATTGTTACCAAATGTTAACAAATAACTTTTGATAATATATATATATATATATATAATAAAAACTTACAGCATAACCTTGCAGGAATAAACTCAGATGGTATGTATATTCCAAACTGCATTTAACTATTGTAAGGTCATTTAATAAGAGTCTTTTTGAGTCATTTTTTTGCTTTAAAAAAATAAATACAAATAAATTTAAGGATCCTATCTACCAAGCCTTTCAATTACCTAGCTTGCCTTTTGTGTGCATGTCGTGACTTTACATATTAATTAAACCTTGAATTTTTGTTTTTATATTTTTTTTTAAAAGGCCCACTCTGCTGTCTTTTTTTTTTTTTTTTTTTTCTTCTACTTTTCTGTTCTTTTTAATGTTTTGAATTTGTTCTACTTTGGGATGACTTTTTCATCTTGATTAAAATTTATCTTAAAAGCCATCAAAGTCAAATATAGGTCAGGTAAATTGTAGGGTGAGAATACCATACTTAAATAAATCACCCCTAAACCAGACAAATTCTAATTTTAGCTTCAGGAAGTGGATGGGGTTTTTCAATGCACAGTTTAATAGAGCACTTCCTTGTCAGCTGGAGGGTTACCATAGCGATCCAGCCTAGATTGAGTGCAACATTGCTTCGGTAGCATAGAGCAAAATGGTGATGCTGTTTTGGAATGTGTAATGTGTAAGCTCATAAAGAATCTGCATAGGAGCAGACACTACAGAAACTGAAAATGTCTTCCTACCATAGAGGGACTGTTGTGAAAACATGGTCTTATTTGGTTTCATAAGTGAACTGTGTAGGCTGTTGTCTTTTCCTATATGGATCTTAAACTATTCTTTCTAAAATTGTGTCATATTACATTTGTGTCACTTAAAAGATATTTGTTAATTTATGATTATGTAAAATACTTTTTGCATGGTTGATGTCCATCTAGTATGGAGAAAGTATAGAAAAAGTGTGCACAAATCAGGTTGGGTGCAGGTGCAGGACACACTAGGGGTTGCACAATTACACATTTTTAATAGTCGACTAGTCGAGCCCATTTTTAGAGTTGAATTTGACTAGTCGTGACGTCAATAGGTATCCATATGTTGATCTGCAAAGTAGCTATAAGGGTACATAAGTGTCTGAAAATACTGTATTTAGTGTAGTCTAGACTACCTGTAGCTTGTAGCCGTTTGTACAGATTATAACGGGTGGACACAGTATCTAGCGTGCAGGATGGGAATGCATTCCATCACATCATCGTGCTCCAACTTGAAGCGCTTTTCTAACTCAAAGTGTCGTGTTCTTGAAGGAGCGAACAGCAAACAGGTCAGATGTCCAAACACACAAAGTAGCGTTGATCATGTTGAAAATCACTAACTAGCGCTTGTGGGTGCCTTTTTAAATGATTATGCATAGCACTAGTATTTCTGTTATATTTAAAGGTCACTTTACATATACTGGAGGTTACTGAAGAATCTGTGTCATCTTTATCAAAATACAGTTGAGCCACTTCGCTATCTCAATGCAAAGCAATCCGCCTCAAAACCCACTGGCGAGTCTCTAAAATGTGGGATGTCAGGGGAAGAGTCATTTATATTCATGAGTAAAGCGATTGGATGATTCAGTAATATTAATCAGGAAAGCACTACCTGATTGTTCAGAGAAACTATAACCCAACCCCTAAACCTAACCCTAACAAACCAGTTAGCGTTTTCCTCATTAATATGAAAGAGTCTTTCCTTGCCATCCATTTCGGAAATCCACCATTCTGTATTTCTTACTGACGCGTTTTGTAAATTACGTTGAAAGCGACTTGTCGACCTCAGGCTGACAGTGTCGACTAGTTGATGACTGTAAATACTAATAGGTATCTCAAATTGTAAATAATAATAATAATAATAATAATAAAAATTTACTCAACTTAAGCTTTTTTACTATTCTTATTAGTTTCAGTTAAGTTACAATTACTCTCTGGATACTAAAGTTGTAATCAATAAAAACATTTAAGTGGTCCTATTTAAACAGTACATGAAATGTCATTGTCAATTTTGGAATCATAACTCAAATATATGCATACTTTAAACTTTGGCTTCAAGTACTACTAACTCAAAATTATCAAGTATAAAATTGCGGCTGTGTGGAATACCCATAAGCCCTTGCGTTTGAATAGATTATGTATGTTTGGTCAAAACAAGGGAACTGTAGATAAATAATAATTGTTGTTTTAAAATGTATATAGTTTTGATGACTATTGTTGTTATTTTGTTGTAGCTAGTTGATATTTGTGATTTGTATGAAGTCACCATTAGGGTGATTAGTATTACCTCTCGTGAACTTGGAGCCTGTAAATTGTACTATAAAATTTGAGGTGCTGTTAACGATTTTATCCGTTCTACATCCACGAGACTGAGCCGTTGAATTAGCCACGCCCCCTCTTTCCAAAACCCACACTCCAAAGATACCACATGAGCTTTATTGAGGCCGACATCATGCAGAAAAACATCAGCAGTAAAATAGCGCCCTCAACTGACAACTGTTATAAACAACATGGCATAAAAATGGCATTAAGCCTCAATAATTCGCTGAAACTACAATACAATGCGCAAAATGATTGACAGGCAGAAAGCTTCAGTGACCGTGGCCCGAAGACACATTTTTGTTTGCTGTTTACAGAGTCTAGAGCTGTCACAGAGACCGGTGAGATTTCTCACGACACTAATTTCAGTAATTTCTTTCAGAAAGTAGGAACATTTTTTGCATACCCTTCCATGAAAAAAATCGCTTACAGCACCTTTAAGGCATTCTTCTTTACTCAACTGTACTTTACAAAAGTGCAGATTTATGTGCAATAGGACGTACCGAGGAGAATCCAATATGCTATATGGCTAACCTAGAGTCCAGTCATAATTTCCCTTATATTGTATAAGACGTGCTATAACTAAGTTTAAATAATGAAATAAAAACAATGATACTTGAGATGAGCTAAATTTACTTGTAACTAGTTAACTTTACTTTAAAAAAAAAAAGTTCAGTTTACTCGAGCCAAATAAGTCAGTTTACTTAGAAAAAGCATGCAAACTGATTGCCTTCAAAAATTGAAGTAAGGTCAACTAATTAGATTTTACAGTGAGTCTATGCAACCCCTAGGACAAACTGCAGCAAACTTAGAAGAAAAAAAGTAAATATCAGTACACTAATTTTATTTAACAAATGCAACATTTTGACCTCTCAGATCCTCATCAGACACAACCCTTATGTAAAATGAGTCCCAGTTATATATAGAGACTGGTAATATAGTGCCTAAAGTGGCATTACATAAACATCCAATAATAACTGCTTATACCACACACAGTGCATTGTAAAATCTGCATCTCCGGTTTAGAAGACATTATTTACAACCCATGGAATTTTTGTTCCTGCGTGGTAAGAACACTGCAGCATGCTGAGATTCAAGTACAGCTTGATGAGGACTCCAGTTGTTAGTATGCATGACACAGTCTAATATTGACACACACATGCCAGCCTTTTCTGAGACCATTGATGTAATGCATTCAAGTGTCAGTACTGACAGTCTGTCTTACTATCTCTTCATTCAGATGTCTCTACTGCAGCACAGGAGGCAGGAGAGAGGGAGGGAGAACGAACAAGAGAGAAAACAGCCATCCAATCAGTTTTTGATTAAAAAGAAGAGTGAACAGAGTACTCTCTTCCCATTTTTATTAAAAATATTTTGGTTATATATTTGTACAGCACTGTGCAAAAGTTGGAGCCAGTTGTGAACAATGTTGTATAGTTAGGATGTTTTTTAAAATAATGCTATGAATAATATTTATTTAAAGGAATATTCTGGGTTCAATACAAGTTAAGGCCAATCGACAGAATTTGTGGCATAATGTTGATTACCACAAAAATTAATTTCAACTCGTCTGTCCTTTTCTTTAAAAAAGCTAAATTAGAGGTTACAGTAAGCCACTTACAATGGAAGTGAATGGGGCCAATCTATAAACGTTAAAATACTCACTGTTTCAAAATTATAGCCACAAGATGTAAACAATATGCGTGTTAACATGATTTCAGTGTGATAAAACTAACCTTTTCTGTGTAAAGTTGTATCCAATTTTACAACTTTGTTGCCATGACTATGTAACGGCTTAATCCCTAAAACCCTAAATCAACCGCAAAAACAACGATTTAAACAACATTACAGCTCAAATAATACACAAGGTTTAACAAAATAATTGCTTTTATAAAATAATACGCTTCACATTTCTGCTTTTAAACCCTTAAAAAAATTGGACCCGTTCACTTCCACTGTAAGCTGATATAAATTTATATTCCCCTAAAAAATGAATATGCCTAAGACTTTTGCACAGTACTGTTTATATATATATATATATATATATATATATATATATATATATATATATATAAACCTTAAGCTAAAAGGTACATAGTTGTATATCTTACAAACAGTATAGCATACAAACAGCAGTTTCTTATTGGTTCTCAACTGGTTTTGATTCATGACCCTGATTTTAATATTGGAGATCAAGTGGCAACCCATCACAGTACAAAATGTGTTGTCTGTACAAAAGTAAAACAAAGTACAGAAATGTAGTTAAAATTGGATGTTTTAATTGGTTTATTGTTGGTTTCTAATTGTCTCTTGAAATTCAGTTGTATCATGCTCTCAGCAGTCAATAATTCTAGGTCATATTTTCGATTACATTGTGTAATTTTGTTCATGTTTTTTGAGGATGAAGGCATGTCACGTAACCTGTCCATGTTGGCATCTGCCTAATTTGACTAGCTTCTACCTGAGTGACAGATGGACTTGTGCCAAAATACTGCACATTTTTAATAGATGCACAGCATTCGACTTCAACAGTAAAAACAAAAGATATTGGAAGGTTTTTCTCCTCCTTTGGTTGGTATTTCATTGGTATTTCGATATCCTATCTATACACAATTATTATATGGTTAGTTTAATTTTATTATTTGCATTTATTATCAGAACATAGTCTCAACCTACCAGTTAAGAACCACTGCAGTATTGTTTGAAGGATTATACATGTCTGATTTGTTGATTGTTGTGATTGGCAGGTGCCATTGCCAGTCCCTGGGTGAAACAAAATCTACAGAAGCATATTTTGAAGAGGCTGGACAAAGCTACAGTTACAACTGAAAGTTACCTCAGGTTAGATACAGTAACAACAATTGTCAGTGTTGTCTCCTTACTCTGAATGTGGAAGCCACTCTATAATTTAATATATGTAAAACAATAGAAACTGGAACACAATTGTATTTGTCTGTAAACTGAAATCTCATTACAGTAATTTAAGGTTACATTCTTATTATGAAATTGGTGCCAGGATTTTGTTCACAGGTGAGTTAATATTTCTGTTGACCAGAGAGCCAAGTCAGGATCCACACCATTTCCAATGTGTATCCAGTATACCTGATTCTTACAATTCTGAGGAGGACAATCAATTACGAAGAATAGGTGACATGCATACATGTATACATTTACACGTGAACATATACATATACACAAAGTCCTTGAAATAAATAAATGTGTGTGTGTGTGTGTGTGTGTGTGTGTGTGTGTGTGTGTGTGTGTGTGTGTGAGCAGTCTCAGAGCCAGTTCTGAAGTTGCGGCCAAAGAGAAGTGTGCTGGGCAGACAGAACCCACTGCAGCATAAAACAAGTGTGCCCCCTACTGCCCGAGTATCTGACGCCATGGGTGTGTAAAAATTGAATTCAACTCAGAGTAAATAAATGTTCACCCCCACATTTAAAGCTTGATTTTCTGATCCACATGAAACTTTGACACAGATAATGCTTTACATTTTCAATTAAACCAAATTATTTTCTATAAAACATAATCATTCCTCTGGAAGTCACTGTTGTAAGACTATAATAAGTATAATCAAATTATTTGTTGTTAATACTATTGTAATTATGCACTGTGATCATTCAGACAGTTCTGTATTTAGCTGGTGTGTATATATATTTTCTAGGTGCTTCTCCCAGCTCTGTTTCAGTGTCCATGGGGAGTTCAACACCAGACAAACAATTGAATATCCTTCTAGATCAACAGACCTATGGCGCACCAATTTCAAAAGAGGTTTGTTATTAGTTTTCTCTCTTGCTGTCTCTCTCTTTCCCTCTCTTGTATACAGTGGCGGTTCTAGCTTGTATGGTGCCCTGTGTGAAACCTGCTTCGCCAAAGTTGTTGACTGTGGGTTGGGAGAGGGGCCTGTGTGGGTGCCATGTGGCAAAAACAGGCTTCCATATTATTTATGTCCTCAAGTGGTATAACATCTATTGCATGTGTGATTCTGTTACAGTTTTGGATTATTTTCGGATTTACAGTTCCAGACACAATTGTGATTGTTTCAAGTATTTAAGCACTTCTCAATACCTTGTAAACATCACTTGTGTTGTTGCAAATAATATAAATAGTTCATCAACACCAGTGCAGGACATGAAACGAGAACCTTTTTTTTTCTCCGTGGTCCTTGCAGTGAAGTCGCTGCCATGCTACTGCCATCCAGAAGCACTGGTGACAAGCTTTGCATGGCTTTCACTGTGATCAATCGATTCAATCAATTTATTTATAAAGCACAAATAAAAACTGTGCTGTACAACTACAATGTACTATACATATGACATAACAATAAACACCAGATAAAATAGCGTAAAAATGTAAAATATTAAAACTAATTATATGCCAGTGTAAAAAGGTAAGTCTTTAATTTAGACTTGAATTCCTATAGATCTGACAGACATAGGCAGACAGTTTCATAGCTTTGGTCCAGCAACCGCAAAGGCATGGTCACCCCTTAGCTATAATCTTGACCTGGGAACAGTCAAAATTTTCTGATCAGAGGACCGTAGGCATCTAACAGGCTTGTTTATGGATAGTAAAAAGATAAAAGGGTGCCAGTCACTGATATTCTGTATATATAGAACTGGATCGCTGACACAGCGGTAAACTGCCTGCAGGAGTTGAAGCCACTGGAAGTGTTTGAATGGCCATCTTGGTATGCCCAAATTCTCATAGAGCAGCAATGACTAACAGACTAAAAAAAAACTTTTCACCATCTCCGACCTGCGGATACGACAGTTGCATTTCACCCTCTACTGACAATCATGTTTAATGTTTAATTTGCTTGTTATGGATAATATTCATTTCGAGGGAGAAGATATACCCGGATTGTGATGACAGAGCATTGACCTGCCCCGGTGTTCAGCTTAACAGTGCAGCACAACCAAGGGTGTAGATTTGGCTTGAACATTGGGGGGTTGCAGCGTGAAGCATTTTCTTGTTTCCATTAATCATGGTATAAATATTGGGGGGGTTGAACTTACTTGTTTTGATTATTGGGGGGGTTAACTCACCCCCATCCCCCCTGGAATCTACGCCCCTGAGCACAACGATCACCAAAAGAAGCGGGAAAACTGTCCACACATTGTAATGTAAGTAGGAAAAGCTGTAATATCTTCTTGTTTAGGGTGACAATACGTCCTTACCCCCGAAAGGGACTTTAACAAAATCAGTCTGGGATTTCTAAATCACTTTAAATGCCTGGGATTTGCTTGTTTTCATATTGAAGTGCTCTCTGTAGTCATACATGAATACATGCCATAAATAGGTGGTTGTTTGCCATTTAAATCTAGTGTATCAGTTTAATTTGAACCAACTTTGATTTGCGTGGAGAGAAAGAGTGCTCTTATTCAAGTGACCGTGTGAAAAAGGCACTTTTTGATAAAAACATAAAACAAGTAACTCTGAACAAACACATCAGCAGCGTTCTGGACCATTTGGAGCCGTGAAATGGAAGAGTGGCTTATATATAATATAAAAAGTTACAGTAGTCAAGTCGAGATGAAATAAAAGCAAAATCTTTAACAGAAAGAAAAGGCTTAACTTTAGCCAGGAGTTTCAAATGGAAGAAACTTGACTTGACTATTGCACATATTTGTTTGTCAAACTTAAGCGTAGAATCAAATATAACACCCAAGTTTTTCACCAACAGTTTAATGTAGGATGTAGAAAGTATGATGCTGGAAGAGCAAGGCTCTGGCAAACAACAGCTGACATTTCTCAAATGTTTGTGTATAAGCATCTGAAACAAGACGTATCTAACACTGGTAGTCTCGGCATCACTAACACTATCCATCACTATTGAAAGTGTATTGAAGGCCATCTGTGAAGGCAGCTGTAAAGTGACTATAATGTTATGTTGAATTTTAAACATTTAGTTGTTGAGCAACAATATATATATATATATATACATTTTTTCTAATACAACAGGCAGAATCTCCTTCGCACATTGGCGTCCAGAACGCCTTCCTTTTGCATAGTGTGCCACAAGTTTGGGCTGCCTCCCCTCATCTGCAGCAACATCCCCATGTTCTTGCAGTGCATCCACATGTTCTTGCAGGTAACACGCACATACAAATAGATCTTTTAATGAATGTCACCAGGAAAACACATCATGTGAAATGTGCTTCCTCTCTCTCACAGTTCCTGTGCCATGTGCAGTGATGCCCCATAGGCCTTTGGCCAAAAGCCATTCAGCACCTTTTATCCAGCAAAACACACACATACATGGACAGAGTCTTACATTTACACAACTTTCATACCAACAGCCCAACTCCTTGTCACAGGAGAGAAGCCAGCAACACACTCTTCCAAAAAAGGTGAGATACACACTGGTCCTGTTTACACCTGGTATTAACACCCATCTTGAGTGATCTGATCACAAGTGGTACTATTAGACCTTTTTGTATTTGGCTGATCAGATATCGGATGGCTCGCCAATGTATTAGAGTTCTTCTAATACATAGAGTAAGCAAAACCAAGTGCTCATGGGGAAAAGAGTTTATTGATGACGATTATGTAGCATAGCTCGTCTGAATCTTATCCCAAAGTTCTGTCTTTGAAGAGATACAGTACTGTTAGGATCAACCATTGGTTTTCCTCAAAACTGACCCTTTGTTATTCTGGTTAATGTCCCTGCAAAGCAGTGACCAGATGGTGACCTGTAATCACATTGTCCCTTTGTTATTGGTTCACACCTTTACAAACAAAGATTCCGTTGATTGCATTTGAGTCAGTCACAATATAAATACATTTGACTACATATAATTACGTCAGTACACTGAGATACATAACCATTTACTCCTGTTATTTACATGCGTCTCCTGTGACCACTTGTGATCGGATTTCACCAATGGGAAGATCTTTAAATTCATGACCGCATGCACCACTTACTCAATAATGTACCACTGCATGTTGATAAAGCACAAAGGTTTAAAATGTTAACAGTTTTTATCTCACCATTAACGTGAAGTTTTAAGTGGAATGCTCATAGTTTTTTTTTTAGTTGGGCACCTGAATTAAATTAACTTTGATCTACATTGATCACATGATCTACATTTATTTATTCATTAATTTCACAGACACTTTTATCCAAAGCAAATTATCTTTGTCACTGCATATGGAATACTGAAGATGTTAAAATTTTTTTTACAGCTGTGTACTTTTTTCTATGTTAAAATACTTTCTCCAATCCCAGCTTAATATGTAGTCAACTATAGGTAAACCATTCAAAGGTTGATTTCCTGAAAAGTATAAACACTGTGGCTCTATGGCACTTTTAGTATTCCTCTGTTTGTTTGAGCAGCCTGTCCAGCCTGACACAATTAGTTTGGGACAGGACTATGTTAAAGGAATATTCCGGGTTCAAGTTAAGCTCAATCAACAGCATTTGTGTCCTAATTGATAACCACAAAAAATTATTTGGACTTTTTCCTCCTTAAAAAAAGCAAAAATCCATGTTACAATGAGGCACTTACTATGGAAGTGAATTGCAGTGGGAGCTTAGAGGGGCAGTGGGAGCTTAGCGGTTAAGGCTCTGGGTTACTAATCAAAAGGTCAGGGGTTCAAGCCCCAGCACTGCCAAGATGCCACTGTTGGGCCCTTGAGCAAGGCCCTTGACCCTATCTGCTCCAGGGGTGCTGTATCATGGCTGACCCTGCACTCTGACCCCAGCCTAGCTGGGATATGTGAAAAAGAAGAATTTCACTGTATATGTGCAAATGTATAATGTGTGATAAATAAAGAAAATTAATTAAAATGAATTGGGACAATTTTTGGAGGGTTTAAAGGCAGAAATGTGAAGCTTATTATTTTATAAAAACACTAACATTAATTCTTCTGTTGAAACTTGTGTATTATTTGAGCTGTAAAGTTGTTTAAATTATAATTTTACAGTCATTTAGGATTTACAGTGTTATGTCATCATGGCAACGAAGTTGTAAAATTGGATATCATTTTACACAGAAAAGGTTAATAAGGGATTTTATTACATGAAAATCATTCTAAGACATATATTGTTTACATCTTGTATACTTTTGAAACAGTGAGTATTTTAAAGTTTACAGATTGACCCATTCCCTTCCAATGTAAGTGCCTCACTGTTACACAAATTTCTGCTTTTTTTAAAGAAAAGGACGGACGAGTCAAAAATAATTTTTGTGGTAATCAACATTATGCCACAAATGCTGTCGATTGAGTTCATCTTGTATTGAACCCAGAATATTCATTTAACTCAACCAAAGGAAGGCAAAGAGTGTGTTCGGAAAGCTGAAAACAATATTTGAAAATCGTTTGAAAACAATATTTATTTTTGCAATTCTGTTTGGTGCCGCTATTACACACTTTAGATTTAATTAAAAAAATGTCTATCAAAATTTACTGTTTTGATTCAAAGTAAAAAAATATTAACATGTCTGAATCTGACTACATTAGGTTACACAAACAAAACTCATTTTTAAGGGTTAGGTCAGGTAGAAATTGCATCTTAAGGTAACAGTGGCAGGTTACCACTTTTTACAGAGTACATGAACTTTTCAAATTTTTTCCGATTAGACCTATTTTTAACTAAACAAGGTCACATGCACGCAAACACACAGACCTTTTCTCTCCATTTCAATATTCACTTTTAAAGTACTTTATCAGCTTGATTTCTTTGCATACAGTATTGCCAAAGCATAAGCACGCACGCACACACACACACACACACACACACACATACACACAAACAAAATATTATTTTAGTATATGTCATCACACTTCCTGTCTCTTTTCAAGGTGCTTGTTCGCAAAGTGTGGTCCATGTCTCCTGAAGAGTTGCGTGAAAAGAAGAGCGTTGAGGAAGAGAATGCAAAAAAAATGCATGAATCACCATTTGACAGCAATTGCAGTAATCGACTGGGAGCACAGAGCCTCAGAGATCATAATGACCAGCCAAACACAATGACTCACCTGAACCTTAAGCGTGTTTATTCCTCTCCAGGCTACTACACTTATCAAAGAACTCAGCCCTCGTGCTTAACCTCATCTCTGTCCCGTCGGAGTATCAGGAACAAACCAAACTGCACCACGGGTAAGAGCAGAGGGGGTGTCATAACACAACAACCTCATAATGCATGATAACATGAGTATTCCTTCACATATACAGTACCGTGCAAAAGCCTTAGATTTTTCACAGAAACCTTTTTCTGCTTTAGTTTATCAATAGGAAATATCAATTTTAGATAAACAAACATTTCTTTTGCAAATAGAATAGAAGTAGAACGAGGAGTCCTGCAACAAATGGTATTGCCCCCATAAAACCTGTATCATGAAGAGACATAAGCAAACGAGACAGCCTAAATACTGTACATAGAATTGTGGCAAGTTCTCCAAGATGCTTAGAACAGCCTATCTGCCAACAAACTAGAAAAACTGTGCACAAGTGTACCTAGGAGAATTGGTGTAAAAGGCTATTGTAAAGGCATAGGATGGTCACTCCAAATATTAATTTTGTTTTTTATGTTCACTGCAATTTGTATGAAGTTAATTGATCATTAAAAATTATTCATGCATTATTTTGGAAATTATCCTTACTATACAACTTTTGTGTTATCTGTGTGTGTGTGTGTGTAGGCTTGGTGTATGAGTGTGACTGTGGAGACAACAGCCATCACCCTGAGCATGCTGACAGAATTAAGAGTATCTGGTCAAGATTGCAAGAGTGTGGCCTCAAGAATCAGTGTGAGGTACAGACCTGTGCTGAACAGATTATATGGCCATAACTGTCTACACCCAACTTGACATCTTTATATTATGCTTTTTGTGCTTGTGTTTTAGAGGGTTAAGTGCAGATTTGCCACTTTTAATGAACTACAATCAGTCCATTCAGAGAAACATGGTATTCTTTTCTCTGAGCTCTCAGAAACACATTTGCCCAACCACAGGGGTATGTAAACATGTTTACACAAACACTAACTTGCACAGCATACACTGTGAATGAAATACTTGAAATGCATTTTATTGTGTATTTTTCTCAATTTGCAACTTTTCTATTTGTTAACATCCCGCCGATGTTTCATATAAAGATGTGTTTTGGACACAACCATGTGGAGGAATGGGGGTAAGTCTGAACACTTTGGATATTGCATCATACCATTGTTTTTAGACATTACCTTTTACATTTTTGCTGTTTCATGAATTGTTTTACTGTTGCTGAAAAGCCTGTAATAGGCTGTTTAATGGTCCATTGTACCTTACTCTGTATAAGGTGATAACATGCCATGCTATTGGGGAATGCTGTCACAAAAGGTCAACCTGTCAAACTGAACTGTATTTTTTTCCTGGGGAATAATGGTGGAAATGTTCAATAGCCTTTAATGCATGTGCCTATACAGAAATTGACTTTCCAAAAATAAATCCATGCTGAGAAATATTTAAGTGTAAATACTAGCCCCTGTCTCACCTATATTACAATTCCATGGTATTACTATCTTATTCCATCACTATAGCATGGTACCGCCACAGGGTTTTGGTTTTTTTAAGAGAAGTGTTAATGGTTTTTTTTATTATTCTATTATCTTCCCTGAGGTTAATTTAGGAAAATATGATAATTTTACACCCTCTCTGGCCCCTTTGTCTGAAACGCTCTGTTTTGGCCTCAGCGCCTCCTTAAAACTTCAACAATTGGCTAACATCATGCATCCCCTCTAATACAGCCATATTTGAAACTCAGTTGGAAGAGAATGAACAAGCTCCACAACATAATAAAACAAAATTTCAGGATTTACACATAACGCACATCCAACACATTTAATCCGAATGTATAAAAATGTGTATCAAAACTCCTTCACTCAAGCACAGCAACACTATAAACTATTAAACAGTCATGACATTTGAAAAATTCAATAATGAAACTGTTTACTTGCGGTTTTGCGATCATGTCCAAGTGTTTTTAACTGCCCCATCCTTCAATAACAGTTCCTCTGCAAAGCTTGAATCGTATTATGACTGGTTCACAAGCAATCCACGCTGATATGAGCCAAAGAAAACACACATACTTATTCAAAAGCACGATGAAAACAGACACACACACATACAGTATAGTATCATCCTACACTGATGCACACATCGCCAGAAACACATCAAAATGGTCAAGACGTTCACCTAGTGCATGTTTACAAACAATTAAAAATAGCACAGATGGGCGCAAGAACGTATCCAGGATGCATTGTGCTCAGAACAGAAAGAGGCAGAGCAGCTGAATGAAACAAAATGAGGTCTCCTTTTCAGATTTGAAACTTGACACTGCATCTTTTAAAAGTGGAGCAAGATACATGACAATAGTCAAAGATGTCTGTCTAGTGCATGTTTTTATACAAAAATAATTCTAAATAGTCCAGATGGGTCTCCTTTGGTGTTCAGCAATAATTAATAGGCCACACAAGGCCTGTTTTTCCTGTTCTCTCTCTGTTCACCGACTGAGCACCAGTGGGCGGGGACAAAGGTGTGATGATTTAAAGTAGGCATCGATATTGTTGCTGTAGAATATATGCTGTGAAATACTGAACCCCCTAGTGACGTAGGGTAGTCGCAGAAGTAGAGAACGAGGCGTTTTTGCAGCTTGGTTTCTATAAATGCTTTTATTGCATTGGGGATTAAATTTTGAGTTCAGAAATTTACAGTATGTTTTTATAGTAGAATGACCTCTTGTTTTTCAAAATATCAAGGAAAATTGTATTCCTCATTACATGACCCCTTTAAGATGGAAAGAAAATGCAAGGAAGGGAAACCCAAGCTAGGAAAATACATAAGAATTGAACTGGTTGTTTATTTGTGTGTGATCGACAGAGGGATCTTGATATGGTATGGAATAGCATCTCCAGCATAACAGCACTTAATATGGCAGTTGGCAGTGTGATTGAGCTGGCCCTGCGTGTGGCTAAGCGAGAATTAAGGGTGAGATTCCAATAATCCATAATTCTTTCTCCCACAATCACAAAACAGTGACTAGTTAAGGCTCTCACTCCATGTCTTTCTTTGTTTTAGAATGGGTTTGCTGTGGTCAGGCCTCAAGGACATCATGCACCACACTCTCAGGCACAGTGAGTTACACACAACTTCTGACACATTCAGTAGTATTTTTAAATAGCACTATAAACAACTGATCTCTCTCCTTCTGTCTCTTTATAGTGACTTTAGTATCTTTAACTCTGTGGCCATTGCTGCTAAACAGCTTCAGGACAGATTGAACGTTAAAAAGATCCTTATAGTGGATTGGGTAAAACACAAACACACAAAGTATTTGGATATAATATATTTGGGAGCATCTCATGAAACCTGTAAAGAACATGTCTGGGTTATATTTTACACTAAAATCAAAAGAAAGAAATAAGAAATTATATTTTACTTAATTCAAATGAAGCCTTTTTCAGAGTAATTTTTCTCATGACAATAAAGCACATTTCCAGCCAAAGTAATTTTTTTAATAATAATAAAAAAAATGTTTTAAAAAAAAAAAAAAAACTATATTAGAGTAAAATAATATTTTGCATATTTTTTATAGGTTTTTATTTTTTTTTTTTTACTCTATTAGAGTATAATAATATTTTTTATAGTTTTTTAGAGTAAAAAATAAATAAATAAAAAAATCATTGTATTATAGTAATGAGAATCGAATAAGAATTATCATTGAGAATAATGAGAATTACAAAAAAGCAAAAACATAAATACATTTGACACGTTACCATATTACAACATTTGGAGGAAAATATTCTTAATAGTCATTAAAATAATATCACAATGCAGATACTCTTAATGGGTTACTCTTAAAGGCTTAATTTTCTAACTATATTTTCTTTATATTTATTTTTTTATTTTACTCATTTACACTTTTTTATTTATATGAAACTTAGATATATTTACACTTAGCAACATAAATAAAATGCTATATGGGTGATTCTCATGAAACCTGTAAAGAAAATGTCCTGGACATATTTAACCCCAATTAAAAATAAAAAAATAAATTTAAAAAAATGAATTAGTTTAAAGAAAATGAAACCAACATTTAGGACCATTACGATTTTTTGCATTTTCATATAATAATGACCATCTTTTTTCAAATTGCAGTAATGATTTGCAGGAATTGTGCGGTAAACTGTGTGTAACTCTCATTAAAATGTAAATATGGCCCTAAAAATAGGTTTAATTTTTATTTATTTATTTATTTATTTATTATTTTTTTTATGTGCAAAATATAATTTCTCATTTGTTTCTTTTAATTTTGGAGTAAAATAGGACCAGGATGATTTCTTGACTGGTTTTATGATAATCACTCATATACACAAATGTAATATATCACTAAAAACAATAAAGAGTGTGTAAAATACTTTATGAGCTTTAAGTGTCCAAAAGGTGCTTAAAGACCACTGGTTTTATTTAATAAACATTGTCTTCCTCTACTGTTTTGTCAGGATGTTCATCATGGTAATGGAACTGAGAAAATGTTTGAAACAGATCCTCGTGTCCTTTATATATCGCTGCATCGCTATGACAATGGCTCTTTCTTCCCTGGTACTGGAGGACCCCTCATGGTTAGTTTTGTGAACTTCCTTCCATAAAAGTATAGTCTGTGAGTAAGTGTGATTGAGATTTGAGTTGGCATAGTCATGTAAGGACATTGCTTATGCGACTTTAGTGCCAGATTACTGTATCTTCTGCATGGATGTTTAAGCTTTGTGCATGTGATTGTGTATTTCAGGTAGGATCTGATGTAGGTGAAGGCTACAACGTAAATGTGGCCTGGTCAGGAGGGCTGAATCCTCCAATGGGAGATGCAGAATACCTAGCTGCTTTCAGGTACTATGTAGAGGAAGAGGTAGGAGTGTTTGGGAAACCTGTTTGGAAACAGTTGTTAGTGATGCTTGCTAAGGCTAAAATGAATGATACCTCAAATCATGTGGCTAGTTGGTATGCTATTACTATTTAAAATGATCGGACTTACAATTTTGCCTGTGGATGATAAAAAAGAAATATTATAGCACCACTCACATTTTCATAACAAAAAGTACAAATTAATCAGCAGTCGATTAAAATAGTTAATCACAATTAATCACATGATTTTTTCATTGTTAATCAGGATTAATCGCAGATTTTGAAAGTGCTGAAATTGGACTATATTAACTTCTTTTCCTGTCGAAATGCATTTAGTTCCTTCGTAGAAAACAAAAGAAAACTATATTTAACAATAATGTTTAAAAAAAAATTTAAACAAAGCATTTAACATTATAAAAATGGAAATGCACTAAAATAGCACCAATTCATGCAACATTACATGTTTCCCAAATTCTAAGTGATAGGTTAACTAATTGAAATATTTAGTCCCCGTAGTTTGCGTTTCCATTGCAATGGGCGTTAACTCTCTTAAATTCTAATTGTGGCTATCCACTTTGCTACAGCAATCGTGAAGCCACTTTAACATGATTTGCCACTTAATTACATTTGCAGAGAACGCCTTGTTTTGCTTTTGGTGCTGGCACTTTCCACTTAACGATACTTTATCTGAATTGTCTGGAATGCGACACCGGGGAATTGCTGATGCTTCACTCCAGCAGGTCATGTGAATGCAGCTTATCAAAAGTCCCATCTGGGTTTAGAACTCACACGGAGCTGAATAAAATGTCAGAATCTAATGTGAAAATTGGTAAAAGAGTTAATCGTGATTAAGAAAAATTTAAGCGTTAAACATTTTTAATTAATCACATGCATTAACAAGTTAATTTCGACAGCTCTAATAAAAAATCAAGTTATTTTTGCAATTCCGTTTGGTTCTGCTCGAAAATTACACTTTACCTTTAAGTCTACTTAGTCTGCATAAACCATCCACTAAATGTCTACTCTATCTCTTTCTGTCTTCACAGAACAGTAGTTATGCCAATTGCTCATGAGTTTTCTCCTGATGTGGTCCTGGTTTCAGCTGGTTTTGATGCTGTTGAGGGTCACCCAGCTGCTGTGGGTGGATACAATGTCTCAGCTAAATGTACGTAATAGAAATTTACACCATGGCTATAGAGTTTGTGTTATTTAATATTAATTCATACCCAGAATATTGTTCCACACCTTTGCACCTTTGATTATATTATCTGAGCTTGAAAGTGACTGTATTTTTGTTGCTCTGCAGGATTCCCCCATGAGTGCTTAAAAATGACTTTAGCAAAAAGACTTGACACTTGAAGTCGAGTCTTGAGGACAATCGATAGTGGATTTTGGCGATACTGATAACTAAAGTGATGGAAAAGGCAGATATCCGATTAATTGGCCGATAGTTTTAAAACTGATTTATTGAATGTTAAAAAAAAGTATTTTCTTGCTGTGCCGGGCATGTATATAGAGGCCGCAAGAGTCCAAAATGAGTAAAATCCCAGATGTGTGTTTGTTGTGCAGATTTTTGCCAATAACCGATATTTCTATCAGAAAGACTCGCAGACTTGAGTGAAATTTAAGATGACATTTATTTGATTAATATAAAACAGAAACGTAATGTCTCTCTTTGGCGTAAGCCCTGTCTGACGGTCCGAAGAAGTTGTATTCGGAACCGTCATATCCTGCCGGAGATAGGAGGCAGGGGCGAGGAGCCTACCCCCGTGCAGGACGGGACTCAACTCGTGGTGGTGGAGGTTGCCGTGTTGGCACACTGAAACAGCAATGTGATAGATTGAGCAGACTTATAAAGCAATGGTTTACATGTGATTGGCTAGGAGTTACCTAGCTAATGGTGTGATGATGTACAGCTGCTAGTCTTCCTACTAGAACTACGCTGCGCTTACATTTCCAAAGAGCAACTATCGGCGCTGATTAACCTGTAAAACCGATATATATCGGTCGACCTCCACTTGACACCACTAAAAATGTATGTCCATGATTTAGTCAATGTCAGCTATCATGAATATGTCATTAAGACTCCTAGGGTTTTTGTGACTGTTATTTTCTTTACCAGCAACCATTATCCCATATGTAAACAGCATTTTAGTGTAACATGCGCCACTGACCGAATAAGAATAATCTTGATGTTAAATATTTTTAAAATACATTTAATTTTCATAAATCTAAATTACATTGGAACATTTTCAGTTTTATGTCGTCTATATGTGTCTCAGGTTTTGGAGTCCTGACCCAGAAGTTAATGGAGTTGGCTGAAGGTCGTGTAGTGTTGGTGTTAGAGGGAGGTTATGATCTCTCTGCTCTCTGTGATGCATCCCAGGCCTGTGTCAATGCTCTTGTGGGAAATGAGGTGTGTGTGTACAGATGCCCACATGTACACATGTTTAATGGACCCTTTTCCAATTTCTGGGTTTGAAACACAGAAGTAAACTATAGGGTAATATAGGCATATATCTGTAGCATCTGTAGCAGTGAATCGGAGACCACAGCAAATATAATTTTTGCGTTTGCATTTGCATGACTTTCCAAAAGAGGAAAAAATAGAGAGAGATGGATTACGGCAGTCAGAGAGAAAGATGCTAGATTTACCCTTAGCAGTTGTATTTGAAACCCCATTGCAAGTTGTTGTTTATTTTTTCAATTATGTCAGGGTAATACATCACAAAGAATAATGTCATACATTTACACTAAATAATAAAAAATAAAAAAAATTGAAAGTTTAAACAGTTTGCTAAATGTACGTTGCTAAATAAGGCAGATATGTGTCATCACAGTTTGTGTGACCCAACAGAACCCCTCTAAAACACAACAGAGCAGAATATTAAACATTCTGTTTAATTTATTCACTTTGCTTAAAAACACAACAAATAACACTTAACTAACTAACTAGGCTAAATTAACTTATACTAAATTAGTCTCATGCTAATCAGGCTGGGAAATGGAAATCCCCCTTCTCAGTCTCAATAACACTATGTAACAATACCTTGATTATTGTGTGAATATGCATATCTGCATGTGTTTTCAGCCTGAACCTCTAGCTTTAGAAGAATTACAGAGGATACCCTGTCCTAATGCGGTTGACTCTTTGAAGACAGTACTGCGTGTACAGAGTGAGAATCTTTCGTCTCTCATCATCTCATTTTGCTTCATATTCACATGTTTCTTTAGTAAGCTGTCTCTGTCTCTCTAGGCCGGTACTGGAGTTCAGTGAGGGCTATGCTAGACACAGTGTCACTGCCATATGTAAAAGCAGAGAGGAGATACTCAGCGGGCAGTGACGCTGCTTCAGCCCTGAATGACCTCACTATGACTGTTTCAAGCAGAAGCCGGTAAGTCAACGTATAACCAAAGACTCAGGTTTAAAGCTCCTGCTACCATCAAGAAAATTGTTTGTATTTATAGGGAGGTATGCAGTATACAGTATTTTGTTTTGTCCTCTTGTATGTGTGAATATGTTATTACAGATATATGCAGAGGTGGGCAGAGTAGCCAAAAACTGTACTCAAGTAAAAGTAAAATTAATAAAAGTACTAACATACAGTGGTGTGAAAAAGTGTTTGCCCCCTTCCTGATTTCTCATTTTTTTGCATGTTTGTCACACTTAAATGTTTCAGATCATCAAACAAGTTTAAATATTAGTCAAAGATAACACAAGTAAACACAAAATGCAGTTTTTAAATGAAGGTTGTTATTATTAAGGGAAAACTAAATCCAAACCTACATGGCCCTGTGTGAAAAAGTGATTGCCCCCTAAACCTTATAACTGGTTGGGCCACCCTTAGCAGCAACAACTGCAATCAAGCGTTTGCGATAACTTGCAATGAGTCATTTACAGCGCTGTGGAGGAATTTTGGCCCACTCATCTTTGCAGAATTGTTGTAATTCAGCCATATTGGAGGGTTTTCGAGCATGAACTGCCTTTTTAAGGTCATGCCACAGCATCTCAATAGGATTCAGGTCAGGACTTTGACTAGGCCACTCCAAAGTCTTCATTTTGTTTTTCTTCAGCCATTCAGAGGTGGACTTGCTGGTGTGTTTTGGATCATTGTCTTGCTGCAGAACCCAAGTTCGCTTCAGCTTGAGGTCACGAACAGATGGCCGGACATTCTCCTTCAGGATTTTTTGGTAGACAGCAGAATTCATGGTTCCATTTATCACAGCAAGTCTTCCAGGTCCTGAAGCAGCAAAACAGCCCCAGACCATCACACTACCACCACCATATTTTACTGTTGGTATGATGTTCTTTTTCTGAAATGCGGTGTTACTTTTACGCCAGATGTAACGGGACACACACCTTCCAAAAAGTTCAACTTTTGTCTCGTCAGTCCACAGAGTATTTTCCCAAAAGTCTTGGGGATCATCAAGATGTTTTCTGGCAAAAATGAGACGAGCCTTAATGTTCTTTTTGCTCAGCAGTGGTTTTCGTCCTGGAACTCTGCCATGCAGGCCATTTTTGCCCAGTCTCTTTCTTATGGTGGTGTCATGAACACTGACCTTAACTGAGGCAAGTGAGGCCTGCAGTTCTTTGGATGTTGTTGTGGGGTCTTTTGTGACCTCTTGGATGAGTCGTCGCTGCGCTCTTGGGGTAATTTTGGTTGGCCGGCCACTCCTGGGAAGGTTCACCACTGTTCCATGTTTTCGCCATTTGTGGATAATGGCTCTCACTGTGGTTCTCTGGAGTCCCAAAGCTTTAGAAATGGCTTTATAACCTTTTCCAGACTGATAGATCTCAATTACTTTCTCATTTGTTCCTGAATTTCTTTGGATCTCGGCATGATGTCTAGCTTTTGAAGATCTTTTGGTCTACTTCACTTTGTCAGGCAGGTCCTATTTAAGTGATTTCTTGATTGAGAACAGGTGTGGCAGTAATCAGGCCTGGGTGTGGCTAGAGAAATTGAACTCAGGTGTGATAAACCACAGTTAAGTTATGTTTTAACAGGTGGGGCAAACACTTTTTCACACAGGGCCATGTAGGTATGGATTTTGTTTTCCCTTAATAATAACAACCTTCATTTAAAAACTGCATTTTGTGTTTACTTGTGTTATCTTTGACTAATATTTAAACTTGTTTGATGATATGAAACATTTAAGTGTGACAAACTTGCAAAAAAATAAGAAATCAGGAAGGGGGCAAACACTTTTTCATACCACTGTAAATAATTACTTGAGTAAGAGTAAGAAAGTATCCAATTAAAAGAGTACTCAAGTAGTGAGTAACTCTTACTTTGACAAATGACATAATAGACGTTAACTCCCCTATATTCCATTACATAATACATAGTTAACATGTATTACAGGATTATTAATGGACATTCTGTCATCATTGACCATCTTGTTTTTCCAAACCCATATGGCTTTCTTTCTTCCATGCAACACAATAAGGAGATATTAGACAGAATATTTGCCTGTCACTATTTACTTTCAGTGAATGTTTTTTTTCTCCATACTTTGAAAGTGAATGGTGACCGAGACTGTCAGTCCCTAACATTCTGTCTAACATCTTTTGTGTTTCACAGAATACAGAAGGTCACATGGGTTTGGAACAACATGCGGGTAGGGAAATGATGACAGAATATTTAATTATGGCTGATAGGGATAGTTCACCCAAAAATGAAATTTCTCTCATCATTTACTCACCCTCATGACATCCCAGATGTATGACTACCTTTCTTCTGCAGAACACAAAGATTTTTAGAAGAATATTTCTGCTCTGTAGGTCAGTACAATGCAAGTAAATGGGTGCCAAAATGTTGATGCTCCAAAAAGCACAAACAGGCAGCATAAAAGTAATCCATAAGACTCCAGTAGTTAAATCCATATCTTCAGCAGAGATATGATAGGTGTGGGTGAGAAACAGGTCAATATTTGTCTTTTTTTTAGACATTCACCTCTCTGCCCAGCAGGGGGCGATATGCAGCGAAGAATGTGAATCACCAAAAACACAAGAAGAAGAATGTGAAAGTGATCTGTCCTTGCGTCCGAATATCCATACTTCCCTACTATAAAGTATGCCAAAAACAGTATGCCAGTGGAGTAGTAGGTCCGATTCCATAGTATTCATAAGACAGTAAGCGAGAAATGCCCAGATGACCTACTACTTCCGGCGGGAATCCGAAGTGTGGATTGGTTGAATAATTTCCTATCCCACAATGTATCAGGAGCTGAGGAGATGTCACGTTCAAACGCTGGATTTAAAATAAAAGGTGGAGAACTGTGAGACAGAAGGCTGTTTTCAACAGTAAGTGTTATATACACAAAGAACATTGCTCATTGTGCTTAAATGGCGCTTGTTTAACCAAACTTGGTGGATTATTTTCACGGTTGTTGTTGTTAAGTCATATATTCTGGTCACGGGACCATGCGTACGTTCCCAGATGTTAGTATGTCCGAATTCTATTTATACTACCGCTTGCATACCTAAAGAGCATACTGTTCTACTGGCCGAGAACTGCATTTCTCATCAAATAGAGTATATACTGTGACAGAACGTGGTTTCGGATGCAGGGTGTTTCTCTGTTTCCCATCCACACATTCTCATATCACATCGCTTCTGAAGATATTGATTTAACCACTGGAGTCTTATGGATTACTTTTATGCTCACTTATGTGATTTTTTTATTTTTTTGTGCTTTAAAATGTTGGCTCCCATTCACTTGCATTTTATGGACAAAAGAGCTGAGAAATTCTTCATTTGCGTTCTGCAGAAGAAAGAAAGTCAGACTCATCTGTGAAGACATGAGGGTGAGTAAATGATGAGAGAATTTTCATTTTTGGGTGAACTATCACTTTAAGGGCTCTTGTCAGATCTGGATGAATTTGTCCATAAGAAGAGAGGCTTTCTAATCATTGTTACGGTGAAAATGTGAAAATGTCCCACAGGGACATTATATATAATGCTGATATATAAACCAAAGCAATATCATGCTTTATTAATGCCTACTTTTGCTATTTCATAGATTTTAAAGTCCCGTGTGGATTCTTATTTCAGTGTAGTTACAGTTCTCAGTGTCAAAAGAATTTAGATCATTAGTTCTGTTCAGCAGTATCGCCACTTTCTAAATGCAGAGTACGCAGCCTGCGTAGTGCTCCAACCCCTGTCATGGAACACTCGCTGTGTCTGAAACTGCCCCCTATCCATTATATAGTGCACTTTTTCGGGTGTCCGCCATTTTGTAGGAGTGTCTGAATTCTGAGTGAGCCACTCGTTCCCTACTTTTGTTCACTCATTCTTGCCCACAATGCACTCATCCACCACGGGGAAGATGTATGAGCAGGGTTGGGAGGGTTACTTTTGAAATGTATTCCACTACAAATTACAGAATACATTCTGTAAAATGTCATTTGTAATGCATTTCATTAGATTACTCAAGGTCAGTAAAGTATTCTAAATACTTTGGATTACTTCTTCAGCACTGGTAGATTTTTTCACTTGTTTTGACTATAAAAACTCTGCCAGTACAGTAAGACAAAATACACATGTTAAAAATACATTATTTGAAAAACCTAAATATCTTATGCAGTGTTGTTTCTAAAACAAGATAAATCAAATTTATCTTGTTTTAAGGATTTGTAGATATTTTTACAGGAAAACAATACAAAAATTATTATCAAGAATACGATTTTTGCCCTAATATCAAAAGTCTTACTAGAAAAAAAGAAATTATGATCCAACGTGAATTTTCTTGATAAACAAATATGATCGTGCCTGGTAACGTGCATGTAAAATGGCTAGAAATAGCATTTTAGCTTAGCGTAAAGCTGACAATTTACACAAGGTTTATTTCTATTTCTTCTGCTCCAAACTTACTTCTCTGTCTGCTCATATGAATGTAACACATTATAAGAAAGTGTTTCACCTCTGTTCAAACGCTCTTTGGATCGCATCATTTATATGTATAAATGTTTTCCATCTGAAAGCACTAAATATTAAATGATACAAATGACAATAAAATGCAAAGTAATTTCTTCAGTAATCAAAATACCTTTTGAATGTAACTGTATTCTAAATACCAATTATTTAAATTGTAACTGTAGTGGAATACAGTTACTTATATTTTGTATTTTAAATACGTAATCCCGTTACATGTATTCCGTTACTCCCCAACACTGCACACGAGCTGTGAGTATTGTTTTATTTCATGCTGAATGTATTAAATTACTTTTTGACAAATCATTACTTGATTAAAATAACATAACATATAGAGAGGCAAAACATACAGACACATTTTAAAATGTACTCTTTATTAATATTTATACAGAATTTTGCCATTAAGATGAAGAATTCTTTATTTACTAAATAATTCACTGAGGTGATATTATTTTAACTCAGGAGACTGCACACAGTAGAAATGATAATTCTGTGGATGATTTAAATTAGAGCCGACCAATATGGGATTTTTGAGACCGATATGATACCGATTTTAGAGCGGGAAAATTCACAGATTACCGATATGGTGGCCGATATAGTTAATTTTTGAGCTGGAATGAAACAGACCTTTTCTATGTGGATTGTGCACCGATTTTGCACCGATATTACTATGCAAAGGTACTCAGAAGGCTGCTTTCTTAAACAAATATTTTTATCAAAGAATACTTGACATAATTATTATACATTGTCAACAAATTCTAGAAATGAACACTGAGAAAATAAAGAATAAATAAAAATACAATAAATAGCTTAAAAAACATCAGTACTGTATGTTTAGTATAAGTCAATTGCTGACCATTTAAATAAAGAATAAATAAAAATAAAACAAATAGCTAAATAAACATCAGTACTGTTTAGTATCAGTCAAATGCTGACCATTAAAATAAATTATAAATAAAAATAAAATATATAGCTAAATAAACATCAGTACTGTTTAGTATCAGTCAAATGCTGACCATTAAAATAAAGAATAAATAAAAATAAAATAAATAGCTAATAAACATCAGTACTGTTTAGTATCAGTCAAATGCTGACTATATTAATACTGCCGGTCAGTTAGGGGCAGGTTGTAAAACAAGAAGCATTTACTCCTGCCGAGACAAGAGAAAAACAGCGGCAGCGGTGTTTCACCATATTCTGCAATACAAGTTCAGGGGAAACATTCAACGGTGGAAAACCAGACTGGAATTGTTCGGTTGAAGGGGAACCAAACTATGAATCCTGAACTCATTAGCTTCCACTCAGCTGACAACAATGAAAGTAGCTACGTGATTAGCTAATTAGCTATAAGCTCGTTGTCACGGAGAGTAAAAGACGGATGTTGTTTATTTTACTTTGTGTCTCACCAGCTAGGTAACAACATGAATGAATGAAATCAACACTCAGACACAATCCACCACCGCACCGTTGTCTGCTGAGCTGCAAAAAGATGCTCTGATGTTTACCTTTCAATCTGCTACATTACTTACTGCACTGACAAACTATAGATGGCTAACTGCAAACAGACATGAGTGACATGGTTGTCAGGGACAAGGTTAATGTTATATTAGTAATATCGTCCGACCGATATATCGGTCAGGCACTAATCTAAATATTCGGTTATAACACGTAGGTTATGATTGGATGAGGGCGCTATGCACCCAGAAATGCTACCAAGCTTGTATTGGAGTTTAAAGATACTAAAGTATAACAAATAAATACAATAATGTACATTTGATAAAATGTGTTTACTCTTTATATTAACATATATATTAAAAATGACAAACAGAAGGAAGATTTATTGTATTAATATATGAACTTTTAAAATATTTGGGCCTTACTTGTTATTCTTATTAAATAATATGTGACATTGTTTCTGTGACAGCCCCATAGCTCCGACGCTCGGTGTATACGTCAGCTTCCAAATTCACTCACTCATTTCGTTCACTCAGTGCTGAGATATAGTGCACTCACTGCCATTCATTATATAGGAAATAGTGAATGAGTGAACAATTTCGGACACAGCCACTCTCTTCGCCATACGATCGCCTCGTACCCGCACATCTCTCACACACGCGCCTCGTTTTGCACGTGCAGAAATGCTGTCTGTTCGTGCTCCAGTTGTCAATCACGCGAAAAGCAAAGCAAAAGGCATGTACACTTAACTTGGATGTTTACATGGATTTATGCAGTTAATAAGGCCGAAGTAGCTGCGATATTGCCAGTACTCCCACGAGGGCGCAGGGTAAATGCGTAAATACGGCTCATGACATGCGGGACAAAGTGCACTGATATATTGCTGCATTGATTTAAAAATTTACACTTAAAAACTAATGTAATAAGAGCCCAGTTACAGAATCACCCTGAAAATGACCATCACATTACACAGAAAAACCCGCGTGAATATTAGAGCCACAACTTACCTCAACGTGCTACCTTAAGCTGAAGCTTCAATTTTAATCTTGAAATATCCGCTTGTCTTTGTGTTTAATGAAGGCATTGCATGATGAAACTATTCTTTTTTCACTGTGCGGAGCAAAGAAAGCGTTTCACTTTGTTTGATGAGCTTGATGCTGCAGCAGTGATGGACTCTGCTTGAGTGACAGTCTGTGACAGCACGCACAGCTGTGTGAACATCCGCTGTCGTAAAAGTCCCATTCAATAATCTCTCAATAAATTACACATTAACTAAAATTAAACCCAGTAATGTAATGACAGGAACACTGTAAAGAAGTAAAAGTAATTTTTTTTCATTAGAAATGTACTTGAATGAGAGTAAAAAGTACCCACTTTTAAACCTACTCTAAAAGTACATTTTTTCCAAAAAAGTTACTCAAGTAAATGTAATGGAGTAAATGTAGCGCGTTACTACCCATCTCTGGATATATGCGTTTAATGGCCCAAAATTGTCATTTTAGCACTATTTTAGCATCTAACTAGGAACAAAATGGAAAAACTGTTGAGGGTGTGAATGAACTTTTGTCTTAAAGAGCCCATGAAATGGCTTGATAAATGTTATTTTCTTTCCTATGTTGATGTACTTCCTATTATCCTATATTTTTTAAATGTCCAATAGACTTTAGTTGTGCCACAACCTGACAAAACCATGGTTTTGAGGGAAGGGACAGTTTCATTCTAGAGAGTATTTTATTGGTCAACAATTTGTTTACAGCCCTGAAAACAAGATGAGTCAGTAATATTTTTGGTTCATTTATAAGAGAGGGAAAGACTATAGGCTCTATTTTCGTGACCGCGCTAGGCACAACGACTGTACGCTTCGTCTTATCCAATTTTTGTGAGAGCGCTAATTCTAAGCAATTTTCGTGCCAGCCACAAATATACATTACAAAACAATGAACAATGGGATCAAAGCATATTTCAAGCAGGTAAGACAGGTGAGCAGGATGAGAGCCAACAGTCCCAGAGTGGCTGATAGAGAACATAAAAGAGCAGCGCAGGCGACAAAGCAGGGGATGCATTGCATACAGCCCATTTACACTAACATATTCTTATGAATGGGTAGTCTTCATTTATATCTGCATTGCTTGACAAGAAAATTGAATATACACTCACTGAGCACTTTATTAGGAACACTAAACTAATACTGGGTTGGGCCTCCCTTTGCTCTCAAAACAGCCTAAATTCTTCGAGGCATGGATTCCACATGATGTTGGAAACATTAATTTGAGATGCTGGTCCATGTTGACATGAATGTATCACACAATTTCTGCAGATTTGTCAGCTGCATATTCATGCTGCGAATCTCCCGTTCTACCACTTCGCAAAGGTGTTCTATTGGATTCAGATACGGTGACTGGGAAGGACACTGATGAACAGTGAACTCATCTTCATGAAACCAGTTTGAGATGACATTTGCTTTGTGACATGGTGCATTATCATGCTGGAAGTAGCCATAAGAAGATGGATAAATTGTGACCATGAAGGGATGCAGATGGTCAGCAACAATACTCAAATAGGCTGTGTCATTCAAGCGATGATTGATTGGTATTAACGGGCCCAAAGTGTGCCAAGAAAACATTCCCCACAACATTACATCACCGCCGCCAGTCAGACTTTTGACACAAGGCAGGCTGGGTCCATGGATTCATGCTGCTGGCACCCAATTCTGACCCTAACATCTATGTGCCTCAGCTGAAATCGAGATTCATTCAGTTTTCAACTGTTCAGTTTTGGTGGGCCTGTGCCCACTGCAGCCTCAGCTTGCTGTTCTTGGCTGACAGAAGTGGAACCAGACGTGATGTTCTGCTGTTGTAGCCCATCCACCTCAAGGTTCGATGTGTTGTGCATTCTGAGATGCTATTCTACTCACTACAATTGTACAGAGTGGTTATCTGAGTTACCGTTGCCTTTCTGTCAACTCGAACCAGTCTGGCCATTCTCCGTTGACCTCTCTCATCAACAAGGCATTTCTGCACGCAGAACTGCCGCTCAATGGATGTTTTTTGGTTTTGGCACCTTTATGAGTAAGCTCTAGAGACTGTTGTGCGTGAAAATCCCAGGAGATCAGCAGTTACAGAAATACTCAAACCAGCCCGTCTGGCACCGACAATCATGCCACCGTTGAAATAACTGAGATCATGTTTTTCCCCATTCTGATGGTTGATGTGAACATCAGCTCCTGACCCATATCTGCGTGATTTTATGCACTGCACTGCTTCCATACAATTGGCTGATTAGATAATCCCATGAATAAGTAGGTGTACTGGTGTTCCTAATAAAGTGCTCAGTGGGTGTATAATAGGACACAGACGGAGCAATAACTGGAAAAGAACCTCAGAGCTAAACTGCACTTGACTCAGCAGTTTCACCAACCAACTTGCACCTATATCAAATATCAAAACTTCACGGCCATGCCCACTCACTTTGCGCTTATGACGTTTCGCATAAGGCTGCGCTTAAGGCATAGCATTCTTAAAATAGGGCTCTGAAAATTTAAAATGCTTACATCTGCTAAAACCCTTCTTTGGCAACTAGTATACTTTTTGGAGTATACTAGCATTTAGATGGCCTCAAAGCTAACATGCACTAACTTTCTGGACTTTAGATGGACTCAACACCACAAAATTCTAATTTTTGATTTCAAGAGATCTTTAAGTACTTTATATACTTTTTACTACTTATTGAACTGTTGATGTTCTCTGTAGTTTCCCAAATGAGCCAACAGAGCATGATGAAGATGATTTCATGTAGGAGCCAGACACTGTTTCTCCTCATTCTACGCTGGAAGACTTCATATTCCATTCCGAACAGAGAACGGACAACCAGTGCTATAGAGTCCTGAAGTTAATAGCGTAAATGCGGTGTTGTGTATAGGACAGGAGACAATCCATAACAACTGTAGTCAAAGAAGTAGACATAACACACTCTCTGATGAACAAGAGAGCTTCAATGTCATGTCACATGTAATCAAATCTCGTGAGTTATGTTAGTCAAACGCTGAGTCATTTTTGCTAAACGGACAGGATTTTGCCATTTTAGCTTAAGTTGCACATGAACCCTAAAGGCAATTTCAAGCAAGGATATCATGTAGAAAGGAAGTGAAAATTTGTGAGGCATTAAGTGAAATGTTTTGTCCCACACAGGTCTTTTCCAAACTGACAGTTAAAAAAAGTACTTCTGTTACTCTGAGATACTGTTAGTTTTCTATTCTAGCAGTCTTTGAAAGTATTAATCAGTCCACGATGCTTTAAAATGGTCTTAAAAATATATATAATTAAGTTTTTGTTAATTGCACTTTACATTCATTAATCATTACAAAAATCCTGAGAGTTTTTACATTGTGGTTAAGCTCAGTTTTATTGTCAAATATTTTTAAAGATTCTCCATCCAGGCTTTCTTAAATCAAAACATGTTCTGAAACTGCTGTTGTTAAAACATTGATGGCTTTTCCTGAAATAATTAAGGATGCTATCAATGTAAGTTATCAATCCTTTGAGCGCAAAGTACTTTGCACTCTGCTACAGTATGTCAATTTAAAAGGCCAGGTAGTCCTTGACTTACAGTACCTGTCAAAAGTTTGGAAATATTGTACTGATTGCATATTTCTCTTGTTCTTGAAAACCATTTGCACTTTCGTTGTGTCTATGTATACATTTCTTTACTAAACAAGATTTTAAATGTAAGAAAATAAAATATTTTTAAATGCATGCGTTGGACCTAAAAATAAAGGACAAGCAGTCAACAAGTTTCCAGCATACATAGGAAATGTTGTTTCAGTTTTGATAACTGTAATAATTTTCTCAAATGTGGGAAATAGTCAAAAATAAAGAATGAGTAGGCATGTCCAAACATTTTTGGGACTGTATCTTAGGTCACTCACATAATAAGGGTTTTCATTTTCTTTTATTAACGTTAATTGTTGAGCTACAAAAACAGTTTAAAGCTATTTTTTGTGTGTGAAATGTTATTAACATACAAAGAATTCCTCTTGTTTGTTACATAATATTTTTAATATATCATTCAAAAGTTTTTAAATGTTTTTACATTGTCAGTTCCTTTTACTGTTCAGGATTAAAATAAAGCCATGTTGTTACTTTTTCAAACATTTTATTGAAATCAAATCAACAGTGATGTGTAACAATGTGTCTGAAGAGTCCCAAAGGGAATACTGGACTCCCATATAAGGTAGGTTATTTTATTTTATTTATTTGGATTTTGTTCCCACTTTTTTCCACTCCATTTTTTTTCTTCATATTTACCATGGGTGCCATTATTTTTGGCCACCACTGTATGTAAATATAAGACAGATCAACATACTGTAAAAAATGCCTGCTGCCGTATATGAGTGAATATATACAAAGTTACAATCAGCCTTAGAACACAGGTGACATTATGGGCAGGTGATAATCAACTGCCAGATGTGTGATAGTATTACTCAAACACATTAAACCATCAAAAAGGTTCAATGTTACATTGTCAAATCACTAACTCTTTGTTTCCCAGAACAAAATGACATCACTGCTACAAAATTATGCTAATCATTTGGTTCCGATCATTCATTTATTTCAAAAGTGTGCTGTCGAAAAATGAGTTGCTCCCATTATAATGATTGGGGGTTATAAAATGATCAACAAGAACTAAAAACAATTAATAAAATGCTTTGGGTTTTCTAACATCATAATGTGTCCCTTTACAGTGAAGTAGCTTGTTTAACAGTTTACATACAATAAAGTGCTTATTCAAGAATTAATAGTCACATACCAAAATGCTATCATATCATCTGTAGTAGCAGAAGCAAAATTGTCTGTTAGTGACATCTGACGGTCAAAAGCTTACACAATAGAAATCCGGCACTTATCTGTGTCCAATAGCGAGACTGCAAAACATTCAAGACAACAAGAGAACAGCAGCAGGGAGAAAGACAGAAGGCTCATCTTAATACCTCATTCAGAAATTCCAAGTAGAAACAAAACACATTCAGATAGTATGTGTATAGACACAATAAAAAGGCTCAGATTTATTGATTTGATCATACACTTTCAAAAAAGTCCAACATTTAAAACAGTGATGAAAACCTTTAAGAGGTGACAGTCTCTTACGTCTAATGTGTTAAAACACATCACCCACAATAGACTGCAATTCTAATCTTAACGCCACCTGACATTCCCGTAGACAGACAAGAGAAGGGAGAGAGAAAGGCAATTAACTAATGTCTTCAGTTCCTAAACAGACTAAAGCTTCCTGACTCCTTATCAAGTGCTCTTTATCTGTTTAACAATGTAATAGCCAAGTCTTTTTTTAAGCATGTACACTTGTTTGTCTGTGGGCATGAGTGTGCTATTGTGGGTGTACATTTAAAAGTCACTGAGGATGGAGATGTCAGCAAATTCTTTGCGATATCGATGAGAATAGAGGGCCAGCAGGAATGCCCACTTAAAACTCATGAAGCTCCACACACACGACAGGAAGAAACTGGCAGGATCTGTCAAGGCTGTACACACAAAACACACATTGTGAAGAGAGTTTTTAAATCTTCAATCAGAGCAGAAATGTCTTCCTGTCAGTTTAATGCGCAGAAAGCCACTTCCTCTTTAAAACTTTTTTGAGATTGATCTGAATGGGATCTGAATCTCTTCAGTTCATAGTTGTTGTAATAAAATATGATAGTGTTGTAACATTCTGGCCCCATTCACTTCCACTGTAAGTGCCTTACTAAAACTATACTTTTAATAAACCAGAGGCAAGTCTAAATAATTATTTGTGGTAATCAGCATAATGCCACAAATACTGTTGATTGAGCTTAACTTGACCTGAACCTGGAATATTCCTTTAATACAACATACAGTGGCAGACAGAGATTCATTGATAAACTATTTTCTCATGTTTTTCCTGAAGCAGAGAAATTTAAAGGAATAGTTTACCCCAAAATTAATAAATACTAAAATATTTTTTGGTCAAATATTTTTTGGTCAACTATTCCTTTAATAAAAGGAGTTTCATCCTCCATTCGATTTTTTTCTTAAGATTTATAGTGAATTAGGACTTACATTTTTGTCTGTTTCTAACTCAAATCTATCATATTCTTCAGCTTCAGAAGACATGAAGTGCATCCCAAACCACTCACTTCTGCACTAATCTACATCCTTTTGTAGTGTTAGTAGTGCGAGGAGTATGTTAACATTGAAAATGCACAAAAAGAAGTTTCCTATGAGCACCCGGATGATGTACTTCTTCAACAGTCAAAACAAAGTGTGGAATGTTGGACACTTAATACACTCAGTGTTTGCGGCTTGCCTTACGTAGTGGAAGGGGCGGAGTTACCTGGTTGCAAAGCTGGTCTGAAAACACATTTGTAAATAATGGAGAATGTAGCAACCAGCGAAACTTAAGTGAAGACAACACCTTACAAATGTGAGTTGAATGCTTTACCATCACACCACACTGTGTGAATATGAACGTTGTTTGAGATACAAGTGTTAAACTGAGGTTAGCTAACGCACTAAAGCTAGTGTTAAAACATTGAATGCGTTTGAAATGTTACTTCCTTCAGCTGTTAATTGGCGAATGCTTTAGTGTAGTAAAAAAAACGTGCGATCCATTTGATCGAGTGCGTAGTGTATATTGTAAGTGCAATTTTTGACCAGTGTTACACAAGTTACTCAAAATAAGTAATCCACTACAAGTTACTTGTATACAAATGTAATCAGATTACTTTAATGTTACTTCATATAAAAGTAATCACATTACTAATTATTTTACTTTTAAGTTACTTTCTAAATCTCTTTTCCTAAAAAGTTATTGGTTTTTCACTCAAAATCAAAATATCTATATTTCCTTCTCATTCATTGTCACACCCTTCAGCTGTCACAGAAACACTAACAGACGTACATATGATTTCATATTTGAAATGTACTAAACAATAAACATTACTTTAGCACAAGTAATTTACTTAAACGTAATTACTTTCATTGAAAGTCAGTAACTGTAATCAGATTACAAGAATTTAAAATGTAATGTATTACATTACTTTTCTTGACTAAAAAGTAATTAGAGTACAGTACAGTAACTAATTACTTTGTCATTGAATACACCAACACTGTTTGGGACACAATCGAGTTTTTCATGCTGCCTTTATGTTCTTTTTGGAGCTTGAAGGTTTTGGGAACAAAAACACCTCATGCATCCTTCAAATTATCTTTGTTTGTGTTCCAGAGAAGAAAGAAAGTCATACGAGTTTGAGTCAGCATGAGGTTGAATGGATAAGAGAATTTCAATTTTTTGGGTGAACTATTTCTTTAAATAATCTCTGCTTAAAAACAAAGACTTCTTGAGACACTCAGCAAAATAGATGGTCTCTACTCACATTCTTTGTGGGAGATGGCAACACAGAGAAAGGAGATGAATGCTACGATTGACAGCACGGAGAAAAAGACGCCTATGAACATGAAGAACTTCAGCCCCTTCAGCCATGTTCTCCAGTAGTCCTGAAGGTACATTATGTGTGTGACCAGAGCCCATAGTGCCAAAACACCTGCAGACATACATACAGTACACACACATATAAACATACTTTAAGCAAAAATGAAGAAGATCAACTGCAGTGTGCATGGTTTTGCATGTCTGAATTTCCGTGACTCTGCATTCTTTATTGCTTCGTCATTCTCACATGCACTTAGACTTGCTGTGTTCCTGTTTGATTCTTATGACAGTGCAATTATCTCTCGGTTCTCCATATGCTCTTGGATTTGCAGAACAGCATTTTGTGTTATTACACAATATAGCAGAAACACTTAAACAACAATGAGACAACCATGTTTCCATTTTAAACTAGAGTGGTGTATGCGGGTCACCAGAGGTTCTGCTTACTCTCGCAAAAGACCTGAAATACTATGAATAACAGATGTGAAATTTCAAGCAGTAAAACAATAATCTTATAATTTCCATAATTATATTCCATGCAGTTTTATGGTCTAATATTGAAAGAGTACATTGAAGATTTGTAGTTTTAAAAATTCACTGGTCACACCATAGAACAGCAGGATGGACCATGTAAGTGAACTGCAAAAAAGTTAAAAGGGGGTTAAAAATGGTGAAAGGCTTAGTTACATCTAAATATGCACTCACAAAAGCTGTTCATGAACATGGATATTTGTCAACATTCAGTTACTGAACTGATCAAATTCTGCAAAATATTTCAGAGGTAGAAAGGACTCTAAGTACAGATGCGCATGATTTATGAATATTTCAGAAGCCCTATTACACAACACATAAACACAAAGGTCAGGAATGAGTGTGAAAAAGGTTTGAAGAGCACTGTGACAGAAAGATAGATAGATAGATAGATAGATAGAAAGAAAGGAGGAACGAAAATGAAAGAAGAAAGAAAGAAGAGAGAGAGAGAGAGAGAAAGAAGAAAGAAAGAAAAGAAACTAGTGAGCTGCCTACATAAATAGCATTTTGGGGGCACCACTGACTGACTCAAAACGCACCTACTTTGCCCAAAAAATGCTCTCCAGGTAGGCAACTCTCTAGGTTTTGAGACACAGCCAAGGACGGTACCTGATAATCCACCCATCGCGGCTGTCCACGGCTGTTTGTAAACGATATTCCACACTAGAAAAGATGAAAGTCCCACCAACACCCCAACACAAGCGTAGCCCACGCTTATATAGGTCTTATTTATCGCCATCACTGCCGTCAAATCGACACCTGAATACATAAGCAAAATATTCCTGTTACAAAAATCCCCAAGCAGTTACTAAAAATAGTTCTCACGGAACATCTGCTCTTCTGACCTGGAGACAGTGCTGGCCCAGCTGTAGTGCACCGCGCTAGTGATGAAATGACATTCACCGGAGTCTTATAAATGATAACAAGACCGCCTTAAACGACCAATCCTCATTTACTATAATTTACAGACCCATAGCCCCTATGGGTTTTGTTGTTGTTCCACGCTGAGGGACAGCACAAGATCAAAACTGAAAACATGCATCCGTTTTACAGAGAACAGCGACCTCTACAGACAAGGAAGAAAACAATGACGAGTCATTCTGATGAGAGGCTGCTTTGATGAAAGGCTTGAACGCGCAAAGCAACATAAATATGGGAACTCTAACGTTGCTAGAATTAGATTACATTAATAATAAACAAATAAAAACCAATTGGCAATATTATTTGTTATAGTTTATAATAATGGAGTAATCGACATTACCACAAAAAAATATTTTTACTCCTTTAAAAAAAAAAAAAAAAAAATAGAGAGCAAAAATCGAAGTTACAGTGAGGCACTTACAATTGAAGTGAATGGGGCATTTTATTATTATTTTTTTATTTTAAACAAAGTCTCTTCAATGACACACACAGTATAAAGCTTTATAAAGCTCCTAGATCACATCTGATTTAACACAAATCATGTTGTCTGGAGTTTTATGTCTACTAAATGTTCTTGGAAAGATCTTTTTTTCAATGGTTAGTCGGTGGAATGATTAAAAAAAAAAAAAAAAAAAAAAACAATGCTTTAGACTGCAGGACAGCCCATTGAAGAGACTGTAAGTCTATCTCTCACAGCCTCAATGTCATTCCCATCAAAAATGGCAAAGATGGCGCTGCTGTGAATAAGGTCTATTCACTTCCATTGTGAGTGGCTCAATTTAACCCAGATTATTTTATTTATTTATTTATTTATTAAAAAGGTGGGGGCAAGTCAAAATTAATTTTTGTGGTAATTAATATTATGCCACATTTTCTTCTTCTTTCAATTAGCATTAGATGTAGGGTTGAATAGTTGTATAGATGCAATAGCAGTAGTGTTCAAATGAGAATTACGGGTAGTATTCATATCATACTATCTAGGGATGCTACATTAGTAATGATAGTTGTGGTAGTAGCTTAAAAGTGGTATGTGTAATCAAGGCATCAAGTTTATTTCAAACTGAATGACTTGTTAGTTTCTTTTGGATATTGGGCCAGGCAATCCTAACCCTAACCCTAGCATATTCAGAAGAACCATAGTATTACTATCTTGGTACCATCATTGTGCCAAGGTTGTCACATGACTGCTGTAAAGTCCTAAATATTAATAACAGAATATAGTAAAACAACTTTACATTAGTATGAAAGGAAATGAAGTTAAATTACTATACAAAGTGTCATTTGAATAAAGAGGATGATGAGGTCAGAGTGAAAGCAGCAGAGAGGAAAGGATGAGAGAAAGAGTAGTGATGAGGCAAGAAAATGATTAGCACTGTGAAGCACTGTGGTGTTAGAAGAGTAATACCAAGGTACTGAATGATTATTATATTCATATTTCATGATACAGTATGTTCATGGTACTCCAAGGTACTTAAAAAAAAAAAAAAATATCATTGTTTTACCATAGCACGTCAAAAACATGGCATCACCATGTGCCATGTCTCAAAAACATTGTAATACGTACCATGGTACTTTTTTGTGAGAAAGATAACAGTATAAGCTATTTGTGATAAAGGAAATAATGGAAAATTAGAAAATGTATATAATAAAATAAAATGCTTAAATACTATAAAAGCAAAGAATATGTATATATAGGTACAACAGAGTGCCCTTTTTTTTATCCTTTAGCTCCTGCTGAGGTCTCTGCAAGCCACACTGAACAGAGATGAGCATTAAGATTTGGCAAACAGGCACAGCAAATGTATGTGAAATTCCACTATTTTCCACTAGGTATCACTAACATCTTAAACATTACAAAACAGTTTGTTTTAGTTTTAAATTTAATGCAGTTTTAAAAAGAATACTTCGAGCACTGGACATTTAAAGCAAACATACTTCTTTTCAACGGTCAACTTTATTGTATAAAAACAATAGATTTTCTCTGTAATTTGTTCATATAAGAAAACTGCTTCACAGTCATGAAATGCATACTTTAACACATTTTTTTTGTTCCTGTAAACACTGAAGAGCTTGGTAGTTTTTTGCTCTAAGTATATCTTTAACACTGTGAATTATATCAGAAACAGCATACACAACAACATTACACTCTTAAAACACACATGGAGACAGGACCCTTGGAACAACCACATCTAATTCAACAAAACACCAGAAAATCTATTAATACTCATTGTTAAAAAATGCTTTGGAAATGTTTTACATAGTGCATATTAACTGCTGTGATCTCTAGTGTGTCTAAACCATTTTTTTTTCCTGATTCGAAATAAGTGGCTACATTTATGCAAAAGAGAGAGAGATGATTCAAGATTAGATTACCTGCAAAACCACAAACAACACATAAATGCAGCGATCAATATTACAAATCTATAAAAGACAGAAAGACACAAAGAAAAATAAAAAAATCTGAAAACATTGTGTGGCTGTCTTAAGGCAACACTTAGTTGTAAGGACACTGTTTACTCAAGTCATCAGATTGTCTTTCATGCCTAGAGCAAAGTCTAGACAGATTTCATATTACAACATCCAGGCACTCAGAACAGGATTGCGGCAGGCAGTTTGGGGAACTCTAGTTCATGTGATGCCATCCTGCATCCCAAGTTGCAAGGTGCGACTTAACAACATGTTTTAGTCAGAGGTGATGTTTTGGATCATGGTCTCCTGGACAATGCCAGAGAGAAGTGTTAGGTCCTTGTACTGGATCCAGTCCTGCTCTCTCACTGCCCAGACGGTGCCCTCCGGCTACAACATAGTATTCACACAACATTACAAGAATGTTAAAGAGTAGTATAACATCATAAGAGTCATTGAACATGATTAATTTAATCATAATGATGAACAATTAAGTTATTCATAAAAGCACAAAAGTAGTCCATACAAATGAAGTTTCAGTCATTTTTCATTCACGTATTTCTATGTATATTTTGGGATGTTGCATAAAAAGTCTTGATGTAAACACGAAGTTGTGAATAAAATCTCCAAAATGCGCATAAAAAAACCTCATATGCTTGGTGGATAATTTGTTTTTATAACAAGAGATGCGTATAAACTATAATGAAAACACATTTACCAAATAAACTATAGAACTTACACCTGGAGTTTTTAAAGGCTTAGACAGTGATCCCCATTCTGACCAAATTTATGAGACGGACCCCTTCCCCTTAAGTTCCAAAAAAAAAAAAAAAAAAAAAAAAAAAAAAAAAAAAGAGGAGGAGGAAGAAGAACTTTTCTGATTTAATTATAGCTAATGATCAAGTAAATAATAAATGTGATACAATAAATCTAAAAATACACTTAGTTTTAATAAAACCCAACAGAACCCAACCACAGAACAGAACAGAACCAGTGTCCCTAATAAAGTGTAAAGTGACTTTATATCTCACCTTATCTTCTTCATCAGCATATGTAAGGATCATGTCTCCTTTTTCAAACAGCAAAAGCACACCTTCATCCAAGTCTTGACTCTCTAGAGCCACTGCCTGTAAAAAAAATAAAATGCTTACCCAGATAAATACAAATCAATGACTACATGACAGTGTCATAACCCTTTCGGTAAGTGTCACTGTACCTTGTAGAGGAAACCGGGAGGATATTCATACTCCGCCCTTTGGCTTTTGATGACTTCCTTTGCTTCCTCCAACTCACTACCTCCTGTCATATTTTCATCCTTCTCTCCCTCAGCCTTCTTGGAGGTGCTGGGTCGGCGAGGAGTGGGGACAGGAACAGTCTGGTCTTCATCGCCCGATAAGGGCTTAGAATCATTGTCGAAATCTGTAGATGCACGCTGGGTGTCTTCTGATAAATGAGTTTCTTCAGATGAAGCTACAGATTTACTCTCATCCTCTTCAGCCTGCTGAGTGGATGCCAAACTTTGAATCAAGTGTTCCTGGCCATTTGTTTGTACTGACTCACCAGTGCTAGTTTTTGATTCAGTTTCAGTGGCTCCCTCAGATTTAACCCCTTCACCCTCTGAGCAAAAAGACTGACGTTTGGGTGTGTTGGGTTCACTGTCAAAAGAGTTGGATTCAGAGTCTGATATTTCAGATGATGCACTTCCTGTACTCTTTGAGGGAGTGTCTGAGCGTGTGTCTTTGTGTGTGAGAGTGTCAGGCATGCTGAGCTTGCTCATGGCAGGATGATCAGGAGGGAAGGCAGTGTTACACGGGATAGGAGCGGAGATAGTAACAGATTTTCTCTTCTTAGATTTAGTGCTAGTCACAGGGGAAGAAAAACAAGGCACATAAAAGACAATAAAGACCACTAAGGTATATTTGGCACTCTGGAAATATTTTTATTTGGCCAATAATAGGAAATTTCCAATAATTAAAAATGTATTTGTCTTCCTGCTGATAAGGATTGTATAATAAATAAATTTAAAAAACATGTAGAATAGATGTTAATATAGATTTTACCTGTTAAGGCCTTTGACAATGAAGGGTTTGGTTGAGTGCTGATCCTCAAGCTTCTTCATCATATTATAAATGTCATGATTCAACTGAAAAATGAAACTGAATTCCATCATTCTGCTACATTCAACTCTCATCTGCTCATTGTTTTTATTTTTATTTTTTATCATAGTCTCACTTATACATGTATTAATTTTGAAAATCACATAGGGACTGAAAAAAAAAAACAACTGAAATTAAAATATAAAATCAAGACAACAGTGTTAATCAAAGGGAAATGTTGTGAGTTATGGAGGTCCAGTTATTAAAGTTTTAGTTCACCCAAAAATGAAAATGATCTCATTTACTCACCCTCATGCCATCTAAGATGTGTATGACTTTATTTCTTCTGCAAACACAAACGAAGATTTTTGGAAGAATATCTCAGCTCTGCAGGTCCACACAATGCAAGTGAATGGTGATCAGGCTTTTGAAGCTCCAAAAAGCAGATAAAGTCAGCATAAACATAGTCCCGTAGTTTAATCAATGTCTTCTAAAGTGGTACTGTTGGTTTTGGGTGAGAACAGATAAAAAGAACTTATTTTTCACAGAACATCTTGACAGCAGTCTCCTTGGCAAACATGATTTCAAGCTCGATTTCACCTACTATAGCGCCATCTAGCGCTCTGCACATGCTTCAAGCACTAGGAAGTGTAATCGAGCTTGAAATCATGAACATGCCTAAAGACTGCAATGGCAAGATGTACAGTGAAATAGGAGTTATATGTTGGTCTGTTCTCACCCAAAACCATCTGAACTACTTCAGAAGACATTGGAGTTATATGGATTATTTTTATGCTGACTTTATCTCCTTTTTGGAGCTTCAAAGTCCTGGTCACCATTCACTTGCATTGTATGGAAATACAGAGCTGAGATATTCTTCTAAATATCTTTGTTTGTGTTTAGCAAAAATAAGAAAGGGATGGCATGAGGGTCAGTAAATGATGAGAGAATTTTCATTTTTGGGTGAACTATCCCCTTTAAGCTAAAGGAACATTCAAGGTTAAAAACTATTTAAGCTCTATTGACAGCATCTGTGGCAAGCCGTTTATTACAAAAAACAAAAAAATATATTAACTTGCAACTCAGTTTGTAAAAACAAACAGAAATGTGTGTTGACAGTTATGCACTAACATCCGTTTGCCCCATAGTCTTCCATTATACACGCATAACTTTAAGATTAAGTGTGTAACCTTTTCAGTGCTCAAATACTTTCTCATGTCCCAACTTATTATGCAGTAACAACTATAAGCAAACCACTTGTAGGTTGTAAATACTGTCTCTCTTTGGCGCTATAAAAATTGCTCTGTTTGTTTTGAGCGATCTGTCCTGCTCCAAAATGCCACATTGGCTCGACCTTGAGTTTGGGCCGGGACAGTCTGATTGTTAGATCAAGGGCAAACCAGGGGAGTGTTTGAAAAACAATGTTTATTTTTGCAATTCTGTTACACACTTCAGCTTAACATTATTTTGGTAATCAAAAGCATGCCAAAAATGCTCAACTTTTCTATTGAGATCATTAGAGCGAACTTGTAATCACCATTTACCCAAGAATATTCCTTTAAATACAATCTGTACAGTTTGCAATTGTTAAAACACTTTCAGTTCAACCCATTTCAAAGCATCATATACTGTATAAGGGCTTTACAGTTAAAGTACTTATTGTTTGTTGTTGTAGTAGAAACATTTTGAGATTTGAGAGAAACAATGTACAATTATTCATAATTCACACAAAGCAAGAAAACATCTCATTCCTACCACGCTCATTTCCTTGTAGAAGATGTCCCGCAGGTTTGAGATGTTCTGGAACATGGTGACATAGCAGCTGATACGGCTGAAAGCAGGAAGAGTTTGTAGCCATATTAAGAAACTGGCTAAAAGTATTTAGTCCAATGTTTTATCTTTGCTAAAAAAGCTGTACCAACCTTTGATAGAGAACAGGTAGCTCCTCTCTCAGTTCTTTGTTTATGTCTTCAAATACCTCCTGGGCTTTATTGAACTCCTCCTCTGCCTGACAGGAGATCAGCACCAACAGTCATGGTCATATTATTTAGTTAACTTTATCTTTGAACTATAAACTACTGATATTACCAGTCAAGTGTGTAATTTCTGCAGCACCAATTGAAATTGCAAAAATAATGACTATTTTCAAACTGGTTTTCCAAACACTCCTCCCACTCGCCATTGTTTGGTAAACACGCATTGGTGTTGGGGTACATTGTGGTTCCCACCCCAAAGTCACACCATTAGTTGAGCGAATGGTGCTATCTTGGGTCACACAGACAAACACAGTTCAATCTTAGTCAACATTCAAATGGCTTACTTAAAGTTGTCTCTGCACATTAAGCTGTGATAGGAAAAAGTATTTTAACATCGAAAAAATTACACACTTCTCCTTTATCTCCATTTCTAAAGCTATGGCATTTTTTAATTCTGAAATTATTCACCTTGGTTACTTTTATCTCATCTCTCTTCTTGGAACTCTGTAGCGCCTCCAGATGATGTCGAGCTGAATCATAGTCCACCAGCTTCCTTCCTCGTTTAGACACTCTTTCCTGCAAGAACACAGTATACTTAGACTTTTAAAGCAATAGTTAAATTTCACTGATGCCCATTGTATAAAGGTGTATGGAATTGTTCCTGGCAGGCAGCAAAGGCCCTAACCCTGCCACCAAACCTAATCCTAACCATATAGCCTGTAAGGCTGAGTAGCTTGGCAGGAACAACTCTGGGCACCTTTCTTCCATCATGCGTATGCCCTATGGGAACAGGAAGTTAGGCCTTTTTTAAAAAGCCAAGAGCCTTTAATTTATGTCACAGTCCAGCAAAACCATCATAAGGTACATGCTATTGCTAGTTGGAGCCAGGTGGTATTAGGGAGAAGGATATAGCTGCAGGCAGAGCTTCAAAATGGGGTGGAAGTTCCAAACCACCATCAAAGATATAGGGAGCCCCTAATCTATGTGTGTGGAAGTGACGCCCCCTTTTAGAGTTGGCGCAACCCCCTTTTGGAGTAATCACACCCCCTTCTGGAGTAACCCCGCCCACCCTGCAGCTATTCTTACTTGGTATTATGGAGAGGAGACATTCTCATTCTAGAATGCAATTGATTGGACATGGAACCTGTTAAACAATAGATATAGCTATATAGCTAGAAAGTGAAAGAATTAACTTGGCAGTGCATGGGTGTGTTCTGTGATTGCTCTAATGTACGAACCTTGACATCTTGGAACTGTCCAGTATAATTCTCCATTGTTCGAACAACTTGATCACTCAGCTTCTCCTCATAGTCATTCCACAGGAGATCCTCACTCTGTAATATAAACCCAGAGAGATGAAGAAGATGGGTAAAGGAAATAAAAAAAATTTTCAAGCATAATTATGAAACATTCAGTAAAAGGTCTGATTTACCTCCAAAATGACAGGCAGGTCTTCTACACCATGCCAGTCAGATTCATAGATATCTTTGAGAGTCAAGGATAGGCGTTTAGATGACTCATGCATCACTGAGAAGAAAAGAGTGTAAATGGTGACAAGTGTATTCTTTTGAAAATCATACACAATTTTGAAGTGGTCTCAGCAGTCTATGCCTAATCCCAACAAGCTGCAACAAGTAACAGAGGTGTGACTGAATTTACAAGAAACTACGAAATCCTCCCACGAGTATACTGGTAAGACCCACTGTAGCAAAATTGCAACACTTGTTTAAAGCAATTAAATCATTTTTGACTAAATGTGTGTTCAAACCAAAGTCTTTTTAGCAAGTCAGTGCACTTGGCGTCATCTTTGGAATGCTCCCAGGCAGCTATTTTTCTATGTAAACAAGTGGCATACAAGTGCAGCTCCTATCTACTTGAATGGGGAAATCAGCAGTAAATCTAACAACACTGGTATCATAACTTGTGCTTCTTTACCTCAGATTACACAAAAAAAAAAAAAAATCCTGGCTTGTATAGCTAATGCACATGCTCATTCTTGGGGTGATTGACAGGCAATGTCTTTATCTAAAATATGATTGGCTCATTTACCTGTAAGGCAGGACTTCCTTTCTATATTCATTAACCGTACATCCATTGACAGTTGGGAGTTCCAATTTCTCCCATTCATTTTAATAGAAGTGACCCGTCTCTGCTAAATAGTCTCTGGTTAAAACTACATACACTTTTGAGCCAAAACATTATGACCACCTGCCTAATATGCTGTTGATCCTCCGTGTGCCACCAAAACAGCACAGACTCGCAGAGGCATGGACTCTACAAGACCCCTGAAGATGTCCTGTGGTATCTGACACCAAGACATTAGCAGCAGATCCTTCAAGTCCTGTAAAATGCAAGGTGGATCCGCCGTGAATCAGACTTAATGGTCCAGCACATCCCAAAGATGCTCAATCGGATTGAGATCTGTGGAATTTGGAGGCCAGGGCAACACCTTGAGCTCTTCATCATGCTCCTCAAACCATTCACAGCCAATGCGTGCAGTGTGGCAGGGCGCATTATCCTGCTGAAAGAGGCCACTGCCATCAGGGAATACTATTGCCATAAAGGGGTGTACCTGGTCAGCAACAATGTTTAGGTAGGTGGCATGTATCAAATGGATGTCCACATGAATGGCCGGACACAGGGTTTCCCAGCAGAACATTGCCCAGAGCATCACACTCCCTCCACCGGCTTGTCATCTTCCCACAGTGCATCCTTGTGCCATCACTTACCCAGGTAAACAGCACACATGTCCGCGGCTGTCCACATGATATAAAAGAAAACAGGACTCATTGGACCAGAAGACCTTCTTCCACTGCTCCAAGGTCTAGTTCTGACGCTCGCACGCCCATCGTAGGTGCTTTCAATGGTGGACAGGGGTCATCACGGTCACTCTGACAGGTCGGTGGCTATGCAGCCCCATACACAGCAGGGTGTGATGCACTGTTGTGATACATTCCTCCCGTAACCATCATTAAAATTTTCTGTGACTTGTGCCACAGTCGACCTTCTGTCGGTTCGGTCCAGACGGGATAGCAATCTTTGCCCTAGCGCATCGATGAGCCTTGGGCGCCCAATAACCTGTTGCCGGTTTGTGGTTTTGTCACTCCTTGGACCACTGTCGGTAGCTACTCACCACTGCTGACAGGCAGCACCCCACAAGCCGTGCCATTTCAGAGATGCTCTGATGCAGTTGTTTCGCCCTTATCAAAGTCGATCAGGTCTTTACTCCTGCCCATATCTCCTGTATTTAACACATTGACTATGAGAACTGATTGTTCGCTTACCATCTAATCTACCCAGACCTTCACATGTGGCCATGTTAGGAGATGATCACTGTTATTTGCTTCACCTGTGAGCAGACATAATATTTTGGCTCATCAGTGTATAAGCTCCACAGCTCACACTTTGAATTGTATAATAGCAACAATTTTGACATGGTCACATGTTCACTGCTTAAGAAACCATTGCTCTTTGAGACAAACATTCAAAGCATTTTTAATGATAGATATAAAAAACATTTAAATTAAAACATTTTCATACAAAATATGCATATATATATATATATATCATGATTTTAATAACCAGTGGATTCCTAAAAACGCTTTTAAGGGAGAAAATGATACATTATGAAATACCAATGCTTAAGTCTGAGGAAACCAACTTTTGTCCTTTTTAAATCAAAGCCATGCATGTGGTCTAAGCAAAACTAACGTCTCATTTCTTCCTCAAACTCAGTCCCCTCTTCATATCAGTCTCCTCTAAATCTTTTTTTTCTTCTTTTCTCCCCAATTTGGAATGCTCAATTCCCAATGCGCTCAAAGTGCTCGTGGTGGCGTAGTGACTTGCCTCAATCTGGGTGCGGAGGATGAATCTCAGTTGCCTCCGCGTCTGAGACTGTCAATCCACATATCTTATCACGTGGCTTGTTAAGCGCATTACCGCGGAAACATAGCATGTGTGGATGCTTCACGCTATTCTCCGCATCCACACACAACTCACCACGCACCCCACCAAGAGCGAGAACCACATTATAGCAACCCCATGTGACTCTACCCTCCCTAGCAACCAGGCCAATTTGGTTGCTTTGGAGACTTGGCTGGAGTCACTCACGCCCTGGATTCGAACTCGCGACTTCAGGGGTGGTAGTCAGCGTCTTTACTCGCTGACCTACCCAGGCACCCCTCTAAAACTTCTTAAGAGGGAAGACTGACTATTCTTGTAGACATTTACACCATAAGCATTTTCAGTTCCATTGAGAACAAACATTCACTTCCTCAAAAGCTGAATCAGAGAGACATGATTGAGACCATCTGTGTCATCCCATCTCTTCTCCTCATGATCAGAGCAACCCACCATCTCACTTTCACTCTCACCCCGAGGCCTACAGGCCAACCACATTGAAGGAGTGAAAAAGAAAAAAAACTCACTTTCATCCTGATATCTGAGAACTTGAGGTAATTATGAACTGCACCTTGATCTAAATTACATCTTAAATCTTTTCTAATAATATATATATATATATATATATATATATATATATATATACACACACACATTTTATACACAGTTGAAGTCAGAAGTTTACATACACCTTAGCAAAATAAATTTAAACTCAGTTTTTCACAATTCCTAACAAATCTGTCTTAGGTCAGTTAGGATCACTACTTTATTTGAAGAATGTGAAATGTCAGAATAATAGTAGAGAGAATTATTTATTTCAGCTTTTATTCCTTTCATTACATTCCCAGTGGGACAGAAGTTTACATACACTTTGTTAGTATTTGGTAGCATTGCCTTTAAATTGTTTAACTTGGGTCAAATGTTTTGGGTAGCCTTCCACAAGCTTCTCACAATAAGCTGCTGGAATTCTGGCCCATTCCTCCAGACAGAACTGGTGTTACTGAGTCAGGTTTGTAGGCCTTCTTGCTCGCATACGCTTTTTCAGTTCTGCCCACAAACTTTCTGTCGGATTGGGGTCAGGGCTTTGTGATGGCCACTCCAATACCTTGACTTTGTTGTTCTTAAGCTATTTTGTTACAATTTTGGAGGTATGCTTGGGGTCATTGTCCATTTGAAAGACCCATTTGTGACCGAGCTTTGACTTCCTGGCTGATGCCTTAAGATGTTGCTTCAATATATCCACAAAATTTTCCTTCCTCATGATGCTGCCACCCCCATGCTTCACGGTTGGGATGGTGTTCTTCGGCTTGCAAGCCTCACCCTTTTTCCTCCAAACATAACTGTGGTGGTGGGGGCATGGTTGAGCACCGGCTTGTGAATGGAGAGCGAGATCAGGAGATGAGAACGGTAAGGATCATCACCTGGCAATGATTGTCTCTAACAGCTGTTTGTCATTGCAGTGAGAGTGGAGATGGGCTTTAAGAGTGAGCCGGACGCCAGTGAGGGCGAGAGAGCTGCCACGCACATACTGAGTCTGTGCTGTTGTGAAAACTGTGCTGAAAAGCGAGTTTGTGTTTGTAAAAATAAATTACCTGTCTCCCACTTCCTCCTTTTCATTACAGACCTTTTACAGTAACGATGGTCATTATGGCCAAACAATTAAATTTTTGTTTCATTAGACCAGAGGACATTTCTCTAAACAGTAAGATCATTGTCCCCATGTGCGCTTGCAAACTGTAGTCTTGCTTTTTATGGCGGTTCTGGAGCAGTGGCTTCTTCCTTGCCGAGCAGCCTTTCAGGTTATGTCAATATAGGACTTGTTTTACTGTGGATATAGATACTTGTCTACCTGTTTCCTCCAGTACCTTCACAAGGTCCTTTGCTGTTGTTCTGGAATTGATCTGCACTTTTTGCACCAAACTACGTTCATCTCTAGGAGACAGAATGCATTTCCTTCCTGAGCAGTATGATGGCTGCGTGGTCCCATCGTGTTTATACTTGCGTACTATTGTTTGTACAGATGAACGTGGTACCTTCAGGCATTTGGAAATTGCTCCTAAGGATGAACCAGACTTGTGGAGGTCCACAATTTTTTTCTGAGGAGCTGATTTCTTTTGATTTCCCCATGATGTCAAGCAAAGAGGCACTGAGTTTGAAGGTAGGCCTTAAAATACATCCACATGTACACCTCCAATTCACTACATCTCCTATCAGAAGCTAATTGGCTAATTGTCTAAAGGCTTGACATCATTTTCTGGAATTTTCCAAGCTGCTTAAAGGCACAGTTAACTTAGTGTATGTAAACGTCTGACCCACTGGAATTGTGATATAGTCAATTAAAAGTGAAACAATCTGTCTGTAAACAATTGTTGGAAACATTACTCATGTCATGCACAAAGCAGATGTACTAAAGGACTTGCCAAAAACTACAGTCTGCTAATATTAAATCTGTGGAGTGGTTAAAAAATGAGTTTTAATGACTTCATCCTAAGTGTACGTAAACTTCTGACTTCAACTGATACACTGGCGGCCAAAAGTTTGGAATAATGTACAGACTTTGCTGTTTCGGAAGGAAATTGGTACTTTAATTCACCAAAGTGGCATTCAACTGATCACAAAGTATAGTCAGGACATTACTGATGTAAAAAACAGCACCATTACTATTTGAAAAAAAAATATTTTTTAAACAAATCTAGACAGGCCCCATTTCAAGCAGCCATCACTCCAACACCTTATCCTTGAGTAATAATCTTATCCTTGCTAAACTGCTAATTTGGTGCTAGAAAATCACTTGCCATTACATCAAACAGTTTAAAGCTATTTGGTTCGTTAAATGAAGCTTAAGATTGTCTTTTTGTTTGTTTTTGAGTTTCCACTGCATGCAATACACTGGCATGTCTTAAGGTCAATATTAGGTCAAAAATGGCAAAAAAGAAATAGCTTTCTCTAGAAACTCGTCAGTCAATCATTGCTTTGAGGAATGAAGGCTATACAATGCTTGAAATTGCCAAAAAACAATGAAGATTTCATACAAAGGTGTACACTACAGACTTCAAAGACAAAGGACAACTGGCTCTAACAAGGACAGAAAGATGTGGAAGGCCAGATGTACAACTAAACAAGTGGATAAGTACATCAGAGTCTCTAGTTTGAGAAACAGATGCCTCACATTTCCTCAGCTGACAGCTTCATTGAATTCTACCAGCTCAACACCAGTTTCATGTACAATAGTAAAGAGAAGTCTCAGGGGTGCAGGCCTTATGGGAAGAATTGCAAAGAAAAAGACACTTTTGAAACAGAAAAACAAGAAGAAAAGGTTAGAGTGGGCAAAGAAACACAGACATAGGACAACAGATAATTGGAAGAGTGTTATGGATCTTAACCCCATTGAGCTTTTGTGGGATCAGCTAGACTGTAAGGTGCGTGAGAAGTGCCCGACAAGACAACCACATCTATGGCAAGTGCGACAGGAAGCGTGGGGTGAAATGTCACCCGAGTATCTGGACAAACTGACAGCCAGAATGCCAAGGATCTGCAAAGCTGTCATTGCTGCACGTGGAGGATTTTTTGATGAGAACTCTTTGAAGTAGTTTAAGAGGTTCTGAACATTTTTTTTCAAATTGTAATAGTAATTTTTCACGTTATTAATGTCCTGACTATACATTGTGATCAGTTGAATGCCACTTTGGTGAATAAAAGGACCGATTTCTTTCCATAAGAGCATAATCTGTACATTATTCCAAACTTTTGGCCACCAGTGTATATGTTTGCGTGCATACATATATATATATATATATATATATATATATATATATATATATATATATATATATATACACACACACACACACACACACACACACACATATATATATATATATATATATATATATATATATATATATACAGTATATACACCGATCAGCCACAACATTAAAACCACCTGTCTAAGATTGTGTAGGTCCCCCTCGTGCCACCAAAACAGCGCCAACCCACATCTCAGAATAGCATTCTGAGATGCTGTTCTTCTCACAACAATTGTACAGAGCGGTTATCTGAGTTACAGTAGACTTTGTCAGTTCGAACCAGTCTGGCCATTCTCTGTTGACCTCTCTCATCAACAAGGCGTTTCCATCCACAGAACTGACCCTCACTGGATGTTTTTTTGTTTTTAACACCATTCTGAGTAAAATCTAGAGACTGTTGTGTGTGAAAATCCCAGGAGATCAGCAGTTCCAGAAATACTCAAACCAGCCCATCTGGCACCAACATTCATCCATGCGATTATCTAATCATCCAACTGGGTGGCAGCAGTGCAGTGCATAAAATCATGCAGATATGGGTGAGGATATCCAGTTAATGTTCAAATCAACCATCAGTGATTTGGACTGTGGCATGATTGCTGGTGCCAGACCATATATATATATATATATATATATATATAACAAGTAGAATGAACAAACAGCTCTATAGGAATGACAGAATAAATCCAAATTCTTCAATTGATTCAAATAGTTAAATCAGAGAGACAAAATGCCTTATATACATTTCAACATTTTTATCAAAATGAATGACTAAATGATATAGTAGCTGATGGCTGCTCTTATCATGTAAGACAATACCTTTGACAGCATTGTAGTAAGCCTTAACATCCTTATAGAGCCTGGTGCCATCTGCCTGGTCAGAAAAAGAAAACAAACATTACATATCTAAATGGAAAAGGTTTATCAAGACTGTTGTTTATGTAAAGCTCATTGTTTATAAAAAGGTTTAAAAGGTTAGCTTTACAGCCAATGCCATTTTGAAACGTAGTAGAAATACTCTATGTTTCTTCTAACTTAATAGCCATCTCATCATATGGAAAATAGAAAACTTTCGGTATACGTAGAATTCTTAAAACAGAAAATATGTAGGTGATACGGGAAGCAGTTGCTTTACAGCTTTATTGCATACAGACTCTAAGCCAGAACACTGGGAGAGATGCATTCATGTCTGAGTTCCAATTAAACACTGTCTTAAGGTGGAGTTTCCTGTGATACTTTTGTCAAATTATGGTTATATCACTTTTCATACAAAACAACTCACACCAAGCACAGTTTCTTTAAAAAACAACAGTATCCTATAACTGAGCAGACACTCCAATAAATGCAGATTGTGACTTGCTTGTAAATCTGCTGTTAACCAATAGAAGATTTGAGGATGCACACTCTTCTTTAGTGTCTCTCACTTTTAGACACAATATTGAAGTACCTGCTGTTTGTTCAAGTTGGCAGAGTACTCTTCAAACTGCTCATCTTTTGTCTCCATTGTCTTCCCCAACTTTTGCAGGACCTAAAATAAAAACATCCATCCCAACAAGAACCATGGTCATTGATTTCAGTCAGACATGATATCAGAAGAGGATCAAGAGCTGTCACTGTATAGCCACTGAAACATGAGTCATCAGGCGGTTCCACATTTACACTCAAAACATTGCAATTTGTTTAATTGTTTTTTTTTTTAATTTTTTTATAAGGATGGTCAGAAATGCTCATGGGAGCTATCTAGGAACAATTAAATTAATAAATAAAAAATTCTGAAAACTGGTTGTAAATTAGGGGGTACATAATTTTAAATTGTTCTAAAAATAGTGCAATCTTGTGGAGGAGGTAAGAGGACAGAGCCTAGAAAGGAAGTGATTGAGGGCAGGAAGTGGCAAACTTTGTGTTATTCACCCAACTGCATTTAAAACTGCTCTACAACTCATACACAACCCTGACAGACAACAAAACTAAAGCAAAACCTTTGTACACCTTATTCTTTAGAACTTTAAATATGATGGATCAAAGACAAATATATTTAAACACCCAGGACAGCAAGACTTGAGAGACAAGGTCCTGAACTCATGTAACCCACCTACCTTCTCTTGAGCTCGGTTCATTGACTTCTGAAAGCGTTTGGCCAGGATGCCCGCTCCCGCGCCAATGTTGCCCCCAATATTGGCACCTAGTTTTCCCTCAGCCATCTTCACTTCTGATCAGCTGGCACACAGGCGTTTCTTCTCTCTTATGTCTCTGCGCTTCCTTCTATAAACTGACGGTTCCTGGGCGGAGTGAACAGACTGTGGGGGTGTAGGAGCAAAGCGTACTACAGTTAGTTTCCACTCCAAATTCACTTTATTGACGTTTGCGTATTAGTTTGAAGAAAAGAAAAAAAAAAAAAAAAAACTTATGGGAACCCACGTCAAGGCGGTTGACTGACTAACCAAGCAACATTCCTCCGTCACGCGCCCAAACGTGTTTGGTTTTCAGCTGATATTTTAACACCTTGTGACGGCAGCATCAACAAAGTCAACTAGCGGTACTACACCTGTGCCTTTCCTGTGGGCTTAACGTGAAATTGAACCACACGAAACAAAATGGCAGTAATGATGGCCGTTTACTACTCCAGTGACATTACGTTGGTTATGTCAAATTACAACGGTTTCTGTTGGACGCCAACCTGAAAAGAATACTTTGTTTAAAACTTTATTTTATTTGTAACATTAGCTGTACAACTAGGCTACTTATTTTAAAAACTGTTATTCGGTTTGTAACATAAAACTACACATTTAAGGACTTCCTATGCAAATTCCTTCAAACAACAGCTGATGTGAGAGATTATTTTGAATAACGCTCATGAAATGAGACTGAAATAAATGTCTTGAGAAGTAACAGCCCTAGGCTCTTTAAACAGCAATAAAGAAAGAAAAAAAGATGAAGAATTTGACCGCGGCCCTCATGTGTTAGCAAATCAGAAAACATGGAGGCGGCTCTCGGCCAATGGTGTGAGTTTGAGGATTAGGTTTAACCTTTTGCCCCGTTTGGTGATGAACAGCACTTTTAATTAATTCAGTTTCAATTGCCAAATTTTGGGTTAACACAATTTTTAACTAGCCACAAAGTAGGAAAAATATTTCGATAATTCCAGGTGAAAAATCAAAGTCAATCAGATGATCTCAAAATGAGCTTCAGGCTTGTGTTGTATAGCTGTCACTTACTGTCCAGCCAGTTGTACTGTAGATCAATTTTTTTCTCTCTCGCTCTCAATTAAATTTGAATTTGAAGTACTTTATTAGCATGATTGTTTTTACATACAATATTGCAAAAGCATTAACACACAAAACAGATAATGACAAGAAATAATAATAACAGTAACAAATGACAATAATAATATAATTAAAATAAGGTGCCAGGTAATGAATAAAATAACTATAACAACAATATACAATTAAAAATTAGAATAAGCATTTAACAAGACATTATTAAAAATATGGTGACAGATGTACATTAATACCCCTTGATTATGTTGATCAATGTAGTGATGGGTTTCTGAGGGTGTGCAGCTCAAATTTATTTTGCTGCAACACCTACATGATCTGTTTCTGCTGAACTAGAAAACTGTGGCATGAGGATTGAGAGTTTGTCAAAGTATTTCTCTCACATCTGTAAATTTCACACAGTGAAGGAGAAAGTGTGTCTCTGTCTCGACCTCGCCAGTGTCACAGTGAGCACAGGCTCACACCATGTCGGGTTCCACTTCGGTCAGCCAAGAACAGAAAGCTGAGGCTGCAGTGGTCACAGGCCCGACGTGGTCGTCTACTGTTGTAGCCCATCCGCCTCAAGGTTTGACGTGTTGTGCATTTTGAGATGCTGTTCTGCTCACTACAATTATACAGAGTGATTTTCTGAGTTACCGTAGCCTTTCTGTCAGCTCGAACCAGTCTGGTCATTCTCCGTTGACCTCTCATCAACAAGGCATTTCTGTCCACAGAACTGCCGCTCACTGGATGTTTTACTGAGATCACATTTTCCCCCATTCTGATGGTTGTTGTGAACATTAACTGAAGCTCCTGACCCGTATCTACATGATTTTATGCATTGCACTGCTGCCACACGATTGGCTGATTAGATAATTGCATGAATAAGTAGGTGTACAGGTGTTCCTAATAAAGTGCTCAGTGAGTAGATAGATAGATAGATAGATAGATTTAAGAATGTTTGTGCTGTTCTGTCAAAGGTGTGGAAACAAACACTGTATGTTTGTTTTGCATTGTAAATCATGTGTTGTCACATTGCATTACATTCCTCATAATTGTATCTCAAAGCTTTGAATTAAATTTTTAAATTTTAAACATAAATCATTGTGTTAAAATATTATTAAATAATTAATAATCTAAATATGTATCATAACAACTCCAAATGATTGTTCCATATGAGTACAAAAAATATTTATTTTATGAGAGTGACATAATGGCTGGTGAGTTCTGTTTGCATCTGAATTACATAAGCTGCATTATATAAACCTTTTACATTGCCAGCTCCCCTCCCTTCATTTAACCCTTAAACGCATACCTTGGGTCTTTAGAGATCCGGGACCTCATTCCACCCCCTGTACCTCATCAATTTTTTGGAGTTGTGCCCACACCTCTTTAGTATTCCTCAATCTATCTCTTATAAATAGTGTAACACACACACACACACACACACACACACACACAAAAAGTCAAAATTGCAACTATGTTTTTTATTTTTTTATAATGGTTTAAGTACCAAAAGTGTAGAGGGTTTTTGGAGACCCAAGGTATGTAAGAGTGTGGTTTTTTCCGCACTTCAATAAATTATATTGTTTATGAATATTTAATATCTATTTAAGTTTACTATCACAGGATATCTATTTCTTTGTTTATTACAAGAGAAATGAGTACTATATTCATCCAAATAAACACTATATCACATTGATTTTCTGTGCAACAATGAATTATCAACAATGGTGAATTATCAGTATCCCATATGCATGTACACATACATATTATACTTGTTATTTCTTACTTAAGGTGGCAAAGATGTTTCTGTGATTGAGTTGATTTACATTTGACATAGCTAGCTGATGTAGAAACAACATTGAAGTAAACTATAGCAAGCGTAACACATGAACAGTATGATATGACTATTGTCATTTGGGTGTACTACCTAAATTATGTAAGTTGTTCATCTATTTAGACTCAATAAATCCTGAGAAAATACATATGTGTAACGTATGTGTAACATATGTGTAGATTATGAGTTGTGTAGCTCAATATGTGTTTGACAGCCAGTTGCATCTCATGAATTTCCAGTGTGAAAATAATGAATCCTGTTCTAGATTTGTCATGATTTGTTTTATTATCTCCTTGATTTATGAAAAATTAAACATCAAAACATATCAAACATTTTTGTATCTATTTTTGATAGATATAAGCTCCGGATCTCTAAAGACCCGAATATGTAAGAGTGTTTGGGAAAATTATCATGCATTTAAGGGTTAAAATGCTTAGGGCTTATATCTTCATTTGAAATTACACAGCATAGTGCCTCTGTAAGTCTTCACCCTAAATTTACTGTTGTCTAAAGACCATCTGAGCCAACATTGACAAACGTACCATTTAGCACTGCTCTAACATCGCCACAAGATGACAGTGCTGGTAATTTTTTATTTAATTAGTTATTTATTTATTATAACTGAAAAGTGAAACTTGATTGTTTTGTATTTAGTTTTAGATTTATATAATCTATTTAATAATTTAATGGAAAAATCATAGATTTACAAAAAAAAAAACAAAAAAAATCATAGTCTTTTATTATGCTGTCAGTCTCATTAATTATTCATTGGCAGCATGTTCTGTTCATTGACATTACAATACAGTGCCTGTTACATAATTTTTTATCTGTTAAAAGGGATAGTTCACCCAAAAATGAAAATTCTGTCATCATTTTCTCACACTCATGAGTTCCAAACCTGTACTTTCTGTCCTCCGTGGAACACTAAAAATGTTAGGAAGAATGTTTGCACCAGTCACCATTCACTTTCAGTGCATCATTTTTTTTAATTTTTTTTTTTATTCATAAATTTTTTGCATACTACGTAAGTGAATGGTGACTGACACTTAACGTTCTGCCAAATGAACTCCTTTGGTGTTTCACAGAGGATCGCAAGTCATATGTGTTTTCATTTTTGGGTGGACTATCCCTTTAAGTGTCCATTTTCTAATTAGATGATCTGTCTCAATTGTGCAGAAGCTTTCAAGATGTGAGACAGAGAGAATGAGTCAGCATAGTGTACCAGATAGTTCTCTTGGAAAGTCTGCTTTAATGTTTCTTTGTGGTATTCTGATGCTCATAATCTGCAAATCATAAATCATTCTCCGCTTGAAGAATACAAATCTGTGTTCACTCAGATCCTCTTCTAACCTGCAAACCGGTCATGCTGTAATCTATGTAATCATTTTAACATTATAAGGTCAATAAGTACCTCAATATTCACACTGAAAATTATTTGTGTTGCTGTTTTTATCGGAATGTTACATAATTCATATAATTCTGCTGACATGGTATTTAACTTTTAAAAGTTAAATGGAAAATGACTTTTTTAATCAAATCTTAGGTGCAGAGCCTACATTCTTGTTGCTATACCTACTGCATTTAACTATGTGCAGCATTACATAATACTAAACAAAAATTGATTTAAAAATCCAAATAAATCTTTATATGATCCCGAACATGCTCTGATTACATGCGGTCAATCATTATTCATTGGCACATCATAAGTCAAATGCTTACTGGGAAAGCATCCACAGAGTTATTTTAAGACAACCATACCAGTGTTAATGACCTTTTTCTTACTGACTCTACACTCTCTGACGCACTTATGCTCCATTTAGACTGACCTAAATCCGGTGAAGGATCATTCATGATGCTGCATTCTACTGCAAGCTTCCAGAAACATTTATACCAATGTGGATAGAGCATAACACTGTGACCCCCCCCCCCACACACACACACACTTTCATTGCATCTTTGCTTCCCCCCCAAATAATGAAAGTAATTTGTGATTAAGCTGCCATTATGCCTAACTATGACAGTGTTTTAGTGCCACGTATAAAAAAAAAAAGTTGTAGCATTATGAAATTAAAATCGTAATATTTTGAGAAAAAGTCGTAAGGAAAGTAACATCAAAGTGATGTGGCGGACATCAGCAAAGTGGAGCATCTGGGTCTTTGAATGCAGTAAACACCACTAACCAGGGATATAACATTAGCTATGCAACTTTGTTGTCAAGTTAGCCGAGCTGAATTTGTGGGAAGTTTTTGCGAGCTTTCCGTTCATGAATGAGGTGTGCATTAGTACAGGAGTTTTCAACCTTTGGCCACCTGTCAACAACTCTGTGATGATGCACCAAAAGACCAAGGATTTCTTTATTGCTGAATCATATAAATTTCTTGCATTATTGAAGCTGCTTGCTTGGCATCCATTGTATCTTTGTGATAATGACGCACTGTTTTTTTTTGCTTTTCTCTCTCTAAATATTTCAACTTTTTTCATGCAATATACTACTTTATTCTCATAATTTTGTCTTTATTCTCAAAATATTATGATTTTAATCTCATAATTCTATGACTATATTCTCAAAACTTTGACTTTATTCTAATAAAAGGCATGATATGAGATTATTCTCAAAACATTTTGAATGACAATGATTATTCTCAAAATATGACAACTTTTTTCTTGAAATATAGCTTTTTTTTTTAACGTGGCACTAAAACGCCGTCATACCTAACATCTCCTTTTTGTGTTCCACAGAAGAAAGAAAGTCACTGAGGTTTGGAACAAAATGTGGGTGAGTAAATGATGACAAAATTGTCAAATATTTTGCCAAAAATAATAGACTGTTTTTAGGACTTGCCAGCTGAGCAAGCTGTGGTTTGATATAACACAAACAAACCAACACCATCAATATATTACACTGATGAGTCAAAACATTATGACCACCTGCCTAATATGCTGTTGGCCTCCGTGTGCTGCCAAAAAAGCGCCGCCCCACTGAGGCATGGACTCTACAAGACCTCTGAAGGTGTCCAGTGGTATCTGGCACAAAGAAATTAGCAGCAGATCCTTCAAGTCCTGTAAGTTGTGAGGTGGAGCCGCCGTGGACCGGACTTGTTGGTCCATCTCCAGCACATCCCACAGATGCTCAATCGGATTGAGATCTGGGGAATCTGGAGGCCAGGGCAACACCTTAAACTCTTCATCATGTTCCTCAAACCATTCCCAAACAATGTGTGTGGTGTGGCAGGGTGCATTATCCTGCTGAAAGAGGCCACTGCCATTAGGGAACACCATTGTCATAAAGGGATGTACCTGGTCTGCAACAAAGTTTAGGCAGGTGGCAGGTGTCTAATTGACGTCCACATGAATGGCCGGACCCAGGGTTTCCCAGCAGAACATTGCCTAGAGCATCACACTCCCTCCACTGGCTTGTTGTCTTCCCACAATGCATCCTGGTGCCATCACTTCCCCAGGTAAATGGCGCACACGTCCACGGCCGTCCACGTGAAAGGAAACGGGACTCATCGGACCAGGCAACCTTTTTCCACTGCTCCAAGGTCCAGTTCCGACGCTCACGTGCCCATTGTAGGCGCATTCGACGGTGGACAGGGGTCATCATGGGCACTCTGAACGGTCTGCGGCTATGCAGCCCCATATGCAGCAGGGTGTGATGCACTGTGTGTTGTGACACATTTCTCCAGTAACCATCATTAAAATTTTCTGACTTGTGACACAGTAGACCTTCTGTCGGTTTGGACCAGATGGGATACCCTTCGTTGCCCTCGCGCATCAATGAGCCTTGGGCGCTCAACACCTTGTCGCTGGTTTGTGGTTTGTTCCTTCTGGGACCACTTTCGGTAGGTACTTACCACTGCTGACTGGGAGCACCCCACAAGCCTTGTCATTTCAGAGATGCTCTGACCCAGTTGTCTGACCATAACAATTTGGCCCCTGGTCAAAGTCACTTAGGTCTTTACTCCTGCCCATTTCTCCTGCATAAAACACCTTGACTACAAGAACTGATTGTTCACTTTCCATCTAATCTACCCAGACCTTGACATGAGGCCTTGTTAGGAGATGATCAACATTATTTGCTTCACCTGTGAATGGTTATAAAGTTTTGACTCATCTGTGTATGTAAGACCTATGTAAGATAAAAGCCTATCCCTTATATACTGTTGAGCCACTGTGTAGTCGTGAACTGTCATTTGCAAATGGACTTGAAGCATTTCAATGAAGCACAATGGCACACCACCAAAACCTACACAATGATTACAGTAAAATCTAGAATGGATAATGGTAAAGTATGGCTAAGCACAAATAATTATGCTACAACTAAAATCAATTAAATTTAATAAAATTAAAGATTATAATACATATATAGATCAGCCTTCTATATGCACTTCAAAGCATATATTTGAAAAAGTAATATTTACTTTATATTCTTGTCCTTTTTACATGTTATTTGAATAGTCCTGGTATTTGGTTCTGCAACCACCAAATCAATACATGCATATGCGGTTATGTAATGACCTTCATCGTAAAGTTGTTTTGCCTCCTTCCTCGGAGCCACCGAGTACAAAGACTCTCCCAACACATTTCCATCCTACTTACACACAAAAAGGAGACCCTCCCCCTGTACATACCATGGCCATAGACTGAACATTCCCCATCCCCCATGTCTCCTGACTCTTTTCAAGCTTCTTTATGTCCGTCACTTCATTCCAAGTTTAAATATGCATAAAACATACAGCAATTACACCTGCTTGGCTTATTGGATAGAGCCAACATATTTCCATTTTTTTCACTACCATGTCAGTGCTTTTTAACTTGAGATTTGAAAGTAGGTTAAGACCAAAAATGTCAGTGCTAATACTGTTGGTCTGTGAACACAGGCAGGTGTTTGGGTGCTGGTGTATGGGAACAAAATGTCCTCTTATGCATGACTGCCTAATACAGTGGATAGCAGATGTCTATGGATGGTGATCAATTTGTTTTAAGAGGGGATTTATCTTGTCTGGACTGATTAGTATAATATGCCCTTTGGAATATCAGGCGACAAAAATCAAATGACTACTTAGTAGCTGGACTGTGATAATCAAACTAAAGTCTGGTCACAGCAATATGACTCTGAACAAAAAGATTACATTAGGATTTCTGTTTTGGCTGTTGGGACTAAATCGCATTCAGGGCTTGAAAAAGCACACATATTAAACTACATCTACTGAAATTTTTAAACTACAAGTTCTCCATTTAATCACATGGTTCCAAAACATTTTGACTAATGAATTTCCATTTCCAACTATTTCATGACCTTTCCAGCTGTTCATGATTACTGGATAGGGAGTTTTAAAGAGATTAAGGGAGATTTCCATATGTAAATTAACAATTCTACATAATATAATTAATTATTAAAACAATTACAGGTGCATCTCAATAAATTAGAATGTCGTGGAAAAGTTCATTTATTTCAGTAATTCAACTCAAATTGTGAAACTCGTGTATTAAATAAATTCAATGCACACAGACTGAAGTAGTTTAAGTCTTTGGTTCTTTTAATTGTAATGATTTTGGCTCATATTTAACAAAAACCCACCAATTCACTATCTCAAAAAATTAGAATATGGTGACATGCCAATCAGCTAATCAACTCAAAACACCTGCAAAGGTTTCCTGAGCCTTCAAAATGGTCTCTCAGTTTGGTTCACTAGGCTACACAATCATGGGGAAGACTGCTGATCTGACAGATCAATAATTGACACCCTTCACAAGGAGGGTAAACCACAAACATTCATTGCCAAAGAAGCTGGCTGTTCACAGAGTGCTGTATCCAAGCATGTTAACAGAAAGTTGAGTGGAAGGAAAGAGTGTGGAAGAAAAAGATGCACAACCAACCAACCAAGAGAACCGCAGCCTTATGAGGAATGTCAAGCAAAATCGATTCAAGAATTTGGGTGAACTTCACAAGGAATGGACTGAGGCTGGGGTCAAGACATCAAGAGCCACCACACACAGACGTGTCAAGGAATTTGGCTACAGTTGTTGTATTCCTCTTGTTAAGCCACTCCTGAACCATAGACAACGTCAGAGGCATCTTACCTGGGCTAAGGAGAAGAAGAACTGGACTGCTGCCCAGTGGTCCAAAGTCCTCTTTTCAGATGAGAGCAAGTTTTGTATTTCATTTGGAAACCAAGGTCCTAGAGTCTGGAGGAAGGGTGGAGAAGCTCATAGCCCAAGTTGCTTGAAGTCCAGTGTTAAGTTTCCACAGTCTGTGATGATTTGGGGTGCAATGTCATCTGCTGGTGTTGGTCCATTGTGTTTTTTGAAAACCAAAGTCACTGCACCTGTTTACCAAGAAATTTTGGAGAACTTAATGCTTCCTTCTGCTGACCAGCTTTTTAAAGATGCTGATTTCATTTTCCAGCAGGATTTGGCACCTGCCCACACTGCCAAAAGCACCAAAAGTTGGTTAAATGACCATGGTGTTGGTGTGCTTGACTGGCCAGCAAACTCACCAGACCTGAACCCCATAGAGAATCTATGGGGTATTGTCAAGAGGAAAATGAGAAACAAGAGACCAAAAAATGCAGATGAGCTGAAAGCCACTGTCAAAGAAACCTGGGCTTCCATACCACCTCGGCAGTGCCACAAATTGATCACCTCCATGCCATGCCAAATTGAGGCAGTAATTAAAGCAAAAGGAGCCCCTACCAAGTATTGTGTACATATACAGTAAATGAACATACTTTCCAGAAGGCCAAAAATTCACTAAAAATTTTTTTTTTATTGGTCTTATGATGTATTCTAATTTTTTGAGATAGTGAATTGGTGGGTTTTTGTTAAATGTAAGCCAAAATCATCACAATTAAAAGAACCAAAGACTTAAACTACTTCAGTCTGTGTGCATTGAATTTATTTAATACACGAGTTTCACAATTTGAGTTGAATTACTGAAATAAATGAACTTTTCCACGACATTCTAATTTATTGAGATGCACCTGTATACTTAATACAGTACAGTGCAAGTGAATGGTGACCAGAACTTTGAAGGTCCAAAACGCATATAAAGTAATCCATATGACTTCAGTGGTTAAATCCATATCTTTAGAAGTGATAGGTGTGGATGAGAAACAGATCAATATTTAAGTCCTTTTTACTATAAATCTCCACTTTCACATTCTTTTGTTTTTGCCGATTCATATTCGTTGTGCATATTGCCACCTACTGGGCAGGGAGGACAATTTATAGTAAAAAAACGACTTAAATATTGATCTGTTTCTCTCCCACACATATATCGCTTCTGAAGATATAGATTTAATCACTGAAGTCGTGTGGATTACTTTTACACTGCATTTATGTGCTTTTTGGATCTTCAAAGTTCTGGCCACCATTTACATGCAATGTATGGACCTACAGAGCGGAGATATTATTCTGAAAATTTTCATTTGTGTTCAGCAGAAGAAAGAAACTCATTCACATCTGGGATGGCATGAGGGTGAATAAATCATTAAAGAATTTTCATTTTGGGTGACCTATCCCTTTAAATAAAATATAGCATATTGCATGCAATTTACTTGCTTGGAGAAGAAATTAAGAACACCAGCGATTTTGGGTTGAAATTTGGCTTAATTTGATGCTACTGGTCGAATCATGCGGTTCTGTGTATGGGCTTCAACTTCATGCTCGTGCAGACCTCTAGCAAGTTATACTCTATAAAAGAACTTACAAACAGCAAAAATATTTTAGGGTACAGCAAACACACACACACACACACATATATACATATATATTTTTTATATATGTTAAAATTTTCAACTTGTTCAAACATTAAATATCTTGGGGTGAACAAAGAGGCATATCCTTATAAACATGAAAAACACATAAGGTTATGTATTTTCAGTTTATTGAAGAAAAAAAAAACCCCATCAAAACAGAAGGGGAAAAAAAGTCAAATTCTCACACAAAGCACAAACTGCCCCACAAAAAAACAGTCATAACACAAGAACAAAAAAGCCACAAAGATTTCAAGGTCTAAAGAGGCTAGTTTAGCAGGCAGCGTCACACAGTGTAAGAGAAAAGGTTGCATAGATGAGTGTGTTTTACAGTCAAAGTTGGACCACAAAAAATACAAAGAAGAATGTAGAGATGTAACAAGAGGTGATAAAGCAAGAAGTGATCTTGTATTCTGCTCTGCTCACTCTTAGGAGACTCATCCTCAGTGCATGTGCAGTCTAATACCATGGTTTTCTGACTGCTATGACAAAATTATCAGCGTTTAAGCACTCCAAAACATTCAAACTGAAAACAGTCATAATACAGAGGACAAAAAAAAAAAAAAATAAAAATGCAATGACATTAACCAACTCTCTCTCTCTAAAACGATAACTGCCCTTTGTGGTCTAAGAACCACTGGGCTGCGTTTGAACCTCACGAAAGATACAATCATTTAAAATGCCATTCGGGGAAAATAAATCCATCAAATTTGATTTAAAAGAAATGAAAATTTGTCATTATGCCTATAAAGAAAACAAAACATTTCCTGACAAAAGTGTAACCAAACATTTTGTTCCTAAGTGAAGAGAAGGTAAACGTAGGTAAAAAAAAAAAACAATACAGTCCAGTACAACTCAGTAGAACTTAATTTCACAAGCCTCAAGTTTCTTCTACAGCAGACAGCATTTAACAGACATATAAACGAGAAAGAGGAATTAAAAAGTAAAGTTAAAAATACTGGTCAGATAGTTTGAGACTATAGATTTATTATTTAAAAAAAAAATAATAATAATAATATAATAAATAAAAACATCTCAAGCACATTAACTTCTTGTCTCCAAAAACAGAAAGCACTGCTAGTTAATTTAGTGGATTAGTTACTAAAACACAGGAGTGCTGAGGTAGAACTATAGCACACACAAACTCTCAGGCAAAAAACATACCCACAAACAAGCAAACAATCTATGAATCATTTAGTTCATTTCAAGATACGACTGAAAGTAAGAGAGCAATGGTACCACTATGGAGCTCCCATCGTGTTTTTGAGGAACAATACAAACTCTTTTGAGCATCCAGCAAAAAGCATGTAATTTTACAATAAATCAATCAAAACAAATCCACTGTTCTATATTGGAAATGCATTAGTACAAATAAGAAATTTATAAATGTAAAACAAAAATAACACTCTCATCCTCTTTAACTGCTCCCTTAAACATACTTAAGCAAAATCTACCAACTCCCAAAATTTGTGTGTGTGGGTGTGTATGTGTTGAAGGGATGTTTACACTGCTTATTCATAGAAGCCAGCGGCTCTAGAAAGTCTGACTTAAAATAGGGTACCAGAATCAATTAATCAATCTTTTTGGGCAAGAAACACTCTAACACAATGTAAAACTGGCACCTAAAAGGTTTAAACTGCACACACTTAGTATGTAAAGTGTTCAAATATTGAAAGCTTGGAGAATGTACTGCATGTTAAAAAAGATAAAGCTGTAAAATAGAAAACAAAACCTAAAGGAAATCTTTACACTTCAAGGCATCAGGGCCATACTGCATTAATGGGAAATCTCAATATTGGACATGGGCAACTTCAAAATCATAAGCATTTTTATGGCAAATTAAAACCAGGGTTTAAAATGTTGCCTTTTATTCTCATACTTTTCACTTAAGATATGATGGTGTAACAGTGAGGCTGAAGATCTGAAGATTCAAGTGTGCTGTTCTCTGAATTTTCTGACTCAAATAAGATTAACTGGTTGGACCCAAGTGTAAAACTATGAGTATATTTGCTACTGGACACCAGCACTCAATGAAAACAAGTGTGCATGTATGCCTATGCTTGGGTTCAAAATTATCTTAGGTGTCTTTGTACTGTAAATAGTGTTTGTTTTGGCAAATAATCAGAGTTTTTCGCCCCAATTTTAGTAAGCAACTGAAAATAATTTGAGATCCATTTTATGCCAAAGGATTGTTTTAGAAGACGTGCAACTAGGGAAGCTCCATGAAGAGAATTTTAAAGTCCCAGTCACTCAGTAAGACTTAAAAAGAGCTTGCTTTAGTTTGATTGTACTCACTGTATCACAACATTTTGTTTTATTTTTACTTCACTCTTAGTGATGCAACTGATGATTGAGTTAGGCTGCACACTTGTGAACTTGCTGATAATGTACATTTTGTGAATGATTTGTTTAAAACACAACTGGAAAAAAAAAAAAAAGGTCAGTTGAAAAATCTATTTGTGTATCTGTAAATGTGTAAGTTAAGTACTTTGTACTCTTCACATTATATCAGCGATGAAGGTTCACAGTTTTCCATGCAATGCGGTCCCTTCTGTTCTGTTGTGGAAAGGGAAAGCCTAAAAAGAAAGAAAAATACAAGTAAATAAATCGAACTCTACATCTTTATAATGACAAACAGAAATTAGTACTTAAAATAATTAGTTATTAGCAGGCCCACGTGAAACATGCACATGAACTGCCAGTCGTTCATAAAATTCCACACAGTCCCAACTATCGTAATCCATTTTTGCATTTAATTATGTGCAGCATATGAATGTCAACAATTAAATTTGCACTAGTTAAAATGCTAATTCTTGATATCAGGAATGGAATTACTTAGTGAAAGTGCTGATTTTTATATCAGTAATTACGTTTGCACTAGTAATAACATCATTATTCACAGAAATACACATTCTGAAATTAACTTTTGATATCTGTAAATGCATTTGTACTAGTAGATTCTCACAATCCTAATTGTTATTCACTCCTATTCAAAACGCAATAAATCTATAAGTAATTTCCCATATCAGCAATGCACTTCTAGCTAGTAAAATATATGATGTTTTTAAATAAAACATTACGTTGTTACTAGGGCTCTCGATTTAATGCATTAATTCAGTGCGATTAATTATATAAAAAATAAATTGTTCCAAATTTATGTCTCCAAACTGTAATAAGGAATATTCCCACCTATGGATAATTCAAGCTTGAGGTACTTCCTGTTTTCAGCAGGGGGCAGTAAGCGAAACTCAAGCTGTACAGGCAACGCGCAGCTGTACAGACAACAAACCACACTCAGGCTTGCTCAACACTAGCAACAGGAAAAGATGAGAATGCATCTTGCGTTCAAACACAGCTGGATGGATCACAATTCTGAATGCAGGGATCTTGAGACTCGAGAAGTTTCAAACTACATTTAACTTGACACAGCGACCTAAAAACGCTGTGTTTATGATGCAACCAAAGTGAGATGCTCCAAAAAGCATCTGTCTGACGCATGTGTACATTGAAGCAGCCTTAGAAAAGCCTTTATAAGAAATCTAACTTGGACAGATAGACCACGTTTACATGCACTTAAGAAAACGGTGGCGTTCTGAAAGATCATGTAAATGAGAACGCCGATTTCCTTACGCCGTTTAGGGGTTTAAGATAAAGCGGTTTAACACACCTAGGTTTCTCTCGCAGAAATCTGCTTATGTGGCCATGTAAACACATAAGCGTCATTCTGACAGGTTTTTAACAACAGACCGAATAACAAACGTCAAAGGATAGAACACAAGAAGTCAACAAAACATTTCTGGGAATACAGTTGGAAATGCACATACACTACAAACCAAGGGTCTTCAACAGGGGGTCCGCAATGATACCGTAGGTGGTCCACAAATTATTGTTTGATCCACCATTGGCACTTGTAATAATCACTCTCACACGAGCGGTAGCGAGAGTATGAATTTTAGTCTATCGACAAGTTCCTCGCACCTGCATGCCAAATCTACCTCTTTCTTTTTAATCCTTGCTCATATTCGTGCATCCTGTTGTATTTAGTTATGAACTGACTGGAACGCTAAACATTATTAAAGTGTGACGAAACTGAGCTAGTCAGCAGAAGCGCGCAACACATCAGGTTCAGCAGCGCTGCAGTGTAGGGTCGTGTGAGTAAACACATCTGCTTTGCGTTGGTCGCACTGTACGGTAGAGCAGATGACAGCCTACAGTTTCTTTTATTATTAGTTGCATTTTGCTTTCAAAACAATAGCCTACTTGCCTGATGTAAATAAATAATTACTGGTATAAATAAATTGCTACTGTTGAGATTATAAAGCTGGCATACACAGTCCTAAACGTTCCACACACAAGACGGTGACTCTCAAATCAACATAATTAAAGGTGCACTCAGTCATTGTGTTCCTCATAGTAAAATCCTTCTGAAATTTAATTTTAAAATACATGTATAAAATTGATCACTCACATGAGATAAAGACTCCACATTAGTAACCTTATAAAGGTTTTATTCTGCATGAACAGGGTCTGTCTGTCCATCATTTTCTTTTTATTAAGGAGGGGGTACGGAACAGTGATTAAAAAGAAAAATTAAAAATGTCACTGCATGTCAAAAAAAGTTAGAGTTATACTTATTAATCATTATATACTGAATTATTGTTATTTGAGGGCATTTTTCACCAAATACTATTAACTGCGATTAATTCTAGGGCTGCACGATAATGGTGAAAGTGATAATCATGATTATTTTACTCAAATGTAATCAATTATTAATCATGATTATTCTGTCATTTGAGATATTTTATTATTAAGCACAATTTGGGCAAATATATCTATCTATATATATATATATATATATATATATATATATATATATATATATATATTTAAAAAAAAATCACTGTTGCCACTGCAAATGTATAATGTAATTACATTTAACACTAGCTCTCATGTTGAACAAGGTGTTAAAACTACAAGCTAGTAAATTATTCCTTAATTAAGTTACTCTAAGTAATGTTTTGCTCATGCTTTACTGCCAATAAAAAGAGTTAATCTGTAGGATGTTTTCACTTGAGTTGTCTTTAAGAGATCAATTTTTTAAATATTATTGTCATCGTTATTGTTATATTGCAATATATTGTACAATAGTAATAAACAATATTAATATATTTTTGTAATAATTTAGCACACGTAATTGATATACGGTCTCAAGCCTTTACTTCTGGCAAGGAAGACTTTGTGTTGTTTCTGCTGACATCAGTTTTGTTCTCATCCTTCCATTCTGTGTATCGTGAAATGTTCACATCTCCTCCTCGGTCCATAAAACCACAGTGCTATGGTTTACTTTACATTTGTTTAGAAACTTGTAATTGCCAAACATATTTGTAATTACACAAATGTGCAACTTAAGTATATCTGGAGCGCTTTGAATATTATTTTTGGTTGGATTTTACAGTTTGCGATGCTCGTTAATTATGAGCCGTTCAGCGATGTGATCTGAGCCAGTCTTGAGTGGTCAGAGATATAATCTTGTAATGTGAGCGACGCAGCAAGAACGGCAAACTGCTCTAACCAATCAAAACGAATTATCCATCAATGTTCTGGAATGGAAAGCCACAAATTTAATCATTATTGTAATAAAAAAAAAAAAAAAAAAACAAGAATTAATTTTTAACAAATAAATAAATGGTCTGAGCACTATACTTGACATTGTGCTATGTTTTACCTTGTCTGTGTTCTGAGTATGAGTAACACACTACAGATAAGAGCGGCGGACATACAAGACATGAAGGCTACGCATTCAGAGGTTGCTCGAAAATGAAACCGTTATTGGTCAGTAGATTACTTGTAAAGAGCGTGAAGGGTCAGTTGAGTTAAAAATAGACTTCGACAGTGCTTGTGATTTGATCTATCATCCATAGACACTATATAATGAAAATTAACAACAATATTCAACTTTACCTGGCTGCTAATTTGTGCTGGCTAGCTTATTAATATTAGGGATGTGCACGAATAGTCGAATACTTGAGTATTTGTTCTGCAATAATTATTTGAAAGTAAAAATACTATTCGAATTTCGCCAAGTTTTGCTTTGCTGGCCATATATACAGTGAGATGCATGTTAAATCCTGAACACACAAACTAAAACTGGCAGTTGTAACAGAATGCACTGGGTGGCGCTGTTGAGTGTGGACACGAGTTGATCACGTTAGATGAGCAAACCGTTCTGTCAGTACATTTAGATGGACACCAAAAAGAGTTATTTCGATATGGCTTACAGCAGGAAAGCTGGGTTCCTGTTTAAATGTACTGGATAAGCGGTGTACTCTTTATTTCCGTATGTGTGTAACTCGTCAGAAAGCAGTGTCCCTGTAACAACCTAATCCCCGCAACCCTTCTGTAAACAACAAACATGGCATCTGAGAAAGACTTTGCTAGCTGAGGTAAGGGACATTCCATCATTTAAACTGGTGTTTACAAATGAGTATAGTTTACGGAGCACATGGATATGCTTGTTTTTCTCAACAAAAACATGACATGAGATACAATATAAACATAACTATTTTATGCTGTGTGTTTATATTCGTCCTGTACGTTAATGGTGTCAGTCTATTTTATTAGCGGTTTCTTTTTCTTCGCTTTGCGTGAGCTTAAATGCATTCATTCTATACTTTTTTGTTTTCACGCATTGTTTGTTTAAATGTTTTCAACAAAAAAACAGAATATAATATAAGCTTGTTTTGGATATAATTAGAAGCTTGTTTTTTTAAATGGTGACGCAACCTTTATGACTAAAATAATTTTACGTCTCTTTCTCGTTAATTACCTTCATTTAAATAATAGAATATTCGAGTATTCATTTTTTATGAGCTTAAATATTCGAATACCAAATTATTGATGAATGTCCGTCCCTAATTAATATCGCAGTCCGTTAATCTTAACCGTGAGAGGCAGAATCCATGATCATGCTTAAAATACAATTAACTGTGCAGCACTAATTATTTCAATTAATTAGGCATAATTAATAACTAATTAACTAACTAACTAAACCGTAACTAATTCGGTTCAAAAAAATTCAAAATTCAAAATTCAGGAGACTGTGATGGCCACTCCAGAACCTTCACCTTTTTATGCTGTAACCACTGGAGGGTCAACTTGGCCTTGTGCTTAGGGTCATTGTTGTGCTGGAAAGACCAAGAGCATCCCATGCGCAGCTTTCGTGCAGAAGAATGCAAATTGTCTGCCAGTATTTTCTGATAACATGCTGCATTCATCTTGCCATGAATTTTCACAAGATTCCCCGTGCCTTTAGAGATCACACACCCCCCCAAAACATCAGTGAGCCACCACCATGCTTCACAGTGGGGATGGTGTTCTTTTCACTATAGGCCTTGTTGACCCCTCTCCAAACATAGCGCTTTATGGTTGTGACCATAAAGCTCTAATTTGGTCTCATCACTCCAAATTACAGTGTGCCAGAAGCTGTGAGGTGTGTCAAGGTGTTGTCGGGCATATTGTAACCGGGCTTTTTTGTGGCATTGACGCAGTAAAGGCTTCTTTCTGGCAACTTGAACATGCAGCTCATTTTTGTTCAAGTATCGTCTTTTTGTGCTCCTTGAACCAACCACACTGTCTTTTTCCAGAGCAGCCTGTATTTCTCCTGAGGTTACCTGTTGGTTTTTCTTTGTAACCTGAACAATTCTTCTGGCAGTTGTGGCTGAAATCTTTCTTGGTCTATCTGACCTTGGCTTGGTATCAAGAGATCCCTGAATTTTCCACTTCTTAATAAGTGATTGAACAGTACTGACTGGCATTTTCAAGGCTTTGGATATCTTTTTATATCCTTTTCCATCTTTATAAAGTTCCATTACCTTGTTACACAGGTCTTTTGACAGTTCTTTTCTGCTCCCCATGGCTCAGTATCTAGCCTGCTCAATGCATCCACGTGAGAGCTAACAAACTCATTGACTATTTATACACAGACACTAATTGCAATTTAAAAAGCCACAGGTGTGGGAAATTAACCTTTAATTGCCATTTAAACCTGTGTGTGTCACCTTGTGTGTCTGTAACAAGGCCAAACATACATGGGTATGTAAACTTTTGATCAGGGCCATTTGGGTGATTTCTGTTATCATTATGATTTAAAAAGGAGCCAAACAATTATGTGATAATAAATGGTTTCATATGATCACTATCCTTAAATAAAAAACTTTTTTGGGGGCCAAAAAAGTTTTTTTGCATGATCAATCATATTTTCAAAATCAATGCCAAAATTTCACAATTTCTGCCAGGGTATGCAAACTTTTGAGCACAACTGTACAACTAGTTAAAATGCTCATTTTCAATATCTGTAATTTGTTATTAAGAATTATGATTTTTATTTTTATTTTGTACTAATGGAAATTCCATTTTTGCGATCAAGAATACGTATTTCTCAGCGTTATTTTCCCACGTTAATTTGATATCTAGAATTTACACTTTTGCTAGTGTTGAAAATGTAGAAAAAGTCTTTAAATCTCACAGCCTTGGCCTGGAATACATAAGAATTTTTCTAGCATTAACAAGGCCCAAAATGCAAGTGAAAAAGAAAAAGCAACACTGGAAACACAAAAAAAGCAAAGAAGAGTCATGTAATTTCTAGCCCAGCATTTGGAGTGATGGGGCAGAAAGAATGCAAAGCGGTGATGTCATAGTGGTTGGTGGTGTTGCATAATACTTTACTCTCAAATGCATCAGAATCTCATCAGATTGCTTGAGTAACCAGATTACAAGTATTGGGGAAAACAAACACAAAACACGACTAACAGAAAAATCTTCTTTGGCTATCTGTCATTAGTTAGCATTTCAACAACTGCAGATTGATCTTTAAGCCTCTCAGCTGCATTCAGTAAAAAGACCTCACCCCCCTCCCCGTATCCTGCAGCTCAAACTATGTGCTGAGTCAGGAATAGCTGGCCTACTAAATGCCCTGCTGCAGTCACTCTGACAAAAAACATACGCTGTTTCAGGCACAAACCCACCCTTTCATATATCCCACACGCACACCACTGTCTGAGAGCAAATTAACCAAGAGGTTCCTTGCAGTATTCACTTTCTGTCTGAGCAAAGCAGCAGAAGGAGAAGAAGAGGGGGATGGTGAACAAAAGAAGACTGGAGAAACAGACAGCTGTAATGTCCTCATTATGGCTCCCCCATCTAACTCATGAACCCTATTCCTTTCTTATATGGTCACATTCTTTTCAAATGCCTTATATGTCAGTGTTTATACAGATACATACTCACAAATAAATATTTTAATAACTGATAAAATGCACCCTAAAATACATCCCTAAGTACATCATTTTATGAACTGCATAAAATCAAGATGCTTTTTGGAAACGATTAAAACACAAGTTGCGTTTTTTTAGTTTTAATCTGAGTGCTTCAAGGTGAAAAATTAGACTACATTCTGGTCCCTGCAAAGAACTGTCAGTTATGTGTGGCATGTCAAAACAAAATCTTTCCTTTTCTGGACTAGGAACAACTCCCAGTCACCTGGTCTGCCTGATGATGGCTGTCCCCCCAGGGCAAAAAGCATGGAAATAGAAAGAGAGAGAAAGAGAGAGGGAGGAAAGGATAAGATGAGGAGTGTTAGAGGAGGGGTGGTGGTTACTGGGTGTGGTTGTGTAACAGCTATCCCAACATGCATTTATAAAAACAAAAGACGCTCTTACAGCACACATGCAGGAGCTTTAAAAAAAGAAGTTATGTTATTAAATGAGTCATATCATGATAGAATCATAACCCCACAGACTCTTAATCAATCAATATAAGCTTGTACTTTGTGTACAAGTGGTCGACAGATAAGGGGTTTCTAATGGCAGATTGTCGGGAATGTCTAGGGAGCAGGTATATAAAATGTTGGTATAAAATGCTGATCTGTGTAATAGTATTTAATGATAGTGAATACAATATACACAAAATTGATCACACACTTAGCCAGTATTTACTCAAAATTCCCTAAAAAAATATTTGAAAACAGAAAATGTGCACTATCCATTGACAAGGCTGTCAGTAGAATATGGAACTGACACTATTGCCGATGACGACAGTCTTACAATCGGGCTGGTAAAAATGTGGTAATTTGGATATGTGCCTAAATTGTAAAAAACACTTCTAAATTCCATGAAAATGCCATGAAAATTCCCATCTTTGTGACGTATAAGGCTAATGTAAACACAGTTATTTTTGTCTATTGTAAATGTAAACTCAAATTAGTAAGTATTTTGTTGTGGTATCAAAATTGGTAATGAGAAATGTCAGATTGCTTTCATTTGTAGGCAAATGGATATTAGGCTAAAACTGAAATGTAGTCAAATTAGGGCTGGGCAATATGGCCAAAAATATTATCATAATATTTTTTTCATATCGTTCGATGTCTATATTTAATCACAATATACATTTCATACCATTAACAGGGGTGGAAATGCATTCCACAAGTTTGTTCGACCTCAAGAATGAATGTAAACATAACTTGTTTGTTTACAAGTAAACCCCAGCAGGTAAGCTACCTTTAAAGTATACTCTGTTTAGGATTTAATCCTAGATAAGGTGTGTGAGACCTCTTTCGATTAAATTTGGGCAATTTCATCATCTTCGGCATTTGGAGAAGGATATAGCTCCAGGCAGAGTTCCAAAAAGGGACGGGAGCTCCAAACTACCAGCAAAGATATAGGGAGCCCCAAACCTAACCCTTTCCCTAACCGTGAGTGGAAGTGACACCCCCTTTTGGAGTTGGCGAACCCCCTTTTGGAGTAGCCCCACCCTCTTTTGGAGATTCAGCCCCAATTTAGAGATCTCCGGGCTGCAGCTATATATGTACTTGGACATTTGACTCCACTGAAAGACTTTGTGACACCCCACAATCCAGCTCAGCAGGTGGCAGTAATGCACCATAAGGTGGATTGCCAACTGCCAATAAACATCACAAGAAGAAGAAACACTTTCTTGCCTTTGACAGCGATATGGATCATGAAAAAACATTGAGCTAAATAGTACATAAATATAGAGCAATGGTGTTGATGTCGGAGTTGCTGTTAAGTTGACAGTTGTATTGCATTGTCAGTGTGGTCTTGTTTTGGTACACAACTATATCATATTAGCCGGATAGCTAGCTTTTGTTACCGAGCCTCACTACTGGTTTCCACGACAGCAGGACTATGTAGCCACTAGCCTGCTAATACTTCCTAACAGATTTAACTGATTTCATGACTGCGATTCAGTTAGCTAGTTGTATGTATAACTTTGACGAACTGCTTGCGTTTTTAGCGAGATGTACCTGGTCCAATCGTCTAGATGTATAACATAGGCTAGAGCTTGTGGATTGGATTCAAATTGGAAAATCTGTATCGATACCCAGCCCTATCAACCAAGTATGGCCAATATATAGTCTATCACTAGTGTGTATGAATTTGAATATGGAATATTCCATAATTTTGAATGGAATATCCTTTACTAAAGTTCAAATAATAAGGAAGCGGTTTATAAAAATAAACTTCAAAACTGGCCTATCAAGTGCAGTTTACATTCCAAGTTCTAGGAAATCCACTGTTATAAAGACAATAAAAGTTTTAAAGTTTTTTTTAAAGTTCAATAAATGCATGAAGTTTCCAAATCAATGAGAAATTGTGATAAATAATCGATCTCAATATGGACCAAAATAATCGCGATTATGATTTTTGCCATAATCAAACAGCCCTACCCATAGTGATGAACCACCTGCAGCACAACAGAACTTTCTTCATTTCTGTGGGAATTTCAAAGACAATGAAGCTGTTATCCAACACTGATATGCCTTCCAGAAATACAATCAACTTCTGTTTCTTATTATGTCAGAATTGTGCATGGTTCGACTTGGATTCAAAACCAAAAATCTTAGGACGCCATACGTTTTCAACTGCACCACCCATGTGCTCTTCAAGGTAACCAACACCCCTTTATACACAATACCTGCAAACTCAGGACTGGTGAAAAAGGTGACAAATCATCTGATCTACACAACTAACACGAATAAGATATTTTAGATTAAAAACTTTGAATTTAACTGAAAAGTGAAAAACGTTCAGCTCTGATACACTGAAGAAATCAAAACTTGAAAAAACATGCGCACATTAAATAAGCCACCAGGACGCTTGTTAAAGGTGTTTACATGCAACGTGAAATCAGGGTAATGGCCACAAATCTAGGTTTGCAGATTGTTTTAGCTTAAAGAGTGCATGACCTTTACCTTTTTAAGGTGTTTACATGTCGGGTTATTCAGCCTAATCAATGTAAGATTGTGCATGTAATCACACTGCCATGGACATTTGAAGCCATATCTATATGTGCACTGTACTGAAACTGTACTGGAGAGAGTATACCTGTGTGTGTTTGTGTCCATTTACACGAGGTCAGAGTTCAGGCTGCGCAGGTGACATTTCCCATCCTGTTGTGCAGCTCCAACGCATCCGGTCGGTCCTGAGGATTGACGGCCAACATGTCCTGCAAAAGTTTCCGGAGCGCCTCCGACATATGTGAGCGCCTGCGCTGAGGAATACTCAATACCATCTTTGGGTTCTCCAGAAGTGCCTCACCAACCGGGACAATATCAGAACCCTGTCGCACGTACGTCCCGAGCAGCTCCCGCTTTGACTCTGCGTCAATGAAGGTGATCCTCTCAATCATGGCCCAGATGATAATGCCTAGAGCAAAAATGTCTGCTTTGGCCGTATAATGTCCTTCCCACACCTCTGGTGCCATAAAAAAGTCAGAGCCACATGCAGATGAGAGCCAGAACTTGTTGATGTTAACGCTGTTCTTGTTTTTGTCCCATCCCTCCTCTGAGTCCCGAACCCCAGCAGCCAGACCCGCACACACCTTACTCAAGCCGAAATCTGCCACTTTCAACACAGGCACACCAGAACGCTCCGAGATGAGGATGTTATCTGGTTTAAGGTCTCTGTGAACAATGTTGTTTTGATGCAGGAACGCCACAGCACTACTCAGCTGCATCATGAAGCTGGCGTTAGTGCGGGGATCGGGCCGGCGAGACAGAATGAACTGATTCAGATCCCCTCCCTCGCAGAACTCCATGACAAACCACAGGTAGCAGGGTTCATCAGGACACGACAATACACGCTCACCTGAAAGTACACAAAGATATGCAAGAATTTCAAAATGTCTTAAGTATTTGCATTAGTATTGGTGGCCATTTTGGATTGCAGAGCTCTACAATAATTTTGAACAAAAATAAAACATTTTAACAAGAGATAAAAGATTATTTCAATGGTGAGAATCTACATGGTTGGCTAACATTAAGCCATAAACTAAGCCTACTGTGGCATAGGTAAAACTATGGTTTATACCAGCAATAGCTAGTCTTTGACTTTCACTGAAGCCTACTTAGATTACATATCATGTTTAAGGTAAACCTTGCACAGGGAAAACATTTTTCAAAAGGTAAGAAAGTGAGAGAACAAAAAATATGGAGTTTATTAAATGGAAACAGTTAAGGGAAGAGTCATCAATTTCAGATGCTGGATTGCTGTGGAACCAGTTTGAAGCCATTTAATAGCCTTTTTCCACCGACATGGTTCGGATGCGGGTTCCCAGGCCAGTGCGAATTCTCAAATTGTTAAGCAGAAAGGCCATTCCGGGGCCGAAAATCTGGTTCCGCACCGGCCCCAAAAGCTTGCTGGTCTCTACGCAGAAACCGATTACGTCACGGGACGGAGGGCGGGATAATGTTTCGTCACCATGGTAAAGTTTTCCCAAACAACAACAGTAGCTACCTTCTGCAGCAAGGAGTACTTCTTCGCTCTATAACAACAATTAAAAAAAAAAAAAAAACACAAAATTCAGACATCAAAAGCGTTCTGGCAACATGACGAAACGAGTGCTCTACTTGCGATATGGTATTTATGAAGATCCGAGATAAGCTAGAGCGATCGCGAAGGAAAAATATACTCTACGCGAATGAAGATGATGCACGCCGCCTTCAATCTGACAATTGACCAAATCATAAACAAATTGAAAAACCCTTAAGGGTGTACAGTGACCATAAGAAGGACATAAGCAAAAGCGACAGTAGACGGAGCAGCAATGTTTTGGACTCGGACACCGACCAGCCTGCTAACTAACCGGGGCACTGAATTCAGCCATTAACGCTCATGATAAACAGTGAATTGCCAGTGTCCTCAGCAGCTGATCTCAGGAAGTTGTTATATTTGACAACTTTGTTAGCTTTTCTTACACTGTTGTCATCTTATTTTGTGCATTGATTGTTGACCAGCTTCATACTCACTAAGTTTGGATGATCGCGGCTATCTGTTAGGTGGGATTCTCAATCAATAATATTATATGCTATGGCAAAAATCCAAATACAACCATCTGCTACGCCAACGTTAATAATGATTCCACTGTATCAGTTTACAGAACTTATTAAGTTAAGCCATAGTTCATACAATGTCCTCAAAAACATAAGTAAAAGCTGTATACAAACACACTGTGATGCGCCATGTTTGTTTATGTTTGAGGTAGTCACATGAAACTACCACGTAGACAGTAACCAGTTACGTCACCGTTCGGCTCTCAGGTCAGTGGAAAAGTCGGCCGGTTTACGATAGGCTCCAGTTTGTCCTGGCCGTGAACCAGTGGAGCACAGGCTCGGCACGAGAATCAATTTCGGTGGAAAAGGGCTACGAGTGTCTTCTCACTGGATTGGACTGCAACCACTAGCTCATGTGCTGGGTTTAAACCAGGTCAAAAATAATACAGGGCTATTTATCCCCTTGTAAAATCCAAATGGCTTCAAAGTAATTAATAAACGTTACTCTGCACTTTCATGGGCTTTGTTTTTTTATCCCGTTGTCTTGTTCTGTTGAGCAAGCATTATTTGAAACTGCACATGCTCTGTTTAGTCATAAATATAACACATAATGTAAATGACACACCACTTGTCTTTTCCAAAGCTGCAATCACAACACCAGTAATGGTCTAAAATCTCTCACGTCGATGATGAAAATGTTTACCATTCATTTTCAGACATGCGATGCCAATAAAGTTATTTCCACTAAAATCTTTGACTACAGCTACACTTTACAATGTGAAAGGCCACAATAAAGACAACTAATCTATTGGGACTGCATACCTGTATCACTTGGCCAGTTGTTTTGTCCACTTGATATCAAGCTTTTGAACCAAGTAAAATCATAATAAATATATGAGTTACTGACCATATACAAGCCAAACATCTTATCTCTTCCTGGTTTCACTTCCATGTAGACTACAGGAAATATAAACTGGAGAAACAGCTTTCAAGCACAATGCCTCTAGCAACACTTTGCATATCTTACAGTGCAACAACCTTCATCATGATTCAGAAGATCACACAAAGAGGACACACCAATACAGTATGATTTATGTGATCAAATTAGCCTCGATTAGCCTATTTGTTCTGAATAACCACTGTCTGATGGCTTTTGAGTATTTGCCCATTTTAAACAGTTGTAGTGTAGAGAATCAAACTACATGTATTGTTCTTACTTGGTACACTGGCTGCAATGAGTGTCTGTAGGTTCTGACCCTCCACACCAGCACCTCTTCCCCACCCCCGACCTCAGAGTTTCATAACCAAGAGAGGAGATGGGGGAGGGAAAATCTGACCGACATTTGCCACATTCTTACATAAAATGTAAACAATCTTAATGTAGCACATAGACATGCGCAATACAACACGCCTAGTGCCACGGATGAAGCGTCGTAAATATGATTAACAACCAAATAATAGATTCTCACCCAATATTTTAGGGTGACAATACACAAAAACATCAAATATATATCGTTTACATTGTAAGGGATCAATATATATCTTCTACCAAAAGAGTGAACTGTCACAAAGTAATACAAAAGGGCTAACCCAAAAGCCGGTGTTTGAGTCTGACAAATCATAAAACATTCTTCTACCCATGACCTCCTGGAACAATTAACCTTTTGTGTGCAAACTAGCATTGTCATCAATGTCAAATCTCACCATTACCTTTCAATGAGGTCTCCACCAACCTCAAATACTGCCTTGATCGCTTATTGCCATGGCTCATTTTCTGAGCCATACCGTTCCTCTGGAGCACACACTCCTCCAGCTGCACCACATTCTCATGGCGTTTATCCAGACTGGTTAGAGCCCAGAACTCGGCCAGCGCCAACTCCACATTCTCAGGCGCGTCACAGCGCAGTTTCTTCACTGCCACTCGCGCTCCTGATTTACGCGCGACCGCTTCGTACACAACGCCATAACTGCCCCTTCCAACTTCACGGAGCAAGCTGTACCGCGGTGCCATGAGCCGCCGTTCAAGGCTGCCATGTTGTTTCTGATGGTCCAAATCGTCACCCATGGTATCATTGTCGAGCGAGCGCAGGACACTGGCGCTTTCCGTTTGCGCACCGGTTCTTTTGCAAGCGTTTCGTGTCCGGTGCCGCTCTCTTCCCTTTGCATCCATCGCGCCTCCTCACGTTTTGAACATGCGTTTGGAAATATCTTCCGCTTTCATAATTCTGCGTAAGGGGTTAAAGCTTGAGGAAGTTGGAGACTTTTAAACAACGCTCAAATATTCGCTGACATTTTGTGTTGTCTCCATAATCTGAGGTACTGTGATTCAATCACCGTCAAGCTTCTATCTAGTGTGAACTGAATGAATCTTGAATGAAGCGAGAACTTCATTGGAACATCCCAATTCGCTGGGCAGGGGGGGATTCCTGACCTATTTGGGAACATGTAAAAAGTAAACGCCTCTTGTGGCATGTTTTAAACATTGATGACACGACCTCTTGTGTAATCATTTGTTTAATTGCTCTTAAAACTGTATGTTTCAGCTACCTTACCTTTGACCTTATGTACACCTACACAGAAAGAAGCAAATTAACTAAATGAAGAGATGAAAAAATGAACAAAAATAAAAGCATAAATTAGTATAGACGTATATATTAAACTGTTTGTAACATTTTTGTTGCATGTAAATGTACATACGTACGATTATGTTGTCACCCGTATTGTGTGCTAGAATGGTTTCGTCTCTTCAGCATGAACGTGCATGTGCTCCCTACAGCTCAGTACACACACGTGGTCTGACACGGTAGGGGTTTCTGAGCTGTGATCCGCTTATCCCCGTGGAACATTAGAAATAACAAATATTGTGACTTATTTCTTAGCGTATCCTGCTATCTCTTCAAGCCATGTCCACACGTAAAATAAAAGTCCAGATGACTTTTTCATCTGATCGATAATCATAAAATAAAGGTGTTTCTTCAACTATGGTCACTTTTGACCCTGCGGACTTGTAAAATATGAACTCTCTTAAAGGGATAGTTCACCCAAAAATGAAAATCCTCTCATCATTTACTCACCCTCATGCCATTCCAGATGTGTATGGCTTTATTTCTTCTGTTGAAGACAGATTTTTAGAGGAATACCTCAGCTCTGTAGGTCCACACAATGCAATTGAATGGTGGCCAGAGCTTTGAAGGCCCAAAAAGCACATAAAGGCAGCATAAATGTAATCCATACGACAGTGGTTAAATCCATGTCTTCAGAAGCGATATGATAGGTGTAGGTAAGAAACGGATAAATATTTTTCTTTTTTTTTTTTTTTTTACAATGAATTTTCCTCCCTGCTCAGTAGGTGGCAATATGCACTAAGAATGCAAATCGCCAAAAACAAAAGAAGATGAATGTGGAAGTAAAATGTGAAAGTGGAGATTTATAGTAAAAAATTAGTTAAATATTGATCTGTTTGTCACTCACACCTGTCATATTGCTGCTGAAGATATGGATTTAACCAGTGGAATCTTTTGGATTATTTTTATGCTGCCTTTATGTGCTTTTTGGACCTTTAAATATCTGGCCACCATTCACTTGCATTGTATGGACCTACAGAGCTGAAATATTCTTCTAAAAATCTTCATATGTGTTCAGCAGAAGAAAGTCATACACATCTGGAACAGCATGAGAGTGAGTAAATGATGAGAGAATTTTCATTTTTGGGTGAATTATCCCTTTAAACACATTTTCCTCACTCTCACTATTTTAATTAATTTGTTCTTCTGGCAATGTCCAATAGTTATCCTAAATTAATGCAATTAAATAAAATGAACTAAAATGAACTTTAAAACACTTAATTTGCATAGTTTGATAATATAACAGTATGACTGTAAATGACACACAATAAAGATATCCTGTTTACAAGTGATCTTAACCTTTATTTTTCTTTGTTCACACATCACATGTCTAACATTTTATATCAAGCATGCTCTTCACTGACCCTGGACATAAAAATGCCAGAAATTAAAGAAACACCCATAAATGAGATTAGTCATTAAAGAAGAAGAAAAAAAAAAGTGTGAACAGTGAGGGGAAATGAATACATTACACGTATACACATTATATAAACATATTCTCTTTTAAACAACATCTTTTTAAACTTATCATATAACTGAACACACTCACTTTTGCAGAGTGTATGATGACCACTGCAATGTGCACATCAATGTTCAAATGTTTACATGGATTACGTAAGATAACATCTTAATGATGTGTCAGCTGTTGCTGCTTGCTGTCTTATATTAGTAAACAACCACTGTGAGTAAGTTGCAGAATAATTGGAAACACTTTACAATAAGTTTGTATTTGTTAAAATTAGTAAATGCATTAGGTATCATGAACTAACACTGAACAATATTTTTGACAGCATTTATTAATCTTGGTTAACTAATGTTAACAAATGCAACCTTATTATAAAGTTCTACAGACTAATTAACAGAGATTTGAGCAAAAACAAAAAGACCATTCTGAAACAAAGCTTGATGGCCTCAAATGGCATCATTCATCTGCATTCATGTATGCACAGGCATGAGGGCATGTCTGAAAATGCTGCCAACATCAGTGACTTAGTGGCTCATTGGTTTTGACGGATCAATGTTGTGTTTGTTTCCATGCTGCTGAGAGGAAAGTCTGAAATGAAACTTTAGATGTGCTAGCTAATCAAAGATTTATCTTAATGCTCTTAATAAATAACTTAAATTTTAACATCTTAAAAGCTTTGTATTAGTCTGGTGGTTATGTTTGTGTGTGTGAACACATTTCATACTTAGCTACTTATGTGGTTGGCAAATTGTGTTTAGTGTAAAAGTAACTTGACAATTTATGTAAGGCCTAGTTGTTGACAGCAGGATTACAAAAGGACCTTATCAGGGAGTTCTTATGTAAAGGATCAGATCTGTTTGCTAGTCAGTGGTCATTGTCTATGCTCATCACAGTCCTGTTTTTTAAGACACATACAGTATCTCAAAATTTTAGCTTTCTGCAATTAACATAAAAAACATAGGACACAAAGAACTACCCTCTCTCCTACGCCTCCTCATCCAAGTTCACAAGATCAGGAACATTACTGTGGTCCATCTGAACTGGACACTGAACTGATATTCAGTATATCCGAAACCTACTGAGAGTCTTAATACAGTACCTGAATACTCCCTTTTAAGATAAACTATGCAAACTCTTTACAGCTGTTGTGAAAAATTTTAAGATGAGAAATTCCTCCATTTAAATTTGTCATCCAAAATGGGCTTTTAATTTTCATGTCCATGAATATTCTGTTATAAATCAACATCACAATTTCAAGTCAAAATTAGTATGAACGTATAAAGGAAAGTGTGAAATTTTACAGGAAATGGTCTTGTGCAGTGACAATTTAATTTTTAACAAACATACATACATACACATTCCAAGTAGTCTCTCAATTAATACTGCAATACAAACTGCATGCCCAAATAATGATAAAAGATAAGATACAGCTTGAGGCTTTACACAATGTGTGCTGGAAGGGTTTCCTCACCAGTGATGCTCTGTGAGGAACAGAGTGATGGAAGAGAAAAGATGATTAAGCAAAACTTGCATGTTTTTAGTTAAAGGCTACAACAACAACAAAAAAAAGAAAGAAAGAAAGAAAGAAAGAAATTATCTTAATATTAACAGCTGGCAGCCTGACAGTACCTAGTCTCTACCTCCACCTAGTGGTAGGGTCGACCGAGTACAGTTGTAACGGAGTACAATTGTAACACTAAATATTTCCATTCTCGTGCAAGTTATTTAAGGAACTGTCGTTATCAGTGTGCACATCTGCATTAGTGTCCTCTCTCCCTACGTGAGAAATTATTGCAAAAATATTTAAAAAAAAATCTTTGCTTGCGGTAGTTATTGATTTGTTTGCTTAAAATGAACGTGTTTTGGGACATGCTAGGATGCGACGTCACTGAGAAAATCAAGCAAACATGCAAGGTAGTCAGCGTGGGACAGATGTAACACTGTGTTATAACTGTACCGGTGGCATAAGAGACATGGTAGCAAAGAAAGAAAGAAAGAAAGAAAGAAAGAAAGAAAAAAGAACATGCAGTGGGATTTTTTTTTTTTTTTTTTTTTTAAAAAGGAGAGTTGACCCAAAAATGAAAATTCTCTCATCATTTACTCCCCCTCATGCCACCCCAGATGTGTATGACTTTCTTTCTTCTGCTAAACACAAACGAAGATTTTTAGAAAATATTTTCAATGCAAGTGAATGTTGGCCAGAACTTTGAAGGTCCAAAAGCATATAAAGGTAGCATAAAAGTAATGACTCTAAAGGTTAAATCCATGTCTTCAGAAGTGATATGATAGGTGTGGGTGAGAAACAGATAAATATTTAAGTCCTTTTTTTTAATACCATAAATCTCCACTTTCACTTTCACTTTCACATTATTCTTTTGTTTTTGGCGATTCTTTGTGCATATCGCCACCTACTGGGTAGGGAGAAGAATTTATACTAAAAATGATGAGAGAATTTCATTTTTGGGTGAACTATCCCTTTAAGTAGGTTTAGCTTGCTTGTGTGTGCATGTCACAGGATGCCTCATATCAGGGTTAGGAAAACCAGGAGAAGAGTTTCTGCTGATGTGTTAGAACTGATAAGCAAGCATTAGAAATATTTGAAAACAGAGTATAAAATGTGTTCGTATATTTCACTTAGGTTTTTAAACTACAGGCCTAATACGTTATTTAGCACATTACAAATGAGCATAATAACTGTGCCAATGCCGGCATGCGCTCCTTGTCTTCAATCACACTAATTGTGTAAAATAGGAACAATATATGGTGTCAGTTTTCTGGTCAGTATTTGTGCAGCATAGCAAAAAGCAAAGTGTTACAACTATACTCGGTCTAGTTTACCATTTTAAATGTCATTATTAAAAACATTTAAATTGCATATTCTAATATTCATATAGAAACACAGACAAATATGGACACAAATCTCAGTTCTTTACTATTTTGGATGCTTTTAACACTCATGAGTATTTCTTTTTTTTTTAATCATAGCCTACAATTAATATGGACCTAACACTGAAAACCTTTTTTGTAAATATATATATATATATATATATATATATATATATATATATTACATATACATAGAATACATAGAATTTATACATAGATACATATACATTTATACATAGAATTAATGTGTAATATGTTCACAATTTTCTTAGAAGGGTGAACACATTTTTGTTGTCAAGTTTTAATTATCGTATTAAGGAATGGTTACTTAGTTGGCCTAAAAAAGTCCTGCTTTTACACTATTACATGTTTTGGTAACACTTTACAATAAGGTTCCATTTGTTTACATTAAACAACATTAGTTAAAATTAGCTTACAATGAACAATACTTATTAAGAATATATTAATCTTAGTTAATGTTAATTTCAGCAGGAATAGGAATACATTTTTAGTTGTATACGTTAACATTAGTAAATGCACTGTGAACTTACATAAACTAACAATGCACAATAGTATTTTATTTACTAACCTTAACAAAGATTAATAATGTAAAAATTTGATATTGTTTGTTCATGAAACCTAATGCATTAACTAATGTTAACGAGTGGATCCTGTAGAGGGCAGTGATGTTAAACTTGGACAATGCGTTCTTCCCAAGAAGTGCTAATGGAATGAAAATGTTCCTAATCTTTACCTAATCTTTGCTCATCGATATCAGCAGGATTACACCGAACATTTTAAACATCAAAGGTAGTTTTAAAAGGCCAGATCATAACATAATTTTATCATATTAGAGTTAAAGGTATAAATGTTTACTTTAATGGCTGAATCTCTGACCATGTGTTTGGATGACCTTATCCTTCACCATTTACCAAGAAGCCAGAAAGTCCTTTGATCAGTATTCAAAGAAATAGCTTCCCATTTTAGACTGCTAAGGCTAAAATCTACTGTATAGGCTTCTAACATGTAATTATGCAGTGTATGTATAAGAGAAAACAGCCCTAAATTGGTGGAACCTCATTACTATGCATCTCCATGGAGCATACTAGAACATAATATATAACATTCGTGTGTGACTCAGTGAAATGGAGAGACACTAGATACATTTAGCTATTGTTTGTGGAATATAGCCTTGAAAACAGAGACCACAGAGAACAAGTGGCGTAGAAAATGAGTGTGTGGTACAATAGGTGGGTGTGTGCTGCTCAGAAGTGGGCAATAGGGTGCAGCACTCCATGCTTTTGTGTGGCTGCCATGGCAACTTAACAATTATAAAGGCCAGCTACATTTCTGCATGTCTTTTTTGAATACTAACCTCTTGAGTAAAATCGAATAAAACAATAGAAATAAATGCAAGTGTTTTCTAATTGTATATTTATGACCAAGTCCTGCTTTAGGAATTTCTCATAAATAATTAATTTTGAAATCAGTTTATGTGTGGAGAGGATGAGGAGCTCAGGGTTCATCATAAGAGACAGGTGAGGTACCAGGTGTGGTTATTAGGAGGAACCCACTCGAACAGATGGGATATATTTTCCCCATGACAACACAAAAGGAGATGTCGGGGAAAATGTTCGCCTTTCAGTAACCATTCACTTTCATTGTATGAAAAAAAAGATTCAATAAAAGTGAATTGTGACTTACGGCTAATAATCTGCCTGACATCTCCATTTGTCTTCTACAGTACATACGAAAGAATGACATATGGGTTTGGAACAACATGAAACTGAATATATGATGATAGAATTTTCATTTTCATTTAAAAGGATGGTTTACCCCAAAATGAAAATTCTCTCATTATTTACTCACCCCCTCATGCCATCCCAGATGTGTATAACTTTCTTTCTTCTGCAGAACACAAATATAATTTTTAGAAGACTATCTCAGCTCTGTAAGTCCATACAATGCAAGTGAATGGTGACCAGAACTCTGAATCTCTAAAAAGCACATAAAGGCAGCATAAAAGTAAACTATAAGACTCCAGTTGTTAAATCCAAAGCTTCAGGAGCGATATGATTGGTGTGGGTGAGAAACAGACCAATATTTAAGTCCTTTTTTTAAATTATTTTTTTTACCATAAATAATTCTTCATGCGTATCACCAACTACTGGTCAGGGCTGGTCAAAAGTGGATATTTATAGTAAAAAAGGACTCACCCACACTTATCATATCGCTTCTGAAGATATGGATTGAACCACTGGAGTCTTATGGATTAATTTTATTCAGCTTTTATGTAATTTTTGATCTACAGAGCTGAGATATTCTTCTAAAATAATCTGGGATGCTATGAGGGTGAGTTAATGATGAGAGAATTTTCATTTTTGGGTGAACTATTTCTTTAAGCTGTTTACATACTGAACATTGAAGTCAAGAAAGGAGTCACATGTAAATCCTTAATTTTATCCAGACCTTTAAGTATCTAATTTCACCATTCTTAGCTGTATATAAAGGTCATGATTTATTTTTATGACGTAAAAGCAGTCTTTACAATTGTAGTGATACTAGAAAGATGTGGTGCAGTGCAGATATGAAAGGATATGACACTGCTCTTGTCTCTGTCCAACACTTAAATGCTCCTCTGCTAGATTGCTCAAAAACACAATCACTCTATGAGTAATCAGGACAAAAGAACAAGAGAGAGGCTTGATGGTGAGGGCTAGGATTAGGGTTACACACAACCACACACACGACCACACACATACACACTTTACTGCAATTACTGTCTCCTTGAATTTGAAATGCAGAGTGATTGGTGTGATTACACTAATCTCTTCATCACTTTTACCTAAATCATAATAGAAAGAGGTGGGGGATGTTGGTTGGTGTCAAAAAGCATTTTGGAACATGATTCATAAAGACATTTTTTTCTAAGGGGTGTTCAGATATCCCAAAAAAGTTTACCAGATGTGGCTCAAAAATAACTTTCTCTTTCAGGAATCATTGCTTGAAGAACTTCCAGGAAGGTTTCTTTTTGGTGAAGGGTAAACTGTCAAACCTAAACATCTTGGATGTTGCAGTTCATTGACATTTAAATCTAAGTTCTGCTAAATCTCATTATAATTTTAATATGCATTCTTTGTACTTTGAAATCCAATATATTTTCAAAGTAGTCTTCCAATCAGCTTAGCTGAAATGAATTCCTGTGATGGGTTCATTTTGGTCACCGAGGGAAGGTCGAGGCAGGTGAGTGTGTACAGTCCTTGCGGTTGTCATGACAACCTCTCATCACCCTAAGAACACTGTTCTCGTAATCAGCAAGTACGTCAAAAGAGGGAGAGCCTTCACTTGTTCTGAGGTTTACATGGAAACACAAAGACAGACACATTAACAGTTTGTATCAGGTGTCTAATGCAAAATCATAGTAGATCTCCCAATTCCATGAAAATTCAGATCTTTAAAGTTAAGGTAAAAAAACATTTGATTTATAACTCTATCTATCAAATCTGAATTCTCATTAAATTATAAGTAATATTTATTGTGTTACAGGATAACTATTGGACACTTTAGGTCAATTATAGTGACAGTTTACATGTACATGTTTGCAAATATAAGACTGATATCTTTGGTCATATTCTGATTATTCATATATCATATACAGTTGTGCTCAAAAGTTTGCATACCCTGGCAGAAATTGTGAAATTTTGGCATTGATTTTGAAAATATGACTGATCGGCGCACTTTGCTAATTTTTAATTATTCTCATGTTATAATCTGGTGAAATTCGATACACCCAGTTACACATTTGCTCTTTGAGGTAAAACATGGCAAAGAAGTCAAAATCCTCGGGCTCTGGAGACATTAAAAGACTGACATGTTCAGGATGAAAGCCCCGACAGGCCTACAGACCGGGGACTCGATTTAGATGGCGTGGCGGGAGAGGAGATCCAGCGTCAGTTGTCCAACATGTCGGTGATGCTGACGAAGGTTCTTGCTGACTTGGAGGATCTCGCTGTAATACGTCGATCGATTACGGTGATGAAAATAAAATTCTCTGAGTTAGTTACAAGAGTGGCAGATGCTGAGAAACTAATCGATTATTTGGAGTCTTCGGAGAGGGAATCATCCGCTAATCCGCCCGCGACCAAAGCTGATTTGGAACGGGTTCTTGAAAAGCTTGAAGATCTTGAGAATAGAAGCCGCAGGAATAACGTTCGAATAGTTGGAATTCCTGAGCATGAGGAGGGCAGAGATATGGTGAAATTCCTGGACGAGCTCTTCCCGAGTCTGCTCGACATAACAGGTCACAAGCTGGAAATCGAGCGAGCTCACAGAGTCCCTGCTCGCAGATCTGCTGAGGGAGACAGGCCCCGATCAATCCTGGTCAGATTTCTGAGATCATCCGATAAAGATCTTGCGTTGCACCAGGCGAGGAGCAAAGGAAAGCTTTCTTGGAAGAATCATAATATTTTCTTGTTCCCGGACTTTGCGAGTTCGACAAGAGAGAAACGCGATCGGTTCAGGGAATGCAAGAAACTCTTGCGTCAATGTAAGATCACTTTTGCATTGATGTTTCTGGCCAAGCTGAGAATAGAAGCGAAGGACGGTCGCAAAGTATTTACATGTCCCAATCAGGCAATGTCTTTTATAGGATCAATGGGTGAGTAAACCATCAGATGTTTCTCATGTGAGTAGGTCGATTCGTTGTACTTACTCTGGCTTTTGAGGAAGCTGGGCATCATTTTGGTTTCTTTCAGCGTTGGCTCCACCTAGCGGCTGGAGTTTATTTTGTGAATAACACTTTTCCTTAAAGAAACTTTTGCACTGATGGAAGGTCACTTTTACATTTAAGTTCCCAGCCAGTTTGAAAGTGGACACTACGGATGACCGAAAAAAATATGTACATGCTGCTCACACAAAGGATGTCTTTCATAAAACTGACGGTTTGAGTAAGTCATGGTATATACTTTTATGCGGCTTCCGAGTGAATTGACTTGATCATCCGGGGAACTGGGATGCTGAATTTGTTTCTTTTTGCGTTGGTTCCACCTAGCAGCTGGAGTATGTTCTGTTGAATAACACTCCTTTGGAAGAGCTGGGGATTAATCTTTCGTTCTTCGTGCTTATGCCTCCTGCTGGCTGGAGTTTGTTTTGTTGAGTATTTTTACGGGACACTGGAATGATTACGTCATCTGCTGAACTCATAACAGCTGGCTCACTGATCATTCGTTTGTCTGTCCGAGGAATCTGAATGGTTTTATATTGGCTGGAATTTGTTTTGTGGAGGATCACACCTTTGAGACAGTTCTGTGAATGTATCTACATGTTCTTTGTGTTTATTCTGCCTATTGGCTGGGGTTTATTTTACAAAGTATTTTCCGTTATGTAATTTTGCCTCACAAATTTATGAGGCAAAATTGTGCACTCCGATGGCAAAGTTGTCGTGGGGGCTTGTGGGCGTTCATGGACCTTTTGAGTTTAGAGGGATCGTCGCCGGTTGGCGCTGTCGTGCGCGGGGTTAATGCGCATGTTTTTCTTTTTTCTGTTTGTTTTGTTTGGGGGGAAGTTCGGGGTTTGATTGTTTCACTAATGGGGAATGTGGTCTGTATTATTTTATTTTTGACACACAATTTATTTTTTCTACTATATCAAAATGTCAGATGTTAAAACCACATGGAATGTAAATGGGTTGGGGCACCCTATAAAAAGAAGGAAGATTATTATTTTTCTTAAACGTAAGAAATATGATATAGTGTTTATCCATGAAACGCATCTTTCCCCGCAGGAAGCTGAAAAATTTGGGAAGATATGGGGTGGACATGTTTTTTTTTAGTGCTGGCTCAAGTAAGAGCAAGGGAGTCATTATATTGGTAAATAAGCATCTACAACTCAAATGTCTCAAACAGATTAAAGATAAATTAGGGAGACTAATTATTGTTTTAGCTGAAATTCAGGGGCAAAGGTTTATTTTGGCTAATATTTACGCACCTAATGCTGATGATCACGGCTTTTATTTAAGATCTTGAAGGGATGTTGGAAGCCACTGGCACCCCTCATGATATAATATTGGGAGGAGTCTTTAATCTATTGATGGAGTCAGTCCCTGATCATAGTGAAGTAAAAGTGTGTAAGCCCCCTAGAGAAAAAAAAAAATGTATGCTTCACAGGATGTGTAAAAATCTTGGTCTTATAGATATTTGGAGACTTTTGAACCCATCCGGTAGGGACTATACATTTTTTTCATCAGTCCATAAGATTTATTCTAGAATAGATTTTATTATTTTTTTTTTTTATATCTAAGTCCCTCATTTCATCTGTTACTGATTGCTCAATTGGAAACATCTTAGTCTCAGATCATGCCCTGGTGAGTTTAGAGGTGTTGCCACATATAGAGAAAAAGAAATCATATAGTTGGCGCTTTAATGTATCCCTTTTGCAAAATCCTGATTTCCAACAAATGTTAAAGACTGAAATCAATGTTTATATGGAGACCAACTGGTCCTCAGTATCCTCTGTGGGCGTGGCTTGGGAGGCACTTAAGGCGGTTCTTAGGGGTCGGATGATACAGCATGCCTCATTCATCAAAAAATCCAAAGCACGAGAATTCATGGAGTTGGAAGGAAATATTAAAAGTGCAGAGGCAGAGCTGAAGCGCTGTTTGTCGTCTGATGGCCACAGAGAATTGACCCGATTGAAATATAGATATAATACTATTTTGTTGCAGAAAGTGGAGTTTTGGTTATTCAGGGCAAAACATTCATACTTTGAGTCGGGGGACAAAGCAGGAAAACTTTTGGCTAGATATATAAAGCAGAGAGAGTCTTTCTCTACCATTCCCTCAGTGAAATCTGCTGGTGGTGAAATATTTACCACGGCCATTGATATTAATAATGCTTTTAAAGAATTCTACCTTGATCTCTATAGTTCCACGTCTTCGTCTACTGATGAAGATATTAGAAAAATTGTGGAACCATTAGAACTCCCTAAATTGATGACTGAGCAAAAAAATTCTCTTGATTCTGAGATAACATTGGAGGAGCTTGATGAGGTAATTAAGGCCCTGCCTACAGGCAAAGCTCTGGGGACTGACGGCTTTGCCACTGAGTTTTTCAAATCTTATGTTACAGAACTGGCTCCACTTTTGTCAGAATTTTATACGGAATCATTAAAGAATGGAAAGCTCCCGCCAACCATGACACAAGCCCGGATCAGTCTGATTCTTAAAAAGGAAAAAGATCCAAGCGAGTGTAAAAGTTACCGTCCAATTTCACTGATCCAGTTAGATGTAAACATTTTGTCAAAAATTCTGGCTAACTGATTAAGTAAAGTTATGACATCACTTATACATATAGATCAGGTGGGGTTTATTCAGGGCTGTATCTCTTCTGATAACATTAGGCGTTTCATCAATATCATGTGGTCAGTAGCGAATGATCAATATCCGGTCGCTGCCAACTCATTTGACGCCGAAAAGGCTTTTGATATGGTAGAATGGGATTCTTTTTTTTAAGATTTTGGAAATGTATGGGTTTGGGAGTACTTTTATTGGTTGGATTAAGTTACTTTATAGACACCCTGTAGCAGCGGTACTAACAAATGGACTAATTTCAGATTATTTTACTCTGGATAGGGGCACCCGGCAGGGTTGCCCACTTTCCCCATTATTGTTCTGTCTTGCCCTGGAACCATTAGCAGCCGTGATAAGAAAGGAGGATGATTTTCCAGGGGTCGTTGCGGGAGGTGTGGCGCATAAGCTTCTGCTTTACACAGATAATATTTTTTTATTCGTCTCCGACCCCACTAGATCTATGCCTTGCCTCCACAGAATTATTGATTCCTTTTCCAAGTTCTCAGAATACAAAGTCAATTGGTCTAAATCCAAAGCTTTGGCTTTGACAGCGTACTGTCCAGTAACGGCCTTCCAGCCGGGCACCTTCCAGTGGCCCAAACAGGGCATTAAGTATTTGGGAATTTTATTCCCAGCAAATTTGTCTGATTTAGTCAGAGTTAATTTTGATCCTTTAATAAAAAGGTTTTTGAATGATGTGGACAGGTGGGCTTCATTACACTTATCGATGATTGGGAAGGTTAATGTAATTAAAATGAATTGTATTCCAAAATTCAACTACCTGTTACAATTTCTCCCTATAGATGTCCCCCTCTCTTATTTCAGGCAATTTGATAGCATAGCGAAGTCCTTCATTTGGAATGGTAAGCGTGCCAGGTTAAATTTCAATAAGTTACATAGGCCGATGGACAAAGGTGGGCAAGGCCTATCCAAGATTTTATTTTATTATTATGCATTCGGTCTCAGATATTTGGCTCATTGGTCACTTCCACCTGAAAGAGCCCCTCCCTGGTTTTGCATTGAACAAGAACTTCTTGCCCCTATTTTGCCATTGCAAAGCCTTTCCATCAAACTAACCAGAGAAGTTAAATCACACCCCGTTATTTCACATTTGCACTCAGTATGGACAAAAGTGTCCAGAGTGTTTAATTCAGATATTTATCTAAATGTTGCCTCGAGCCTATGGCTAAACCCCCAAACTATGCATTAATAAGTCCCCTTTTTGTTGGTCTAAGTGGATTGCGAGGGAGGTTAATACACTCTGTGATCTTTATGAGTGTTGTGATGAGATCCTTTGAAAATTTAGTTCAATATTTTGGGATCCCCAGATCTCAGTTTTTTAGGTATCTTTAGCTACGACACTTGCTCTGTACTATTTTTGGGAATAGCATACATCCCCCTAGAGTGGCAGATTCTCTGGGAGAGGTGATTTCTGCTTGTGGAAAAGGCCATGAGGCATCAGTATATTACTCCTTATTAATTCAGAGACTGCTGGACAGAGTCTCAACCACTCTCAAAAGATTATGGGAGAGGGATTTAGACCTGGAATTGGAGGAGGGAGAATGGGCTAGGATTTTAAAAAACATAAAAAACTGCATCTAGTGATGCATAAAAAAAGATTGTTTAAAATCTTATACAATTCTAGATTTTACATCGGTTCTATTGGACCCCCTCGAAATTGTATAGGCTTGGTCTTAAAGACACACCCACCTGCTGGAGATGCCAATCAGAGTATGGAGATTTAACCCATGTCTTTTGGGGATGTGTTGAAATTCAAAAGTTTTGGTTAAAGGTGCAGAGTCTGGTATGCGAGGTGTTAGGTATTCAGGTATTATTCTGCCCCAGACTCTGTATCTTGGGTGATGGGGCGGTCATTGACATTGTAAGTAGACACATAAAGAATTGGCTCTTAACCAGTGTCATGATCACCAGGTAGATCATTTTGAGGGGCTGGAGGTTGGCTGGAGCACCGTCTTTTCAGGAGTGGTGCTCGGAGATGGGAAGGGTGGCGGCTTTTGAGGAAGTTACATTCAGAGGAACAGGGAGGTATAAAGTGTTCGTGGAGAAATGGGGCGGGTATTTGTCATTTGTGGATGTGTGATTATTGTTGTTGTGTTTTTTTTTATTTATTTTTTTTAATGTTTTTTTTTTATGTGTTTGCATGTGTGTCTATGTCATTTAAGACCACTGTTATGTTGCTGGGGATAGGGTGGGATTGGGAGGGGGAGGAGTAATAGTTGGGGTTAAGTTTGATTCTATGTATATATGTTTTGTTCTATGAGGTACATTTATGTGAATCAATAAAAATTGTTAATAAGAAAATATGACTGATCATGCAAACATTTTTTATTTAAGGATAGTGATCATATGAAGCCATTTATTATCACATAGTTGTTTGGCTCCTTTTTAAATCATAATGGTAACAGAAATCACCCAAATGGCCCTGATCAAAAGTTTACATACCCTTGAATGTTTGGCCTTGTTACAGACACAAGGTGACACACACAGGTTTAAATGGCAATTAAAGGTTAATTTCCCACACCTGTGGCTTTTTAAATTGCAATTAGTGTCTGTGTATAAATAGTCAATGAGTTTGTTAGCTCTCACGTGGATGCACTGAGCAGGCTAGATACTGAGCCATGGGGAGCAGAAAAGAACTGTCAAAAGACCTGTGTAACAAGGTAATGGAACTTTATAAAGATGGAAAAGGATATAAAAAGATATCCAAAGCCTTGAAAATGCCAGTCAGTACTGTTCAATCACTTATTAAGAAGTGGAAAATTCAGGGATCTCTTGATACCAAGCCAAGGTCAGATAGACCAAGAAAGATTTCAGCCACAACTGCCAGAAGAATTGTTCAGGATACAAAGAAAAACCCACAGGTAACCTCAGGAGAAATACAGGCTGCTCTGGAAAAAGACAGTGTGGTTGTTTCAAGGAGCACAATACGACGATACTTGAACAAAATGAGCAGCATGGTCGAGTTGCCAGAAAGAAGCCAATGCCACAAAAAAGCCCGGTTACAATATGCCCGACAACACCTTGACACTCCTCACAGCTTCTGGCACACTGTAATTTGGAGTGACGAGACCAAAATAGAGCTTTATGGTCACAACCATAAGCGCTATGTTTGGAGAGGGGTCAACAAGTATTATGGAAAAGAACTTTGCCGTGAGTATTAGCGGAGCCTTAACAATGCTGTTCTCTTCAAAGGAACAGCAGCACTGGGTCTAGTCTTCAACAGAGACAATAACAAGTGGTAATGAACAGTGTTGCCAAACTCTTACATGTAAGTGCTATTATATTCTTAGTCTATGTAGTTTGATGTAGTGTATATATGGTATCAGATCATCAGCAGGCCATAATTAATGCAGTGTTTGTGGCATGCTTTGTTTCAAATGAATGCAGTGTTTGCAGTATACCTAAATGTACAATGGCATTGTAAACAGTTACACACAGCAGCTGTTTACCTGCACTATTCTATTATTAATTCTATTATCTGTCATAGAGAGAGAGAGAGAGAGAGAGAGAGAGAGAGAGAGAGAGAGAGAGAGGGAGAAAAAAATTGAATGAGTCGTGAAAATATCATACCTCTTTAGGCTGAAATGAATAACCACTCAGAACATGCTTGGCAACTTTACCCTGATATTGTCTTAAAGTTTTTTCTCTGAAATATTTCACTGAAGAAAAAAAAGAAAAAAACAATAATGTCAAATTTTTCACACAAGCCCAGCTCAAATGGGAGTTTGAATCTGTTTATTGCAGCAGGTATGTGGGTGTCTTGCTGTCATTTGTAATACAGTAAAATGAATCTAATGACACAATACTGTCCGATTCATTTTTCTTGCATGAAGCACACAGGCATGTACGCCATAAATATGGGAGTTGAAGTCTAAGATGAAAGTAGTCAAGTTTTACCTTTCAAAACCATGGTGAAGTGAGTGATTTGGTGAGCGAGAGAGAGAGAGAGAGAGATAGATAGATACAAAGAAAGACTAACATGGCAGACAGAGGAGGAAGCTAAGTGTTCAGATATAGTGATTACCTTTACCTTCTGGCTGCTTGTGCTGAGGCTTTTAATTGATCCAAACGTTTCTGGACATGATTCCAAACAAAGAGTGTGGAGCTGTGTTATGGTATCTTTATCATCATCATTTAATTAGCAATAGTTACCTTAATTTTTTGATCCCACTTAATAATACGGTTGTAAATGCAAAAGGTGATTAGTTAATGCTAAAGGTATCATGATAAAAAATATTTCAGTCTGTTTTTAAGATTTATGTATTTCAATTATATAACAAATTTCCATAAAATGTAATCTTTAAATGATGTACATATTATGAAGTTAAAAAAAGTTAAGTATTTAATTATTAAAGTTATTTTACACTTTGCAAAGTTAAGAATATTTAAATAAATCTAATTTAAACCAATTGTTTAAATCTCTTTTCTGAGTGCACAATGAACAATACATTTTTTACAGCATTTATTATTCTTGGATAATGTTCATTTATAAATATATAATAATAATATAAATAATTTAGATTTTTTTTATTTGTAAATATTGTTTATTGTTAGTTCATGTTAGTTAATAAAGGATTAACTATGTTAATGTTCACACAAAAAATTTAGTGACAAATTTTCATCAAATTTCCGTAATCTTTAACAAAATTAAATGAATGAAACAAAGGTTTATTAATGAACTGTTAAAGGTTACTGAATTTAATTTGATGGAATGTGTTATGAAATTGAAATGCATTAATCTTAAAAATATTTTTTATTGTATTCAACTTTTGTTAAAAATGTAGTGGTATACATTAAACAAGATTAATAAATGCTGTAAAAGTTTGTCCATTGTTAGTTAATTTAAGTAACGTGAGACCAGATTGCAAAGTTGATTGTCTACAATATAATGAATAAACATAAGGTGCATTTAGGTTAATGACACACTACTTCTGCCAGCACCCAAGAGGCAAGTTAAAGGGATAGACCATCCAAAAATGAAAATTCTCTCATCATTTACTCACCCTCATGCCACCCCAGAAGTGTATGACTTTCTTTCTTCTGCAGAACATAATGAACATTTTTAGAAGAATATCTCATCTCTGTTGGTCCATACAATACAAGTGAATGGAGGCCAGAGTTTTGAAGGTCCAAAAAGCAGATAAAAGCATCAGACTCCAGTGGTTAAATCCATATCTTCAGAAGCGATATGATAGGTGTGGGTTAGAAACAGATCAATATTTAAGTCCTTTTCTACTATAAATTCTCCTCCCTGCCCAGTAGGTGGTGATATTTACGAACAATGCGAATCGCCAAAAATAAAATAATGTGAAAGTTAAAGTGGAGATTGATAGTAAAAAAGGATTTAAATATTGATCTGTTTCACACCCACATTTATCATATTACTTCTGAAGATAAGGATTTGACCACTGGATTCGTATGGATTACTTTTATGCTGCTTTTATGTGCATTTTGGACCTTCAAAGTTCTGTCCAGCATTCACTTGCATTGTGTGACCCTACAGAGCTGAAATATTCTTCAAAAATCTTTGCTTGTGTTCAGCAGAAGAAAGAAAGTCATAGACATCTGGGATGGCATGAGGGTGAGTAAGTGAAGAGAGAATTTTCATTTTTGGATGAACTATCCCTTCAATCAGTAAGTTGTAACACTGGTTGGAGTAGGAGTTATCTGAATATTAATACAAATCAAAGGCTTATTGTTTGGTCTGTCATTACGTGTTGTGATAATATAACACTTGTACACAAACAGTGTGAAATTCAGATGAGGCTGCATTAAACATCACCAGAAATGACTCTGCGTAAGGTCTATATTGAGACATAATGCAGACCGAGACAATTAGTCAGTTATTTATGGAAACTGTGTGAAAAGAAAATCTACATATGCCTATCCTCTGCAATGACATGAACTTTTGAGATATTTATGTATTTATTTATATTGATTGTCTGTATTACAGTGCTATTACATCATGGCTTTTCTCCAAATGCTGCAGTATGCAGGTACATGCTGTCTGCAACACTTAATGTCCTCATGGCATCAAAAGCTGAGCATCAGTTGAATTGAAAATGTTTAGCTACCCCTGAGATTAAAGGAGAGGTACTGTGAATATGGGCAGCACTGAGTAAATCACATTGGTGATATACTGCTTTCTGATCAATGGCTGTGTCTGACATATTATTCATAACCACATGGCTTTCCTTAAAGGAAAAAAAAAAGACTCCTTGAACCTGAAGAGACAGGGTAAGGAAGATTCAAACACAAAAGGTCTCAAGACACAGTCTTCATAGATTTTTATCAACTTTAGAATAAAGACCGAAATTCATCATTGTACTAATTTCTGTTACAGAATTCATAGCTTTGAATTACAAGCATCTATAGAGCTGCTTTTAATTAATTCCGACAAGGCTTGTTAACCTTATGAATTAAGCAAACACGTAAACATGTAAGGCTAATTAATACAACCACAGCCATCAAAACCAATTTTAATGGAAGACTTTAATTTTCATCGTTGACCATACAAAAATGGTGTTTTATGAACTTATAGTTGTAATTTACATTTTGAAGGCCCCTTAATGGAGATTCTATAAAGAGCTTTTATCCTGTGAGATTTGGCAGATTGGCTTAGTGCTTATTAAGGGAACTTAATAGTATATTATTGCCAGGTGACATGGCACTGAAAGTCATGTCTTGGCAAGAGTGGCTGTATACCATTTGATTCCTTGTCTTGTAGGTATAAATCAATTTCCATACTATGACTCTTTTGACCCATTGATGTAGTTAACATTATGCACTGTCATTTCTTCTTATGTTCTTCCTACTGCAGTTATGCACTATCCAATTTTTTATAGTTGAATTGTTAATATTGTTTTATTGTTAAAGTGATGATGATATGCTGCAACTATTGTCTAACTCTCACTGACATCTCCCTCATCTCTCTCTCCCACTCACAACCATAGAGCTCCCTTGAGATCAGAACTGAATTTTCTTCCTGCCTTTGGCTACCTGTTTTTTTTTTAACAGAGTTTAAAATGCAAAACCAGGCTCTGAGCATTCACTACGCGAGGTCAGTCCAGTTTAACTAGTGGACACACAGAATTTCAGGGGCTAAGGCCAAGAAAGAGTATTAGGTGGCTCAGATAGGTGCTCAGGCCTAATCTGGGATTAACGGCGCAGCTCCGCAGATTGCCTTTAAGATTTCTCGGGTCTCTTTATGATGACTGGGAGAGCCATGTTGATGTCAGGGCTGGAGATATCGGTGAGGTGCCACCGGCTGTCTTCCTCTTTTTCAGTCGATCTCTAATCTCTCAAAGTGCTGGTTCATCGGGACAAAAACACTTTTTGACACGTTTCGAACACCATCCAATTATACTTAGCCCACATAAATAAATCAAGAAAACAATCAATCAAAATCAAATAAAATAATTACAACAATAAAGCAATTCAAGTCAGAAAAAAATTACAAAACCAAACTATTTTGAAATTAGCATTAGGCTATTTGATTGATAGAAAATGGCAATTTGGAACTTAATAAGAACTTACATTTTTGCAATAAGGCATTGCTAATGAATATTAATGAGAAGACGAGGATTCCGCTCCGCCCACCTGCACATTGAGAGTTCGAAACTGTCGGTCATTGGAGGTGTTGAAGACTCCTCAACGCATCCTTTGTAGTCTATTTAATATTTGCATATTTAAGAGCCAAACATTAGTTATGTTATAGGAGACTGGAATTGAAAGTAAAAGTGAGTGGAATCTGATGGCCAAAAATGTAAACTCGAATTTGTTGTTCAAAGATGGGATTTTACATTACAGCATTGAGTAGGACCACCAACTGCTTCAACCAGAAAACCACTTGACTGGACTTGACAGGAATTTTGTGCTGAATCTAACATATCCAAGAGGGAATACTATATATTGTTGCATTGCAGGTGAGTTTAACGTAGATTATATGGTTGTCTGATGTTAAACATGATTTTTTGTGTTGTACACCGTCTCTACTAACACTTCTACGTTGTCCGTTGGTGTTTTTTCGATGATACCGTAGCCTTAATAACTTGTCAAGGCATTGAAATAATAATGCATTTACAACAACGAAACGACAGCTCGTATGTAAATGAGTTAACAGGATTCACTCTCTCTAGATACGCAGATTTCAAGCGTTTCTGGTGCACGTGCAGCAGTGCTCAGCTTTCCAACTAAACCGTTTAGTGTCATAATAAACCTGTCTAGATTTTCACTTGTCTTCTCATTACAGTGTCCATGTTAGAAGCATTTTACATGTAATTATAATTAATTACTTTAGTAAAAAGAAAAAATATGTGTAAGCCTATTTACAAACAGCTCAACAATGTAATTACATATTAAGTAGGCTACATGCAGTTCATTAGCTTGCTCCAGTGACGTGCACAGACCTTAGCAGGACAGGGGTGAAAGGACAAAAACAGGGCAGTTTTTTTTAAAAAAATTTTTTATTAGTAATTCTAAATATTTAAATAATTTATTTGCTTTTTGAGTATTTAACCATTTTCTTGTATATATACACTTTACATATTTTTTTTTACATTTTCCTTTATCACAAATAATAGCCTATTCTGTTATATTTCTCACAAAAAGCACCATGGTAATATACTTGTTTATTTATTTATTTTCAGAAATGGTCTGTGATAACCCCATGTTTTTGACATGTGCCATAGTAAAACCATGGTATTTTTTTTAAAGCACCTTAGAGTACCATGACAGTATCATATCATATGAATTTGATCTCGGTTACGTAGGTAACCATCGGTTTCCTGAGACGAAGGGAACGAGACGTTGTGTTCTGTTAACGCATATGGGGAGTGTCACGACCTAGTTGAAACCTCTCTACAATAACGGCAATATTCTAATGTTGGCTATGGTGTTTGAGCCCCGCCCTTTTAGGTGCGAAGCAGGCGCGCAAACATTCCTCAGAATTTTCTGACTGAGGGACAAAGAGTGCATCACTCGCACCTCAAAGAACTCAGAGTCTTGTAGTGCGGCCAGCATTCGCAATGACTCGTTCCCTTCCTCTCAGGAAACGTATATAACTGAGACGTTCCCTTACGACGTTCACTTAAGACGTTCCCTTATGACATTGCGCACTGCTTACGCATATGGAGTCCCATCACGCTGTACTACAGGACATAACCTTCCAGAGAGGAAACATGATGCGGCAGTCCCACGGGACGGCGACCGACATGAGTATGCTGCAAGTGAGTGACCCTCATGTTGGGCCAAGAGGGTAACACTCAGAATGGATATATGAACTATAGTCATATAGTATGAATTAACCCCTTCACAAACCCAGTTGGGAAGGAAGCTTTATTTACAATGAAAGTGCTTGTGACTTTATGGGAACACAATGGTCCGAATGCTGGTGGTTGTGTAAAGTGACAGGGAGCCCGTACTTAAAAAGAGGAGCATAAGTATATATTTGGCCAATAAAATAGCAAGCGCTCTCGACAGAGAGGACTCGTTTTGAGAGACACATTACGTCTAGGTTGTAAAACCTTGTGAATGTGTTTTGAGAAGACCATCTTGCTGCAAAACATATGTCTTGTAAGGACACACCATTCGTCCATGCCCATGAAGAGGCCAAGCTTCTAGTTGAGTGTACTTTATCACCAATTGGGCAATTCACACCCTGTGACTCGTAAGCCAGTGTGACCGTATCAATGATCCAGTGAGAAAGTCTTTGCTTGGAGATGGACATTCCTTTTGTGCGTCCTCCATAGCACACAAAGAGTTGGTCAGACAGTCTGAACTAGCGTGTGCGCTCAACGTATGTGTGTGGCACTCACAAAGGGCATAACAAATGCAAGGTCTGTTCCTCATCCGAATTAAATGGAGGGGGGAAAAAGTCTTGAAAGTGAACCACCTGCGCACTGAAGGGTGTGGTTATAACTTTAGGCATATAGCCTTTTCTGGGTTTGACAGTGGTTTGAAAGACCCGGACCAAACACCAGATATGAATTGTCAACTGACAGTGCTTGCAAATCACCAACCCGTATTACTGAGGCCAAAGCCAGCAGTGATGCGGTCTTAAGAGAAAGCACACGCAATTCAACACAGTCCAATTCTGGCTCGCCCACTGTGCTCCATTCAAAGGCCACACATGTAGGCTTCGCAGCTCTGGCTGGGGATGCCAAACCATGCCTTTTGTTTGAGAGATAAGATCTTTCTTCAGCTGTATTTCCCATGGAGGCCCATCCAGTATTTCTACTATCTCCAGAAACCAGGACTGATTGGGCCATTTCAGCGCAATTAACAGGACTGTTTCCATGTCCACTCAGACTTTGCTGAATGACAGAATGAAGGAGGGCGCACCGAGGGAAACTCATACTTGCGTTTCGCCGGCCATACTTGGGCCAGCATGTAATGGCAACATATAAATGCCTCTACTGTTGTGTTGTCCAAATAAATCAGAATGTGGTGATTCACAATCTCTGAATGAAAAGCTCTCAAAGCTAGAAAGACTGCCAGTAGCTCTAGGTGGTTGACATGTCAATGCCGTTTCGCACCTGTCCTGGTGTCGAAAGCCGGGTGTCCATTACATACCGCGCCCAAACCTGTGTTGGATGCATTTGTGGTCAGCACTTTCCTTCTGAAAACTTGACCCAGCATAACACCCTGTTGGTAGAAGGCTGGCGCTGTCCATGGTGCTAGAGCGGCGAGTCACTCAATTAAATTACTTCAGTGGTAATGTTTTTTTCAGTTTGAACTGAAACAGACACCGAAGAATGGTCTGTACATGCCCGTTCATGAGGTGCGCACGCATGAACTCCTAAAAAGTAGATTTACTGGTTGGGGAAAAGTGTGCTTTTGACCAGTTGACATTAGACCAGATTTTCCATATGGCAAAGCAGCAAGTCTCTGTGTTTGGTCAGTAGTGCCTCTGTTTGGCTAGTAATAACCAATCGCTAAGGTAATTCAAAACACACACACCGTTCATTTCAATGGACCGAGCACCGCATCGATACATTTCATGAACGTGCAGGGAGCCAGAGACAGACTGAAATGAAGGACTTTAAATTGATACGCCGTTCCCTCGATCACAAATTTAAAAAGCCGCCTGTAACGCGGTGCAGTTGGTACATGAAGTACGCATCCTTCAGATCTATTGATGCAAATCAGTCCTGAGAATGGATGTGCGATAAGATCTGTTTCAGAATTAACATTTTGAATGGGCGCGTCATGAGCGTGCAATTCAAGCGTCTCAGAAGTAGCATGAGTCGAAGCCTGCCATAGTTCTTCAGAACGAGGAAATAACGGTTGTAAATCCCACTATGTGTCGCAGTCTGTGCACGCAACACTGACACATCCTGTGGTCGGACCACAGCTTGTGCTTGATTGTTGTAAACACCAGCTCTGACACACCCGTGAGGACTTGCCACACGTTCGCACAGCGGGACAGCAGGTTTATTAATTCATATGAAACAACCTCTAATGCGGTCTTTGCGAGAAGATTGTGTATTTCGGCTCGTAAAACTGGCGCGTCTTTGGATGGAACCGTGGAAGACAGAACACCGCTGAAATGGACAGAGGGTAAATTGGTATGTTCATAACATGATATATTGCGCCACTCACCATTGGGAAGCGGTTGCGTACAGTGTGTGGGTTTTGAAGTGGAAAAGCCCTTATTGAAAAGGTGTGAGCGTCTCGTGCGAGTGCTGTACTCTTTTTGCAATCATTGTATGTTCATACATGATATAATGCGCCGCTCACTATTGGGAAGTGGTTGTGCATAATGTGTGGGCTTTGAAGTGGGAAAGCCCTTATCGAAAAAGTGTGAGCGTCTCATGTGAGTGCTGTACTCTCTTTGCAATCTATGCATGTTCATACATGATATAATGCACCGCTCACTATTGGGAAGCGGTTGTGCATAATGTGTGGGCTTTGAAGTGGGAAAGCCCTTACTGAAAACGTGTGAGTGTCTCGTGTGAGTGCTTGTACTCTTTTGCAATCTTTATATGTTCATACATGATATAATGCGCTGCTCACCATTGGGAAGCGATTGTGTCTAATGTGCAAACTTTATTGCATGTGATTAATGTGAGACACAGAAAACAACATTTTGAACAACAATATTCCTTTCCTGACAAACAGCAGTGGGGAAGAGGGAAACAGCATTTTGTGTGTCAGGAGCACTTTTGCTGCACAGGGTTTTTTTCCCGTCTGTGCGGTGCTTGCGCTGAGGTGGCTGCCTTCGTTTGGGCCACGGCTTACGTGGCTTTACCAGTGGCTCGACAGTGACATTTGGCTGTGCTGAGGCAGCTGGTGTGGGGTTTTTAGCTGGGCACTGACCCGAGACAGCTCCGTTTTGGCATAAAATGTCTCATAGCTTGTGAGTGTTACTGAGTCGCGACGAAACGCTCGGCAAATTTATCGACAGCCGCCGAAGAGGCCAGCTGGAGACACTGGAGCATCCAACAGAGCATCTTTTTCCTTGTCACGCATTTCCGTGAGGGTCAGACAGATTTGTCGATCCAGAACTACCAGGTTGCTCATTGAGTTGCCAATAGCCTGTGCAGTGACTAAGTCGCTAAGTCCGTAGCGGTGCAGAGCTCTTTGAATGTCTCTGGATCATAGCCTTGCTCGTCCATTTGTTTTAGGAGCTTAGTTTGGAAAACTTGGAGCACCGTCAACGCGTGGGGTGCTGAACCAGTTTGGCCCACCTCTGAGTATGCTTTTCCAGCCAGTGCGGACATTAGTCGACATGGCTTAGAAAGATGAACGGGGCGTGAGTTCCAGTCCCTGCTACTCGCCGGGCAGAGATGTGCCGCTACCGCCTCTTTCAGAGGGGGTAGTTGGGCATACATTTTGTTTTCCCCGATGTCCACTTTACTGAGAAGAGTGCAATAGCTGTGCGAGTGAGCTGAATAGGGCGCGCGCCAGGATTTTGTCAGTTCGTTGTGAACTTCTGGGAAGAGCGGGGCAGATCTGCAGAACGCGGTCGCTTGATGGCGTCCAGACTGCACGAACCATTAATTAAGGTGAGATTTCTGGAGATTACTCGAGCTCTTTGACCACCCTTGAAAGGACGCAAACCAGTTCCTTGTCAGTGGCGCGTGCACGCTCCTCGCCCTCGCTGGGGAAAGGGGCGGCAGCGTCATCCACTGACCACTCACCAGATGCAGCGAGAGACATAACATCATTATCCCCAGCATCAGAACTGCTGAACGCAACGAGGCGGTGCACTCCTACAGAGGGCCGAAACTCGTTACGCACATACTGTATCGAAGCGTCTTGAGACTCACGCCCTCACAGTGAGGGCTGTCTGTCTCCATGAGAGCTGTAAATGCAGCTCTCATGCTGATCTGATGGCGGGATGTGTCCCTCGCATAAGAAATCACTTACAGAACGACATCTTTAAAAAGACGCAGACACGTAAGTAGCTCTTTTAGTTATATATATATATAAAAACACACACATACATATACACAATAACACAATAACTTATAAGGATACAAAACTCCTGCTGAAGCGCTGCGGGGAACCAGGAAGCTGAAGTGGCCCGTTCACCAGCGAAGCGCCAAGGCGGAGTAAATGTTCACTGGAACACTGCAGGGGAGCAGAGAGTCTTCTCATGTATACTCATGTATATTGACGCCGAAATAGTAGAGGACTAGATGAGAGATTAATCGCTGTCATGAAAGAAGAAAATTCTGAGGAATGGTGTTTGCATGCCTGCTTGTATAGCAGACAGTTTCACGCCTAAAAGGGCGGGGCTCAAACACCATAGCCAGTATTAGAATATTGGCGTTATTGTAGAGAGGTTTCAACTTGGTCATGTAGAAGGACACTCCCCATATGCGTTAGCAGAACGCAATGTCAAGTGTACGGAGTTGTAAGGGAACAATCATTCAGTACCATGGCATTACCCTGGTAACGTGGTGCACGGTGCGAAGGCGTGATGAAAAAGTGTGAGCTTGAGGCGATTGACTGTGTTCCACGAATGCTACAGGGTCCTTGAATAACGTGTAAGTAAGGGCAGCCGGTGGAGTTCCTGGTGCCCCCTAGGGTATGATGGTGCCCCCCTAGGGAGTTGGTGCCCTACGCAGACTGCGTAATATGTGTATAGGGAGCGCCAGTACTGTGGTAGCCTAATGGTATTTTTCTGAAAGTGATTAGTCTAATGGCTTACTCGTTTCAACAGAATCAAACTGGCTTTGGCATAGTGCAATAATCTCACCTGTAGTAATTCAGTCTGTCGAATAGCAGCTTACTACAACCTTTGGAATGTGAAGATGCTTTTTACTGTGTTTTTATGTATAACTTGCATATCAACGGAATGAACGATTGGACACCGCCTGTGTTTAAGCGTAGTGGGTGGAATTTGCAGATGGTCCCTTTCTACCTTAAGGAACTAGTTCTTTTTTTGTTGTTTTTTTTGTTATTAAAAGTTTTTATTGATTCCATATAACATATATAAAAAAACAAATATATACAAAAAATAACAGAATATTTGGAATCACATTATATAATTTACAGCCCTTCCTCCCGAACATTAACCACCCCACCCCACCACCCACCACAAACAGATACCCCAGTGGTCAAATTCAATTGACAAAGACACACAAACAAACAATAAAACAGAAGAAAATATTTAGAAATACATTTAAAAAAAGTATATGTTCAAAAACAAAAAGGCTACAACATACACATTTAAAATAACACGTCTCCCTCCACTGTCCCTCCCCGAGAGCCATCCAAAAAGGCCAAATAGCTGCCCCACCTCCTGATGAACATATCCATGTTGCCTAGCCTTCTATATGACAACTCTACCCAAGCTGCCACCCTGCCATCTCCTCGCACCACTCACGAAACAAGGGGGCTCCAGCTGACTTCCATCCTCTAAGGATAATCTGTCTGCCCACCATAACACCGGCCAGGATCCAATTCTTCATGTACTTATCTCCTACATCAATGACTGCCCCGTCACCCAAAATACAGAGCCTGGAGCAAAAGGAGATCCGAGTACCCAATACGTCGGCCATAAAATTCTGGTCCCTCATTCAGAACTCCTGTATCTTATGACACCCCCAAAAAACATGGGTGGTGTCTCCATCTTCTAAATGGCATCGCCCGCAGGATGGGTGTGTCCTTAAGACCAAGTCTATACAATTTAGAAGGGGTCCAATAAAATCTATGTAGAATCTTAAATTGCATAAGGCGCACTCTTGCATCTCTAGATGCAGACTTAATGTTTTTAAGAATCCTAGCAAACACTCCCTCCTCCAAAAACAAATTTAAATCTTCCTCCCATAATCTTTTGAGGGAATTTAAAGCTCCGTCCCCCAGACTCTGAATTAGCAGGGAGTAATACACTGATGCCTCATAACCCTTTCCAAAAGCAGTAATCACCACTCCCAGAGTATCTGCCGCACTAGGGGGGTGCGTGCCACTCCCAAAAACAGTGCAGAGTAGGTGGCGCAGCTGTAAATACTTTTAAAATTGAGAATTCCAAAATCTGGGAATTCCAAAATTTTGAACCAAATTTTCAAAAGGTCTCAATACTCCACTCTCATATAGGTCACTGAGTGTATTAACCCCCCTACTGACCACATGATATTGATGAAACGCCTGATGTTATCAGAAGAGCTGCGGCCCCGAATAAACCCCACCTGATCTATAAGTGATGTCATAACTTTACTTAATCGGTTAGCCAAAATTTTATACAACATTTTTACATCTAGCTGGATCAGGTAGATTGGACGGTAACTTTTACACTCACTTGGATCTTTGTCCTTTTTTAAGAATCAGACTGATCCGGGCTTGTGTCATGGTTGGAGGAAGCTTTCCCTTCTTTAATGATTCAGTATAAACTTCTTACAAAAGTGGAGCCAGTTCTGTAGCATAGGATCTAAAAAATTCTGCAGCAAAACCATCTGGCCCCAGAGCCTTGTCAGTAGGCAGGGACTTAATTACCTCGTCAAGCTCCTCCAAGTTTATCTCAGAATCAAGAGCGTTTTTTTGTTTAGTCTTCAGTTTAGGAAGATCTAATGGTTCCACAAAGTTTCTAATATCTTCATCAGTAGACGAAGACGTGGAACTATAAGGATCAAGATTGATCTCTTTAAAAGCATTATTAATATCAATGGCTGAGGTAAAAATTTCACCACCAGCAGATTTCACTGAGGGAATGGTAGAAAAAGACTCTCTCTGCTTTATATATCTGGCCAAAAGCTTCCCTGCTTTGTCCCCCAACTCAAAGTATGACTGTCTTGCCCTGAATAACCAAAACTCCACTTTCTGCGACAAAATAGTATTATATCTGTATTTCAATCGGGTCAATTCTCTGAGGCCATCAGATGACATACGGCACTTTAGCTCTGCCTCTGCACTTTTAATATTTCCTTCCAACTCCACGAGTTCTTGTGCTTTGGATTTTTTGATGAATGAGACATACTGTCTGATCCGACCCCTAAGAACCGCCTCAAGTGCCTCCCAAGCCACGCCCACAGAGGATACCGAGGACCAGTTGGTCTCCATATAAACACTGATTTCAGTCTTTAACATTTGTTGGAAATCAGGATTTTGCAAAAAGGACACATTAAGGCGCCAACTACATGATTTATTTTTCTCTATATGTGGCAACACCTCTAAACTTACCAGGGCTTGATCTGAGACTAAAATTGTCTCCTATTGAGCAATCAACAGCAGATGAAATGAGGGATTTGGATATAAAAAAAAAAAATCTATTCTAGAATAAATCTTATGGACTGATGAAAAAAATGTTTAGTCTCTACCAGATGGGTTCAAAAGTCTCCAAAAATCTGTAAGATCAAGATTTTTACACATCCTGTGAAGCGTCAGTGTTGCTCTAGGAGGCTTGCACACTTTTGCTTCACTATGATCAAGGACTGAATCCATCAAAAGATTGAAGTCTCCTCCCAACATTATATCATGAGGGGTGCCAGTGGCTTGCAACATCCCTTCAAGATCTATAAAAAAGCTCTGATCATCAGTGTTAGGTGCGTAAATATTAGCCAAAATCAGACTTTGCCCCTGAATTTCCGCTAAAACAATAATGACTCTTCCTAATTTATCATTAAACTGTTTGAGAAATTTGAATTGTAAATGTTTATTTACCAATACAATGACTCCCTTGCTCTTACTTGAGCCAACACTAAAGAAAACATGTCCACCCCATATCTTCCCAAATTTTTCAGCTTCCTGCAGGGAAAGATGTGTTTCTTGAAGAAACACCATATCATATTTCTTACGTTTAAGATAAGAAATAACCTTCCTTCTTTTTATGGGGTGCCCCAACCCATTCACATTCCATGTGGAGAGATAGTACACTCATACCAACATTCGACATTTTGATATAATAGAAAAAATAAATTGTGTGCCAAAAACAAAATTATGAAAACCACATTTCAACATTAATGCAACAATAAAACCCCAGACTTCCCCCCGAACAAAACAAACAGAAAAAAGAAAAACGTGTGCATTAACCCTGCGCACGACAGCGCCAACTGGCGTCAATCCCTTAAAACTCAGTCCATGTACGCCTGCAAGAGCCCCCGCGACAACTTTGCCATCGGATTGCTCAATTTTGCCTCACAAATTTGAAAGGCAAAATTACATAACATCAAATATTTTGTAAAACAATCCCCAGCCAATAGGCAGAATAAACACAAAGAATGTGTAGACTCATTCACAGAACTGTCTCAAAGGTGTGTTCCTTAAAACAAATTCCAGCCAATATAAAGCCATTCAGTTTCTTCAGTCAGACAAACGAATCTTAAGTGAGCCAGCTGATGAGTGCAGCAAATGACATAATCATTCCAATGTCCCACAAAAATACTCCACAAATCATACTCCAGCCAGCAGGAGGCATAAGCACAAGGAACTGACAGATTCATCCATAACTATCCCGAAGTAATGTTATTTAACAAAAACTCCAACCGCTAGGCGGAACTAGCACAAAAGAAAATGAAACACGCATCCCGGTTCCTCGGATGGTCAAGAGTCAATTCACTCGGAGGCCGCATTAAAGTATATCCCATGATTTACACAGTCCGCCAACTTTATAAAAGACATCCTTTGTGCGGGCATGAAGATATTTTGTGGTCATCCGTAGTGTCTATTCTCAATCTGCCCGGGAACTTCATTGTAAATGTGATCAGTGCAAAAGTTTCTTTAAGGAAAAATGTTAATCCACAAAACAAAATAAACTCCAACCACTCGGCGGAGCCAACGCAAAAAGAAACAAAAATGGTGCCCAGCTTCCTTCAAAAAGCCAGAGTATGAGAGTCAATCCACTCACAAGAAAAACATCCAATGTTACTCACCCATTGTTTCAATAAAAGACATTGCCTGATTGGGACATGTAAATACTTTGCTGCCGTCCTTGGTGTTTATTCTCAGTCTGGCTGGAAACATCAGAGCAAAAGTGATCTTCCGCTGATGTAAGAGTTTCTTACATTCCTTAAATCAATCGCGTTTCTCTTTTGTTGAGTTCGCAAAGTCCGGGAACAAGAAAATATTGTAATTCTTCCAAGAAAGCTTTCCTTTGCTCCTCGCCTGGCGCAACACGAGATCTTTATCGGACGATTTCAAAAATGAGGCCTTCCTCCCTCAGCAGATCTGCAAGCCGGGACTCTGTGAGCTCGCTCGATTTCCAGCTTGTGGCCTGTTATGTCGAGCAGACTCGGGAAAAGCTCGTCTTGGAATTTCACCATATCTCTGCCCTCCTCATGCTCAGGAATTCCAACAATTCGAATGTTATTCCTGCGGCTTCTATTCTCAAGATCTTCAAGCTTTTCAAGAACACGTTCCAAATCAACTTTGGTCGCGGGCGGATTAGTGGCTAATTCCCTCTCTGATGACTCCAAATAATCCAATTTTTTTCAACATCTGTCATTCGTGACTAGCTCAGATAATTTATTTTCAATCACCGTAATCGATCGACGTATTACAGCGAGATCCTCCGAGTCCGCAGGTACCTTCGTCAACATCACCGACATGTTGGACAGTTGACACTGGATTCCTTCTCCTGCCGTGCCATCCAAATCGAGTCCCCGGTCCATAGGCCTGTCTGGGCTTTCATCTTGAACCCGTAAGTGTCTTTTAATGTCTCCAGAGCCCGAGGATTTTGACTACTTTGCCATGTTTACCTCGAACAGTAAATGTATAACTGGGTGTATCGAATTTCACCAGATTATATCATGAAAATAATTAAAAATATTAGCAAAGTGCGCAGAGCTGTCTCTCACACGTCTGCCCTTCGCATGGTGTCACCGTACTATCTCAAGGAACTATTTCTTACTGATTTAATAAAAATGTGTTTTGTTGGTGTAAACTAATCTATTCAGGATGAATCCGTAATGGTAATTAATATTTTTAATATATTAATATAGTTTGATTTAAAACAAGTTAATTTAGATGTTACCATGTAAAGCACTTTTTAGGTTAAAATTGTTTACGTACATTACATTGCTCGTTTAATTAGCGGGGTAAAGTTAGTTTTAAGGTCGATATTCATTGGTTATTCAGTTTTTCTTACCCGCACTCTCTGTAGGCGACAATCTTACCAATATATCACTAGCACAGTTGGGTTAAAGGGTACATAACAATACTATACATGTATAAATCATTGCACTCAACGTTTGGTGCGGCTGGAGAATAAAGCTTGAAAACGCTACGATGCGCTTTCGATGCCTAGCGCAAGCAATTGCAGGTTACCACTTTTTACAGTGTAAAGTGTGACTAAAACGTAAAATAAATCAATAAATATATTTGAAAAAAATCTAAAGTGTTTGTTTGGTCCTATGTTTATGGTCACAGCACAAAAATTCAAAGAGGGACCATCCCAGGCCTGTCAGGCAAGGTTTTGATGTATTATGTAGGATGAGCAGTGCAGAGTTGATAGATCCTGGTTGGTGGAATTCAGGACTGCAGACAAGTTGTGCTACTTGTCCTCAGCATTAGTATCATTCTGGTTTGGAATAGATTACACAAATAGCGTTGGTGGTGTTAGTCTAATTAGAGTAATCTCCCCTTAACAATATAATAAAACTAAACATAATTTGGTGGCAAAAGTCCCCAGACACCAAATGCAATATTCTGGTGTGCAAATTCATGGACATAGTTTAATGTCTCACAATAACAAAAGATCTGTAATCCGTTTAACCTCAAAACTATATTAGAACCAAATGGAGAATAATTTTTTTCTCGCAATAAGACATCTGTATATATGATGGTTTGATACCATGTGGGTTGACTGAAGTACATCTGGGTAGTGATCTTTCAGAGAGTTGGGTGGCATATCCTGTTGAGTGTTTAAAGCATAAGCAAGGCAATGTTGTCGGTGCGAAAATTGGTTTGCTTCAGATCTCTTCAGATTTTAATGCCATAAACATCTCCAGTGAACTTTACATTAAACCATCTTGGATTATAATAGCAGGAGCTGTATTCTGAGTGTTCTAATATCAGTTCCCTTTATTTAGGCGAGAGCCATTATTAGTGTACTATGTCAGAATCCACTGACATGCACAGAACGGGGGCAGCAGGGGCACAAGACTTTTGTTCACAAATCTAAAGGTGCCCTTTTGGTTGTCCAGAAAAAGGGAGAAATTTTTATATTTACATTAAAATAGTTAAATAAAACGAAATTAAAATCTCGTCATAATCTCAAAATAACAGTAATAATGTGTAATAAGATTTCTTTGTAAATCGCGGGCGTATTAAAGAAAATTAAGCGGATGTGCCATTAAGAGTGCGCGCTACAGCAGATTAGGGCAGATACCAATCGCAAGTGATCATCCCTATGCCCTATACTCACTCCGAACTGCAGAGCCCTTGAAGGGGGTACTCTGAAAGAAACATGGCATTACTGTATGAATGTACCTTTCGCTAACAGTCTTGTGTAAGGGCCCTCCGAGAAAATATTTATTTTGAGCTTTCGTTTTGAACGAACTTTTGAGTGGTGTCGCCTCCCGCAGCAGTGCCCTTCAAGAAAGCAAAAAATGCAGTTTTGGCGGCCTTTGAAGAAGGGTGATTTAGAAGACTAGGGGAATTTAATTTGTTTGTGGAGAAATGGGGCAAATATCTGACGTTGCTGGATGTGTGATTATTATTTATTTTATGTGTGTGTCTATAATCATGTACAACCACTGGGATGTTGTTGGGGGCCAGGGTGGGGTTGGGGATTGGGAGGGATAATAGTGGGGGTTAATTGTTGATTCTGTGTATATTTGTTTTGTTTTTCCGTGTTCAATATGTGAATCAATAAAAAAATTGTTAATCATAAATAAAAAATGCGGTTTTGAATTTGCCCCGGAGCATCGAAGTGCTAGTACCTCTGACGAGTAACAGGTCAGATAAATAGTCCACTCCATTTATTGTGCTATAAGTTCATCAAAATAATAATACTCGATTGCTAGCACATTTCCGACATCGCTTACCAATATTGTAGACAGATTTATTAATTATAATGGGAGCAGTCGCGTCACTTTCAGTGATATAAATTCAATTAGTCATTTATAGAATACTGTCATAAACTGAAGGAGCTGTCTGGTTCAGCCAAAGCCAGTTTGCTTTTGTTGAAACTTATAAGCCATTAGACTAATCACTTTCAGAAAAATACCATCAGGCTACCACAGTACTGCCGCTCCTTATATGCATATTATGCAGTCTGCGTAGGGCACCAACTCCCTAGGGGGGCATCATCATACCCTAGGGGGGCACCAGAAACTCCACCGGCTGCCCTTACACGCATGTTATACGTTATTCAAAGACACTGTAGCATTCGCGGAACACAGTCAATCGCCTCACGCTCGCACTTTCTCATCGCACCTTCGCACCGTGCACCACGTTACCAGGGTAATGCCATGGTACTGAATGATTGGTCATGTTCATATTTCATGTTATTGTCATGGTACTCCAAGGAGCTTTAAAAAATACCATTGGTTTTACTATGAGACATGTCAAAAACATGGGGTTATCACAGACCATATCTGAAAATAAATAAACAAGTATATTACCATGGTGCTTTTTGTGAGAAACATAACAGAATAGGCTATTATTTGTGATAAACGAAAAATTTTAAACATTATGTACAGTATATATATATATATATATATATATATATATATATATATATATATATATATATATATATACATATATCACACACACACACACACGAAAATGGTTAAATACTCAAAAACAAATATAGGTAAGTATTTATATTTACTACTCATTCAAAAAAAAAAAAGAAGAAAACAAAAGTGACCTTTTTTTATCCTTCTGCCCGTCCCTGCTAAGGTCTGTGCACGTCAGTGATCAGACACAACGAAACTACCGGCAATGATTTCATTAATGGGAGCCTACTAAAAATAGCCGTATTGGTGCAATTCCAGCATTATAGACATGACATTTGCAGTGAAAATGTGAAATTTACCTTCATATATAAAGTACTCATTGTCGTTATATCAAACTATTTTTATTTACAATCACTGACCCCTGCAGATAGAGTTCAGTCACCAGAAAAGTTTCAGTCTAGACAAGTTTTTTTTCCTGTGTAGATTGGGAAATGAGCATTACAGATGTTACAAAAATAGACATGAGTTTTTGGGAAATCTCACACTTTGTAAAAACTCTGTGAATTGAAATGCAAAATCCAGAGATAATAATAACCACAGAATGTAGAAGGTTCAGCACTCCTGAGAACATGTAAAATTGAGTTTTAAATGTATTGTCATTCTCAAAAAAGGCATTACAGATGAGGAAACCATCCAAAACCCTTTGAAACCTGCAGACTTCAGCCTCTGAGACATTGTTAAGATATACATCTAGGCTGAATTGAAATAAGATTTAAATCGCCATTTTTTCAAAGTATGGTTGACGTCCATGGAATTGCCCATTGCCTTTTCTGTAATAGGGCAAAGTTTTATGTTTGTGAGCACAATTATTCAAATACATGCTTAACATGTTTCATAAATCCTTTATATATATTTTTTTTTTTAATGATTTTGACATTTGTTGACATGCTATATCAAGCACTGGATGCCTAGAGTAGGCAAAGAGAAGGAGAATGGCAAAGATTTGTACAGAACAGTCCTACCCACCCCAGCACAGGCTCTCAGTCCGAGCCTCTGATGATGAACTGGACAACAATGAAAATGGCGCAACCAGGTTAGAAATAATACGTTTAAAAGTCAAACAACACCTTAACACTGAGAAAAAGACTCACCTATTCCACATAAAAATCTCAAACAAGGTGACATGTTCATGGCAAAACATTTTCAATAATTACAACTAAAATTGATAATTTGGTGCCAAATATTTTCCTGAATATTCCCCAGAGCACACTCTATTTGTGAGGACAATTCCTCTGACATGCAGGGGATTGTTTCTACTGGAACTAGCCAGTTTCAGGAATCCAGGAGAAGTTCTTTCACAGGTGCTGGCACGATGGCAAGGTAACACTCAATCTAACACTTCGATATTGTTCACCATGTAGACCCTGACCAGCACAACAGTGTTAACTAACCTAAGTTAAATGCACACTCAGCAGTTCTGGACACATGGTCTAACTTAATACATCTGACAAACAAGCTTTATGGAGAGGGGTGAACCACTAACCATGGGAACTATACAAATACAAATATGTTAAGTGTGCGTTTGGCATGGGTGTATCAGAAAACTACATACTGTATGAGCAGCTTGGAAGTGTTTTTGTTTGACATCTATCAATCTCCCAGGCTAACCCACTTCCTGGTAATGCTGCAGAACTGGGCATCTCACAGGCTTCACAGAGAGGTTGAGCGTCCCGACTCCTTCTTGGAGCGATTCCGTGGACCAGACCTCAAAGACTTATCTAGCCAAGGAAGTAATGCCCATTCCTCTATAGGTCTTCCTGACAGGCCTCATAAGAGGAAGTAAGTCAAGAAAAAGTGAGATTGCATGTTCAGTTTCTCTGTACAGACAGAGAAATGTCAGAAAAGTCCTTGAAAATGAAACAACAGGGAATCGTGCAGCCTCTGTGCAGAAAAATGGATGTATCTAGTGCAGAGGATTCATAAAACAAATCAGAGGAGTGGATTCCTTTTTTTTTTTTTTTATTTGCGGAAGGTTGGGTTGGTCCAGAGATTAAAATCTGAAAACAGTATGTAGATTTCTACTTAGCGTCCTCCTTTAGGTAAAACAATATAGCAGTAACTTAGAATAGAGACTAATAGAATAGAAACAGATGTTCACTAGATACAGTAGATAAACTAAACAGCAGTAGTAATGGTCAATAGATGTAGATGTAGATGTAGATTCTGCAGAATTTAATCCACAATAATAACATAAAACTTAATGCCTTTTGCTCCTTAAGAAAAGCCAATCACTGGCCTCTGGCAGTTTACAATACGAACAATTGCAACAACACAGATGAGTAAGTACACTCCAGTAACAGTTCACCTAGATGTAAACCCTTAATTAGGAAACTATATAAATGACAAAAGTAACCCAAAATTGTCCAACTAACCAGTAATATAATTATCTTTAAAGAGATGTTTTGAATCTTAAAGAATGAATTAAAAGAAATGTTCCAGATATTGATTTCCACATAAAAAAAAAAAAAAAAACATTTGACTGATCCATCCTTTATATATAAAAAAAAAAAAAAAAATTGCTGTTACAGTAAGGCATTTACAATGGAAGTGAATGGGGCCAGTCCATAAACACTAAAATACAGTTTCAAAAGTATAGCCACAAAACATAAACTTTATACATTTTAGTGTGATAAAATCGCTTACTAGCCTTACCTATGTAAAGTTATATCTTATATTACATATTTGTCATCATGACAATGAAACCTTGTGATCCCGTCATTGGATATAAATTTACACAGATAAGGCTAGTAAATGATTTTATCACACTAAAATCATGTTAACATATAATGTTTATGTATTTTGGCTATATTTTTGAAACTATGTGTATTTTAGCATACATGGACTGGCCCCATTCACTTTCATTGTGCCTTACTGTAACTGCTTTTTTTTTTTTTTTTTTTTTTTTTTTAAACGAGGGGTGAGGCGAAATTATTTTTTGTGGCAGGCAGTATTATGGCACAAATGCTCTTGATTGAGCTTAATTTGTATTGAGTCCTCCTGGTAATATATCTAGAAATTCCAAATGAATAACTACAGATGGTAGTCTGACATGTTTTGATGAAATTAGTACATTACCGAAACATTGTTTAGTGAATATTGGTAGTGTTAATGCTGCCATCTGCAGGTTAACATGAGCCTGCATGATGAGTTCATTAGTTGAAGTTATCCGGCAGCACCCCGTAGAAACCTGACTAATTTAAACAAGCAAAAATGTTACCTTTAGCAAAAAGGAAGACAAACAAGAGGAAATAAAGAAAGATGAGAAAAGAGAGAAGGATGAAAAGGATGAGAAAAAAGATGGTGACAAGAAAGAGAAAAAAGATGAGAAAAAGGATGAAAAGGATGCTAAGAAAGACGATAAAAAGAAAGAGGAGCCCCCGTGAGTATGCTACAAATGACATTTAAGTAGCAATAGTAGTTTTAGTAGTAGGCTATTAGTCAGAGCACAACATTGATTATTTCATAGTAATTTGTCTTTCCTAATAAGACTTGTATTTTGTAATTTAGTATGTGTTTTTCTTTGAAAGAGGTCTGAAGATAAACTAGTATTTGTGTTGTAGGAAAGAAATTTGGATCATGGACCCATCCACAGACAAATATTATAGATGGCTCTCAGTCATAGCAGCACCGGTTTTTTACAACCTGATGATGCTGGTGACAAGGTCTGTTCATATCTCTAATGAAATCGACAACTTTAGATGTGTGGATAGATGTGTTATGTGCATCATTGTCCATATTTGTTGCAGGGCCTGTTTCAATGAGCTTCAGAACTCATATACAACGCTTTGGATGATCCTGGACTTTACCTCAGATGCAATCTACTATACAGACACATTTGTCAGATCAAGAACAGGTATGGTCACTTTTATAAAAAGAGTCATTCACAATGCAATTGAACAACTTGTGTTATTTTGATATTTGCATAGTACAGTGGTTCACAAAGCTGGAGCTAATGAGCTGAGGAGTTGAATCTTGCACTTTAAAAAAGACTTAAAATTTGGAGTGCTGGGGTACTCTAGGACAGGGATGGAGAAGTTTTATTGTCCTGTAACATTTTCTTTTTCCTCATTCTGTCGATTTCAGGTTTCTTGGAGCAGGGCCTTCTTGTTAAAGATGCCAAGAAGTTGATGGATCATTACAAGAAAATCCCCCAGTTCAAATATGACATGCTTTCCATGATTCCAACAGATTTATTGATGCTCAAAGTTGGATACAACAATCCTGAACTTCGTTTAAACCGTCTCTTCAAAATGGCTCGTTTGTTTGAGTTCTTTGACCGCACCGAAACCAGAACAAACTATCCGAACATTTTCCGTATCAGCAACCTCGTACTTTACATCCTGATTATTATTCACTGGAACGCTTGCATATTTTTTGCCATTTCCAAAACTATAGGCTTCGGGACTGACACGTGGGTCTATCCAAACATCAGCCACCCTGAATATGGCCGTTTGGCCAGAAAATATATCTACTGTCTGTACTGGTCCACTCTCACCCTCACCACCATTGGAGAAACTCCACCACCAGTTAGAGACTTTGAATATTTGTTTGTCGTTGCTGACTTCCTCATTGGTGTGTTGATTTTTGCTACCATCGTTGGTAACGTTGGTGCCATGATCTCCAACATGAATGCTTCTCGAGCTGAATTCCAGGCAAAGATTGATTCCATCAAGCAGTACATGCAGTTCCGTAAGGTCAGCAAAGATTTGGAGGCTAGGGTCATCAAATGGTTCGACTACCTTTGGACGGAGAAGAAAACATGTGATGAGAAGGAAGTCTTAAAGAACCTCCCAGACAAACTCAAAGCTGAGATTGCCATCAACGTCCATTTAGACACACTGAAGAAGGTGCGAATCTTCCAGGATTGTGAAGCTGGACTGCTTATTGAGTTGGTGTTGAAGCTTCAGCCTCAGGTGTTCAGTCCTGGAGATTACATATGTAAGAAGGGTGACATAGGCCGAGAAATGTACATCATCAAAGAAGGAAAGCTTGCTGTGGTGGCTGATGATGGTATCACACAGTTTGTGGTGCTCAGTGATGGTGCTTACTTTGGAGAAATCAGTATCCTTGGAATAAAAGGCAGTAAGGCTGGAAACAGAAGAACGGCAAACATTCGTAGTGTTGGCTACTCTGACCTTTTTGCCCTGTCTAAAGATGACCTCATGGAAGCACTTACTGAGTACCCTGATGCCAAAAAAGCCCTGGAGGAGAAAGGAAAGGCCATCTTAAGGAAGGACAACCTTCTTGATGAGGCTGTGGCAGCCGCAGGCACGGATCCCAAAGATCTGGAGGATAAGATTCACCGCCTGGAGGGCAACATTGATGTTATGACTTCCAAATTTGCCAAACTCATGGCAGAGTACATGTCATACCAGAGCAAGATCAAACAGAGGATCGCTAAAATGGAGAACAAAGTGAAAACACTACGAGTGGAGGATCTGTCTGAAGTGGTCGAGGACAAAAAGACAAAATAATCAAGTCGACATATATGAAAACAGCACAGACTTTGGGGTTAATGGGGTTTTCCTATGTACATATTTCTTAATATATGACAATACTTTTAAAATGTTTATACTTATTTATACATTTTAAATATATGACATTGTAATAATTGCCCCATATATGACATATTTATTCAATACATGCAGTATGGAACAGCTCAAATGACATTCATTAACATAAAATGCAGGATCTTATTTATCTGTCCCAGGACAGTCACTGTTGCATGACTGTCAAAAATCTTTTTTTTTATGACAAAGGCACACACTATATCAAGGGTACATTTGCAGTTTAGGCAATGGCGTAACAGTCGTTGATTTATCAAAACTGTGATATCAAATTTAATTGATTCACAATTAATCTGTACTTTTACAATGTTCTGATTCTGTTCATTAAGCAATCACATTATTCCAATTGTATTGCTAATGGTGTTGCTCTCAGAAATGCAAGAAAAACATGGACTGTTCAAAATCATCCCCAACTCAACACAAAAACAAATTGTTTTTAGTATGCTAAGAGCATTCATATTTTCATGCGTTCTTTAATAAACATTTGAACAACTACTGTATGTCTTTTAAAATAGTAGCAAATTAATTTTAAATGAAAATGTAAAGAAGATATACAGATGATTGAAATAGAAGTGTGTTTTAAGTGAACATATAATGGATTCCTGAGACATTCTGCACTGATCTGCTCTTAATGTTATATGACATTTCTTGCAAAGCCAGGTTACTTTCTAAGTTAGGTTACCTGGCTTTGCAAGAAATGTCATATAACATTAAGAGCAGATCAGTGCAGAATATCTCAGGAATCCATCAACTGTAGATCTATGTTACTGAACTTAAAGCAGCCTCATAAAATTCATCCTTCTACAGGAAGAAGTGAAGAGCTTGAATATGTCTTAAGACTAACTACTGATTCATTTTCATAAACAAAAGGTCAGTCTGATGCCAAACACCAGATCACTCCTAAAAAAGCACTAGATTGAATCATAAAAAAAGATCAGAATATCAGATTTCAGGAAAGAGCTTTGTTTCTATGGACTGTAGGTGGAAGGTACAATGTAAGGGAGAAAACTTTCCATTTGGACATTTAGAAAAGTATTGGATGGTGGATCTGCTGCTCATTATAGCATATCTGAAACCCATGATTTTTAACCTTTTCTGTCTTTCATACCATTTTGGATGCATTACAACATACATAGAAAATAGTCATTTCTGGTTTCAATTCCACCGCAGAAGAACTGAAAGCTGCATCACATCATCTCTGCATCACATTTTCACACTTGGTTGTTTGTTTTTCAGTTTTGAATTTATTTAAGAATAACTTGAAACAATCAAATGTTTTCATTCTCAATATCAAGTTCAGTTTCCCACTTTTATGTTAGCGCCATCAGCAGTGGAACAAACCACAGTCACATATCATATGCAAGAGGGAAAAAGAAAAACAAACAAAAAATGTAGAGGGCATTGCTAATGTGGGTTTCCAGCTATGCCTTGATAAACCGGAGCAGCGATTCTCAGCATAAATGTCTGGCACAACAAGATAGTGGTACAATTTTGTGCCAAATTCCCCTCATTTTCATCCAACAGTATAGCAATTTGGGCCAGACACTGTGCAGAGCAAAAATAAAGCAACTAAAATATAAACACAGCTTCTTCATGAGGCAATGTCATTTAGCTTTCATTGACTAAAAGCCTGCCATCTTGAATTAAAACAGAACACAAAACGAAACACTTCGTGGAAGTTAGGCTTTGCAAGAGTCTTATGAAAGGGTTCAATTTCTCTTTTGTAACACTACTCAATTTTTATCAAGAGTGCACAGTGAGAGTAGACTGATAGCTAAAAGATCAAATAGAGAGAAAAAAAAAAAGAAAAGAAAAAGAGAGCCGAGCTCTGAAGCAAAATGCAGAACACTGGCCAAAAAGGAGCAGCATAACTTGCCAAGAGGCATTACAAACAATGCAGTTCCTCAATAAATACAGATTCCTGAAAAATCTAATCGAGACTGGAGCTGCCCTGTACCTTTGAAAGCATTGCTGCAAGTGCATATGGACTAGGGAAGACCTATTAAACGTGATGGAAAAAATGGCAACGGGCAGATGACAATAAACAAAAACAAAAAAGCTAATAGACATTCTGAATTTTGAGTTAAGTGCACTTTCACAGTTCAACCATAATATGACAATAAGCTTCCACCTCCTCTATTTGATCTTTTTGTTTTATTAAGTTTAGATGGTGATCAGTCCTGCAGGTGTTGAAAATGTCTAACCGTCCCTCCTTTTTATGAACTGATACCAAAGAGTGAGTCGATTTCCTGGCAGACATGACAGAAGAGATTTTATCCCTTCAAATAAATAATGCTATATCTCAGTGCATACAAAAAGGGAACCTTAACACTTACATAAGATGGAGCGAGCCAAGAGTTCAGTGTGGTTTTATCTACTATTTAGGCACAGGCACACGGTCACCAGAACTTTCCCATTTTAACCTATTTCAAGTTGCCTTACATTTAAACTTGATATTTACTTTTTAGTTGTCGATGTTGCTGATTTCTCCTTTGATGGACAAATGAAACCTCTGAGGGTGAGTGAGTTCTTTTGCGGATCCTGATGCCTCAGAGCATGCCGAAGCCTTTGGCGTATGTGATGGCTTTAAGAAGTCTCTCTTTTAGTTTCTCGTTGGTGGAGTATTCAGGGAGGAGCAGCACATTGAAGCAAGTATGAGAGGTGGGTAACCTGATCATATGAAGAAAGGAGGTAGAGAAAAATGTTTACCATGCATCCGACATTTACTCAGATGAGTGTGGTAAAACTGTAACTATGCTTGAATGATGCCACTGTAAGTAACGAGTCGTAGCTCAGCTTGTAAAAAACAAAACAAATGTGATTACAGAAATATAATTAAAATGGAAGTCTACAGGGCAACTGTTGGTTGAATGGTTGCCCCATAGACCTCCATTTTAAGTGCATCATTAACAACATATTTTAGTTTGCTTTTACATGTTTTGTCTGATCGTGTATATATGTTTGTAGCTTTTCTGGTTGCTATTGTTTTGAGGAAAACAATTTTCTTTCTCAACCTTTCACTAGAAGTTTGATTTTCCTTTATTTAATCACAGTGAAAGGTTGAAAAGTAGAGTTATTCCATGTCAAATTAATCAAATTTCAGAAACTTCAGACATTTTTGATTTTGTTGATACTTTTTCTGAAGAAAGTTAAACATAAATGATGATGAAAGCCAAAATATTACATACCGTGGATCTTTATTTATTGAGTAATCCATTATTTTGTAGAGGGGGCTCAAATTCTTACTACAAGTGTATTTTTGGACTAAAGAAAATAGTGATTTTGACATGACTGTTTTTATGTCAATAATTAAAGGGACATTTCTAGTTTTAACATATTTGTACTTAAGACCTTTGTTTTGTTGAACAAGAAAAACTAGTTTCATACCACGTGACCCAAATTCGATTTTCGACCATTGAAAATGGGTAAAATTTAACAATTCATGGATGTAACCACATTGAGACACATATCTCTGAGACTGAACCATATAAGGCCTTGAAGAAGAAACAAAAAGGAACATTTGTTCCTAACCAGAATTTAAAACAATATTAAGACACCTTTAATACTTCAGGAGTTACAGGCACTCCAACTTTGGGAGAAAAAAAAAGAAACAATTCCCCATTTTTGGACTCACACCTTTGGCATATAATGGAAAAAGGGGTGGTGAAGTTGACTGATTTTAGTAGTAACCTACCTATTTCACTGTAAAAATAAAATGATGATGTTGCCACCTTTCTAATGTTATATTTTTACCTGTAGTTTTGAGCCAGGGACCACTGGTTGAGTTGACAGAATGACCCATTTGTTTTTTCCCACCAAAACAAGAGCGACTGACAATGCAGTGCTACAGACAAGAGTTTTAATAATGTACGGGGCAAAAAAACAACACCATCTCTGACCTACAGTGTAGAGAGGCAGCGCTTGCCTCTATAAGAGTTTACCTGTCTGAGTCAGGGCCATTTTTGGCGATAATCATCTTGAGTTTGCCTAAGCCTCCAACTGGAGCTCTATCTGTGCCAGTGGTGAACTGAAGAAACAGCCTCTTCTGCTCCTGCCCAAAAGAGTGCACCGTCTCCCAGAAATCCCTGATAATAGTAAAGAATAACACCTTTTTTCATGATCTGCATCAAAAAACGCTATCAATACGGTCATATCTCTTCCCCCACTTAGATAAGTAATAGTTATAACAACCAGTGTTTGACTGATATGTGTTTTTCAATGTCCAATGCAACATCTAGAGAGCAGGTTTCCTGATGGATGATATAATTAAGATATTTACATAATACAATTCAATGATAGAAAATGAGATGTTTGCAAAAAGAATTAAATTTATACTTCTCTTACACAATATTAACTTCATGAAACACATCTGAAATTAAAGTATTTATTTTCCATTGACAAGGCTGTTGGTACATATAAAGAACTAACACTTCTATTATGGGCCAAGCGAGCACAGCTTTTGGCTGATAGTCTCAAAATCGCCAAATATCGTCCAATTAATTGGCCTGGCCAATATTTAGGTATATCATAAGAGGTTAGTAACAGCTAAACACAGAAAGTCACTATATAAAGTTAATATAAAGTTACAGTATAATAAATAACATTCCATGAATCCTTAAAATGATGCAAAAACTGTATATTAAGAATCCACATACCTAATAATGCGGGAGTCTTTGCTGTATCCACCATCATATTCTGTACTCTCTTCAAGCGCTTGAAAGTCTAGATTCTGTATGAGAAAAACAAAGTCACAGATTAACATGTATGAATGTACCACTTATGTAAGAACAGCCTGGAGGTTCATCTGTAGTCTACTCACCCTGCTGCCACATATAAGCAGCTCAATTTCCTCTGGTCGAAATAGATACTTCAAAGGAGACTCGTTAGTAACCATGTGGAATCCTCTTCTGAAGGCCTTGAACTGTTTCTCCACACTTTTGTTCAGCATGTACTCTGCATAGAGTGCAACAAATTCCTGCAGAGACCCACCGGATGTTAAACGTACATTGGCACATATGAAAAGGTTTGTAAATGTCAAAGTAATTCTGATTGTTTCTTTGAAAACTGGACTGACCTTTCTGTTTTCATTGGTAATTGGGATTTTGTCACCACCTTCCTTTAAATCATACATTAGTGGGTTTCCAAACAGGTCTGTCTGTGAGATCTGAAAGGTAATCATCATATCGTCTTCTACGTTACCCTCATACTCCAATAGATCCTTCAAACTCTGATAAAGAACCTGCAGAAACAGATGTCATATCATTTAGCACTATTATGAGTAGCTCAGGTCTAGTGTAGTAGCAAGTAGCTCACTAAATTGCTAATGAACCTTCCTTTATCCCTCCCGGACATTCACTGCTCTAAATCTGCCAGTGTGATGTACCAATGAGGACAGACAGCTACTTCTCAGTAGGCCTCCAATATGAATGAGGACAGGAGAAACACATTTAGGGGCCGTTCACACTGAATGCGAACTTGTGCTAAGAAAAGATTGACACAGCGCCACGAATAGAGCAGAACACATGTGTCTCAAGACGTGTTTGCAACAGTTGAAATTCTTTGAAAACTTGATAAGGCGTCTAAAAATGCAGTGCTCCTGCTCGAGACACTGACAAAACAGCGTGACGCAAGGGTCAAATATGTACTTGTAAAAAAGCTGAAAAGTTACTTTTTATCAAAACAGACTTACTGTCAACAATTTCCAAGTAGTGTATATGTTTAAAAACAAGCCTACCTTTCAAACAAGCCATAAATCCTTGATCTTTATCGTAAGACCATGTTTGCAAAGACATGCCATCTATAAGTCCTTTAATTAATGCTATCATTACTGTCATCCCCCTACTCCAGGTAAATAATAGTGGTTTTCTGATATGTGTTTTTCAATGGCTGATGTGATATCTAGTGAGCAGTGTGTCTGATGGATGATATAATTATGATATTTAAAGCTGAAGTTTGTAACTTGTTCTGTGTTAAAATTAGAGCTGTCAAAATTAATGCATGCAAATAATTTCAAACTTTTAACACGTTGATTTTTCTGAATAACGATTAGCTGTTAGTAAAGCATAAACCAGCATAAACACTGGTTGGAAGGGCAAAACATTTGTGATGCGTCCATCTGGAGTCATTACACTGACGGACACACCACATACACACACATCAGTGATTCAGTATCAATGATACAGTGATGGGCAAAGGAGCTTTGTTACATATTCTTTCCCAAGAAGAAAATAAATGCATTTTGATAATAAAAGAAGTAAATTAAGTCAAATTTCAGCACTTTCAAAATCTGCGATTAATCGTGAGTAACTACGAAACATTATGCGATTAATCCCAATTAAAAATTTAAATCAACTGACAGCACTACTTAAAATACTTTCTCCTATCCCAGCTTAATATCCAGAGACAAATACTAGTAAGCCATTCATGGGTTATTTTTTTTCGAAAAATGTAAACACGGTGTTTCTGTTGACCAATGATAATTGCTTTTGCATTGTCAGTTGTGCTATGAAAATTGTTTGTTTTGAGTGACCCATTTGGATCCGCCTCAACAATGTTATTCAACTAATGGTGTGAACTTGGGGCGGGATAATCTCGTTTGACCAACAGCAGACGAGGGGCATATTTAGAGAGCTGTTTTAAAAACAAAGCTTATTTTTGCAATTCCGTTTGGTGGCGCTAGTGTCGCAGAAATTACATACTTCAGCTTTAATAGTAAAATAATGATAGCAAATGAGACATACAAAAAATTGACTGCTTACATGTGTGTAAAAAAAACTAAAATATTAGGGTACACCTCTACAATTCCATTATCTTCTAACCTGTCTCTCTTTGCATTTAGATTTTTTGTTGTCTAACACAAAAGTTCTAAAAAGGAATATAAAGACATTAAACCAGGTATCTATTACCGGATGAGAGTCTGCAAGGTCTCGAAATGTTCCTTTCTTTCCCATTAGTTTTCTGTAAACCACCATAGGGAAGTGCACGTCAAGAATGCAATTATTGTAGATAGCTAGGCCCAAGACAATGCCTATCAAGGTGAACTGGCCTTCATTTTCAAATGATGAAGGATTGAACCAGAAAAGTTTTGTGCTTTCATCATAGGTAAACATGCCTGTGGATAAAAATGGAAAGAGAAAGCGTAAGATAGAGCTGATAATGGCCATCTCACAATCACTGAATCAAGATGGGTTAGACTGCATACCTTAAATAAGAATCATTTATGATAATTACCTATATCTGGGTTAAAGATCTCCTCTACAACAAGTTGAAAGAACTCTTTGGATACTCCTCCTTCGTCTACTCCTTGCTCACCCTCAAACTCCACATACAGCTGTTTCTTCAAGTCTGCTGGGTTTTCCATGGCAATCATCTCCAGCTAAAACCAATTAGACAGACATGGTCATGGAATACATTCATTTTACATCCACCAACAAACTTTTTACAAGTTTTCCATTTTTGTCCTCTTTAGTCATTAAAAATTTTAAATAATAAACAACACGCAATACAGATTAGGTTTTTATCATTCTTTTCAACTAATAGTTCACCCATAAATGAAAATTCTTTCATTATTTACTCACTATTCAAAACTGTTTGACTTACTTTCTTCCGTGGAAAACAAAAGGATCCTTTTTAAAACATCTTTGCTCTTCTGAAGTGCTACAATCATCGTGTGCGATGAACAGAAAAACATTCGTGTGCAATGAACAGGAAAACATTTAAAACTGAAGTGTGCAACTTTTTCTGTTAAAATACTTTCTCTTATTCCAGCTTAATTTGCAGAGACAACTAAAAGTAAGCCATTTGTAGGTTAATTTTCTCTAAAACGGTAAACACTGTGTCTCTGTGGAGCTATAACAATTCCTCTGTTTGTTCTGAAAGTCCCCCGTTCAAACCTACAACAACATTGACTCAACCAATGCCATGAGTTGGGGGCAGGACTATCTGTTTGTTTGATCAAAGGCAAGAGTATTCAGAAAGATATTTGAAAACAGTTTATTTTTGCAATTCCGTTTGGTGGTGTAGTAATTACACACTTCAGCTCTAAGTCTTTATTCACTCTCAAATCAAATCAAATACTTAATAAAGAGCTAAAATCTAATATGGGGGCTACGCCGCTAATTTTAAACCTCATTGGTTTTCACTGCACCTAGTGGCCAAGCACCATGACATCATGTCACACATTTGGTCTCGGGATGCAATGAGAGCCAAAGAGGTTTAATGTTATTAATATCTAATTCAACTTTTCCATAGAAGAAAATCGTACGAGCTGAGCGACATTAGGGTGAGTAACAAAATGACACATTTTTGGGTGAACCATTCCTTTAAGCAACTAAATACAATGTTCATTGTTCCAAGCCCTTCTGGACCTACCCTAACAAGAGCATCATCTATGACGTGGTCTCTGCGCACTTTGAGTCGCAGATAGGGGTTCAGCTGTTGTCCCTGCACCAAACTGTAGAGGGCAGTAATCCTGCGCTCGCTGTACATACGGATCCGGTTATCATAGTACAGGCCTAGATTCTTTGTCACAGCGTTAAGTATGAACGGGCAGGTCATAAAGGAGAACTTGCTCTCAGTCTCCACTTTAAAGAAGGTGTAATCTTTGTCCATTTCCAGCACCTCATTAAGTGGCTCATTGATGAAGTCCTCAAAGGGGATAAGGGGTTTTCGGCAGTCCGAAGTACGAATGCCCAGTTCTGTCTCCAGCGGGTCCACACGTGGGCCTTTCTTATTGCGTCGTTCCTCTCCCAGCAGCTCCTGCAGGGTCAGCTCGCTGGATTCTGGGATTGGTACATCATCCTCCTCCTCATTGTGATCCGTGTCCAGGTCACCGCCCAGCACGTTTGCATAGTACACAATTTTCAAGCACTTGGTTGCTGCCACCACGCCATCATCCTCATTGACCAGGTTATCACTGCTAAACTCGTTGCTGATAACCGTGTAGGTTATAAGCTGCTGAAAGGTCTCGACAAGACGACGGATCTGGTCCGTGCCGTACTGCGACCACAACCGCGCAAGCTTGGCCAGAGCCGGAAGAGGTAGCTTGCTCATGGCCTTGCAGAACTGAGGCAGGGCAATCTCCAGGTATTCTGGACTGTGGAGGTTACTGTTCTCCATGACAATGATGAAGACATTCAGGTAATTAGGGTCAGCGGCGTACACGTTGTGATAGGTAAGGTCACACTCTACGTTGGGCGACAGATAGACTAACGCGTTGAGGAATGCAGCTTCAATCTTCTCGTTTGATAACAGTCTGTCATACACTCTTCTAACTGCCTCAATGTCTACAGAAACTTCTACAGGGCCAAACTTTTGGACATTGTTTTCACCATGGGACGGCCCATCTCCACTTGATGCCGAGGCCTCAGGTTCCACCTCCATGGCAGTGGATGAACCAGAGGCCGTCTCTTTCTCATCTTCGTCCTTGTCCTCGTCCTTGGCCTGAAGTGACTTCAGCTCCTCCTTGGTGTGCCGTTTTGCTTTGCGGAAACTTTGGACAAGGCTCTCCGCGCTTGAGAAAACCCTACCGATGACACGGATTAGAGGAGAAAAGTCTCCAGTCTCACTACAGAGGCTCAGGATTTCATACACCTTCTCCTCTGTCAAAGAATTCAGATCTGTATGGTAGAGAAAATATAAACATATGGTAAATTTCTGGGTAACATATAAAATAATCTCAATATATTTGTTGGTGATACAAAATTAAGCAATATCGTAAACATCGCAATGATTTTAAAGCGCTTTTAATTTTGCCAGTATGTTTCCTAAAGAGCATGTCATTAGACTCATTTCAAAATCCTTCAGGGCTGCACAACTAAACATACCAACACAATTATCATGACATGGTCATATTTGATTATTAATCCACAAAATGCTGCGATTTAACCAAATAATTACACTACCGGTCAAAAGTTTAGGGTCACTTACTCATTCATTATTATTATTATTTTTCACATTTAAGAATAGTAATAGTCATCAAAACTATGGAAGAACAGAAATGGAACTATTGGAATTGTGTTGTTTTTTTAAAAAAATCCAAAATAAAAACTATGTAATATTTTAGCATATTCAAAGTAGCCACCCTTTGCATAGAATTTTCCGAAATGTACTCTTGACATTTTCTCAACCAGCTTCTTGAGGTATCACCCTGGGATGCTTTTTACACAGTTTTGAAGGAGTTCCCATCAATACTGGGCACTTATTAGCTGCTTTTCTTAATTATTCGGTCCAAGTAGCTATTGCATGGCTTCAGAATAGAATAGAGCACACCAGCTGTATGTAGGGATGTATGGAAAACGGTGAAAAAAATCAAGGAATCCAGTCATTAAAACAGAATGAATTATAAAACGTGGAATGTCAAGGAATTTTACATGTTTGGAATAAAATAATTGTATTAATGCACAATTAATCAAATAAAAATAGTGATATGTCCTTGTGTGAGTATTGAACCAAAAAGGCTGAGATTAAATTAAATAAATACAGTCTGCGTGTGCTGAGCGCTTCGAAGTGACTGTGTGAAGTTGTCTGTTTATACACTGAAAACAAACCGTGTTATGAGCATCACGTGTGCCCTGTGTGTAGTAACATAAGAGCAAAAAACTAACTTACCTTGAAGTACGCAGCACATGCAGACTATATATTTATATTATTCAATCACAACCTTCAGCGGTTTAATAAGCACATTAGGCCATATAGCAAACTGCTTATACAAAGGTATGGGCTACCTAAATGATAATTTAGTGGTGGTATTTTGTCCTTTTTTAAGCTTGGCAGTAAAAATCATCATCCACTGTCATTATGCGGGAAACAGAAGCAGACATTCTGCCAAAGATCTCCCTTTGTGTTTTAAAGAAGAAATAATATTAAACAGGTTTGGAGCAACATGTGGGTGAACGAATGATGACAACACTTGAATTTTTAGGTGAACTAATACTGTAAGCTCAATTCTAATAAGAAATTGAATAATCAGAAAGATAATCAGATGTAAAATTTAAGAAGAGCACCCACTTTACTATAATTCTCTAATGTCAATGCTCACCTCTAAAGTCCTCCCTTGTAGGTTGCAGGTCCTTATGGTTCATCTTCCCGTTACTGCATGCAGAGAAATTGTGAGCTCCTTTGGCACTATTCTCCGGGTAGGCTGAACTGGCTCCTTTCTTAGAGGGATGAGGATCACAGAGTTTGGCATTATTCTTATATAACTCCAGTGCCTTGATAGCCGCTGCATTGTTATCCATGCGCTGGAAACCCGGAGAAGACCCACAAGCCTCATTCGTGCAGGCCTCATTTCCACAGCCTTCTGTTAACTGGTGGTAGTAGCGCTCAATTAAATGCTTTGCAGCCGCTCGCTTCCTGTATCAGACATTCAAACAGGACAGCAGGGGGATTAGTATGGTTCAATCTCGAAAACAAGTTCACAACAGAGCAAATAGCACTCTACTAATCAAACCCAAAAAGAAAAAGTAAAAAGACAGCCAAATCAGTACCATCCATTTCAATAAGCAGACATACATTAAAACAAGACTACTGCATGTACACACAACAAACTTTCTCTCAAAATGATTCCAAAGACTTTATTTATTAAGCTGACTATGTTAACAACATATGATCAAGAATTGTAACTGAACAAGTGCTACAACATGTGCATATTGCTTAATACAAGCAATTTATTATTAGAAACTATTATTAGCATATTAGAAAAGTCTTATAAAAAACTGGATGACGGGAATATCCCTTGTGTAATTCTCACAAAACCTGCAAAGAAAATGTCCTGGTCATATTTTACTCCAAAAATCAAAAGAAACAAACAATAAATATTTTGCATATAGAAAATAAAGCCAATTTATATGGCCATTGAGATATTTTACATTGTGACATTTTCATGACAGTTACACACATTTGACCCATTTACCACAATGCGGAAAAAGATTATCACTGTGATATTCTCATAACCGCAATGTGAAAACAAAAAACAAAAATATTAAAATTGTAAAGTTTTTATATGGTACTGCCTTTTATTTTTCTTTACTTTAATGAGACAAAAATTATTGTACAACATAATATTTTTTCCTTGTAAAACAGTAAAAGAAATGACTGTCACAGTAATGCGAATCATCATTGAAAACAACCAGACACGATACATTAATGAAAAAAATAAAATAATAAATCTTAATGGTCCTACATGTAGGCTTCATTTTCTTTATGCAATTGAAAATGTTGTCCTCTTGTATTAATTTTGGGTTAAATATGACATTTTCTTGACAGGTTTTGTGAGAATCGCCCCCTAAAACATGCTCTAAAAATGCAGTTACCCATGCAAAACTCTGTTCGCAAGGAACAAAAATTAATCATGCAGTATTCAATCACTATGTATCATAATAAAGAACATTCAGTCCATATTCACTCCTTCATTTAATCATTGTTTTGCTTTATTATAATCTTGACTCTAACATGCCACTCTAACATGAAGGACTGCTTCAAAAGCTCTTAGGATAATGAAGAAATTGGCTACAAATAATGCAAAGTGTAAAGCAGATAATCAGGTGTGGATATACATAGCTGTGTGTACATAGTGTGGATAATTTAGAAACTGGCTATACATGTTGAAAAAAAAAAAAAAAACCCCACCAAACACATTACCAATTAATACTCAAGTAATCTGTGTATGTAAATAGAAGAGTACTGAAAAAAATATTACTTTGAAAAACAGGTATGTAGACAAAGACACTTACATTAGAATTGCTTAAGGTTTCCAATATCACACTCTTCTACAGCTCTGAACTCAAGGAGACCAAAACGTGGTCAGGTAGCAATCCTGCAGATGAACAGAGAAAACTATTAATGTCAGCAACATACATCAATATATTAACAGCTGTAGAGAGTAAAGACATCATCTACAGTTGACGGCTTAACAAACGCTCAAGACGATTTAGAAACACTACTGTTGGTAAACACGAACACAACGTGCTTCACGGCTAAAGTGGGACAGAATGTCAGCATGAACTGTTTCCCAAAAACTAATGAGCTACCTACCTAGACAGCATTTTGGGCATCATATGCGCGTTTAGAATGTTATTAGGCTAAATGCAGTATAGGTAGTCAGCTCTCTCGGTTTCGAGACACAATCCATGTGTCAGCATAAGAGTGGATAAACCTAAACAAAGCCCAGAACTAAACACACTGTGTGGTTTCTCAATGGAAACATCGTGTATGCAGGAGGAGAGGCCGCAGAGGGGCAGGCGGGGGTATGACAGTGCACAAACAACTTCAGCCCCTCACATACACCCACAATCTCTTATATATATATATATATATATATATAACTTAAAACATACTAGAACAGACGGAACAGCCATGAACAAAGTGTGTAGATCATGAACAGTGCGTTGAAGGAAGACTGAGAGCAGAACTAGTAATCTTGCAGCAACTGTCATGGGGAAAAATAGCAGGAAAGAGATGACCTACTAGTTGCCTAGTTGGAGCTAACCACGGTCTGACATTTCAAAGGCACGGACGGATTTTATTTAACGAGTCTCGTTGCATAATCGATCGCGATTGAAGTACTGGAGGAACTTACGCGATTGGCATCGGACTGAGTTCGCTTGTTTACCAGAATCTCTTCCGTCCCTGTCCGGAGCACGTTAGCGGCGCGGCTAACTGGCCTATTAGAGATTCGATCGGGCGCGATTTGGACGGGAGAAGCGTGATTTAATGTTGTGACAGCTTACTTGTGCGGGTGTTTTGATGCGGGCGTATAAATCTGGCCTCTCAACATCACAATCGCTCCGAGTTCGGCGTGTATTCAACTCCAGCCCCTACACAAAATATTCGCGGCCATCTTGATCGACTTGAGGCAAACACGGAGAGCTATCCCACAATGCACTGCTGGGGAGAAGAGGACGACCATCAGTATAAAAATACGGCACAGCAATGCTCTTGCTGCCAGTTTGATATTAAATGCCTAATTTTAGTGAGACTGTATATCATATATCAAATATAAGAGAATAAAGTAAAATGAAAGACAAATATTTACATCATAGCAACTGGATACATTTCTGCTGTGCAGTTTCATTGTGCAATATAATCTAATGAGCAATATGTAAATTCAGCTGTTATATACATACTCAGCCCTCTGCACATTACATTCCAATCTATCCATTTATCTATCTGTCTGTCTGTCTGTCTATTTATCTATACTATATACAGTGGTGAATTTGTAAAACAGTTTCAAAGGGGATGATGTCAAACTTTTATTTATTTATTTATTTATTTTTTGTGGGGGTGTAATTGATAAATAAGGTTGTCTGAGGAGTTAAAAATAAGAAATCTTTATAAAAAAGCTAGTTTAAATTAAAACACTTGTGTCAAGTTCTTAGAAATGTAATCTTTGTTTTCAATCTGGTCTCATACATTTTTGAAAAAACCTTTACAGCACTTTCCACAAAAAAATTAAAATAAAATGTAAATTTTAAAAATGTTGTGTGGTCTAACCATAGAGTAAAAGGTAATGTAATATTTTCATTGCACCTTGAAGAGAGGATAAACAACTTAATCTTTAATAATAAAAAGATAATAATAATTTTGAAACACATTTTTCTAGGTTAAAATATATATATATATATATTATACATATGATGAATTTCTTAGTCAAAAATATCATACATTTTCTCAGGGTTACACCACATGACCAGAACAAAATGTGCCTTTTCATAAAAAAATAAAAAAAATACATTTTTCAAAAACTTAACTTAGCATCACGCCATTGACCCTTAAACATGGCCATAATATACACTTGTTACCCTCCGTTATTGTATTTTATGATTCATTTTGTGAATAAATCTATGTTCATGAAAGAAACAGACACACACGCATTTGTTTCTGAACTAAAAGGGAAGTTTGGGCTGTTTGTATGAAGGATGCTTAAACAGTGGTGCAAAAAGTTGTATGAGCGAAACCCTGAAAATTGTTTGAATTAAAAACATGTTCATGTTGTAACTGTACATTTGTCATAGCAATATCTGTTCTCTTCTTTTTAAAGAAAGACAAATTATTTCCTCTAACTGTTCTCTTTGCCATTTCTGCAAGTCTGCGAAAACTTGCATTACCTTCAGTGGCATAAGTTTCTTGTGTCTCGGTTACGTACGTAACCTCGGTTCCCTGAGACGAAGGAAACGAGACATTGCATAGTAACGCATATGGGGAAGGCCTTCTCACGCGACCTAGTTGAAACCTCTCTACAATAATGGCAGTATTCTAATATTGGCTATGATGTTTGAGCTCCGCCTATCAAAACAGGTGCACAAACACCATTTCCTCAGAATTTCTGACTGAGAACAAGGAGCACATGGCTTGTGCCTCAAAAACTCTAGTCTTGTAGTGCGGCTAGCGTTCGCAATGTCTTGTTCCATTCATCTCAGGGAACCGAGGTTACGTACGTAACCGAAACGTTCCCTTATGACTCAGTACACTCGACAGTGTGTAGTAGTACTACACGACATAACTTCCCAGAGAGGAAACATGGTGCTGCAGTCTTGTGGGACGGCGACTGTAAGGCTGGCACCGGGATGTCTACACCCAAAAGGCGCCATTTCCGGTAAAAGTCAAAGAACTCTGCGAGAATCAACGTCATAGAACTCTCTCACAAAAGCTGAAATCTACACCTGAATATCACCACGTGTGATAAATTGCAAATCGCCTTTGCATTGTTTTACAAAGCTGAAATCTTCACCTGAATATCACCACAGTGTGATAAATTGCAAATCACCTTGCTGCCCTCTATTCTCTCTCTCCCTTCTCCCCTTCAACAGCTCTGGACCAACACAAAGACACAAGATTTATATGTAAAATATAACAAATACCATGAAAACAAAGAATGCAACTGTATGTGTTTGATATCATTTAAGAGGTCTCTGTGCGACTGGTATAGTGGTCTCTTTCCCATTTTGATAAAACTAATGGTAACAAAGTTATAAGCTCTTTGCCAAATACTGCATAATTCTGGAGGTCTATCCCCCTCCTTAACCTACAATTTAAATGATCTCCTGTACGTTAACAAGGTTAAACCCCAGGAAGTCAAGAATCCATTCACCCCCAAATTCTCATTGTTCAAAGGATAATACCATCTGGTACACAATGTTTATTCTGTCTGGGTATTTAAGGAAAGTTGGCAAGAAGCTCGGGGAATCTGTAGACAGATCTCCCGCACAATCTCTGTGTGTAGTTTTCATTGCCAGGTAAATATTCTTAAATTCCTTGATCTCTAAATTGTTGATATTGTATGCGATTGGCTAATGATTTTATTCTTTGAACTGGATTTTGAATTATTGTTTTGTTACCTGGTTAATAAATTGTTATGTTTGATTATTCTATTTAACACTTTACTTTACATTCTACATTCGTTCATCCGGATTCCTACAACACTTTGAGTCTCGCACTGGCCGGGTATACGATCTCATAATCACAGATTCGTCAGTCTTGGTCATTAGACAGAGGCGAGTGACTAATATCCTAGATGGCCGCACTCCACTTTGCTCATTCTAGAATATATTATCTAGTCCCCATAGATCTGAACACACTTAATTAAGGTAAGACTATATCTAACCAGAGGTCAAGACCATTACCATAGAACTAAGCTGACCAACTTAACTTCTTCTAATGGTAACTTTGTATAATCATGCCATGGTTTCCCACGTATACTTAGTTAAAATAATATTACAATAATCAGAGGTTGCGGCTCACCCCTATTTAGACTGGTCTGACAACACCTTGTTGTTCTAAATGGAAAAACCCATTATTAGCCTCTACAGTCTAAGTATACATGACTAATACCAGTGTGTTAGTCGGAGCTCTAAAACATCAGTCGGTGTGCCCCCTGAGCGTAGATTTGTGGTGCTATGGACTTAATGTAATCTACTAGAGTTAATAACACAAGGTCAATTAGAATAATTTTAAACATAACAAATTATTAACCAGGTAACAAAACAATAATTCAAAATCCAATTCAAAGAATAAAATCATTAGCCAATCACATACAATATCAACAATTCAGAGATCAAGGAATTTAAGAATATTTACCTGGCAATGAAAACTACACACAGAGATCGTGCGGGAGATCTGTCTACAGATTCCCCGAGCTTCTTGCCAACTTTCCTTAAATACCCAGACAGAATAAACATTGTGTACCAGATGGTATTATCCTTTGAACAATGAGAATTTGGGGGTGAATGGGTTCTTGACTTCCTGGGGTTTAACCTTGTTAACATACAGGAGATCATTTAAATTGTAGGTCAAGGAGGGGGATAGACCTCCAGAATTATACAGTATTTGGCAAAGATCTTATAACTTTGTTACCATTAGTTTTATCAAAATGGGAAAGAGACCACTATACCAGTCGCACAGAGACCTCTTAAATGATATCAAACACATACAGTTGCATTCTTTGTTTTCATGGTATTTGTTATATTTTACATATAAATCTTGTGTCTTTGTGTTGGTCCAGAGCTGTTGAAGGGGAGAAGGGAGAGAGAGAATAGGGGGCAGCAAGGTGATTTGCAATTTATCACACTGTGGTGATATTCAGGTGAAGATTTCAGCTTTGTAAAACAATGCAAAGGCGATTTGCAATTTATCACACGTGGTGATATTCAGGTGTAGATTTCAGCTTTTGTGAGAGAGTTCTATGACGTTGATTCTCGCAGAGTTCTTTGACTTTTACCGGAAATTGCGCCTTTTGGGTGTAGACATTCCGGTGCCAGCCTTACAGTGACTGACTTGAGTATGCCACAGTGAGTGATCCTCGTGTTGGCCAGGAGGGGAGCACTCATAACAAATATATGAACTATAGTCATTTAGTGTGAATTAACTCCTTATGAACCCAGTCAGAAAAGGAGTTTATTTATAATGAAAGTGCTTGTGACTTTATGGTAAATTATTATGACCTGAATGCAGGCGGTTGTGTAAATGATGGGGAGCCCGTACTTAAAGGGAGGGGCATAAGTATATATATTTGGCCAATGAATAGCAAGTGCTCTAAACAGAGAGGACTTGTTAAGAAAGAGACGTTACATCTAGGTTGTAAAACCTTGCGAATGTGTTTTGTGAGGACCATCCTGCTGCAAAACATACAGTATGTCTTGTAAGGACACACCATTTGTCCATGCCCATGAGGAGGCCATGCCTCTAGTTGAGTGTGCTTTAACACCAACTGGGCAAGTCTTACCCTGTGACTCATAAGCCAGGGCAATTGCATCAACAATCCAGTGAGAAAGTCTTTGCTTGGAGATAGACATTCCTTTCGTGCGTCCTCCATAGTATATAAAAAGCTGATCAGACAGACCGAACTACCGTGTATGCTCAACGTATGCGTGTAGTGCCCGCACAGGGCATAACAAATGAAATGGAGGAGGGAAGAAGGCCTGAAGGTGAACCACCTGCGCTTTGAAGGGCGTGGTTAGGATCTTAGGCTCATAGCCTTTCCTGGGTTTGACAGTGGCTTTCGAAAGACCGGGGCCAAACTCCAGACATGAATTGTCAGCTGATAATGCATGCAGGTCACTTACCATTTTACTGAGGCCAGAGCCAGCAGTAGTGTGGACTTAACGGAGAGCGTGCGCAAATCAACATAGTCCAAATGCTCAAAGGGGGGCCCTGCGAGAGCTTTTAGGACTAAAATTAAGTCCCAAGTTGGGACTGTAGCTGGCCGAGGTGGGTTTAATCACATTGCTCTCTTAAGGAACTTTATGATTAAATCATGCTTGCCTATAGAGGCGCTGACTTCATGTGCATGATACGCAGATATAGTTGCCACATACACTTTGAGCGTTGACGGGGTGAGTCCTGTGTCTAATCGCTCTTGAAGAAATATTAGAATTTCATATATGGGGCAGTTTACTGGGTCCTTCCCATGTAAGAGACACCAATCAGTGAACACCTTCCATTTTAGCACATAGAGGCGTCTCGTGGATGGTGCTCTGGCTTTTAAAATGGTGTTCATGACTGACTGTGTCAGTTCTAGTGCGTGTAGTATGCCCCGTTCAGGGGCCACACATGCAGGTTCCACAGCTGAGGCTGGGGATGCCAGATTGTGCCTTGCGCCTGAGAGAGGAGATCCCTCCTCAGCGGTATTTCTCATGACAAACTGTACAGCATCTCCATAATTTCTGGAAACCATGGCTGGTTGGGCCATTTCGGCGTAACTAATAGAACCGTTTCCTTGTCCTCTCGGACTTTGCATATGACAGAGTGAATCAGGCATACAGGGGGAAACACATATTTGAGTTTTGCCAGCCATTTGTGTGCCATTGCGTCCGTTCCCAGCAGGGCTTGGGACTTCGAGTACCAGAGGGGACAGTGGGCATTCTCCACTGAGGCAAATAGATCAATTTCTGCTTTGCCGAATATTTCCCAAATCCTCAATACAGTTTGAAGATGAAGTCTCCATTCACCCAGCATCACCCCTTGGCGTGACAGTAGGTCCGTGCCGTAATTCAGGTGGCCTGGGACATATGTCTCTCTCAGGGAGAGGAGATGATACTCGCTTCAAAGGAGGAGGCAACGCGCCAGTATCAACAGTGGTGGTGAATGAATTCCGCCTTGGTGGTTTATATATGCCACAACTGTCATGTTGTCTGAGCGAACCAGGACATGACAGCTCGCTATTTCTGACTGAAAAGCCTTTAAGGCTAGAATTACAGCCAATAGCTCTAAGCGGTTGATGTGCCATGCCCTCCTCGCACCTTTCCAGATGCCGAAAGTCAGGCATCCATCGCACACCGCCCCCCCAACCTGTGTTGGAAGCATCCGTGGTCACCAATTTCCACCTGACAACTTGCTGGTAAAATGCAGGAGCTGTCCATGGTGCTAAAGCAGCTATACAGCGGTGGGATATAGTGATGCACATGCACCCTTGGCGCCAAGCATGCTGTGGCACACGGCGCTTTAGCCAGCACTGAAGAGGTCTCATGTGTAAGAGACCTAATGGGATGACGGCAGATGCCGCCGGCAAAAATCCCAACGCCTTCTGAAACAGCTTCAGTGGAATGGGTTCTCCTCGGTTTGAACTGAAACAGACACTGCAGAATGGCCTGAACGCGCATGCTAGTGAGGTGTGAGGCGGACTCCCAAAAAGGAGATTTTTTTGGCTTGGGGAGAGCATGCTCTGCTGGCGCTGAGGTTGCAGGCATGGGTCTTTTAGCTAGGTGCTGGCTTGAAACAGAGCGAGGGCGAGCTGTCTGTGCTATGCTCTGATTGGGCATAAAGTGTCTTATAGCTTGTGACTGCTGCTGAGTTGCGACGTAACGCTCAACAAACTTACTCACCGTGCCACCAAAGACGCTGGCTGGAGACACCGGAGCATCCAACAGAGAGGTTTTCTCTCTGTCACTCATCTCGGTGAGGGTCAGCCATATATACCTATCCAGAACGACCAGGTTGCCCATGGACTTGCCAATGGCCTGCGCCATGACTTTCATGGCAAGCAGCGCTAAATCTGTAGTGGCCCGTAGCTATTTGAAAGTCTCTGGATCGAAGCCTTGCTCATCCATTTGTCTGAGGAGCTTTGTTTGAAATACCTAGAGCACTGCCATTGTGTGGAGTGCTCATCCAGCTTGTCCTGCCACTGAGTAAGCTTTTCCCACCAGTGTGGACATCCGTCTACATGGCTTAGAAGGATGTATGGGGCGTGATTCCACACCCTGTTACTCGTAGGGCAGAGGTGTGCCACTACCGCCGCCTCCACAGGGGGTAGTTGAGCATAACCATTTTTTCACCATGGTCCACGTTCGTGAAAACGGTGTCACCGTGCATGCACACTGAGAAGGGCACGTGCCAGGACTTAGATTGTTCGCTATGAACTTAGGGGAAAAATGGAGCAGATCTGCGGAATGCGGCCACTTGACGGTGTCCGGACTGCAAGAACCACTCATCAAGGCGAGACTGCCCAGGTTCCTCTGGGGGAGACCACTTGAGGTTGAGTTCTTTGACCGCCTTTGTAAGGACGTGAAGCATCTCCCTGTCAGTGGCGTGTACACGGTCCTTGCCCTCGCTGGGGGGAGGGACGGTAACATCATCCACTGACCACTCGCTTGATGCAGCGAGAGACATAACATCGTCATTATCCTCCTTATCATCCCCAGCATCAGATCCACCAAACAAGACGAGGCCGCACGCTCCTTCAGAGGGCTGGAATTCATCTAGCACATAGCATATTGGGAAACATGTGCTTCGTGGAGATTGAGGGGCTCGCAAGGCGTGTGCCGGCATGAAATCCACCTCAAATTCATCCTGCTCAACCTCGTGGCCCCGCCGTGCCTCCTCGTGTGAATCCTCAGGTATCACAGAAGAGGCGGGTGGGAGGGCATGAGAGGTTGAATCGTCCCTCAGAACGAGGACAATTCATGAGCGAAGCGACTTGAGCCTCATGTCCTCACAGTGAGGATAGTCTGTCTCCATGAGAGCCGACTCTGCGTGGGCGCGGCCCAGACAGAAAATGCAGCTCTCATGCTGGTCTGACGGCAGGATGTTTCTCTCACACAATGAACACTTACGGAACGACATCTTGAAAAGACATACACAAAAGTGGCTCTTTTAGATATATAAATATATAAATAAATATATATTTATATTTATATCACACAAATTATGCTTTTAAAGGATACTCTACACCTGCCGACGCGCTGCGGAGAATCAGGATGCTGAGGCCCGTTCACCAGTGAAGTGTCAAGCGGCGAGGTGGAGAGATGTTCGCTCCAGCACTGCAGGGGAGTGGAGAGTCTTCTCGCTGCCGTGAAGATTCCGCCCGCTGACTCGTGTGTATCGACGGCGAAGGGTAGAGGGCTTCTAGACAAGAGATGATTGTTGTAGGAAGAAATTCTGAGGAAATGGTGTTTGTGCACCTGTTTTTATAGCGGACAGTTTCATGCCAAAACAGGCGGGGCTCAAACACCATAGCCAATATCAGAATACTGATGTTATTGTAGAGAGGTTTCAACTAGGTTGTGTTGGAAGGCACTCCCCATATGCGTTACTACGCAATGTTGGGTGTACTGAGTCGTAAGGGAACTGGCGCCTTTTTGTGGTGGATAGAGAGCTCACGTGCCCATGGTTGCCAGATTGCACAACTAAAGTGTCACACTGGCAGAATATTTCCAAACTGTGTAAGTGTAAAGATCCGGTTGGGGGAATTCACCTCTTAAAATCTGGCAACCCCAGACATGTTGAAATCTAATTCTGGTCAGAAAATCGCCAATATTTAAAGTCTGTTATTTATCAAACGTAGAGAATTAAATATTTTACTTGCATGATTAGTTCTAAACTCAGCAAAAAAAGAAATGTCCTCTCACTTTCAACTGCTTTTATTTACAGCAAACTTAATACGTGTAAATATTTGTATGAACATAAAAAGATTCAACAACTAAGACATAAACTGAACAAGTTTCTCAGATATGTGACAGAAATGGAATAATGCAGGAAGGGTACTACATGAGGGAGGAGGATGTCTTCCCTGTAGCGTACAGCATTGAGATTGCCTGCAATGATAACAAACTCAGTCCAATGATGCTGTGACATACCGCCCCAGACCATGATGGACCCTCCACCTCCAAATCGATCCCGCTCCAGAGTACAGGCCTCGGTGTAACGCTCATTCCTTTGACGACATTGAGTCCTACCATCACCCCTGGTGAGACAAAACCGTGACTCGTTAGTGAAGAGCAATTTTTGCCAGTCCTGTCTGGTCCAGCGAAGGTGGGTTTGTGCCCATAGGCAACGTTGTTGCTGGTGATGTCTGGTAAGGACCTGCCTTACAACAGGCCTACAAGCCCTCAGTCCAGCCTCTCTCAGCCTATTGCGGACAGTCTGAGCACTGATGGAGGGATTGTGCATTCCTGGTGTAACTCGGGCAGTTGTTGTTGCCATCCTGTACCTGTCCCGCAGGTGTGATAATCGGATGTACTAATCCTGTGTAGGTGTTGTTACACGTAGTCTGCCACTGCAAGGATGATCAGCTGTCCTTCCTGTTTCCCTGTAGCGCTGTCTTAGGCGTCTCACAGTACGGACATTGCAATTTATTTCCCTGGCCACATCTGCAGTCCTCATGCCTCCATGGAACATGCCTAAGGCACTTTCAAGCAGATGAGCAGGGACCCTGGCCATCTTTCTTTGGTGTTTTTCAGAGTCAGTAGAAAGGTCTCTTTAGTGTCTTAAGTTTTAATAACTATGACCTTAATTGGCTACCGTCTGTAAGCTGTTAGTGTCTTAACAACCGTTCCACAGGTGCATGTTAATTAATTGTTTATGTTTCATTGAACAAGCATGGAAAACATTGTTTAAACTCTTTACAATAAAGATCTGTAAAGTTATTTGGATTTTTACAAAATTATCTTTAATTATTATTTTTTTGCTGAGTTTATGTAATACATGACACAATTGATCTAAAGGGGATTGTAGGGAGATGGTGGTTTTACAAAAGGGATGGTATTTGGTATTTCTTGAAACAAGGGGGTTGGCATCCCCTTGCATCCACCCTCAACTCGAGCCCTGACTATATACCAGCGGTCGGCAACTTTTTTGACATGGAGTGCTATTTTTTTATTTTCCTGGTCAATGGCTATGCCTCTAGTTTGCATTTTTCAAATGTAATCGTTTATTTTTCATTACAAATTATATTATAATCATAACAGTTTGAGTGAGAAATTTGTCCAAAACACGAAGATTATGATATAATCATGATCCTGCATGTGAATTTTCACAGAGCATCTTGTGAAAGTGCTTTAATGAAAGAAAACCTGTCCTTTAGAACAAAATGAGTTAACACAGTTAATGTCATAAATTTGCTTATTTGATTACTGATCACGAAATTGTGTGGAATCTTACATTTTTTTATATTATGTCATACATTTTTCAAAATAACATAGAGGGGTAATCACTAGTACGCAAGCAACGGCAAAAGAGGAGCAGGCTATTTTATTTATATGAAGTTTTTCACACCTGCATTCAAATCTACATCTTGATGTAATCCTTCCTCATGATCACACAGCGTGTTTTCATGAGCTGAATGGGAGGCTAAACACTATTAAAGTGTGACGAGACTTGCGCTGGGCGTGCAAGCTGATCAACTATTTAGCCCATTTAGGTGAATCGCACCTGCAAAATCCAAAAAATATATTTCCAGGTTTAATTTATATTTTTAATATCCTCAGATCTTTGAACCCCACGATGTAGGTTTATGTTTTCTCTTATAATCTTTTAATGTAATTTCAAGTGTGACCATGGTTTAAGGACGGTGTACCTGTAAGCTGGGTTGGAATCTCAAGGATTAATAGTGGTGTTTTCCTTATTACATTACGTGTTGTTCTGAAAGCAAAAAGAAACAAATGAAACACGGAATGTAGGCTGTCATCTGCACAGCCTGACCGAAGCAAAGCTGGCGTGTTTACTCGTGCGATTAACCGAAAGTGAAGCGCTGCCAGCTTGTGATGCGCGAATGGCTTGCATGTGCTGCACGAGTCTGTTGGGTATACTGCAGTCTCGTCACATTTTAACTTTTTGTTTGGTCTCCCATTCAACTCATGAAAACAAGCTGCTTGATCATGAGGAGGGATTACATCAAGATGTAGATTGGAATGCATGTGCGGCATTTCATGTCAATAAAATAGTCTACTCCTCTCTCGCTGTTGCAGGTGTGAGAGTGATTACCCCTCTGTGATAAACCACTGTATAATGTGTGAAAGAATCCAATGTCTAGTCTTGTTTAACACTGAAGCTTTACTGAACCTTTGTCAAACTCTTAACAACTGTTAGGCAGCAGTGCCATGCACACACACTCAACACGCTCTGTCTGTTGCTCCTCTTACACGTCATCACGTTACATCATTTCTACAACATAACTAATCCTCAGCCTATTACATCTCCCCCTTTTCTCGAAACTCTTGGTTGAGCATTGTGACAGCAGTTTCATTATGTTTCTTCAAATATACATAACAACTTTTAAGCATAACATTTTCTCTTCTCTTATGTAGAACTTATACAATCTCAAATTAACCAATGTTAACTAGACATGGTTTAATTTGTTAACAGAACTTTGTATATTACGAGCTATAATCAACATTTCTCTAAATAACTATACCATGCATTTCTTATCTTTCTTTCTCTCTCCTCCTCTTTTCTCTATAGGTCTAGAATTTGTGGCGGTCTGCTAATCCTACCAGATCTGGTTCGTATTAGTCCATCAGGAACCTTTGGTTTTGTTCCACTTTGTTCTGAAATATTGTCTTGTGTTTTGTTCAGTGTTTTATCAACACTCTGCGTAGTTGTGAGTGTGGTCTCTTGCAGTGGATGATGTACAGATGTTGTTATTGGTGGTTTTTCTGCTGGCACCTCCTGTTGCGGCGTAATATGTCCCCCTGTTCTGTCTCCAACAGGTACGATTGTGGTGTGATTCTTCCTTTGGTCACAACTGCCTTTGATAGCCAGGCTCTCTGAGTGTCCACGTTGGCAAGGATCTGAGTCCCTGGATATAGGAGGGGATATACGTTTTTTACACCATGACGCTGGTTATAGTAGTGAGCCTGTTTCCTTTTTCTTGCTGCAACGTTTTGTCTGATGTCTTTTTTGTTTGGCCATTTAGGTAACATATTTCTGTCAAGGGTGGGTAGGGTTGTTCGGATCTTGCGACTCATCAGGAGTTCTGCTGGACTTGCTCCTGTACTGCTGCATGGAGTAGATCTGTAACACATGAGTGCTAGGAGGGGGTCTTTTTGCTTTAGGATTCTCTTAGCTATTTGTACGGCTCTTTTAGCATGCCCATTCCCTTGTGGGTGATGTGGGCTGGAGGTTATGTGTTTAAAATCTAGCTCACGAGCCATTTCTTTGAACTCTGCACTGGTGAATTGTGCCCGTTGTCACTGACCACTTCCTTTGCTATCTCATTAACGGGCAAAGGTGGCTTTCAGTTTTTGCACTACCTGTGTACTGGCAGTAGTGAGCATGTGCATTACCTCCAGAAAATGTGAATAGTAGTCCGAGATGACTAGATAGGTCTGTAATTCTTAATAGGACTGGCAAGACAATACTTTGAGTTTAATCTGGGTCAATATGCCGGGCCACCATACTGAGGCGTTTGCTCTTTCTCTGCATTTGCTCAAACCCTGATGTCCATCGTGTATGCGATGCCCTCAGAATTTTAGGTATGACCATTCTGTTGTCCCTGGTGACAATTACATCTTGAATTGACAGTTAATTTCTCATGGGAAATAATTATTTAGCCACCAGGTGTATTTTGACTATGTGCTCAGGCCAACCTGACTAGATGTACGTAATTACCTTTTGCAGGCTTTCGTCTTTGCTTTGACACCGGCATGCTATCAATAATGGACGCCACATAGCACTCCATGTCTGAGTGAGTGTCGTTGCAGTCCTGTACATCGTCTGAGGGACTCCTGAGAGTTTTTCTGGGTGCATATTCTGCTGTGGGGTTATATCTCATCAATCGCATCAGTAGCCTCTGGCAACGAAGCGGGACCATGTCCAGGTCTTTGGCATTATTCAGTGGCACTAACGGCTTATGATCACTGATCAGCTTAAATTCCTCCAGACCATGCAGGTACTCTCACACGACCATACACCAGCCAGGCACTCTTTCTCTATTTGAGCGTACCTGATTTCAGCATCACTCAGTCATCTGGAGCAATAGGCCACCGGTCTCCACTTTTTGTTGTATAGCTGCATCAGTACGCCACAAATTCCATAGCTGCTTGCGTCTGCTAACACCATGGTTGGTTTTCTTGCATCATAAAATGCTAATGTGGGTGAGGACATGAGAAGTCTTTTTATCTCCTGGAAAGCTGCTTGTTGCGCTGGACCCCATGTCCATGTTGATTTGGCTTTCAGCAGATCATAGAGCAGCCGTCCCACCTCTGCTAAGTTGGGGATATACCTTCCCAGGTAACTGACCATCCTGAGAACTCTTTTTAACCCCTGTGCATTGTCTGGTGGAGGCAGTTTGTTAATAGCTGATACTTTGGCCGGGTCGGGCCGCACCCCGTCTGCACTAAGTGGAAGTGTAGCTTTTCTTGCCTCAACCTGCACTTTTCTGTGTTCAACCTCAGCCCTGCCAAATGCAGTCGTTCCATCACTAACTGTAGTTGCTGGTCGTGCTCCGCCACATTTCCTCCATAGACGATAATGTCATCCGTGTAGACGTCGGCCCCTTCCAGGCCTTCCAGAATTTCCATCATTTTCCTTTGGAAAATTTCAGGGGTGCTGGAAATTCCAAAGGGTAGGCATTTGAACAGTACCTGGCAAAAGGAGTAATAAAGGTTGTCAGTCTCTGGCTGTCATTATCCAGCGGTATTTGCCAGAACCCTGCAGCTGCATCCAGTGTGGAATACACTGTGTCTCTGTTCAGCTTTGCTGTGATCTCCTCTGCAATGGGTAAGACAAACCTTTCTCTCTTGACAGCTTTATTCAATTTCCTGAGGTCGACACATATACGCACCTGTCCCAACTTCTTGGGAGCTGGCACTATCGGCGTGCACCATTCTGTGGGCTCTGTCACTTTCTCTATGATGCCCTCAGCTTCCATCCTGTCCAGCTGCTCCTTAACCGGTTTCATGAGGGGAATTGGGATCCTGCGTACAGCATATACTGTGTAAGGCTTCCATTACAGCACTGTGCACCTCCTGAATTCTTTTCACCAGACCCATCAGCTCAGCTACCGACCGACTAAGAAGGTTGCTGGTGGTCTCCCCTCTGATAACAAACACTTTAAATGAGTACCGGTTGTTTTTGTACTCTGTGTGTGCTGTAAAATGGCCGATACAGTTCAGACGGCTGCCTGGGCTATTCAGTACAGTCTTAGCCATGAGCAATCTTTTCTCAGACTTGAGCATTCTAAATGCTTTTTAAGTCATAATGCACACATCGGCACCAGTGTCTATTTGAAAGCCAACTGGTGTACTACCGATTTCTAGTTGCACTGTCCAGTCATTATATGAGGTTGTGCTACCGACTAAGCCCAGAAAGTGGTAATTATGCTCTTCACAATCTCTTATTTCACTCACCACTTTGCTTTTGCACATCTTTTCCCAGTGTCCTGTTTTCCTGCATCTGTTGCATGAGGACTTCAATGCTGGGCAGTCTGATTTTCTGTGCATTTCTTTTCCACATCTGCCACATACTTTCTCTCGTTCGTTGTCCCTGAAACGTTGTTTGAACTTTGGCCCTGTGTTGCTTCCGATGTGTGTGTCTTTTGTGTGCAACCTCTTGAATAGTGCATGCAGCCTCTCCCTGTGTGCTAACTTGTGCTTTCACCTCCTCCGACTGGTGGGTTTCCTGCACCGTCATTTCGAGTGTGAGATTTAGAATGAGCTGCAGATTGCATGACAATTCTTTGTCCTGGATTCCTACCACGATTTGGTCTCTAATGTGTTCCTCATGAGCAGACCCGTAATCGCAGTGCTCCGACAGTTCATAAAGAGTGCGGATGAAAGATTCCGCTCTCTCCCCTGGATGTTGTACACGCTGATAGAAGCATGCCCTTTCGTGGATCACATTGCGCTTTGATATGAAATACACATCAAACATATTGAAGACCACTTCGAACTTCTTATCATCTCCTTCCGCTTCGAAGGTGAATGAGTTGAAGATATTCTCCACTTCGCCCCCCAAAGCATAGATAAGGGTGCTTACTTGTACGCTGCCATCCTCTTTATCCAGCTTTGTCGCCATTCTGTACCATGTAAACCGCTTTTTCCAGTCGGTCCATTCCGCTGGTCTCTCGAAGCAAAAGCTTTCCAGTGGGTTAAACTTCGCCATCCGATGATCGGCACTTCTGACACCATGTGATAAACCACTGTATGATGTGTGAAAGAATCCAATGTCCAGTCTTGTTTATCCTTTGAAGCTTTACTGAACCTTTGTCAAACTGTTAGGCAGCAGTGTCACGCACACACACTCAACACGCTCTGTCTGTCGCTCCTCTTATATGTCATCAAGTTACGTCATTTCTACAACATAACTAATCCTCAGCCTATTACACCCTCCGCGTGTCAATGCTGGCACGTGTGCCATAGGTTGCCGATCCCTGCTATATACAGTATAAATGTATATATATATATATATATATATGAAAACAATAAAAAAATTAGTATCAAGAATACGATTTTTGCCCTAATATCAAAGGTCTTACTAGAAAAAATAAATTATGATCCAACGTGAATTTTCTTGTTAAAAAAATATGATTGTGACTGGTAACGTGCATTTAAAAAGCTGACAATTTACACAAGGTTTATTTCTATTTCTTCTGCTCCAAACTTACTTCAAACTTACTTCTCTGTCTTCTCGTATGAATGTAACACATCATAAGAAAGTGTTTCACAGCTGTTCAAATGCACTTTGGATCGCATCATTTGTATGTATAAATGTTTTCCATCTGAAAGCACTAAATATTAAATGAAACAAATGACAATAAAATGCAAAGTAATCTCTTCAGTAATCAAAATACTTTTTGAATGTAACTGTATTCTAAATACCAATTATTTAAATTGTAACTGTAGTGGAATAGAGTTGCTTATATTTTGTATTTTAAATACGTAATCCCGTTACATGTATTCTGTTACTCCCCAACACTGTGTGTGTGTGTGTGTGTGTGTGTGTGTGTGTGTGTGTGTGTGTATGTATATATACATATATATATATATATATATATATATATATATATATATATATATATATATATATATATATATATATATATATATTGTATATTCATAAATGTAAGTATATGAAAACAAATCCTTATTGTTGAGTCTTTAAAAGAGATTTTTTACAGCTAACTATTTTTTATCCTTAAATGTATGAAAAGTAACATTTTGTTAGAATAGGAATAAAAAGAACCCCATTTGCTCTGTTTTTTTTTTTTTATTTAATTTTTCTAATTTATTTTATTCTTTATACATTTGTATTGAGGTACTAATGTGTGTACAAGGCTTTAAAGGAATATTTCACCCAAAATTAAAATGCTCTCATCATTTACTCACCCATTATTCCTTTCAAGATGTGTGTGACTTTCTTTCTTCTGCTGAACACAAACAAAGATTTTTAGAAAAATATTTCAGCTCTGTAGGTCCTGTAGATTAATCTTTATTGTAACATGAATTTTAACCACAAAAAAAACACACAAAAAAAACAAAAAACACAAAGCTCATATTGGACAGAAATTCAGCGTCCCATTTGCTTACAAACAAAACAAAATTTAACTGTACAAAACTGGGTATTCAATTTTGCTTTAGTACATTTTTCTAAAGGTTTTTCATAAAAGAGCAGCCAACCAGTCGCTCCATGTGACTATGGATGTGTGGAAAACGTCAAACTGTTTTTTATAAATTTTTGAAGCTTTCACTTTATACATACATACAACATGTGAATGCAGTCCATGTCCATACACATAGGCCTACACAGTATAAAACCAAAACCATTGCAATATTAAGCTTCATCAGCAGATGGCACAATTTAAAAGGAAAACCTCAAGAAATAAAATCACTATCTCTGCGAATACCCCAAAGTAAAAAATGTAAGCAGAAACTGAATAACTGGCATTTATTTGTTTCCAGGATGCATTATTCCATTCCTGTATTGACAGTCTGTCACATCAACAACAGATCATATTCACATCTCACTAGACTTTCACAGCTGCAGGATGAAGCTGTGAAAGACCTGTCTTGATTACAGTTTATTGATCTGAACTTTTGGCTTTTGTCTAACATTGTAACACTGGTTTCCCTATTTTGCAAGCACATGGCAAATAACACAATCAAAGGAGAAAGCAATCCCCGAATGCAAGAACAGTGTATCACAAAAACACAACGGTTGCCTACATAGAGACTGCAAATCCATATCGAAATCCAAATCTTACCCAAAGTATTCATCACCGTAGAAATGCATTAACATCACTTTTGTTCAATTTACATGCAACCCACTGTGTGCTTTGCTTATCTCACATACCTGCCTGAGAAAAGCACTAGATTTTCTGAGAAAGACAAGAGATGTTTTCATTTTGTATACTCTTGTAGGGCTGAATAATGGAAAAGGTGACTGTGATTACAATGATGCAGCTGTGGAGAATGAGGATCTCAAGATTATAGACAGCTGTTTAGCCCGGAGACAACAGGGTTTGAGATTCCACTCCACTCATACAAATCTGTTCAGCATTATGGAGAGACTGAACTAACAGAAAGAACTCAGAAGCCGTGCAGCCTTTAAATGATTTCGTGTTGGCAACATTTCTATGGAAAACAAAGGAAAACCATTTATATTTTTTAACAAGCAGGCCTTGCATACTTTATATTTGGCTTATCTAGCTTTAAAATAGCATGTTATGTGAGACATCTGCACTAAAGAGTCAGAAAGACAAAGAACTTGTTCAATACAAAATAGATTTCTACATTTCCTGAAGAAAAATTGAGTGGTGCTTGTCTGTGCAACATTCGCTTCCACAATGCTAGTATGTTGTGGGTGGTTGCTAAGGTGTTGCTATGCAGTTTCTAAGGTGTTGTGAGTGTTTTTTTTTTAGGATTTCCGATGTGGTTGCTAAGGTGTTTTGGGTGGTTACTATCGCAAGCCTTTTTAACATTTAATCACGTACAATAGAGATAGAATGTTTCTATAACATCTGCTCTTTTGACTTGGGCCAGTACGCAACCACCTAGCAACAATGTTTTAACCTATCACAAGCCTTTTTGACATTTAATCACGTGCAGGATATGAATTATAGATATCAATTACATTTTTCACTAGTTAAAATGCTAATTCTTGATATCAGGAATGGAAATACTAATAGTTAAAGTGCTCATTTTGATATGAGTAATAATGACATATCCACTAGTAAAAATTTTAATTCTTGATATCCAAATGACATCTTTACTTGCGGAAATACCCATGCTTGATATCAAAAATGGAATTTCAACAAGTTAAAAACATAATTTATTTCAAAAATGGTATTTAACTAATAGAATTTCACAATGATCCATCATTCACTCCCATCAAAATGCAATTACAGGTATCTAATATTAATTTCTTGCTAGTTGCTTGCTGTGTTCAGCTTTCCTTTAACCCTGACCAGTCCCCCAGTCCCTGTGTCACAGTCTGTCTCCCTCGTGTTTCCTAGGACTCTTGTTTTGAAGTGTTTCCCCCAGACTACGTTTCCCAGTATGCTCTTCCTTCATCACATCTGTTCCCGATCATTTTCACCTGTTTTCCATTCCTTCATTAGCTCTTGTTTGTATATATACCCTCTAGATTTTGCATTCCTTTGTCAGTTCTTGTTTGTTGTTATTTGAGTTCACATTTGTTTGTTTCATTTTTATCATCTTCATTAAAGCTTGCAATTAAATCCTATGTCTCCCATTTCATCTCAGCAATGACTCCTGACACCCTGCTGCTGAAAAACACCCCCACAGCATGATGCTACCAGCACCATGCTACACCACTGGGATAGTTCTGCAAATGTGATGAGCAGTGCCTGGTTTCCTCCAGACATGACGGTTGGAATTCAGGACAAACAGTTCAATCTATGTTTCATCAGATCAATGAATCTTGTTTCTCACAATCTGAGAGTCCTTTAGGTGTTTTTTAGATCCTTTAGGTCTTGCATTGAGGAGAGGCTTCCGTCTGGCCACTCTGCCATAAAGCTTAGATCTGGTGAGTGTTGCAGTGATGGTTGTCCACCTGCAAGTTTCTCCCATCTCCACACATGATCTCTGGAGCTCAACCAGAGTGACCATCAGGTTCTTGATAACCTCTCCTACCAAGGCACTTATCCCCCGATTGCTCAGTTTGCAGATTGCAGCCAGCTCTAGGAAGACTCCTGGTTGTTTCAAACTTCTTCCATTTAAGATTTATGGAGGCCACTGTGCTCTTGGGAACCTTCAATGCAGCCAAAAAATGGATGTAGCCTTCCCCAGATCTGTGCCTCGACACAATCCTGTCTTTGAGCTCTGCAGGCAGTTCCTTTAAACTCATGGCTTGGGTTTTGCTCTGTTATGCATTTTCAGCTGTGAGACCTTATATAGACAGGTGTGTGCCTTTCCAAATCATGTCCAATCAATTGATTTGCCACAGGTGGACTCCAATCAATTTGAAGAAACATCTCAAAGATGATCCAGAGAAATGGGATGGGAAAATACAACACAAATAACCCATTTCACATGCTCTCAAAGGCTATCAAAGCTGTCCAGTTCAGCCGAGGATAAGCACATGATCTCCACAGGGACTCTGAATGTTGCAAACAGACTGACACAGCTGACATGCAAGTGAGGTTTGTAGTGATGCATCAGTCCCTTTGTAGATTGATGGCAGGAATTAGGGCATGGAATTATGAAGCAGACTTTTGAATGCATTGATTTTAGGGTTTGGAAAACAGTTTAACATTTTGCATGGATTTCTTTCTTTAAAACATTATTAGAATTTGTGCTGATGATCAAAATATGTGGGCTTCTGCCCATATACAGTATATTTGAACATTTAAACAATTCTGAGAAGCACTTTAGGATAAAAACAAAAATCAACAGAATGACTTTGCAATGAAGAAAATAATTGATTATTTATGCAGCACAGTCCTTCATCTTTTCATTTTCTTTTCATTCTTGTAGCCTTTCCAAATATCAGAGGACTGAAAAATTCATGACTGCTATGTGTTGCAGAATTGGATTTTTAAATTAAGAGCGAAATGGAATGTTGGGATACAAATATCAAAATTGTTGCTGCAGAGACAAAAAAAAACTTTAAACAAATTACACAGGTAATATATGGACACCGTACAATGGCTACATACCAAATTTAATTTAAAAGAAAAAGAAAGACATTATAGCTCCCACAAACCAATAAACAAACAGTAAGTGAATTTTCAATATCTGAGAGGTCCTCTCCCTTACCTTTTGATATGTGCAAAGAAGAGAACGATAAATGATACCATCAGTCTTTCTAGCTGTACCCTTGAGCCACACACATAAAAAGACTGAGACAAAACTGTATTTGTAGCAAGTGTGATGGCCAAATAAATGGGAAATCAAATATTGTGCTAACATTAGTGGTGATTTCTCCATTAATATGTGAAAATACAAAGCTTATGCCATGTGGCATGTGCCATCTCTTCTATTGTGAAACAGAACAGAATACATGCATTTGTCACACATCACTGCCATTCAAATGGCAATATTAAAATGCATTGTATTTATTGACACTTGTGTTGTGTTAGTTTGTGCTAACATCTGTTGTGTTCTGGCTCAAAAATGACCAGCCCACTAAGATTGTTAATAAATCTCTCATATTGCATATATTATCCCAAGATATTGAATTAAATATTTTTGTCAAATTTTGTATATAATTATGACAGGTTTTGTACTTCTTTTTTAAACATATTTAAAAAAAAAAAGGAAAAAAAAAGTTTTTTTTTTATTGATAGAAGGATTCATTGAACTGAGCTTATACCGGGCTAGTGGGTATAAGCTCAGATCAATGAGCTTATACCCAATGCAGAAAAAAATAAAAATAATAATAATTATGTAATAAATTAATAACCACTTGCTTGATCTAAACAAAACAAATAGGTGTCATTTTAAAGCTTAGAATCTTGTAAATGTAGCTAATCCTACTAATTCTTAAATAATGCTTTTTAATTTGCTGACAAATTAGAACTGTTTTGTTCTCATAATTTGAAAATTTGTAATCACAACAATTATATTCAGAGTTGGTAAAAACATAAAAAAGATGAGATATCCATGTGTTATATATCAATGAAAAGGTCTCAGTTAGTCAAATTTGTTAACTTCTCACATTTGTGAGGCCAAACTGCTGTGAGTATTAGTGTATGTAATTCCCACTGACACACATAAATATAATAAACAGGAGTGTCTTTTTGTCATATGTCACTTATTACTTCCTGAAACATACATATAGAGTAGACAATGACATACCGTAACTTACAGCAGACTATCCCAATTCAAATGAGCCCAAACACAACATAACATAATAAGTAGATATTGAAATATTGCTCAAAGAGTGTACATGGAAAGACAATGCACAAAAGTGTGCTCAACACACGTGTGTAAATATGTGTGAGTGTACGGGGTGGATTTAGTGATTTGGGGGCCCTATAGGCAAAATACAGGGTTGGAGCCCTCTTCAATGACACATTTACGTTGGTTTTCTCTTGAAGGTGCTGAGAAATATTATATATATATATATATATAAAATGGAATGGTATGGAGAAAATAGTCCTTCGTCCTGAAAGATATCACTGAAATATAAGTGTCGTGAGATACCTCATTGGTCTATATGACAGCCATAGACTGTGCAGACAGCAAACAAAAATGTGTCCATTGTTGTGTCTTTCTACCTGGTTGTGCCAAATTTCTAAAAAGGAGTGAATAATAATGTCTGACAACACATTATATAAAAAACACAATCTGGCTTCTATGAACTACAATACTGTACATACCACTACAGTACCTTTTTTCTTTCTCACTCTTTCTTAATGTACTTTTCCTCCATCAACTTGATCTTGAATTAACTATATCCAAATTATTAGATTAAAAGTTGACTTTGCATACTTTCAGAAGGCTTTGATCAACTTTTACATTTGAAAACATAAAATAGCTAACTAGTTTTATGCTGCTAAATAAGGCGAAAACGAGCCAACAGTCTGAGAAAAAAGTTTTCTTATTTATGAGCAGTGTCGTAGAATATTGAGTTACTCCTTAAAAAAGTAACTAAATTAATTTAAAAGTAACTTTTTATGGAAAGTAGAGTGTTACATTACTTTTGCTTTACTTTTTTCTCACCGCCACTCTCTCTTCTGCTGTGCATTCAATACAAATACAAGAGATATGTAGAGACTTTAGAGGTCCTGTTAGCTACTGTACAATACACATGTCAAAACAACATACTAAACAAACAGATATGTAGAAAGTCTACAATCAGTAGGTCTTCACATCATATTTATAATAAATACTCAATAACTGGAATATGCATGATTTGTTTTTCCATCAACATGGCAGCCAAAATGACTAATTAAGAATAACCACTGTCTTACCTAAAGCAGCAAAGTCCAACACTTGAACCTGCATCATATATGTCATCATGTGCTGTGCCCATCGACAATGCCAGAGTCGACTTGAGATGTTTTTCAGAAGTCAGGATAAAATTCAGTGGGGAATGCCAACCTAATATGTTCAAGGAATAAGTCTGATGAATAAATGAATATTTTTCACATAAGTCATGTCAGTGCATGCTTGTTTTGAGCTGATCCACGGTTCATACAGGTGCCACTGGTTGATCGCATACAACTACAAATGTGCATGTTGATACAACTTGAATGGAATAGTTTTTAATGCTACCAAAATGTCTTCAAAACTTTGTTTCATGAATCAAATTACTTGATAATTATAGAACAAAAATGTTGAAATTAAGACATTTTCTCTGCATACACAATCGATGTAGAACATTGCTCAGAGCCACTGATCCAGAGTCAGCTTTTCTCATCCCATTCTCCCAGTTACAGGGAGCTCTAACATGGAGCAGTTAGGCTGCATAAGTCAGTGAATTGAGCGAGTATATCACCCTGTATATCACGCCATGGCCAGTGGAAGACTAGTTATATAATCCCTCTGCCTAAACGCATTTACTGATTTTTTTAATGCAGCGTGTATTTACACATGAATCAATCGCGTTTCACTCAGCCGAATGTTGAATGTTAAATGCTTTAACACAGAGCAGTTCAGATGCAAACTGATCCTAGAGGAGTAGTTATGGGCAGCTTTAAACAAAGCAATTCAGTTGCACAAACAGTCAGCGATCATTCCACGTTGTATGTATCTGTATAATCATGCCGTGGCTACGGGAAGACTTCTCCAGCTTATGCCTGTGCTATATTATACCACAAAAATGTGTTTACACACTTTTAAATGCAGCCTACATGAATCAATCGAAGTATCACTTCCCTGATTGTTACATTTTTCACAAAATGTTGCCTTATGAGAACACATTTCTTAACTCTTGCTGTGATTGTCATGACAATGGCAAAGTTTGTGATGGTTGCTCATTTAAGCTCCAGTGCACAAAAAAATCCAGCACTGCAAATGATGAGTACAACTGGATTCTACTGAAGCATTCAGATTTACATTCCTTTACCAGCAATATTTTGCCATTTTTAAAACATAAATCTCAGGTTGGGCTAAAAGAAGACTTGTTGTGCTCTGCCCATCACTGATAAGCATGGCACATACTCTAGAACTACAATACCCATCATGCACACACTACAATGCCCATCATGCACACACATACTACAACTTCACTGAACATCTCTAGTAAGCCTCCCACTCTCTAGAACTACAATGCCCATTATGCCCCTCCTCAAAGTTTGCACACTTTTACTCCTGATTTATCACAGTATGGGGAAATGAAAGGTGTTCAAAAGCAACGTATTACTTATTTAAAAAAATAACTCAGATATTATGGTCTAAAATAAAAAAAATATTGCATTACTTTACTCGTTACTCGAAAAAGTAATCTGATTACGTAATGTGCATTACTTTTATCGCGTTACCCCCAACACTGTTTATGAGTGTCATTGCCCAGATCATAATCATCATCAGCACTGTATATTGGTGACTGCTCGTGGAAGCAGCGGTGGGTGGCGGTGCAGGCTGTGCAGCATCTGATCCATTTGTAAAGACAGTGTTACCTTAGGAAGTCTTGATTCTGTTTAATTTTTTCTCTCTCCACAAATTCAATTCAAACTGAAAAAGCAACAATATACGGTTAAATCACTCTAAACTGTCGGAGTGGTTTGGCTGACTTTCACCTTTTTATGAACATGTGGAGATGCATAACTCCTTGGAATATTCCATTCCTGATTTGAGGGGGGAGGGGGTTGCTTGCATTGATGGTGCTGAAAATAACAGCAATATCAATCATATCGGCGTTGTAACAGTGATATTTAAAATTTCAGCACACGTTATTTTGCATTAATGATAATAAAAAAGCATATTATTTGTATTTTTAGGGGGCCCTTGGCTTATGGGGGCCCTAGGCGGTTGCCTACCTTTGCCTAGTGATAAGTCTGCCCCTGTGTGTGTGTGCACATGTCTGAGGACTTTGTGTGTACAAACACACATCCACATATGTGCTCATCTAAAGGATTGGGATGCTCCTGAACACTTAATATTTCTGTATTGTGTAGTATAATTTCCAATGGCTGTTCACTTTAGACCAGAAACACCACAGGTGTAACAAAATGAAATGAAACCAATAAAATTAGATTAAAATGATCTAAAAAAAAAAAAAAAAGAAAAAAGTGTGTTCAGATTCCCTGTGTGAACAAAGTCATGGAATTTTATTCCAACTGGATGAAATAAACTACAGTTTTCAGAAAAAAAAGTTAATTGGTCAGTTTTGACCGAATACATTAGATAATACAGACTGAACAGCAGCCCCCACCCCCTGAATATTCTAGGAAAATACCCTTAGGACTCAATCTTCCTCTCCTGTCATGTTTAAAATGCAAAAGGACTGTGTTGCCACTGACCTTTTGAAGAGCAAGTAGGTCCAGTAATATTTGTCATAGCTGTCCCCTAACTACCCTTCTTCCAGTGACCTTTTCAGCAGAGCTGTTTAGCAGAGTGATAAACTGCAGCATTAAGAATACTGGTGGCTGGTATTGTTAGTCTCTGAAATCATTTTAAAATAATAGAGAGTGAATAGAAAGAGAGCTGGAGAGTATTTCTAGATTTTCTTCCCAGCATGACATCCAAATCCTAATTTACAACCTCGGTTAAAAATATGTCACAAAAAAGATAGATGCACTGATCTACTTGTTTCCACTCATTTGCTGACCTTAAAGACTTGCATTGTGAAATTTACATAAATAATTTACCCACTTCATTACCAACTCGTTGTCTGGTTTTGTTCGTTCAGTTTCCCACAGTGCAAAAAACAAGCGAAATCAAATTGTTGTGATGATGCATTGAAGGGAAAGAATAGAAGAGATACAACAGTGATTTCTAGTCTCTTTTGTGAAAGCTAAGACATAACTTCAGGTTTACTTTATTTTAACTCCAAATCACCCAGTCCCTTTCTTATTATTTCAATGGATTTTGTCTTCCAGAAGAAATCCATAATTAAGTTATCTTGCTTTGGTTGAAAATATTTCTTCTAATACGACCAATAGATGGCAATTGCTTGAGTGACTGCAGTGAATTGAAGTAAAGACATTGTGTCCTACCTCAGAATAGATGTGCTTGTAGATATTGTCATAATTTATTGTTAAGGTACTATAAGGTACTCTACAATATTTTCAGCTGAGAGCATAGCTTTGCTATTTGATACATAAACATGTCAAATGTTGCATTAACTCCTAAAGTTAACATGAAACCCAATTTTACCTATTTACTTTCTTAATACATGTTCCTGGACTTATTGTGCATGATTCACTGGTGTACATTAATAATAAACAAATACATACACTCACTGAGCACTTTATTAGGAACATATACGTGTGACGTCTTGTAGCCCATCCGCCACAAGGTTGGATGTGTTGTTCATTCTGAGATGCTATTCTGCTCACTACAATTGTACAGAGTGGTTATATGAGTTACCGTAGCCTTTCTGTCAGCTCGAACCAGTCTGGCCATTCTCCGTGGATATAATCAAGAACTGGCCTACATTTTTTATTTCACATCTTTTTTACTCAGAAATACATCAGATGATGGAAGTGTTGTAAACGGTGTTTCATGTTGACTTTAAAGCAACATCTGTTTCCTCTTCCCTCATCTAAACCCCAAAACACAAGCTCATAATTGATGTCTCCCCTCTTTCTCTTTTTTGATAATAACAAATAAACTCAGAATGTATGCAGACCAGATTGCAGTGCACTAATCACCAGAGTCACATGTTAATTCATGGCCTGTGTCTTTGTCTTCTAATCTTGATGAGAAGCAGTGATGTGACTCCAGCCTAGACAGAAGCAATTTAACATGGCAGCAGCAACAGCAGTCTTCAGTATGCACATGATAGCTCATCGCTCAATGCTTTTCTTCTCATCAGTTTTAGAATCTGGTTAAATGGCACTGACGAAGAACGGCCCATCAATCAGCCAGCCCCTGAGCCTTTCTGCCTTAATTCATTTTAATCTTGGATGCAAGCCATCAAAGTAACTTTTCTTAAAGGCCTAATGGGCAAACAGCTTTGTTAAGATCAGCACAAGACCTTCTGCAAAGGTAGAACGGCACTGTTGTAATCAACAGAGAGTGTAGAAAAAAAAACACAAAGTGTTGATTCTTTATGTGTCCCTTGTCCTTCTAAAAATAGTAGATACTGTATATTATATGGGTAGCTGACACTGAACATGTCCATGGACCTCAACATTTTAGGTAAACCTTTATATGAATGTATAAGGCAAAGTGTATATCTGTGACTCGTTACCATTTATTTTGAGTTTTTATTTTTAAATACTTTATCCCTTCACATAATCATTTTAAATAGAGGTGTGACAAAAATAATTTGTTAAAAGTATAAATATCCTTGAAGTTTATAATTAATGTAAAGTCACAAATAATGCATGCATAATAAATATATTCAAATAAGCAAAAGACTGTTTAAAATTATTTTACATGGAGTATAACAAGTAACCACAGGATATGTCAACTTTCCAAAAGCCTTTTAAGTCTGCCTACCCAAAATATTTGTATTTTTTACGTTTTTAAAAAGTAATATCAGAATTTTTTTTAGACAAAAATAAATTAATAGTACTTCAGAATATACAGTAACTAGTATGGGGGCTGACATATTGAAGGAATAGTTATATGACTTTCTTCTGTGGAAAACAAACAAAGGTATTTTAATGGAAATATGATGTCTGTGTATCTATACAATGCAAGAGAATGGGGACCAAAGTTTAAAGCTCCAAAAAGGACATAAAGGCAGCATAAAGGTAATACAAAGGTAAGACTCCAGTGGTTTTATCATGAGTTCTGATGCAATCCAATTATTTTTGGGTGTGAACAGACAAAAAAGTAACTCCTTTTTCACCGTACATCTTGCCATTGCTGTCTTTACACACGATCATGATTTCAAGCTCGATTACACTTCCTAGCACTTGATGCATATGCAGAGACTGATACCTAGTGGCGTGGATGCAGCATCACGCAAAAGCAAATGTTTTCAGTTACTGATGCAATTGTAAATATGCCATGTCAAGATTTATATTTTGAAGTTATATTTTGGTCTGTTCTCACCGCATATCAATTGGATCACTTCAGAAGACATGGAATAAAACACTTGAGTCATATGGATTACCTTTATGCTGCCTTTATGTCCTATTTGGAGCTTGGAAATGTGGTCACCATTTGCTTTAAATTGTATGGACAAACAAACATCATGATATCTCCATTAAAATATCTTCATTTTTATTTCGTGGAAGAAAGAAGGTCATACGAGTTTGAGACAACATAAGGGTGAGCAAATGATGAGAGAATAATCACTTTTGGGTGAACTATCCCTTTAATGTGATCCTCTGAATATTACTTGCTTTATCTCAGTAACCCCCCTGTTATTGGACACTTTCACTCACAGAACAAATGAATCATGGTTGATGGCAAAAAAAATGGCATTTCTACAACTGCATCAGTAAAGGAAAACATTTGCTTTTGCGTAATGCTGCATCCACTCCACTAGGTGTGAGTATAAAGTCCAAGACAACTGCCATATCAGCTAGTGCATCATAAACAAAAAATTAGTGCACATTTTGTAAAACTAACACGGTCTCACGACAAGTCGCAACAATAATATAAGATGGCGAAATCATAAGAAATTGTACAAGTTGGCCTATAAAAAAATGCACGACTTTTACTCCCATACAGAAAAATAAACAAACCAAAGAACCTAAACCTAACCATAAAGTCTTACCCTTGACCTAAACCCTAACCATGATTTTAATAACAAAATAACTTTTGTGTACCACGGAAGAAAGAAAACATCAGGGTTTGGAATGAGATGAGGGAAGTGTATTACAGGTTATTGATTAGCCTATTAGTAATTTGTATTGCATAGTCTAAATAAATATGGAATGAGTAACCAAATTTGTTCTCAAACATTTCCTCTCTTAAATTAAAGTTTTGGTTAGGAAGCTAGCTCAAATTTGATGTGATTCGATTTGAAACTCTGTTTGTTGATTGGTTTATCTAAAAAGTGGTACCTTTTTGTACGAGCCAAGTTAAACGATATCTTACAATTTTGTCCTCCTGTATGAATTAGCTATTACGAGTTGTTATGAGACTATGTTGGCAAAACCCATGTCGCAGAGATCAAATATCCAAAATAATACTGCCTCATATTAATTGGATGTTTATGAATTGTGGTTATAAAAATCTTATTTAGTTTTAATTTTCAGAGTATGTTGACATCATAAATATGCACAGCATTATTTATAGTCTTTGTACTATGCGATGGCTGATTAATGCAGGCTAAAAGTAGGTGTTCATTTTTGTTTAAAAACACTTGGGTAGATGTTAGTCACCTTTCAAATTTTATGTATGGTGTGTCAAATCTGGTATATGGTTGTGTGACAATAAAAGTGATTTGATTTGAATAAAAGTGATTTGAAACGCTACATGCTTGAGCTCCTTTCAGGAATACTGTATATTTGTGAATCCAAACCCTGCACCATTTGCCATGATAATCTATATCCATCCAAGGTAAACATCGCAGTCTGAATTGTTTATCATCTCATGTAAGCACACTGAGCAGAACGTATGGGGTCTGGCTCTGAATTTTTTTTTTTTTTTTAATAATGTATGTTTTTATCTAGCTGATGTACACAGTTTCTAACATGGCCTTGAGAGTGTTACTATTCTGTTATTGTACTGAACTGGAAATGGAGTCGTACATTCACTGCAAAATCTGGTTTTGGCAGCTGTTATTTGTATTTGTGACTGAAAGGCTTTAGTCTCTAAATTAAAATTCATCATTTTTTGGATTTATTCATTATAGAAGTGGGGACTGCTGAACCTTGATGTGAGGGTCAGTTCATACATATGCTCAAAGACAGATATTTTAAGAAAAAATATGATAGAATAACTGTCTGGTCAGTCAGATATAGATCAATTATCGATGGTCGCAGAACGCAATCGAGTCCAATGTGTTTGAAAAGTGATGCTTTTGCATATTTCATCAAACTGCAGAATGCTGATGTGTCTGTTATTACTCACTTGAACACTGGGAGTCTCTATAATCTCACTTATACATTATAATGCTTACATTGTTTTAATTACAGTATCTATATATTATGAGGAGCTTTTGTGCTATGCTTTTAAATTTCAATTCTAAAAACTTGTCTTTTTTCACAAAGAGAGACAGATTACTTGGTAACACTATTATAAGGCTGTTAACATTAGTATATGCATTGTGAACAATACTTCATAATAAATACATTTTTAATACATTGTATACTGTACATGTATTTATTTACACAATGTTATATACAATACAATTAGTTAATGCATTATGAACTAACATGAACTAAGAGTGTACAATAGTGTATTTATAAATTAACTTTAAACAAGATTAATAAATGCTGTAAAAATGATTTTCATTGTAGATTCATGATACATAATGCATTATAATTAATATGTACAACCTTATAGTAAAGTGTTATCTATTACTTTTACAAAGAGAGAACAGAGTATTGCATATGTTCTGCATATGTACTGTTGGTGTAATTAAATTTAGTTGGACCGATTTATTCATTATGAATATATATATATATATATACACACTACCGGTCAAAAGTTTTGAAACATTTGACTAAAATGTTTCTCATGATCTTAAAAATCTTTTGATCTGAAGGCGTATGCTTAAATGTTTGAAATGAGTTTTGTAGACAAAAATATATTTGTGCCACCATATTAATTTATTTCATTATAAAACTAAAATAAAGAAATAAAAAAATAAATAAAAATAAAAAAACCTTTTTGAAATTGATGACTTGGACCAAATAATAAAGAAAAGCAGCCAATAAGTACCCAACATATAGATGGGAACTGCCTTCAATACTGTTTAAAAATCATCCCAGGGTGATACCTCAAGAAGTTGGTTGAGAAAATGTCAAGAATTCATGTCTGCAAATTCTAGGCAAAGGGTGACTACTTTGAAGATGCTAAAATATAACACAGTTTTGATTTATTTTGGATTTTGTTTAGTCACAACATAACTCCCATAGTTCCATTTATGTTATTCCATAGTTTTGATGACTTTACTATTATTCTAAAATGTGAAGAAAAAAAATTATAATAAAGAATAAGTGTTTCAAACCTTTTGACCAGTAGTTTATATATATATATATACATACACACACACTGTATGTGAGTGTGTGTGTGTGTGTGTGTGTGTGTGCGTGATTAATAATAATAAATCATGTTAAATTAATAATAAATGTAATTACACCTATATATTGATTCGTGATAGTTGTGTATTTAGATATTGTTTATTCTTGATACTCCTGGTACTTGTGTGTTGTACAAAAAAAAAAAAAAAAGAAACATCCAACTTTTTTGTTCAGGCAAATATGAACAAATATGAACAATGAAATTTTTTTTTTAACCAAATCACACTTATTTTTATATGAGGCATTAACAGATGGTGTTACAATTTGCTAGTGTAATTTGATTAGCCATCTGATGTAAAGAGTGTAAACAAATACAGGCTTAGTATATGAAACAACCCTGGGACATGCAAGTGGGCAAAAAAGCAGATGCTGTCCTGGAGTTATATCAGGAAAATATGATAGTAAATTTCACATGCTGTTAGTACATGATGTGGATACATAGTTCACGGAGTCTAATGTGGTACAGTAATTGACTGACCTGCACAAAGCCCATATCTGAACCCCATTGAACACCATAGGGTTGAACAGTGACTGTGAGCCAGGCTCACTGATGCTCTTGTGTCTGAATGAGAGAAAATCTCTGCAGCCATATTTCAACATCTAGATGAAAGCCTTTTCAGAAAAGGGGAAGCCGTTACATATACAATATAGCTAAATAATATTGTCATATGAACATTTATTGTAATGAGGAGGATGGGCTCCCCCAGCTGAACTAAACATATTATATAGAGTGTTTTTCCTTACTACAGTCTCATATGACTTGCTGACTGGAGGCTTAAAGATATTAATGCATGATTTTCTATAAAGTTGTTCACTAGGGGGTTTCAGACATGTCACACATTAAGGCATGATTTTCTGTAAAGCTTTGCACTTTAAAGTCTCTGATGCCCAGACTTATTAAGGGCAGAGGAAGAAACACACACAATAGGATTTCAGCAACTTCACTGCTTGGACCTCTGAAAACAGACTTCAAAATATATATTTATTTTCAGAGAAGGACCACACTGTGTATCACACTGTGCTGTCTGCATTGCAGCAGAACTGAATCTGAAACACTGACTATTCCACATACATGTAGTGGGTGGATTATGACCACTATTGAAACTCTTGTTCTAGGCTCCTGGTGAACAACAGAGAGACCGTGGCTATATCCCTCAGGATTGGATGTGTTATTGGAACTCATTCACTACTGAACCCTCTCAACCCTTGTCTCCTGTGTTCAGGCCCTTGAATATCACTCAACACCCAAACAAGCTCTCAAGTAGGAGCCACACTCATGTGTGCTGACTTGCTGATTACAGCACATTCAACGGAGAGAGAATCTGCCCTTTTATAGTAGCACAGAGCCAATTGCATGCACTGCTTTCCATGGATAAGCACTGTAAATGAAGTGGTGGAGGAGGTGGAAATAAAGGATCTCTTGGGAGTTCAGTGATTCAAGGCTACTGACCAAATCTGCACCGAGCTCTCAGGTCTATTAAACACAGCACTAGTCTTTAGTATAACATCGTACTCATGGATATACAACATATTCAGGATTGGGGGGTACTAAATGTAAAAATTTAGTAATCAACTACTGATGTAGGGGATGCGTCCCCTTCAAAGTCTATGGTTGTTACATTAAATTATTGCACAGATAATGTTGTACACCAGTGTTGGAGAGCAACTAACTTAAAGTAGGATGCTACTTACGTAACTACATTTTTCAGCTGCGTGACAGTAGCTTAGCTGTTCTCAAAACATTGTAGCTTTCGAGAAACAAGCTGCTTTTACCAGCAAGTTGCAGGCAAAACATCAGGCAAGACTTGTCTATATGGGCAGGTAGGGCAGAGCCCCACCTAACATCCACTTGAAAACATAGAACCATACAATAAACTGCCAGTAATGTAATGTGTTTGCCTGGGTCGTAAATGTGATGAAAATGCTGACACATATATTTACAGATAGACCTTGTATAATCCTAATGTAAGCCCTTGTTTTTATCCTATTTTTAAGTTGTAAAGTAGCTGAAAGCTCTGTTACACAGTGTTATACTGTAGATGTACGAGCGTGTGGGTCAGAGAATATGCTGCCCTCCAGAGCTCCACAGCGCCCCTCAGTTTTCCCCAATAGAAATCTGTGGTCAAATATGGTACTGCAACGAGCCCTCATTGAAACCCATTGTGGCAGAAATAAAGCTGCCCATAAACATAGTGCTGAACCAAAGGTAACTTTAGTAGTAGTGAGTGCCAGCAGTGTGACAGATTAATAAACGTGTGTGTAACAGTGTGTCGTTTCTATTGCAAATTCAAGACAAATTGACCATCCAAAAACTTGTCATGACAAGTCAGACATAAAAAGTAGTTTTGCAATCAAAAGATAAGGGTAGGTTATAGGACATTGTATGTTTTGTATGATGACAAATTGTATGTCAAAAAGCCTTGCCTCTTGAAACTTTCTGTGGTAAATTTACTGTGATTTAAAATATTATTTTCATTATAAAGCGTTTCGATTTTTAGTACTGTGGAAACGTGCAAATGGCATGTTTATAGTTCTGTTTCTCTCCCTCTCCTCCCAGGGGTTCTTCAAAAACACTTAACATTATAAAATAACATTTGATTTAGATTTTGATCCACAACAAGTCAAAATTGTAATATAAAGGGTTCTTTTTAGAATATTAGAATCAACATAATGTTCTAAGGGTGCTGCCTTGTGGTGGAATAATGTAAGGACACCACATATTGTGTCAGCATGTTTGTGTTTTAATAATGAGTTGAATGAGCTCATAATGTAAAAAAAAAAAAAAAAAAACCCCACCTATATATGTGGTCACGAGCCGCTACTGCAAAACACTGATATGTTACTTGCTTGATTTATAAAGGTAGATAGCTGACAGTTTGACAGGTAGTGTGCAGGGCCAGATTCCATATTACAGTAAAGGCTAGCACAAACTTCACCCTACTTTCATGTTTTATTTACAGAAATGCCCAACACCCATCACGCAACCTGATACACTGACCTTCCACACTGCATGGTTCTCATGAATATTCATATGACTGCCCAACATGCCCCACCTCCAGGTGTGGGGTACGGTAGGGGAGTGTTAATGAAGGTTGTTGAACAGGCTTTAAGACTATTAACAGCTGCTTTCTTCATTAAGAGAATTTTGGAAATGTGCCACAATTACAGTAAAAGCAAACAACGAGTGTGTGTATGTGTGTGAGGGACAGAAAGGCAATTAGGTGAGCATCAGTGTGTGTCATGATCCTTAATAAGACTTTGCCTTCCACATACCTGAGGCAGGCTGTCACTCAGTGGGTATCCTGTCTCATTTGTAATCTAATTGCAATCTCATGCAAAGCTTAAAAAGAGACTAACTGTCACGTTTCTTGGAAATTCTTTAAGTTAATAAGAAGACAGAACTCTCACACCCTTAAGTTACAACATAGTGTAGATTAAAGGGATAGTTCACCCAAAAATGAAAATTCTGTCATTATTTACTCACCTTAATTTCACTCCAAACCCATATGACTTTCTCTCTTCTGTGGAACAAAAGGTGCATTATTAAAAAGTCTTTAGAGTTTTTTTTCTATTTTCTTATTTATTTATTTTTTTTGGCCACGAAATGAAAGTTAATAGTGACTCTGTCAAGCTTTAAAAAAATCTATCAATCTATCAATCAATCAATATGTCTCATGCACTGTATTCCAAGTCTTCTGAGGACATATGATCATTTCTTTATTTTTTTATTTTTTGCTGTGGATACAACAAAATTTAAGTCGTTATTCACTATAAAATCAAATAAAAAAATAAACTCAAATATATGTAATCAAACCTCATTGATTCTTGAAACATGACATCAAGCTGTTAGGTCATAAGACGCAGTGTGAACCAATGAGGCTTGTTTGATGTGACGAGCATAAATGTGAGTTTACATACTTGACGAATGATGTATAATTAATGGGACAACCATTTTAGTCCTTTTAAAAATTCACATTTTCTTCTAAAAACAACACCGCTAATGAATGTCATACATAAAAAATGACAATATTAATGACACATAATTGAAATTCGAATGGAATGATTAGATACTTCTAGATACCTTGTATCAGGTTTAAGAATGAAGTTTTGACCATGAACTCAGGATGAGCCCTACGTAAGCTCCCAAGTGGGCAATTTATATGCAGCCTAAAGGGAAACTGTGAAGAAGACACACTGGAGCTGCTGTTTTATGAGGCTACATCAGAAATCGAAAATTCACACTTGTAAAAGAGATGAATAATGAACAAATTCCATTTAAACCTCTAATACTGCTGCTGCTGCTGCTGCAAAAAAGAAAACTTCAGTCACCTCCAGAACAGCAAAATCCCACACATTTAGCTGCTTCAGATCTTTTTTTTTTTTTTTTTATGGATTTTTCTCTGTATTTGTGAGAATGGAGTTTATGGAAGGACGAGACAAACATTTTAAACATAGAAAGAGTCTCCAGCAGGCAAAATGCTGAGATGATTTCCATAAATGTGGATAAATAAAAAAGAAATAAAAACAGTTGTTACAATGCTTAAAGCTGAAGTTTGTAATTTTTTTCAGTGTAAATATACTTTCTTGTATCCCAGCTTAATATTCAGAGACAACTACAGTATAAGAGAGCCATTTATGGGCTGATTTCCTTGAAAAGTGTAAACACTGTGATTCTATGATGCTTTCAAAACATTGCTCTGTTTGTTTGAGCATCCTGACCAGGAAACCTTTTTAAAATCATAATTTTTGCAATTTTGTTTGGTGACACTTATGGTGCAGAATTTCCACACTTTAGCTTCAAAGGGATGGTTCACCCAAAAAAATTAAAATGTCTTTCCTCATTCACTCACCCTCATGTTGTTCCAAACCCCTGACTTTTTTCACCATTCACTTTCATTGCATCTTTTTTACCCCCCCCCCCCCCCATACAATGAAAGTGAACATTCTGCCTAACATCTCATTTTATGTTTTGCAGAGAAAAAAGTAATATAAGTTCGGAACAACATGAGGGCGAGTATATGATGACAGAATTTTCATTTTCGAGTGAACGATCTATTTAAGGCTTGACTGTTTATGACAAACGTTGTGATCATCTCCTGTGTGGATACTTTGACTTGCTTAAACCAATTCTGTGTGTACTGAGATCTTAACATGTCTCTCAGGGACAAATAATAACCTATGGTGCAATGGTAAAAATAACTTCATCGTCACAAATAGACATCACAGAATGGGTCACTAGAGACAGAGAGACTGAGAGAGAGAGAGAGAGAGAGAGAGAGAGAAGAATAAAGGAGAGTGAGCTAATTTCTCAAGTGTGCTGTGCTAACCTCTGAAAAGAGACAATGTTGGCAAGTAAAGGGAGATCATCATCTCACTGTCAGGATGAAGGAGGTTGTTTTTAAAAAGTGCAAAGAAGGTGGTCAGTAATTTGCTGGTGGTCGAGGCTAGAGGGAAGCTCTGTATGACAGCATCAGCACAACCCACCCTCCATCTCCCCTGTGCTTTAAAGGAATTTCATTAATACCCTCTTTCCTACCTCCTGAAAAGGGACCACAGATGCTAAACGTACCACCCAACGGCCAGCAAGAGAAACCCTGAGCCAGATATCATCCATCTTTCGTGTTCACTTCTAAAGGCCTTGCCAACCCCTGCTTAGGATACAATTTAAGGGCAGTATTTTCCTCTGAAAAAAGGAAAATTCCTCTTGAGTCTTGAGAGGCAAAAGATGTTGCAGCAAAAATCAGAGAGAAGAGAATAAGATAAGATTTCCGAGTTGCTTTGGACAGCAGAGACAAATGTCTAGGCTCTTATAAGAAAATGTACTATAGTAAGCCCAGTTGTTTCAACTGTAAAATCATAATATTTTTATAAAAACAATAAGGCAAAGCAGAAAAAACGCAGAGATTCGAGTGGCTTTTCGCTTTTTTAAAATCGCGGCAACAGCACAAAACAAATGCTAAATAAACAGTGTAATATTTATTATGGAAATAAACTATTCTTCCTCCAAATAATATTTAGGCAATATCACATGAGCAAGAGTGCTGTTGTTCCATATATCAGCACGACTGAGATTTGGCCCTAGGCAGGTAAAGCCTCAGGTAATCAAACAATTAAATAATATTAAATAACGTACCTTTCAGACAAAAATTGAGTTAGTTTGTGCATTTCTTCTCCATCAGCGAAAATAATTCCAAATGAAGCCAAAGCATCAAGCACAACTCTGCTCCACGCACTACTCTCACAGTAATGGTGAGAGCAATTTAATTAGTATACGAATCATTTTTTTTTTATCTAATCAGTTGTCAATGATGAAATGACTCACTCACTACATAAAAGATGCTCATTTGTCGCCACCTACTAGAGTAAATACAGTGTGTACACAGCAAAAAAGGTCACTTAACATCTCATTCAATAAAATAAAAAAGTACGATAAATAAAAAATCCACACCACTATTTGGAAAGCCGTGAACATGGAGAAGGGGAGTGATACAAAGAGTAAAGAGTCCCAGTGCTGTTGGACTGCACTCTTGAAACATCGCTCGTCCAGTCAGCTTCAAGTACCGGAACTAACTGTTGTTTATAGTTTATTATCCTAACTCTAGACTGTTTGCAATTGCCAAGGAACATAGAAGTTTGTCGCTTTAATATAGAATTCGTGGTCACAGATGTGTTTTTATGTCATTATACAACAGATTTGAAATTCTCTCATCCATTCAGAATTTACAGTCTGAACTATATGTTTTATAATATGGGATCTGCCTTTCTTGTTTAACTTCTTTTTTAGATGACAGTAGGTGGATAATACCAAATGACCAATTTATAATGTTTTACCTTGGTCATTTTTGTGGCAAGAGGGGCTCTTATTATGTCATGCCTGGCAGTCTAACTATCCTTAAAAACATTCTGAGACAAATCTATTGAGATCTATTTTACACATTGCACTAGTTTAGCTTGTGATTGTCTGCCTCACCTGCACGTATGCAAAACAATTCTAGAAATATCGCTCTAAATTAATATCTTGAATGTTGTCCATGAAGCCTTGATAAGATGGGTTAAATTCAAATGTTACAACTCAGCTGTTGAGCAATGGCAGTTAAAGTGCATTAAAAAGTTGCAAAACCACATCATGCCTTTGGGAAACCGAGCTCTTCTTGGGTTGACAGATGCTTCCAGCCACTGTTAGTTTGGTATATCATTCCTTAGTGAAATGCCTCCAGCTGTGCCCTGAGGTTAGAGCATTCAATTGACTCTCATGTACAGAGCCATCCTAGAGGCCCTATTGTGCAGAATGTGCTGGAGTGCTGCGATCATATTGTTTGATTATATTATTATCTTTCACTTTGGGGGCTTTTTCAGCCAATGTTAATAAATGTGATTAATTTAATGAATTAATCGGCATCTCATGTAATTAATTCAATAAAAATTTGAATCAACTGACAGCCCTAATAAGAAACAATCACATTCTTGACATGCCAATGTGAATGAGATTTGAGAGCTATGGCAGAGGGGAAGATTTTCAGTGGAAAAACTACTTAAATTTCCATCTGTTCCTCGCACAAAGCTATCGTATAACTTCTGAACACTTGGAATATTACACACACACAAAAAAATTTTGCAGGTTGAGTTTACTTATTTCAAATGAACTGAAGCAAACAATTCTAGAACATTTTATCAACCTGATTTCATTGTGTTCAAATTAAATTTGAGTTTGGACTACATGAGTACTTTTTGCAGCATTGATGAAACTGGGCAGAGGATTTCCATTTCCCAGCATGCTTTGCATGGGACCGGATGGGGTGAACAAATGTTGAAATTAAGTTTTTATGCATTTTTGGGCAAGACGAGAAAAGGAGGAAATTAGTTAATGTATAATGTTCTGTTAAATTGGTATTTAAAAAGAGTGTCTGTTAGGCTGGTGTTTTGGGGGTTACCATTGTGGTGAAGATTGGCACTTGTGCTTAGATTAAGGATGGACATTCACTTTCAAGTGATGTTTGAGTGCTTCTTATCCCTATCCACAATATTTTTGAGTCCCATGATGCTTTGCAGGCGATGTGGGTGGAACTTCCGGCTAAGCGTAAACAATCGCTGTGTTATGTAGTAACGCAGCATTAAAAATGACAGAAACTTGAGAACAAATGATCACAGAATTATAGTGAGGCAATATTGTTCTTCCTTACCTATCTGTTAATGATTATGTGTTTGAGGATGATGGCCAAATATCACAAATAGAAGCATTTTAGTTATTTTGTTGAGTTTATCCATTGATGAAAGAACCTGAGCAGACCAACCTGAAAAGCTATGTGGCCTATTAGCGCCTTCATAGCTGTAAATCTGGACATGTTTTGAGAACTGTAGATAATTATTTTATCAGAAAAACAGCAGTATACAGTCTCATCACCTGAGTCCTGTAATACATGAGCATCCTGCCATCTGGACCTCCCCTGTATCTGCAGTAAGTACATAATCTCAGTACAACAAACTCTTCAGGTTTCTGACTAGACTCAATTTATGCTTTAAAATAATAAAAAGATAAATGATCAAATAATAAAATGCTTCTATTTGTGATATTTGGTCATCATCCTCAAACCCATAATCATTTACAGATAGGTAGGGAAGAACAATATTGCCTTGCTATAACTCTATGATCATTTGTTCTTTATGTACTTGTACTGAGATTATGTACTTATTTTAAAGCATAAATTGAGTCTAGTCAGAACCTGAAGAGTTTGTTGTACTGAGATTATGTACTTACTGCAGATACAGGGGAGGTCCAGACAGCAGGATGCTCGTGTATTACAGGACTCAGGTGATGAGACTGTATAATGCTGTTTTTCCGATAAAATACAATTATTTTGTGGGAGATAACTGTGAAGTAAGCTCAATCTAGATTTATAATTGTTAATTTACATACATAATATCCGTATCTTAATGCTATAACCTACATGAAATGTTTTAGTGTTGACTGAACAACTGATCCTGTTGATAGAGTGAATTTATTGTTCTTGTGTAGGAAATAACAATGTCTTAGCAGCCACACAATAAACTGTATGTTCAAAAAGAACTACACGCAAAACAAATAAACATATTTATTTGGACATACATTACAAACATTGTACACAAAAGTTCAATGTTCTCTGTAAAGCAACTATAAAACAGTATGTATTATTAAAAGCACTAGCTGTACAAATATATTTAATTGATACTGAATTAATGTCCACACTGTTTTCCAAATAACCTTCCCTTAAGGGAAGACAAGCACATTCTCCAAAGACACTCAAAAGAAAGTGAACTGCAGGCAGGGAAAATGCAGGGCAGAGGAAAATCAAAACACAGTTCATTTCAAACGTGATAAAACATCTCACTACTGTACATGTCTCATCTAATAATTATGGTCTTCACGTGGCCGGTTGCACCAGCTATACGCAAGTTACAACTTAGCCTAGTTGTGGCTTAAAAGGGCACTAAGTCACAATTTACGCACTACTAAATATTTGAGCATTACACCATTAAATTTAGGTAGGACGTAACCCTACGTATGAACGAAATATTTACGCAAGACTCCGACCAGGAGTAACGGTTGGAATAAAAAAGCACTCGTTTACATTTATGAGAGAGAGAAAAAAAACAACTTACTTTTAAGAGGCTCTTCAGCATGAAACTGATGTCAAGTTTCAACACATTCAAAATATATATAGGATATTAAAATGAATAAATGTCTGTTTTTCCAGCCTGTTATATTAGTATTGATTTATCACCCCTTATTTATTTTAGATACAGTTCATATATATTGTTATTTAAACAGGGCAAATATCCGATTTATCAAATCTACTTTTATTATGTAGCCGGACCGTAATGATGAATAATATAAGTAATCCCCACTGTTGACTTCTTGCCAATAAAGTGAAAAGAGCACACAAACAAATTATTCCAAAGCTTTTTCAAACAGATGATTCTAAACCAATCCTTCTGTAGGCAGCCGATGGAAGCAGCAGCATCTGGGACTGGAGTGCTGTGCTTTGCGAGTGGTTTCTGATCATAACATTGCTGTTTTAGACGAAACTTTAGTTTTGCTTGATTATTAGGACAACCATTAACTGCACACATTGTCCAGGGAATTTTGAAGACATCTTACAACATTTAAAAAGCAAGAATCCGGGGGGCCTGGGTAGCTCAGCGAGTACTGATGCCGACTACCACCCATGGAGTCGTGAGTTTGAATCCAGGGCATGCTGAGTGACTCCAGCCAGGTCTCCTAAGCAACCAAATTAGCCCGGTTGCTAGGGAGGGTAGAGCCACATGGGGTAACCTCCTCGTGGTCACTATAATGTGGTTCTCACTCTCGGTGGGGCACGTGGTGAGTTGTGCGTGGATGCCGCAGAGAATGGCGTGAAGCCTCCACATGCGCTACGTCTCTGCGGTGATGCGCTCAACAAGCCATGTGATACGATGCACGGATTGACGGTCTCTGACGTGGAGGCAACTGAGATTCGTCCTCTGCCACCCGGATTGAGGTGAGTCACTACGCCACCACGAGGATCTAGAGCGCATTGGGAATTGGGCATTCCAAATCGGAAAAAAAAAACAAACAAAAAAAAACAACAACAATCTAACCGCATGATACGCAAGCAAGCAGTGACCGACTACACACAAAACCCCAACCAATCGCACTTCCGCTAGCCAACCGGAAATTCCTGCCACCGTGAGAAATACAGTGGACTGAGAATACTGTGGATAAGCAGCTGCTATCAAATTGACAGTGCAACAGCTTCACTTGCTCACCTGGCATATACTAATGATTAATACAATAAATTAAGTTGGACCAACAGAAGAACTGAATTAAACATTATTAAATTTAGTTTGACGAACTAAAACTAATAGGCTATACTACAGTGATTTGACCTAATCCAACTAAATTATGTTGGCTGTATGACTTAATCTAAATGAAAGAAATTAAATTGCTTGTGAAAACTTTCTCAAAGTCAATTAAGTAAGGGTAATGACTTAATTTTTGAGTGTACATTTTCATGGTGACAGGAAAAAAATAAGCAAGAGAAAGCAGGAGATCAGTAAACATACTTTTACCATTTATTTCAGTATTATGACATGAAGAATTGTTCTTGTCAAGAAACAAACAGCATGAGTGAACACAATTTAACAAACCCAAGTGTCACAGAACCACTTGAAATAGGTGCATTTGATGAAGAGCTGAAAATGTAGTGAATCTACAGCAAGAACATACTAAACCTTGTGTGACCGTGACAAATACCAATTACAGTACAATGAGCCAGAAATAGTCACGGTAGTGACAGTGATAAAAGACATTTAAGTATATAAAATTCCACCCAATGTTTACATACATGTGCTATGACAAATTATGAAGGACGGCATTCCTGCTGGTAAACTGCCCTTCAGTTAAGGAAAGGCTTTGGAATGCAACTGCAAATGGCTTTTATTACAGCATGTTATGCTTAGCCAGGAACTTGACCCACCTGAACTCAGGCATCCAAGTACTGGCACATTCCAAATCTAAAAACAACAACGAACAGAGTACAAAAAAAAAAAGAAAAAAATGCATAATCTTAAATTCTTTAAAAACAGAGTGTTTTATTAAACCTCATTTATTAATAGAATTTTCAATACATCTTTACATATATAAATTCACTGCAAGTATTGCCGTCTACATGTGTGTTCTCCAGTGTTAAGGCACATGACATATATTCCACAATGTAAAAACTATTCTTCTGGTGTATTCTAAAGCAATAGGCACTTCAGTATATACAACCGTTGCTTATTATCTGACTATGAAGATAAAAGTAATTATTTCAGCATAATGCCCAGTATGCTATTAACATTAAAATTTAGACAAGAAATATTGCTCCCTCCTATCGCTCACATACTCCAAAGTGAAGAACGCTGAACCTGAGCTGTGCAGAAGATCAACAAGGCACTTGTAGGAACTGAGGGGACAAAGTACTTGTGAGCTTCATATTAGCTTCTTTAAGGTTTTACTGTAGTATCCGGACAGTCAGAGAGACAGTCAAGTCATTCTCTCAACATCACAAATCTTAATACTAAAAGAAACAGCTCACTCAAAAATGAAAATTCTGTCATTATAATGGTGAATAAATGATGAAAAATTTTCATTTTTTGGTGAACTAACCCTTTAGTACAGTATTTCCCTCCTGATAACCCCATACACCACTATGCCCAATTCCTTCTGACCCTCCCACAAAAACACATTTGAGGTTTTTGTATTTATTTATAAATGCCAAGCTGTGGAAGTAAAGGAGATTTCTGATTTTACACCTGGGTTTTTCTAGTGAGAGCAAGTTCCATTCACACCATATGTTGTGTAATGAGTACAATGGATCTCATAATCCTCCTGGTAGGCTGTTCATAAATCAGCAGTTTTGATAGTGACTGCCCAAATGAGATCCCAAATGAACAGACTGGCGAGGCCTTGAGGTTACGTGAGCAGAAGATGACAAATCATCTCATAAAATCTATTTTAGCATCTCTCAAGGGGACTCTATAATACGCCACACCCCTGACATTTGCAGCATTGTGGAATATTCTCTTGTTAAACAAAGACTAACCACCCATGTACTAGTCTGAACATTGTATTCCATTACAGCTATCAAAAAAATGGAGAGCACAGTCACACACTTGCCCATTAATTCCCTTTGAATTGACAGTGATTTAAAATGGAATGTTTTTGTAAAAGTATGCTGCCATTTCCTGAGGGCATAAACACGTACAATACATAGTGCTTCCTGTTAGGAAAAAATAAGGCTGATGTGGGTACAGTAACAACATAGGTGGTGAAAGACACTTAATAAAGGAGTAGCAGCCCTGAGCCAATTAATTCTGAATGATGAAACAATCAGCTCAAGCTAATGCTTACAGTATAAACACTCCAGCCGAGATCCAGCAGTGCTTTTTGCATCTTTGGTAAAGTATACAGCTTTAGTAAACATAGCTGAGAAATACAATCATAGTAAACAGGAGATGCATGCACATATATAAACTGCACTAAAATGGATTATCAGCACATATCCTTCTGTTCACACATACACCGAGTCAAATCCTGTACTTCCACAAACCAGGATCCCCCACTGTCAATAAGCACTAAGTAGCTTGATGCATGGACCACTATTTTCTAAAGCACTTGGCACTGTGCTGGACTTAATGGATAATCAGGGTCATCGTCAAAGGGGGGTTGGGGGCAACCAGTAACGTTGTACCAGGTGCGAATTTCTGAAAAGATGGCAGGGCAAGAGTCAAGTTATATTCATGAAGAAATTCACACCTTAATATTACAAATTAGTAATAATAATCATAAAAGCACTACCTGATTGGTTGGAGAAACTATTACTCATCCCTACCCCTACCCCTAAATCTAACCCTAACTAATCAGGTAGCACTTTCCTCAAATATAAAGGAGTCTTACCCTGCCATCTTATATTTCGGAAATCCGATCCTGGGCACATGTGACTAAGGGGGCCCACTAAGGTCCCATTTAAGAAGGCTATTCAACTCCAGTCCTGGAAAGTTTAGCTCCAACACTAATGAAATACAACTGAACAAGCTAATCGAGGTCTTTAGGATTACTTGAAAACCCTAGATAGGTGTGTTTGATTAGGGCTTGAACAAAAATAATTAGTACAATGGCCGTTCAGCAGCGGAGTTGTATAGCCCTGAGAGTATACTCTACTATTTGGAACCAGGTTCCAGTGAATGTAAGCAAATTCTAAAAAAGGCCAAAATTAAATCCTATCCTGCAGGAATGTGCAGAATTGCAAAGCAGCAGCAAAAAAGAATAAAATAAAATTTAAAAGACATACAAACAATAGCAGAGCTTGAAACTTCTGCAAGCACCATATCAGTATATATGCATGGAAAGGTACTTCTGGTGTTCAGCTGCGCTGGAGGATAATTCCATTTTTACATGCAGATTTGAAAGGGCTTGACTCAAGTCTGTAATGATGCAAGTGTACAAGTGACTAATATTTAAATATCTGGTAAATATCTCAGAGTTTTAACATTATCCTGTAATGGAGCGCAATATAGTCCTAACAGCAAAACAGCAAATCCCAACAAGTGAATAGTCTAGTGTGTATCTCTGCATTTGCCCAAACTTACTAGGCACCAACTCAGGCCTACCAGAAAAGACAACATCTTAAGGCATATTTAAGGAATCTCTGTTGCTACTGATATTTAAGGGGTAGGTAATCTATAAAAACATGGACTGTGAGTGTAATGCTATCAGCAGTGTGTGATGGTAGGAGGGGAATGTTCTTTAAAGTGTGCCAGAATATTCAGAGCCAAATAAACAGAAAAAGGAATGTCTCTGGACTGGTTCTGCCTCAAGAAACAAACCTCCTCCAATTCTGAGATGGTTTAGAAGAGAAAAAACAAAAAATATTACAAAACAGTCAATCATAACAAAACATTATAAGACTATCCAGTTTGCATAATCTGGCCTCTCTCAAAAAATAATCTTTATTCTAAACTTTATACATAAAAGTATATATATGTAGTACCAACCTATTTCTTTATAAAATACTTGTGAATATATAATACAATTTAAGCTAACGTGCAAATTGGAATCAGCATAACAGGTAGAAAGCGTCATAGAAATGTTGTTTTGAGTGAATGTTCTTGTGGGCAGCTAGATGACTGAGTGTGGTCCCTGTCTCCGCCCCCTTTCAGTAGGAGGGGCCTTTGGTTTGAACTGTCCTCGCATTCTAGCTTCTGTTGAAAAAGACTACTTGGTGGCGACATGAGCTGTATAGTGTCAGTTTGAGGAAGCAGCGGCGTGGAGGTGAGTAAACCGACCTGAGAGAGGTCTGCTGGGCCAAGCGTGGCCTCCAAGCCCCTGGTATCCAAAATAGTCCTGGTGCCAGGAGTTTCTTTGGTGTATGGCAGAGTGCCGGAAACTGTAATAGGACTCAAGAGGGGGCTTCCTGAGCCCTGTCTGCAGGACTGCCCTTTTTCCTGCTTTTTAAAGTTTAGTTTGATATGGTTCTCAGTGTTCTTTGAGCTTAAAGGTGTGTCCCTCATATCCATGCTCTTGGATGGGATGGGGCTGGCTATAGCATTCTCCTTGTGTTTGGTGCCACTCATGTGGGCTTGCTTCACTCTGGGCCTATAGTCTTTCTGGAAAGGTCTGCAGAGGGGGAAATGTGGGGCTCGAGGAGCAAACAGCGACCCGAGTGAGCCTAGCTTCATCTGGCTCTGGCTTAAAAAGAGCCTACGCATGTCCACTGGCAGTTTGTCCAGCTGTCGTCCCACGTGGACAGGGTTTGGGAACAGAGATCCCTGACAGGCTCTATAAAAGTATCTGAGAAATAAACACATAGAAATTAATCGAGGAGACAGCAAAAACGTGAGGCAGAAACAGCTCCCATATGTGTGCTGCAGTTACTTGGCCTAAATGTGAAAAACCGCTGGCATCAAACACTGACTCAAGCATCATGAATTTGACAACACAGCTCTGGATGCAAGTACTGCACCACCTACTAAAGGTGTTTGCACTGTTCCCATTGATCGATATAGATGCCAGGGACTTCATGTACAAACACAGATGACTCACATGCACTCCCACTCAAAAATAACACATAAAAATGGCAATTTAAAAAAGATATCACAAGATAATTGCATACTTTAAAACATGCGTGATAAGCAGGTTAATTAAATTGAAAATATGGTTAGTGTTGTCATAATAATTACAATTAGATTTACTGGCAATTAATTGGCATAGAAATAGTTGTGATTATTTTATTGCCTATTTTATTGCACTACTATATAGTAAACATTTTTTTTTTTTTTTACTATTAAAAATGTAAAATATTTTGGCTGTATACAGCTCATTACACTGTCAGTCTATTAGGTTAATATTTTCACAGTTGGAGCAAAGGGTGTGTTTGTCTAGTTTGGTGAAATGCTTGTGGAGGTACAGTAGGACCTTGCCTTTTTTTTTTTCTCCATGAGAAAAGTGCAACTGACATATTTTTGGCCTAATTGTATTACACAATGATTCAGATTTGGCAGCAAATGACCAAAAAACAAAACAAAAAAAAAAGCATTTACTTTTATTCATTTGGCAGACGCTTTTATCCAAAGCAAAATGAGGAAGGATACAAAATAAACAATTCATCTTAAGGAGACAATAGTATGGAATTTAAATAATTCTTTAAATTGAGATTAGAGTGCAATAATATTTTTGTGTCTGTGTGTGTGTGACTGATTGACCATAAATAAAATGGCCTGCTCATCCAACTGACAAAATCACATTCCTAGTATTGACTTAAAATTCTCTTATTTGAATGGTAACGTGATTGCGAAATTTTAAATGCAAAATATAGTAAATTAATTAGATTAAAATAACAGACTAGCTCAGATATTTCAAAATAAGATTAAATAATTGCTAAAGGACCTTAAAGTGTAATGAACCCACCCCCCCCCCCAGTTCAGCAACAGTCATTCACACCTCAGACTGAAAAAAAGGTTCTTAGAATGGGTGTGGAAAGATGTAAAAAGTTGGGAGGGAAGTGGGGGAGGACGGAAGGGAGTCAAGCACAACAACTCACTCCCTCCTGATAGAGATGGCTGAACATTAAAATGTTAGAAGTAACAAAAGCAAAAGAGTTTTGGGGCAATTTGCTGTATATCATTCATAGGACAAAAGTATGAACGTGAGAAAAGTGAAGATTATAGAACAGAATCAAAGATTCAAATATTTTCTTCAACCTTTTTTGAAAGAAGTGAAAGCAGGCATTGCCATCAGGATCAGGACCGCTTAGAGACTAGGGATGCCATAAAATATTGATTATTGATCGGCACAATATTTTAAAATTAATTGACATTTAAAATAGAATACTAATTTGCGTGCTTTCCAATTCACTCAGTTGGCCTGGCGTAATAGCATTGGGAGACCACAAGAGGGTAATATAACATTTACTGAAGCCGGTAACAGGTATATCACACATACACAGGACGACTAATGTGGGGCAGCAGATGGCAGTCCAAAGTTTCGAAGGTTTTTGTACTTCTTCAAAAATGAACAAAGTGACGAGTTGATGAGTTTGCAAGTTAGTATATAAAACTGTTGTAAATACTCAAACTGAATGATTAGAAATGTCGACATTTATAATGTGATTTCTCTGTATGTAGCCTTGAATAGGTCTTTCATTCAAGCTGTCAAACCACAAAACGACATGGTTGTAACTGAAAATACATTGTGTAGGCTCTACGAAAGATACATATACACAATTTATCATCCAGCGATGGCTAGAGTAAATACTCTATCCTTTGATAATGCTTTGGGTCAAATTTTATGGAAAACTATGCAAGTCGCGCTCTGTGGCACTTCAGAATTTTGACACCGAGCGTTGGTGGTTTGTGCATACCTTCGTAGAAAATAATTGCTATGTATATTGGAACGTGCCATGTTGTCTGCCAGATGTGTCCGGTGGGCGACCCCCTTTAATTTACACTGCTGCTCACAATTTAACAAAGCTGTGTTGAGAATTTTTTTGAAAAGACAAAGACTATTGTGCAATGAACAGCCCTATTTATATCTGAAAATAATAATAATAAAAAAATAAAAAAATCCATATATATATTGATAATCATAGGGAAAAATCTTCTGATTATCGATGTGTGAAAAAGCCTATTAGAGACCTAATATAAATTCATACAAGGATTGTTTCGGGTTTACTACAAGTTAAACTATATTGACAGTGTTTGTGGCATAATGTTGAATACCACAGGAAAACATTTTTCAGTAAGGAACACATAAAATAAAGTAAATGGGTCCAACACACAAAACATTAACTACACTCCGTTTCAAAAGTATGCGTTATGCTGTACATGATCAAATGTATGGAGAAGACATAAGTAATAAGCTGCTACATGTTTGTAGCGCTGTTATTTCTGCGGGTGATTTTGAATTCTCCGTTGTAATGCGAGCTCATTCATGAGGGTGCACAGTGATTGGATGGAAGCGTCCTTCTCATGAATAAAGTAAAGAAACACTCAGAATCAAATGACATATTAGTGTACTCTACTACAAACCACAACTCACACCTCATATTCGTTTTTAAACCGGAAGAATAAAATGGCTAAAAGAAAATACATAAAAAAAAAAAAAAGCAAGAAAAAATAAATAACTACTTTACCCTTAACAATAAACATAATGAATGCTATAATTGTTTTCAATTGTACATATCTGTTAACATTTTATGACCCTTTAATATGGTTAGATACCTGGGAAGAAGAGCTGCTACAGGTGTGACGACACACAGCAGGTAGAATATGGAATCTCCCAGCAGCCTCTGCATGGTCCAGTAAGTGTTAGAGGGAGAGAAGCAGGTTGGGCAGGAAGCACTGTAGCACAGAGCCACAGTGAAGAAGAGAGCTATACTGAAACCAATCGATACCCAGTTCATCCATGTCTGTGAAATAATGAAACAAAGAGAATTGGACAAAAGTTGGACCAAGAGTTGCTAAATTGCATGACCAAGACAGTTTCATACTGATATTTTAAAATAAATCAAAATGAGAACAAATTTTGTTTCATACAGTATTCACATTTCGTACTTTATTAATGAGCACAATCAAATGCAAGAATGCTGATAAAATGTGATTTAGAGATTTAAATTAGACGACGCAAGCTCTACGACATGGTACAGCAGAAAATGGAAAACTTAAAGCTGAAGTGTTTCATTTCAAAGCGCAAGGAATCAAAAACGTTCTTTGTTTGAGCACCTTGACCTGCCGAACAGCAACACTGGCACAACCAATGGCATGAGTTTTAGGTGTGACTATCTATTTATTCAACCAATAGAAAATGGGGGGAGTGTTTGGGAAACTTGTTTGTAAACAGTCCTTATTTTTGAAAATTCCGTTTGTAGTGCAGAAATGACACAATTTGACCATCTCGGTTGAATACGCTAGCAGACGAGTGGGTCTCCACACTGACCTCACCTCGAATGACCTGATAAGAGTTTCCCTCCCTCTCTCAAGTATGCATTTACATTTTCCCAGGCAGCATGTAGAACGATGAACCTGCCAGCCCAACTTTTGGAAACGTTTACTCTCTCCTTGAGCAATTTACCATGAAGAACAGTCTCTTCCAAACCAGAAGCCATCATCATGTCCGAAAAGACAGTGAGGCTGTGGAGGATATTTTTCACACACCCAAACTTGTCAGCTGAAAATTTACAGCACCGGTGTAATGGAAAAAGCTCTAATCCAATTCGCACTCATAAATCTAAAACAGCATCTCATGAGAAAGAGATAAGAAAGAGAGGAGGGGCAGGTATGAACTGGGTTATTCCTGTTATGCAGTACATTTACATGTTCACATCATATTTTCTTAATACACTAGATACAATTTTGAAAAATGGATATCATATTAGTTTAATGACAACATTACAATTAAGTGAACATAGGGGTAAATTTAAATAATTGGTTTGTCTCACTCTAAATCATTCTAAAACATTTTATATGGTTTAATAAAATTATATCTTTATATCAAAATTTCAAAAGACAGTTAAAAATATCAAAATTACCTTCAAGTTGAGAACCCAAAAATGAAAATTCTCAAATAATTGACTCACCCTTGTGCCATCCCAGATGTGTATGACTTCTGCAGAACACAGAGTTTTAGAAAAATAGATCTGTATGTCCACACAATGAAAGTAAATGGTGACTCAAACTTTGAAATACCAAAAAGCACATAAAGGCAGCATAAAAGTAATCCATAAGACTCCAGTGGTTTTATCAATGTATTCTGAGGCAATCTAATCGGTTTTGGTTGAGATCAGATCAAACTCTTTTTTTACTTTAAATCTTTACAACAGCAATCTCTAGGCATGGCCATGATTTCAAGCTCGATTACACTTCTTAGCGCCATCTAGCGTTCTGCGCATGTGTCAAGAACTAGGAAGTGTAATCAAGCTTGAAATCATGATTGTGTCTAGACATTGCAATGGCAAGATGTGCAGTGAAAAATGAGTTACATTTTGGTCTGTTCTCACCCAAAACCAACTGGATCACTTCAGAAGACATGGATTAAACCACTGGAGTCTTATGGATTATTTTTATGCTGCTTTTATGTGCTTTTTGAAGCTTCAAAGTTTTGGTCACCATTCACTTGACATTGTATGGACCTACAGAGCTGAGAAATTCTTCTAAAAATCTTTGTGTTCTGTAAAAGAAAGTCATACACATCTGGGATGGCATGAGGGTGAGTAAATGATGAGAGGATTTTCATTTTTGGGTGAACTATTCCTTTAAGCCAACTCTCAATCTGTCAATAAGCAATGGTTAACTTTAGCTCTTCAGTTCCATCCTGTTAGTTTCATTGTGTAAATGATCAAGTTATAATTAATAAAGTACAAAAGCTTGACCAGAGCATATTTATGAATGTCTCATAGATTATTTTATAGATGTACTTCCTTAAATTATATAAAAGTTACAGAGTTCAAAATGTACTGCACAAGAGGAATGACCCACACATACGTCAATGCAAACAGAGCAGTCCCACTACACAACTACTGCACAGCACATGCATAAAAATATATATATATATATATATATATATATATATATATATATATATATATATATATATATATATATATATTAGCTTTGGTCACTCTGTGCATGCCAGCAGTGTAGACACCACCCTAGTGTGCTAGAGAGACACGCAGTGGGCTGGACTGGGGCTGCCTGCATGGGCTGTCAGGCTGATGTATGACCCCTGATGGCAGAGTGTGTCCCAGTTCAAACCAATCATTGAGACTCCCTGCGTAAATGTCTACGGCTGTGTCAACATCATCCTAGTCTTCCTCGTCAGTCCTTTCATAGCTGGAGAGGCGAAGGAAGGGCTTGCTTTTAGGGATGGCACTGATCCGATACCTGTATCGGTAACTGACGTTTTTACATGGATCAGGTATCGGTTCGACGAGCCCGATCCAAATCCGATACCGCATGTTGGTCATTGACGTTACTGTCAAGCTCAAAGAATTACGTAACCTTCAAATCACCATTAAAGTAGTCCATATAACTAGTGCATGTTATTCAGTCTCTTACAGTCATCCAAAAGCTTTGTGAGTTGCAAAAGGCTGTGTTTAATAATAAATATACAGTCAGCATGCACAGCAAGTAGTCTCTGGCACCACGCTTTAATGAACGAGCGCCGCTCTGCCGACACACACATAAACAGGCGCAGAGGCACGTGATGCGCTGCTCAGCGCAATATGTGGTCGCTCCACACAAACTCCATCTCAGATGTAGATGATCAATAGTTCGGTCCGCCTACAACATGCATTGAGAACGGCACCGGACAAGCATTTTACCACACGTTGAATGAGAAGCGTATTACACTACTGTAAATTAGCCAACAAACAAACACTCAAACAGAGACACACTGGAGCGCTCAGAATATTCAAAATAAAAGCCTTAAGAAATTACAACCAAAATGTATTACCAATGTATAGAAAAATTATTATTATTATTTATACTTATTATTATTAGAAATTAAAATAAAAACAAATTGGGTTCCAAAAATTACTGTGTGATTGAAAAGTGGAAGACAGAGACAGAGAGAGAGATCTGAAAGCATTTACAAGTCCAGATACAAGTTAAAATGTGTAAAGAGAACTGGCTTCTTTTCTACTGAAGACTTTCACTGGAAATACTGTTATTTATGCTGCTGCATCCTGCAGACTAGTTAAATATAAAGTTTTGCACATGCTTTTATGTAAATGTTTTTTTGTTTTCCTATTTTATAATGAAATAATGTATTGTTAGAGGTTTTTGTTTCTTTACACAAAGAGTACTCCCAATCAGTTCCACACAGTGAATTATAGAGGTTCTAAACTCATTAATAAAAAAACAACATTGGTGTCGGTTCGGGGTCAGCCGATACTGATCGTTCAAGTATCGGAAGAGAAAAATGATATCGTTCCATCCCTAATTACTTTCTCTTCTCATATAAAAATAATGTCAAGGACGGGTTTCTGATTGAAGTGTGCTTATACACATTGCAAAACCGAAAGCCATTGCTTGAGAGGACGTTTAAGCTACTGTGATGTGTAGCAAATGTGTGAAACGTAGTGGCACCCACAAGTTCACTCTCTCGAGGACAAGCTGGGTCTTCATCGCACGTTTGGTGCAGTTTCAATATTCATTTGCACAGTTCAAATAACTACAATATACAATGGTGCTTCATAATAAATAACAGTGGGGTGAGAGTTCTGAGAAGTAACAAAGGCAATCCAGCTTTGATAATGTGTTACATCGAAGTATGAATTATGATGAAAATCATATTGTGAGGTAGCTGGTGATACCTACTCCTACCTATTACATTTTACAAAGCAAAACTGAAGCGAAACTCACCCAGGTTTTGGTTTCGATGCCCAAGTGGAGCAAAATGGTGAAAAGAGCCAACGTGGTGATGGGAGTGCCCCACGTGAACAAATCCACATCAGAGTCAGCGTAAGCCTGAGAGTGTATAACAAGAGAACATAGTGTTGGACTTGTCTCCTAAATTACAGTGACATTGTATTATTATGTGTTAGAATATAGAGTTTGTATTTATTGTTTTACAAGGTTCCATTAAGGACTGATGGCTTTTATCTCAAGCGAGACATCATGTCTTGAATGGATTTTGCATGCAAATTTTAGCAAACACACATAATAATCTAATCAAACTTACAAAGTAGGGGATGAAGAAACAGATGAGGCTTTGGTAGAAGGCATCAATCATGTTCATCCAGAACATGTAGGGTTTATATTCCTGTAAAAGGAATTCAGACATTCAGGGGACTGAAATCAGCTCTTGTTTTATTAGAATGTCATTAGATGCTCAGCTAATGGAGTCATAGAATGTCACTGTTTGTGAATAACACAAAATTAAAAGAAGATGACCTCAGCAGAGGCATATTGTTAGCAAAACAAAGACAACTGCTGCAGTTTAATTATCCCAGGTTGCACAATTTCAGCATTCGGTGGATGATTAGTGGTTTTTATAAAATGTTTGCGCTCGCTTTTGCTTTTCCCCCTCATGAAATTCGGCACAGAATACAAGGCCCATTTTAAAATGGGTCAGCAAAAAACAATCAAAGCAATAACTGTGGCAACCGCGGCACGGGTAATATATTTCATCTGCTAACAGAGGAACTGCTGACACTGCATACTGGGGCCAAATCATGTGTGAATATATGTGACAAAATGCTGTTCATGAGTTTTTATTTACCATTTACATTATGCTTCCAATAATTCTATCGGTCTCCATTCTAATTCCGTTTATGCACTTCATTGTCGGTGTAACTGTGTTTCTGTCCAATCAGTGGCTGAGAAATGTACCTCTGAGTTTTGTCCATTCATGTAAAGCTGAGGGAGCTCCTGCAGGGTTTCTGCTGACACATCTTTGTCCAGGGTGCCGGTGATGAGCTGAGGGAATGCGGAGAACATCAGGTTGAAGAAGATGAGATACCACTGATCAACCATGGCTGACCCGGAGAACCCACAGTAGAACTGATACCAGAAGATGAGGGCGACGAACATCTAGGGTGAGAGAGAGAGTGAGAAAAAAAATACAAAATAAAAAAACATTAAAAGGTCTACAATGAGGTCAGCAGATGTTGCCTCATTAGAAGTCCTGCATCTTGATTAAGTGAGAGACATTTCCAGGATCCAGCAAAAATGTATCTTCATTAATAAGAGAAAATGAAAAACAGACGACAACATTTAAAGCTTCTTACTTAAAGCTACTCGCATCATGACATTTTAATAAATCTGTTACAATGGCTCTGTAATATCCTGAAAAGCCCCTTTAAAATGTAGTTCATCTTATTTATTGATGCTATCATAGACAGGAACATAAGCAAACTTCAGGCTCTTACAGCATTTTTGTAGAAGAAATAGAGGATCATGTTGGCTAGACGAGAGTAACACCAATGGCCATGAACCAAGAGCAGCTTCTGCAGGTATCGAAACCGTGGAAGGGCAAAGTCACTGGCCATGACCGCCTATAAAAACAAAGAAAGAAGGATCAGTTTAAAACAAAGTTACACAAATATATAATCCACTACATATTACTAATTACATCTCTAAAAATGTAATCAAATTACATTACTGATTACTTCATCTTAAAAGTAATCACATTACTAATTATTTTACTTTTAAGTTGCTTTCTAAATATCTTTTCCTAAAAAAAGTTTTTGGTTTTCTGCTCAAATTCAAAATATCTATATTTCCTACTCATTCATTTCTCACACACCCTTCAGCTGTCACAGAAACACTAACAGTCGCATAGGAATTCATATTTGAAATGTATTATACATATTACTTTAGTGCAAGTAATGTACTTAAAAGTAATTACTTTCATTGAAAGTCAGTAACTGTAATCTGATTACACAAATGTAAAATATGTTACATTACTTTTTTGACTAAAAAAATAATTAGATTACAGTAACTATTTTGTAATCGGATACACCCAACACTGTCCATACTAATGTTTTTTTTAGTCATCTTTTTCCAAATTATGCATTACTAAAGAGGGTTTTGTTTAGGTTTCCATTATTGCTGGAGGAAAATGCTATTTCAGTGTGAATGACAGGTGTAAAAGTTGCAAAACTGATGCATTTTTAAACAAAAATGTGCAGATGTGGCTGAAGATAATAACACATTAATATACTGTTTGTCAGTACAAGTGCTCTCAAATCCTGTGACATGTTGGTACATTGAGGTCTTTGATCACATCTGCCTTAAAGTCTAAGATCCATCATAAGAAACACACAAACATGGTGGTATGGCATCCCCATATATTCACAAGGCAGAAGACTAACATCAGCCTGGTGACAACACACTTGTTTAAAAAAAGAAAAAGGGAGGACATTTTTGCATAAAAAAATTATGAAAAGCCTCCCTTGCTGGGGATTCTGGTGAAAATGATCGCCCGTCCATCACCCATCTATTCTTTATGATACGCTTGTGACAGCTGCATGCGTCAGGCATTTATTGTTAACATCTATAAATGTGACAGATACGACATTGCCACTTCTAATGGTGGTTGGGATTTTTAATCAGTTACCTTTGGCCTGACACCGTCATCAGCCATGTTTTCCACCCTTGCTGTCTTTCTCTAAAGATCAAGGACTGAAAGAGCATGTTAAAAAAAAATAGCTCTTTCCTGGCAGTTGAGATCGGGTATTACTCTGCCATGTTTAGTATATACTTGGAATGTCAAAAGTACACAGTACTTCAGTACAAAGTCGATTCTACAAAAAAATAAAAATAAAATAATAATAATAAAAAAATAATATATATAAAAAAATAATAATAATAATCTTAAAAATAATTGTAATGATACTTTTTTTTTTTTTCAGTACACGCTACTGACAGAATGCTGCCTTTTAATACTTGTATGCATAATTGTGTGGATGGTCATATGTACTTGGTCAAAATGTGAGGTATTAATGTAAACAAACTCAGTTATGTCTTAATTGAACTGTTTTATTATATATTTGCTTACTTTTTTTCCAACATTGAATGTTTCCTAAATACTGCTGTTAAATGCCAGAAAAACTTAAAGCACTTTTTATTTAAATTGTATCTTCTTTCTTTTGCTATTATTTGTTCTAATACTATTGCCATTCACTTTCATTGGATCTTTTCGAGTATGAGGCATTTCTGAATCTTGGCCAACAAACTTAATAAAACATGAATAATGTATATTCAGTATCATGCCACATTAACTGTGCAGTAATGCTTTGCAATGTTCATTCCTCTTTTACTTTGGACTTAAAGCAGGGTGTATAAAGAGTTGTGTTGTGGCTTAATTTAGTTGTGTTTTCAGCTTTTATTTGCTTTGCTTATTTGGTTGTACTGTGCACCCTCAGCCACTGTAGACAATGTGCAGTCATTATGTAATGATTTTTAATCTTTACACTGTTCCATATCCTCTTTTAAACATCACTTTCAGCATTGCTTCCAGCATTACTTTCATCTTTCCCAGATCTTCTTACCTGCATGCCCTCCTGTCCCGAGATCCCCACCCCTACATCAGCTACTTGGATCATACTGACATCATTAGCCCCATCACCTAGAAAGATTGAGAAAGCAGGAGAGAGAGACAGAGACAAAGACAGAGAAAGAGGTAGAGGAGTTATCACTTCCCATTGACTTTGCACAACGTCAGCCTGCATTAATGCAAACATTGCATCAGCAGCAAAGTGCTCTGCTGGCAGAAATAAACAATATAAATTAAAAGTAACAAGGAGACCAGAACCTAGCTGTGGCTTCTGAAGTCAACTGGAAGGGGACAGTGCATTAATAGGGTGACATTACCTTACATCAGTGTTTCCCAACCACTATGGGAAACTGGGTTTTATTACACTAGTGTGCCATGAAAGGAAAAGTGTGCAGTGGAAAATTATAAAATTCCACAAAATAAATAAATGCATGAAAAAATAAAATAAAAAAACATTTCAGGGATCCAAACTCCTCACCTTTCGGAGAAATTCGCCGTTTTGAAACCATAATCGGTCACTTTTGTGATTGTGAAGAGCAATGATTAATGTGCAAAAGTGACTGATTTATACGAGTTAAGGGTCTTTCACATGACTCGCGTCAGCGCTGCAGAATACATTGAAATCTATGAAGTGACGCCACTTTACACCAAGGTGTTTTTCACACACGTCTTTGCTTCACCAATAATGTCTTTGAGAGTACAAAGCGACAAGAAATATTTCAAAACTGTCCAAATTTGTGAAGAGACATTGATCATGTCTCATAATTTCTTTTAATTAAATATTACCTTATCGTTTACGAATATCAGAGACCCCAGTTATTGAACTAATTTAAATTCACCAAGAAAACGCTTAGACCTAAACATAAACGAGTCCTTTTAATAAACATTTATTCTCTCTTCCAAATACATGTTTTCAATGTTTATTGTGCACACTTCGCTTTCTGCACCACTTTTCATGTGGAGTGCAATGCGCCGCTTGACGCTAACATTGAACAGAGCGTTGACGCCTCGATTCAACTCATGTAAAATGCGCTTTACAATGAAGAAAGAACATTATTGAAACTCAAAATTATTATTATTTGTCTATTATTGTGGTCTTTTCTGATAAGTCATGCTCAGCAGTTTAAATACTGTAGGAAAATGATACCGCAGATCTGCTTTGTGTTTATATTATAATTCTTATACTGAAGTCAGTAGATTTGTAGCCATGCAAGTTTTAATAAAGGAGAAGGACGTTATTGAAACTCACTATTATTGTTGTCTTTTTGAATGAAAAATAATGCTCAGACTGAAGGAAGACTATAGATCATCTTTGTTCTTTTAATGCTTAAACACTATAAATTCTCTTGGTAGATTTCGGTCATGAACGACTCAAAATGATTCACTCACTCATAGCACATAAGACGCTCATTTGTCGCCACCTAGTGACATTTAATCAGTTAATAAAATTGAACAAATTTGTGAAACAGAAGCAAGCCTCACTAAAATACTCTTTATTTTGCAGCTAATTCTGCACAATTGTAAACTTGAATAAACTTGAATCACTAAAATAGCTGGAACTGGTGCTTATAGCTTATTCTTAAAAAAGAAATAAAAAAGAAGCGAATTTGTTGTTTTTTCATTACCCATTTAGCGCTCTTGCTACCTATGTCCTCACACAGCATAGACTACCTATGTGATTTTTTTTTTTTTTTTTTTTTGCATAGCCGAATTTCAAACATTACAAGTAAACACGCTACTAAGACGGACAGAAAACATGGACAAGTTCTTGAAAAGGAAAAATATTGACCATGGATAGCCTATGTGGGATAGTGGTGTGCCGTAGAATTTTTTTTAGTCGTAAAAAGTGTGTCGTGGCAGAAAAAAGGTTGGGAAACACTGCCTTACATCAAATGTCACCTTTAACACACCTAGGCTATATTCTATTCTAGACAATTACAGTTTGGTGAAATCCTAAGTGTACGTAAAGGTAAGACTTTTATTCCCATAGAGACCAGTCAACAAACATAGTTTCCAGTCGATACAATACAGGCATACATTTTTGCTAGCCTCCTGTCCAACAAATTGAATTTTTTTTAAAAAAGGAAACATCTGTGAAAAAATTTGGTAACTCATTCCCTATTTATGCAATACAAATGACCTGTAATACGCATTCTTCATCTCCTTCCAACCCCAAAGTTTTTTTTCTTCTGTGGAACAGAAAAGTAATTTTTCCTATTAAAACCATGGTCAGCTTTAGAGTTTTGGTAGGGGGTTAGACTTTATGATTAGGTTTAGGTTTGGGTTAGGGGTTAAACTCATAACACTTGTGATGAGGAGGAGGGCGTGGCCAGGCCATGTGGGTGTGGGCCTGGCGAAGAGTTGGCCAGTCAGCGGGAGAGGGATAAAGGGAAGCCAGATATGCCAGTTCGAGAGAGAGAGAGAGAGAGAGAGAGAGCGTGATGAGACGTGTGAGCTGTGTGTGTGTGTGTGTGTGTGTGTGTGTGTGTCTGTGGGTTTTGCTGCAAACCACTCTTTATGTTTTAAGTTCCTTTGTGTCATTAAAAGTTTACATTGACTGCTCAGCCAGTTCCCGCCTCCACCTTGCCCATCTTGTGAACACGTTACAACACTGTTCATTGATTTATGTTTCAATATGGGAGTAAAAGTTGTAAGTTTTTGTATGAGCCAACATGTTCAATTTCAAAGACATCTATTATTATTACAACTTGTCATGAGACTGGTTTGACATCCCTCAAGTATTAAACTAAAGCTGCATGGAGGTCTGATGCAATTTTGCATAATCAAAATATAGTATGACTGCCCTTGTATTATAAATGTAACAATAAAGGTTTTATTTGACTCAAATGAACTGTGAAAGCAATGATACCACATTAACCGATAATACATTTTACATTTATAGTAATAACTCTTCTGTATCGGGAGAGGCAGATTGTTTTACAGTTAACACATAAAAACTGTTTGAAGATGTTTGGCTTGGACCTTTAAACCTGCCTTGAGGTTGTTTTTAAACTCATTCTCTGTTGCATGAGTTATAGAGCACAATGCTAACTTAACCCCGAGCTATCATCAAAGCCCGACTTTTGAGCTAATAAGCTAGTAGGCTTTAAAGTATACTGAAAAATAATAACCTGCTGAGACCATCCGTTGCCTTTGTCCAAACTGAAACAAACAAAATACGGCAGCCAAATTCAACAAGACCATCTTTATTTGAAGTACAACAACAAAGCAAATATGCCTAGCGTGAGAACTGGTAACATCTGCCGTGAATGTTTCTCCCCTTGTACACCCTAAATGTTCATTCATTAAGCCATGCGTTGAGGAAGACAAGGCCCTGATTAAATTTTTAATGAAGTCTGTCAATTTTGTGGCAGGAGAGTGTATTTACAGCACTGCAGAGGGTAGTTTGAGCACTCCTTCCCTCCTTTCCTTATAAAATGACAGTGTTAAAGTAAAAAAGATTTGCCTCTGTCGTTCCCTGAGCCAGAAATTAATTACAAAATCTTTATTAAGGGAAAAAAATGGAGGGGGGGCTACCTGAGGTAACCTATTGTTCCTATTTCCTCTATTCAAGAGGCAGGTGGCTTAGTGCTGATGCACCTTGCATCTCTCTCTCACTCCCTAAAGCCATCTGGATAATTAGCCAGAGTGCTGCGTAGACTTGTAAATGTGACATTCTGCGTTGGGGAAAGGACAGACACGTGCTGTCCAGTCACCACTGAAATGTTTACTTGGCAACTCTGGGGACCATTAATCTCTGAATTCGACTTGCCAAGCAAAAAGTATAAGAAACAACAAAAAAGGAACATCTATGCTGCCCATTTTGTGCTTCTTATAAAAGGTACAATCTCAAGCCACTAGCATAAGAACACAATGATGTTTATTTGTGTGTATAGTCTTAGTTTGCAGTTGTGCGAGGTTTAAAGCCACTAAGGGCCCATCATACCCAGGGTGGACCTTGGAGACCTTGTTCTCCTTCTTAGGAACAAAGCCAAGAACAAAATACTTACAATACATGTGGACATCCAAACACAAATGTAAAAACTATGGACATCCCTTTGCGGTTATAAAAGCTTTCATTCTTTTGGGAAGACTTTTTACTTGATTTTGGAACATGGCTGTGGGGATTTATTTCATTGATATGCCTTGATCTACTGAAAATGTTTGTCTAAGGAGATTGGCCATGAAGAAGCATGTTCGGTAACACTTTACAATAAGGTTTCATTTGTTAACAGTAGTTAGTTCACAGCATTTATTAATCTTGGTTAATGGTAATTTCAACATAGTAATACATTTTAAAATCAAAAGTTGTATACGTTAACATAGTTAATGCACTATGAACTAACATGAACTAACAATGAACAATTTAATTTTTATTAACTAACATTGACAAAGATTAATAAATGCTGTAAAAATATATATTGTTCATTGTTAGTTCAAGATAACTAATGCATTAACTATGCTGATGAATGGAACCTTATTGTAAAGTGTTATCGTCCGTTCTCTAGGTATGCAGGTGAAGTATAAATGCATTCCATTTCCTTTGAAATCCTGCTATTCTAAACCCATATGAAACCTTTCTTCAGTGGAACACAAAAGGAGAGGAAGAATGTTAGCCTCAGTCACCATTCACTTTCATTGCATCTTTCTTCCATAATATGACCACGTTTACATGCACTTAAGAAAACGCTTTATTCCAGGGTTTTTTTCAGAAAGCCGTTTTCTGAAACTTCAGGTAAATGAGAACGCCGATTTCCTTACACCACTTAAAAGATTAAGAGAAAGCGGTTTAACACACCTGGGTTTCTCCCAGAGATCACAGCTTAATGTGGCCATGTAAAGACATAAGCAGCATTCTGAAGGGTGTTTGAAGAGTGTGCATGTGCCAGAACAGACCGAATAACAAACGCCATAGGATGGAGCCCAACAAGTCAACACAGGGGAAAGAATTCAACATTTCTGGGAGTATAGTGGGAAAAGCACATACACTATAAACTAAACCCATTTATACACACTAGTGTAAAATATCAACTGTCCCTCACGTTCACATGCGCTCCTTCACTGGGGGAATCCCAGAGTTTTACATAAGAAGAAAACTCCAATATTGCAGTGCAATTCCCCTGCAGAAACAAAAACAACTCTGGAACAACTCAGCTGTGGATAAAAGCTGCTTACTAACTGAGCAGCATATATATATATGGGAATAACAAGTATGCCGCTTATACAGTGCATGTGAACCGAAACGCTACTCTCACAATAAGCCGCTTTCTGGTGAAAGAGAATTGTGACTGTGCCCAGAGTCATTCTGCCTAACAACTCCTTTTGTGTTCCACGTGATAAAGAGTCATAAGGGGTTGGAACAACATGAGGTTGAATAAATGATGTAATTTGATTGAACTATCCATTTACAATGAAAACATTTATGACAAACACTGGATAAGTGTAATAACATATTTCAATCCTGAACTTACCTATCGCCAATGTCATGACCTTGAGCTTGTTACGCACTAACTTCACCACCATGCTCTTCTGCAGGGGCGTTGAGCGACAACACAGTACGGACCTGCAGCTTCGAGCCACGGCCAGGAACTTGTCCTCCAAACTCTTGTCCAGTGCATAGGCCAGGGTGCGGCCGTCAATCACCAGCCCAAGCCGGTGCACAAGGAAGGGGCTGGAGTGCGTAGAGGTGGCCGGGGAACAAACCGGAGAGAAGTGGACACCAGTATAGTCTCTAGCAGGATCTGGTGAAGGGTTGCAAAGGAACTTGGCTTGGATGTAGTGCAAACTGTTCTCAAGCAATACAGCACAGGCCTCCTGGAAAGTGCATACACAAAAACACAAAATAGTAGGAAGGTCACAAATGGACACAATGAATATCTCACGTGTAATGGCCAACATCTGGCAAACAGATACCGGTGACTTTACAAGATGGGATGACTCACTCAGAAATGCAACTAAATCCTTTTTGAATGTGGACCACACTTTAAGCAAATTCACATAATATAACCTGTTTATCATGTAACAAATCACTAGTCACCTTTTATTAAGCATGGAATAAGCAATGACTAATATAGCTAGTCAGTGATTAAGACATTCCTATATGATGATTTTGTTTTGCAGTATTTAAAAACAAAACTCCTGTTCATGCTGTGTTCTTTAAAAAAAAAAAAAAAAAAAAGTCCCTTTAAGGCAAGCCAGTTTTCATGGTGGCCAGATTGGTAATGCCACCAGGCAGCTATTTTCAGTCATACAAGTACATCTCCAATCTACTTGAATGGGGAACCAATCAGAAACTGAACCAAAAACTGCTGGTCAAGATTAAGCTCCAATAACATATTTCAAATCAGGAATGAAATCTGATAACAATGGTATATATTGTACTTCTTTAGCTCAAAAAATCAATAAAATAAAGAAGCTGGTCTATCTAATTCTCATGCATATTCTAGAGTAAATAACCTTCCTTTCCCATAGCTGCCTTTTGAGTGTTGCAATGCCTCTATCTAAATTTAATTGTAGGGTGGGTCGTTATATTTAGCATTTCATAGTAATTTCTCCCATTCACTTATATATGTGAGTGGTCCCTCTCCTTCAGTAATAATGTGTCTAGAGGAAGGAACAGTGAAACATTACACCAGTGCTCATTCAAGCAATTCAAGCTCTTCAGTGGGGGAAATTTCTACAATCAAACAGACAATGATTTCGTGCACGGGCATACAGTTTGGCATATAAGAGCTACACGTGACTGTGAGAAAAGGACTCAATAGCTCAATGGGGGAAATGCAACTACTGTATGTGTTTTCAATCATTATGGGCAATACCTTCAGATATTTCTGTTATTCCTGGTAGCAAAAAGCAAAAAAACTTCATTTGACAAAGAAGAATAAACACTTAAAGGTGCACCAAGTAATTTTTCCACTGTAAAATAAGTTTTACTATTAAAGAAATGAATAGTACTTTTGATACGTTTAAAATGACATACATATGATGAAGACTCCAGTCAGTCCAGTGGCCTAGACGAAGATGTTATTCGTGGGGCTGCCATGTTGAGATAACATGACCTGGTATCCCCTATTATCGGACACTTTTGGTTGCAAAATAAATTAATTATGAGTAACAAATATGTTGATGAATTGGCTATTTTTACAATGGCAGTGATAAACTAAATGTTAGTTTTTGAGTGATGTTCTATCCACACTGACAGGGGTCCATTTAAAGTCCAGGACCACTGTTGCATCAAAAAATAAAAATAAAAAAAATAATCTGTTTCCAATTAATTTCCATAATGTTGTTGTTGTTGCAATAATTCAAATCAGATCAAATTGTTAATGGTTTGACCGATTCATTGAAAACAATCAACTCAAAAGGACTACCACACTATAGCTTTTGGGCATATTTAGCCTATGAAATATTTAAGTGCAGCATAAATAAAAACAAATATATATATATTCATTACAGAAATTTCCATGACTTTTAGGATTTTATTAAATTCCCTTGAATTTTCCAGGCCTGAAAAAAGCTATTATAAAATTAGGATATTTTGAGGTTTTCCATGACCGTGACTTGAGTGCACCTTTAAGGATAACAACTGTAGGGAACATTTTTACAGTTACAAATAGGATCTGATTTGTAACTGTTCTTGTAAAATTAAACTCTTCCCCTTAACATAGCCCAAAATAAAAATAAACATTAGAATTACTCTAGACAATAAAGTAATTACATTTTTACTTTAATTGCTAGGCCTCTTACGTTCCTCTTATGTGAATTGAATCCTTTGAAACTCAGAAGCCCAACATAATTATAAAATTATTAAAACAGTCAGCAATCTGAGGGAGTAGGAAGTGATTAGAATATCTGAAGCAAGGTGCACCTGTGAGTCAGCATTGAGAGTGATGATCTCCTCCTCTGGGTCCAGCAGTTTGCAGGCGTAGGCAATGTTGATGGCCGTCTCTTGTTTATCTCCCGTCAACACCCAGATCTGTAGGCCAGCTTTCCTCAGAGAGGCGATGGTCTCCGGAACCCCGTCCTGAAGTCTGTCCTCGATTCCTGTTGCTCCTATTGGAAAAACATGCATAAAGACCTTAAGCATGCACGCCTTCTTCAAATAATACTGCTTGCCAATAATATCATGCAGACAGAAAACAAACTGCAGCAAGAAAATGAGCTGTCTTTCACATTTTCCAATAACGAAAACTACATTTAAGACAGTTACTGTAAATGGTGTTTTCCTGTGTAAAACTCGCCGGCATTATGCTAGGGAGTTCCAAGTGATTTTTAGCTTGGTGCTGTGCTGTTATTAGCGTGTTCTGGGTGGCTGAGGGACAAAGTTTAATACTTGCACTGTGTCCTAACCATTCACGACAAGATCAATTGATATAAAAGCTCTCTCTTTCATATAAATCTGAGCTTTTGTCCCAACCAGCCACAACCGCGACGCACAAAAGGGCATTTAGTCGATAACTTGGTTTCTATTTCTGTGGCTCCATGCTGCGTAGCCCAGCCCACAGTAAAATCTTATTGGTCCAAAATCCTGCAACTCAAAATTGTACATTATACATCAAATATCTTGATGTTAAAAATGAATATGAATAAATATCTCCCAAATGAATATATGTAAATCTTCTGACTGGCTGCGATTGTGTAACGTTGCGCAGCAATTTCGTGTTCAGTGAGGACAGATAAACTGCTTGTCACCAGGGTTGGGAGATTTACTTTTAAAATGTAATCTGTTACAAATACAGATTTCTTAGTAAAAATGTAATCAGTAACCTAATACAAATAACTCAATAATAAAGTAATGTAATCAGATTACTTTGAATTATTTTGGATCACCTCAAGGTCACATGTGAATAAAGTCAAGAGAAAAGCAATATGATCTCGAAGAATTTTAATTATGCCTTCTGGATGCATTCAAAACAGTTGTTATGAGTAATATAGCTATTATTATATATAAGAAAAAAAACATGAAAAACAGGGACATTGCTTCCTTAATAGGAAAACAGAATATGTTCAAATGCAGAAAAACTCTTATTTTTTAAACAAATCAGGCGAGTCCTATATCTGCTACAGAAAATACAGAAAAAGAAAATGGCTTATTTACTCGTCAAGTAATCCTGCTAGTAATCCATTTTTACAAAATGTAACTGTAATCTGATTATGTTGGGTTTTTATGTAATTGTAACAAATTACAGTTGTCACCTAGTAGGTGAAGGTTGGTCTCTAGACGTAAAGCAGACTCGAAAAGCAGCTCCTCCCTTCTCTGTATGGCTGTCTCTGCCTCCAGGTGATGCTGTAGCCAGCTGGCATACTCCTCCTTACTGAGTACCTGCAACACAAACACACCACTCAAAATCATAATACTGACCACACCTCAACACACTGCTCAGGGTGAAACCTCAGCTCAGCAAGTTTAATAAAAGTGTGACTTTGTGAATTACAATTCCATTTATGTATGAATTCACACATAACCATGTGAAACATAATCCTCCCAAAGTTATTTAAAGCTTCCCTTCTGTTACTGTAAGGTGACTATTTAGCAACAGTGCTAATGACTGACACCAAAAATGAAAAGCTAGTAATTCATACTTTAAAAAATGTAAGTATCTGATCACATCTGGGCAAAATTGTCAGCACTTGGTTAAAAATCTACTTATGATAGCAAACCAGTTGGTCCATGGGAGCATTTGAAAGTTTGGTGAAAAAGAAAAACACCACATCATATGGCCACTAGACTCCTAATAAGAGCACAAGACACAAGAGGGTGAGAGCATACATTACAAAACAGAGAGTGGTGGTGAGGCAAAGAGTGAGAGAAAGAGAGAGGTTGATGCTGAATCACACAGTTCAGCACTCTGGGGAAAAAAGCTCACAGACTTGTAAACCATCTGTGCAAAAACACTTCCCACTTTAAGACAAACCCTTTTCTTCCCAGCCAAAAATGTAAATGTAATATCAAAAATGCCATTAACTGGTACTGAGAGACAAAGTCATCTGTTACCTTTTTGGCGATACAGAGTGTTCTGAGACCATCTGCGGCGTAGAGATTTAAGTAGTTTTGAGTTTTATACAATATTTTCCTTTGGCGTTTTCCTTTCACATAATCTGTAAAAAGACACAAAATAAAACCAAAAAGACATTTAGATAATTCATCAGAACATTATAACACATTTTAGGATTTATTATAAAACGAATAGTTTTACATTTTGATTGGACCTGTTCCAAACGATTGTAAAATGACTATAAATGCACACGTGATCACACATTCTATATTAATGTGCAAGTTGCTACATTGTTTTGCAACCGCAAACAGTCTACAGCTGGGATAATTAACTTTATAACTTAAAAAGAAGAATTATTATATTTATTATTATTATAATAATAAATTTAACCGTTTACTGACCATTGCCGTCTTTTATCAAATTGCTAATGCAAAAAAAAAAACAAAAAAAAAACAAGACCTACCGTGAGCTCCGAGGTTGTTAATCGATGGTATATGCTTCTGTAAACACCATCAATCCACGTTATTTCAATTTTTTTTTTTTTTTATGTTTAAGAGCAGAACTGTGGTGAATAACTACACAGCCCATGATCCTGAAGGGAAAAGATCCACCAATCATCGCGGCAATCAATCGGTTTCCCTACACTCTCAAACTACTTACAGTATATATTTGTATATTAATTGTAGATATATTTGTACATCTGAATATTTTGCAATAAACTTTCTATGCTTGTAATCAATTACTTTAAATCAATAGTTGTTTTTAAATTCAGTTATTTCATTCGCAATGCCTCATGGGATTTTAGTTAATTCCCTTATGAAAAACAGAAGTACACAGTCTTCTACCTTTGCATTCTTATTCCAATTTTTGTTAAATTCTGTTTTGCTTCAAATCAAAGTCTGTAATGTTATGATTTACTTCGGAGCTGGTTGGTTTGGTTCATGGCTTAGAACTAGGGATGAGCAAATTATCATATTCGTCAGTTGTTTGAACTTGAACTAGTACATAATAATGTATAAAATAGGCTCCGTTATCACGTGACCCCAATCAGATGCATTTCAGAAGGATGTATGGATGCTAAGTGCAGCATTTGAACATAGCAACAAACAGTTATGCAACAAATAAATAGACTAAATAACTAAAACATCTTAATGCACTAAATTATCATAGTTAAAAAAAAAAAAAAGTAAAAAATAAGAAAGACTTCAATACAGAGCGGCACAAAGCCGATTATGCGCATCCTGAACGAATGATGCGCTTCAATGTAATCAGAGAGCTTGGTAGTCTCTAGGCGATCCTCGCTGCACACTTAAAAGTGCAGAACAAGATGATAATGCGAATACACATCTAGTTCATACTGCAAATATTTATTTAAGCAGTTTCAGACAGAATCAGCAAAAGACAATCTCTCCAAAGTACCTCAAATATGGGAACATTCCTCACAGCAGAGGATTTAACACCCGACAGTGATAATTGTCAATGCGGTGCTTTGATGGCTGTAACAGCAGCGGTGTATAAATGGACTAAACTCAAAGCATTAGAGAGACTAAAGTTCTCGCAGAGGGTTTTACTGTGCTGGCTATTAATCACTTTTAAGCACAGCAAGCTATAAATCACACAAAAACGCTCTCCAAAAAGTTGTGTCTCTCAATTAATATGAGATTTGTGTCTCCGATTAAAACCACCACCACTAAAAAATGTTATGTTAGTAGTTGCCCCCACTAATCTACTAGTCAGTTGTTGGACAACTAGTCGCTTAGTCGATTAATGTGGCACATCCCTACTTAAAAATGTTAATTAAAAAAAAAAAAAAAAAAAAAAAAAGTATCTTTTTGGAATGCTCAATTCCCACTACCTACTAGGTCCTCGTGGTGGTGTGGTTACTCACCTCAATCCGGGTGGCGGAGGACAAGTCTCAGTTGCCTCCACTTCTGAGACCGTCAAGCCGCATATCTTATCACGTGGCTTGCTTTGCATGACACCACGGAGACTCACAGCATGTGGAGGCTTATGCTACTATCCGCGATCCATGCACAACTTACCACGCGCCCCATTGAGAGAGAGAACCACTAATCGCGACCACGAGGAGGTTACCCCATGTGAATCTACCCTCCCTAGCAACCGGGCCAATTTGGTTGCTTAGGAGACCTGGCTGGAGTCTCTCAGCACACCCTGGATTCGAACTTGAGACTCCAGGGTTGGTAGTCAGCGTCAATACTCGCTGAGCTACCCAGGCCACTAAAACTCTGTTATTAAGGATTTTATGTAATCCCTATGGGAAAAATACTTCCGGAACCAAGACGGCTGAAAAAGTTGACGGGCACTGCACTCTATTGCTTTATTAAACCAATATTACATGTACATATACACACACAAGTGACAAACACTAAGCAGACAGTCTAAACTAATGACTTCAAGGTTGACTCTCAATGTTGCCATTGGCTTCCTCAACAAAGTCATTAGATTTAATCTAGATGGCAGTCTGTTTGACAGGTTTGACTGGGTAATCAGACCATAGAGCATTTTGAGGGTTATTGCTCCTGTCTTATTGCTCAGCGCATTGGTTCCTGGCAGAGAGAGCAGAACAAACTGTTTGGGATGATCACTTCCCAACACGTGGGACCATCAGCCAAGATGAGGGGGCGAGAGTGCCAAGCCTCACATTTTCACCAAATGATTCATCACCACCTTCACTGCAACTGTGGGACAACCGGACCTGTTTTTCCAGAGACTAATGCATCACCTCTGATACTTCGAAGCATATTAAAAAAAGTTAATTCAGCCTTCTTGCTTTAGCTTGGGAATTTAACTAGAGATAAGTTTACAAACCAAAACAAAAATTATCTAAGCAAAACACAGACAAATCCTTTTTCACAGCATTTGCAATGAAGCACACTCAAGAACATTCTGGTCTTACACTCTCATCTTCTAACATGTTACACAATGCATACACCGGTACTAGCCATGTTTGTGCTTCCAAATCTTTATAGCTTTCTGGTCATGACAGCACGATGTCATAATTCATTGGCCAAAAATGTAAAAGCTGTGTGACTCAGACTGGCACATTAAACAAGCTGCAAACCTCCTACTGCTTCTGAAAGAAGCTATTGTACCTTCTGTAGGTCTGCTGTGCTAAATGGGAGTCCACACCCAGAGGTGAAGTGTGGCTCTGGATCCACAAGTACAGGAATATACACTATTTGTGTCTATGTGCATAAAGTAGTCCATAGTTCCTGGTGTGACAGAGGCCAGACACCAACTAAACACATGGCAGAGGGAATAACTTTTAATGACACTTAACTACTTATTAGATTGACACTAGATCTGCATATCTGTAGCTCAAATGGTACAGCATGGCGCTAAAAATGCAAAGGTCATGGATTAAATTCCCATGAAACACATATTCTGATAAATGTATGCTATATCTTGAATGCACAGAAAGTTGCTTTGGATAAAAGGCATAACTTTAGACAAAAAAAAGTGCAAAACCTGCACTTTTTTAAATCTTATTCCCACCTTATAACGTAACCAGTTGTCCTTTTAACAACAGACCAAAATAGCCTATAACATTTTTATGAAATCTGTCGATCTGTCAGTTTTGATGGCTCAAAAGGACAAATAGTGAGAGCAACAGCATCTACAGAAAAGCAAAAGTAGTCCAATGGACTTTGATTTATGAGCTGATGAAATTATGAGAACTATATTTATTTTAGTAAAAGCATAATTAAATTATCCTGTGGTCGATATAAACTCTGCTAACCGTTTCCAGTACTGTTAACCCAAATGCTCAAAATAATTAACTGTCTTGAGCAGGGAAAAAATAAATACAAATGAGTTCAAATAAATTAACCTTAATGAGTATTTAGAACTTTCTCTTTCTTTCGAGTTCACGAAACTGATACCTTTTAAATAACCTGAATTGTTTTATTGTTTTGAGTTTAATAAACTTGTCTCTTTAAATTTACAGGAACTGAAAATTTAACTGAAACTGGACAGGGGATTTCTATTTCCCAGCATGCTTTGCATGGCACTCAACAGGGAGAGAAAATGTTAAGATTAAGTGTTATATAATGTGTCTTAGTGCAAGAAAATGTAAAGGGGGAAACTTGTTATTGTTTGTTTTGTTGTGTTATTTAGAAGAATTTCTGTTATGGAGTTTTGGGGGTTAACATTATGGTGAATAGTGGAGCATGAGCTTAGGTTGAGGACAGGTACAACTTAAAAATGTTTTATATTGCTTTACTCACTGAGCAATTGCTATGCTAATCAAAGCATAGTGTTACCAATCAGCATGCATTTAGCAAGCTATCATTTACTGTAGTAGCTTATTCTAGCTAGTACTAGCTAGGTTTCTTCTACTTGAAGTATTTAAGTAGAGATTACTTGTTAATTTTAAATTCAGCAAAAGAGCTAAATTAATAGTTAAGTGCCATCAAAATGTAGGAGTTAGCTTACTCAATATTTCAAGTTAAGAGCAATTAACATGCATGTGTAGTACAAAATTAAAATTAACCTCTATTAACTTATATTATAACTGATAACTGATTACCTCAAATTTTTTTAATTCTGCTAACTTGGGGGTTTACAGTGATCAATGTTCTGGGTTCAATGCAAGTTAATGTCTATTGACAGAATATGTTGCTGTTAATCTCTATAGAAAATTATTTGAACTTGTTCTACTGTAAAAGCAAAAATACTGTTTACAGTCATGCACTTACAATGGAAATTTAAGTTGGAAGTCGTTGCAACAGGATAAAGCTAAAACACACCTTTTTAAATGCACAGCTACAATAATGTGTTAAAGACCCTGTGAAATCAAAATGAAAGTTTTGCTGCTTTTAGTCCATATCTATTAGCTTAAAGATCATCTATATGCTAGTGTACTTCTAAACGCTGACTAAATTAATTTTCAGAAGAAACAGACTAAGCATTTCAAATCTGCAGTCTCTCTCTTCTGGCTAAAAAGACACAGGAACATCTATGATGTCACACTGAGGTCAAGAAACATTAACCAATCAAATGATTTCTAAAACAAGAATGCACCCTTCCCCTACATATGTTCAGCGCATCTGGCTGTGTTCTAAGTGGTGCTGATCATGCCTTCGCAGGGCACTTCGAAGGCAGCAAAATCCATGCATTAGTATCGTTCCAAACAGATTTTTCAGAATCGCTTAAAAAGTGAGTTCTGACTGACCGTTATCACCTTTCAGCCATCTGGAGCTCTCACAGTGCAGGGTAATTGTCTTTGAAGAGAACATGGCATAGGGATGATCATTTCTGAATGCATGTGAGGGAAGTTGCTGGAGTTTACTTATATTTTTTGAGCATTTCTTGGAATGTACAGCTCGAGTAAGTGTTCTTTATTCTTTATGCTTAGTGCATTATGATTCAAAATATGGATATAGTATGTGTGTGTGTGGCTGTAAACTAAAAAGCCTATTGGCAATTTTTAAATATGGGAATAGTCGTTTGACATAATTTGTCCCCACTTACTGTTTCAGTAGAAAATATGCCAAAACAACAAATTGAACTGCGCTAGTCAAGGCACTTCACAGGGACTTTAACGTGAGATTTGTTTTTGAAAAATCACTTACTAGTCTTGTAAGTTCAAAGTTATATGCATTCTTTCAACTCATGTCATGACAATGTAAAGTGGATGAACACTATAACTTTGCAAGGCATGAGCAAATTTACCAGAAAGGGATTGTTAATATACATAAAAATCCACCCACATGATCAACATCGGTAACGCATAACCACAAGAATTGGTATAATGCTTTACCAAAAATATGAGCTTCACAATTCTGCTTTTAAACCCTCATGAAAGCCCCATAGATTTCCATTGTAAGTATATTACAATCAACACACTATTATACTGTTATACTATTATACTGTTTAAACAAACTGAGTAATGAGTCAAAAACATTGTCTCTGGTAATCGACACCATGCCACAGAGGCTGTCAATAGAGATTAACTTGTATTAAACACAGAACATTACTTTAAAACCTTGCAACAACAACAACAACAACAACAGAGAGTCTATGAGCAACTAGACTGATTTTGAACTTTACCAGACTATACTTTCAGCTCTGTCTTTTTTGGCTGTTGTCATGACATTTAGTTATAAAGAGCAGGGCTGCACATGCACTAATTCTGTTCAGTCATTTATGTACACAGCATTAGAGAAAACCGCCACTGTGGCTCTTATCGTGCCTGGAATACTAACAAGCCATCCTACCTATGCCATTAGGATACTTTATTACTGCTAAAACCTTTGGCTACATCAAGAGCTAAGAACAATCTGGAAGCTGTCCAGCTGATGTTTGGGTGAAGGGGACAAATTGCCCATACTGACCATTTGGGAATCAAACGTCTTTCTATGAACACAGATCAACAGCTAACATCAAAGTCTAGAGGACACTGTGCAAGTCCTCTAAAGATTTGAAAAATTCAAAACATTTCCTGACAAATCACACCGTCCAATTCCTGTTTTCAATCAGAATGATAGAAGAAGATGTCTCTCATTTTCAAGGAGATACATGTTTTTTATTCATCCACATTTTTAAGAAATCAGATGACTTTTGGCCGTGAGCCATTATTCATTTATTCAGCTCGAGTAGGTCTCATGTGCTGTCTAACTGGGGCATGGAAAAGAAAACACAGACTTCATTAAAACTTTAGTATGATCAACTAGTTTTTTAATAATCCACAGTGCACATCAAAATAAACTAGCCCAGAATATTTGATATAAAGAAGAGGACCATTAATAATTAATAATATTATTAAGTATTATTAAAATTTAATAACAGGAATAAATAGACATTTGAAGTTATAGTTGGTGAAATCTACACAAAAAAAAATAATAATTGAGGAGTTCTTTTCTATTTGAGAGAATTTTCAAAAGTTAAAAAGAACCAAGGCACTCAAATTTCAATAACATAATTACCATAACCATAACTTTTTACAATGTATTTATTTCTCATTTATATTTGAATTTTTAATGGATAGAAAACAGTTAAGATTATGTCTGGGTGGTATGACGGTATATACAGAGTCGGTCGTGTCCCAAAACATGTCAAGACAAGGATGAACTTGTTATTAAGGGCTGCTACATGAAGAGTTTAGTTGTTTAAGGCTGCATAGCAACATCGCAACTTGCTGTATTAAAATAGTTTCAACTGATGTGTGGTCACGTGTTTATGAGCTATTTTAAAATGGTTTCAAATGTGGCTCAATCTAATCAGAATTTAGAGCCAGAATCAGTTTTGTAACATTAGTTTTTCTTTTTTAGTTTCATAATTACACACTATGACACTTATTCATTCGTTATGAATAATCTTATCTCTTGGTTTGCGTCCTATTTCTAGACCCCTTATTTGTCAAGTATTTAATTCACTTGATTATCCAAAAATAGGCATTACCACATATACATATATATATATATATATATATATATATATATATATATATATATATATATATATATATATATATATATATATATATATATATATATATATATATATATATACATACAGCATGTGTGTGTTTAAGACTAATAACAATTTGACAAGTTGAAATAACAAGGCAATGTGAAACAGGAGATGTTAAACAGGTGAGGCAATTGTGTCATAGTATATAAGGAGCCTCCAAAAACCGTCTAGTCCTTCGAGAGCAAGGATCATTCAAGACTTGTCAATTTGCCAGCAGATGCTTCAGCAAATAATCCAGCAGTTTGGGAACAATGTTCCGCAAAGACAAATTGGAAGGATTTTGGGCATTTCACCCTCTAGAGTGCACAATATAGTTAAAAGATTCAAGGAATCTGGTCAAATCTCAGTGCGTGAAGGGCAAGGCAAAAACCACTTCTGAATGCCAGTGATCTCTGATACCTCAGATGTCATGGCCTTAAAAAACAGCATTTATTATGGATATCATGAACATGGGCTTGGGATAACTTTATTACACCTTTGTTAGTCAACACCACTCGCCGCTGCATCCACAGATGCAAGTTAAGACTTTACTATGCAAAGCAGAAGCCCTACATCAACACTGTCCAGAAGCGCTACCAACTTCTCTGGGCTCGGTCTCATCTTAGATGTCTTGAGTCCACATTTCAAAAAGTTTTTGAAAAACAAAGCCGTCATGTTACACGGGCCAAAGAGGAAAAGGGCCATCCAAGCTGTTATGAGCGTCAGGTCCAAAAGCATGTGTCTGTATGGGCCAGGCGTTTGTCACTGCCCATGGCTTGGGTAACTTACACATCTGTGAGAACACCATGAATGCAGACAGACATGTACAGATTTTGGAGCAACATATACTGCCATCCAGCACCATCTTTTCCAGAGACCTCCCTGCATTTTCCAGCAGGACAACTTCAAACCACATACTGCCCGGATTTCAAGTGCATGGCTGTGTAAGCAGAGCCCTGCCTGCAGTCCTGACCTGTCTCCAATTGAGAATGTGTGGCGCATTATTAAGCACACCATCCGGCAAAGAAGACCCCACACAATTGTGCAGCTAAAGACCTACATAATGGATGATTGGGGGAAAATTCCACTTTCTAAACTTTTGTCTTCTGTGCCAAAATGCTTAAGTGTTATTAGAAGAAATGGTGAGGTTTCACAGTGGTAAACACTCGACTGTCCCAACTGTTTTGGAGCATGTTGCAATCATCTGATTTGAAATTACTGTACATTTTCAAAAAACAATGAAATTCACAAGGGAAAACATCATATAATGTGTAGTTGTAGTGCTTTCAATATAGTAAAGGGTGAATATAATTTACAAATCACTCCTTTTTGTTATTAGCATTTTTCATACTGTCCCAACTTTTTCGGAATTGGGGTTGTGCATACATACATGCATGCATACATACAGACATACATACAGACACGCTGTATATTAATGATATCTAATAGAATAAATAAAATAATATATATCTCTCTATATCTCGTTACCCTGATATAAAATTACTAGCAACATTATATAAGATTCTGGTCATATCACCCATCCATACCAACAGGAAAGCTAAGGGAGTGGAAGGGTGATTGAGATTTGGACATGACACAGGCCGGACTCGAACCAGTCGCCCTGTGAGCATGTGCACTACACACCGTACCACGACTCTGACCTTGGCCAAAACTTTAATGCAAATTTAAATGAACTATACATTCTGATTCCTTGCAAAACAGGGAGTAGGGTGCTCATTAGTGCAAGCGTACCTGTAGCCGGTCTGATCAAATCCATGATGACCGAATCAGCACCTTTGGTGTAGACCGTGATTTGCTCAGTCAGTGGATGTTTGACCACCACCGACATCCTCTTTCTTGTGGAATCAAACCCTAGCGTGTGCAGCAGCTCAAAACTTAGTTTGCCCAGGTGAGGAAGATCCACAGTCACCTGATCTGGTAACCGACCGACGAGAGCACACTTATAGGCCCGGGCTGCGTAAACTAGTGCTGCCTCGTCTGGCGACTCTGCCTCAAATCTTAGCTCGCACTCATCTTGAGCCAAGGCCTTTGTTTTATCGTAGTTGGGTGGGACGGAGTTTAAGGCATGCTGCAGGTCATGATCTGGAGGCTTCTCCTCGTTCAGCTTGGTGAGCGTGCTCTCTGCCGAGGGGGAGGTCAGCATGCTGGAGCCCACCCTGTGGGAGGACGAACGGTTGGTGGCCAAGCTGGAGGAGCTGCTGCTATTGGAGCCAGAGGTCAAGCGACTCGGGGTGAAGCGCTTGATAAAGTCCTCTATGGTCTTCACTGGAGACTTCAACTCATAGCGGCGCACCTTGGTAAAGAAAAAGTGAAAATTCCTTAAATATATAGTGTGTCTACATGATTGTACAGTTTAGAGATTGTGCAAGAAAGTCACACCTCGCTTTAAACACAGAAACAGGAAGTCGCTCCTAGACCATCACAGGAAGTTAACTGCAGCAAAGACACCACTGCCCACACATAGTAGATTTGTGCAACTCAAAATCCTCAATAAGCTACTTCAGTTGTTGTGAGATTTGTTTGTTTGTTGTTTACTTTATTGTCCACTGATGTGGAAATTTTCCTTTGGCTTCTCATCATAATACCAAAACACACAGTAATCACACACAAGATCTACAGAAGACCAAATTAAAAGTAATATATCGTAACACACAAATCTCATTCACAAATGATCACAATTGCATAACAAAATAAAAATTGGAACAATGATCATTACACTCATCCACTGAGCAGTCCATTGGAATGAAATAATTCTTATAAACCTTTACAAAGGTAAAGATAAATCTTTAAAAGCTACCGATGTGTGTTTATCACAGCTAAGAATGCAGAGAACAGACGTGCATTCTTATGAAGATCAGTCTTGCCAATCTACCTTGGAAAAACTGACTTGGAAGGACAGGACGACGTAGAACGCATCTATTATGAGCTTTGAGATGTGCTGTGATCTTCCTGCTGCGTTATTGCCCATCCCGGAACATTTGTAGCCAGTGAGAGAACTACTGGCATTGTCAAACACTAGTGAGAGCATTATTTTCATCACACCAGTGAGGTTTTACAGGACTACTGACACATTGAAAGAATAAAGTCTGTTAACACTAGTTTCCTCCATGTGTTTATTACTTTATTAAAATAATGCAATGAAATGTTGACGGAGTATGACAACTCTCACGAGCTGATAAATGTCCTTCGTCTGCCACCCTAGTGCAGCTATGAGTTCTAGGCTTTCAAAAGGGTTCTTTTGCACAAGTCACCATCTGATGCATCCACGATATTCGGCCTAATCAAGAACGCATACGGGTAATTTTATGCATTCTTGGTACTTGCATTTTTGAGTATAGGAATTGAACTTTGGCAGAAGATAAGAACACATAAGAACGCAAAATGAGAAACAGCCAATGTCTGTGAATCCAACAGCTTTTAGTAACGCATAGTAGCTAAGACAAAGACTCGCTAGAGTGGAATTGAATTCACTATTAAAGTCGATATGAAATAAAAATTGAGTTTGAAATTAAGTTCCCAGGCTTTTTTTTTGGTCTATTTCAATTGATTGCAAATTCTTGTATGGTACACCCACTTTTCATGATCCAATTAGTACCAGATAATCAAATAACACCCCAACCAAAAAAAATTCTCTCATTAAATATCCCATTTCACTCAGAAATAGGGGTGTAATGGTATAAGATTTTTTTCTTGGTATGATAAACGTCAGAAAAAGCATATGGTTTCATGTTGACTTTAACAGTTTCTCACCGTATGAAATCTTGGATCCAGCACCAGACTCATTACTGCTGTTGTGTACCGTTCTGTTCCAGCTAATTCCGTTTCTCAGTCTGCTTACCTTCTGCCGGGGTTGATTGGGTGAGGACACAACAACAGTGTTGCAGATAGTGAGGGCGATGAAAAAGTCAAAGATGTCACACAGGTCAGGGGGGATCTGGTTCAGGGGCTGACTGTGGAAACGCATGAACTCCATCTGACTGCTACACTCATTCACCTTATCCATGAGCTGAGGATCTGGGGTAATGTCCTTCTCCTGTCAAACCAACGAAATATGTTTAATATCGCAAATCTCATTAAGCACTGCATTACTTAATTGTACATAAAGTCTACAGTGATAGTATAGTGAAGTATCAAAGGGCTTGCTAACCATGGGGCTGCTGAAGGCGGTGTGTTTAGATAGAATGCTGGCCCGTTTGGCTTCGGCTCTGCTACCGGTGCGACGATGAGATTTGGTGCTCTGTGATCGCAACACTACTTTTCCGCTCTGGTGACTGGCAACACTGTCCCTCCGTGGGAGGGTTCCACCATGAGATGTACAGTCCTCCTCCTCAGAGTCTACCTCCTGGTACATAGCAAGCCTTCTCGCTGTGGGAGGTACACTCTGTTAGAAATTTAAGGCTCTTTTTGGGATAAACGCTGTGTTTGAATAGATGAACCAAAGTCTTTGGTTCAATTCGTTCATGCAAGTCATTCATTTGAGACCATGTTTACAAGGGGTTAAAGGAGACAACAACCAGATAAACCCTAAAATATGAGCAGATCTTAGGAGTCTATATATTGACTAGATGTTCATTATAACAAAATATTGTTTGTTCTAACACTCATTTACAAAGCATTCCTAACCATTGGCATCATGTGAGTACTCTACTCCTGCCACAGTACAACGGCGAAACACCATCTTGTTTTCTGTGAGCGTGCCAGTCTTATCAGAGAAGATGTACTGCATCTGGCCCAGGTCTTCAGTGATGTTCAGAGCCCTGCACTGTAGGTGAGAGTCGGTCTCCTCATCGTACAGCTCCATGTCTTGATGGATAAAGTAAACTTGGCATATCTTCACTATTTCAATGGAGACAAAAAGCGAGATTGGGATCAGCACCTGAAGTAGAGAGAGAGAGAGGAAGAGAAATACGGAGATAAAAGATAACAAGGTTTGTTGTAGATTATTGTAGGGTCATCATCCCAACAAATACACCCCAGAGCTGAAGACCAGACAGGAATTTTAGGAATAGTTCACCCAAAAATAAAAATTCTATCATTTACTCACTCACATAATTTGAAATCCATTTTATTTTATTTTGTTTGTAAACACAAGATCGGTCAAAGGACATGCACAAACCAACGGCATTTGATGTCATTTGAGAGCTACGATGGAAGAGAATATTTTCAGTGAATAACGACTTTAAATTCAGTATGTTTCTCACACAAAGCTATCATATGGCTTAAGAAGACTTGGAATATAGTGCAAAAGTTGCGTGGACTACTTTTCTGGTGCTTTTTTTTTGTCATTTTTGAATATTGAAAGTGTAAATCACCATCCATTTTCACTGTATGGAAAAGAGCATCTTGAACATTTTACAAATGGTCTCTTTTTGTGTTTCACAGAAGAATTCAAAAGGGGTTTCAAACAACATGAGGATGACTAAATTATGACAGGACTTTAAATGTTGGGTGAACTATTCCTTTAAATCTATAAGAACTGTAATTCTTGTAAAAGCCAGAAACACATTTTAACATTTCTGTCACACCATACTTGCTACTCACCTGGAATACTATAATCAAGGTCAGGAAGAGATAAATGGCCGAGACTACTGGAGACAAGTCTGTTCCTTCTGGGCTCAGGACATCAAAGACAGGCCGCTTTTCTCCATATTGAAACATCCAGAGGCCGTGTCCTAGAGGAAGATGCAGAGACAAACACTTCACTGTATGATGCATAAGGGAACCATGGTTACTGTTATTTTTAGATACACCGAAAAAAAACACAGCTTCCCTCAGAATGATTTCTTAAACCAGATATGTTGATCAACCACAATGACAAATGTTCCACTCAGGCAAGAACTTCTAAATAAACTTAAATAAAATTACATTCTAGAAGAAACTGTCACGATGTGTTACATACCGATGGCGGAAAAAAGGCACATGACCAGGAGTATGATGACACACCAGAACACATCTACGTTCATTTGCCGCTCCAGTTTGCTGCGTTTATAGCGAGGGCCATTGTTGTTCAGCATAGCTTTCGTCTCATGACCTGAAAATCAGTACAAAGAGCACTCACTTTATGAAAAAATGAGTTGCATAATTTCAGGAAATGGTATAACATGCTTTTTAATAAAATGCTGTAAAAAATTAACAAACTTGTTTTATCAGATTCGAAGAAATAAATTAAAAGAAAACCAGCTCTACTTCACTTTGATATTACAACTGAGGAAGGATTAAGGTAAGACAGAGGCCAAGAGTGGAACAAGAGACAACTTATCCAAGATTCAAGTGTTGGTTTGGAGAGAGGGCGGCGTACCTGCATAGATGACGATTCCAACAGCCTCCTCTGTGTTGCGGATGGTACACCCTCTGAGCAGCAGATTGTCTTTGTACAGCCCGTCTCTCCTCCCACTGCGATGGATTCTGTCATAGACACCATATAGCCTCATTTATCAAATTTATTATACTGGATATCTAGAAGGACTATACATAATCAAGTTTCAATCAGAATGACTCCATTCATGTCCTCATTCTCAAGAATGATATTAGATTTCGAAGCAAACAATGCTGGCATCTGAAGACCATATGTTGTGGATGTTGCCAAGGGAAACACGCATGTCCCTATGTCCCTTGTTATTGACCACATCGATCCATCATAGTTGACAGTCCACAGGGTTTCCCTCAGGACCCCCTTTTCTCAGCACAAAATCAATAAAAAAGCCATGACCTCGCTAAAACTGCTCCATACAGGTAAAGCCCTGAGGCCAACTAGATCCCTCATTCAGACAAGGCAACACTTTTTGTAAAACCCCAAAGCCTCATTATAAAAAAAAACTGTGGAGCAAAGAGGGTAAATGAGCATGAGGGAGGGGCAAGGAATGAAATCTTAAATCCAATGAGACCTGAGATCCGAAGGCATTGCGTGACTCGAACACCGGGAATGTTCAAGAGGCCCCGGGGCTAAGCTTCTTGATAAAAATGGTGGCAAATGCAAATTGAACTTGCATTGAATGAGCAGTGAATGTTAAGCACCTGCGGTGGAAGCGCAATAAGCTTTTAATGCAAGCTTTAATCCCAGTGCTAAATGAAGGATTACATCTGTGTTAGTTAAAAAGCTGTTTGCTGTTTCCGCAGAACTCTTCCTCCGTCAATTATCTGATATGGCACCTGGTAAAGTATTTTTCTTTTTTTAAATAGCAATGTATAGCGGTCACCAAAATCTTATATTACAGTACATGTAATTTTTATATTACAGTTATTACATATAATACAGGTCATTTCACAATAAAGTTATTTTTATTTTAATAACCATATGGTAATGCCTATTTTTAGATAATCCAGTTAAATTTACTTCATCTTATTTGATTATTTTCTCTTTTTATTTAGAACTCGAAGAAAACCAAAGATTCATATTTATAATTAATTAATGTTATGTCTGGCATTAGTGCAAAAACAGCTTCAATTCATGTTACACCAGAGTTAAAAACAAAAGACTCAAAAAGGTTATTATAAAATGGATAGATCCAACTAAATTCTAATTAATCAAATTCAAAGCGATTGTAAAATAGCTGGATCACTTGAATTCTATATAATGGTGCGTTGAAGCCAAGTCGAAATTAGGGGTCAACCGAGTGGATTTTGAGGATACCAATAACAGATAAATCGGCCGATATTTTTTAAAATCAATTTATAGAATGTTAACAAAAATTTCTTTCCTTACTATGACGGGCACAGACATGGAATCTACAAGAGTCCAAAATGAATCAAATCCCAGATACAGATTACTGTTCAAATCAAAATCCCAATAATAAGCAGAAAAAAAAATTGCAAAAATTTTTCTTGTGGAATCAAACCCTAGCGTGTGCAGCAGCTCAAAACTTAGTTTGCCCAGGTGAGGAAGATCCACAGTCATAGCATGGGACTTTTAACTATAAACAAGCCCAAAACACACAAGTGACTTTTATTTTGAAATGTCGGAGACATTTGGTACTGCTGGGAAGTTTGTACTTAAGAGGTCGTAAATACGATGTGATGTGCGTTCAAGTGATTTTAGTCTGAAAGACCTGTTTTGCAATTTATTTTTTCTCTCTCTTTTTCACAGCAGTGTAGGCAGAAAGCTTTTTTAGCACCAATCCAACAAAAGAGCAAAGCCACACATAAAGTGTGTAATTAATGCTTTATCTACCTATTTTATCATTCTTGTGCAACCACATATAATGATGGGAAATTGGGAAATGATGGGTTTTGTTGCAAACGCATATCGCTGCATAAACCAGCTAAATGAGTCTTATTTTCAGTGATAAGTTTTATCACTATTCACAGTGCAAAAAATGCCTACAAACTAAACTGCACGTCAAAATCATAAAGTAAAAGTGAATTATTACCAATAACAAATTGCCTCCATTATGATTCTTAAATTGACACGCCCCCAACTCGGAAAGTCGGGGCTTAAAAAAAAAAAAAAAAAGTTTCCCAAATGCATTCATGTGTGCTTAACTCGTAAATACCATATTTCCGACATTACTTGAACGCACCATTTGCTCTGTTAAAATGCTTTATATTTAAGTATTAACCAAGTGAAGATTTTTATAGCCTATAGATTCACTAGATAGAGTGCTGTTAAAAAATATTTGCCCCATCCTGATTTCTTCTGTTTTTGTGTATATCGATGATGTCAAAAGTTTACATACACTTAGGTTGAAGTCATTAAAACTAATTTAACCACTCCACAGATTTAATATTAGCAAACTATAGTTTTGGCAAGTCGTTTAGGACATCTACTTTGTGCATGACATGAGTAATTTTTCCAACAATTGTTTACAGATAGATTGTTTCACTTTTATTTGACCATATCACAGTTCCAGTGGGTCAGAAGTTTACATACACTAAGTTAACTGTGCCTTTAAGCAGTTTGGAAAATTCCAGAAAATGTTGTCAGGCCTTTAGACAATTAGCTTCTGATGGGAGGTGTACTGAATTGGAGGTGTACCTGTGGATGTATTTTAATGCCTACCTTCAAACTCAGTGCCTCTTTGCTTGACATCAGGGGAAAATTAAAAGAAATCAGCCAAGACCTCAGAAAAAAATAATAATAATTTGGGGACCTCCACAAGTCTGGTTCATTCTTGGGAACAATTTCCAAACACCTGAAGGTACCACGTTCATCTGAACAAACAATAGTACGCAAGTATAAACACCATGGGACCACGCAGCCATCATACCGCTCAGAAAGGAGACGCATTCTGTCTCCTAGAGATGAACGCAGTTTGATGCGAAAAGTGCAAATCAATCCCAAAACAACAACAAAGGACCTTGTGAAGATGCTGGAAGAAAAAGGTAGACAAGTATCTATATCCACGGTACAATGAGTCCTATATCAACATAACCTGAAAGGCTGCTCAGCAAGGAAGAAACCACTGCTCCAAAACCACCATAAAAAAGCCAGACTACAGTTTGCAAGTGCACATGGGGACAAAGGTCTTAATTTTTGGAGAAATGTCCTCTTGTCTAATGAAACAAAAATGTAACTGTTTGGCCATAATGACCATTGTTATGTTTTGAGGAAAAAGTGTGAGGTTGCAAGCCGAAGAACACCATCCCAACCGTGAAGCATGGGGGTGGCAGCATCATGTTGTGGGGGTACTTTGCTGCAAGAGGGACTGGTGCACTTCACAAAATAGATGGCATCATGAGGAAGGAAAATTATGTGTATATATTGAAGCAAAATCTCAAGACATCAGCCAGGAAGTTAAAGCTTGTCGCAAATGGGTCTTCCAAATGAACAATGACCCCAAGCATACCTCCAAAGTTGTGTCAAAATGGCTTAAGGACAACAAAGTTAAGGTATTGGAGTGGCCATCACAAAGCCCTGACCTCATTCAGACAGAATATTTGTGGGCAGAACTGAAAAAGCATGTGCGAGCAAGGAGGCCTACAAACCTGACTCAGTTACACCAGTTCTGTCTGGAGGAATGGGCCAAAATTCCAGCAACTTATTGTGAGAAGCTTGTGGAAGGCTAACCAACACATTTGACCTACACTATATTGCCAAAAGTATTCGCTAATATGACGTCAGCCCACCCTTTGCAGCTATAACAGCTTCAACTCTTCTGGGAAGGCTTTCCATAAGGTTTAGGAGTGTGTTTATGGGAATTTTTGACCATTCTTCCAGAAGCGCATTTGTGAGGTCAGACACTGATGTTGGACGAGAAGGCCTGGTTCGCAGTCTTCGCTCTATTTCATCCCAAAGGTGCTCTGTCGGGTTGAGGTCAGGACTCTGTGCAGGCCAGTCAAGTTCTTCCACACCAAACTCGCTCATCCATGTCTTTATGGACCTTGCTTTGTGCACTGGTGCGCAGTCATGTTGGAACAGGAAGGGGCCATCCCCAAACAGTTCCCACAAAGTTGGGAGCATGGAATTGTCCAAAATCTCTTGGCATGCTGAAGCATTCAGAGTTCCTTTCACTGGAACTAAGGGGCCAAGCCCAGCTCCTGAAAAATAACCCCACACCATAATCCCCCCTCCACCAAACTTCACAGTTGGCACAATGCAGTCAGACAAGTACCGTTCTCCTGGCAACCGCCAAACCCAGACTCGTCCATCAGATTGCCAGACGGAGAAGCATGATTCGTCACTCCAGAGAACGCGTCTCCACTGCTCTAGAGTCCAGTGGTGGTGTGCTTTACACCACTGCATCCGACGCTTTGCATTGCACTTGGTGATGTATGGCTTGGATGCAGCTGCTCGGCCATGGAAACCCATTCCATGAAGCTCTCTACGCACTGTTCTTGAGCTAATCTGAAGGCCACAGGAACTTTGGAGGTCTGTAGCGATTGACTCTGCAGAAAGTTGGCGACCTCTGCGCACTATGCGCCTTAGCATCCGCTGACCCTGCTCTGTCATTTTACGTGGCCTACCACTTCGTGGCTGAGTTGCTGTCATTCCCAATCGCTTCCACTTTGTTATAATACCACTGACAGTTGACTGTGGAATATTTAGTAGCGAGGAAATTTCACGACTGGACTTGTTGCACAGGTGGCATCCTATCACAGTACCACGCTGGAATTCACTGAGCTCCTGAGAGCGGCCCATTCTTTCACAAATGTTTGTAGAAGCAGTCTGCATGCCTAGGTGCTTCATTTTATACACCTGTGGCCATGGAAGTGATTGGAACACCTGAATTCAATTATTTGGATGGGTGAGTGAATACTTTTGGCAATATAGTGTAAGTTAAACAATTTAAAGGCAATGTCACCAAATACTAACAAAGTGCATGTAAACTTCTGATCCACTGAGAATGTGATGAAATAAATAATTCTCTCTACTATTATTCTGACATTTCACGTTCATAAAATAAAGTAGTGATCCTAAATGTCCTAAGATAGTGAATAATTTCTACGATTAAATGTCAAGAATTGTGAAAAACTGAGTTTAAATGTATTTGGCTATGGTGTATATAAACTTCTGACTTGATTTGTATTTCATACTAAATTGTTTCAAAAATTCAAACCAAATCTAACATAAAACAAAGGCAATCCGAGTAAACACAAAATACAGTTTTTAAATGATAATGTTAATTATTGAAGCAAAAAAGTATTCCAATAACAACTGGGCCTGTGTGAAAAAGTATTTGAATATTGTTACTAATATAGTTCCTAAATCCCCAAATCTATGAAACTGCATTCATAATGGGGTTCAGCTGGACTAGACACACCCAGGCCTGATTACTGACATCCCTGTTCATTAAAATCAACACCTAAATAGAAATTTTTCAGCAGCATGAAGTTGGCTAAAAGGTCTCACCAAGGTCGAAAGAAATTCCAGAAATGAGTAAAAAGGTGATTGAAATACATCAGTCTAGGAAGGGTTACAAAACTATTTTAAAGGCTCTGGGACTCCAAAGAACCACAGTGAGAGCCATTATCTCCAAATGGAGAAAACTTGGCACAGTAATGAACCTTCTCAGAAGTTGCCGACCTTCCAAAATTCCTCAAAGCACAGTGACAACTCATCCAGGAAGTCACAAAAAAGCCAAGGACAACATGAATGGAACTGCAGGCCTCTCTCATATCAATAAAGGAACTGTTCATGACTCCACTATCAGAAAGACAATGGTCAAAAAAGCCATCCATGGAAGAGTGGTGAGGCGAAAATCACTGCTAACCCAGAGGAACATTACGTCTCGTCTGAATTTTGCCAAAACACACCTTGATGATCCTCAAACCTTTTGGGAGAATGTTCTGTGGACTGATGAGTCGAAAGTGGAACTGTTTGGAAGACAGGGGTCCTGTTACGTCTGGTGCAAATCAAACACAGAATTCCAAAAAAAAAAAACATATTTGGTCAAGCATGGTGGTGGTAGTGTGATGGTGTGGGGATGCTTTGCTGCTTCAGGGCCAGGGCGACTTGCAATAATTGAGGAAAACATTAATTCTGATCTCTACCAGAAACTCCCAAAGGAGAACATCCGGTCATCAGTCCGTGAGTTGAAGCTCAAGCACAACGGGAATATGCAGCAAGACAATGATCCAAAGCATAGGAGTAAGTCCACCTCTGAATGGCTCAAAAGAAGCAAAATTAAAGTTTTGGAGTGGCCTAGTCTGACTTGAACCTGCCTGAGATGCTGTGGCAGGACCTTAAATGGGCAGTTCATGCTCGAAAACCCTCCAATATGGCTAAACTAAAGCAGTTCTGCAAAGAAGAGTGGGCCAAAATTCCACCACAGCGTTGTGAAAGACTGATCTCCAGTTATCAGAAGCGTTTGGTTGCGGTTGTTTCTGCTAAAGGTGGCACAACCAGCTATTAAGTTTAAGGGGGCAGTTAGTTTTTCACATGGGTGATAACTTTTTTTTGCTTCAATAAAAAAATATATATATATATTTGAAAACTGCATTTTGTCTTTACTCAGTTTGCCTTTGTTTTGTGTTATCTCGTTTGGAGATCTAAAACAATTTAGTATGAAAAATAAAAATAAAAATAGAAGAAATCAGGACTGTATATGTTTCACCAGATGAGGTTTGATGAGGAATAAGGTTTATTAATTTTCACAAGGTATGAAGTTGGAGACATAATATATGTGCTGACAGGGCATATTTCCATATAGTCGCATTTTTCTTTGCATGCCCTCGCTTCAATTTAGAACACTTGTGAGGATTAAAATATGGATGAATATTGTCGATAAAAGATCCAGACACAGCAAATCTCCACGTGATTGTTTTTATTTCACCTCTAGAGGCCACTGTTATACTGTAGAACCAATGCGTTAATCTTTGAGTATATATATATCTTAATTACAAGTTGTAAACTCAGAATTCTTTAAAAGCTCCAACTTGACCATTGTAATGTCATGTGAAATGAACCTCAAGAGACAAATTATCCTTGAGTGTTACCATAGAAACGAATAATTTCTGAGATCCAAGGACGTGCACAGCTCCGAATAGAATAAGAGTTGTCATTTCATTATTACAGTAATTCTGGCACTACATGAACGCACCATTAATGTGGCAAGTTGAAGACTAAACTCTGCTTCGTGTTACACCATTTAATAAGTTCTTAGTAACAAGATACATCCAGTTGTATTTTCGCATTACTCCATATTTATTATTACTCTCACATGTAAATAACGTAAAGCAGTTCTGCCCATGATAGCTGCACAAATACACAGTTGTGCTCAAGTTTGCATACCCTTGGGGAATTGGTAATATATGTACCATTTTTAAAGAAAACATGAGTGAGCAGGCAAAACACATTTCTTTTATTTCTTATGGGATTCATATTCAACTGTAGGTTATAACAGAATGGCACAATCATAAAACAAAACATGGCAACAAAGAAAAAAATGAAATGACCCCTGTTCAAAAGTCTGCATACCCTTAGTTCTTAATACTGTGTATTGCCCCTTTAGCATCAATGACAGGTGGTCTAGCTGCCCATTCGCCTTGGCAAAATGCCTCCAGGTCATGCAAAGTCTTTGGTCATCTTGCATGAACCGCACGTTTGAGATCTCCCCAGAGTGGCTTGATGATACTGTATTAAGGTCAGGAGACTGATGGCTACTCCAGAACCTTCACATTTTTCTTGCCATCAATTTTCGCAAGATTCCCCGTGCCTTTAGAGCTCACACACCACCAAAACATCAGTGAGCCACCATCATGCTTCACAGTGGGGATGGTATTCTTTTTACTATAGGCCTTGTTGACCCCTCTCCAAACATAGCGCTTATGGTCGTGACCATAAAGCTCTATTTTGGTCTCATCACTCCAAATTACAGTGTGCCAGAAGCTGCGAGGTGTGTCAAGGTGTTGTCGGGCATATTGTAAGCGGGCTTTTTTGTGGCATTGGCGCAGTAAAGGCTTCTTTCTGGCAACTCGACCATGCAGCTCATTTTTGTTCAAGTATCGTCGTATTGTGCTCCTTGAAACAACCACACCGTCTTTTTCCAGAGCAGCCTGTATTTCTCCTGAGGTTACCTGTTGGTTTTTCTTTGTAACCTGAACAATTCTTCTGGCAGTTGTGGCTGAAATCTTTCTTGGTCTATCTGACCTTGACTTGGTATCAAGAGATCCCCGAATTTTCCACTTCTTAATAAGTGATTAAACAGTACTGACTGGCATTTTCAAGGCTTTGGATATCTTTTTATATCCTTTTCCATCTTTATAAAGTTCCATCACCTTGTTACGCAGGTCTTTTGACAGTTCTTTTCTGCTCCCCATGGCTCAATATTTAGCCTGCTCAGTGCATCCACGTGAGAGCTAACAAATTCATTGACTATTTATACACAGACATAATAGCAATTTAAAAAGCCACAGGTGTAGGAAATTTACCTTTAATTGCCATTTAAACCTGTGTGTCACCTTGTGTGTCTGTAACAAGGCCAAACATTCAAAGGTATTTAAACTTTTGATCAGGGCCATCTGGGTGATTTCTGTTATCATTATGATTTAAAAAGGAGCCAAACAACTATGTGATAATAAATGGCTTCATATGATCACTATCCTTAAATAAAAGACAGGTTTTTTTTGCATGATCAGTCATATTTTCAAAATCAGTGCCAAAATATCACAATTTCTGCCAGGGTATGCAAACTTTTGAGCACAACTGTATCTACTGCAGTATAAACGGTACAGCAAAATCTCTGTCATCCGACACATTTCTTCCGTTCGTTGCACTATACACTCATACCACCCAGCCAAAGTAGTATGTTAATAACGGAGTTCTGCCCTGATTCAAAAGGCATGTCTGTTACTGTTACATTTGCTGTCTGTATGCCACATGCTGTCAATCAAATGTTAGGCTTAGCTAGAAAAAAAAATTCAGTCCAGGTAACAGCAAGATTGCCCTCTTTGTTAGCTTGCACTGCACACATTTGCCAGCTGGAATGATAACTTAATCTAATAAACTATTGCTCCAACAAGACACAGTCCCTGGTACCCACCATGCATCATGTCCCCCTTTTGCTCCTGTAAGCCACTTTATCGTTACTGGGCAAAAGAATGCTGGTAGCACACCAGCAGCATCTGTTCTCCATCAACCGGGGAATAAATGTCATAATCAGTCTGGTTCCTGTCAGATAACTCACTGGCCATGCTGTCATTACCATGTGCAGCAGGTTCTCAAATATACTTTAACCTACATAGTCCTGGCTGAGCTAAAGCTCTGATCATACTACTGCTACAGCAGTTTGCTCAGATTATATTATGCATGATAATCCTAAAACTTTGACCATTTAAGACTAAGATTGCAAGATAAACTGAGAATATTCTTAATCCACACGTTTGAAGTCTACAAATCAGATTAACAAGGCTTTTCAAAAGTGAAAATAAATGCTTAGAATATAATTACATTTAAAAACACCAGCTTACAACTAAATTGATTTCATGATACTGTATTGATATTCTAAAGCTTATCAATATTAGTTTCATTTTCACATATTTACAAAATATTATAATATAAAATAAAAATAAAATCAAGTTACATTTTCACATCAATATTTACAAAATATATTTTAAAAATTAATATTTTTAGCTAAATTTCACATTCATAAAATATTATCAATCTAAAAAAAAAGCAATATTTTTGGTTAAATTTTTCACATTAATATTCATAAAATATCAGTATAAAATAAAATCTATATTTTTAGCTAAATTTTCTTACATTCACAAAATATTATCAATCTAAAAAAAAAGCAATATTTTTGGTTACATTTTTCACATTAATATTCACAAAATATCAGTTTAAAATAAACTGCTACATTTTTCACCACAATACATTTTTTTAACTAAAAATATTGACTACTGGTGTTAGAATATCAATAGGGTATTATGAAAAAAGAAGTTTTTGCCCACCTCTAGTTGAAAGCTAGTATGTTTAGATACACAGTAATTATAGTCTGCATTTGTTTTGTTTTTTTCACTTTTGAGAAGCCTTGTTAATCTGATTTTTTTAAATGAGTAAAAAAGAGGTTGACCACCACTCAGAGCAAGTATGTGCAAATACGAAAACATACTGCAGCATGACTATTTCTATTCAAACAAAATGCAAACTAAGAATGAGCTAACAAAATAAATGTAATAACATGTTTCATTTGTAAGGATGTCTGTACAGATCCTCCGTACCGCTAGACTGCAAGGGTTTGTGTAATGGTAAACACGCTGGAACCAAGGAACCACATGCCAATGGTCTACTACTTATATGGCTCTACGATGAAGTCAAGCAGAAAGTTCAGCACTTGTTGCACAAAGAACCGAAGAACAATGAAGATGAACGAGAAACAAGTGAGTAGAAGACCCCAATATATCACAGTTATTAACAAAGAATCATAGTATTATTCCATTGTGACCCAGATATCAATATAATATAGTATTGTCAGATTCCCTGCTGATTCCCACTCCTACAGAAGCAACTACAGAGGCAGAAATAAATTTCACATATTTCAATTTCAGCATGCCAGCATTATTTATGGTCTTCTTACATCCACATTAACAAATATAAGAGTTTCTGACCCATTCTTTAGTCCTCCATCAGAGAATGCTGTTTCTGTGCATGCAGTGTGCATTAATTAGGCAGCATCACAGAGTTGAAAAGCCATAAGAATAATGCTAGAGTAAGAGAAATGTACTCTGCCTCCTTTTTAGAACTATATTAAAGTGGATGTACATGGGTGACAAAATATCCATTCTTACGCTTATTTGAATCTCAGCAGCTAATGGATTTTTAATCACCACCAGCAAAACAAAATAGAGACAGATCTGTTTTGTTGGAACTGGTTTATAGAAAGGAAAACCATTCCATATGAATGAGAATATTTCCATTTGGTAAATTACATTATTAGCTATAAATACATTGTCTGGACCAAAACAAATTCACAATAACACAGACCATGTAATTGTGATGCGTCACTATTGTCATCATATTTCCATGAAATTCTGGGATTTACGGATTCATGATTTTTTTTTAATGGTTCCCATTAAAATTCACAGCAGGTTTCTAGTACTGTGTTCCATGCCTTGTGGTTTAAGTCAAATCTAAATGGAGTATTAACAGAAAGCCAATACACTTCGGGTATTTTTTTCAGCTCCAGTCAATTTCTAACACAAACTAGACAATTTGACAATGATTATTGCAAAGAACTCAAGGGCAATGCCAATGTGGTTTGACTGATGTAAATGATGACTGATGGCTGAGCCAAGATGATTGACTGACTGATCAACATAGAAATTAGTGTTATCACAATACCAAAATTTCAGTATACTGTACTCAATACCAGTACCACAGAGAAAATAGGTAAGATGCATTTGAACACACTCCTTTAGCCTTTCTAAATTCTATTTTATTTTTTTCCCCCCAAATTCCATGTTTTCTTTTTTTCCTTCTGAATTCCATGTTGAAAAGTTTAATTCAGTTTCATGTCTAATTACAATCCCAATCCTGAAAAAGTTGGGACAGTATGAAAAATGCTAATAAAATCTTAAAGGAGTGATTTTTAAATTACGTTTACCCTTTGCTATATTGAAAGCACTACTAGTAAACATTATATAATGTTTTACCTTGTGAATTTCATTGCTTTTTGAAAATGTACAGTAATTTGAAATCAGATGACTGCAACACACTCCAAAAAAGTTGGGACAGTCGAGTGTTTACCACTGTGAAACATCACAATTTCTTCTAATAACACTTAAGTTTAAAAAGTGGAATTTTCCCCCATTCATCCATTATGTAGGTCTTCAGCTGCACAATTGTATGGGGTCTTCGTTGCCATATTGTGCGCTTCATAATGCACCACACATTCTCAATTGGAGATGGTCAGGACTGCAGGCAGGCCAATCTAGCACCCACACTCTCTGCTTATTCAGCCAGTATGTGGTTTGAAGTTGTCCTGCTGAAAATTCCGGGACTTCCTGGAAACGACGGTGCTGGATGGCAGTATATGCTGCTCCAAAATTTGTACATATCTGTCTGCATTAATGGTGCCCTCACAGATGTGCGAGCTACCCATGCCATGGGTACTGACACCCCTGGTCCATATAGACACTGGCTTTTGGACCTGACGCTCATAACAGCTTGGATGAGCCTTTTCTTCTTTGGCCCAGAGAACACAATGGCTGTGTTTTTCAAAATCTATTTTAAATGTGGACTCAGACCAAAAAACAAGGTTCCACTGTTCTACTTTCAATCTAAATGAGACCGAGCCCAGAGAAGTCGGCAGCGCTTCTGGACAGTGTTGATGTATGGCTTCTGCTTTGCATAGTAAAGTCTTAACTTGCATCTGTGGATGCAGCGGCGAGTGGTGTTGACTAACAAAGGTTTAATAATGTTATCCCAAGCCCATGTTCATGATATCCATAATGAATGCTGTTTTTTAAGACAGTAATATCTGAGGGATCAGAGATCATGCGCATTCAGAAGTGGCTTTCGTCTTGCCCTTTATGCAGGGAGATTTGACCAGATTCCTTGAATCTTTCAACTATATTGTGCACTGTAGAGGGTGAAATAAATCAAAACAAAATCCTTCCAATTTGTCTTGGGGAACATTGTTCTCAAGAGTGCTGGATAATTTGCTGAAGCATCTGTTAGCAAATTGACAAATCTCAAATGATTCTTGCTCTTGAAGGACTAGGCTATATTTGGAGGCCCCTTATATACTATGACACGATTGCCTCACCTGTTTAACATCTCCTGTTTCGCATTGCCTTGTTATTTTAACCTGTCAAACCGTTATTAGTCTTAAATTGCCCTTCTCAACTTTTTTGGAGCGTGTTGCAATCATCCGATTTGAAATTTCTGTACATAAAAAAAAACAACAAAAAAAAACAATGAAATTCACAAGGTAAAACATCAAATAATGTGTAGATGTAGTTTACACAAGCAAAAGGTGAATATAATTTACAAATCACTACTTATTGTTTTTATTATCATTTTTCATACTGTCCCAATATTTTTGGAATTGGGGTTGTAAAAGAATCCAAACTTTAATCAAATGAAAATAGAACAATTACTTTTTACATACCATTGCATTTTTTGGTTTTGTTTATCAAATGAAGTGCTATAGTAAAGATCTTCACAACATAATCTAAAACACAACATTGGTCTTATTTTTTATTAAATAAAGTGCTGCACAAATGAGCATCATATTATAAATGAAAACTGTAATGAAAACATTTATTCAACAGCACTCTTGCTTGTGAGATATAGGTTCAACAACTATAATAATAAAATAAATTTTACTAAACACTAGTATATATTTCTGTTGCAATTTCTTAAATTTCATGTGTCAAGCTTTTATTTTTAATCAAACTTTTACTTCGATGTGAAGGTTTTTACCGGTTCTGTGATTTTGATGATAGTTCCACACTTACGGATAAAACATTGGTTAAATGACCCAGTCTAAGTACTGAAGCAAAAATGCTGCAATTTAATTATATAAATATATAGTCTGCAGGCACATACGCGTCAAAGTGAATGAGCGCTCTGTCATCAACTACAAGAATCACAGCACCCGCTAGGCTTCACATATTCACTTTGCTGCGTGCAGTACATGCAGACTGTATATTTATTCAATTAAATAGCAATCATTTGTGGTTAAACAATCAAAATAGGATATCTCAATTTTAATTTGATGAAATGTCAAATGAGCATTGTGAGCATTTACAAGCAGCAGTCTGTTAGTCAGACAGCGTGAAGTACTGCAGAAACACTGGTATTGTTACATCTTTTTTATTTTAGTATCGACTTGATACCGAAGTACTGGTACTTTTGACTTCACTAACAGAAATAATACTTTACCTTTCTAGTTACTTAAAATAGCAACCAGGCATTACACAATGTAGTATTTCATTTGACCTCTAAAACCAAGTATTTAAGCAAGCAGGTTAATGTAGATTTCCTTAAGGTTAGGCATTACTGCATTGTACTTACATGTATCCTCGAAATCTGTTGAGGTCATTGTTGGGCTTCTCACATTCAATAATGCTGTTGTATTTTAATGGGTCAAACTCGCATTCCTGCAATTGAAGAATACATTTAGTCATTTGTGATTTGCACAATAAAGCTCTTTATGCAGAATAATTAAAAGTTTGAGTCACATGGACAACATTTTTGATACTTTTATTGTGCTTTTTTTTGGAGGTTGACAGCCTGCAGGCTATTCCCATTTACTTTTATTATATATAGCCTACAGTAAAATAGCTGCCAGGATATCCTTCAAAAAATCTCATTTTGTGTTTCACGGAAGAGGGAAGTTATACAGGCTTGGATTGGAATGACATGAGCGGGAAAAAATAATGACAAAACTTTCATTTTTGGGTGCACCATGCCTTTAAATAGTTTTTGCTGTCAAACTGTTTTCTGATCAACCACCTTATTGACATCTTAGAACATAACACACAGTGTGAGCAGCATTAAGGGAAATGACTAGTTGACTTTTGTGACTGGTGTGAAAATACTGAAGTTATCTCAGTGAGAAAATGCAAACCAGCTGAATACACACACATGAAAAGCAACACCATCACATTAAATGTTCTTGACACCAGGATGCTTCCTTTCAGTTCTTTACCCATCTTATGGGATTTTAACTGCAAATAGTCCACAGTCCTGAGACTTATAATGGAATGCTGAAATGTATCAGTGTAGTTGGAGGTTTGGTCTCACCAGGTCGATAAAGCTGCGCACCACCTGCCTCTGTTTGAGATTGGTCTCTCCATCCAGTGTGGCCGTCTCAATGTGACACAGACGGTCCGGGTCGCTGGAGCTGAGCAGCAGAACATCCGCAGACAGAATCTCATTGCAGCGCAGACGAATGAAGTCTCCGACCCGCACCTCCTTCCAGTATTTCTCCACATACCGTTTCTCACTCCTATAGAGGAAACAAGAAAATGTGAGGAAGAATGCTTCAGGAAACTCAGGTCAAAGATCTGTGGTTTAAATTGCCTAATGGGCCATTCAGACAGAACGCTTTCTTGCATTAAAAAAGCTAGACACAGCGCATTGAATAAAACAGAACAGGTTTCTCGAGACATGCTATAAAAAATTTACGTTCTTTCTAAAAAATGCAGCACTCCTGCACGACACGCAGCACAAGTTAGAAAAACTACTGAAAAACAGTGCAAACAAGTCAAAAACATGTTCTTTGTGAACAGCACTTAAGTTCAAGAACAGCATGGAATTTTTTTTAATGTTAAAATACATTCTCCTATCCAAGTTTATAGTGCAAAGATGACAAAGACTATAAATAAGCCATTCGCAGGATGACTTACTAAAGAGTGCTTTTAGCACATCCAATAGCATATAATTGGGGCGGGACTATTTGTTTGTCCAAATAATGCGTTTAGAGTCTGAACACTCCATATTTGAAAATTAATCTTTTTCTTTTCTTTTTTTTTAAATCATGAATATCGTGAGTAGAAGTAAAAATTTGGTTTGATTTGTTCAGTGACATGTGTATCCAAAGATGAGATCTTATAATGTGTCCCATAATATCCTTTCTGTTTTTTACAGTTAGTTGTTGATCACGAAGTAAAAAGAAACATTAATTCTCCAGCAACAGAAAACACTTGCTCACTGAACTGCTGGTGTTCTTAAGATAAATTTTTGCGCTTGTTATGCATATCAGCGTACACTATTTGTAAATCGTACAAATTATGCATACCAACAAATATGTAACAAAATGTGTAAATATTTAAAGGGGCAATCATACCAACATGATCACATGGGATGTCGGCATGTTGTTTCCGAGAGTTCCGGTACCCTAGGATTGGCCACATTATTAGACATTTTTGCATTGGCTCACGCATTGCATCAGCAGCGTGGGAGACCCGGGTTTAGATCCCGTGTTGAAACCAGAAAGTAATAACTTTCGCATAACCAGTGACAAGCACGATTTGGAGGTTGCATTTGTCCCTCTTAACATTACAGTTTTAACCACTGATGGTTAGGTTTAGGTTTGGGTGTTGGGTTGGAGGGTTCAGTTTATAAAATATGCTTCCTCTTCACTCTATTACATCATGTAAAGCTTTTAGTGCCCCTCCGTGGACATTTCTCCCCCAAAAAAATTAAGCTCAGACATGTCCATACACCCAATATCAGTTACCGTTTTGTCCACAGTGGGCAGTGTTTTTTCATTTCTGTGAGCACAGATCAATATTAGCTAAAGAATAGTCACTCTACTGTTTCCAATTTCACTATAAGATCAGTCTGACCATACATTATGAAATTCAACAAAGTAACTTAACTTTAACAAACACTGTAGCCTAAATATTGAAGAATTTAACAATAGGCTCCTAAAGCACCTATGCAGGGGTTTGGTAAAAGCCAGTGCAAAGCTATGCTCCATAAACCTAATGTTTTTATTTTATTTAATTTTTTTAATAGTACTTTTGACATAGTATACACACTTAAATGTTAGATGTGGAATTCTATTTTCATTATTAGGTTTCAACTTTGTAAATACTGTGTGTTAAAAATCTCTATGACAACATCTTGTATCGTTATTATAAATTCAATTTCATTATATCATATAAATTAATAGCATGGAAAATTTAATAAATTTTTAACAATCTAAAATGTGATTAAAATTATGAAAAGCAAAAAATGAAATCAAATATACACTCTCACATTCTATAGTGCGTTAAGTTGTATACACCGATCAGCCGCAACTTTAAAACCACCTGCTTAATATTGTGTAGGTCCCTATCGTGATGCCAAAACAGCGCCAACCCGCATCTCAGAATAGCATTCTGAGATTATATTCTTCTCACCACAATTGTACAGTTATCTGAGTTACCGTAGACTTTGTCAGTTCTACACAGTCTGGTCATTCTTCGTTGACCTCTCTCATCAACAAGGCATTTCCATCCACAGGACTGCCACTCACTGGACATTTTTTGATTCTGGCACCATTTGAGTAAATTCTAGAGACTGTTGAGTGTGAAAATCCCAGGAAATCAGCAGTTAAAGAAATACTCAAACCAGCCCATACCAACAATCATGCCATGGTCCAAATTATTAGGATCAAATTTTTTCACCATTCTGATGGTTGATTTGAACATTAACTGAAGCTCCTGACCTGTATCTGCTTGATTTTATGCACTGCACTGCCATCACACGATTGGCTGATTAGATAATCGCATGGATGATTGTATTTACCTGATGGGCTAGTTTGAGCATTTCTGTAACTGCTGATCTCCTGCGATTTTCACACACAGTCTCTAGAATTTACTCCGAATGATGCCAAAAACAAAAAACATCCAGTGAGCAGCAGTTCTGCGTATGGAAACGCCTTGTTGATGAGAGAGGTCAAAAGAGTATGGCCAGACTGGTTCAAACTGACAAAGTCTACAGTAACTCGGATAACTGCTCTGTACAATTGTGGTGAGAAGAATAGCATCTCAGCATGTTATTCTGAGATGAGGGTTGCCGCTGTTTTGGAGCACGAGGGGGGCCTACAAAATATTAGGCAGGTGGTTTTAATGTTGTGGCTGATCGGTGTATATGAATACTAGGCTACTTATGAGAAGATGCCCTCTTCCCGTTTTGCTAAATCTCTTTTTCAGTTTTCAGTTGCATTACACTTACATATTGGACTCAAGATGGCGCCGAGTATGGCTGCTGCATTGCGAGCTCCGACACAACATTGCAGTTTTTTGTTTGTTTTGTTTATAGTTCTTATGTTTTTTGTCTTGGATGTTGTCTGCCTTATTGTATACGATAGACAAACACTTTTGGACATTGGTTCTGCAATTGCACACCGAAAACCGGACTTCCAATTCTTCAATGCCGACCCACTGTTTACAAACACGCCAGTGGAGCCCTTTGTCTGGGCTGCCCAGCTGCAGAGACGCAGAAGGAAAAGGGGAAATAGAGCTGCCGTTCTCATCAGAGTAAGATGTTACGCAAATCGACCCCCGCTACCCAGTATTCTACTGGCAAATGTTCAGTCTCTGGACAACAAGCTCTGCGAGCTGAGCACGCGGATCTCTTTCCAACGAGAGACAGCTTCATTATCTGCCTTACAGAAACTTGGATGTCTGCTGAGATTCCAGATTCAGCCATCGAACCCATGGGGTTCTCTGTGCACCAAGTGGACAGAGCGAAAGACCTCTCAGGTAAAAGCAGAGGTGGTGGTGTATGTTTTATGGTCAACAAATCCTGGTGTGATCAGAGGAACGTACATTCTATCAAGTCTTTCTGCTCTCCTGATCTGGAATTTCTCATGCTTCTGTACCGACCATTCTGGCTACCAAGGGAACTCACAGCAGTCATCATCACTGCTGTATACATCCCCCCACAATCCGACACAGACCGGGCACTCAAGGAACTGTATAGGAGTATAAGTGAGCAGGAAACCGTGCACCCCGAGGCCGCATTCATTGTGACCGGGGACTTTAACAAAGTCAATCTCAAATCAATCACACCAAAATACCACCAACATATCAGTTTCAACACACGAGGGAACCGGGTTTTGGACCATTGCTACTCTCTCTTCCGGGATGGCTACAAATCCCTCCCCCGCCCATCATTTGGCAAATCAGACCACTCTTCCATTCTGCTTCTGCCCGCTTACAGTCAGAAACTGAAACAGGAAGCACCCACCCTCAGAATGATCCAGTGCTGGTCGGACCAATCAGATTCTACGCTACAAGACTGTTTTGATCACGTGAACTGGGAGATGTTCCGGTCCGCCTCTGATGACGACATCGAGGTTTACGCTAATAGCGTAACATGTTTCATCAGAAAGTGCGTAGAGGACATTGTTCCAAGCAAAACAATATGGATCTACCCCAACAAGAAACCATGGATTAATAGCGATGCTCGTGCGGCAATTAATGCGCGGACCTCCACTTTTAATTCCGGGAACGCAGAGGAGCATAAACAAGACAGTTATGCCCTCCGCAAAACTATCAGAGCAGCAAAACGCCAGTACAGGGACAGTTCAATACCACCGACTCTAGAAGCATGTGGCAGGGAATTAATAACATTATGGATTACAAAGGGAATAAAAACTCCACCAAAAACACCGCTGCCTCTCTCCCGGATGAGCTAAATACTTTTTATGCTCGTTTCGAGGGAAATAACACCGCCCTCGCGGAGAGAGCTCCCGCGGCCGAAGCTACAGAGGTTAGTTCATTCTCCGTCTCTGTAGCGGATGTAACACGATCCTTCCGATGGGTGAATATCTGTAAAGCCGTGGGTCCAGACGGCATTCCGGGCCGCGTCATCAGAGCGTGCGCGAACCAACTGGCTGGTGTTTTTACGGACATTTTTCAACCTATCCCTCTCTTTGTCTGTAGCACCCACATGCTTCAAAACCTCCACCATTGTGCCTGTACCAAAGCAATCCAAAATCACTTGCTTAAATGACTGGCGTCCTGTTGCTCTGACCCCCATCATCAGCAAATGCTTTGAGAGGCTAATCAGAGATTACATCTGCTCTGTGCTGCCTGCCTCATTGGACCCATTGCAGTTTGCTTACCGCAACAACTGCTCCACTGATGATGCCATTGCATCTACACTACACACTGCTCTTTCCCACCTGGAAAAAAGGAACACTTATGTGAGAATGCTGTTTGTAGACTACAACTCAGCATTCAACACCATAGTGCCCTCCAAGCTTGATGTGAAACTCTGGGCTCGCTGTGTAGCTGGATCCTGGACTTCCTGTCAAGCAGATGCCAGGTAGTTAGAATGGGCAGCAACATCTCATCACTGACCCTCAACACTGGAGCCCCGCAGGGCTGTGTTCTCAGCCCACTCTTGTATTCCTTGTACACACATGACTGTGTGGCAACACACAGCTCCAATGCCATCATTAAGTTTGCTGATGATACGACGGTGGTAGGTCTGATCACTGACAATGATGAAACAGCCTACAGAGAGGAGGTGCACACTCTGACACACTGGTGTCAGGAGCACAACCTCTCCCTCAACGTCAGTAAGACAAAGGAGCTTGTGGTGGACTTCAGGAGAAGAGAAAGAGAACACAGCCCCATCACCATCAATGGCGCACTGGTGGAGAGAGTCAGCAGCTTCAAGTTTCTCGGTGTCCACATCACAAAAGGAACTCACATGGTCCGTCCACACTGATGCCATTGTGAAGAAGGCTCATCAGCGCCTCTTCTTCCTGAGACGGCTGAGGAAGTTTGGAATGAACCACCACATTCTCACACGGTTCTACACCAGCACTGTAGAGAGCATCCTGACTGGATGCATCACTGCCTGGTACGGCAATAGCACCGCCCTCAACCGCAAAGCCCTGCAAAGTGTGGTGTGAAGTGCCAGACACATCATCGGAGGTGAGATTCCCTCCCTCCAGGACATATATACCAGGTGGTGTGTGAAAAAAGCTCAGAGGATCATCAGAGACTCCAGCCACCTGAGCCATAGGCTGCTCTCACTGCAGGCAGCATCCCACTGCAGTATCGCAGCATCAGGACCCGTACCAGCCGACTCCATGACAGCTTCTTCCCCCCAGCAATCAGACTTTTGAACTCTTGATCTCTCATGATCAATATACATCAGCACTGCACTTTATCAATCTTATTATCTCACACCGGACTGTCATAAATTATATTCTCTCTTAACACACTGGCAACTGACTGTCAACCAACAGCCTGAATGTCAATACAGCACAATACAACTGTAACACTTCAATGGAAAGGAGGAGGCGAGAACCGGCTTGATTATATAAATAGTTTAATTATAAACTGAACCAAAAAGACAAACACACACAGGTGTCGGACAGCTGTCCGTAACACTCTCTCTGTCGCACTAACGTCGCCAGTCGGCCTTTATCCCTCTTGGGCTAATCAGCCTGATTAGGAGCCGGGTGTGTAGAATCACGACCTGGCCCCGCCCTCCGCCCTGCCACAACAACCTACTGTATATTTTATATATACTTTATATACTATTTTTATTGTATGTGTATTCTATATTATGTGTATGTGTATTCTATATTGTGTGTATTGTACACTGTACATTGTATATTATTATTGTGTTGCGTAATTATGTGTATAGTAGATATGTAAATTGTGTTGTGTAAATTTGATGTTTATTGTAAATTTGTATATATGTCTCATCACTGTCATGACTGCTATGTTGCTTGGAACTGCACCCAAGACTTTCACCCACTGTTGCACTTGTGCATGTGGTTGTGTGAGAAAAGTGATTTTTTGATTTGATTTGACATGTCATGTTAAAAGTCTGGCCAATTTCTAGCCAATGGAGATTCTTTCACCAACGGAAATCAGGGTTGATTTATGTCACAGCACAGATGTTTTTTTCCTTTTGAATCTGTCCTTGCCTTAGCAAACACAACAGCAGACAACAAAACTCTAGAAATTCTAGAAAGCCTCTAGTTCTTTGATTGAGATAATGGCACAGCAACAAGACAGACCCAGGTTGTTGAAAACAATAATTCAAAACTTCCTAAAAGGACAGACAAAATACTGTAAGTGCATCGGTCTTAGTTTCCCATCAAGGAATTTTTTGAATGACTGTCTAGAAACTCTGAAAATGTGCAGTGTTCGATTTTTTTTTTGTTTATTTTTTATTTTTATTTTTTTTACAAGTGCCATTATCAAAATTCTCTTTCTGCACAATTTTTACAGTTTTCTGGATTTGCAAGCAGCCAAATAGTGAAAAACAGCAAGAACAAACAAACTAAACACAGACTACACAATACAATATAAACAAACCACATCTGTGCCGTGTTCAAAACTGGGAGGGTAGTGTTAATAGTACTGGCTTAACATGATGGGCTACATGACGCCTATTCCAGGAGGACAAAAATAATATTACAGAGTTTTAGCAAACATGGCTGGAAGAACTCTGGCTCTCTATTGGCAGCGGGGAAACAAACCTTCCTTCTGTTCCACTTCCCGCCCTTCCACACATAAGAGCACTCTTTTACTGCCACGCAGGAAAGTAGTGTGACCTCTGACTAAACACATCCTCAGCTCTTCAAGAGCTGTGTACAAACTAGAGGGAGAACAAATTCTCCATAGTTTAAGAGGGGAGGAGGAACATCTGGTTTTTCAAAAAGTCTGAAAAACCTCTTATTAGTCACCTTTTGGCAATGGAGGAAAGGTTGCTACCAGCAAATATGAAGTTTCTAGGCAGACATCATCATCAAATTAAGTCTTCGCAAAAATTCACAAAAACATTCTAGCCACTGACAGCCATCGATTACGGATTATTAAGCCCCAATATGGTATTGTGCTGTCATTTTTAGGGTTTAGAGTACACCTTAAGGCATAGATCAACCAAAAATGAAAAGACTCTCATAATTTACTCACCTTCATGCCATCCCAGATGTGTATGACTTTCTTCCTTCTGCTGAACACAAACACTTTCTAGCGCTTGATGCATGCGCAGAGCGCTAGATGGCGCTATAGGAAGAGTAATCGAGCTCGAAATTATGATTGCCAAAGAGACTGCAGATGTCAAGATGAACAGTGGAAAAAGGAGTTACATTTTGGTCTGTTCTCACCCAAAACCAACTGGATTGCTTCAGATGATTAAACTACTGGAGTCTTACTAATTAATTTTATGCTGACTTTCTCCCCTTTTTGGAGCTTTTGGAGTTCTGGTCACCATTCACTTCATTGAAAGGACCTACAGAACTGAGATATTCTTTTACAAATCTTTGTGTTCAGCAGAAGAAAGTCATACACATCTGGGATGGCATGAGGGTGAGTAAATGATAGAGTTTTTTCATTTTTGGGTGAACTATTCCTTTAATATGCAGAAACAAATATAGGCACCACTCAATCTAGTTATTTTTTGAAATTCTGCTTGGTGCTGCTAGTGCCACAGAAATGACACAATTTACATTTAAATTCCCTCTGGAACTATGTTTAACTGTAATCCTGATTACAGGCACGTGACTTTGAGAGCCAGTAGAGTCAAGACAGCATCCAGCTGTAAGTATATAAACAGGTCAGAAAGAGGAAGCAGAAACAGACTGGAGTTGGCCATCTTAAGGATTTTACTGATACTGATGATACCCTCTGATTGCACCTTACAATTCACTATCATGCCTTTTTTATAAGCAATTTTAGTGACCAAGAGCATACAACTCATTTATTCAGTTTAACCTCGTGCGACCCCGCGTCCACATGCATATTTTGGCTTCACTACATGCAACGCATAATTTAAATGAATACAAACCGACTAAATACTGTTCACAAAACTCTAGACGGTTAACTTCTGCCACACCGAGTCACGTGACACAACAGCAAGCCGTCGATTTCTTTGAAGCACTCCTATGGACACAGCGACAACAAAAGTGCCTCTGGTAATAAATATCCAATGCTATGTTCAGACTGCAGGCAAATCTGATTTTTTTCTCAAATCAGATCTTTTCAGGCTGACTGTCCGCACTATTAATTGCAAGTGATCAAATCAGATTTGCGAGTTCAGACATAACCAACCTATCTGCATGGGTTGCTCTGGTAAGGACGTAGGCGTACCCACGTGACGATGCTTTCAAAACAGATGCGGGAAAAATGGAGGTGCATCATCTCGCTCTCCAAATAAGTGCCCTGTCCAGTCGCGATGCAGAACTCCTCCATCACACAAGAAAAACTCAGCGACGGAGGAGACTGGTAAATATTGTAATGTTCCGTGCTGCAGTCACCGATTTTTGACGTCAACGTTGTGTGTCGTGTTAAGAGTGACGCAAAAGACCATTTGAAATCCAATTTGAGCAGCCAGAGCGTCCAGAATGAGACGCATCTGAAAAAAAAAATCAGATTTAAAATCGCATTTGAAACCACCTCCCGATGTGGTTTGAATCAGATTTGGAAAATTAGATTTCATGTGGTTTTTTGCTGTCCAGACTATCAAAAACTCATCTGGATACAATTTGGATATGCAAAAAATTTGATTTTTAGTGGCAGTCTGAACAAGGCCTATGTTTTTTCATTGAAACCTGTTTAATTTTAAAGAGTAGAGTCTCTAGTTTTGTTTGATATGCCGCTTTAAAAAAAATCTGTTCATTTTTCGCGCGTCAGCTCCCTGATAAACATGATGTCCACATACGAGAATTTTGGAACATTATTCCCTCAAAAGCAGAAAAAACCCCCCCCAAAAAAAACCCATCTTAGTTATTTTGAATAACTTTCAACAAACACATCTGTGGGTGATTTCGCTTCATTTTAACATACATTATGTCAGATTTTATTTTGTCATCACTGTGCAATACGATTCTATTCATTAACATTAGTAAATGCATTCCTATATATTTTCTATGCATTTTCACATTGAGAATAAATGGGCTCATCCAAAAGCTGAAAAATTTTGCTTTCAGAGGCTTTATATTGAGTTAGGCTGAAAACGAAGTGCATTTCAAATTGTTCTGAGACCAGTGAAGACAGACAGCACACTGGAGGTTAAGTCATTCACTAAATAGGGAGCAAGGGAGTATCCTATATCTTTCCATGCAGCTAAGTGCATTCAATACTAAAATCCGACCAAAAGTTCAGTTTCAGGCTGCAGATGATTTTTGGACCACTCAACATGTTTGACAGACATGGGACAATGGTAATCAGTACATAGATAGAACATTTTATAATGCAACATTATATTTTAACATGGTTGGCAGTGATTGGATGATGCTGGACATTACTTTGAATAAGAATTATTTATTCAGCTTTACAGAAAATCAGCTGTAATGTCTGTAACATCTAAAAACATGAATAACCAACACTCCTGGAACAAACAATTTGATGAAAAAAAAATCTGACTTTCTATAACTTAGTGTTATTTAAATTTTCACAATGTAGTCCCGCTGTCCACTAGGGCTGGGCGACAGGATGATGTTATTGGATATCGACGATCCCGATGCCGATTGCGACACTCACTGACAGACAATGATCGACAATATCTGGAAATGGCAAATCCATGGATCTGGGAAGTGGTCAGATATATTAAACAGTAGCACAGGGTGTGAAACTAGCACCTGTCACCCGCAAAATGCGACGAGGCTGAATCCAGTCCACAAGCTCCACATCCAAATGTGTTTCATGCGCAGGTAATTTTGCTCATCTACCCGCAACAGGAGGGTGACCTGTAAGACGTCCCGGAGTGACACATGACAAGAAATACTGTTAGTCACAAAGACATGCGCTTGAAGAAACACACTATATTATAATTTTAAGAACAGACAAAAGAAAAGCCGTCAATGCTTGTGTCTGACTCGCTGTTTGTTCAGAGGCATGCAGCGCAAGCCTGTCTCATGGAACAAGCACATGTAAAGAGTTTTCACTCTTTTTTCTGTTTCATTCGTCTGAAAACTGTTTGCAAGAATAATGTCATCTATGAGAATGCTGCAATTTATCTCCACTCATCTCAGGAGGTGCTGTGAGTTTAGTTTGCTTTATTTCCACACGGTTAGCATGCAATGTGAACGCAACTCTGCAGGTTCAGTAATATATATCTTCATATTAAGAAACAAAGACGAAAGTGATTAAATCATAAAGTAATAAAAGACACGTTCACCTTTAACCTAAAACATATTTCTATTTTATTTTCTTTAGGCAGCATCAACTGTATTACCAAAACGCAATACAAACACAAATTCAATAACAACACATATTTTGCAGCAATATTTTGGGAACACAGGGGAATTTATTAGGCTTATTATTATGATTATTATTGTCTTTACATTTATAATTGTCTTCAGTTCTTAATAGGCTATTAGTAATTTTCCACCTGGTGTCATTGATGGATACTTGCGTGATGGCAAATGGAGCCGTTGGAGACAGTAAATGTTTAAAAGTGATTAAATATGTTTTTTTGATCACTTTGTTATTTTATTGATTTTTTCGTTTAGTTTTAGGTGCAATTTGAATTTAGAAATGTCTTTTTTTTGTTTTTCGTGTTTCAATAAATTAATAACATTTTTAAAGCAAAATTAATAAAGCAAAAAAAAATTCACTGACCCTCGGCAGGGGGGTTGACGATGTAATCGTATATCGCAATATTTTTTTAGCCGATTATCACTAAAATTATTTTTATATATCACCCAGCCCTACTGTCCACATACACTGGTGGCCAAAAGTTTGGAATAATGTACAGATTTTGCTCTTAAGGAAAGAAATTGGTACTTTTATTCACCAAAGTGGCATTCAGCTGATCACAATGTATAGTCAGGACATTAATAACGTGAAAAATTACAATTGAAAAATGTTCAGAACTTCTTAAACTACTTCAAAGAGTTCTCATAAAAAAAAAAGAATCCTCCAAGTGCAGCAATGACAGCTTTGCAGATCCTTGGCATTCTGGCTGTCAGTTTGTCCAGATAGTCAGGTGACATTTCACCCCACACTTCCTGTAGCACTTGCCATAGATGTGGCTTTGTCGGGCACTTCTCATGCACCTTACAGTCTAGCTGATCCCACAAAAGCTCAATGGGTTTAAGATCCATAACACTCTTTTCCAATTATCTGTTGTCCAATGTCTGTGTTTCTTTGCCCAATCTAACCTTTTCTTTTTGTTTTTGTTTAAAGTGGCTTTTTCTTTGCAATTCTTCCCATAAGGCCTGCACCCCTGAGACTTCTCTTTACTGTTGTACATGAAACTGGTGTTGAGTGGGTACAATTCAATGAGGACATGTGAGGAGTCCATTTCTCAAACTAGAGACTCTGATGTACTTATCCTCTTGTTTAGTTGTACATCTGGCCTTCCACATCTCTTTCTGTCCTTGTTAGAGCCAGTTGTCCTTTGTCTTTGAAGACTGTAATATAAACATTGCATGAAATCTTCAGTTTTTTGGCAATTTCAAGTGTTGTATAGCCTTCATTCCTCAAAACAATGATTGTCTGACGAGTTTCTAGAGAAAGCTGTTTCTTTTTTGCCATTTTTGACCTAATATTGACCTTAAGACATGCCAGTCTACTGCATACTGTGGCAACTCAAAAACAAACACAAAGACAATGTTAAGCTTCATTTAACGAACCAAATAGCTTTCAACTGTGTTTGATATAATGGCAAGTGATTTTCTAGTACCAAATTAGTAATTTAGCATGATTACTCAAGGATAAGGTGTTGGAGTGATGGCTGCTGGAAATGGGTCTAGATTTGATAATAAATGTCTTTTTTTAAATAGTGATGGTGCTGTTTTTTTACATCAGTAATGTCCTGACTATACTTTGTGATCAGTTGAATGCCACTTTGGTGAATTAAAGAACCAATTTCCTTCCAAAACAGCAAAATCTGTACATTATTCCAAACCTTTGGCCACCAGTGTATGTGGACATACAATTTTAGGAAAACATTATTATTTTATTGTTTGCTTATTAAGTGCTACAAGTTACAAATCAAAGAGGGAAACAGAAAGCGCACACAGTAGTCATGCGGGGGTCTCAGGAGGTTAAGACTAGATGTTAGTTTGCACTTCTAAACCTTCAAGTATCCTTCTTTGTGTTGCTTGCAGTTTTTAAGAAAAAAAAACCTTCAGCACAGCTTAACTACACTTCATACTCATTCAAATGTGCATTCAACACATTTTGCTGACTTGCAATCTTGTAATTTCATAAAGCTAACGTATATTCAAACATTATTTGCCCTTCACAGGTCTCATTGTAATGACACACCAAGTTATCACTCCTCAAAACCCATAATTTCAACTATACTTGACGTTGCATTAGCATTTCGTAGCTTAAGGTGAGCATTCTAGACCGCTGGAGTGTGTGTGTGTGTGTGTGTGTGTGTGTGTGTGTAAGTGAGTATATAAAAGAGTATGGCTTTCAATAGTGTCTGGCTTTGATTTGAATGCTTTGATTCGTGTCCAGACAGTTACAGTGTATACCTTGAGGATGAACTCTCAAATCTGGCTCTCTCAGAGGGAGTGTGTGTTGGTGTTGCAGCTCTGTGGGTTTGAGTTTTGAATCATTAAAGACACGTGTTGGCTCCATCTACATATGTAAATTTTGAACACATCTGAAAGGTGACAGCATTAACTATCACTTATTGCCCACATTCACACGTCAACACTGCCTATTTGGTGTTCAGCAGCTTGGACCGTCCAGTCGCTATGAAGAAATGAGGAGGTAGTAGGATATACGGTATAACATTGTTCCTAAACACCAGAAAAACATACCATAATCTCCAGTTGTAATATAACAACAATAAGATATGAGGAAAGCCCATCAAATGTCCTGCTGTTCCCGCCAAACATTGGGCTGTGCGATAGCGCCACAGCTCTGCATAATATTAGGAATGAGTGGCTGATCATTACAGTTCAACCTTAACAGCTTGCATAGTAGATTTCAATGCAGATTCTGTGCAGATAGTGCAGATCTTGCATAGTGATTTATCAAAGGATGGGTCAGCACTAGTCAGGATCCAGCATCAAACCTGCAACCTGTATGTCATTTCACAAGCAAAAGGGGTCTTTAATTTTTACTTTTTGTCTGCTGACTGCTTTGGGAGAAAAAAACCTCACTAACATTATTAGTGGACCTCAGGTAAAAATATAGATGTATGGCCTTTAAATTAAACATACACCTATAATAAAGCTACTCTACAGAACATCCTGTCTGTTATATCCTGTCATGAAAAAAGAAACTTGAATAGCAGCACATTGCCAAAATGAAGAATTTCATGGAAGAAAAGTAGTAGAGAAAACAAAAGACAAATAGGTATTCCCGCAAAATCTCAAAGAGAAAAGGCCACTGAAACTGAACTTTCTTAAGGTCATTTCCTCCAGCAGCACAATGTGGAAGCATTCCACCAACAACATTAATAGACTTCCGAGAGAAAATAAGAAGCTCAGCAGAATAAAGGCTTCTATGAGTATCAAGCAGACAGAAAGCAAAGGTTGATACATGAAAAACAGAACAGATTATAGTTAATCTTTCTCTGCACAATTCCTACAAATCCAAATTGTTCCACAAATCCAATACAAGCCAATAAAGCTTTCAGTGCAAAAGCTGGAGATCCAGTTTCAAAGCGTTTAGAAGATTATCGAACAGACCACCCAAAGCCAGCCTTCGAACTACTGACAGAAACCAATGTGCATGGAAAAACTGAGTGGGACATAAGTCTCACTTTATTTTCTTTGTGGTTGCCAAAATGTTGCTGCAATAAACACAATGATAACTTTGACACCAACTGAAACACTTAGTGGGATGTCAGTGCTTAGTAAGGTCAAGTTGAACTGTTGTCTTATCTTTATTTTAGAGATAGACCAATAATCAATTTAAATTTTTTTTTACAGATTTTCACACTTGGTTACTTAATCAGTTATCATTCTTTTAATATTGGGTCTACTGATAAAGGGCACAATTAAGTGGGTTACAAAAGAATAGCACAGAAAAACCATACACTACTATGGGTTCAAAAGGAAGCGATCTTAAAGGATAAGTTCACCCAAAAATGAAAATTCAGTCTCACCGCTGTATTGTTACAACCCAATATGACTTTTTCTTTTTCTTAACACAAAGAGAGAAATTGCGAAAAAAAATTGTGCTCAGCGATGTCATACAATGGCAGTTTATGGTGACCACATCTTCAAGCTTCAAAAAAATGCAAAACTATAATTCAGAAGTCTAATAAATTATTCCATGAGACTAATGATTGTTATGAAAGCATGTGGTTTGGTGATAAAACCGAAATCGAATGTATTTTTTAGTGAAAATGTTCACTGACCGTTGGTTTCCTGTGCTTCATGATAGGGCACGAGAGCAACAGTTCACGCAGCCCCCTCGCCAGGGGCGGACTGGCCGTAGGGAGAACCGGGACTTTTCCCGGTGGGACGGCCGCGAAACGTAGAAACAGAGGCCACAGGCAGCCACAGTCCCATCATGTCCTAACCTGACAACAAACGACAAGCAATAAAAGGTATATTTTCTATGGTAATCAAGAGTTTTTGTCCTAACCAGCAGTGACGAGCGACGGTACATTCTATTGATCGCTTGTATTCCATTTTCGACATCGCACTGGTAACTCCGTCCACTGTGAACTGGCACCGGTCCAAAAACTTTTTATAAAACAAGTATCTATACCTCACAGTGTGGAACTGATTGAGAGTACTCTTGTATATGAAAAGAAACACAAACCTCTAACTGCACATTATTTCAATATAAATGTGTAGTCTATTAAGAAAAACTTTAACTAGTATACTGGATATACAGTGGCAAAATGAACAGTAATTCCAGTAAAGGTCTTCAGTAGAAAAGTAGCAAGTTTTCTTTTCGACTTCTATCTGGACTCTTTTTTGTTCAATTTAGTTGTAAAAGTCCACTTTTCATTCACAAAATTACTTTATGGAACCCAGACAACTTAACTATTGTTTTAATCTGTAAACAAATAATATAAATTATATAAATTGTTATTATTAACTTTTTCTAATTTTATTAAACAATAGCAATATTCAGTCATGCCTTCTTAATTTTAAAACCATCTGTCTTTTATTTTGGCGGAACACTCCAAGAAGTCCTTTGAATGTGTGGATGTAACTTAGTTCACAGTAGTTTAAAAGTGCAAATTTGTAAAAATGTAGTATTCACAGTCAGCCTTGATCACTTTAATCAATAAGTGAAAGTGTCATAACAGGTAGGTCACTGAGATTAAGAGAGTAGTATTCGGCTGGTCATGTGATTCTAACATGTCAGCCCCCATGTGCGGACCCTCTCCAGGTAGAATGAAACAGCTTTTATAAGGTTACTGATTTGACTGGAGTATTAATTTTAATGTGAGTGGTCACGATTTCCTACATGTATTGCAAAATTACAATTAATGTCTTTAAGAGTTAAACTTTTTTTAATTAGGAAATAATTACTGAGTGCACCTTTAACACACTTCTTATTTCAAATCTGGTAAAATACTCCTGCAGTGTCATTCTCGATGCATGTTATAATCGAAAGAAACTACTGAGAATCTACACCTGAGAAGTTATTCGTGTGTAGCGCTCACATACTGCACGGTGCTATGAAATGCACACAACATTATACGTCTGCAAGCGAGTGATGTGATTAAACTATTGCTCCCGTTTATAAACAATTAAGCGGACTATATAGTGCAAGCCCGTGACATTGGAGCAGTCTAGGTTTGCTTCATCACATCGTACGGCTCATATTACAGCACTGTTCACATGAAAGGCAGAAATAGCAAAACACTTTCTGTGTTAAATGTTTCAGGTTGTAGTCGAAAAACCCAGAATAGAATTTACCATGGGTTCCTATGGTTCCTATTTTCCTGTATGGTTGCCATAATGGGGTTTTACAACTTATCAGTAAAATAAGGTCTGTGGTAAACATTACTTGACGATACGTGGATGTTTTGTTCTACAACATAAATTACACACTTTCATACCCCAAACGTGAATTTTTAAGCCGTATTGAATTGCATACTTTGCAGCATGGTGTCAATTAAAGGTCTTTTTGGATTGGGGATTTTTATTTATTTTAAAAAGATCAAGGAAATCTTTTTTTTTTTTCCACTAGTCTACATGACCCCTTTAAATATGTCCAAATGACTGACTGATTATCATCAGTATTAATCACAAATAAATAAATAAAAACAAATCTCAGGCAAAGCAAAGACCCTGAAAAACTAAATAACTTTCAGTCTACAGTCAAGGCCTCAGCTAAGGGCTAACCATGATATCAGAACTGTACTAGAGATTTCAGGCTCACATCCGGAGTGAACCTGAGCAGCTTGAGGGAGCATGCACCATCTCACCCAGCAAAAGCTCAATTCCTGGAATACCTGCCTTTCGTCCTCTCTGAACTCTCGCCGAAGGAAACAAGTGTTGATATCAAAAACCATGTCACACTTTAAACAGATTTTCATAAAACAGTGCGATAGTTTTGTTGTAAGCACTTGAAAAGAGCAGCATGAAACACAACAGAAACACAATAGAAAGGCTTTTGATCCCACTGCTAACTGCTAAACACAGGAAAGGAGGGGGGGGGGGCACACTCTTTCTGGACATTTCTATTGTTTTCCTGATCCCTCTTGAAAAATGTATTTTACTCATACTGTTCTCAAACACACAATGGGGTTATGTCAAACTGTTGGAGAGGTATGTTGAAGGTTTTTATTATTTTTCTGAATAAAAAGAAAACAACAGCAACTGCCTTGAGATGTGCCCAGCATAATACACACAATCCGTCTTTGTAACTGCACAAAAGCCAAAAAGACATGAGAATTCAGGCATTTCAGGGGTATTTACACTTGGTCATGTCATGCTTCCAAATGAGATTGTATGAAATGCATGCAAGCAGCAACTCAACAAACTATAAATGCACCTGGCTGTCCAGGCCACATACATACATTTGACTTCTCCAAAATGGAACTACATCAGTATACATACTGTAAGTTTGAGGGCCCCACAATCCACAGCATTGGCTTTTGAATTGCAATCAAAGCAATTTTAGCCACATTCTGTTTTTAGTTTTAATGAGCCATATCATGTACAGCAAAACTTCTAACCTGATCATAGAAATTCCCTGACTGAAAAAAATAAAATAAATAGCATGGTTATGCTTAACATGTATCGCAGGTGAAATGTCCACTGTGTGGCATTAAAAGCCAGTTGAAAAAGATGAGGTTTTGAAGGTGAATGCTCTGAAAACAAAACCTACCTAATCTAAAGGCCTTTGCACACCAAGCGCAAATGTTCATCACGATTTCTCCGATTATCCCATACAGCTTCATTGTTTTGCTTTTGCATTTAATCTAACATAAGTTCTCTTTTATCTTTAACATAATATACATCAAGGCATCTTTGCCTTTGTTTCACTTTTTTAATAACAACTTAATGGATCATAAGTGTTTTTCTTTGCTAAATATTAATATTAATACTATTGCTGTGACTTGCAGTGCACTCTGTTTGTAAATACCAAAACCAAAATCATTACTGCTGTGCTATTTGTATTAGTCGTTAGCAATATTAAAGCATCTAATTATGAGTCGGATTGAAAATGGGTTTTGTTGGGTGACATCTGCATTTTATTGCTTGCACTCTTGGGGAGTTTAAATTAGTGGTCGACCGATATGGGTTTTTTAGTGGCTGATGCTGAAATCCAGAAAGCAGGGTGGCCGATAGGCCGATACAATGCTGATAGGGCTGCAACTAACGATTATTTTGATAATCGATTAATCTAACGATTATTAGCCTATTCGGCGATTATTGCAACGATTAATCACTAGCTCTTAACCGATCATTCAGCTTGTGCCCTGACTTTAGGTTGTATTAAACGTGCTTACTAACAATAAAGAGGACAAAACATATTTTAAAAATACCTCTAAATTACATTCACTGAATTAAAGGGAGAAAAAAAAAAATACTTTGTTTAATTCAGTAAAGAAATTCACTGCAAAACAATCCTACTGTTTTCACGTGTTTTTGTCTTGTTTTCCATTTAAAATGGTCTAAAAATCCTTGAAACAAGATACATTTACTTGAGAAGCAACATATAAGATAGTTAGACTTGCTTTAAGAGAATGCATCTTAAAGTGTATTTTGTCACTTGATTTTACTTCTGCGAGTGCAGTATATGCAAGAGAAAATATATTCAATATCTATTCTCTAAAAGCAAGTCTAAATATCTTATATGCTGCTTCTCAGGTGAATGTCTCTTTTTTTTTTAAAGGATTTTTAGATATTTTAAAACATTTGTATTTTTAATATTAAATTCAACATTCTCAGATAAAATAATAAAAAAATCTTCTGCAGTATAGCTGCTAAAGAAAATGTACGATGTTTTAAAGGAGTTTTAGATATTTATATTGGAAAACAAGCCAAAACAAAAACAAATCAAAAACGTATTTTTTTGCAGTGTATAATGGGGCGAAGACTACCCTCTCTCACCTTTCTGTTCACTTCAATCCATCTTTAACTCTCAAAAAAAAAAAAAAAAAAAACTCTCTCTTATTAATAAAGCTGCATATTGCAAATTCACAATAAGAAATGCACAGTAACATATATTATGATTCAATAAGTCACAAACCATCACGTTATAATCTAGCTGCATTAAGCATGCGCGCTCGAGGGATGAGCATCCACGTGACAGAGTGTGCATCAGCCGGGTGCAGTTTCAATCTCTCCCCCTTAGATCGGGACATTCGCGCAACTCCTAGAAGAGACACTGACTGCAGAGAGAAATGGCAGTTTTGGAGTTGGTAGGTATTTACATGATCTGCTTCTGTATTATCTGAACTTTAATCAAGCTATAACGCATTAAATATAACTGCATTAAAGATGTAACGGCAGGGTGTTTCCTTAAAGACGCTTGACACGCAAGTTTTGCTTCAGCGGAACGGCAGTTCCAGCTCTACTTATTCCACAACGACAGTGCTTTAGTATTATCTTAAGTATTTTTGCATTATAATTCCCTCATACTTTGCGATCTACATCACCTGAAGCTGTTTGGAAAGTTTAGAGTGCATCTGGACTGTGAGCTGTGTAATTCTTCCTCTCCTCAGTCAGGTGCGAACTGCATTGCTGCTCTCGTGCGTCAGCAGTAGAGTTTAATGTGATCTCATGTTACGTTAAATGAGATCAAACTACTAGTCGACAATGAAAATTTTTGTCGAATTTTTTTTATTTTTTATTGTCGATAACGTTGACTAATCGTTTCAGTCCTAAATGCCGATATCACACAATTTCATATAGTAAATAACAAACATAAAATAAAACTTATTTAGCACTATTTACTCAATTTCACACAAAACTAAAAAATAATATTGTATTTTAAATGGTAGATAGCAGTTTCTTCAGATTTCTGTTTAGTCATCAAATTTTAGTAATTTATTTGCACATGAAGAAATTGTTAATATATTAGGAAGAAGGAAATAACAGCACACACAATATTCCAGCAACCATGGATGGCATGTCCACATTAGCAATCTCATTTTCTCAAAAAATCTGAATCAGCAGAATCAAACCAATTGTACATACAGTGCATAGTGAACAAAACATTTACTTATAGCGCACATGATGCACTTACCTTGGCCTGTATCCGAAAACATAGGCAGCTGACTTGCTACCGTGCTACCTAATCAATTAATAGCTTAACTGACAGGAACCATGATTCCTTTGAATGAATGGAACTCTTAAGGATACTGGTCTCCGAACAGTTTGAAAAGCACATAATTTTCATCCTACCTCCGTATACATCCTCCGGAGGCAGCATTTTCCTGGTTTCGGACACAGCTTTGAAGTTGCACTTACGCGTTTGTGTGGATCCACCGCAAGCCTCAATTTCCTGACAGTTTAAATGGCCTGGATTGCCTGCTTGGATTGTCACAGGTCAGACTGTCATGATTTGTGAATGAGAGGAACATTTGATCCTGAAGTTTCGATTCTGGCTGATGGAATACACACTTCAGAGGAAATATATATATATATATATATATGTGTGTGTGAGCACTCGATGGGAAGAAAATGCTGGATTTTCGTGAGGTTTGTGAACTACATCTGTTTAAACAAGGTATATGTATATTTGCAAATGGTATATAATACAAGTTTTATTGATATTTGCAGAATATCAGCTGATTTACCAGCCTCGGCGATATATCGGTTGACTACTAGTTTAAATTTCATCACGTTTAATTATTAACATACAGGGTTTTGAGCAAATATAACACAAGTAGATGTACATGGCAATAAGATACAGTCAAACATTTGTTTTAACAGTCATTACAAAAGTGTGCATTATGCAGTGATTTTAAACAAATGCACTTAACACAAGTATATACAGTATGTGTGACAGTTGCATATAATTAGTATTGTTCGAAATGATGACGTTTTAACCGTTAAACAATTTTTTACACTTGATTCTTTCTAATCACCCCTCAGACTGTATATTCATGATAATACAGTCCATCAAATTGTCCAGCAGGTGAACTGAAATAGATTGTGAAGTGTTTCGAAAGTTGTCTTACTCGTCATCGCTGCTTCAGCTGGTAGAAAGATGTGTTTTATTTTTTCGATCTGCTCGCTACAGAATAGTTTGCTTTTCTGTTTGTTTTGCAAACTTGTAAAGTGGTTATTCCTTCTAACCCAGTGATGGGCGGAGGGAGGACAAGCTCAAAGGTGCGTTGAGCCACCTACCGTACCGGGGGAAAATTGCTTGTCGATTAGCGCCACCTATTGTAAAGGCGTGAATGTGCTAACGGTGAACATTCGCTTCGCTTTCTGTGGGAAAGGGCCATTCACCTCTCATAATCGCATCGTGTTTGGTGTGAAAAGGCCTTAAATCTAAATGATAGTGTCATAAAAAGCAAATGTGACTTGAAAAATCCAATTGCAAAAGCAACCACGTCATTTTGTGCTGCTTCATGGACACTTTCAACTCACGTGTAGATTTGCGTGTTCCACAGAACTCTTACCATGGTTCTTTGCATCGCAAATGCAACACTCCGTCAGCTAAGTTACCATGCAATTTGATCATGCACGAACATGCTTGTAAATGTAGTTGGTTATGTAGTACAAACATTTAAATGTATCGCCTTACAAGTCATGCACAATAGTAAAAGTGTTTAGATGTCATGAGTGTGAGGAACAGGGGAATAGTAAGTGTTTATGAACTGATAATCTGCTGTTTTACTTGTGATGTGTGAAAGGGAGTAAAAGTCTTTGTTGTTGTAGCGCCATTGTTGTATTTCACCAGGCAACTGCCACGACACATCCAACGAGACAAGTAAAAATAATTGTATTAATTTAAAAAGTGTAGGTATAAAGTTACATGAATCTTTGAGACCAGGTTGAAAATTTTGTTGCCTTCCATTAGCATCATAATGGAAAATATGGAAGTTGCATATAGCACAGGACTAGTATATTGGATTTATATCCGTTTTGCGAAGACACATTTACATGGCCAAGTGTAATGGATTGAACAAGACGCATGAACGCCCTTAGATAATAAGGGTGTTCCGGATCTTACATAACTCATAAACCAAATTGAGCATCTGCCTTGAGTGCTAACATCTCAGAGACACTGCGACATTAACAAATCATTGATATGCCTCCAAATTGTATTTACCCAAGAGTTAAACAGGAACCTTCATTTGTGTCCCCCAAAATAGCCTTCTCTATTTGAACAGGATGCACATCGGACTGTTTGGGCATGGAAGGAAAAAAAAATTACATTTATGAACTGTCGACTACACAGTGAATAATAAAAAAATAAATTACAATTTTATGGCTTGACAGATAAACCTCATATGTGTATTTAGGATGGGGAACATATTTGGAATTAACATGTCAAAACAGAAGTGCAACTCATAACAAGAGAAATCGCAGACAGTGCAAAGGCAGTGCCTGCATCCTCAACACTTCATAAATCTATCTAAGCCAGAGGAGGAGGTTTTCCTACAGCACACACACAAGTTGGTGCAGCTATCCTTATGAGGACTCTCCATAGACATAATGATTTTTATACTGTACGAACTGTAGATACTATCCCCTAACCCTACCCCTAAACCTAACCTCACAAAAAAACTTTCGGCATTTTCACATTTTCAAAAAAACATAGTTTAGTATGTTCAAGTGATTTGAATTATGGGGACACTAGAAATGCCCACATAAACCACATTTATAGCATAATACCCTTGTAATTACCAGTTTGTAACCTAAAAAAAAAAAAGTCCTTGTAAACCACCCAAACCTGTACACACACACACACGCACAATGTCAGGCCTGTTTTTATTGTACTAGCATATAACACATATCCTACCACAAACACAGGGCATGAAATTGCAGGTGATATGCACAAATTTGTATCATTCCCACAAGTTCCATGTTCGTAACACAGGGAATTCCTGCACATATTTATTTGTATTAACATGTACAGTAGTTGAGAATTTCTCTCAGCATTCTCAATTTCTCGCAGCATTCCGCAGCTGATTAGACACGTGTCGAGTTTAGTATGAGCATGCAGTGAGCAGCACACTGTCGCATATTTGCTGAACTTATGTATAACCTGTTAATTTGACATGCACATGACTTTATACCGCGTCTCTGCAAGTGAGCGACATGATTAAACTATCGCTCCTGTTTATAAACCATGAAGTTTACTATATAGTGCAAGCACTTGACATTGAAGCAGTCTAGTTTTGCTTCATCACATCATGCAGCTCATATTACAGCACCTTTGACAAGACAGACAGAAATAGCTAAAATAATTTGTGTAACATGCTACCAGAACTACTGCTGGGTTAAGAGAAATGCATAAAACAGACAACAACATCATCCTTACAAACACCTGTTACATCTCTCATCTCCATCTCTTTCATGCATCTGATATACTGTATATACCCTGATGAGCCAAAACATTATGATCACCTGCCTAATATGATGTTGGTCCTCCGCGTGCTGCCAAAACAGCGCCGAACCACCGAGGCATGGACTCTACAAGACACCTGAAGATGTCCAGTGGTATCTGGCACCAAGACATTAGCAGCAGATCCTTCAAGTCCTGTAAGTTGCGAGGTGGAGTTGCCATGGATCGGACTTTTTGGTTCAGCAAATCCCTCAGATGCTCAATCAGATTGAGATCTGGGGAATTTGGAGGCCAGGGCAAAACTGTTCCTCAGTACTCGAACAGTGTGTGCAGTGTGGCAGGGTGCATTATCCTGCTGAAAGAGGCCACTGCCATCAGGGAATACCACTGCCATTAAGGGGTGTACCTGGTCTGCAATGATGTTTAGGTAGGTGGCACGTGTTAAATTGATGTCCACATGAATGGCCGAACCCAGGGTTTCCCAGCAGAACATTGCCCAGAGCATCACACTCCCTCCACCGGCGTGCCTTCTTCCCAACGTGCATCCTTGTGCCTTCACTTCCCCAGGTAAACAGGGCACACGTACACGGCCGTCCACATGATATAAAAGAAAATGGGACTCATCGGACCAGGCAACCTTCTTCCACTGCTTCAAGGTCCAGTTCCGATGCTTGCGTGCCCATTATAGGCGCTTTTGACAGTGGACAGGGGTCATCATGGGAACTCTGAACGGTCTGCGGCTACACAGCCCCATACGCAGCAGAGTGCGATGCACTGTTTGTTATGACACATTCCTCCTGTAACCATCATTACAATTTTCTGTGACTTGTGACACAGTAGACCTTCTGTAGATTCGGAAAAGACAGGATAGCCTAGGTTTGTCCCTTCTGGGACCACTGTCGGTAGGTATTCACCACTGCTGACTAGGGGAATCCCACAAGCCTTGCCGTTTCAGAGATGCTCTGACCCAGTCATCTGGCCATAACAATTTGGCCCTTGTCAAAGTCGCTCAGGTCTTTACTCCTGCCCATTTCTCCTGCATTCATCTCGTTGTCTATGAGAACTGATTGCTCGCTTACCATCTAATCTACCCAGACCTTGACATGCCTTGTTATGAGATGATCAACGTTATTCACTTCACCTGAGTGTAATCATAATGTGTTGGCTCATCGGTGTATATTAATGATATACATAGTTAATAAGATTACATTTTAAATATCTTTAAAGGAAAATTTGTGGCATAATGTTGATTACCACAAAAATTCAGGCAGAAATGTAAAGCTTATAACTGTATAAAAGCACTTTCTTCTATTAAAACTGTGTCTTATTTGAGCTGTAAAGCTGTTTAAACCATGATCTTTACAGTTGTTTTAGGATTTGTTGACATTGATATTGTCATGGCAATGAAGTTATATAATTGGCTATTAACTTTATACAGAAAAGATAAACGATTTTATCACACTGAAATCTTGTAACACATATTGTTTACCTCTTATGGCTATACTTTTGAAACAGTGCGTATAATTTATTTATTTATTTTATTTTTTTGGGGGGGGGGGTTTCCCCTTTCTCCCAATTTGGAATTCCCAATGTGCTTTTTAAGTCCTCGTGGTCGCGTAGTGATTCGCCTCAGTCCGGGTGGCGGAGGACAAATCCCAGTTGCCTCCGCATCTGAGACCGTCAACCCGCGCATCTTATCACGTGGCTTGTTGAGCGCGTTGCCATGGAGACATAGCGTGTGTGGAGGCTTCACGCCATCCACCGCGGCAACAACACTCAACTGACCACACGCCCCACTGAGAACGAACCACATTATAGCGACCACGAGGAGGTTACCCCACGTGACTCTACCCTCCCTAGCAACCGGGCCAATTTGGTTGCTTAGGGGACCTGGTTGGAGTCACTCAGCATGCCCTGGGATTCGAACTAGCGAACTCCAGGGGTGGTTGCCAGCATCTTTTACCACTGAGCTATCCAGGCCCCCCCGAAACAGTGCGTATTTTAACATTTACGGATTTGCTATTCACTTCCATTGTAAGTGCCTCACTGTAACCCAGATTTTTTTATTTTATTTTTTTTTTTAAAGGAGGGGCAAGTCAAAATAATTTTTTGTGGCAATCAATATTAGGCTCAATTGACAGCATTTGTGGCATAACTTGTATTGAACCCTGAATATTCCTTAAATAGCCTGTACATATTAGCCTATCTATTTTCCATAAATATCAACTGATTTAACAGCAAGGTCCCCGCTTTCAGGATTCCATCTATTATTTTATGTGCACTGTCAACTTTAATTTGGTGAGAACCGACTTAAACTCAAAGGGATAGCTGACCCAAAATGTAACATTTTGTCACAACTTACTAATAGGGATGCACCGATCTGACACCTGGATCGGTATCGGCTCCGATACTGAAGCTTTTAAACGGATCGTGTATCGGTCTGACAAGCCCGAACCAAATCTGATACTGTGTGTTAGTCATGTTTGTTACGGTCAAGCTCAAAAAATTACATAAAAGAACCATTAAAACACAATTAAAGTAGTTCATATGACTCGGGCATTTTATTCAAAGCCACTTGAATATGTACGTTAGCTCTGTGAATTACAAAAGGCTGTGTTTAATAAGTAAATATATAAAACGCACGCGCAGCTCCAGCGCATCAGTGAATGCCGCTGCGCTGTTTACACACACACTCACGGCTATTTTTAGCCTTCACGTGGTGCGCAATATTTGAGCACTACTCACGGACAACATCTCAGGTGTAGATGCTCAATAGTTCGGTTCACTTATAATATGCATTTAGAATGGCACTGGAAGGGCTTTTTTTTTTTTTTTTTTTTTTTTTTTTTACCAGAATTTGAATAAGAAGCGAATTAAACTACTGTGAACTTGCCTTCAAACAGACACACTTATAGGACTTCCTGGAGAGTTCAGAATGTCAAAATAAAAGCGTGAGGGTTTAAAACTTAAAGGTGCACGATTGAGATATGCTACTATACATTACTATTATAATATATTATTATTATTATTTGTTTACAATTTATAATAATATTTAAGTTGAATGGGTTCAAAAAAATAATTGTGTGAATGAAAAGTGAGCTGATATCTTACAACTAAATTGAACAAAAAAGAGATCTGAATCCTTTAAAGTCCAGATACAAGTTGAAGGAAAAAAAAAAAAAAAAAGGCTTCTTTTATACTGATGACTTATACTGGAGTTACTGTTAATTTTGCTGCTACATTATCTAGTATACTAGTTAACAATAAAGTTTTTCTTAATAAGCAATACATTTATATTGAAATAATGTGCAGTTAGAGGTTTGTGTTTCTTTACATATTAAAGAGCACACCCAATTAGTTCCACACAATAATGTAAAGATATTCTAAACTGATTATGCAAAAAACAAAAACAACAACACTGGTATCGGATCGGGATCGGCCGATACTGAGATTTTTGATATCGGAATCGGAAGAGAAAAAGTGGTATCGGTGCATCCCTACTTACTAACCTAACGTTTTAAAAATCTGTATGACTTTCTTTCATCCATGATGAAAAGATGTTAGGAGATGTTAGGCAGAATGTTAGTCTCAGTCACCATTCACTTTCATTGTATGGACATTGTGCAATTATAAAAACATCCTGCCAAATCCAATGGAGATGTTGGAGAACACCACAGAAGAGCTTAGAGAAGTGTCTGGTCGTCACACCTTACAAATCACATTTGGATTCTTCAAAACACCTCATTCATCAGCTGTTCACTTTCCTTCACATTTCAAAAGTCAGACAAGGGACAAAAATAGCTGAAAGTCTCCTGTATTAGTCTTCAGATCTATTTGCTAGGTTATTCCTATGAGCAGCACTGGATTTAATCCAATGAGTTTTATGGCTTTGCAATCACATAATGGCCAAAACAGGTTCAGTTTGAGTGACATCATACTTTGAGACCTCTGTCAGCTGCCATTCCGTGTTGCTTGTTAATGAAGGGAACAGTTTTCATAATAGAATAATTCGCTCAAGAAAATTCAATCAAGCCCAACCTTGAGAGAAACATTAGCAGGGCACTAGCTCAGATTGTGGAGCCTGAGAAACACTGTGGCTTTTGACAAGAGTTCATAAATGGCCTGTACATGGCTGACAGAGATGCTTTTCATCAGAAATACAGTCTTCAGACTGACTCTTGTCTATGACTCCTGCAAATAAACAACTAGAAGCCCTCAAAGTGCTGATGAGAATCAGACAGATCTCCAAGCAAGCCAGATTTGAAGATGCTGATGAGTCTGCATACAGAAGGGAGGATGAATGGCTGGCTCACTGGTGCAGTCATAACAACCTGGAGCTGAACACGCTCAAAACGGTGGAGATGATTGTGGACTTTAGGAGGAATACCCCAACACTGACCCCACTCACCATTCTAATCAGCACTGTGGCAGCAGTGGAGTCATTCAGGTTCCTGGGCACTACCATCTCACAGGACCTGAAGTGGGAGACCCACATTGACTCCATTGTGGAAAAGGCCCAGCAGAGGTTGTACTTCTTTCTCCAGCTGAGGAAGTTCAACCTGCCACAGGCGCTGCTGATACAGTGTTACTCAGCAGTCACTGAGTCTGTCCTCTGCACTTCAATAACTGTCTTGTTTGGTTCAGCTATGAAATTGGACATCAGAAGACTACAAAGGACAGTTGGGACTGCTGAGCAGATTATTGGTTGCCCCTTGCCCTCCCTTCACGAACTGTACACTTCCAGAGTGAGGAAAAGGGCTGGTAAAATCACTCTGGACCCCACTCACCCAGCCTACTACCTTGTTGAACGGTTGCCTTCTGGCTGACACTACAGAGCACGGAGCACCAGAACCATCAGGCACAAGATCAGTTTTTTCCCCTCAGGCTATCCATCTCATGAATGGTGAAAACTATACTATAATTATGTACAATACACAGCCTAGTCAAATATATTATTTAACATTTCCTACCTCTTCTGCATTACATCCCCTTGCACTGTATATAACAGATTTGTATTTGTAAATACTACATGTATATTTTTGTCTTATTGTGTATTTCTAAATATACTTATATTTCTATTCGCTTTTTTATATTTCTATTTTTTATTATTTCTGTCTTGTTGTTGTACTGTTTGTGCACTGGAAGTTTCTGTCACCAAAAATTCCTTGTATGTGGAAGCATACTTGGCAATAAAGCTCATTCTGATTTCTCATTGGCAAAGTCTGTTTTACAAAGGAAAGCTAGACAGTGTCCTTCATTTCAGTACAAAGTGAAATTCCCTCACAAGTTTTATGTGGTAAAGGACTGTACAAGTGGATGGAGGTGAACATTTTGCTTCAAGTTCACTCTATCAGCACACTGTTTATCACCAAGTTCAAAACTGAATTTAAACATCATGCAAACAATAATCTTCCATGTTTAGCAAGATTATTTGACAAGTTCACAACAAGGACCCAGGATAATACTTGTTTCTCATATTGCAAACAATGAGAACCTAGTTTAATCTAATCTCCATTTCACATATATTAAACATAGTTTTAAATTAATTAATAAATTAATAGTAATCACTACTTTACGTGATCAGCTACAGTTACATACTATGTCCAATGCTAATAAGCCTACATTAAATTAAATAATATAGAAGATAATTTGTTTTTAAACTGATTTACAAAGGCAAAGCCAATAAGAGATACTGTGGCCTGGAATGCACCTTAGCCACTCTGACGTGATGCCACTGACAGCATTTATTTTGTCTTTCATCAGTACTTCGTATTTGGGCGTCGTGTAGTTAAGCACATTTCTACCAATTCCAAAAATACACCAAAAAGTAAATGTGTTGTTGTGCCAATACCGCCACCCAAACTACCCAACAAGGATTGTGGATGTGACTCAAAACTTAATGAGCTGCCAACATATACTGCATCATAAATCATAAAATGCACGTGCATTATTAAAGGTGCACTCAGTAATTGATTTGTTTATGCTGTGCTGGTCAATATGGCAGGTGTCTGGATGCAGCATCATTCAAACACAATAGTTTTAAGTTACCAGACCCAATGTAAAAATTTACCATTCACAAAGTCTGCGATGATTAATTGAATTTGTCAGTTACAGTGTCCAATAACTGCGTGATTACTGAGATTAGGCAAGTAGTATTCAGCTGGTAATGTAATCACAACATGGCAGCCCCCATGAGGGGACCCGCTCCACGGTTACCGATAGCGGTTACCGATATGAATGGAGTCTTCGTGATTTTATACATATGTTTGTAAATTACTATTCATTTAGTTTGAAGTAAAACCTTTTACAAATTTGGAAAAATTACTGAGTGCACCTTTAAGAAGTTACCTAGACTACATTTATATGCACTTTTGACACGCGCCTCTGATGTTGCCTACTGAGGCAGCTTGCTAGGTTTTCAGTCTCAACCTGTGTGTACTCGTTCAACCAACAGGTAGACAGGCCTTGGCTGAGAACCATGTCAAAGTAGCAATGTTTGGCCCATTCTCGACAATGAAATGTAACAAATACACACAGCTTTATTCAGTTTTTGCGTGCTTACCTACTGTAAACGAGACAGTCCATATGGTTAATTTCTTTATCCGAACGGTGGCGTCTGTAGTCCTCCCATAAATCCTTGATAGCGGTAACAGACAAAATAAATACCACAGGGGCAAGAGCCAACTCTGGTTGAAAAGCATTGACCACGGGGACAAAATTCAGTAAGGCTATGAAAACAAAATATACGTTAGCAAATCGGTGGAACTGCTCGAAAAGGTTCTTCGGTAGAAAAGAAAGCAGAGTGTATTTTGTGGTTTTGATCTTATTGTCTGCATAGTGTCTGTTGGGGTTATCCCCTCCTTTGGTATGGTCATACAAAATGTTGGCGTGTACGATCCTTGTTTTGCTCTCCTTTGTGCTTTTCCTTTTATGCTTTTTCACTTTGGCACTTTTGGCTTCTCCAGACTCTCCAATCTCTCGCGCCATACTTTGCCTCAAAACTCGCTAAACTTTTGTCTCTGTTTTCTTTGAACAAATAAAAAGATGTATGTATGTAATCATGCTTATCCTCGCTGATGACGTAGGGCCGTATAGAAAGTTCTTCACTCTGTTCTGTCTTTCTCATCCATCGTGGCGATTCTCTCCTTTTCCCTTGTTAAAGCACTGAAAAGTTTTACTGCGGCATCTTTTTTTTCTTTCCCCTCAGTTGATGCTTATAGGCTGGGGCGGAGCGATTATACATAAGCGCTGTTACACATTGAAGATATGTAGCTCATACGGATAAACCTATCCAATCAATATGACTATTTCAAGTCTATCCACCTGACTGTCGTTGCGGTGTTTAACGCATGGAACACGCGAAAAACAGGGAGGTACTAAATAACGTCACATCTGACGCAACCGAAGCTCCTCCCATTTACAATTGAAACTGCTTGACTGGAAGTGCCACGCGTTACCATTGAGAAAAGTGTTTCCTTCGTGAAAGGAGTAGCTTGTGCTCTCATCCACTTTTAAGTAGCATAAAATACACTTAAAATGGCGGGGTTTTTTTAAACATCGGGAACTTTTAGCACTGTGGACTTTTAGTAAATCTCGCTGAAACATTTTTCGCACTCTATTTTTATTTATCTACTAAAATGTTGAACAGTGCATGCACATGTATCACAGGAGATTTATGTCATTTTATTTTTTGAAAGTCATGAAAATGCCCAACACAGTGTCATTTCCACATCTCAGATTCTGTGTTTAATAGAATTCCGCGGTGGAAATTAAATTTGTATTATTTTTTGTAATAAAATATCTGATTTTTGTCTTGCTAAGACAAATGTCCTAATGTATCCTATAAACAAAATTAAACAATATATATATAAACAAAATAGCAGAATTTGGCAAAATTACAGCTTAATAAAATACAGATTAATAAGAAATATTCTGCTTACAAGTGATATTCGCCTTGATTTTTATTTGTTTTCTTCAAACATCACTTTTCTCATTTCAGGCATGCTCTTAACTGACATTTTTAATCAACTTGATTAAAAAGTAGACCAACTATTGAAAAAAACTTTAGTAGAGGCAAAATTGTTTAGTGTGGTGGAAATGACATTAATAAAAATGTATAGAAATTATTTTCACACAATAAATATTGAAATTGTTTGTTTATTCCACTCTTTGTTTACATAGTTTTAAACATGTAATACTTTATATTTTTATAAGGGAGTTTCATAGTTCATAGGGGTTCATGGGTTTATAGGTCAAATCTGTAGATAAAAGGCATTTAAAAGCAGAGGTGGAAAGTAACGAATTACAACTACTCTTGTTACAGTACTTGAATAAATTTTTCTACTTTAAGTATAAATAAATAATAGTACTTTTACTTGAGTTGATTAAAAATGAAGTATTCAACTTTGCTACAGTTATTTTTCATTACAATTACAAAGTGCAAAAAAATACATAATATTTCAGAATTTTCGGGAAGAAGAAAGTTATAAGCGCTAAATCTGTTTATAAACTTAAACGCCCACAGGGCACAGCATCATGAGCCACAGCAGCTTGCATAAACTGCTTCCGGTGTCCTCTCTTCTCTAGCTTCTTCAAGACTTTCTGCCATGTCACTATACAAGAACTGTAATACTGTGATTTTCTGCATATTTCATTTTATTATGGAAAGGAGCTGTTCATTCAGGTACGAGGGAACCGTCTGAACATGTTTAACCACTGATCAAACTTCACTTGTTTTTAAGGTAGGCAATGTTTTAACTCTATCAAACATTAACACAATGTAGTTTGACATATATGTGGGGATATCTCATTTACTTGCAACTATATGTCTAAAACAAATACCTTACAAAGATACACTATATTGCCAAAAGTATTCGCTCATCTGCCTTTAGACGCATATGAACTTAAGTGACATCCCATTCTTAATCCATAGGGTTTAATATGACGTCGGCCCACCCTTTGCAGCTATAACAGCTTCAACTCTTCTGGGAAGGCTTTCCACAAGGTTTAGGAGTGTGTTTATGGGAATTTTTGACCATTCTTCCAGAAGCGCATTTGTGAGGTCAGACACTGATGTTGGACGAGAAGGCCTGGCTCGCAGTCTTCGCTCTAATTCATCCCAAAGATGCTCTATCGAGTTGAGGTCAGGACTCTGTGCAGGCCAGTCAAGTTCTTCCACACCAAACTCGCTCATCCATATCTTTATGGACCTTGCTTTGTGCACTGGTGCGCAGTCATGTTGGAACAGGAAGGGGCCATCCCCAAACTGTTCCCACAAAGTTGGGAGTATGGAATTGTCCAAAATCTCTTGGTATGCTGAAGCATTCAGAGTTCCTTTCACTGGAACTAAGGGGCCAAGCCCAGCTCCTGAAAAACAACCCCACACCATAATCCCCCCTCCACCAAACTTCACAGTTGGCACAATGCAGTCAGACAAGTACCGTTCTCCTGGCAACTGCCAAACCCAGACTCGTCCATCAGATTGCCAGATGGAGAAGCGTGATTCGTCACTCCAGAGAATGCGTCTCCACTGCTCTAGAGTCCAGTGGCGGTGTGCTTTACACCACTGCATCCGACGCTCTGCATTGCACTTGGTGATGTATGGCTTGGATGCAGCTTCTCAGCCATGGAAACCCATTCCATGAAGCTCTCTACGCACTGTTCTTGAGCTAATCTGAAGGCCACATGAACTTTGGAGGTCTGTAGCGATTGACTCTGCAGGAAGTTGGCGACCTCCGCGCACTATGCGCCTCAGCATCCGCTGACCCCGCTCTGTCATTTTACATGGCCAACCACTTCGTGGCTGAGTTGCTGTCATTCCCAATCGCTTCCACTTTGTTATAATACCACTGACAGTTGACTGTGGAATATTTAGTAGCGAGGACATTTCACGACTGGACTTGTTGCACAAGTGGCATCCTATCACAGTACCACGTTGGAATTCACTGAGCTCCTGAGAGCGGCCCATTCTTTCACAAATGTTTGTAGAAGCAGTCTGCATGCCTAGGTGCTTCATTTTATACACCTGTGGCCATGGAAGTGATTGGAACACCTGAATTCAATTATTTGGATGGGTGAGCGAATACTTTTGGCAATATAGTGTACAATGCCAATAGTGTCGTAAATTAATGGGGACTCGGGGCAAAAATGCCACCGAAATTAACAAAAATATCCCAAAAATTCCAAATATGGAGGCAAAAATGCCCACGCAATGAGTCCCGTGTTTTATTAATAATATCTGATATAGTTACAATTACATACATTGCGATCTTCTTTTGACTTGTCACCGAACATCATTTTTTTTCCCCGCCGTCTGGTTCCTCGTACCATCGCACGCACAGATGGGCTCTCCACTTCTAACAATCCACATCAGTTCGGTACTGTACTCCTGCATTAAATTCCATAACAGTTCGCCCCTCTTGTTCAAAATAAACTGTCCTAGCGAGTAAAACTTGCGCTTACGGTGCTGTACTTCCCTGCCTTGTGCTGCTGTTTATCTGTCTGAAAAGCCCCACACGCTAGGGGCCAAAAGTGTGCAAGGGAGGGATGTTATATAAAGAAGGTATGAGAAATCACAAAATATAATGTAACCACATTATAACTACAACTGATTTAATAATATCTCAATATGTTAAATAACCATAATGTTAATTAAGACTTTATTATTACAACTTTACAACTTTAATACAATAATACATATACAGAACAACTACTTTTAGCATTTGAATCAATCATATCTCTCACAAAACACTGTGTAAAATGTTTATTTTTGCCTTATTTTATTCAGTTGGCATGTAGGAGTTGATAACAGTTTGCTTAATAATCTCATTCCATATCTGGATAATTGCTGCAATACCATAGAGGATAAATTTCCTCCTCTATGATATTGCATTATATTAGTTCTGTATAGTATGTTAACTTAAAGAGCACCTATTATGGTTTTTAAATGTGCCTCATTTTGTTTTAAGGTCTCATACAATAGATTTACATGCATCCATGGTCAAAAAACACTTTAATTTTCTCATAATTTAAATTGCAGCATTACCTTTTTTCCCAGTGTCAAAAATGACTCATTCAATGATCCGTTCTAAAGGATTCATTCTAAATTCCTCCTTTCAGAAAGCCTACTCTGCTCTGATTGGTCAGATGTCCCAGTCTGTTGTGATTGGTCTACCGCTTAGTGTAGTGTTTGAGGGCGGGTCAAAGCAGTTCACGAGCAGCCAATGAAGACCAGAGGCGGGTTTTTTGTTACCAAATTACATAGGTTACTACAGGAAGTAAGTCTGGAATTACTAACGACTCGTTTCAGGTGTTCAGAATCGGTTCTTTCTTTTGGGAGTCAATAACACCATTTGTCATACACTTTGAAACTTTTTTCAAACTTTGCAGACATTTTTTGATTCATAAACAGCTATATAACACTACATGAAAGGTAATATTTGAAAAACCATAATAGGTGCTCTTTAATAGCCAAAATACTTGGACATACGTGAATGAGAATAAACCTGAAATAGGAATGTACATTACATAGTTTAGAGATGATTTAGAGACATTTAGAATGTTGCAAATGGCTATTTCTATTTAAAATAAATGTTGTATTCTAAAAATGTTCTGTTTGTCCAGGAATCCTCTGGCAACAATGCAGGTCTTTGGCATTTAGAAGCTGCTAGTTTAGGACCTGTGAGGAGTCTGTTTCTCCAACTAGTGACTGTGATTTACTTGTCTTGTTGTTGTGCATCTGGGCCATCCACTTTCCTCTCTATCCTGGTTAAACATTATTTTTTTCAAAACAGTAATGCATGGAATAGACTTCATCTCTCTAAAACAATAGACTTTAGGAGAAAATAGAATTTCAGGAGTAATATGTTTCTTTTTGCCTATTTTTAAAACCAAAATTTGACTTGCAAGTGTAAAGCAACTTGTAAGAACTCAATACCTCTGCAAATGGGGAAAAACCCCACTGTATTGTAATTTCCGCATGGTAGCACAACCATTTTCAATTGTTCTAATAATAAGAACATTTTCTTGAGTACCAAAATAGCACTTTAGAATGATTTTGTAAGGAATAGGTGACACAGTATATATTTGCCATCATAGGTAAAGAAAAATTTGAGTAAATACCACTTAAAACTATTATTTCAAACCATAATAATAATTTGCAATGAATGATTTTGGCAGTATTTTTGATCAGTTAAATGCATCCTTGGTGAAAGGAAGCATCAGTTTCTTTTAAGAACAAAAACGTCTTTGTGTTCTAAAAATGTAAGCGTATATACTATATATAAAATAATTTTCATAAAGTAACTTGTAACGTAATTGAGTAGTTTTTCACAAACTACTTATTTACTCTTTACTTGAGTCATAATATTTCTCAGTACTTCTACTTGTACTCAAGTGAATTATTTCTTTGGTAGCAGTAAAACAAAATCAGTACTCTTTCCACCACTGTTTAAAAGTACAAATAATAAATGATTAAGGTGTAGTAAAAAGTTTCCAAGTCAGTTTTAATGTTTTAATGAAAACTTTTCATTAAACTCTAATTAATTATGCAACAAAGTATGCCACAAACTTTTGCTAATTATCTAGATTTCATCAGAGTTTTGCTGAGTATAGATGAAAAGTGGTTGCCTTCATCCAGTTTAAATGAAACAAACCACAAGTTTCTGTAGTTAATCATGTGGATAAATACAATAGTCCTCAGTGTATACTGAGTGTGTTTCAAATGTTATACAGACTTAGATGTGTGGTCTAACGTACATCAGTAAGTAAATTATGTGGGTGCTTAGCTGTAACTGACAAAGCACTGTAACAAGTAAATCCAGATGAAAAAAAGACTTTTTGCTCATATCCTTTGTCTTCACTATAATACTTATCAAATGCTTTTCAAACAAATAGAATGAGTTTATTAGTAATGTATTGCTATTATTGTTGTTGTTGTTTTCTTTTTTTCCTCATAAGCATTCAGGCTCATTCTTTAATAAAACTTGGATCAGTGTTTTTACTGCTGTAATTGAGTTTAAAGATTATTTATATTATGTAATTATTACTCCAAATACAGAGATTTGATGTCTTATTTACTATTGGACATTTTTTAGTGGTAGTGCAGTAGGTTTCATGAGGGTTGCGTCCCCACAAGTATTTGAAGGATTATTAAATAGACCACACCAAAAATGTGGATATTTCAGTGTAATCTACGCCCTTGTTTGGTGGCGATTCATGTGCCATGACACTATTAACAAATAGCTGTGTTTATACTCCCTCCACAAACAAGTTGATCAGCTCCAATGTGACTCAGAAGCATGCCATGAGGTAAAAGCAACTGAGCTGCCTGTTGCAATTTATTAAACTCTCTTATCTGTTTATTCCTTTTTATCTTTTGGTTGAAAAAGAACATCTGTCTCAAGGATGAAACAAACAAGTTTGCAATAACTGTATAAGTTGCCAAATACACTGCAAAATATAATTTCTTAATCAGTATTTTTATCTTCCAGGGAAAATGATTTAAACATCCTTAAAACAAGATACATTTAAGATAAGATTTAAGATACATTACAAGTAAACTTGTGTAAGATAATAAGACTTCTTTTCAGAGAAGAAGCAACTGAATTAGCAAATAGATTTTTTTTTTTTCCAAGGGTAAACCTCACTAAATTTAGTTAGATTTATGCTTAAAACAAGAAAAACAATTTAGCAATGGAATAAGAAAAATACACTGGTAACACTTTACAATACGTTTCCATTCGTTAACATTGGTTAATGCATTAGGTATCATGGACAGACGATTAACAATATTTTTTTTACATTATTTATTAATATTATTTAATGTTAGTTAATAAAAATACTATTGTTCATTGTTAGTTCATGTTAGTTCATAGTGCACTAACTAATGTTAACAAGGAGGCGATTTTAATTGTGTTATGGACCCAAGATACGATCGGTCAAATCCTAAAACTCTAGAGCAAACAGCTATGGCTAAGGCAGTGTCTGCATTCATGGATCATACTGGATGCATTGACCCATGGCGCTTTCTTCACCCCTTAAAAAAGGAATTTTCTTTTTTTACAGTGTACACCAATCATATTCGTACATTGATTATTTTTTATTTTTTTAGATAAAGCTCTCTTGCCATTAATTCATTCCTCTGAATATTCAGCTATATTTATTTCCGATCATGCTCCACACTCCCTTAACCTGATTTTCACTTGTAATAGAGGTAGGGCAAATCAATGGAGGTTTGATTCAGGATTATTATCGGATAAACAGTTTTGTGAATATATCAGTACCAATACTGATGTATTTATTAAGACCAATAAGTCAGAATCTGTGTCTCCCTCTTTGCTATGGGAAACCTTCAAAGTGGTAATCCGAGGACACATTATTTCATACACTAGTTATAAAAACAAACAAAGAAAACAAAAGTTACAAGACCTAATTAATTCCATCATTGAGATTGATAAGCAGTATCTTAATAATCCTACTCCTGAGCTGCGGGCTAAGAAATTGGAGCTAAAATCAGAAACTGATCTGCTCAGTACAAAGAATGCTGAATTTATGCTATGAAGAACTAAAGCTACTTATTATGAGTATGGAGACAAAGCTGGTCGGCTACTGGCATCCCAGCTTAATGGACTTGCTGCCTCTCATCAAATTACTCAGGTGTATGATTCGTCTGGTTCTTTAACTAAAAATCCATCTGATATCAATGATGTTTTTTCCTCTTACTACTCTAACCTTTATAAATCAGAGCCACCTGAAGATGATTCCATCATGGAACATTTCTTAGACAGTCTAGACATTCCTCGTATTGATATAGCTGTAGAAGATGATTTGATAAGCCTCTAGATTTAGATGAGATTTTGAAAGGTCTCAAGTTTATGCAAAGTGGCAAGGCAGCAGGTCCGGATGGTTTTCTGATTGATTTCTACAAAAGGTTTGCCAAACATCTGGCACCCTTATTGTTAGACATAATGATTCCTTAGTGAATGGTTCTCTTCCTCTAACTCTCACTCAGGCCTCTATTTCACTTATACTCAAGCGTGATAAGAATCCAGATGAATGTGGCAGCTGGAGGCCAATAAGTCTGCTAAATTCGGATGTGAAATTGTTAGCTAAGGTGCTGGCTTGCCGTCTGGACCCCTGTCTACCTAAAATAATCTCTGAAGATCAGACCGGTTTAATCAGGGGGCGACAATTGTCATAAAATATTTGACGACCCTTAAATATTATACTTTCTCCATCTACCACCACAACTAGTGAGCTGGTCATTTCATTGGATGCAGAAAAGGTTTTCGACCGGGTGGAGTGGAATTATTTATTCAATATATTAGATAGATTTGGCTTTGGCCCTCTTTTTAAGGGTGTCCTCTTTCTCCCCTTCTGTTCGCTTTAGCAATAGAACCTCTTTCTATAGCTTTGAAAAATTCCCTGCTCTTCTCGGTTATTGTTAGGGGAGGGATAGAACATCATGTCTCGCTCTGTGCTGATGACCTTCTGCTCTATGTTTCTGATCCTGTCGGCTCGGTTTCAGACCTTTTACATATTTTTAAGACCTTTTGGTTCTTTTTCAGGATATAAGCTTAATATAAAAAAAAAAATAACTTAGCTAAACAAATTCCAGCTGAGGTGTTGCCATTCCATCTTTCCTCCACAAAGTTTCGTTATTTAGGAGTAAATATCTCAAATTCCTTCGATCGATTATATCAATATAATTGTTTTAAATTGCTTACTCAAGTTAGATCTCAAGTAAATTAGATTTACAGTGATGGGATAAGCTACCTCTTACTCTATTTGGTAGAATTCAGTCAATTAAAATGAATGTTTTGCCTAGGTTTTTGTTTCTTTTTCAGACACTCCCGGTGTTTCTACCTAAATCCTTCTTTAAATCGTTGGATGGTGCAATTTCCACTTATATATGGCAGGGCAGACCTCCCAGGTTAAGTAAGGCAAATCTTCAGAGACATAAAAAAGATGGAGGTCTTGCTCTGCCTAATTTTTTTATTTACTACTGGGCAGCAAACATTAGCAAAATTCACAGCTGGTATAATTCTCCCCATATAGATTGGTGTAAGGTAGAAGCACATTCCTGCTCTTCATCCTTCATCTTTCTGCCTTGGCATGTGCTCCTTTGTCTAGTCGTCCCTCAAACTACACTACAAATTTGGTTGTATGCACTTCTCTTAGGATATAGAGGCAATTCAGACAGCATTTTAAACTTGCTGCTGCTTCTCTTTATGGTCCCATGTGCAATAATCATTTGTTTGTGCCTTCAACCTTAGACTCTGCTTATGTTCTATGGAAAAACAGAGGTTATTCATTGATGGAGTTTTTGCATCTTTTTCTGATCTTGCAGAGAAATTTAATATACCACAGTCCAACTTGTTTAGTTTTTTTCAAGTACGCAATTTTGTTCTATATGAGAAGTGCCTATTACAGAAACATGGCTCTATATCTATTTTATACAATTTAATTCTTCCTTATGTTTTGCCTTCTACCTCTCAGCTTAAACACCAATGGGAGCTAGAACTCGGACGTAGTCTGGACCAGGAATGGTGGGAAATTGCTGCTGGCAGGGTTAATTCGATTCAATTTAAGGTTTTCCAGAATTCATGTAGAATTCATCTTACAAATGTCAAACTAAGTAAGCTATTTCCGAGTGTAGATGTTACTTGCAATAGGTGCTCTCTGGCTCATGTTGATCACACTCACATGTTTTTTTATTGCCCAAAGCTGGAGGATTTTTGGTATTCCTTTTTCTACCATTCTTAATATTTCCCTCGATTCATGCCCTTTGATTGCTATCTTTGGTGTCCCAGTGGTTCTAGATGAACATACAAAGAAGTATACTAATGTTCTTGCCTTTGCCTCACTCATAGCTCGCAGATTAATTCTGTTACACTGGAAGTCCTCTAAATCTCTTCCCTCTTTCTCGTGGTTAGAAGATTTGATGTCTTTTTTATATATTGAAAAATGTAAGTTTGCACTAAAAGGTTCCACTGACAAATTTGATAAAAACTTACAAAATTTTGTAAAGAATACACCCTCTGTCTTTGCTGATTTGTAATATGTAGTTATTAACCTACAGATATCCTGTGTCTACACTCCTTTGTCTCATTATATTTTATGTATAAATGTCTAGGTGCAAGATTGATGTAGGTGTGTATGTATGTGTTTTATTTATTTGTAAATGTCTCTGTTTTATTCTCCTCCTTTGGGGGCAGGCGGGGGGTAGGGCCCACTGAGGGATGTGACTGTTCATGTTTGTGTCCACCCTTAGTAGTTGTTTATAATATATATATATATATATATATATATATATATATATATATATATATATATATATAAGGAATGTATAGATTTATTAATATTGTTGTACTCTTTGTGTATTCCAATAAAAAATAAAAATAAAAAATAAAAAACTGTTAACAAATACAACTTTTGATTTAAAATTTTTTATTACTATATATTGAAATTAATATTAAAGGAATGGTTCACCTAAATATGAAAATGTTCTCATCATTTCTCACCCTCCTGCCATCCCAGATGAGTATGACTTTCTTTCTTTTGCTGAACACAAACAACTCCAGTGGTTTAATCAATGTCTTCTGAAGCAATCCAGTTGGTTTTGCGTGAGAACAGACCAAAACTCCTTTTTCACTGTACATTTTCCCATTGCAGTCTCTAGGCACAATCATGATTTCAAGCTTGATTACACTTCCTACTTCAGGAAGTGTAATCGAGCTTGATATCATGATTGCCTAGGAGACTGCTGTTAAAATGTAAATTGAAAAAAGAGTTATATTTCATTCTGTTCTTACCCCAAACCAACTGTATCACTTCAGAAGACATTGATTAAACCACTGGAGTCTTATGGATTACTTTTTTGCTGACTTTATCTCCTTTTTGGACCTTTTAGGGTTTTGGTCACCACTCACTTGCATTGTATGGCCTACAGAGCTGAAATATTCTTCTAAAAATCTTCGTTTGTGTTAATTTTGGGGTAACTTTTTTTTGGGTTACTTTAAGATTAATTAATGCTAATTAAGTATTGTTCATTGTTAGTTCATTTTTAACTAATGTTGTTAACTAATGTTAAAAAATGGAAACTTACAAGATAAAATCACGAAATCATATCTTAAAGGGAAAGTTCACCCGAAAGTGAAAATTCTACCATCATTTACTTACCTTCATGTAGATCCAAATTGGTATGAATTTCATTCCCAAAAGGAGATAATTTTCAGAATCCAGTCAGATTTGCAGAATCTTTTTTTCCATACTATGAAACTGAATAGTGATTGAGGCTAATGTTCTTTCTAACATCTCCTTTTGTGTTCCACAGGGAAAATAAAGTAATATGGGTTTGGAACAACATGAGGGTGCGTAAACAATGACAGAATTTTTGGGTGATATGTCCCTTTATCTGATGGCTAATTTTAATTCTCAAGTAAATTTTACCTTGTTTTAAGGATGTTAGATATTTTTACTGGAAAATAAGACAAAAAATACGTAGTAAAGCATTTTTTTTAAATGTGTGATGAGCACTTTGAGGAATTAAATGAAAAATGTTGGTCTTCATTGTATACCAGACATAGAATTATAATATAGTAACAGTAAGGGTTACTATAACTGTATCATGTGGGTAAACATACAGTATGGTTGCCATTGCTGTAATTGTGTAAGTGATAAGGATGGAATAGTATTATTAAAGTAACAGTAATGGGAAGAACGGAAGAACGGGAAGAACTGGTTCGAATTCCATTCAGGATATTTTTCTCTCTCTTCTGCTGTTGTGCCCTTGAGCAAGGAACAAAGCAAGTTGTCCCCTGACATCTGTCTTTGTCTGTGGCATATGCCAGCTGTTGTATAAAGAGCTAGTATCTATAAAATTTAGGGATAGACAATTACAATGAGGTAAGATTAAATCTTAAAAAAAATATCACTATGGATCAGGGGAGGAAGAACAAAATTTTGACTAACAGTTTTGTGTGTCCTTTTTTTTCTTTTTTTTTTCTTGTTCTTAAAGGTAGCTTTGTTCTTTGATGAAAATGTTGAGCATGGCTCACTTTTTTCATTCTCTCTTCTCTCTAATACCATGCTGGTGTAAATGTAGAATATATTTCTGCGGGAATTGTGCTCCATGGTGATTTATGTCTCTGCAAGCCCACAAAGTCACCAATTTTAGACTTCTATTTATCTTAAGGGCATGTCAGTGTACCATGGTTTGCATTTTTAAACTCAGCTTAGGGTTTTTTTTAATATACTTTCTCAGGTGTGGAAAAAAAATGAAGCACATTGAATTTTGAATAACTTAATATCTTGTTGTAAATATAAAGTTGGCTGGTAATAGACTGTATCAGAGCTTTTTTTTTTTTTTTTTGCTTTGGACAAGCTATTTTTCATCCAGCTCCAATCAGCACGAATTTAGTTAAAGCTTGCATTGCTGACCTTGATTCAAACAAATTAATTTAGCAATGTGAATTTCTGGCAAAAGGTTTGCCTCTCTGAATATATAAATTTGTCTTCAAAAAGATGCACGAACTAACATTTAATACAAGGAAATAACTAGATTAAACTCCGTTCAAATTGTAAGGGATTGCAAGTCCAACTTCATTAACACGTGATTTCTTCATAATTGCCGTGTGAAGCGGACTTTGGGCAGAGAGTCTGTAGTCCATGTGATACAGCTGATTTCTTTGCATATACACAGTCCCTCTGACCCATTATGTATAATGTTTTTTGGGGAAAGATTGTTTAAAAGACTGAAATTAGATTAACACTGATTAATTGTTCCCCTGCGTTTTTGGAGAGAGACATCACATTGCTCTCATATGTTGGGAAAACCACATCACTGCAGAGGCTTTCTGGCAGTCAGCTCTAATGCATGGAAATGCTTACCTGTCTCAACACTGTTTTTCAGGCCTGTGTTTGTTTGGTCAGAAGCAGTATGCTGCAGTGTCTCAGGTCCGGCACTCTTTGACCATCCATCACAAGGAAATTGAATTGTTCCCCAATGCCAAGATGCCACAGAGTCCAATCAGCCATTATTTTTTCCCAAACCCAACAGCTGGACACTATGCTACAAATCAAGGATGACAGTGGGCCGGATAGGGCCCTGATTGATCTCCTCCTGCCCTGTGCACTCAGGGCTAAATGACCTGGCACTCGCAAATCTGCTGAGATCTGGAGCTTTAGATAGATACAGCCTCCACTTTCAATAAACCTGGAGAGTGTCCGTGCCTGCCTGCTTTGAAACCTGATTCAGCATTTGACACTATTTCGCTGCACTAAATCATTGCGCTTAGCGAGTAGATTAAGTATTGTCACTTTAGCACATATAATGAATTTTACTTGAAATGTGAACTGAGGAGTATGCTTAGATTAGATAATTTAGCCATTGGTGTTATGGGGTGATGTCCTAAAACGCTGCCCCTTTGTGGTAGTAGTATTCATGTAGCAGTTATAGGAGTGTTTGGAGAAGGTTTGCTCATGCTGATAAGATTTGTGTTGTCTTCAATGGCAAATATTGTTTGTAATTTTCACATCAAAATAATGATAAATTATAATATCATTCATCAACGGTATGTGGACAGGCTAATTAAACTGAATATCAAATTATTCATTTGAATCATCCATCTGTGAAATGTAATCATAAATTAATGCATTTCCATAACAATGATCACATGAAATCGTGTTAAAAGTAAAATATAAACCTGAAAGATAATTAGCATTAGTTAGGCTCTACATTATGCATATGGTACAAATTGAATAGTTTGAGAAACACTTGTGTTCTTTTACGATTATCGGAGTGGAAAAGATCTAATAGTTGTAATGCAGTCTTGTTTATTCACACCTAATTTACCAAGAATACAATTTTCCTCCAAATTAACCAGCAATATATTTGTGCAATTCTCCAGGCAAAACATATTATCATTCACATTAATGAATTTCCTTTATAATAATTTGCTTTTTTTAATTTATTAGCAACCACTGCAATGAATCGCTGAGCCATAAAATGTATGTAAGTGATTAAAATATTTCCAGGTTTCACACAAGAATGCACTAGATATTCTTCAGGAGAGATGTAGAGGATTTTTATATACTGATGATCTTTTGAAATATTGACATGCTAGTTGACATTGACATTTTTTACAGAAATCAGAGTCCAATTAGGATGTAATAAAAAGAGTAGCATCAGTGATATTGCCGTAAACATATAAGCATGAAAATAATAATATGAGTGAATGTTCAAATAAATAAATTTTATATTATATTTATTTAATAAATAAATAAAAAAAAGTACATATATAAATTCAAATTATACCATTTTAAATAGTTTGGATGGGAAGCTCAGGTGATTTTTCCTCCTTTTCTATTTTACTGTTTTTGCACAAACACACACACACACACACACACACACACACACACACACACTGGTGCGGCTATCCTTATGAGGACTCTCCATAGACATAATGATTTTTATGCTGTATGAACTCTAGATTCTATCCCCTAACCCTACCCCTAAACCTAACCTCACAAAAAATGTTCTGCATTTTTACATAAAATAAAAAAATAAAAACAAAAACAGTTTAGTATGTTTTTTTTTTAAACGATTTCAATTATGGGGACACTAGAAATGTCCTCATAAACCACATTTATAGCATAATACCCTTGTAATTACCAGTTTGTAACCTAAAAAGTTTTACTTGTAAACCACCCAAACCCACACACACACACAATTATTCTTCTTCCAGCTATGTGAAGAGGAGCTGATGGCATGATGAGTCCTGAATACAGAACTGCTGGCAAGAAAAAGGTCCTGTCCTCTACCACCTTATTATGCATGTAGCAGAACTTCAAAAAATTGCATGGGACATATTATTCAGCTCTATTTTGGTCTTTCATACAGACCACAATATAAACACAAGTAAATTTTCAGTAGAGATAATGGATTTTATTTATTTATTTTTCAGTTTCCTGTTTTATTCACATTTATATTTACATTTATGCATTTTGCAGAAGCTTTTATCCAAAGCGACTGACAGTGCAATCAAAGTATACATTTTTTATCAGTTTGTGTGTTCCCTGCCTGGGAATTGAACCCATGACCCTGGCGTTGCTAGCGCCATATTAGTTGCCAATTCAGCAAATAGAAAAGGAGGACAAAGGACAAGATTACAGCTACTGGTTAAATTAAAGGGTTCATTTACCCAGAATGTTGGGGACTGATAGCTTCTGTCACCTTTTACATTCATTAAATGAAAAAAAAAAAAGGCATTATATGGAAAAAAATACTGCTTTTGTTCAGTTGTGGAAAAAGAGGAAAAACCTCAACAAGCCAAGCACATTTGCCCGTCAACAGTTCAGTATGGTACATCATAATCTTCTCTATAGGTCCTCTGTAAGTCAGTCTGTGTTTTATGTGCTGTGTTGCAGAAGTGCTATTTTGATAAACAACCCCACAAACTCAATACTTTTTGTGTCGTGAGTGCAGATTTTGTTTTTGTTCATTTGTCTGTGACTGCAGTAATGAGTATGAGGGCAGTGTTGATAGCAGCACATTCACATCCCAATCACTCCCATTCTTTTACAAGCAGAGTTCTGAAACACTAGAATGTGCTTTCTGGGACAATCTCAAGAGGATGCGGCAGAATCCGTTAAAGATGAGTTATTGAGGAGGGGTAAGAAGAGTAGAAACAGTGTGAGAGAGAGAGAGAGAGAGAGAGAGAGAGAGAGAGAGAGAGAGAGAGAGAGAGAGAGACTGATCAAGAAATAGAGGGAAGGAGAGAGACACTGAGGTTTGCTCTAAAGAAAAAGGGGCTGCTCATGATTACAATGTCTCAAAATGAATAGTAATAATAAGCAGTCCATTGTGCATCAAAAGAATTGTGAGAAGGCATTAATAGTACTCATTGAAATATATGCCAATATATTACTTTCAATGTTGACAAAACAAACATAAAACATTTAAACTTTCCAGGAAATTAAAAGCACATAAAATATGTGCACAAAATTAAGCATTTCAGTCTTTTTATACTTCTGACTTTGACATTTTTTCTCTCAAAATATTAAAATGTGAGTCCAAAGGTTTGAATAAAAAAACAAATAATTCCCCCAGATGTATGTGGTGTCTTAGCTTATTTAATTATTTTGGTCTGTCTTGTTCTCGTTATCTTGCTTAGTGAATTGATGAAGTGCTTTGCTGCAGTCTTGTACGAAGGACAAATCAATTTAACGCACAAATATATAACTAACCAGCAGAGGGTGCTAGACTCCATCCAGTACACTCGCCATGACATGCTGTCTTTGTAGTAGGCCTAATATTTGGCTGTTTAGAATGGAATACTTACTGTTAACTACATACTGCGCGGTATACACTGAATGCTTACTATTTGTATAGTATTATAAAATAAATAAATAAATAAATAAATAAAAAAAAAACAGTGGGCCTTATTCATGAAACATGAGCAATTTGTGTGGAAATGCATTCTTAACTAAATTGTCCCATTAAAATTGAATGGGACAATTTACGTAAAAATCATATTACTAGCGATTTACTCCAAAATGATTTCTGCTCGTGTTTCATCTGCTCGTGTGTGCATGCAATGATTTCAAACAATAGTATGCTATATTGTTGTCATGTGATTTTATTTAGTTTTTCATATGACATAATTACGTGCATGTTTAATTCCATAAGTGGTTTCCACTTATCATCTTACAAATAAAAGCAGTGTATTGCACTGTAATAAAATGTTTGTGTGATAAAACATCTTAAAGCTTAAATATGTAATTTATTTTATGTTAAAATATTGTCTCTTACCCCAACTTAATTGCAGAGACAACTTTACACAAAAGAAGAAGAATGTGAAAAAGAAAGTGGAATTTTTTACTTAAATATTTATCTCTTTCTCACCCACACCTGTGACATCATTCCTGAAGACATGGATTTAACCACTGGAGTCATATGGATTACTTTTATCCTGCCTTTATGTGCTTTTTGGACCTTCAAAGTTTTGGTCACTATTCACTTGCATTGTATGGACCTACAGAGTGGAGATATTCTTCTAAAATCTTTGTTTGTGTTCAGCAGAAAAAATAAATAAAATAAAGTCATACACATCTGGGATGGCATAAATGATGACAAAATGTTCATTGTTAACTGAACTATCCCATTAATTAAGACATTTGTATTCAATTTCCCCAGAAAGAAAAATTATTGGATAGCACAATTGGATAGTGCTTTCCTCGATTTATTTGAGGGTTCCGACTGCCCAACACAGCAACACTGGCTCAACCAGTGGGACTGTTTTATGACCAATGCAAGATGGGTTGAGCATCCTTTTTTTTTAAATGCATTATTTTTGCAATTTCGTTTGGTGATGCAGAAATTTTGTGCATCAGTGTTAACTCTTGGAAGTCCAATGAAATAATGAGAACAAGATGAAAAACACAAAAATGGATGTTAAAAAATTGTTGCTGAGATTATTTCTGTTTTATGCATCGCATTGTGGGAAACAGTATGCCTTGCAGTGTGTTCTGCTGTATAGTGCACATATTCCATAGGTATTCCATAAATACAGACACTTAGCATACTATGTACTGTATACATACCAGTATACAGTGCAGTAGTAAGAGTAATATGGAAGTATGCTTTTCCGAACATATATGCCGTGATAATATCTCATTCTGTTCAAGAGTTATAACCATTTAAGTAACTGTGGCCACGCCCACTTTGAAAATTTTGGCGTACCGTTGCGAAGATGAATCGAAAGTTTTTTTGATAATTATTGATAATGGGACTCCAGAGAATCTCTCTTCACTGATTTGGTTCCGATCGGGTGAACGGCGTAGGACTAGTTTGAAAAAGTAGTTTAAAAAAAAAAAAATATTTAACAAACAATTAGAAGACTTTATTTTTTGTCCCATATTACAGTGAAATTCATTTTTTTCCAAAATAGCGGGAATATGAAAGCGTGGAGCAAATATTTGATGGTATTCCAAAAGATTTGCCATGATGCAAGGAATTCAAGAGTTATGGCCCAAAATGTAATTTTTTTTTTTCACTGTCGCACCCCCCTTTGGCCGATTGAGGCGAGTCCATGCATATGACTAGTCAGCCGAAGTACTACCATTCCTCAAAGTTTCAAGTCTCTAGGCTTTACGGTTTGGTCTGCACGATCAGTTTTAGGGCAGAAGAATAATAATAAATATAGCTGCAAGCAGCAATTAACGGGGTTCAAGCTTTTAGGGCCTTTAAGTACATATGAACCTGATATTAAGTATTAATTAAACACTACATATGCACCTAAAACAACGATAAAGTGCCTAAAGTTTCATAACTATCAGGTTAGGTAGCAGAGATGTGCCATTTTTTACATTCCTGACTCTTATAGCGCCACCAAGAGGCAGAGGTGAACACTTTTTTTCATGTGTCCTCAGATTGACCTCCTAGATAAGTGGCTGTAATTTGGTGATAATATCTCATTCTGTTCAAGAGTTATAACCATTTAAGCAAAAGTTGCCATTCTGCTAGTTCCGTTTTGGCATACTGTTTGACGATGAATCAAAGGTTCAACATTCCTTTGATTACTTTTCATATTGGGACTCAGCTGAATCTTTCCATACTGGTTTGGTTCCGATTAGGCAGACGGCCTAGGACTAATTTGAAAAAGTAGTTTATTTAAATAATCTTAAATATTTAACAGATGATTTGATTCACACAAATGTTCTTGATGCAAAGTTGTTCATAATAAAGAGATCGACCACATAGTATGAATAACGTGTGTCTGTGTGAAACACAGCCAAATATACAACTATTTACATGCTTGAAAAACATGATAGCGCCTCCCGGAGGCCAATTTGTTTCAAATTTTACACAGACCTTTTGTGCCAAGAGACAAATAGGTCTACCATGTTTCATTCCGATAGACCTTTTCTAACCCTAATAGCTGCTAAAAATTTGATTTGTCGATGATGGCCATGTTTTTAAGATATGCAACTGTCCTCATAGACCTTGATGGCACCTAGGACAAAGACACTGTATGCTAAATTTTAAGTCGATCGGAGCAACGTTTCCAAAGTTAGAGCCATTTTTAGGTTTTTTATTATTATATAAAATTATTATTTTATTATTATAGTGCCACCAAGAGGTAGAGACGCTCAATTTTTTGGAGGTGTCCTCAGAAGAACCCCATACATATACACCGATGAGCCACAACATTAAAACCACCTGCCTAATATTGTGTAGGTCCCCCTCGTTGCAGCCAAAACAGCGCCAACCCGCATCTCAGAATAGCATTCTAGTGAAATTCTTGGGTGCAGTTCTGCGCCACATAGTAGTCCTGACAGTGATGAGACATATACCAATTTACAATAAACATCCATTTAAAATATACACATAATTACACACAACACAATATACAAATAATAACATACAATGTACAGTATACAATACACACAATATAGAACACACATTATACAATTAAAAAAAATTTAAAAAATAGTATATATAGTATATATAAAATATACAGTAGGTTGAATTGTACTGTATTGACATTCAGGCTGTCGGTTGATAGTAAGCTGCCAGTGTGTTGTTAAGAGAGAATATAATTTATGACAGTGAGATAATAAGATTAATAAAGTGCAGTGCTGATGTATTTGATCGTGAGAGATCAAGAGTTCAAAATTCTGATTGCTTGGGGGAAGAAGCTGTCATGTAGTCAGCTGGTGCGGGTCCTGATGCTGCGATACCGCCTGCCTGATGGTAGCAGTGAGAGCAGCCCATGGCTCAGGTGGCTGGAGTCTCTGATGATTCTCCGAGCTTTTTTCACACACTGCCTGGTATATATGTCCTGGAGGGAGGGAAGCTCACCTCCGATGATGTGTCAGGCAGTTCGCACCACCCTTTGCAGGGCTTTGCGGTTGTGGGCGGTGCTATTGCGTACCAGGCAGAGATGCAGCCAGTCAGGATGCTCTCTACAGTGCTGGTGTAGAACCGTGTGAGGACGTGGCGGTTCATTCCAAACTTCCTCAGCCGTCTCAGGAAGAAGAGGTGCTGATGAGCCTTCTTCACAATGGCTTCAGTGTGGACTGACCATGTGAGTTCCTCAGTGATGTGGACACCGAGGAACTTGAAGCTGCTGACTCTCTCCACTGGTGCTCCATTGATGGTGATGGGGCTGTGTTCTCTTTCTCTTCTCCTGAAGTCCACCACAAGCTCCTTTGTCTTACTGACGTTGAGGGAGAGGTTGTGCTCCTGACACCAGTGTGTCAGACTGTGCACCTCCTCTCTGTAGGCTGTTTCATCATTTTCAGTGATCAGACCTACCACCGTCGTATCATCAGCAAACTTAATGATGGCATTGAAGCTATGTGTTGCCACACAGTCATGTGTGTACAGAGAATACAGGAGTGGGCTGAGAACACAGCCCTGTGGGGCTCCAGTGTTGAGGGTCAGTGATGAGGAGATGTTGCTGCCCATTCTAACCACCTGGCGTCTGCTTGACAGGAAGTCCAGGATCCAGCTGCACAGCAAGCTGTTTAAGCCCAGAGCCCGGAGTTTCACATAAAGCTTGGAGGGCACTATGGTGTTGAATGCTGAGCTGTAGGCTACAAACAGCATTCTCACATAAGTGTTCCTTTTTTCCAGGTGGGAGAGAGCAGTGTGTATTGTAGATGCAATGGCATCATCAGTGGAGCTGTTGTTGGGGTAAGCAAACTGCAATGGGTCCAGTGATGGAGGCAGCACAGAGCAGATGTAATCTCTGATTAGTCTCTCAAAGCATTTGCTGATGAAGGGGGTCAGAGCAACAGGATGCCAGTCATTTAAGCAAGTGATTTTGGATTGCTTTGGAACAGGCACAATGGTGGACGTTTTAAAGCATGTGGGGACTACAGACAAAGAGAGGGAAAGGTTGAAAATATCCGTAAAAACACCAACCAGTTGGTTCGCACACGCTCTGATGATGCGGCCCGGAATGCCATCTGGACCCGCAGCTTTACTGATATTCACCCGTCGGAAGGATCGGGTTACATCCGCTACAGAGACGGAGAATGAACTAACCTCTGTAGCTTCGGCCGCAGGAGCTCTCTCCGCGAGGGCGGTGTTATTTCCCTCGAAACGAGCATAAAAAGTATTTAGCTCATCCGGGAGAGAGGCAGCAGTATTCATGGCGGAGTTTTTATACCCTTTAAAGTCCATGATGATGTTAATTCCCTGCCACATGAACTGTCCTTCAATCTTGTTCCTGTACTGACGTTTTGCTGCTCTGGTTTTTTGGAGGGCATAACTGGCTTGTTTATGCTCCTCCGCATTCCCGGAATTAAAAGCGGAGGTCCACGCATCAAGTGCCGAGCGAACATCACTATTAATCCAAGGTTTCTGGTTCGGGTAGATCCGTATTGTTTTGGCCAGAACAATGTCCTCTACGTACTTTCTGATGAAACACGTTATGCTATCAGCGTAAAGCTCAATGTCATCATCAGAGGTGGACCGGAACATCTCCCAGTCCGCGTGATCAAAACAGTCTTGTAGCGTAGAGTCTGATTGGTCCGACCAGAACTGAATCGTTCTGAGGGTGGGTGCTTCCTGTTTCAGTTTCTGCCTGTAAGCGGGCAGAAGCAGAATGGAAGAGTGGTTCGATTTGCCAAATGGTGGGCGGGGGAGGGATTTGTAGCCATCCCGGAAGGGAGAGTAGCAATGGTCCAAAACCCTGTCCCCTCGTGTGTTAAAACTGATGTGTTGGTGGTATTTTGGTGAGACTGGTTTGAGATTGGCTTTGTTAAAGTCCCTGGTAACAATGAACGCGGCCTCAGGGTGCACGGTTTCCTGCTTGCTTATAATCCCATACATTTCCTTGAGTGCCCGGTCTGTGTCGGCTTGTGGCAGGATGTACACAGCAGTGATGATGACTGCTGTGAATTCCCTCGGTAGCCAGAATGGTCAACACAGAAGCATGAGAAATTCCAGATCAGGAGAGCAGAAAGACTTGATAGAATGTACATTCCTCTGATCACACCAGGATTTGTTGATCATAAAACATACACCACCTCCTCTGCTTTTACCTGAGAGGTCTTTTGCTCTGTCCGCTCGGTGCACGGAGAACCCCGTGGGTTCAATGGCTGAGTCTGGAATCTCCGCAGACATCCAAGTTTCTGTTTGGCAGATAATGCAGCAGTCCCTCATCTCTCGTTGGAAAGAGATCCGTGCTCTCAGCTCGCAGAGCTTGTTGTCCAGAGACTGATCATTTGCCAGTAGAATACTGGGTAGCGGGGGTCGATTTGCACGACATCTTACTCTGATGAGAACGCCGGCTCTGTTTCCCCTTTTCCTTTTGCGTTTCCGCGGCCAGGCTGCCTAGACAAAGGGCTCCGCTGGCCTGTTTGTAAACAGCGGCTCGGCATTGAGGAATTTGAAGTCCGGTTTACGGTGTGTAATTGCAGAACCAATGTCCAAAAGTGTTTGTCTGTCATAGACAATAAGGCAGACAACATCCAAGACAAAAAACATAAGAATTGTAAACAAAACAAACAAAAAACTACAATGTTGTGTCGGAGCTCGCAACGCAGCAGCCATATTCGCCGCCATCTTGAGTCCTCTTCCCAAGAGATCCCAGGAGATCAGCAGTTACAGAAATACTCAAACCAGCCCGTCTGGCACCAACAATCATCCATGCGATTATCTAATCAACCAATCATGTGGCAGCAGTGCAGTGCTCAATCATTCAGATTGGGTCAGGAGCTTCAGTTAATGTTCACATCAACCATCAGAATGGGGAAACAATTTGATCTCAGTGATTTGGACCGTGGCATGATTGTTGGTACCAGGTGGGCTGGTTTGAGGATTTCTATAACTTCTGATCTCCTGGGATTTTCATGCAAAACAGTCTCTAGAATTTACTCAGAATGGTGTCAAAAACAAAAAACATCCAATGAGGGGCAGTTTTGTGGATAGAAATGCCTTGTTGATGAGAGAGGTCAACAGAGAATGGCCAGACTGGTTCGAACGGACAAAATCTACGGTAACTCAGATAACCTCTCTGTACAATTGTGGTGAGAAGAATAGCATCTCACAATGCTATTCTGAGATGTGGGTTGATGCTGTTTTGGCAGCACGAGGGGGACCTACACAATATTAGGCAGGTGTTTTTTTTGTTATTAACAATTTTTATTGATTCCATTCATAAGACAAACAAACACAACATAAAATACGGAATCAATTATATACATTAAACCCCTCCCTCCGAACATTTCCCCCCACTCCCACCTGACACAAACATGCACTACAGTGGTCACCAACAATTAGAACATAAAAAAAAACCATTAAAAAATGTATACTTTCAAAAAACAACAAGAATGCACATACACATCTAAACTAGAAATCCCTCTCCAAGCCAAATATCCACATCACTTCCTATCAAACAAATCCCATTTTCCCAGCCTTCTAAAAATCACCTCCTCAAATGCTGCCACCCCACCCATCTCCCCACACCACTCCCAAAACGAGGGCACCCCAGCTGACTTCCACCCCCTGAGGATAATTTGTCTGCCGATCATAACTCTGGCTAGGACCCAACGTTTTAAATGACTATCCCCAATATTAATGACTGCCCCATTGCCTAAGATACAGAGTCTGGGGCAAAATGAAAATTGAGTGTCCAATACATCGCACATAAAGCTCTGAACCCTCAACCAAAATGATTGTATCTTAACAATTGTAACATACTTAGCAATGACAGCCAATAAAAAGACTAAACTAATAACAAGATAATCAAACAATGAACCAATGAAAACAAGACACATGAAAAGGGGAAACACATGACAGGATCACATGACAAAATCACATGAGGGAACAGGAAAGGCTGAGAGGCTTGAGGGGCTAAACTGGAGAACTTGGAGCCCGGAGAGTAGCCAAAGGCTCGAAGGGCCAGGGTAGAGCCGGAGGCACGGAGGACCAAGGCCGCGCCAGAGGCTCGGAGGACCAAGGCAGAGCTGGGGGATCGGAAGTCTGAGGCGGAGCCGGTGGGGGTGAGGACCAAGGTGGAGCCGTAGGGATGGAGGTCCCCGGTGGAGCCGAAGGATTGGAGAGCCAAGGCATAGCCAGAGGATCGGAGAGCCAAGGCAGAGCCAGGTTACCGAGAGACCAAGGAGGAGCTGGAGGGACGAGGAACCCCAGTGAAGTCGATAGGCTGGAGGACCACGGTGGAGCTGAGGGAATGTAGAGCCAAGGTGATGTCGAGGGATCAAAGGGCCAAGGCGGAGTCCAGGGCTCGGAGTGTCTAGGTGGAGTCGGAGGGTCAAAAGTTCCCCTTGTCTGAGATGTCACAGGGCGCGATGGTCGAGCCGGTGACTTGGGGGGAACCGGCTGATCAGGAGGACTCAGGGTGGGCACAAGGGCGGGAACCAACTCCAGGTCCAATAGGGATGGACGAGGCTTGCAACGCTGGCTCTGGGACGGATGAGGCTTGCAACGCAGGCTCTGCGACGGACAAGGCTTGCAACACTGGTTTGTTGGCTGTGGTAGGCGTGGACGTTGGCTCGTTGGCCGTGGAAGGCATGGGTGTTGGCTCATGGAGCAGAGGCGGGCCTGTGACATGGCATGGAGTAGACTCAGGCGTGGCTGTGACATGGCATGGAGCAGACTCAGTCATGGCTATGACATGGCATAGAGCAGACTGAGGCTTGGCGGTGACATGGCATGGAATAGACTTAGGAGTGGCTGTGACATGGCATAGAGCAGACTCAGGCGTGGCTGTGACATGGCATGGAGCAGACTCAGGCGTGGCTGTAACATGGCATGGACCAGACTGGGGTGTGGCTGTGATATAGCATGGAGCAGACTCGGGATCCGGGGCAGAAGGTGGCGCAAGCTCTGCGACCATGATGTGGCACTCTGGCTCGGTGAACATGATGTGGGACCCTGGCTCGGTGAACATGATGTGGAACCTTGGCTCAGCGAACATGACATGGGACCCTGGCTCGGCGACCAGGACGTGGGACCCTGGCTCGACGACCATGATGTAGAATTGTGGCATGGAAACCTTGATGGTGGACTTTGACATGGAGGTCATGACTTTGGGCTGTGGTGTGGTGATCATGACAGTGGGTTCTGGCATGGCGGGTGCTGTGGAATTGCTGAGTTCCTCATTCGCAGGAGCAAGAGCAGGTGGCACAGCTGTAAATACCTAAAGAACTGAGATCTGGGAATCCTAAAATGTTGAACCATATTTTCAAAGGATCTCAACAATCCACTCTCATATAGGTCACTGAGCGTATTAAACTCCCTCACAATCCACTATGACCAGCAGAAAGGGGACTTATTACATAATTTTGGGTTCAGCCATATGCTCGAGGCAACATTTAAATAAATGTCCGAATTAAACACTCTGGACACTTTTGTCCATACCGCGTGCAAATGCGAGATAACGGGGTGTAATTTAACTTCTCCAGTTAGTTTAATAGAAAGGGTTTGCAATGGCGAAATAGGGACAAGAACTTCCTGTTCACTACAAAACCAGGGAGGGGCTCTCTCATGTGGAAGCAACCAATGAGCCAAATGTCTGAGACCGAATGCATAATAATAAAACAAAATCTTGTGTAGGCCTAGCCCACCTTTGTCAATCAGCCTATGTAACTTAATGAAATGTAATCTGGGACACTTACCATTCCAAATGAAGGACTTCGCTATGCTATCAAATTGCTTGAAGTAAGAGAGGGGGCTATCTACAGGGAGAGATTGTAGCAGGTAATTGAATTTTGGAATACAATTCATTTTAATAACATTAATTTTCCCAATCATAGATAAATGTAATGAAGCCCACCTGCCCACATCGCTCGAAAACCTTTTTATTAAGGAGTCAAAATTAACACTAATTAAATCACACAAATTTGCTGGGAATAAAATTCCCAAATACTTAATGCCCTGTTTGGAAGGCACCCGGCTGAAAAGCCATTACTGGGCAGTACACTTTCTGAGCCAAAGCTTCGAATTTAGACCAATTGAATTTGTATCCTGAGAACTTAGAAAAGGAATTAATAATTCTGTGAAGGCAAGGCATAGATCTAGTGGAGTCGGAGACGAATAATAAAATATCATCTGCATAAAGCAAAAGCTTATGTGCTATACCTCCCACCACCACCCCTGGAAAATCACCTTCCTTTCTTATCGCAGCTGCTAATGGTTCCAGTGCAAGACAGAACAATAATGGGGAAAGAGGGCAACCCTGACGGGTGCCCCTATACAGAGTAAAATAATCTGAAATTAATCAATTTGTTTGTACCACCACTACCAGGTGTCTATAAAGTAACTTAATCCATCCAATAAAACTATTCCCAACCATATATTTCCAAAATCTTAAAAAGATAATCCCATTCTACCATATCAAATGCCTTTTCGGTGTCAAGTGAGATGGCATCAACCAGAGTCTAGTCATTCGCCACTGACCACATAATATTGCTAAAACGCCTAATGTTATCAGAAGAGCTGCGGCCCCGAATAAACCCCACCTGATCTATATGTATAAGTGTAACACGACTTCACAGCAGAAGGGAAGGAGGACACAGGGAAGCGGGTTCCAGGCTCAGGTAAGACTTTTTAATTCAATACTTTACAACTTCACAAACTCATCAGCTTCACAGGCACGTAGTCACATTAACACATTAGCTTCACAAACACAATAGGGTAAACGCAACAGCTTCTTGAGCACCATGGGCTTTCTTGTGCCAGACTCTCTCTCCCTGTCTGTTGGTAGCGTGGCTGCTTATATGCCGCTCTCCCCATGCTCACTAGAATTAGAGACAGGTGTTAGACATAATTTAGCTCAGGTGTCAGCACCCTTACCACTTTCTCTCTCTCCGGACGGACGTTCGACCATGCCCCCGCTGCCACATTAAGTGATGTCATAACTTTACTTAATCAGTTAGCCAACATTTTTGACAGTATTTTTACATCTAGCTGGATCAGGAAAATTGGATGGTAACTCTTACATTCACTTGGATCTTTGTCCTTTTTCAGAATCAGACTGGTCCGGGCTTGTGTTATGGTTGGTGTAAGCTTCCCATTCTTTAATGATTCTGTATAAACTTCTAACAAAAGTAGAGCCAGTTCTGTAGCATAAGATCTAAAAATCCGTCTGGCCCCGGAGACTTGCCTGTAGGCAAGGCCTTAATTACCCCTCCAACCTCCTCCAAGTTTATCTCAGAATCAAGATAATTTTTTTGCTCAGTTGTCAGTTTAGGGAGTTCTAATGGTTCCACAAAATTTCTAATATCTTCATCAGTAGACGAAGCCGTGGAGCTGTAGAGATCAAGATAGAATTCTTTAAAACCATTATTAATATCAAGGGCCGAGGTAAAAACTTCACCACCAGCAGATTTCACTGAGGGAATGGTAGAAAAAGATTCTCTCTGCTTTATATATCTAGTCAAAAGCTTCCCTGCTTTGTCCCCCAACTCAAAGTATGACTGTCTTGCCCTGAATAGTCAAAATTCCACCTTCCATGACAAAATAGTATTATATCTGTATTTCAATTGGGTCAATTCTCTGAGGCCATCAGACGACATTCGGAGCTTCAGCTCTGCCTCGGCGCTTTTTATATTTCCTTCCAACTCCACGAGTTCACGTGCTTTGGATTTTTTGATGTATGAGGCATACTGTATGATCTGAACCCTAAGAACTGCCTTAAATGCCTCCCAAGCCACACCCACAGAGGATACTGAGGACCAGTTGGTCTCTATATTAACACTGATTTCAGCCTTTAACATTTGTTGGAATTCAGGATTTTGCAAAAGGGATACATTAAAGCACCAACTATATGATTTCCTTTTCTCCATTTGTGGCAACACCTCTAAACTCACTAGGGTGTGATCTGAGACTAAGATGTTTCTTTTTGAGCAATCAACAACAGATGAAATGAGGGACTAAGATATTAAAAAAAAATCTATTCTAGAATAAATCTTATGGGCTGATGAAAACAATTTATAGTCCCACCGGATAGGTTCAAAAGTCTCCAAATATCTGTAAGACCAAGATTTTTATACATTCTGTGAAGTGTCAATGTTGCTCTAGGGGACTTACACACTTTTGCTTCACTATGATCAAGGACTGAGTCCATCAAAAGATTAAAGTCTCCTCCCAATATTATATCATGAGGGGTGCCAGTGGCTTGCAACATCCCTTCAAGATCTATAAAAAAGCCCTGATCATCAGTGTTAGGTGCATAAATATTAGCCAAAATCAGACTATGCCCCTGAATTTCTGTATCTAACATTTTAATTGTAGATGTTTACTTATCAGTGTAATGACTCCCCTGCTCTTACTTGAGCCAGCACTAAATAAAACATGTATACCCCATATCTTCCCAAATTTTCAGCTTCCTGAGGGGATTAAACACTATATCATATTTCTTACATTTAAGAAGAGAAATAACCTTCCTTCTTTTTATGGGGTGCCCCAACCCATTCACATTCCACATGGAGAGAGACAATCCACTCATATTAACATTTGACATTTTGACGTATTAGAAAAAATAGATTGTGTGTCAAAAATAAAATTATAAAAACCACATTCCACATTAGTGCAACAAGCAGACCCCGAGCCTCCCCCCGAACCAAACAAACAGAAAAAAGAAAAATGTGCGCATTAACCCCGCACACGACAGTGCCAACCAGCATCCATCCCTCTAAAGTCAAACAGTCCATGTATGCCTATGAGAGCCCCTGTGACAACTTTGCCATCAGATTGCTCAAGTCTGGTGTTTCTATACAAAATTTGTAAAACAGAATTACACAACAGAATATAATCTATAAAACAAACTCCAGCCAATAGGCAGGATAAACACAACGAATGTGTACAGTCATCCACATAACTGTCCTGAAGGTGTGTTTCTCCACAAAACAAACTCCAGCCGCTAGCGGAACCAGCACACACACACACAAAACACACACACACACACACACACACACACACACATATATATATATATATATATATATATATATATATATATATATATATATATATACACACACATATATATATATATATATATATATATATATATATATATATATATATATATATATATTAATAATTAAAAAGGGCCATTCAGTTTCCTCGGACAGTCAAACGAATGTTCAGTGTGCTGGCCCATTTAACTGCTACATGAGTACAACAGATGACCCAATCACTCCAATGTCCTGAAAGAAATACTCCACAAAACAAACTCCAACCAATAGGAGGCGTAAGCACAAAGAACGTGCAGATTCATCCACAACATTGTCCTGAAGGAGTGCTGCTACATAAAACAACTCCAGCCGCTAGGCGGAACCAGCACAAAAAGAAACAAAAAAGGTGCTCAGTTTCCTCAACGGTCAAGTGAATGTTCAGTGAGTCAGGCCCACTCGGCTGCTACATAAGAACATTGACTTTATGAAGGACAATGCTTGCTGGGGACATGTACATATTTTGCAGCCATCCTTAGTGTCTATTCCCAATTTGGCCGGGAACATCAGTGCAAAAGCGACCTTCCATTGATGTAAGGGTTTCTTGCATTCCTTGAATCAATCACGTTTCTCTCTTGTTGAATTTGCAAAGTCTAGGAACAAGAAAATGCTGTGGTTCTTCCAAGAAAGCCTTCCTTTACTCCTCGCCGTGCATAACATGAGATCTTTATCAGATGATCTCAGACATTTGGCCAGAATTAATCGGGACCTGTCTCCCTCAGCGGATCTCCTTGCCGGAACCCTGTGAGCTTGCTCGATTTCCAACTTATGGCCTGTTATGTCGAGCAGACTCGGAAAGAGCCCATCCAGAAATTTCACAATATCTCGACCTTCTTTGTCTTCAGGAATTCCAACAATTCTGAAGTTATTTCGCCGATTACGATTCTCCAAGTCTTCCAACTTTCCCCAGAGATGCTCCAAATCTACTTTGGTCACTAGCGGATTAGCAGCTAGTTCCCTCTCTGATGACTCCAGATAATCTAACTGTTTCTCGACATCCACCACTCTTGTAACCATATCAGTGAATTTATTCTCCATGGCAGTGATCGATCGACATATTACAGCAAGATCCTCCAAGTCAGCAAGGACCTTCGCCAGCATTGCCAATACGTTCAGCAATCCAAGCCGAATCTCTTTCACTTCTATGGCCAAATTGACTCCCTGGTCCGCGGCCTCTGGTGGGGCATCAGCTTGAGCACGTAAGTGTCTTTTAATGTCTCCAGAGCCTGAGGATTTTGAATTCTTTGACATATTGTCTTCCTAGAACTGTTAAGGATCAGGGTGTGTCGAATCTCACCTGTTTATGACATGAAAAGTATTAAAACCAGCAAAGTGCGCAGAGCTCGCCGTTCATATGTCTGAACCGCTTATGGCGTCACGTGACTCCCCAGGCAGGTGGTTTTAATGTTGTGGCTGATTGGTGTATGTACCAAATTTGGTGATAATATCTCATTCCGTTCATGAGTTATAACCATTTTAGTAAAAGTTGCCATGCCCACTACGTACGTTTTGGCTTACCATTTGACGATAAATCAAAAGTTCAAAATTCCTTTGATAATTTATCATATTGGAGCTCTGCTGAATCTTACTGCACTGGTTTGGTTCTGATCGGGTGAACGGTTTAGGACTAGTCCAAAACAATCCAAAATAGCGGGAAAACAAAAGGGCGGAACAAAAATTTTGACAGTAGGCAAAACTAGTTTAGCAGTAAGTCAATTATTTTTGTGATTGACAATGAATGGCTGTGGCTAGATATTGATTATACCTGTTGGTATAAATAAATTACACAGAGAACATTGAATTTAACTCTTTATGAAGTGTTTGATGATTTACATGTATATAGGATATTTTGTACATAAATGGACTAATTGTAAACCAACTTGCCCAATTTTTCTTTTAGAAAGAATGGCAGCTATTTAAGAGTATAGTCCAAATGTCTATTGTGCAGTAAAGACTGTGCATGTGTGGTTTGTGTATAGCTTCTTTGAGAAAAAATAGAAGTCAGCATAATAAATAGTTGTACAAAACAAATACAACAATCCAGCAAAGCAGTAATAGCCTACTGTAAAGAATAAATGTTGGCATATTACTTGAACAAAACAGGTTTAAAAGAGGTGCAGTACACAAGGATGAGAGCATGCATAATTCAATAATATTAAAGCGAGCGAGTGCTGCTGAAATGCAATGTTGGGTTACTCAGGCACGGACACCTGCAGCTGCGCTCGATATAATGCTGAAGCACTTAAACCTGTTTTACATCGCACGCTGAAGCAGTGCGTGAGCCAAACTGAAGCAGTGCGTCACAACAATTTTGCAGCAAACAACACATGTGCTTTCACACCAGCAGTGTTTCTGCTGCAGAAACGGCTGTGCTCAATACAGAAAATAAAGTTATAAAATGGTTATCAGCTCAATCAGTGGGAAAGGGATAAAGAGGAGCCTGGGATGCCAGTTCAGGGCTCGACAATAAGGACTGCTCGATGGCCCGTGGCCAGTGTGAGAAAGATTCGGGCCAGTTGCTAGAACTGTCACTTGCCCGATCAGGCCAGTGCTGCATTTATAACATTAGTGCAAGCAAACAACAAGCGAAAGAGCACAAAAATTACGCGGAGCGAACAAAGTCTTCTAACTGAGGAGCGTGCGCGAGTATATTTATCTCGCAAAGATGCGCAAATGCATAATATACTGGATGCGCCAAGGCACAGTTGTGTGCACGTACAAGATCGTGCAGACACCGAGCGCACTCTCCTAGCACTGTCCTCGCTCTTTTCCAAGTGTCTTAGCAGCAGCTATTACCAATGTGTAGAAAATAGCAGGGAAAAAACCCACTATTTTATAGTGGGATTTAACGTCTTATGCAACACTTTAAGTATCCCCGCACATTCCGTGTTCACAGTGCGTGAAATCCCCACATTTTTCGTTTTTACATGTTGGTGAAAATTAGTAATCCACACATTGGAACACAATAAATCAACAGTTTCTTTCTATAGGACTGAAAATCCATGTCTATCCATGCACATGTCTCATCATCATCATCTCTCTCCGTGCAACGTAGACTGTTTAACATGCATGTGCTCTCGTAAAGGGACAGCTCTCGTAAAATATTTTATTCCCACTGTAAAAAAAACAAACACATTTTCTCTCATTAATTCGCCTTTAGAGATGAAGCACCGAATGAGACGTAATAAACCCCAGTTATACACGTGTCTGGAAATCACGAGCTGCTCAATATCCAAAATGTAAGTATACATTTTATTAGGTAATGTTTCAAAACGTAAACATTAATTCGACATGATAATGGCGTTTGATATGAAAAGAAGCAAGATCACTATGGCTATTAGGCTGTTATTATCAGCTGTTCAGCTGCAGGGTGAAGATGAATATTTGAAACAGCCTATTTCATATCATCCTCATAAAACACATGTTACATGTCTAATTTCTGGACCATACAGGTGTTTTTGTTTTTGTTCTTTGTATATCAGTCAGTGTTGGTCTTGTTTGGGTTGTCTGATTTCATGTTATATACACATTGTTAATTCACAGATTAGGCCTGATATCTACCTATTGTATATTACAAATCACAACCAATTTAGTAGCAAGTCTGTTCTCTCAGCCAATAATCATATCTTTAACTCAGTGAATAATCTTTGATCCTTCTTGTGAAAACACTACACATGGGCAAAAGTTGCATGACAGCATGACTAAACGGGTGACCGAAAACCCATCATCTCCGCCACAGAAATCTTGGCATAAAAACACATGTGTAAATGGCAGGACGGCTGAGGTTAATATGATGTATTTATGAATTTATATCTGTAAAGTGTATATATGGGATTACATAAGGCATAAATCATATCTTGCAAATTATAAATGTGATTACATTTTGGGGGACATTGTATTCATTTTTTTCTCCCCAATTTGGAATGCCCAATTTCCAATGCGCTCTAAGTCCTTGTGCTTGTGTAGTGACTCGCCTCAATCTGGGTGGTGGAGGATGAATCTCAGTTGCCTCCGTGTCTGAGACCATCAATCCCCACATTTTATCACGTGGCTTGTTGAGCGCGTTACTGCGGAGACGTAGCACGTGTGGAGGCCCACGCTATTCTCCACGGCATCCACGCACAACTCACCACACACCCCACCGAGAGCAAGAACCACATTATAGCGACCATGAGGAGGTTACCCCATGTGACTCTCCCCTCCCTAGCAACTGGGCCAATTTGGTTGCTTAGGAGACCTTGCTGGAGTCACTCAGCACGCCCTGGATTTGAACTCGAGACTCCAGGGGTGGTAGTCAGCATCTTTACTCGCTGAGCTACCCAGGCCCCTGGGGGACATTGTATTAAAAACATAAGATATGTAAAAAATATTTATCTTCTGACATATTTTTTAAAGCCATGATGGTAAAAACAGATATTTGTCATTTTTGTGTTGGGGCCAGTAAAAATCTGAAGCACTGGCCCAACCGGGCCAGTAGAAAAAATTCTTAGCGTTGAGCCCTGCAGGTCAAGAGAGAGAGAGACACACACGGTCTCTGTGTGTGTGTGTTTGTTGTGTTTGTAAACTCCTGTCATCTGCCAGGAAGTGGAGCAGCCTTTACTGTGAAATTATTTTTTCTTGTGGAAATGGAAATCCATGCGACCATATCATTTGTGTGCACTGAAGGATTTGGAGAAAATAAAAAATATATTTTCTAGCCAACACGGTTCTGGAGTTATTAGCAAAAATGCGAAATAGCTTATTATAGCGCCACCGTGTGGCCGATTCTCACAAAATGTGATATACAGCTTTGTGTCCACACCCTGCTTGTTGAAAGCACGTGTTGTTTGCTGCAAGTTTCATGTCCATCAGCCATTCACAACTCAAGTTATTAGGTGCTGAAATTTGATTGGCTGCTGGCTGCCATTTTTGTTGATTTGTCGAATCGATGTGTTAATGATAGGTTAGCACTTGAACCAAAGAAGGTGCATTTTTTATTTGAACTTAGTCGACCAGTCGACTGCGGAGTCATGGTTTTTTTAGTTGTAGCACCCCCTATAGGCAAAATTAAACGAAAATTAGAGTGCATCCTCAACATGGCCTGTTGACTGTGTGTATCAGGTTTTGTTAAGTTTGGCCTTTGCGTTGAGTAGATATTAATCAATGAAACAAAGTGAGTTCTACCTAAGGAACTGTATCACTAAAATCTTCAGGAAGATTTGACGTGTCTTTTGATCACGGTCAATTTGACGTGTCTTTTGATTAGGTCAGGAGGATTTGCAGATGATGTATACCAATTTTCATGCGAATCGGACAAACAGCCTAGGAGAAGTTCGAAAAAGTAGGTTTTTATAGGCGGAGATCGGTGATATACGTTTTGTAGTGCTTGACTCAAGAAAAAGAATTCTAGCCCATACAGTTGAGGAGATAGTATGAGCAAAAATGGAAAGGTGCTTATTATAGTGCCGCCTAGGGGCGGATGGGTGTGTGTACAGCGCCTGAGTAGTGGGGGGAATTGGGACCATCCTGCCAAGTCTGGTGTCTCTAGGTCTTACAGTTTTTGCTGCCCAGACACTTTTATGGCAGAATAAATAATAATAGTAATAATAATAATAATAATAAAGTAAATCCTAACAAATACAATAGGGTTCCAGCACCTTCAGTGCTTGGCCCCCTAAATATAGCTGCAAGCAGTAATTTAACAGGGTTCAAGCACCATAGAAACTTTGAGTGTATGTTTTACAAGATATGAAGCATTATTCAGACAGCCAAAAAGCACTTAAAATGTAGAGAAAGCAATGAAATGTTCAGCAACATCTGGAAAATATAGTGCTTTTAATATTTTAGATTGTTATAGCATCACCTATTCCCTGATGTTCATGAAAATTTGCATGCTTTTTCAAAAGCATATTCCTCATATACTTACTAAATGTAGTGAAAACAGGTTTCTTTGAAGAGGCCACACCCGTATGTTTAAATAATGTGAAATATGTAACTGTAATGTTGCTAGCAGTAACAGGAAGACGATGAAGTGTGAAGAACCCAAGTGCAGTTTATTTACAACATGAAATCCAAAAACCATAAATCCAACGTGAAAACAAAACAGACATAAACGACTTGATTTGACTAACTACATTACACAAAACAATACTCAACAAACTGAGGTGGGGGTTCTACAATGTTTTTTGACATCTATAATTCTTGAGGGTACGTGGTTCGGAATAAAGAGGTCTGGCATATGATGTGGAAAAGTTGTGTTTGTGAAACACTATTGACCTGTTTCAGTGACGTCACTTTTTCCCCGCAGCTGCCATATTTGTGACCATCAGCGGGAGAAAACAATGGTGGTAATATACTGCTTTTTATTTATTATAATGTGTTACAATTATGACATACCTCTATACAGTCTGGGTGTTATGAATAACATCGTCCTATGTGCATTTCCAGTTTAATTGTTTCTGACTCGATTATGTTATAAATGTAGTAGACTTGTGTATAGATAACTGACATGTCTGAATAAATGAGCAAAGACCGTGCTGATGGATCTATAATCAGTATATGTGCTGTTTTCTTTTTATATTAATACATTTTCTATTTTCTTTTACTAAATGGTGCAAGTAACATGTATGTAATCTGAGAGTGACTGCGGGTCTGATTTATCAGGAATGCAACTGGCAGTGACCATTCATTTAGCCCGGCTCCCAGAGAATATTCATTTCTATTGTACTGTATTTATCTGTTATAATTATCAAATAATTAATCAACTATTCTATAACCATTTGATTCTATGTTAACTCAATCACTATTAAATGTATGAGGGGAGAGAGATTTTATTTTAGTTTCTTTATGTGATTTTATTGTCATACTATGTGCTGCACCTGGCCTTGTATGCATTGTTTCTGTCTTGCTTTTCACAGAAGGCGAGAGACCCCACATTCCATCGTGAAATCTCCCGTCCTAGAGGAGACAGCGCTTAACCGTGACCCATTTAGACGCTATAAAATCAGATCATTCTCTTCTTCATTTTTTGTATACCAGTTTGGTGCTTGCTTGAGCTCTAATAAAAGCAACTCTTTTTAAGCCCTTCATCCTCGGTCATCTGTGTCTTTTTCCTGGTTTAAGAGAAAACATCACTTTGCTCCAACAGTGCTCTTTGCTTGACTTTGGTGAAATTAAGCTGTGTCACTTAAAATAAAACCATTATAGAACTTTACATATAACTTTATTGAAAGAAAAATTTATTTTACATTTTGTCTCTGGTAATTAAACAGCAGTATCATCTTTACAAGGTTTCTAAATAGCAACAAATTTTTCACTGGCTTTTGCTGCATCCCACAATGCAGCACATTGAAGTTATATGGAATTTTGGTCACAAACATGGTGGCACAGTCATACAGTGACATCACATAAAACAAGTCTATAGAATATACAACCATTTACATGCATGTGAAATGTGATAGTGTCTTCTGGTAGTCAATTTTTATTTTTTATTTGTCCAGACCTCTCCTATGGTTTTTTTAATTGTTTGGTGCTGTTCTTTGTAGGAAGTAAAGTCATCACTTTCAATGTTATGTGGTGGCATGCACATGTTCTAACAGAAGATGGAGAGATGCTTATTGATAGCACAAGGTATTTACAACAGTTGTATGGTAAATAATTATTAGGTTGTTTCATGTGTTGCATGGAGGTTGAGAAAACATTTGTGGAAAACATAAGCATATCTGACATCAGCGTAAAGCTCTGCTTGCATGAGTTAAAGACATGTCAGAGAATTTCAATGCAAGATTAAAAAGTATCACCACAAAAGGCAGTATGGATTTAGGAAATGGTTAATGCAAGAACCTGAGATTTCAGAGAGAAGCTTAGTGTATATTGGCTAACATCAGTAGGGGAGTTGATCAAGCCAGAAGTGGAGGGTGCTGGGAGTACTAAGGATAAGTTTGAAAGTGTAAATGTGAATGCAGGAAAAGTATGTGTTGCGAAAGATATTGATTCTTCAGGAAGGTTTAGTATTTTCAGTTCAATTTAAGGTAATGTGACCTTAACAGCCGACAAGTCTATACACAGAATTTCAGAAATCATATGAAAACGGGGTGGACGTTTTCTGCTGAATATAAATCATTAAGTGACTAATAGGGGTCTAATATACTTATATATACAACATTTAGTTCCGGTCCTTGAATCTGATAGGACGAGAGACATTCCATGAGCACTGATGGTCTGACACCACGCTTCACTGTGTGTATCACTCCGCTTATGTTCGTCCCATTCAAACTAAAGTGTAAGAGCAGTGCAGATGTGTTAAGAGCTACTGTTTGTCTTTTTTTACATGTATTTATTTTGACATTATATATGTTAGCCAGCAGGTAGTGTAAAAAGATAATTTTTATGTGTAATATGAGCCAGTTAGGTGACGTGAAGAGAATCCACGTCAGCCAGTGTTTACATACAGCACTCCGTGATCGCTTGTATTTCTACACTACTAAAGTTAGGAAATAGCTTTAAACGGCTTTAAATGAACAACTTCAGCATTACGGCTCATACAGCTGTGAGAGACACAACAGACTGATTAATTACACAAACTGAAGGCACTTACATTTTATTGGACTTTCCACATTGGAGTGGACACACTGTTCAAAATGGCGGAGAAGACTGTAGTTTCTATAGTGAAAGACTTTTGCACACCGGCTACCGCGAAATAGGGAGAAATACCCCCGCTTGCATGGCTACTTTTCCACTGAGAAAGCTGATCTTCAGAAAGCTTACAGCATCTCTGCTTGGGAGTGTCAACAGGTGATCGCACATGCTCCATCTCTCTCTCTCTCTCTCTCTCTCTCACACACACACACACACACACACACACATCCATCCTTTTTTATCCAATAACTTGTTAGAAACAGCACAAGCCATGATACTATTTCTGAAGTGAAATTTTTGAATTACTAATGAAGGCTTGGACGCATCATTTGGTTTGAACCAGCAACAGCAGATTCTGATCCGCCACGTAATAAAGTAGTTCCATGCACAAATGCGTTTTTATAACCGTACTCAATTTTTCCAAATTCTTTTAAATTTACTTGTCCATTGAACTGTTGTATATAAGCAATATCACACTTGCAATCATGCTATATGGCCCTAAACCAGCACTGCTGTGATTATGCCTTGTGCCTGCAGCCAAATCACAACAGTGCTGATGTAGGGCCATATCGCACTCTTGCTCTTGTGATATTGCTTAAGTAGACAAGAGTATCTGCATTGCAGTTCACAGTATATGTACAGTAGTTCAGGGCATGAGCAGTATGTGTGGCATAAAGGATTGTTGAGTTTGAATATGTGTGCATGTCATTGGTAAAGGGTTACAATTTTATCATGGCATATGAGTGGAATGGGTATATAAAGAAAAAAAGAAGAAAAACCTGCAGGTAGCATGCAGTGTAGCCATCAACACTAAGCTCAGGAGTCAGGCAAGTAATTGAAACTTATGGTTCTTGGAAACAAGTTTTTCAAAATTATGAGATCTTTCATATGATATGAATAATGCATGTCTGTGTGAAACATTGCAGAATATACAACCAATCACATGCATGTAAAAAGTGATAGTACATACATTCATAACTGTTATAGTGCCACCTATTGTCAGATCTCCACTAAATTGCATGCCTCCACATGCGGAGTCTCCGCAGTATCATACACGACGAGCCACGTGATAAGATCAAATATGCCCACCGCATTTCGTTCTGATTGGCCTTTGCTGACCTTGTCTAAAAGCTACTGAATGTTGATTGGTCGATGGCGGCCATGTTTTCTGAGATATGCAACTGTCCTGCTAGACCTTGATGGCACCTTGGACAAAGACACTGCATGCAAAATTACAGGTTGATCAGATGATTTTTAGGTTTTTAATTTTTTTAGTGCCACCAAATGCCAAGGTGTGAAATTTTGTTCATGTGTCCTCAGAATGACCCCATACATAAGTTTCCTGAGTTTTGTGAACATATCTCATCCGTTCAAGAGTTATAGACATTTGTGTAAAAGTTGCCAATCACACTTCATACGTTTTTGCATACCGTTGCGACGATGAATCTAAAGTTCAAATTTTTTTTTAATAATTATTGATATTTGGACTCCAGAGAATGTTTCTGCACTGGTTTGGTTCAGATCGATTGAATGGCCTTGGACTAGTTTGCAAAAGTATGTTTTGTGAAAAATCGCAAATTGTGAAAAAAATTTCATGCCGGAAATGAAATCGGAGATTTGTTCGGCTTGAGCCAAAAATTGAGTTGTACTTGAGTGTACAACATATGGTTTAGGAGTTATGACCCAAAAAGCATTTGCCTTTGCTACAGCGCCACTTATAGGCCAATCGCGGCGATAACATGTGCATGCGCATGCGTAGTCAGCTAGAGTACTACCTTTTCCCCAAAGTTTCATGTCTCTAGCCCTTATGGTTTGGTTTGCATGATCAGTTTTAGGGCAGAAGAATAATAAAAAAAATCTGAGCAATTACAAAAGGGTTCAAAAACTTCAGGTTTGAACCCCTAATTAAAATGATATCAATCCCTGCAGCAAATAAGTCACTGCACAAAACACACTGCTGTCGGCACAAACCATTCTCATGTAAGTTGCAAATCTTGTTCATGGTTTTCGATGAGGGCATTTCACGCAACCTGTCCATGTTAGCGTCTACCTTATTTTGCTAGCTTCTACCAAGTGATAGATTCATTCATGACAAAATACCAGAGGTTAAATGGACGCACATATTTTGACATCAACAACAAAAGTTATGTAGTTTTCTCTTCCCTTTTAAAAGTTAAACCTACAGTATTTATTTTTCTATCCTCTGTGGTTAGTAGCATTTTATCATTTGCATTAAGCATAGCTTTTTCCTTCTGTCCACAACCCTATCAGAACAGAACTGCAACCCAATTTTGGGTCGCTATACCCACCAGTTGCGAACCACTGATGTAAAAGATACAAAAAATAAAATAAAATAAAAAATGCATGGTCTTTTTTTTAAACAAATATTCAGGTATCTTACCATACAACATGTCTTTACTGAATTACTAAAGCAGTAATGAAGAGTAAAATAAAAATAAAATCATCAGTGCAACACTCTCCACTCATCTGCCCACACAGCCATCTGCAGATATTTGATGGTTTCACAAGACTCACCCAAAGCAATTCAGTACCAAATGCAATTAATATCACCCAAAGCCAGTTGCAAGTAATGTCAAGAAGAGTTTTGCACTAGGGAAAGCAGTTCATATTTTTCATTCATCACTCTGCAGGGTGCTAACTAATGACTTTCATGTGACCATCACTCTGCATCTGATCAATTCTGCTGATTTCCATTTCTTAAAAGCTGTTGAAGAGATTACATACTATTCATCAATCACTATTAGACTAATTGAAAATATCAACAGATTACACTATTGATGATGGCCTCAACCCCCAATAGTTTAACACCCAGTGGAGTAAACTCCCGTTGACACAGCCAGTGACTTTGTTGCTTGGTGTCGCTAGACTCTGCGATTTGTGTGGCTAGTGGGTGTTCCTACTGTTTGTCGCTGTAACGTTATTGGCGGGCTGCACGTCTGGCCATAGCTTTTGAAAATATGATCACGGATAAGACCAATACCGGTAAAATTAAGATATCATTACAATATTGACAAGGAATCAGTTGTCTTGTCTCTAAAAATTTACATTGTGTTCAGTGCATTAAATCATTAACAAGACGATCAATCTTTCATGAATGAATGAATCAAACTAATTTGGAATGCAGACAGTTTCTGACACGCTTTTCCACACATCATTGTTTTTTATATTCATGCATGTGGTTACAGACAAAGTATACAGAACAGTAAAAATCCCTCACGATGCTGAAACTTCTCCTCCATCTTGCCTGCACTCGTCTCCAGTCTGCCAGGAAACAGATGACGTGAGCTCCACTGTCTTCACTCTCATTGGTAGTCGCTCGTGAATGTCGCTTGTCGTTTGCATAATGTTGAAATTTCCTCAACTTGTCTTGTCACTCTCCAAGGCGATCTCTGTCGCCAACGGCCGCGACAGCTCGTGTCACCGGAAGTCGCTGTGCTCTCATTGAAAATGAATGGGATGGTGTCGCTGTCTTGCTCGATGTCGCTGGCGATGTGTACGGGGCTTAAGGCACATTAAAAAGGGATAGTTCAGCCAAAAAATTTAATTCCATAATCATTTACTTACACACTTGTTGTTCCAAACCTTTTCTTCCAGAGGAAAGAACAACATGAGGATGAGCAAATGATGAAAGAATCTTCATTTTGGGTGAACTACACCTTTAAGTATAAACAATTTTCAGTTTGTTCGTAAAAAAGCTGATGGACTAACATTTGTCTTCTTTGCCATTTAAAGGAATAGTTCACCCCAAAATGAAAAATGCATCATTTACTCCCCCACATGCCATCCCAGATGTGTATGACTTTCTTTCTTCTGCAGAACACAAATTCAGATTTTCAGAAGAATATTTCAGCTCTGTAGGTCCATACAATGCAAGTGAATGCGTGCCAAAATTTTGATGCTCCAAAAAGCACATAAAGACAGCATAAAAGTAATCCATAAGACTCCAGTAGTTAACTCCTTATCTTTAGAAGTGATATGATAGGTGTGGGTGAGAAACGGATCAATATTTATGTCAATTTTTGCTAGAAATTCTTCTCCCTGCCCAATGGGGGGCTTATGCACAACCCCTAATGTGAATCACCAAAAACACAAGAAGAAGAAAGTGAAACTGAAAGTTAAAGTGGAGACTGACTGAGCAGAGATGAGAATTTATAGTAAAAATGTACTAAAAAATGATGTTTCTCACCCACACCTATCAAATCGCTTCTGTAGACATTGATTTAACCACTGGAGTCATATGGATTACTTTTACTTTTAAGATCACGTGTGATCTTATCTGTTCACTGGAATTTAACCATATGGTTGAGTGCGAAAATAACTATTACAATCTCTGAAATACAGAACATAGCATGTGTTAAATTGATTTTCTTTTCTCTTCCTCATCGGAAGTGAGAATGACACAAGCACTGTGTATGACATGTGTCACCCTTTGTAAGGTGTTGAGCGTGGACATATTGTGTGAATGTATTGTCTCCATTTTAATCCAAATGGTGGGTGTACCTCATCTCCATCTGGTCATATGACCCTAATTATGGAACACATTTACGTTGTTAATAAAAGCTAAGTGACTGCAGAGTGTGAGTACTCATGGCAAGGCCTACTAGCCATGCTTTCTTCACAGAAGTTAATCAAGTACTATAAGCTAATAGCAATTATTAGCTCTGTAGCATTTTGAAGCATCAGATGCACAATGTGTAGAGTGAAGGCTGTTCCAAAACAAACATGCATATCTTTTAATTTATTATTTACATTGAAATGTAACTTTAGGTTTAAGGAGTGTATTCAATAGCACATTATCATATTAGCAAATTTTTTTCTGCGGTATCAAAATTGGTTATCGAGAACTGTGAAATTTCACTGGTATCGGTACCGACTAATGATATTTTGATGCTGTGACAACACTAGTCTGCACCCTTCAGCTGATAGAGATTAATATAAGTTGGCATGAAATGAAAATTCACCCAATCTATTTTCTAAATGCATGTTATTGATCTTATTGTGAACGATTCATCCATGCACGTTTTCTTTTCTTTTCTTTTTTTTTTTTTGACCTCGTAATCTTTAATCAAAATGTAATAACTCGATCTTCCGCTGAAATTACAGACTTCTCTCTGGTGACACATGCAGGATTTCTCCAGTCATTTAGTCCGCTTAAACCCTGCCCCTTTTATATAAATACCACAACCTTGCCTAGAGTTGAACAAAGCGTCAACTGCATGTTGGTGAAGATGGCAAGGTGTATTTTCGTCTGTTTTCCTTAAAAACTATTGTTCCTTAACCTAAACTTCCTTGGTTACGGGTCAGCTGGCTTGAATTTTCATTTCGAATGAGGAAGAATAACGGCGAATTCGTGGTTGTGTTCGAGACAGTTCACTGACAGTTCATTGCTGAGGTGATCACTAATGAATACATGCTTCGGATGCCTCTGAAGTTTATTTATATTTTTGAATGCAGTTATCTTGGGATGCACAGCACGAGTAAGTGTTTTTTTTATTATTATTATTTATATTTAGTGTATTGTGATTCAAAATGTTTAAATATTTTTATCTTACTCATTTTATTCACTCGTTTTTCAATGGCTACAGCCTCTTCATAGGCAAATACCATGATGTGCTTGTGCGTTTTTGTTGTCAGTTTGATAATAAATGTGTTGAGATCGCTGCTCAATGTCACCGATCACCAACTCTGACTCAAGCACCATGGTGGTAGGGGTGTGTGTGTCCACTGCAAACTCGCATTCATATCTGCCTCTGTTCCACTATGCAACACCCATATTTTCACAATCCAGTCAACAACCAATGGATAAACTCAAATCCCCGCCCTACTGTAAATATCTTTCTTGTTCAATAAGCTGTTTCACTCGGAAATACATCACAATACGGAAGTTGGTCGCATTTATTTACCTACTTTGGCATAACTGTTTCATTAGGTTCTTTCCACAGTGTTGATGCATTTTGAGGGTTATATAATCTGTGTTTTTTATGCAAGTGAGATGATTAAAGAGCACTGTTTCATATTTATTTGCACATGTATTTAGCTACAAGTAGGTCTTTATTCCAGACTCCCGAACTCAACTTCTCTTTTTATAATGCCTGGATCAATGCCTGGATAATATAACACAAGGTACAGTGATATAAATACATGTAGGATAATGTACATTGAGAATAACAGGTATAGTATAAAATATGATGCATACATTAAAAGTAATATAAAAGAAAACACTGCTCAAGGTCTTTTCTTTATTTAAATTATTGCAATATTTATATTGTCCTTGCAAAAAATATAGCTGTGTGGTTCTGCAATTTGTTTGTCTAAAACACTGCATGTAACGAATCTTTTTATGGGATATTTTACTATGAGCTTAGTGCAAGCAAACTTGCCGAACCTCACTGCTATTTTTAATGCCATGATAATATACAGGGACATTGATACACATATTAAATAATGTACATTAAGACAAAACACCATAAGCAGACTTTCAAAAACAGACCAGGTTTATGTTTGCAGTACAAAGGGTTCATAAACTGCAACTATTTATTTTTAAGTATATAACTTTAGCGGTGTGTATCAGCTTCACATCAGTACTGGTGTCTGCCAGCTGATTAGCGCTGCAAACGTGCTGGATTGAGCAGTTGCAGAGACTCTGGAAAAATGACAAAAAGCTCTTATCTCATTGGTTAGTCAGTTTCCATCGCAGTCCGAAGAAAGAAAAATCGGACCACTCTCCGTAAATGAACTTTTGGAGTACATTTCTCAGAAGTGTTGCTATTTTTACAATAATGTAGCTTTTCGCACATACAAAACTAGCAATATAATTTTTCTGTACTTCTTTTGGAGATTTTTGTTTGTTTTCCAATAAACATGTTTTATACCTTAAATCACTTTATAATATTTTATATTATAGAAAAAAAATATATATTAAGGGGCTTAAATGTGCAAGGTATACCACAGCTTGTATTGTAACTAGCTACTTTCTCTATAGGATAGCTTAGCTTTGCTAATTTTTATGTAGAGTAGCTGGTGGCTTAGCTACCTATATTCTTAGCATTAGAAGCAGCATCATTTTGAAATTGCGCATAAGAAATCTTGAATGGAAATGCTTTGGTATGCAAATAAACCATTGATATGTATATAGAACTGGATTGCTGTTGACATCATAACACTGAAGCCACTGCGCTGCCATATTGCTATGCCCAAACATTCCAATGTGCCTTTTGACTTAATAGAAAATCATCACTTTTCAGTGAGCAGATATTAACCATTCAATCTACAGATTTATTTCTAAAATCTGCCTGTACATTCCTATAATGCAAACATCCTACACATGTAATTATTTATTTATTTATTTAAAGTCTGGAATTTTTCCTGTTTCAGGAAAGCTCGAGCAAGTTATGTATATCTATATCAAACAGTATATGTCTAAAAAAATCTTCAGTGGTGAACAGATCAAGTGAATGTAAACAAATTCACTGAAACTGAGGAAAGATACAAACAGACATTTTCAGAGATATTTATTTCAAACATCAAAGTGTTCGTTCAGAGTTACTTGTTTTACATACGGTAATCTTTTCATGAAGTGCCTTTTTCTCGCGGTTACTTGCCTTAGAGGGAGAGAGACAAGCAAAGCAAAGATGTTATACTAATACGCAAGGTTTAAATGGCAAGCGCATGCAGAAATGTATGACATACAGAGAGCACTTCAATTGGAAAACAGGCAAATCCCGGGCATTTTAAGCGATTTAGAAATCCCAATCTGACTTTTATAAGAACCCTCAGAGGAAAAGGACATGTTGTCACCGTAAAATAAGCAGATATTACAGCTTTTCCTACTTACATTACAACTTGTGGAAAGTTTTGCCATGTCCCTTGATGATTGTTGTGTTGCACTGATAGGCTGCACACTGGGACAGGTGTATGTTCTGACATCACGATCCCCAAATATCTTCTCCCTCGTAATGACTATTATCCATAACAAGCAAATTAAACATTAATCATTATTGTCACTAGGGGCCAAATGAGACTATGGTATCTGTAACAGTGGCGTTATCAGCTGTCAGTCATTGAACCTCTATGCCAGTTGGGGCACACCAAGATGGCCGCTTAAACACTTTCAGTGGCTTAACTTCCTGCTGGCAGTTTACCGTTGCGTCAGCGATCATGTTCTATATACAATATATATATATATATCAGTGAAATTATCTCTCAAAATTAACTTAAAATTTATTGCGTTAGGCAGAGGTGGATTAGTTAAAATATACATAAAGGTGATGGAAAACGATGTTTTGACCATTTGTGCATGTGTTATGAGTGTGTGATAGCTTGATGTGACTGCCCCGACAAAAGATCTGCCCTTGGCACACAGTTCTTCGAACATAGCCCTTGACGTAATTAAAATGAGTCCTCACAATCCACCAGAACAGTTTTGAGAGTGGGCACTCCCAGGTATGCAGAGGCTGGTGGCGTATGGGCATATCAGCCATCTCAGCCTTCATTATTTCAGATATTACACATATTCAGTGGTGTCTCCTGGCAGCATTTGATAAAACAAGGTACAGTTGGAAAAGTGCACCGGTTCGTATTACCTTTGGTCAAATTTTTAGAAATTGCTAAAAAAGAATGCGAAACATTTAGAAGGAAACCCAGGTAGTGACGCAGCTCAATAGGTTTTGGAACAAAACCACACATATTAGAGTAAACATCGCCACAGTAAAAAACGTGGAAAAACTAGCATCTGAGGTAGAGTGTGAAGTGTCAAATTTGCCATATGTGCTGTTCAAAATCTGAGAGGCAGCAAACTGATTTTTCACAGAGAGGTACAAGGAAGGAAGGAAATAAATGAAGAAATAGTGAAAGAGGAGGGATGTGGAGAAAAGGGAGGGTCATGAGCTTTGGGGTTCAGATGAGCAGTGTGGGGTTTGAAGATGACAAGCATATCTAAGTCATCAGTGTTGTCAAGAACTTGGCACATTGGTGAAAAAGTATGTAAATGCAGATGCAAATGCTTGGCAATGCAGCGGCATCATGCACCTGATGTTTTTGAGGGGGCACCAGTAGCCTCCCTGGCTTAACTTGATGCCCTAGGCAAGATAACATGCAACATAATATGCAGGAAACAATTAACACATAATAAATTAGAATTGTTTTATTATTATAAAAACGTTTTTAAAAATGTAAAATTTTTATAAACCAAGCTAAACTGCAACTGAGCTTGACAGGAAGTGATCACTCATATAATTAAGCTACAGCTGGTCTTTGCATAGTTGAGCAGCAGTCTTCATCTGTCTGTCCAAGTATAATATGCCACAATGCGTAATCAAATATTTGAAGGAAGGATGTTAGCTGAGGAAATGTTAAATACACGTCACGGGTCACCTTTGTCTTTAGGAGCATATGCACACTGCCGAGGCCAATTGTTGTCCAATTTGTTCGTGCTAGAACGAAGCTGAGAGACAATCACCTTACCTAGGTCTCATAGTCCAACTTTGCAAAAATGTTACTGTACGATTTCAGTGGGACTGAAGTGTTTACATGACATTTTAAGACAAATTATTGTTTTAGTTCGACTGAATTTGAACTTTTAAAGTGCATGTAAACATACTGAGTATGCCTTTAGAGCAAATGATCTGCAGAATGTGCAACATGATTGGACCAAAATTGGACTTTATTGACCAAATTATAAATTAAAAATGTAGCATAGCTAGTGCATGGTCACATACTTGCATTAAGTATGCTTCGGGCCTAAGACAACAGTAAAGCATTAAATTAAAGCTGAAAGTCTGAATGGTTGAAGTAAATCAAATATTAGTGGCAAAAATAAGGCAACATTATGCTATAGTTTAGTTTAGATGTAGTTTAATTTAGGTAAATTTTTTTTTTTTTTTTTTGCTTATCCCAATTAGTGAATGTTCTGTACATAACATGAACACATGAATTAAAAACAACAGCAACAACAAATAATTAAAAGAGCACTACAAGTAATTTAAAGCATTAAGTGAGGGTATGAATTCAGCTGTCTTCGAGAGCACAAGGCCTCCACTTCAGGTTTGATTGTAATATGGGAAAAGGTCAGGCTTACTGATGGAATTTCAGAGTCCATTAAAGCAGAACCGATGGGAGGAATGGAGCATAACCAATCCAAATCCAGAATAGAGAGAGAGTATCAGCCACATCTGTTAAGAGCATTATTGGATTAGAGCAATATGGTTGAAGAGGCATACTGGCAAAGAGGAGATCAATCAATACAGGTGGATTTTTTCCCCCAAGCAAGTGCTCTGACATGCGGTAATACATCTGAACTCTGTTCTTTTACACTGTGTCCATCTCTCCACTCGCTCTCTCAAGCAGACACATTCATCTCTGAGATTGCCCCGCCCACCTTTGTACTTTTTCCACCAGCTCTTTTGGAAGGTGTGAGTGTGGCTGCCTCTAATATGGAGAGAAACATGAGACATTATCTATGTTATCATTGCTATTGAGTATATTCCAGCCACTGTCAGCATAATCTAGATTGATTTGCCCCTGATTTATGGCCAGTGTTTATCAAATGCAGCTTGAAGAAAAAGGAATCACTGCATGGATTGTTACCTCCTAGAAGCCACATTGAAGATTTGACTTTAACATAAACTTGATTCTCAGAAGTTATATGCATCTCCAGTGTTGTGTTTTATTATTTATAAGTTCCATAATTTTTCATTAGGGCAGGGGTCGGCAACCTTTTTGACATAAAGTGCCATTTTAAATTTTCCTTGTTAATCACTGTGCCAACGCTGTGCCAACTGTTGCTGTCCCCTACATTAGGGCATTTCACACTTGAAATTGTAAACCCAGGATAATTCTTAACCCTTGGTAAACAAAATCCTAGGTTACCTTGTTTCATGTTTCACACTGTTACATATTTTACCCAGGGTTAAGAATTAATCTGTAGTATTCAGGTTTCGGGGTTTCACACTGCACATTTGTAAACCCTGGGTTAACATTCTTATTTACATATATATGATATTTATTATGATATTTATGATTTATGATAATTAAAATATATTTATTTATTTATTTATTTTTTTTGGTTCCTGGGTAGTAAGTGTTATTTCCTAATTGCTTATGCCTCAAAAGTATAGAAAATGGCTATTATTCCCCACAAACTTTGCTTTTGTGACCAGGACAGTGATATTTTGAAATTTACCTGAACATTCAGAACATTCCAGATAGATTCAGTGCCGAGTAAACTTAGAACTTTCTAGAACTTTCCAGTAATATAAATAGTATTATAAATGCAGGGGCCTTAAGCCCACCAGTTCAGTTTAGTTCCAGCTGCCTAAGTGGATACATATCTGCATTTTTCTGAGATGGCATCAAGAGGCTGCAAGCATCTGGCAGACGCATTTTGCGATGTCTGCGGCCAATTTATCAAGATAAGAGTGAAAAAGTACTCCGTGGAAGCATCTGCTAAGATGTGTGAGGCCTACAAGGCATATTTCGGCATGCCTGTCAGGGATCAAGACAAACCCTGGGCACCTCATTGCACCTGCGAGCACTGCAAAAACACTCTGGAAGGTAAGATAGACAATTGTTGCTCGGAATTTTATGTTATAAAATTTGTTAATCTGTAACATTTTAAAAGTTTTTAATTTGAAAATGTTTTACAATTTTCAATGTTTTGGAAAAAATATATCATATATGAAAAATGTTGCGAGAATCTCTTACACATTAGTCATGGGTGAAATAAATGTATTTTTGTTGGATGGTACAGAGGGGAAAAGAGAGCCATGAAGTTCGCTATCCTAAGAATTTTGCAGGAACCCACTGACCACTCAAGCAACTGCTACTTCTGCATGGTGGACCCTTCCAAACATTGGACTGGCATGAATGCACCTGCTATCACGTATCCGGACCTTCCTTCATCCATCGCCCTGGTGCCACACTGCCATGAGCTCCCCGTACTCACTCCTCCGGAGAAAGAGCAGCCATCTTTAGAAGAGAGCAGCAAGTCAGTGAGCGAGGAAGACGTTGTAGATCCAGATGATAATTTCAGAGGTGGAGCAGAGGAGAGAAACCCATACTACCCCAACCAAAAAGACCTCAATGACAGTTGAAAGTGATTTACAGTATAATCATAAATCTCGAAAAACTACTCACTTCTAAATATTTTGTAGTCATTGTTGTATTACTTTAGTATAAATACATGTTAATTTGGATTCATATGTTGTTTTTTTCTGACTTTATGTGAACGAAAAGACACAAATTCACCCGTTTTCTCATTGGAAATAGGTAAATTTCAAAATATCACTGTCCTGGTCACAAAAGCAAAGTTTGTGGGGAATAATAACCATTTTCTATACTTTTGAGTCATAAGCAATTAGGAAATAACACTTACTACCCAGGAACAAAAATTGTGTTACATAGTGTTATCAATGGAACTGCTTATCTGTGGAAATGTCGCCAAACAAATCCACTTTATTTGTCTCTCAACTTCTGAAACATATCAAGAAAACACTTGTAAAGAGAATGCTGTCTCTTCATCACCCCAGTTATTGTGTTTGTCATCACTGTTCTGTCATCACTGACTTTTTTACCGGTTTATTTAAAATGGAGAACATAAACAGCATGTTAAAGTTACTGAGACTGACAAAAGAGCATGAATATTGAGGGTGGAATACCGATCTCACCTGCTTTCAGGCTGGTGGCAATTTTTTTAAAGAAGTGCAATCTATAATGAGCCTAATTTACATATAAAGGGGGTGTATTTTCGCAGAAAGGAATGACAATGACTTGTAAATAAAGACGCAGCGTAATTTCAGCGCTGATTGTGCCAGCCTAAACAAGACTGCGGGTGTTTAGTGAATAAGACGCAGCTTTTTGCGCTAAAATAACAAGCACAAAAGTGGTTGAGTGCAGTATGATAAGCCCTGTTGTGTTATTCAAATTATTGGTATTATAGTTTATCCAAAATTTTCCTTACAAAAAAATAACTGTGGTGTAACTATGGAACAGTGTTGGTATCAGATGGTAAAACCATGGTATTTTGATATATACCATGGTACCGGTGCTCCAAGGTACTTCAAAGAACACCATGAAATTACCATGGTACATGTCCTAAAAACGTGGTACTACCATGGTACATGGTACAAAAAAAAAACAAAAAACATCAACAACAAAACAAAACATGATATTACAATTGTTCCATGTCCAAAAAACAAACAAAAAAAAAACATGGAAATATCATGATCTTTTTTGTGTCATATCACTTACAGCATTCCGTAATATCAGAAGACGACTGACAATCATAAAGAATCCAGCATGTCTGAGTGTCAAAAGGAAGTTGATAAAGACAGCATTGGTACAATGAAACAACAGACAAGGAATGAATGGCTTGGATTTTTATGGAAAATGCAAAACTAATAGGTAAGGAAATTTTTATAAAAACAGCTGGAAGGGAGCCTCTTGCATCTGAGTGTCTAGTTGCTGCATAAGAAGAGTGTACCAATAATGAAACTCCAAACAACATTTGAATAGATGGCCAAGTGATTTATGAAAATGATGGCCAAGTTATTAATGCTTTATGAGAGAAAGAGGCAAAGAGGTGTTATGGGGGAAAAACAAAAAGGAAGAGAGGTGGGAATTAATTTGTTTAAAAGTGTAAGACGAACTTAATGAAGCCACTGCCTTCCAGCAGATGTCAACAGTTGCAAAACTACCCTCTAAGGCCAACCGCTTGCCTCTAACCCCTTCCACTCACCAGCCACTTAAAGGAGAGCAATGCTGAGCCTGGACGCTAAATTGGTATTTAATGAGTGAGCACATCGGATGATCACTTCAGCCACCCAAGAGTTTATGAAGTAACCACTGGTCCGCTTAATTAAAGAACTATCAGCCCATTTAAATTTAGAAGAGTTGCAAGATTTAGAAGGAAATTACCATACTGGCTTTGGCTCCAAACTGCACTAAACGGAAGTGCATTTTCCACAGCCGGGCCAGAGAATAGCAGGTTATACATCAACACCAAAAGAAAGAGTAAAGAGAGCAAGGAAGAGAGAGAAAATGAGCAGGGAGGGAGTGTGTTTGTTTTTTCTGCTGTGTGAGTTGAAGATTGCCAAGCGCTTTGGTGATATTAGGTTGGTGTTATGTATCACAGTCATGACGCTAGCACCTGGAGTGAGGCAGTGCTGTCTAACACTCTCCCTCTCCTCATCACTCCAGCATGTGCTAGTGTGGCTCAACACTGCTAAAATAGAATCTTGTTTCTTTAATCCATTACAAGCTCACATTACCCACACAAACACACCCATGCCATGGCCTGGTGCTTGGATATAAAAGTGCCTCATTTGATAAGCTCATTATTTTCCCCTAAGACCCCTTGCACTCCAATTTTTCAGGTTCCTGCGTGTGCCTACTCACATAAAGCTCACACAGCACTAGAAGGACTGTTATTCTTTGAAGACAAATGCTTTCAGAAGAAGCACAGAATATCTGTTCTTTGCTTTGCGACTTTTATGTGATTCCATGTTACCACTTTGTTAAAAAATCAATATTAATTAACTGAAGTTTAAAGGAATAGCTGACTCAAGAAAGGAAAATTCTGACATTATTTAGTCAACCTTATGCACCCTCAGTGCTGCGGATTTCTCACATAGAGCTATTGTATGGCTTCAGAAGACACTGAACACAAAAGCCATATTATGATTATATTTTTTATTTTTTATCTATTTATTTATTTTATTTATTTTGCATTTTTGCAGCAACTGTCACTGAATGGAAAAGAGATGCGTGAGGATTCTTTAAAAATTCTCCTTTTGTGTGACAGGAAAAAAATGACAGGATAGGCATACAAGCTTGGATCAACATAATGGTTAAGTAGTGAGTAACATTTTCATTTTTGGGTGAACTATTTATTTAAAGCTGGAACCACTAGCAGCACAAATTGGAATTGCAAAAAAATAAATAAAAACAAATTCCCTCCAAACATACAAGGCCCACAGAGGCCATTAAAAATCATGATCTTGCACTGTAAAAAAGTGGAAACCTGCAATTGTTACCTTAAAGGGTTAGTTCACCCATAAATGAAAATTCTATCATCATTTACTCACCCTCATGCCATCCCAGATGTGTATGACTTTCTTCCTTCTGCTGAACACAAATTAAGATTTTTAGAAGAATATTTCAGCTCTGTAGGTCCTCACAATGCAAGTGAATGGCTACCAAAATTTTGAAGCTCCAAAATGCACATAAAGTCAGCATCAAAGTAATCCATAAGACTCCAATGGTTTAAACCATATCTTCAGAAGCAATATGATAGGTGTGAGTAATAGATCACTATTTAAGTCCTTTTATTAACTATACATTTTCCTCCCTGCCTAGTAGGTTGTGATCTGCAAAAAGAATGTGAATAGCCAAAAACAAAAGAAGAATGTAAAAGTGAAAATGGAGATTGATAGTAAAAAAGGACTTAAATATTGATCTCACTGTTGATCTGATCTTTCTCACCCACACTTATCATATCCCTTCTGAAGATACAGATTTAACCACTGGAGTTGTATGGATTACTTTTATGCTGCCTTTATGTCCTTTTGTGACAGCATGTATGATGCACTTTTTTAAAAGTCTGTGATCTCTTCCGGGCTTCATATGTTTGGAAACGATCATTATTTTTCAAATTCCATTTGATGCCACTCCTGGTGCAAAAATATATTTTGTGGCACCATCAGTATGGGTTCAAAATCCCGCCAAATGTATTGCGGTCACGGATCCAAAAATAATAAGCGTGAATCAAAAAATAATAAGTGCAGATAAAAAAATAATAAGTGCAAAAATAAATAAAAAGTACAGATCAAAATAATAAGCACAGATAAAAAAATAACAAGGATGAATCAAAAATATATAAACACATTTAAAATATGCTGCAAAAAAACAACAAACAAATTAAAGCAAAGTCATCAGAATTGTAAACAAAATCATGTTTTCCTTGGGTGTATTACTGTTTTTTGTGCTCTCTGACAATTTTGTTCATATTTTCATTTTTTTGACGCTTATGCTGTATTTTTCTTTGCTTTTGTTTCCAAGTTCTGTGCTTGATTTTCCAAAACTTGTGAGTAGAGTTTCATGTAAATCAGGGGGCATTTTGCATCCCTATTGGTCCACTAGTTCTTGATCGACAGCTTCTCCTCTAGCCAGTCATTCGAAGAGGGGAGGTGACGTCACTCCAATGCAACTCCGATGGCTGCTGCTCAATATTAGTGATGGGAAGATCAAATCATTTTACTGAATTGAATCTTTGAGTCTCGTTCAGCAAAATGGATGAATCTTTATTCAAGTCATTTCATTCATTTTGTTCATTTGAGCAGAATTAAATAAAAATTTTACATTTTCAATAGCAAAATCCCCCCCCAACACGTCTGCTTACGCAAACTTTGATTATAGTCCCAATAAGGAAATAATAATAATGCAGCCAAGGACAAATTATGAGAAACAGAAATCATTAGTTCACCTCTGGAATTTTCTTGTCCGAGTCGTTCATTCTTTTGTCGACTCGGACCAAAAGAGTTGAAAGGTGAACTAATCATTTCTGTTTCCTGTACAGCGCCTATCCGGTTTTCACGTAACAAACGAACGGAGGTTGCGCAATGCACATGTGCAGCCAACACAAAATGAACAAATTACTCTCTGAGACTACTCGTTCTTCTGAGTCACATAAAAGATTTGTTCAAAATGAACGAATCATTCATGAACGACCCATCACTACTCAATATTATATTATTTGTGGTTGATAGATACGCTGCTTTTGTCTGTTTTGAGTATTTTCTGCCAGCTCTAGGTTGGTGTGGATGTTTGATACACGTTTTTACTAGCTGTACCAATGTAGTCGCGAGTTCAGATCCCAACTTGATCCGCTTTTCCATGTTGCTGAATGTGCCATTATGTACTGATCCTACGTAGCGTCCCCACATCAATAAATAATGCTATAAAGTTGGCTTGACGTTGGACGTTCTTGATTCACAAATAGTCGCAAATTTAGGGACCGTCTCTAAAGATACAGCAACATTGGAGCATACAAATCCAAAACATTTACAAACATTTTCATAACATAGAGTATACAACTTCAGTAACATTTGAAGCAAATGACTTACAGGCATACAACCAACTCCAAAGTGTGCATGTAGGTGTCAGCAATAATGCACACCTTTTAGATTTTTGATATATAAAAAAATATATAAAAATAAAAATCCAGTTATATGTAAGCATTTCTATATTCATCAGTATTGTAATAGGCCTTGGTGTTGGGATCTGGATTTTATTTAGTGGAAAAGCGGATCAAGTTGGGTTATGAACTCGCGACTACATTGGTACAGCTAGTAAAAACATGCATCAAACATCCACACCAACCCAGCCTTTTTTTTTATTTTTTTATATAGATATGCAGCCAATAACCTACAAACAAGGAAGTCTTAAATAATGCCTAAACTAAAGACTTAAAAAACTAAAGCTCTTCCTTGCTAAAGACTCGATACATGTGTTAATGGACTATGATAATGGTCTGCTCGGACAACACATTGTTTCCTAGAGCTGGCAGAAAATACTCAAAACAGGCACAAGGAGCGTATCTATCAACCACAAATAATATAATATTGAGCAGCAGCTGTCAGAGTTGCATTGGAATGATGTCACCTCCCCTCTTCGAATGACTGGCTAGAGGAGGAGCTGTCGATCAAGAACTAGTGGACCAATAGGGACACAAAACGCCCCCTGATTTACATGAAACTCTACTCACAAGTTTTGGAAAATCAAGCGCAGAAACCTGGAAACAAAAGCAAAGAAAAATACAATGTAAGTGTAAAAAAAAAAAAAAAAAACAAAGGAAAAAAAAAATATTAGCAAAATTGTCAGAAAGCACAAAAAACAGAAATATACCCAAGGAAAACATGATTTTGTTTACAATTCTGATGACTTTGCTTAATTTTTTGTTGTTTTTTTGCAGCATATTTTAAATGTGTTTATTTATTTTTGATTCATGCTTGTTATTATTTTGATCTGTGCGTTTTATTTATTTTTTTATTTTATTTTGATCCCATACATCAGTGATGGTGAAACATATTTTATCAATGGACGAAAAAGTCAAGTTGCCAATGAATTTGACTTTTTAGCCAATAAACAGACAATAATCATGGCTCCAGATTGCGACTAAAATGGTCACAAATGCGACACAAAATATATAAATGCAGCAATAATTTAAAATCTATTCACAATTCGTGACAGTCGGGAACACTTTTTGTGTGCTCATATGCAAATATCATCTTGTGAGTTATTTAAGCAATATCACACGAGCAAGAGTGCTGTATGGCCCTACATCAGCATGGCTGTGATTCGGCGAGTGCCGCAAGTAATCACAGCCGTGCTGATTTAGGGTCATACAGCACAATTGCGAGTGTGCTATTGCTTATATACAACAGTTCAACGAACAAGTAAATAAAACTATGAGGAAAAAAAAAAAAAAACGCATTTGTGCATGGAACTACTTTCTTAAGCTATGGATCAGGATCTGCTGTTGCTAATTCAAAAGATGCACCCAACCCTCCGTTACTAATTCGAAAACATCACTTTAGAACTAGTTATGGTGGCTTGGGCTGTTTCTAACAAGTTATTGGAGAAACAATGATGTGTGTGTGTGTGTGTGTTTGTGTGTGTGTGTGTTTGAGAGAGAGAAAGGGAGAGAGAGAGAGAGAGCGATTGAGCGATTACTTGCGTCTGTCACGCCTCCCAAGCAGAGATGAACAGCAAAGCTAACTGTTTAACTCTATTCCTCATCTTTAGTGTTAGTCAGCCTGCTGAAGATAATTTTCTCTGTGTAAAAAATAGCAGTCCGAGCGGGGTCTTCCCTGAGTATTTCATGGTAGCCGGTTCATTTCTCTCCTCTGCCATGTTGAATGTTGTTTACATCTGAATTCTGCTCCCAATGCGGAAACTCTGATAGGTAAGCATGTTGAGCATGTGTGATTACTTTGTCTGTTGTGTCTCTCAGCTGTGATAAGTGTAACGGTGGCCAGCTGATAGATAGCTGTGCAATGTGTATAAACCTCACTCTTCTGACCTCAAGAGGTGCACTAGCGACTGACGCTAGAGGCTTGCACTAACAAGGAGGCTAAAGGCTACAGCGTCAGTTGCTAGTGCACCTCTTGAGGTCAGGAGAGTGAGGTTTATACACATTGCACAGCAATCTATCAACTGGCCACCATTACATAAGCCTTAATACTGAAGCTGTATTTCCCAGTTGTAGTCTAGTAGTAATCCGAGTGATCATGGAGTGAGAAGCAATTGCCGATGACTTCAAAGAAAACACTCACTGACTGGCAACACTGACTGAAATGAACATCAGTTCAACTCGCTTATACAACACAAAAATCTTTTGTCGCTACCTGCTGGCTAAAATCTTTAATGTCACAGGGAAAAATGAAAAGACACATATCTAGCTTATTACACATCTGTTCTGCTCTTACACTTTAGTTTAGAATGCCGCAAACAAAAGCAAAGTGATACAAAGTGTGAAGCGTCTGACTACTGCTGTTCTGAGACATCAGCACTCAAAGAACGTCTCTCGTCCTATCAGATTCGAGGACAGGAACTAACTGTTGTATACTGAATTACATTTTAGAGTGTGCGCCAGTGTCCCTGATAGCACACATACATCACCCAGACATCTATTTGATGTGTGTTTACATCTGGAAGACGTATTTTTCAGGTTGTTTGCTCATCTGCAAAAGGTCTATATGACGTTTCCTCTCTGATGTCAATGAGACGTTTATGATTTAGAATGTTTGTAAATCTGATCTTTTTAATGTTTAGAAAATGTTAGTTAAATTGCAATGTTTTCCAGATGAAAAGATCTAACACAGACATCTCAGAGATGTACGTGTGGTATCTGGGGTGTTCTACCTGCTTTTCACCCTTTCTGTTGCTTGGCCGGATGTAGGCATGGGCAGGGGTGGGCTGAGCCAATCCAAACGTGAGTCTTGCCCACCCAATCAAACGATTGGCATACACAGCATTAAATAAAATATTTTATATTTTTACGAATTGTGCATTGGTTAAAAGCAATTTGGGGGCGGGCTGTGTGTTGCAAACATTGAGGGTGGGCTGTAGACTGCCCCAACCAATCACAAAATAGCACCAGTAATGTGTAGTATTTTTTTTATTTTTGTCATTGGCCGAAAGCAATGACTCACTCAAGAAATGTTTCCGTCCATCCATCTATTATTTTGATTTTGTAGTTACTGCATTTTCACATCAAGTTTTCTCTGAATCTTAGCATATGTGCCAAGCTCGTCTGTCACAGGACAGATCATAGTCTAAAAACCTGATTTCAGTCATGTAATATATAATTACTTAGTTCCCATATTTGTTCAAATTGTTGGTTCTTAATCTTATATGTTATTGATCTCCCCTGTTGTGTGTTTATATTGTAGTAAATTGGAATGATGGTAAGAGGGCATATTTTGTTTCACTTATCTATTTGAGAATCTGGGAGCGCATATATTTCAAAATAAGATTCCCTGGCATATTTCGGCTTGTTTATAATTAAAAGTCCCACATTATGTACCAAATCTTCTTTTTTTTTTTTTTTTTGTGGTTATTATTGGTATTTTGGTAGCACAATAAGCTGCATCTGGGATTTCATTCAATTTGGATTCTTGTAGCCCCTTTGTCTAAGGAAAGACTAAGATTTTTTTTTTTTTTTTTTTTACACATTTGATTATCAGCTGTATTTTTTTTCTTCAGCTTTCTATCTTGCCTCTGAACAACCAAATTAATTGAGCAATTAATTTGTAATTTGGCAACCAAAAACAGTAATTTGGCTCTTAAGTGAGCCAATGGCTCTGTAATAATTTTTTTTTAGTTTAGAGCCCTGATAATTATAATTACGATGACTTTTCCATGACTTTCCAGGATTTTAGATTTTTGTGACTTTTCCAGGCCTAGTAATTACAATTTTAAAAATCCCTGAAAATTACCTGTTTTCATTAAAAGGACTGGACAAGCAAGGAATGCATAAAGACAGAAAGACAAGATGGGTGTACAGAGCTTAAAAACAAACTTAAAAACAACTAATGTCTTACGCTTGTTCTCTGTGCTCCTTCCTTGTTTAACTTCCTGCAGTTAAATGTTGCCCACTGTTTCTGGTATAGACAAAAAGTGCTAAAATGATGAGGAGATTTGTCTGTGAACTGAAAACCAGCAAACTGAAATGCTTCGCTTATCCCAAAAGGGGGAGGCAGGGAGCAAAGGCAGCAGTACAATATTGCTCTAGATTCTCCATGGAATAGATAAGCCTGCAATGCTCCTCTCTTACACTTATAATATTTAGGGCCCCAGCACTGAAAGTGTGGAGACCCTATTGTTCTTCTAAGGATTATTATTATTAGGGCCCTAGCATTGAAAGTGTGGAGGCCCTATTGTTCTTCTAAGGATTATTCTTTTTCTTCTTCTTTTCAAGTTTTTCGGTACTTTTGGGGTACTTAACATGCGTAAAAACTCTTGAAAGTTTGCACACACATCAGAGTTGTCGGCCATTAGGGCTTGGCGAAGTTGCGGCACCTAGAAGATGGGCATGTTCGGGGGGCTCTGTAGCACATCCCTTTTGAGCTACTGTCACCAAACTTTGTACACATATAGATCTCATCAAGCCGGACAACTTTCATGCTGACAATCATAAGCTCTGCCCAACAGGAAGTCAGCCATTTTGGATTGTTTGAAAAATGCATGCTTGGAATTTGAAATACTCCCCCTAGGTATTTCATGGTACTGGTACCAAATGTGGGCAACATCATGCCAAGACATTGACCATGCTAACTTGCGAACAGATTTGTGATATATCGAATGGTGTTGCCATGGCGACGTGATAAAATAACATCAAAAAATGGGAAAAAAGGAAGTCTCATATCTTCTGCATGCATCGTGTGATTTACGTCAAAATTGAACCAAATGTTTGGTCTTGTGGGCTGATCACATTAATTTGGCTATTGTGGGTCACGGTCGTAGTGCCACCAACTGGCGGACGGATGTGTGGCACATTTAACAGACTTTGAGATATCCCTTTTATACTTACCTGAATTGCTTAAAAAAAACTGAATAATGTCAAGACAGTGCAGATTTAAAATTCTGAAGAGATTCTTGATATCTTAAACAGTGTTGCCATGGCAATGCATTAAATGTCATTATTCATTTTTATGTTTTTGAGGTACTTGGCATGCTTGAATTTTCATGATATTCTGCACACACATCAGAGTTGTTGGCCATTAGGCCTGGGCAAAAGTTAACATATGGGTGTGGCTGGGGAGCTCTTTAGCACAACCTTTTGACAAAAGTGTTGGGGTCAGTTTCTTCTACGGTCACCAACCTTGCTACATATATTGTTCTCATCAAGCCAGACAACTTTCAAAATTTCAGTCATTAGCTCCACCCAAAAGGAAGTCGGCTATTTTGGATTGAATGTGCATTTTTTGAAAATTGCAGGCCCTGAAATTTTGAATACTCCTCCTAGACATTGAAGATGCTAAATTACAAACAGATTTTTGATATTTTGAATGGTGTTGCCACGGCGAGGCAATGAATTAAGGGCAAAAATGTGAAACAGGAAGTTCCTTATAACTTCTGTGTGCATTGTATGATTTTGATGAAAATTCAGCTGTATGTTTTGTAATGGGGGCTGATTACATTTATGCAGTTATTACGGGTCACGGTCATAGCACAACCAACTGGCACCAGGAAGTAAGGTTTATCAGACTTTGAAATAGCCCTCTTGTGTTTACATGAATTGCTCAAGACACTGCTTATGTAAAATTGAAAAGGGATATTTGATATCTTAAATACTGTTTCCATTGCAATTTATTGTGCAAGTGAAAGCAGTTTTTAAAGTGAAATAAAAGAGCTATAGAAGTCTAAGTTTATTGTAATGAAAATGTACTGCACAAACTTATTGTTTCTTATATAAATAAAATATTATAAAAATATCAACTGAAATGTTAAATACTAGAAAATCAAATTCAGTTCTGTTCCAAATTTTAGATTGAGTGGCAAAGTGCTCAGACGCAGTACCAGAAATGTCCAATAGAGGACAGCCAAGCTCCTATGGTCAGAGGACAGCCAAGCTCCAAGAGGTCCTCACTGCAGCCTGTAGCGTGATGATGTACTGGGTTAGATCCAATATGAACTGGATGTTGTAACACACATGCGCCGGAGTGGATTTTGGTGACGTCATGATTGTTTGAACACGCATGCGCTAACTCAGTGGCACAGATGAACTGTTATTTTATGTGTTTTTAGAACTTATGTTGTCTTTGTTTGGAAAATTGTCGTTGTTTATGTCTGGATTAATTAAATATTGTTATGGATGTTAGAATACCCACACACACATGTTAATATTTCATGATATATGCATGCTTAATGTTTGTGTTTGTTGCAGAGCTTCAATTATTTTTTCATCATGTGATCTTAGGTTTAAAAGCAAAATTGTTTTGTGATTAGTATAAATTCATAAGAAAATAGTAGATTTAATGTGTGTAAAATGCTTTGTCATTTTTAACATGCTTAGTGATGTATAAATAGCCAGTATGAAACAAACCACCTTTGTGAAGTTGGCACCCTATATAATTAAATCATTACCAAATCTTTACCATTCGTTTGTGCTGCTTTTGTACCGCAAAAATTTACGTTTGTGCTGGTTCGGTATTTGAGATATTAGACATTATTTTTTTGGCTGTGTGACGTCACTTTCCACCCCATGTGGTACAAATCACTCCAAACCGGTGTCGTTAGTTTGTGCTCGGTTTGTGTCATTAAAAGAAACACTATATCTATTTCCCTGAATTCCTTAGAAATAAGAATTTGAATTTGGTAGCAGTGACGTCACTCTCCACCCCATGTCATCCAAATCGCTCCAAACCATTTTTGCTCGATTTGTGCTGATATGTGCCATTAAAATTAATCTTGTATCTATTTCCCTTCCTTACAAATAACAGCTTGTATACTGGAGCAGTGACGTCACTCTCCACCCTATGTGGTACAAATCGCTCTGAACCGGTGTCGTTCATTTGTGCTCGATTTGTGCCATTAAAAGAAACACTGAAACTATTTATCTTCCTTATAAATAGCATGAAACTTTTTGGGAGCAGTGACGTCACTCCAAATCGCTCCGAACTGGTGATGTTCATTTGTGCTCGATTTGTGCTGTTAAAAGAAACATCATAACATATTCCTTTCTTTGTATTTAACAAGATAGCTTTTGGGAGCCATGAAATCACACAGGCTAAACCCCATGTCAATCACTCTCACCTGTCTTCATTGTTTGTGCTTGCTTCTGGTTTGTGCCGGGTTTGATATCGTTGAAGCATTCATTTTTGGCAAAGATTTAATGTTTTGCGGCACAAACGCAGCAGAAATGAATGGTACAGATTTGGTAATGATTTAATTATATGGGGTGCCAAATTCACAGAGGTTACAAACATCCAGTACGTTGTGGATTTAATCCAGTACGTCATCGTGCTACAGGCTGCAGTGAGGACAGACTCAATAGGCTCGTTTGAGATAAGCAAGTTCTGCGCAGAACCATTCACCGGTGATCACCGGCAGGTGCATGCCGGTTAGAAGTCTGTCCGAATTGCTATGATGTCATGAAGACGTAAATCAAAAAATGTCCCGTGAGAGCGAGGTGGCTGCAGTTGTAACAGGCAGGCGGCGCAGTTGCTTTTTCCAAGTTGCGTGAATTGCAAGCACGATGGCTTAAACAACTGTGATGTTTTGTTATCTTCTAAAATGTATGATTTTTTTTATCTATAATATCATGTTTTTATGTGTATAAATTATATTTGAATATTCCCAACACCATAACAGTGCAATCTCTGTATGGGATATGTGATATGTATCATATTTCTGTGCCGCCTGCCTGCTACAACTGTGGCCGCCTCGCTCTCGCGGGAATATTTTTGACATATGAGGTCATGATATCACAGCAATATCATGGTATCGGACAGATTTCTAACTGGCATGCACCTGTCAGTGATCACCGGTGATCGGTTCTGCACAGAACTTGCCCATCTCAAATGAGCCTCATTAAATGCGTGCTGTTTTTTCTTCAATCATTGGATTGGATCATGATCAGAGAATGTGAAACATAAGTAGCCTACTGTCACTCATGTCGCATGTTTAAAAAATGCACTCTTTTAACAATTTAAAATATGTTTTCACTGTAATGTTCTTATTGCAAAATAGACTGCAGAAGATGAAAGTTGAGTTTTTAAATTTAGTTTGATACCAAGTATGTGAACACTGATGAAATTTTTGATATAAAACAAAACATTTGTTTTTTTGCCACACTCAAACCCACCTGTTGGCCAGTGACAGTTAACAGGTTTAAAATGGGCATGTAAGATGGCATCTGTAGCACCCCCATTTTCACCTACAGTCACCAAAATTGGTACGTATATATTTCTCATCAAGCCAGAGAACTTTCATAATTATAGTCATTAGGTGCACCCAACAGGAAGTTGGCCATTTTGGATTTTTTAAATGCTGCAGTCTCTTAACTTTTAAATACTCCTCCTAGGAGATTCATGAGTCTGTCACCACATTTAGACAACATTATGCCAAGACATTGAAGATGCTAAATTGTGTCCCAAAATAGATTGACTATTTTGGGACATGGCCATAGAGACTTTAAAATAGTACTCTTGTATTTACCCAAATACACAATTCAGAATTGTTTAGAATAATGTTAAATGCCAAATGCATGGGTCCATTTCAACTCGGTGGCTTTCGGAAAACAATGCAAGGTGGACACATGCATTTGCCTTTTAACATTAGCATATCTTCTGTGTGCATTGTGTGATTTAGATCAAAATAGACCTTTTTCACACTCAGGGTTTTGGAACGTGGAAGTAAATGTTTGCAGGGTAAACTTCGACAGTGGTGAATGGGAGTAAATGGAGATCACAGCAAATATTATTTTCACTTACCCTTTTGCTCCAAGACCAAAAGAAAAAATCCACTATTACGTTTGAATGACTTTCCAGAAGAGAAAAAAATAGAGAGTTGTGGATTAAGACGTCAAAAGAAGATGTCAAATTTACTGTCACTCTCTCAGCAGCTGCAAATAGAAACCCCCTCCCAGCTGTGGTAATTCGTTTTTTAAAACTAATTCCGGGGTAATATAACACAGAGCATAATGTTATAAATTTACACTCAATATTTTAAAAAAAATTATAATAAAAAAATAGCTAGATATTCACTGATAAATAAAGTGGAGCTCTGTAGTGCCACCTAGAAGATGGGCATGTTTGGGGGCTCTGTAGCACATCCCTTTTGAGCTACAGTCACCAAACTTTGTACACATATAGATCTCATCAAGCCGGATAACTTTCAATCTGACAGTCACAAGCTCTGCCCAACAGGAAGTCAGCCATTTTGGATTGTTTGAAAAATGCATGCTCTGGAATTTGAAATACTCTATGGATTTCATGTTACAGGTACCAAATGTGGGTGAAATCATGCCAAGACATTGACAATGCTAAATTGCGAACAGATTTTTGATATTTTGAACGGTGTTGCCATGGCGAGGCAATAAATTAAGGGCAAAAATGTTAAACAGGAAGTTCCTTATAACTTCTGTGTGCATTGTGTGATTTTGATGAAAATTCAGCTGTATGTTTTGTAATGGGGGCTCATCACATTGATGCAGCTATTATGGGTCACAGTCATAGCACCACCAACTGGCTGCAGGAAGTATGGCACTTTTAACAGACTTTAAAATATCCCTCTGATGTTTACATGAATTACATCAAAATTCCATAGAATAATGTCAAGACACAGCTGATGTAGAATTGTCAAGGGATATTTGACATCTTAAATAGTGTTGCCATGGCAACTTGACATGCTTAAAATTTTGCACACACATCAGAGTTGTTGGCCATTAGGGCTGGGCAAATGTTCATGCATGGGCGTGTAGGGGGGCTCTGTAAAATGGGTGTGTATGACGTCCTCTGTAGCACCCCCATTTTCACCTACAGTCACTAAAATCTGTATATATTTAGTTCTTATCAAGCCGGACAACTTTCATAATTAATTATAGTTATTAGCTCTGTCCAACAGGAAGTTGGCCATTTTGGATTTTTTGAATATTGCAGCCTCTGGACTTTTAAAAACTCATCCTAGGGGATTCATGAGACTATCACCACATTTATATATTTGAGACACTGAAGATGGTAAATTGTGAACAGATTTTTTATTTAAATTAATGGTGAAAAATGGGAAACAGGAAGTGTCTTATATCTTCTGTGTGCAATGTGTGATTTAAATTGAGATGTATGTTTAGTCTTGGGGGCTAATCACATGGATTTGACTATTTTGAGTCACGGTGTGAGTCACGGTCATAGTGCCACCACCTGGCAGCAGGAAGTGTGGCTCTTACAACAGACTTTAAAATATTCCTCTTATATTTACCCAAATTGCTTCAAAATTGTTATGTCCACCTTGCATTGTTTTCCGAAAGCCACCTGGTGGAATGGACCCATGGTGCTTGGGCCCGTCATCGCTGCTTGCAGCTATATTTAAATGTTTTCTTAAATTTATCTTACTTTAAGGCATTATACATTTTTACTCTCATTTCAATTAAAGCATCCCCTTAATATCATGGAGGGTTTTGTTTTGTTTAATTACAGTAACCAAACCACCTTTGTTCTTGCTAGGGGCAAAGAGAAAATGCATATCAGACAATAAATCACGATAAAACGAATGCATGTTACAGGAGCGAATGTGTGTTGTCAGTGTGCACCTCTCATTAAAAGCTCTGTACTTTTAAATTATTCATACACTCCTATTTTGTTATAACTGTTGATCCATAGCAATTGAAAAGCACCAACCATTCGGTGGATTTGTGCATGATCTGTTTATTAAAAAGGAGTTAGCTCATCTCATGTTCTGAAGGAACAATACAATTCCGGAGCTCCAAAAGAAGAAAACCCAAATAAATCAAATTAATTAATGCTGTATTTGATTTAATTACTTTTCATGCTCTAAACAGGTTTTTTTTTCTGGTTGGAGAAAGGGATGGAAGCAGAGCTTGGGAGCATGAGGCAAAGGTTCAGCACATAAACAGTTTGGCCAGAGGGTAAGTCGCTCTTTAATTACAGGCCCTTAATCAGTCCAACAGAAGTAGCAGCACACACCATACTAGCAACAATGTCCCAGCATAAAAATTAATCTCACAGATGTCCTTCCAGGTTTAGTACTAAATAAAAAGTGTAACCTGAAGAGCCAGAAAATTCCACCCCAAAAAACAGAGAGAGAAAAAAACAGGACAAATAAGACTGTGAAAGAATGCAAAATATAAGACTTGAAAATACAGCAGTAGACAAACTATGTGGAAACATGACGATGATGGGCGATACCACTTTGTTTTTGATATGATAACAAATACTCTCAGAGTCAGTATTGGATATGTACCAACACCTCTAGTAAAGTTTTTGGGATTTCTGAGGATATACCCAGATAGCACCCGTACATCTCCGAGATGTCTGTTTTAATTTTTTCATCTGGAAAGCATCAGTAATTAATTAACATCTGTTAAACATATTTAAAATATCATATTTACAAAAATAAATGTAAATGTCTCAAAGACAACTGCTGAATGTCTTTTTGACATCTGGGATATACAGTACTTATTGACATACATATTATAGATGTATTGCAGATTGAGTAAACAAGATTAAAAAGTTGTATTCCAGATGTAAACACACATCGAATAGACGTCTGGGTGATGTATGTGTGCTATAAGGGTAATGGGTAATAACAGCCATTATCATTCTTATTATTATATTGAATAGGCTTTTTTGTTTTCAATTAATGAACAGTAATAGAACATGTTCTACAAACTTGTTCGAATGCGATCAAATTGTGAGGTAGCTAAATTGATCGAGCTTTTCACTTGTGATGCAAAGGTCCAGGTATGAGTTGAAGCCACAAAACATTAGCAATTGCGTTTTTCATTTCACATTAGTTTTATGACACTATCGGTTATGTTTAGGTTTAAGGTTTAGGGTAGGGATGTAGGTTTTGTTGATTTAAAACTCGATAGAGCATTAACCTTCAAAACCGCATCTGTTTGGAAGAAAATGTAACTCTCTTTTAGCACTACTCAGCGGACATTTCACCGGGAACTGTGCGATATGTTTAAGGAGCCATTTAATATAATATTGCAAAAATGTCACTACACTCAAATAATTTTTGTGTGTGAGTGCTGTGACTGAACATTGTCTGTGGGGCTGTTCACCCTGACAACAATTTTTGCATCCGTCTGTGCTGTTTTTCTATGTAAACATGCGTTAGAAGGACGTCTTTGGCTGCTGCAACATGTCATGCGTTTTTTTTCACCATCTTGCAGAGGAATGATGTATTTTTCCAAAGCATTGTCAAGGTAAAAATAACTTCTACTTTTAAAAATGCGTTTCGAGACACCTGCATTCTGTTCTAGCTTTTTTATTAGTGCAAGGACGCATACAGTCTTGACAGCCCCTGTGACTGCTTGTGCTTTTCAGCATTTCTACTTGTGTTCAGATGTGCAGAAGAAGAAATAGTTCCTATCCTAAATAACTGTTTGCAAACAAAGTTCTGTTTCACTTAGAGGGCCCTATTTTTAGAGAGCTATCCCTTAAGCACAGCGTTTTTATGTTTTTGTGCAAGCATATACTAAGTCTAGGTGCAAATGGGTTGGCAAAATCACACACACAAAGTGCTAATGGGATGGGTCAAGTACAATTCAATTCAGAGGTTCTACTCCAGTTATTGCACCATCTATTTTTTATTCCATTCTCTGTCAAGCAACATCGATATAAATAAAGACATCCCATTCATAAGAATTTTGCTAGTGTAAATGGGCTGTTTGCAATGCATCCCCTGCTCTGTGGCAGTATTGTCGCCTGCACTGGACCACGATGTATATGTTGTATGTTCTCTTTCTGGGACTGTTGGATATCGTCCTGCTTGCCCGTGTCTCACAGCTTGAAATATGTTTTGCTTCTCTCCCATTGTTCATTGTTTTGTAATGTATATTTGTGATATGTTTTTCGTTTGAATGTTTTATGATATATTTTATCCTGTCATCTGTCTAGTCTTGTTTTTCACATTTGTGGCAGGATCTGGACACTCTTGTTATTTTATGTTTTTACCTGTTGAATTTTGTCTCCTTGTGTTTCTCTGCCCTGCCTGTTTCTGTTCTCATGTCTACGGCAAGCATGCACTAAGTCTAGGCACAAGTTGGTTGGCGAAACTGCGTACATAAAGCGCTAATGGGCTGGGTCAAGTGCAATATAATTTTCCTAGGTTCTTCTCTGGTTATTGGTCCATCTGCGTCCTAATATATATATATTCCATTCCTTGTCAAGCAATGTCGATATAAATAAAAACAACCCATTCATAAGAATGTGGTAGTGTAAATGGGCTGAATGCAATGCATACCACTGGCACACAAATCATGGCTAGTATTAAAAGTGAGCGATAGCTCTTTGATATCATCTGCTGGTGGAATCCCCAGTAATGCAGGTGCAGGAACTGATTTTAGACTCTGCACCGTGATAAGACATGGTTGGCAAACGTTTTAGCGCAATGACCTATTTCTCAGGAAAAATTGCAAATTGCGCTTTGCGCCACTTCATTAACATACAATACATCCACAGTTTGAGCGCATACATCCAAAGACTTCCACCATACTCACTTGCACTTTGCGCTGGCACGAAAAATGCGCTTAGTATTAGTGCTCTCGTGAAAATTGGATAAGACGTAGCGCAGGGTTGTTACACGTAGCACTGCGCTTAGCATGGTCACGAAAATAGATCCCAGAGCCCGTATTCACAAAAAATCTTAAGGCTAAAAGTAGTGTCTAACATGGAAATTTAGGAGCAACTTAGGGGCGTGTCACTCCTAATTTTAGGACTCGTAAAATTGTCATCTAAGACTAATTCATTAAGCATTTTAACATTGAAAGTAGCTCGTAAACCCACGACAGCTTAGAAGTCCTCCTGAGGACTTCTAAATCCCTAAGAGTGACTGACAAATTATCCGAAGCATGGCTGCTGTCATCAATCCACATTAAAAACAATGTAGGCCTATTATAATATTATTACGATACTGACCATTTAAAAAGGCATTGCCTGAATCACAGTTGAGTCGAAGTATTTTAATAATATAATACTATAAAATTATAAATATTATAATGTTATAAATATTATAATGTTGACATTGACCTTTAAAAAGGTATTGCCTGAATTGTTTTCATTATTGTAAACTTATATGCAGTTACCTTTCCCAAAAGCCGAAACAACCCAATTACACCGGAGATAACGTTTTTGACATCTCTGCGCTTACTGGCCACAGGCAAAATGAAACTGTGTAGTGCGGATGAATTGGGAATTTCTGTCATCTGTCAGCAGAATGGTCTTTCAAACTATATATGCCCTCTTCAGACCACATATCATCTGACAGTTCATAGTGGATATGCGCTTATTGCAGGGAAAAAGGGGACATTCACAGCAATTGTGGGGCTACCCGGTGTAGTTGGTATTGTACACAATTTGGATCAATAATTTAAAGTGTGGATCAATCTTTTTGATACAACATTTCAGTATTGGATGTATATTTCAAGATTGATCCACCTAGTCAGAGAATGTGGTTAAACAAGATGAGCAAGAAGAAGAGAAGTACAGAAAGTGATAGAGCAAGCTAAAGAGACTGTCTATTCAGACCTTATCTGAATATGTGTAGCGGTGTGCTATGGTATGCAAGTAAAGTATAGGAGAGTTTGTTGTATGTTTGTTTTTGGTTTCTGTCAGTTCAGATTATGATCAGTAGTGGAATTGTGACCTCGGATTCACTGACCGCAGTCACATTCCCAGGAGTATATGCTACAGATTATTGTCCACTTTTCACACGACTTCGCTGTTCAGACATCCCACTCTCCTGAGACTCACTCTGAAAAACAATATTCTCTCTCATCTTGTCTTTCAATAGCAGTCAGTGTGTTTACTCAACTGCTGTTTTTACTGTCCAATGTCCTTGAGATGAAATTCGATAGGAAGTCTTGTTGACTTTTTGAATAGCAGAACATGTTCACTCTGTCTGATGTTGTTACCTCATTTGTTAAATAGAAAAAAAAGTGTTTGTGTGCGTGTGCGTGCGCGCGCGCGCGTGTGTGTGTTTAGAACCATTCAAGCTCCTCAGTTTTTCCATTTTGCAGAAAAATGATTCTTGAGACATGGGACAAAATTTTCACAACTGCTATTAGTCTTTTAAATAGCAACATTTCCACTTTTAAATGAATCAGAGAGAATCACTATAAATTGCAAAACACAAACGTACCATTTTATTTTATTTTCTCTTTGTTTTTATCAAAATCTTACCCTGTTGACCCGAATGACCTGAATGATAAGCAAGGAATATGTAACTCATTAACAGGACAGTTTGGGGTAACACACTAAAGCTTAGAAAACACACACACACACACACACACACACACACACACACACACACACACACACACACACACACACACACACACATATTTAATAAAGGTGTTTTTATGATCCTTTTTACGTTGACATTTTGTACAGGTGCAGCAGTTTTATGTTGTGTTTGTTTTTTGCGTGAACCAGGGCTGGAACCCATCGGAATTCTAAAGAAATATAGAAAGTTGCTGACATAGGAAGTTTGTTCTTAACCATACCATATACAGGATAGTGTACACAGAAGAGGATACATAAAGATATGTATCTATATGGTTGTTTTTAATTTGTGTTTTTGACTCCAGTATTAAAACTATTTCACCTGCCAGTGTAGTACTCGAGTCCAGGACTCGGACTCGGACTCGTGTCGTGATATTGATGACTCGTGACTCATCTCGGACTTGAACAATAATGACTCGGACTTGGCCTCGAGCACTGGGTGCATTCTGACTTGGAGGAAAGGATTCAGCACAACCGTTAACTACTGTGTTCTGCCCTTTTATGGCATGAAATCACATGCATGTCATGCCATGTACCGGTTGTGCGAGCGTGAATCTCTGCGCTTGCACGCGGATTTTCTTTGCTTCCACTCAAATCTCCCTGTTCTCGTTCAGAGAGTGCATGTGCCACTCAAAACATGTCATGTGTACTCGCAAATCTATTATAACACAAAATAACTCTGCCTCTGTTTATTCATACAAATATTCTGCCTCTGTAGACATTGGAATAGCGAGGGAGAATACCGGAGTTTGAGGAATCAACTCACCATTTATTCGGTGGTGCGTAATACATGGTTAAAGTCGTACTGTAAGAATAATATTCTTATGCTCACTGACAATGTCAGAGAGATGAGCATATAAACTGACAGAATCCGTTAACAAAGACCACGTTGCACATCAAGCCCTCTCAAAACTTTCACCTCAGCAGAAAACTTACCTGCACAAGTTTGTCTAGAACGCATAAAGGATTTTTCATAATCTATGTGGCAGCACATACGTAGAAAATTCGAAAATATGTGGAACAAAATCTTAAATTATTATTACGAGTTATAATTATAATGGGAACTTAAGATCATGTTGATATGTGTTCATGCGTTTATGACAGGTGCAGTTTTACATAGAGACGGAGACTGGCTTGTCTGGTGCGAGTTTATCACAAATGTAGGCTAAAACAGTTAAGTAATCCCATTGTTAAAAGGACAAACATCCATCCATCCATCCATCCATCTATACATGAAAAATCATGTGAATTGTTCCAAAGTCTGAATTATAATGAATTTTGATAATATAACACTAGAGGACAATACCTGAGAAAAAATAAATAAACTTCAAATAAATGGCAAGAAGGCACTGTTGTTTACAGTGGAAAGTTATATATCTAATTTTTTATTTCCTTGATTATTGTATAGGCCTATATACAACATTGTGATAGATAGATAGATAGATAGATAGATAGATAGATAGATAGATAGAATTGTATTAAGTTCTCAAGTAATTATTCATGACAAAGAAATAAGAACAAAGAAACAAATTAAGAAAACTGTGCTTAAAGTTTCTAAAAGCAATATCAAACATTCAAGTAACATTAAGAAGAAAAACCTACAGAGATGGTATTGTTTTTGTGTGTATGGTTTCCTGTACAATACATTTTGAAAGGCTCAATGAGTGTGAGTGTGTGTGTGTGTGTGTGTGTGTGTGTGTGTGTGTGTGTGTGTGTGTGTGTGTGCGTGTACATGTTTATACTACTGTGGTGATGGGGCCGTGGTCGTGTGTCTGTCTGCGGGAGAGAGGGAGTGGTGTGGCTCGTTATGCTGGTTGTCATAATTTCTAACAGCTGTTTCTCATTACAGTGATAGTGGAGTGACCCTTAAAACAGCTAAACACACCAGAAGAGAGAGAGAATGAGAGTGCAGCATTGCCAAACTGTTTATGTTACGTGTTGGTGAAGAAGTTTGTTTATTTTTGAGAGTAAATTATTGAACTGAGTGAAAAACCCGGAAGAGTGTATCTGCTGCATAGAAGGCAAGAGAATAAAAGCCATACCTGAAGCGTGTCACTGCTCCCCGTCTCCTCATTTTCCATTGCCGAACCTGATGGTCTTGTTACACTGGTGCCGAAACCTGGGATCCGAGGAGACACGACGTCATGGATTCCTCACCACTGGTCGAGGTGATGAAGACCCTCGCCAGCATCCAGCAGAACCAGCATCAGGCCCCCATCGAGCTGCGGCTGGAGCAGATTCAGCATTTTCAACTCCTGCTCCAGACCCAAGCGGAGGACCAAAAGGCATTCCGGAGCCCGATCAGACACGAGGGGCTTGCTGCTGCTGCCCCGGAGCCCACCCCGGCTGTCCAACCGGTCACCCTCATCAAAATGGGGCCAGCTGACAATCCAGAAGTAGGGGTGTAACGGTATGATGGTATACCGTGGTATTAAAAACAGACAGTTTCCATACCGTTTACTTTTCCTTAATGACGGTATTGTGTGAAAAAAATAATATATATATATATATATACATTTAAAAAGTAAATTAATTATATTTTCATTTACTAATGGTTCATTTAATAATAATAAAATAATTTTAAAAAATCAATAAAAAAATGTTTAAATGAAAGATGAGAAAGTCGCATTCAACACGTCATGTCACTCTGTCAGACCAACGGACAGTAGCACATGAGCGCTGTGTAGAACGAAATGTCAGACTCAGAAGAGCCTCTTTTCCCCCCACCTAAGTGGTTAAAATCCGGTGTGTGGGAGTATTTTGATTATTTAAAAAGACACAAGAGACAACATAAGTGTTGATGGACACCCTATCTGCAAAATGTGTCGGCGAAAAATGTCGGCTCAGTCGGGAAACACTTCAAACATGAAGCACTATCTCCAAGAGCACCATCCCACAGAATTTGTGGACATGAATGTAAGCGAAAAACTCTGTGAATTGTCTGGAAATCAATTAAAAAATATATTTCCCCTTTCATAGAATACATAAGCAGATGCAATACATGTTTACAAGACTAGTTACCAATTATGTGGAATTGGTTTATAAGCTTACGTTGCATTAGTGCTTCTGCTTTCTAAGCGCTTATCTGTAACATTTTGAAAGACTAAGGCAATGATGTATTTGCAAAATAATAAAACCCACAGAAAGTCAAATTTACTGTGGTAAAACATTAATACCTACAAATGTGACCTGATCCATCATTCTGGGTAATTTTGACCCCAAAACGCATTTTGAATGAACAAGAAAAGTCTCAGCCATCAATAACAGATTAAGAAAAAATATATAATTCACATATATAAATTAATGCACAAATGTAATATTATATTTAGCATTTTGGCAATATACTCCTCTCGAATATATTGTTCTAGTCAAATAATGAACTACGGGCATTAGATGAGGTAAATGTTGCGCATTAGATGACAAGCCGTCTCCCTGCGGTTGAAACACAGATTTGGCATGCAGATTAAACATTTTAGTAATGTATATTGTATCTTTTAAAATCTCTGATATTTTCCGTTTTGTGCTACTTGTAATAATGTACATACAATGATATACCTGCGGGCTCAAACTTGAGGCAAAAACAGTGATTGGCAAAGACTGTCAAAATAACATTTATTTTGTGAATTTCATGATTTAAATTTTTTTTAAATAAAATGAAAATCCTTATATCTCATTTTGTTGGAGCAGGTCACAAATGTATCTTATTTGGCTCAATTTGATTTCATAAACTTTTTGAAATTACATCCATTCACTACATAGCAAAAAATATTTTTCTCAAGATATATTAACTTGATTTAATTTACACAATATATTTACACAATATAATATAATGTTGTGTTTTCAGGGTAATTTATCAAAATTCAACAAGGTTTATGCCTAAAACAATGCTCCCGCCTCAGCACAGAAAACATAAATATGCGTACTTTTTTACATCACAACCTACCCTGAGTATGAATCTGATTTGACATATATTTTACATTTTTTAATTATATTAAAAACCATTTTACTTATTGCAAACATTTTTTTTTTTACTTTTTTTAAACTTGTTTTATGATTATCTTATGTTTATGTTTATGTCATGTGATTAAGAAAGTGTTCTCAAGAAATACAAAATAAAGTTAAAGAACTTGTTATAACTAAAAAATGTTTCTGTGTGTTTATCAGACATGTGCCAAACCTAAAATTAAAGGTTTATAAGATAAGCACCATAATACCGTGATACCGTGAAACTGAGGTATTTTTTGTGCTGGTTTTCATACCGTGAAAATTTCATATCATTACATCCCTATCCAGAAGCATACCTCGACCTCTTCGAGAAGACAGCCGAAGTGTGGGAATGGCTGCCTGACCAGTGGGTGGCCCGTCTGTTGCCACTACTCTGGAGAAGTGCACCTTGTGGCCCAACAGCTCAACCTCCTCGTATATGTGGACTTTAAGAGAGCCATTCTGCAATGGGTTGGCCGGACACCTGAACAGAGCTGCACTTCCGTGCCCTGAAGCTGGGCAAACATGGCCGCCAATTTGCCTTTGCACAGCAGCTCCAGAACGCCTGCCAGAAATGGTTGCTGGCTGGGGAGACCCGTGGCGCCGAGGACATCGTGGACAAGGTGGTACTGAAGCATTTCATTGCCCAGCTGCCCCGTGGGATGGCCGAGTGGGTCCAGTGCCAACGTCCGCGTCGCTGGAGGAAGCGATCAAGCTGGCTGAGGACTACATGGCAGCATTTCTGGGAAGCAGTGATCCGGAGTCTCTCTCTCTGTCTTCTCTCTCTCTCTCTCCTACCCCCAAATCCTCCTGTTTCCATCCCATTCCTGCCCCCAGGAGGCTGAGCGGTCCGATACCCAAGTTTCCTCCCAGCTTAGGGAGGTCTTCTCACCCCCCCCCCCGCTAACTCTGCCTCTCTCCCCTATCCCTCCCAAGTTGGTGAGTCTGTTACCAGGTGGGGGGCCTGGGCCGGTCTGTTGGATCTGCGGGGATCCAGGGCATTTCCAGGACATTGCCCCATAATGGAGGTGGGAACTCTGGTCCTGACTGAGCTGGGTCTTATTGGATACCAGTGAGTACCCAGGGGGATACATATCAAGCTTTGGTGGATTCTGGCTGTTCTCAAACCTCCATCCACCAATGTTTGTTACAAGACGAGGCATTGGGCACAAATAATCGGGTGAAGGTGCGGTGTGTGCACGGGGATATTCACACGTATCCGGTGGTTCCATTGAGATACTATTCAGGAGGAGAAAACATAGAGTGGAGGCCGTGGTTAATACCTGCCTCACCAATCTGCTGATTGTTTACCACCCACAAACCGATGGGTTGGTGGAACAATTTAAATAAACCCTGAAAAACATGATCCAGAAGTTCATACACGAGGATGCTAGGAATTGGGATCGGTGGCTCGAGCCCCTGTTATTTGCAGTGCGAGAGGTCCCACAAGCCTCCACAGGGTTTTTCCCATTCGAGTTGCTGTATGGGCGTCGGCCACGTGGCATGCTCGATGTCATATGGGAAGCTTGGGAGGAGGAACCTCCAAACAGTCAAAATGAAATTCAGTACGTTTTTGATCTTAGAGCAAACCTCCACACTTTGGGTCAATTAACACAGGGGAATTTGCTCCAAGCTCAGGAATGTCAAAGCCGGCTGTATGACAGGGGCTCGACTACGGGAATTCACACCGGGAGATAAAGTGCTTGTATTACTGCCCACCTCAAGCTATAAATTACTCAGCAAGTGGCAAGGGCCCTTTGAGGTCACACAGTGAATTGGAGATCTAGATTATGAGGTTAAGCGAATGGATTGTGATGGAGCATGTCAAGTTTACCATCTCAACCTCCTAAAATCATGGAGGGAGGTGGTCCCTGTGGCCTTGAAAAAGGTAGTTCCCGAGAGGGCAGAGCTCGGGCCAGAGGTGATGCTCAAACCTAATCAGTTCACCCCGGACCCATGTGGAGATCACCTCTCACCGTTGCAGCTCACAGAGGTAACCAAGTTGCAAGCGGAATTCGCGGACGTGCTCTTGCCTCTCGCACGAACCTCATTGAGCACCACATTGAGACCACCCCGGGGGTGGTGGTTCGTAGCCACCCCATCACCTTCCTGAACATAAAAAAAAAGTTAGTTCAGGTAGAATTAGAGGCAATGCTTGAGATGGGCATAATAGAAGAGTCTCACAGCAATTGGGCCAGCCTGGTGGTTCTGGTACCTAAGACGGTCTGATTCTGTGTGGACTATCAAAATTGAATGCGATGTCTACATTTGACGTTTCCCCAATGCCCCGGATTGATGAATGGCTTGATCGGTTGGGCGTGGTTCAATCGGTTATTCGACACTGGATTTAACAAAGGGTTATTGGCAGATCCCTTAACTCCAATCTCCCGAGAAAAAACAGCATTTTCCACACCGCTCGGTTTACACCAATTTGTGACCCTTCATTTGGTTTGTTTGGGTCCCCTGCCACGTTCCAGCATCTCATGGACAAAATTCTCAGGCCACATACGTCATATGCCAGCACATGCAACATCTGAGAGCCATCCTGAGATTGCTGCGGCGAGCGGGGCTCATGGCCAACCCGAAAAAGTGTGCAATTGGGCGGGTGGAATTTCGGTATCTGGGGTACCACTTGGGCCATGGGCAGGTGCAGCCCGCTGACTAATCTCACTCGAAAGGGGGCTCCCGATCCAGTCCAGTGGACGGAGTCGTGCCAACAGGCTTTTCTGAAAGTGAAATCTGCACTTTGTGGGGGACTGCTCTTACATGCTCCAAACTTCTCTCTCCCCTTTATTTTGCAGATGGATACATCTGACAGAGGGCTGGGGGAAGTGCTCTCGCAGGAGGCGGAGGGGGAGGAGCAACCGGTGCTGTACATTAGTTGTAAGCTCTCACTGAAGGAAACTAAGTACAGCATCATTGAAAAGGAGTGTTTGGCAATCAAGTGGGCGGTCCTCACCCTCCGCTTCTATCTGCTGGGGCACCCTCTGTTCAGATCACGCCCCACTCCAGTGGTTCCACCGTGTGAAGAATACCAATGCGCGGATCACCCATTGGTACCTGGCACTTCAGCCATTCAAATTTGAGGTGATCCACATGCCGGGGACGCAGATGGCTGTGGCTGACTTTCTCTACAGAAATGGCGGGGAGTTGGTAGGCCGGATGTTGCCCCAGCCTGAGTCGGGTGGTGGGTGCATGTGGTTATGGGGGCCTGGTCGTGTGTCTGTCTGTGGGAGAGAGGGAGTGGTGTGGTTTGTCAAGCTGGTTGACATACTTTCTAACAGCTGTTTCTCATTACTGTGATAGTGGAGAGACACCTTAAAACAGCTGAACAACGCCAAAAGAGAGAGAGAGAGAGAGAATGAGTGTGCAGCATTGCCAAACTGTTTACGTTACATGTTGAAGCTATTGAGTGTTTATGAAGAAGTTTGTTTATTTTTGAGAGTGAATTTTTGAACTGAGTGAAAACCCCTAAAGAGTGTATCTGCTGCACAGAAGGCAAGAGAATAAAAGCCTTACCTGCAGTGTGTCACTGCTCCCCGTCTCCTCATTTTCCATACCTGAACCTGAAGGTCTTGTTACAACATACTTGTGGGGACCAAGGATAGTAAACCTGAGATCACCTACCTTGTGGGGCCCAGCCATCGATCACCACGAGGGAAATGGCTTATTAAACATACTAAACAATGTTTTTTTGAAAATGTAAAAATGCAAAAAGGTTTCTGTAAGGGTTAGGTTTAGGGGTAGGGTTAGGGTTAGGGGATAGAAATTATCATTAAATCTGTATAAAATCCATAAAATGCAAAGTCTATGGAGAGTCCCCACAATGATATAAAAACAAATGTGTGTGTGTGTGTGCCAATAAACTTAAAATGGTTACAGAATTGTTATTTCTTTGCTTATTTTATAACATAAAATCGTAACTCGGACTTGTATGCAGTTATTGGCGACTCGACTTGGACTCGATTCGGACACAATATTGGTGACTTGGACTCGGACTTGAGCAGTGAAGACTCGGACTCGACTCAGACTCGAGATCTAGTGACTTGACTACAACACTGTCACCTGCCATAGGTTTTGCCGGACGAGTTTGTCAGAGAGAAAAATAAAAATTCTACACTGTCTGTAAAACCTCATGCATTGAAGTAAACTCTTGTGAATTGACTCATTTGAACTTATTAATTTGATTGTGGACTACTAAGAGGTAAACAAGCAAATTAGGTGACCCAAATGAATCAGTGCAATCAGTTTCCAGTAAGACTTGTAGAGAATGTTAAACACAAATCTGACATAATTAGCTTTTTTCCACTTCTAATGATCAATCTCTGAGCTAGGTATTAATATAGATCAATCTATTAAGAAAGATCAAAGAAGTCTTCAGAGATAAAGCTTTAAGATGACCCCAATGAGAACACAGTATAGAAATGATTGGGAGAGAGCACTGCAGAAATTAATGTGCACATATCATGAAAGTTAATATTTAATTTCAAATGAACTGCTTTTCCAGTAGCTATTGATTGATCATGCAGAGATGTTGCGTTCTGTCATGTTCTGACAAGCGGCATCTCCCATCAGCAAGGGCATCGGACCGGGGGTAATGGTGGATCTGAGTAATAGGGGCCCTTACTGGATTGATAATCCATGATATTATCATAAAAACTTTATTGGTTGGAATTAAACATCGGAAGACTCAGCTTTCCATCCGTAAAAATGGGAAGTTCCCCAAAAATCTGCCTTGTGTCCTCCCGTGTTAGCGACCCCCCTGCCCACCCCCAACAAAAACGATAGTGGTCTAGTCCTTCAGCCAGCAAAAGGTGCAAACTGAGTACATTGGATGTTAAAAATAAAAAGGAGTGGAGAATTAGTGAGAGGCAGAAGAAAAGTCAGCCAAACATTTCAATGTAGCTGCCTAGATAAATATTTGTTAGATATCCATGTAAACAGGGTCCAAAATTAACACTCGACAAAATCTACTTAGCATTTCAGTTAGGATGCTGCCATATAGAAACTGCCGATGTATGTATTAGGTAGTAAGGCAACTCACTAGGCTGTGGAACAGAGCTCATATCTTGTGTGTGCAAGTCAAAAATTGTAGTGCAGAACAACAGTGCTTGAGGTTACCTCCATTGAGCTTGAGCAGAAAGTTTCTTTACAAGTCTGTGAAATAGATGACAGGAGAATAAGACTTTGTCATTAAAACCATATTAGTGTGTTGAGCTCACTGCAATATTTTATTGGATTTTGCTATTGGCATTTTTCTTTAGTTTGGCTATGTACTAATAGTGGGGATTAAGAAGTAGGCTCAAGGGCATATATACACAACTGGGATGCAAAAATAAGTAGGAATACATCGATTTCTCACTATAATAGCAAACTAGTGATATGCAACTTAAGGGATTCACTCAAGGGATTCCCCAGATTTTCAACATTCCAAGATGGTAATTGATCATGATTAAAATCTACACATACCCATGTTGCTTCACCTAGGGCTTGACCATAATGCTTTCCTCAAAAATCTGGTTCTTTCAGTGTAGACTTTAGTAGGGTTCCCCCATGACCCAGTTCAGAATATCCAGTGGAATGTACAGAGAAATACTTCTCATATCCTGACCTACTTTTTAGTAAGAGAGTTCCTCTTTCACAGCAACTTTGCACTTGTATACACTGTTTAAATATATGACTGTATGTTCTGGCTCCATCAATCACAATGCATCTTGGTTTTTTTAGTATTTAAAAAAAAAAAAAACTGTTGGCAATTTTTTTTGTGTGTGATTTAAAATCAGACCAGTGCACAACAAAATTATTTCTTTGAGACTGTATGCCAGATTTTACTTGAAGTTCTGTGTTTGACAAACATATCAGATTTGCCATGGACAGTGCTAAGGAGGGGCTAGCAGGTGCTTCAGCCTCCCCAACAAATGTTTGTTAGCCTATTCATAAAGATGAGAAACATTTTCCCTATTTTTTGGCAGTAATGTCCTGTCTAGGCTACCATATTTCTGTCGGTTGTTTATAATCAAATTCAGTCCGTGAATCACATGGACAGCTCACTCACTGAAACATTTGGAGTTGAATCTCACTCATACAACGGAATAACTGGAACAGAGCAAAAAGAGCACAGGATGAAGTAGATATTTAATTGAAACTCGATCTGCAAATGCATCGAATCATCTGCCAGTGATGAGGTTCTTTATTTTGTTCAAGACCTACTGTGCAGCTGTAAAACACAAGGTAAACATTTTCCAAACAAAAAAGTATCAAAACATTAACAGTGCAGAAAAGCCCTTAAATTACCAAAAAGTGTTATTGCATTAACATGGTTTTTGAAGACGAAGGCAAGGAGTTACCATATAAATACCATGGTGTACATTACACCCTGTCTACACTGGGCGTTGACACGACGCACCGCAATAGCTTGAGACTGTCTACACTTGATGCGTTGAGGCAAAGGTTCTAAACCGATTGTTTGTCTTGTTGGTTGGAGTCGTGCCAGTGCGTGCAGTGAGAAATGGAATGGGACATCTGTTTACTGTCACGGATGCTTCCAGTTCAGACAGCTTCACTGATTTTAATGAGATCTATTTCCTTTTGATGCGACCGCCTGTGTCCGGTGTAGACGGTGTTAACTTACCATAGTATGGCAATTTTTGAGTAAGGCAATTTTGAGACTAGTGCTGTCTTGTTAGTTGTTTAGAGGCTTCTCCCATACAGTTATGCTACACACTGATACTCAAGAATATGTAGAAATGCCACTCCCAAAGTCACCAGAATGGAACACTTTAGTTCCGTTTTTGCAACAAACAAAAAAAAAGATTTAAAAAAAAATCTCGGGGGAGCATGCCCCCTTCCTCGGGAAATGAGTTGGCTGTTATACTGAGTTTAGTTTAATTTGCACATTTTTAGTGGTTTTAGCTCAGCTCACCCTGTCAATGATCTGGCAACCCCATGGCACCAGTAACCAAAATTCTCTGGCACTGCTCCTGAGATTTGCACATTATAATATCCACTCAGATGTAGTATAGTGCTGAAATAATTATGTCATTAAAGGTAGTTTTGTATTAAAAACCCAGTCCAGCACAGAATCTGGTCAGAAAATAAACCAAATCAAAATACTTGTGAAAAAAGATACTAAGTCTGAGGTTAGAGATTGTGCTATTCTAGTCTAATTTATGTTCCGTCCATTGCGCAACATCATGTGGAGACTGACTGAAGGCAGAATTGAGCCTCCAACCCAACACAGTGTTTTTTCCTTCATTTCTTTGAAAAGAGGAGCTGCATCAAAAAGCAAGTTGGAGTAAAAATCTATTCCTTGACACAAATAGATACTTTCATGATCTAGCCACTTGCTCTCTCTCTCTCTCTCTCTCTCTCTCTCTCTCTCTCTCTCTCTCTCTCTCTCTCTCTCTCTCTCTCTCTCTCGCACAACAACTCTTGAAAAGAGATAAACTGTGTCAATCTGCCAGTAAATATCATAGGGAATTTATTCTGTGCAGAATTTCGAAGTAGCACATCTCTATTTCATGTGCACACCATGTATCCCATTCTAAATCGTGATATCGGCTCACTCAATACTCCAAGCACCATAGCTCTCAGTTAGCATTGCGCTAATTTCCAAACATTAGCAAGCAGCATTAGTGGATGCCATTGCCCATCACTCAGTTGATTGGATTTATACACTGTTACTTGCTTTTCTATATAATGAGTCGTTGTAATCATATACAGTATTGTTGAGGGTGCATAGAAGAAAGCTAGGAATGTTTAACACTGTTTTATGGTACTCAAATGACTAGGCTAGTGCTCAGTGATAATGAGGATGGATGGAAGTGCTGAGAGATGTAGTTTGTTCGCACTCACTGGCAGTTACTAATAATCATAAAATACCTGCCCTGATCTTAGGTCAGTAGATGGATACTAAAGGGTGACAAAGGCAATCAATCAGACTCTATCATGTACTTAACAGATAAATGGTCCATTTGATTCACCCATCTGTAAGAACAGAGGGTTTTTCATGATTTGTAGTTCCTTAACACTCTTTTCCCCCTTAAAATCAATAAATTATATATATATATATATATATATATATATATATATATATATATATATATATATATACACACACCTTCATTAAAACATTAGTATTGTGTTGTTTAAAAATGAATATGAACTTATTTTCTTTGCATTATTCGAGGTCAGAAAACACGGCATCTTTTTTGTTATTTTGACCTGTTGTCATTTTCTGCAAATAAATGCTCTAAATGACAATATTTTTATTTGGAAGAAATGTTGTCAGTACTTTATAGAATAAAACAAAACTGTTCATTTTACTCAAACACATACCTAGAAATAGTAAATCCAAAGAACCTGATAATTTTGCAGTGGTCTAAAAATTTAGTTAGCAAAGCTACCAACTACTCGACAGAAAAGTAATTAACCCTAACTAAGCTGAAGGCAACACTTTAGAGAAAGTAGCAAGTTACACTACAAGTTTCACGGCAAAAGTAACTTGCTACATTTAAGCTTCTTATTTTATTTTTTATTTTTATTCACATGATGTTTATCAAAGCCATGGTATAGTATAGTATATATTATGGTGCAATATAAAATGTATGTGCATGTACAAAAACATGTAAATACATATTTATACATGCAACCTACACAAACAGATGTGTTGAATATGCAAAATCACTATTTTTGTGTTTATTTTTCATATTTGTACTACTACCTGTACAGACCAATACCTCTTTAAACATAATTTCCATCCCACATTCCTGTATACAACAATTATACATACATACAGTATACTATTAATCTTATCCTGTAATTCTGTGTCTAGTTGTTGCATTTCTTTATGTACTGGAAGTCTTGCCAAACTACTTGTGTGTGTGAGCACATCTGGGCAATAACACTGTGATATGTGATGGCATCAGATGGTAATACCATGGTACTCTGATGTACGATTACCATATTTATGTACCATTCTGTATTTACATGGTTCTTTATAGTATTTCAAAGAATACCATGGCACTTGGTCTCAGCACTTCCATCCATCCTCATTATCACTGAGCACTAGCCTAGTCATTTGAGTACCATAAAACAGTGTTAAACATTCCTAGCTTTCTTCTATGCACCCTCAACAATACCATTTTTTTTAAGTGTTTTTGTGTAGGACACCAAGTGTTTTGATACTGTTTTCATTAAAAAAATGTCTTTACCTGCAGTAGTTGTTCACAAGCTGCACATGTGTTAAACTTAATAAAGACCTTCATCACTGGCAAACAATAGGGTGCTTTTGCAAGTTTGGTTTCCTATCTGTCACTCACTCAACATTGTGTCGATGTAGTGACACTAGGGGTCACTCTTGGGAGCCCGAGACACCTCTGGTCTTTGATAAAAGGCCAATGAAAATTGGCGAATGGTATTTGCATGCCACTCCCCTGGACATACGGGTATAAAAGGAGCTGGTATGCAACCACTCATTCAGATTTTCTCTTTGGAGCCGAACGGTCATGCTCATTGAGCTGAATACTACTGTTCATTCACCTCTGCTGGATCTGACGGCGCATTTCAGCGGCTTCTCCCTCCTCTGCACTGGTGCACTGCAGAGAACAGAGAGTATATTTTCTGAAAGAGCTTTTTTCCCTCTAAAAGAGTATATATTTCTCTAAAAGAGCGGCACACACGGAACGTCTTTTTAAAGACGCGTCTTTTTAAAGATGCCTTTCCATTGTGTGTTATTCCTGGTTGTGGTCATTATCTCTCAACTTCGGATGGTCATGATCGCTGTCTTTCATGTCTGGGTGCGACTCACACGGAAGTAGCATTTGTGGATGGTCGATTCGGTCGGGCACTGGTGGACCGGTTCGCCTCCCAAGAATCCTCCCACTGCCCGCTCTGGTACGCCCTCACCGAGGCTCCCCTCGGCATAGACGCGCTGGCACACAGCTGGCCCCCTGGCCTACGCAAATATGTGTTTCCCCCAGTGAGCCTGCTTGCACAGACCCTGTGCAAGGTCAGGGAGGACGAGGAGCAGGTCATCCTGGTAGCACCCTACTGGCCCACTCAGACGTGGTTCTCGGACCTCACACTCCTCTCGACAGCTCCCCCCTAGCGAATTCCCCTGAGGAAGGACCTTCTCTCTCAGGGACAGGGCACCCTCTGGCACCCTCGCCCAGACCTCTGGAATCTCCATGTCTGGCCCCTGGATGGGATGCGGAGGTAGACATGATCACTCAGGCTAGGGCCCCCTCTATGAGGTGCCTGTATGCCTTTAAGTGGTGTCTGTTCGCTAAGTGGTGTTCTTCCCGATGCGAAGACCCCCAGAGATGCGCAGTCGGATCAGTGCTTTCCTTCCTGCAGGAGAGGTTGGAAGGGAGGCTGTCCCTTTCCACCTTGAAGGTGTACGTTGCCGCCATAGCAGCACACCATGACGCAGTCGATGGTAAGTCCTTAGGGAAGCATGACCTGATCATCAGGTTCTTAAGAGGGGCCAGGAGGCTGAATCCCTCCAGACCATGCCTCGTTCCCTCATGGGACCTCTCTGTAGTTCTTCAGGGTCTACAGAGAGCCCCCTTTGAGCCTTTGCAGTCAGCCGAGCTTAAGGCACTCTCCTTGAAGACTGCCCTCCTGACTGCGCTCACTTCCATCAAGAGGGTAGGTGACCTGCAAGCGTTCTCTGTCAGCGAAACATGCCTGGAGTTCGGTCTGGGTTACTCTCACGTGATCCTGAGACCCCGACCGGGCTATGTGCCCAAGGTTCCCACCACCCCTTTTAGGGACCAGGTGGTGAACCTGCAAGCACTGCCCCAGGAGGAGGCAGACCCAGCCCTGTCGTTGCTGTGTCCGGTGCACGCTTTACGCATCTATTTTGATCGCAAGCAGAGCTTTAGAATCTCTGAGCAGCTCTTTGTCTGCTTTGGTGCACAGCGGAAAGGAAACGCTGTCTCCAAGCAATGAGCCCATTGGCTCATTGACGCCATAACTATGGCATATCTCTCCCAGGACATGCCGCCCCCAGTAGGGCTGCAAGCCCATTCTACCAGAGGTGTAGAGGCTTCCTAGGCCCTGGCCAGAGGTGCCTCTCTAACAGACATTTGCAGAGCAGCGGGCTGGGCAACACCCAACACCTTTGCAAAGTTCTACAACCTCCAGGTGGAACCGGTTTCTTCCCAGGTAGTGGCACGCAACACAAGCGGATAAGCCCGGGATAGCTGGCCTGGTGTATCACTTGTACATAGTGCCTTCCACCTCACTTGGAGCTGAAGACGTACGCCATTAATTCCCAATAGTGTTCACAAACTTTGTTCCCTGGTTGACTTCCTCCGAGCCCTGTGGCAGTCGAGTTTTCGGAGAGACTCGCTGCCGGCCCAGTACACGTGCCAACTAAGAGTCCTGTTCTGGGGTAGATGCTCTGCATGTGGCGGTTCCCTGTAAGGCTAACCCCATGCGATTATATATCTTCCGCTAGTTCGTTTCCCTGTTGGCAAACTGCCCCAGTCTCCATGTTTGTAGTAACTCCTCCCCCGTTGGGTAGGATCTACCTTGAAGACTCTCCACATGGTCTGAAAGACCATGTGACGTATTCTTCCACTTAAATATCCCCCCCTCTCTTTGGGCGAGGTGTGGTCTCCGCTGTGTCTTCCCCTTGGGAGGGACACCCCCCGACTAGACCTGGCAGCCCAGTCAGATAATCCCCCTTCTTTTTTAGGGAGTGGAAAAAAGAAGGGGAAAAGAGGCCACGACTGGGTTAAGCCTGTCTCTATCGTTTGGGTAGTCGACTTGTCCCCAAAAAGGGCCGTTCAACGCTCATAACTATGTTGAGGGAGGTTACGTGTTGACCTGGTGTGCTGGCTATGAGGCACACAGTAGTCTGCCCACCACACACCGCCAGTTCACATAACACAGTTCAGCCAATTGTGGCATTTCGTATAGGGACCCCTAGTGTCACTACATCAACACAATGTCGAGTGAGTGACAGACAGGGAACGTCATGGTTACTTGTGTAATCTCCATCCCCTGATGGAGGGAACAAGACGTTGTGTCCCTCCTGCCACAACACTGAACTACCCGCTGAAATGGCCGGACCTTATATTGGCTCCTCAGCATAAAACCTGAATGAGTGGTTGCATACCAGCTCCTTTTATACCCGTATGTCCGGGGGAGTGGCATGAAAAATACCACTTGCCAATTTTCATTGGCCTTTTATCAAAGACCAGAGGTGTCTCGGGCTCCCAAGAGTGACCCCTGGTGTCACTACATCGACACAACGTCTCGTTCCCTCCATCAGGGAACGGAGGTTACACAAGTAACCATGATGTTTCTATTAATTGTAGATAAATATCCACTGCAACTGGCGTTCTCTTTGTTCTCAGTGTTTGAAAGTATTTCGTTAGCGTGCTTGCAGTGGTGAGGTGGCGACTGAAGAGGTGGGCTTACTGTGAATTTATCAGACTGTACTGCAGTCCAGCATCTGCGAAGATCATCAAAACCAGCACAGGTGCAGTCAGTACTTTCACAAAGTTTAATGGCATAAGTTTTATTTAAATACATAAATATGTTTAGCAACAACGTAAATTTACAGCGCAAACCATGACGACTCTAGCGCTGCTGGCGCATCAGCATATCACAAGATTGGTGAGCAAATATCCCTTCTCGGCTGAATCAGATGTTCTGATTGGCTGCTCAGCTAAGTGGACTGTCTATCTTGCCCGTGCCTTCAGGTCAGCGCTCCCTCCTCCCTCTGCTCCGTACACATTTGAGAGAATCACTTTACACTTTTTATTATTAAAAAAATTGGTTTGAAGTTAAATAAAGTTACGGGTCAAAAGCCTACCCGTTGTTCTGGCAGCCATACGTATCATTACTCATTTTAGGTGAGTATACGCAAAATCCTTAAAAGGATAGGTGGGCATATGACTACTGCATATTAGCGAGTGATAAACCGCTCTAAACGATTCACTGCATTCATGAGCAGTCTAAGTCATTCAGATTGAATCACGAACCGATTTAGACTTGCTATCACGTGTGACCTATTCATTGTAAAGAACTGACTCAAAATAGTAATTTATTTGTGAATCAGACATCTTTTATTTCTAAATAAAAAACTGGTGTCAGTAAACACTGGGCTTTTGTCAACGTTACACCACTACCTAATAAATAAGTTAGCTTTGCTGTCTAATACTTATGGGTCATTGACAAATAAGGTTGTCCAAGATGTTAAGAAATCTTTTAAAAATCTAGTTTACAACACTTGTGTCAAGTTCTCAGAAATGTAATCTTTGTGTCAAATTTGGTTTCAAACATTTCTAAAAAACATTTATAGCATTTTTTACAAAAATATTTAAAACTTTTTTTGGTGGTTTAACCATCAAATAAAAAGTATAATACAAATTTCTTTGCACCTTGATTACATGAGAGTATAAACTTAATCATTAATTTCCAAAAGGTTTTCAAACTAATATTTAATAAAAATAATATGCATTTTTGACTCAAAAATATAAAGTTTTCTCAGGGTTAAACCACATGACTTGAACAAAATGTGCCTTTTCTTAAAAATATCTAAATAAATATCAGATTTTTTTTAAACTTCATGCTCAGTCTTGAGGGTCTAAAGGTGTCCACTGTTTATGGTTTTTATGGTCAACATAAACAACAAAATGGCTACCTACATTTTGGTTACACCACAACTTCGATTTGGTGGACAAAAGCATTTTTAAATATGAATCATATTATAAAACACAATTGTTTCACTGCTTATTTTTAAAGAAATAATAATAAAAGATTATTCTGCACTAGTCATGCCAACATTTTGTTTTTCATGAATTTCAGCTTTTAATGAGACTGTCTCTGGACACCACATTACATTTTTCACTTTTAAGCCCCAGAAACAATATCAGTATGACTTTTGGTTATGCTCATCATAGAAGAGGTTTATTCAAGTAAATGGTTTGTGTGAAATGCATTTTTATGTATTTTGAATTTAATAGATCTGAACAAAAATTAGCATCACTTCATCATTGACCCTTGGGACACATGGCCATAATATGCACCCTCTGTTATTGTATTTTATGATGAATCTTGTTAAAAGAATCCACGTTATGATCATGAAAAAGCTTTTTTTCTAGATCGCTCACCCACGGTCACAGACATGCATTTTTTACTACTCCAATAACTGAACTAGTAAAGGAAGTTTGGGCTGTTTCTATGATGGATGCTAAAACAGTAGTGTAGAAAAGTCGTTCTACACACAAAAGTGTTTTATGGCTGAAACTTTTTTTTAAAGAAAAACTAAATATTTCCTTGTAGTTGTAGGATTGGAGTAGCCTGGCAGAAGGAAATTGAGAAGAATTAAAACAAGATTTCACCAAGATGGCCTAGAGCACTGGAAATTCCTCAGAGCCATCAAACCAACAGCTGACAAAATGGCTCCCTAAAGTCTAGCTGAAGCTCACATCTGGCCAATAAAATGAACAAAAGAGACTTGTCCAGATAGCACATACTTGAAAACACTCATGACTGATAAATTGTTCACATGACTGGGGGACTGATCTTCTAGAGAGTACCCCTACCGCTTCAAGGACAGAGGTGATGGGCAATAAAAGACAGAGTTAAACACAGATCCTCCTGAATTACAATGAACAACACAACGCCAGTTCTATGACTCTTTATTCTGGACAATAAGGCTCCAAATTCGTCATGAGACATCCTCTCTGATCAGTATTCTGCAAACAGCAGCTAAAATAGAAGTCCCTTTGATTCATTAATTTAGTAACAAACAAACACTTAAAAAAATTAGACACTTCCTGTATCACATGACTGTCGTCATTGTTCAAGACACAGAGATTGAACAGACTGGATCTGAACTGTTGAACTTTTCTTTAGGAGGACAAACTAATGCTCATAACTTCAAATGTACAAATGAACTTTTCAATACAAGTGTATCTCAGCACATCTCATCTTTTTTTTTTATTGTTTTTTTTTGTTAAAAGTTTTTATTGATTCCATATTACATATACAAAAAAATAAAAAATAAAGAAAAAAATAACAGAATATTTGAAATCACATTATATTATTTAAAACCCTTCCTCCCGAACATCAACCACCCCACCCCCCAGCACAAACAGATAATTGACAAAGACACACAAACAGACAATAAAACAGAAGAAAATATTTAGAAATACATTTAAAAAAAGTATATGTTCAAAAACAAAAAGGCTACAACATACACATTTAAAACAATGAAGCTTATGCACCACACCTCCCGCAATCACCCCTGGAAAATCATCCTTCTTTCTTATTGCGGCTGCTATTGGTTCCAGGGCAAGACAGAACAATAATGGGGAAAGAGGTCAACCCTGCCGAGTGCCTCTATTCAGAGTAAAATAATCTGAAATTAATCAATTTGTTTGTACTGCTGCTACAGGGTGTCAACAAAGTAACTTAATCCAACCAATAAATGTACTCCTGAAACAATACATTTCCAAAATCTTAAAAAGATAATCCCATTCTACCATATCAAAGACCTTTTCGGCGTCAAGTGAGATGGCAGCGACCGGAGACTGATCATTCGCTACTGACCACATGATATTGATGAGACTTCTGATGTTATCAGAAGAGCTGCAGCCTCGAATAAACCCCACCTGATCTATATGTATAAGAGATGTCATAAACGTACTTAATCGGTTAGCCAAAAATTTCGACAAAATTTGTACATCTAGTTGGATCAGGGAGATTGGATGGAAACTTTTACACTCATTTGGATCTTTGTCCTTTTAAGAATCTGACTGATCCGGGCTTGTGTCATGGTTAGAGGAAGCTTTCCATTCTTTAATGATTCAGTATAGACTTCTAACAAAAGTGGAGCCAGTTATGTAGCATAGGATCTAAAAACTTCTGCGGCAAAACCATCTGCCAGTAGGTAGGGATTTAATTACCTCGTCAAGCTCCTCCAATGTTATCTCAGAATCAAGAGAGTTTTTTTGCTCAGTCGTCAGTTTAGGAAGATCTAATGGTTCCACAAAGTTTCTAATATCTTCATCAGTAGACGAAGATGTGGAACTATAAAGATCAAGGTAGAACTCTATAAAGGCATTATTAATATTAATGGCCAAGGTAAAAATTTCACCACCAGCAAATTTCACCAAGGGAATGGTAGAAAGAGACTCTCTCTGCTTTATATATCTAGCCAAAAGCTTCCCTGCTTTGTCCCCCGATTCAAAGTATGACTGTCTTGCCCTGAATAACCAAAACTCCACTTTCCGTGACAAAATAGTGTTATATCTATATTTCAATCGGGTCAATTCTCTGAGGCCATCAGATGACATATGGCGCTTCAGCTCTGCCTCTGCACTTTTAATATTTCCTTCCAAATTCATGAGTTCTTTTGCCTTGGATTTTTTGATGAATGAGGCATACTGTATGATCCGGCCCCTAAGAACCGCCTTAAGTGCCTCCCAAGCCACGCCCACAGAGGATACTGAGGACCAGTTGGTCTCCATATAAACATTGATTTCAGTCTTTAAAATTTGTTGGAAATCATGATTTTGCAAAAGGGATACATTAAGGCGCCAACTATATTTCTTTTTCTCTATATGTGGCAACACCTCTAAACTCACCAGGGTGTGATCCGAGGCTAAAATGTTTCCAATTGAGCAATCAACAGATGAAATAAGGGATTTGGATATAAAGGAAACACTATATCATGTTTCTTACGTTTAAGAAAAGAAATAACCTTTCTTCTTTTTATGGGGTGCCCCAACCCATTCACATTTCATGTGGAGAGAGATAATACATTCATATTAACATTTGGCATTTTGATATAATAGAAAAGATAAATTGTGTGCCAAAAACAAAATTATGAAGACCACATTTCAACATTAATGCAACAGTTAAACCCCTAACTTCCCCCGGAACAAAACAAACAGAAAAAAGAAAAACGTGCGCATTAACCCCGCGCACGAAAGCGCCAACTGGCGTCAGTCGCTTTAAACTCAAAGTGTCCATGTACGCCTATGAGAGCCCCCGCGACAACTTTGCCATCGGATTGCTCAATTTTGCCTCACAAATTTATAAGGCAAAATTACATAACATCAAATATTTTGTAAAACAAACCCCAGCCAATAGGCAGAATAAACACGGAGAACGTGTAGACTCATTCACAGAACTGTCTCAAAGGTGTGTTCCTTCACAAAACAAATTCCAGCCGATATAAAGCCATTCAATTTCAGGGAACAACAGTGCAAAAGCAATCTTCTGCTGATGTAAGAGTTTCTTGCATTCCTTGAACTGATCGCATTTCTCTCTTGTCGAGTTCGCAAAGTCCGGAAGCAAGAAAATATTGTGATTCTTCCAAAAAAGCTTTCCTTTGCTCCTCGCCTGGGCAACACAAGATCTTTATTGGGTGATCTCAAAAATTTGGCCAGGATTGATCGGGGCCTGTCTCCCTCAGCAGATCTGCGAGCCGGGACTCTGTGAGCTCGCTCGATTTCCAGTTTATGGCCTGTTATGTCAAGCAGACTCAGGAAAAGCTCATCTAGGAATTTCACCATATTTCTGCCCTCCTCATGCTCAGAAATTCCCACAATTCAAACGTTATTCCTGCGGCTTCTATTCTCAAAATTTTCAAGCTTTTCAAGAACACGTTCCAAATCAACTTTGGTCACGGGCGGATTAGCGGCTAATTCCCTCTCTGATGACTCCAAATAATCGATTAATCTCTCAACATCTGTCACTCTTGTGACTAAAATTTTTTCCATCGCCGTAATCGATCGACATATTACAGCGAGACCCTCAAAGTCCGCAAGTACCTTCGTCAACATCACCGACAAGTTGGACAGTTGACTCTGGATTCCTTCTCCCGCCGCGCCATCCAAATCGAGACCCCGGTCAACAGGCCTGTCTGGGCTGTCATCTTGAACCCGTAAGTGTCTTTTAATGTCTCCAGAGCCCGAGGATTTTGACTACTTTGCCATGTTTACCTCAAACAGCAAATGTGTAACTGGGTGTATCAAATTTCACCGGATTATATCATGAAAATAATAAAAAAATTAGCAAAGTACGCAGAGCTGTCTCTCACACATCTGCCCTTCGCATGGCATCACGTGGCGCTCAGCACATCTCATCTTAATCCAGGAACATTTCACACAAAGTCACAGTATTTCGCTGAGTTAACCCTCAAAATGTACACAATACCTAGCTTTGCTAGATAATTCTGAAAATGACTATATGACCTGTGATCACTTTTATAACTGACAAATTAATGATTATAGCCTGATGTTCCTTTTAAAATATGTGTAGTGATTTGTAATCACTTATAACTGACAAATTGATGATTATAATCTTTAATCTTGTGTAATTCATGTCCTTTTTACTAAGAATGGTAACTATTCAGGATAAAATATCTCATGTTTACTATCGTTGAAATTCTTTCTGCATTTCAGGAATGTTTATGTTAATTAATTTTTTATATATTCAGTTAAATCCAAGATATAAAATATATGGTTAAAATGTACTATTTTGAGTGGGAATTTTTAAGAATCCTTTGATTGTGAATCAACTTTGAAAAGGACAGACAAATTGACCATGTGACTCTGAAAAGCTGCCTCTTATTGGCTTAGAGCCTCTTTGGGGTGTGAACAAATTGAATGGGTTAAAATGCCAGCTTGAACAACCCCCAGGGAAGTTTGAGTATGTGTTCTGAGTTGTTCTCTTGCTCTGTGCTCCACTTCCTCTTCAGCTCCGTGATCTGGCCCTCATGGCTGGCAGCCTCCATGCAATGTACAAGTCCAGGAAGGCTCGGTGTAAAGCTCCGAGGAAGCCCTTCTCTTCTCTGCACTACGACACACACATGACGGTCCTCCCTGTGGAAGGCCTCGCTTCAAAGCCCCCATCAACCATCGACACAACAGATGACAACTATACACGATCTTAACAGATGTCCAAAACATCGACGGACCCACCCAAACTTTCTACAAAGAGCCAAAGAACCAAGCAATGCAAGGAAACGCAACGACATGCAAGTACATCTCCAGACTTTGCTGAAAGTGCTGGTGTCTCTCTAATATAATTTGGTTACCTAATTGCAAATCAAGTTAGACTGAATTAAGTATTAATTAATTCTCAAGGCATTGTCTACAGACTCAATAAAGTTCCTTTTCTCTGTATAGATCATTTCCATCCAAGTCACTCTTTTACTTTACTCACCAACCTGTTTCATGTTTGTATGTGTTAGATTCGTTTTTATGTTTAGATTAGCAATAAAGTCTTGTTTGTATTCAAAGATAATTTGACTGTGGTATATTTTGATAAATCATTTTGTCAATTGATTTTTTTCAAAGATCCAGCCCTAAAGCTATACCTAAAATATTTGTGATATTATTTTCAATAAGCCATGAGAATAATATTACTCCAATAAATAAATTATTCATAATTCCCTTATTAAAGCTAACTCCTTACAATAGAAATTGTGAGCGGATACAACGAGACCTTGTATTACGATTTTAATGGTGGAGAATTTTATTCAGACAAACAATCTAATTATTTGTCCTTTATATTTCTTATAATGGTTGTTGAACATGACTAATTCCATTATAAATAGACATACGGACAGTTTAATTTAATTCCAAACACACATAATGTTCCCCCTACATAGTGTTCTCTTGGCCATTTTTGAAAGTGCGTGAAACTTTTGAAAACTTGCATTACCGTCAGTAGTGTAAGTTTCATGTGAACACTAAGAAGGACAAATCAAACTCCAACATACCTGTTTGCAACTGTTTTCAGAAAAACCGGCATCTTTTCACAGTGGAGATAGAACTTGCGCACTCAAGGTTGCCAGATTACGTGACTAAAGCATCACCCTAGAAAAATATATCCAAAAATCCCCACTGATGAATCTGGCAACCTTACACATGTCGAAATCTATTTCTGACCGTTATTTAAAGTCTGTTATTTATCATATGTAGAAAATTTTATATTTTTCTTGCATGATTAGTTCTAAGTTATACATGATACAATTAATCTAAAGTGGATGGTAAGGGGGATTGTGGTTTTACAAGGGGGATAATTTTTCATATTTCTTGCAACAAGGGGGATGCCATCCCCTCGCATCCCCATTCAGCTCGAGCCCTGGTCGTACATGTGACACATGCAAGAGACTCCCACATCTGATTCAGATGCTTGTACGTAGCTAGTCAGTTCTTGTTGTAAATTAATAAAATCTTTAATGAGCTGTGTGGTAGTGGGGGCATGGTTGAGTGCCAGCTTGTGAATGGAGAGCGAGATCAGGATATGAGAACTGTAAGAATCATCACCTGGCAATGATTGTCTCTAACAGCTGTTTGTCATTGCAGTGAGAGTGGAGACAGGCTTTAAGAGCGAGCTGGATGCCATTGAGGGGAGAGAGAGTTATGAGACACAAGCCAAAGAGACTGTACTGATCTGTGTCTGTTGAAAAGTGTGAATTTTGAGTTTAAAATAAACATACCATTTGAGTTGGATTCACCGTCTCCCACTTCCTCTTTCCCCTAACTGTGAACATTGTTGCAAGCTGGAACTGTTTCCAATCAACACTTTTCAGTACTAAATAAATATGTACTGTAGCTCCGTGCAACAAACTGGATGAAAAATCTTCTCCTTTCAATACATTGTGGAATTGCCTTATCCACAAAGGATACATGCAGTGCTTCTTCAAATTTAACCAAAATGAGGTATCATTAAGAACTAGCAATTTGAGACAGACTTCACCATGGGAGCACGACTATGATACTTAAAAATGATGTCTATGTATGCAGCTATCTTGGTTTTGAGACAGATTCTTTAAAAAATACTGACTATGACTGTTAATGCTCTCCATTGATGTATCTCTCTGGTGTGTGAGTGCTGCCCTATGATGTAACTAGCAAGCTTAAGGCACAGCTGAATGGACAGGGATGTGAATGGCGAGGAGTCAGACAGACAAGTCTTTCTGCCTCGAGGCTCTGCGGCCAGGATTCGTCTGATATATCAGTAAGACTAGCTGAGCTTGCAAGCAGAAAACAATAACTAATGCACCAAATTCCATTGCCAAGGCAACAGAGCAGCTGACAAGGTATGGCTCCTGTGTAATATGCAATAGTGCAATAACTGTAAATATACCTTTCTACTTGGGAATAAAGTGAGAATATAAAGGGGGGGTGGGAGATGATGTTGAGGTTTGTGTGTGTGTGTGTGTGCGCGTGTACATGACAAGAAGGACACCAGTGGACATTATAAATTTGTTGACATTCCCAGGCAGTAAGGGGTGAGAAAGGTTACATTTCAACCTTGGGGGATGTAGCTTTATTCAAAGAGTCCTTCATTTGAAGAGTATGAGTCACAGAGGCATGAACCACCTCTTACACACACTCATACACACACACTTGCACAGTGAGGGAGAGATATATGGGGCCCAAAATGTGGCCTTACATCATAAACTTTCTGAGAAAGATAGATGTGATAGTTGCACAGTCCTGGAGTGTTGTCACTAGTGCTGGCCTTTCATTCAGGATATTCAGGAAATGAGTACAATATTCATACAAATAAACACTATATCACGTTGATTTTCTGTGCAACAATGAATTATCAATAATGGTGAATTATCAATATCCCATATGCATGTACACATACAGTTGAAATCAGAAGTTTACATACACCTTTGCCAAATACATTTAAACTCAGTTTTTCAAAATTCCTGACATTTAATCGTAGAAAACATTCCTGTCTTAGGTCAGTTAGGATCATTATTTTAAGAATGTGAAATGTCAGAATAATAGTAGAGAGAATTATTTATTTCAGATTTGATTTCTTTCATCACATTCCCAGTGGGTCAGAAGTTCAATTACACTTTGTTAGTATTTGGTAGCATTGCCTTTAAATTGTTTAATTTGGGTCAAACATTTTGGGTAGCCTTCCACAAGCTTCTCACAATAAGTTGCTGGAATTTTGGCCCATTCCTCCTGATAGAACTGGTGTAACTGAGTCAGGTTTGTAGGCCTCCTTGCTTGCACAAGCTTTTTCAGTTCTGCCCAAAAATTTTCTATCAGATTGAGGTCAGGGCTTTGTGATGGCCACTCCAGTACCTTGACTTTGTTGTCCTTAAGCCATTTTGCCACAACTTTGGAGGTATGCTTGGGGTCATTGTCTATTTGGAAGACCCATTTGTGACTGAGATTTAACTTCCTGGCTGATGTCTTGAGATGTTTCTTCAATATATCCCCATAAATTTCCTTCCTCATGATGCCATCTATTTTGTGAAGTGCACCAGTCCCTCCTGCAGCAAAGCATCCCCATAACATGATGCTGCCACCCCCATGCTTCATGGTTGGGATGGTGTTCTTCAGCTTGCAAGCTTATAACAATGGTCATTATGGCCAAACAGTAACATTTTTGTTTCATTAGACCAGAGGACATTTCTCCAAAAAGTAAGATCTTTGTCCCCATGTGCACTTGCAAACTGTAGTCTGGCTTTGATATGGCGGTTTTGGAGCAGTGGCTTCTTCCTTGCTGAGTAGCCTTTCAGGTTATGTTGATATAGGACTCATTTTACTGTGGATATAGATACTTGTCTACCTGTTTCCTCCAGCATCTTCACAAGGTCCTTTGCTGTTGTTCTGGGATTGATTTGCACTTTTCGCACCAAACTATGTTCATCTCTAGGAGACAGAATGCATCTCCTTCCTGATCAGTATGATGGCTGTGTGGTCCTTTGGTGTTTATACTTGCATACTAGTGTTGTACAGATGAATGTGATACCTTCAGGCATTTGGAAATTGCTCCCAAGGATGAACCAGACTTGTGGAGGTCTTGGCTGATTTCTTTTGATTTTCCCATGATGTCAAGCACTAAGTTTGAAGGTAGGCCTTAAAATACATCCACAGGTACTCCTCTAATTCAGTACACCTCCTATCAGAAGCTAATTGGCTAATTGTCTAAAGGCTTGACATCATTTTCTGGAATTTTCCAAGCTGCTTAAAGGCACAGTTAACTTAGTGTTTGTAAACTTCTGACCCACTGGAATTGTGATATAGTCAATTAAAAGTGAAACAATCTGTTTGTAAACAATTGTTGGAAAAATTACTTGTGTCATGGACAAAGTAGATGTCCTAAACAACTTTCCAAAACTATAGTTTGCTAATATTAAATCTGTAGAGTGTTTAAAAAATGAGTTTTAATGACTTCAACCTAAGTGTATGTAAACTTCTGACTTCAACTGTACTTATTATACTTGTTATTTCTTACTCAGGGTGGTGCTGATGTTTCAGTGATTGATTTGATTTACATTTGACATTTCTAGCTGATGTAGAACAACATTGAAGTACACTATAGCAAGTGTAACACATGAACAGTATGATATGACTATTGTCATTTGGGTGTACAACTGAAATAATGTAAGTTGTTCATCTATTTAGACTCAATATGTCCTGAGAAAATAAATATGTGTAACATATGTTTAACTTAGGTGTAGCTGAGGTGTATCTTATGTGTAGATTATGTGTTATGTGTAGCTCACTGTGTGTTTGACAGCCAGCTGCATCTCATGTTCTAGATTTGTCCTGATTTGTTGCATTATCTCTTTGATTTATGAAAAATAAAACATCAAAATATATTTGATTTGTCTTGAAAATATTTAGAAAATTGGACACCATCTGGGCATATTGCACATACATTTTTGATAGATATATTGTAAGTGCCGGGTATGTAAGAGTGTTTGGGAAAATTTCCATGCATTAAAGGGTTAAATATAAAATAAACAAATTTTATATTACTTTCACTTTTTTAAAAACATACTCTTAAACTGAAAAATAATAAAATATCAAAATGTCATGCATTTGGCACATCTGCTGCCATCTGCTGGAAAAAATTATATCGTTTACATGTAATGACAATTATAACCAGTAAATGGATGCAGCGATCCACACATGCTGCCTTGTCACTGTAGACTAATGATGTAACAAAGTTAATTTCTAGATATTAAAAGTGCTGTATTTTAGCCGTTCTAACTTCCACCAGTCTGAGCTGTTGATTTAGCCATGCCCCCTCTTTGGACTCAAGATGGCGCCGAGTATGGCTGCTGCGTTGCGAGCTCCGACACAACATAGCAATGGTTTGTTTGTTTTGTTTACAATTCTTATGTTTTTTGTCTTGGATGTTGTCTGCCTTATTGTCTACGACAGACAAACACTTTTGGACATTGATTCAGCGATCTCACACCGTAAACCGGACTTCACATTCCTCAATGCCGACCCGCTGTTTACAAACACGCAAGCGGAGCCCTTTGTCTGGGCAGCACGGCCGCGGAAACGCAGGAGGAAAAGGGGAAACAGAGCCGGCGTTCTCATCAGAGTAAGACGCCGCGCAAATCGACCCCCGCTACCCACTATTCTACTGGCAAATGTTCAGTCTCTGGATAACAAGCTCTGCGAGCTGAAAGCGCGGATCTCTTTCCAACGAGAGACGAGGGACTGCTGCATTATCTGCCTTACGGAAACTTGGATGTCTGCGGAGATTCCAGTCTCAGCCATTGAACCCGCGGGGTTCTCCATGCTCCAAGCGGACAGAGCGAAAGACCTCTCAGGTAAAACTAGAGGAGGTGGTGTATGTTTTATGATCAACAAATCCTGGTGTGATCAGAGGAACGTACATTCCATCAAGTCTTTCTGTTCTCCTGATCTGGAATTTCTTATGCTTCTGTGTCGACCATTCTGGCTACCGAGGGAATTCACAGCGGTCATTATCACTGCTGTGTACATCCCACCACAAGCCGACACAGACCGGGCACTCAAGGAACTGTATGGGAGTATAAGTGAGCAGGAAACCGCGCACCCTGAGGCCGCGTTCATTGTGACCGGGGACTTTAATAAAGCCAGTTTAAAATCAGTCGCACCAAAATATCACCAGCACATTAGTTTCAACACACGAGGGGACCGGGTTTTGGACCATTGCTACTCTCCGTTCCGGGATGGCTACAAATCCCTCCCCTGCCCACCATTTGGCAAATTGGACCACTCTTCCATTCTGCTTCTGCCCGCTTACAGGCAGAAATTGAAACAGGAAGCACCCACCCTCAGAACGATCCAGTGCTGGTCGGACCAATCAGACTCTACGCTACAAGACTGTTTTGATCGCACGGACTGGGAGATGTTCCGGTCCGCCTCTGATGATGACATCGAGCTTTACACTGATAGCGTAATGTGTTTCATCAGAACGTGCATAGAGGAAGTGATTCCGACCAGAACTGTGCGAATCTATCCGAATCAGAAGCCGTGGATCAATAGCGATGTTCGCGCGGCACTTAATGTGCGGACCTCCGCTTTTAATTCCGGGAACGCGGAGGAGCATAAACAAGCCAGTTATGCCCTCCGAAAAACTATCAAAACAGCAAAACGCCAGTACAGGAGCAAGATTGAAGGGCAGTTTAACACCACCAACTCTAGAAGCATGTGGCAGGGAATTAACATCATCACGGACTTTAAAGGGAATAAAAACTCCGCCATGAACACCGCTGCCTCTCTACCGGATGAGCTAAATACTTTTTATGCTCGTTTCGAGGGAAATAACACCGCCCTCGCGGAGAGAGCTCTCACGGCCGAAGCTACAGAGGTTAGTTCACTCTCTGTAACCCGATCCTTCCGACGGGTGAATATCCGCAAAGCCGCGGGTCCAGACGGCATTCCGGGCTGCGTCATCAGAGCGTGCACGAACCAGCTGGCTGGTGTTTTTACGGACATTTTCAACCTTTCCCTCTCTTTGTCTGTAGTCCCCACATGCTTTAAAACATCCACCATTGTGCCTGTTCCAAAACAATCGAAAATAACTTGTTTAAATGACTGGCGTCCTGTTGCTCTGACCCCCATCATCAGCAAATGTTTTGAGAGACTAATCAGAGATTACATCTGCTCTGTATTACCACTCAATCTTGACCCGCTGCAGTTTGCTTACCGCAACAACCGTTCCACTGATGATGCCATTGCATCTACAATACACACTGCTCTCTCCCACCTGGAAAAAAAGAACACTTATGTGAGAATGTTGTTTGTAGACTACAGCTCAGCATTCAACACCATAGTGCCCTCCAAGCTAGATGAGAAACTCCGGGCTCTGGGCTTAAACAGCTCGCTGTGCAGCTGGATCCTGGACTTCCTGTCAAGCAGACGCCAGGTGGTTAGAATAGGCAGCAACATCTCCTCATCACTGACCCTCAACACTGGAGCCCCACAGGGCTGTGTTCTCAGCCCACTACTGTATTCCCTGTACACACATGACTGTGTGGCAACACATAGCTCCAATGCCATCATTAAGTTTGCTGATGACACGATGGTGGTAGGTCTGATCACTGACAATGATGAAACAGCCTACAGAGAGGAGGTGCACACTCTGACACACTGGTGTCAGGAGCACAACCTCTCCCTCAACGTCAGTAAGACAAAGGAGCTTGTGGTGGACTTCAGAAGAAAAGACAGAGAACACAGTCCAATCACCATCAATGGAGCACCAGTGGAGAGAGTCAGCAGCTTCAAGTTCCTGGGTGTCCACATCACTGAGGAACTCACATGGTCCGTCCACACTGAAGTCGTTGTGAAGAAGGCTCATCAGCACCTCTTCTTCCTGAGACGGCTGAGGAAGTTTGGAATGAACCGCCACATCCTCACACGGTTCTACACCTGCACTGTGGAGAGCATCCTGACTGGCTGTATCTCCGTCTGGTACGGCAATAGCACCGCCCACAACCGTGTGAACTGGTGTGAACTGCCAGACACATCATCGGAGGTGAGCTTCCCTCCCTCCAGGAAATATATACAAGGCGGTGTGTGAAAAAAGCTCTGAGGATCATCAGAGACTCCAGCCACCCGAGCCATGGGCTGTTCTCACTGCTACCATCAGGTAGGCGGTATCGCAGCATCAGGACCCGCACCAGCCGACTCCATGATAGCTTCTTCCCCCAAGCAATCAGACTTCTGAACTCTTGATCTCCCACGATCAAAATACATCAGCCCTGCACTTTATTACTCTTTTATCTCACACCGGACTGTCATAAATTATATTACTGTTATTATATTATGTCTCTCTTAACAACTGACTATCAACCGACAGCCTGAATGTCAATACAGTACAATACTGTACATTTTATATATATATATATATATATATATATATATATATATATATATATATATATATATATATCTTTTTATATATATATTAATTTTTATTGAATAATGTGTATCTATATAGTATCTATATAGTAAAAAACAAAAAAAACAAAAACAGCATATTGTATACTGTACAGTGTATGTTATTATTTGTATATTGTTGAGCGTAATTGTCTATAACAGATGTTTAAATTGTGTTGTGTTAATTTGATGTTTTAAGTTGTGTAATTATGTATAACAGATGTTTAAATTGTGTTGTGTTAATTTGATGTTTTAAGTTGAGTGTAATTATGTATAACAGATGTTTAAATTGTGTTGTGTTAATTTGGTGTTTTAAGTTGAGTTTAATTATGTATAACAGATGTTTAAATTGTGTTGTGTTAATTTGATGTTATTGTAAATTGGTATATGTCTCATCACTGTCATGACTGCTATGTTGATCGGAACTGCACCCAATAATTTCACACACCATTGCACTTGTGTATATGGCTGTGTGACAATAAAGTGATTTGATTTGATTTGATTTCTTTCCAAAACACCGCACCGATACCGTTTAAACTGACACAAAGCATGTTTCCTATGGTTGTCAAACACAACAGTAGCGAAATATAGGGTGACCAGACCTTAAAAAAGTGTCCGGCCGGGATTTCTAAATTTGCGAAAATGTCCTGGATTCGGCTTTAGTTGCATTATGATGTACATCTAGTCTAACACTTCATTGTGTGTGCATGCATATTTGCATTACTTTAACCCCTCTTTGTAAGTCCCGCCTTCTCGCACACCAATTGGTCGATTATAAGAGGCTTGCAGCAACTACTGGCCAAATTCCTGCCTGTCAATCTCGCCGCGAATGCGCGAAGCGCTGTTGTGTTCGGCATCAAACAGTTGCTTGACAGTAGCAGCAAATGACAGCTGAGTGGAAACAATGCCCAAATGAATGTGCAAATTTACAGAAGATTTGCACAAAAAATTCCCATGCTTTCGTCCAGGTCGAGATCCATGGGAAGCAGAATGTATGACATGTAAAGCTGGCACTTATGTGTCAGTTGCTAATAAAGGTGCAAGTGATTTAGAGGCACACATTAGCTCTGCCAAGCATAAAGGTTCAGCAAAAGGTGAAAGTTCATCAGGTAAATTAACGGACTACTTTTTGCGACCAGGTAAAATTGTCATCACATTGCTTCATTGTTCATTTTCCATGGCCATTCAAAATAATAGTAATAGTAAAACAAAAAGGTGTCCTCTGTTTGGAAAACAAGAATATGGTCACCCTACGGAATAGCACCCACAACTGACACATTTTATATCAGAATATGACATTAAGTCTCAATAATTCGCTGCAAGGACAATACTATGAGAACGCGCAATATTATTGTCAGGTCGAAAGCGTCAGAGACCGCAGATGCATTTTTGTTTGATGTTTACAGAGTTTAGAGCTGTCACGGAGACCGGTGATATCTCAGGACACTTATTTCAGTGATATCCATCAGGGAGTAGGAACATTTTTTGCATATCTTTCCATGAAAAAATCACTTATAGAAGTTATGAATTTGGAAATATTTAGATATGATAACAGACATTTGTCAATGTTTAGCATTTCTCTTTTCTGTTTGCAGTCAAATTTGACCATGGTTTTACAAAGAGAAAACATAGAGTAAGAATTTTGTTACAACCCATTTATTTTTCAAACATGAAAACTCAATTCAAATTCAGTCATATTGCAAGATAACGAACAGCAAAATAATGAACAGCAATAAACAAATTATTTATAAAAATAAATAAATAAATAAACAGTAATAAACATTAAAGAAGAATAAACTCTTGTTTAAAATAAAGTTTTAAAAATCACACAGACTCTTAAAATAACCGAAGACAGTAGAAGGTTCAATTAAATATGAAAATTACCACCATGAAGTCTGCTGAGCCAAAAAAAATCTTGCATGGTACTTTAATACTTTGCTTTAAAAAATAAAATAAATAAAAAACATAGTAGAACCATGTTTGGTACTTATTGACAATTTTTGGTTGTGTTTATAACAGTAATCTGTAAATGGGTCAGTGAGGTGATGCTAATTTATTTTTGTCTGGATCTGTTAAGTTATTCAAAAATACATTAAAAATGCAATTCACACATTGTGAACATGTTTTCAATTTCTGAGTTCATTTAGATATTTTTTTCTGGGGCTTAAAGTAAAAAATGTCTAATTGGTGTAACTGTCCAGAGACAGAAAATAAATAAATAAACCATGTTTGATACTTTTTGACATTTTGTGCGTGTGTGATTATAAATAGCTTGAAAACTTTTTTTAAATTAATGATTAAGTTGTTTACACTCATGTGTAACATGCAAGGAAATTATTTTTTACCCCTTTTACTTGATGGCTACATCACTTGACATTTTAAATTTCATTAAATCCTTTTTTTAATAAAACAAATAAAGAAATAAATGTTTTTCAAAAATGTATGAAACCAACAAATGTTTTAAAGGAATAGTTCACCTCAAAATGAAAATTCTCATCATTTACTCACCCTCATGCCATCCCAGATGCGTATGACTTTCTTTCTTGAGCAGAGCACAAATTAAGATTTTTAGAAGAATATCTCAGCACTGTTGGTCCTTACAATGCAAGTGAATGGTGATCAGACCTTTTTGTGGCTCCAAAAATCACATAAAAGAAACATAAAAGTAATCCATATGACTCCAGTGGTTAAATCCATATCTTCAGAAGCGATATGATAGAGGTGGGTGAGAAACAGATCAAAATGTAAGTACTTTTTTCTTTTTTTCTTTTTTTTACCTAAATCTCCACTTTCACTTTTACATCTGAAAGCCACATGTGGTGCCTTCTTTGTTTCACTTTCACATCTGAAATTAGAATAAAATTAGAGTAAAAAAAGGGCTTGAATATGGATCTGTTTATCACCCAAAAAGATCAATGTAAGCACAGCGTAATTCTAGTGGGAAGACTAGCAGCTGTACATCATCGCACCATTAGCTAGGTAACTCCTAGCCAATCACATGTAAGCCATTGCTTTATAAGTCTGCTCAGACTATCACATTGCTGTTTCAGTGTGCTAACACAGCAACCTCCACCACCCCACCACCACCAGTTGTGTCCCGTCCTTGCCCCTGCCTCCTATCTCCGGCAGGATATGACGGTTCCAAGTACAACTTCTTCAGACCACCAGACGGGGCTTACGCCAAAGAGAGACATTACATTTCTGTTTTATATTTATCAAATAAATGTCATCTTTAATTTCACTCAAGTCTGCGAGTCTTCCTGATAGAATTTTGCTTCTGAAGATACGGATTTAACCACCTGGAGTCATATGGATTATGGCATGAGGGTGAGTAAATAATGAGAGAATTACAATTTTTGGGTGAACCATCCCTTTAACTTCATAAAAAACAAAAAACAAACAAAAAAACAATTACCACCGCAGACAACCTTATTTGTCAATGGCCGAATAAATTGCCCCTGACTGAGAGCAACAGCACAAAGAATTCTCAAAGCAGAAAATAACTACAATATGTAGCTCAGTGCCTTTTATTCTAAAACCTTTTCAAAATGTATCACTGCAAACTCTGTCCTGAAATGCTCACTGACATTCGAGTGTCCATGCTAAAATGTATAAAATGCTCCTGAAGGCACACCCTAAACAACATTTGCCTTTCTCCATAAGAGCTCTGAGTTGGCATGTGTTTCAGTATACTGCTCTTGTCGTTGTTAAGTTTTAAATTGGAGGCTCAAGGTCTGTGTATTGTGTAGAGGCGTACAAAGACCCAATGACTGGTCATGTATAAGTGTTTCCTATTATGTTGAGGGGTTTCTGGGAATCACGCCAGGCTTGCCAGGACAATGATACTATGATACTGCACAACATTTATAGATATTGGAGTCCACCAACCATTACAAGAGAGGTCAGATGAATGTGGTTGTGAGGAAACTAAAGGTTGTAGCATCATTCTGTCCCTAATGCTGTGTTTGCAGTTACATAATGGATATGCTCTGTTTGCCTTTTTGCAATATATACTGTATTGTTAACCAAACTGAACTGCCTTTAGAGATATAGCTATATCAAACATGTAAAGGTGAGACATGTTATCTATGCCATGACAGATAAAACAGCAGTTTTAGAATTTAAGCATTTGAAGTTCCACCACTGAAAGCTTCTTAACATAAGAATTACATTTTGAAAATTCATCAAATGGAAAATTCAAATGCCTGAAACAATGTGTTAGACTGATCACAAAAATCACATTGTGTGAAAAGTGAGTGTATGTAATTTGTATGCTATTCATAAATACAATAAATCAGAGCTAAAGTGGCTGTGCATGAAGGTAAAATACTCTAAATGTACAGTATGATTTAGCAGGAAAAGCATTAATAATAAACAATATTGGTGCTGTATTGCTTGGTCTTGTAGTTTATAGGGTTTGCTGCTAATATTGGTTGACAGTTCAAATTGTTTGTCAATGTATGATCACAACAATTTGCATCCTATTTGGGGGTACAAACTGTTCCTGAACCTCATTGTTTCGGTTCTTAATCTGCATCAGTTTTATCCAGACCACAGAGATGAGAACAGTCTGTAATCAATGTGACTGAGACCCCCAATGATGGTGCAGGCCTTGCTGTAATAGCAGCTATAGTAGATGTTCCCTCTGCCCTCTTCTCTTAATACATTGTACAATGGTAAATGCTCACGAGTTACTCAGAATTTACCCATGAAGTGCTCAATTTACATTTCTTCAGAATCCTTAGATGATGAAAGCACTGTTGTGTTCGCATTCATTATGCATTTATCCTGATCTAAAAAATTGCATTGTACAGGAAGGAAACATTTCTGACTACCAAGAAATATTGTAGACTCATGAGTGCAGCTAAATAGTTATCACCCATATTATTATACAGTACTGTGCAAAAGTCTTAGGCACATAAGATGTTTCACAAAAGCATTTGTCTTAAGATGGTTATTTATATCTTCAGCTTTAGTGTGTCAATAGGAAATATAAATGTTAGACTCCCAAACATTAAGGAACGTCGCCTTGTTGTAAGGAGTGTTGTCTTGCTGTAAGGAATGTCGCCTTGTTGTACCAACACAAAGAGGCACCAAAACACTTTCCCAGACTTTCGGCTTCATCATACCACGTTGGTGGAATGACCTTCCCAACTTAATCCGTGAAGATGACTCACTTTCTGTCTTCAAAAAACGTCTAAAAACACATCTTTTCCATGAGCACTTAACCAGTCACTAAAAAAAACCAAAAACAACAACAAAAAAACAATTATATATATATATATATATATATATATATATATATATATATATATATATATTTAGCACTTTAGTCTGTTTTTAATGCTATTCTGATGCTAGTGAAACTTTGTAATATGGCACTTTTTGTACCACTGTCTCCTTAAGATGATTCGCTTATCGCTTTGGATAAAAGCGTCTGCCAAATGAATAAATGTAAATGTAAATGTAAACATTACTTTTACAAATAGAAAAGATTAGAATAGAAGAACAGGGAGCCCGGCAACAGATGTCATGGCCCCCACAAAGCCCCCCACTGAACATCGTGTCAGTCTGAGATTACATTAAGAGACAGAAGCAATTGAGACAGCTGAAATAGATAGAAGAACTGTGGTAAATTCTTCAAGAAGCTTGGAACATCCTATCTGCCAACAACCAAGAAAAACTGTGTCCAGGTGTACCTAGGAGAATTGGAGCTGTTTTAAAGGCAAAGGTGGTCACACCAAATATTGATTTAGCTTTTTTATGTTTACTGGACTTTGTATGACAATAAGTGATAAATGAAAACTATTTATGTCATTATTTTTGAAGACATCCTCACTATGCAACATTTTTTCACAAGTGCCCTGTATACAGTACTGTATACTGTATAAGTATGTATTGCAGTTAAAAGGTATATCTAAAGGAATATTCCAGGTTAAATATTTAAATGTGACGTGTAATTTACATGTAATTGACTTTAAACATTATTACAAAAATTTCACGTGTTGACATAATATTTTTTTCCATTTAACTCTAGTGCATAAACTCTATGTCGATACTTAAAATGTTTCAGAAAAACTGGTTTGGAAACACTTTTTGTCGTGAAAATTGGCATTAACGCAAAAATGTAGTGTCACATGACAGAATTTACCCCAGTTGTTAGCTTGTGTTAATCATGATGACAAGGTATACATCCTTGAAAGCCAGTTTATTGTGCGTGAAGCTTTACTCGCTCTGTTATGGATTGGTCTTAACGGCATACCTGCACAGATCTGATGCTGCAAACACATCTGCATCATGACACTTCCAGGAGTGCCAACACAAATATCTCTCATGCACCTGTCATCAACAAGTGCATGGAGAACAAATCAATGGCCACTCTTTGTGATTAATTTAATTGCGCTAGCCATCCGTTTATTTATTAACGTTGCTTTTCCACACCATTCAAAATAATAGACGGCAGTCATGGAATTAGCCCACAACACAAAAAACAAATCATTTCTATGAACAAAGATGTTTTAAATTAAAAATAAATACACAATACTAGGAGAAAAGCATCAGTGTGCTTTTTTGGAACACTAACATACGGTATAGCCCAATTCTATAAAATTATTGTTTAGCTTACTTTTGAAAAAATGCCGTAAAAATTCCCTGTATTAAATTAATTACCAAACGAATAAAGCATTAAATTAAACAAATAAATTACCAAATGAAAAAAATAATATTGTTAGGCCTATATAATTGCCTTTTCTTTACACAAACTTAAATTAGCCTTACCCTGTTCTGTAGATGAAAAAAGTCGGCTGAATGACATTCTCAGAATGTTCTACACTTTTTTCAAGACTAGATAAAACTATTTGTCCAATGCAGTTCACTTTCAGAAAACTAGCTTTTGAACATTTGAAAACTTTTACATATTTTAAATCTAACCTCTGATTGCATTTGCTGAGCTTCTTCAGAAAATGTAAATTGCATTATGACGCTAAAATTAATTTTAGATGACACTCAAGTTCAGTTGGTCAGTAAAAGTTGCTGGACAAATATATGGGGTATAATGCAGTTTTGATGGCAATGCTTTATATTAGATGATTGTTCAAAATAGCCCATTGAATGTCAGGAATGTATCATGTACTGTATGTAAACCCTGATATTACACATCTATTTTTCTTTACACACACAGCATATACATCAATGGATGGTCCCTACACACTCTCACAGTGAAATCATAAGGATTCATGTGACTTTTCTAAATTTGGCTAATTCGTATGATATTGTACGACTGCACTTGTATGAATTCATATGACTTTCACTACAGTCAATGACGTTGCTGGTCATCGTTTCCATCCAATACTTGACAATTACTTGCTTCTATCACACACAACAGCTTCCTATCAGGTTTGCACACTCTACTGATTGGTTAGGTTTAGATAAGGGGTTTGGGTAAGGGCATAATATTAATAATTATGTCCTTAATGCCTCGTGCATGAAACTCACACTTACTTCCGCATTAGATATCCGGGCATTTGCATGTGATGAAATTATAAGAAATAGCCAACTCGTAAAATATGTACGAATTTTCATGAGACTGGGATAGAGAAAAGTGGATGGAAACTAGGCTATAGACCTTATTCACAACAGCGCCAAATTAGATTTTTGAAGGGAATTACAAAAAGGCTGTGAGGGATAGACATACAGTTTCTTCAAGGGGCTGTACTGCAGTTTTAAGTGTTTTTCAATGGTTCAGTGCACAAAACAATGAAAAACATCTTTCCAAGAATATTCAGTAGACAAGAAACTGGAAAATTAGATGTGATCTAGGAGCTTTTTACAGATTTATGCTGTGCGTGCCATTGAAGAGATGGCAAGTCTATCCTTCACAGCCTCATTGTCATTCCCATAAAAAATCAAAGATGGCACTACCATGAATAAGATCTACTGGATCAACCACTGGTATAAGTTTGGGCTGGGATGGGGGGAGTGTTGTTTGAAACTTGTTTAGTTATCATTTTTGCAATTCTGTTAGATTCTACTAGTGGTGCAGAAACTGCACACTGTAAGCAAAATATGTGTTTTGTACAATTATGACACTGTTTTGCATATCTTTAACACTAAAACATGATATGTGTTAGCATGAGACTTGTATTATAGAATAATATCTCAGTTATATCCAGTCTTACAACTCATGTCATAACCATGTTTCCCTATCTGTCACTCACTCGACGTTGTGTCAATGTAGTGACACTAGGGGTCACTCTTGGGAGCCCCAAACACCTCTGATCTTTTTTTAAAAGGCCAATGAGAATTGGCGAGTGGAATTTGCATGCCAGTCCCCCGGACGTATGGGTATAAATGGAGCTGGTATGCAACCACTCATTCAGATTTTCTCTTCGGAGCCAAGTGGTTTTATTCATTGAGCTGAATTCATCCGCCGAGTTCATTCCCCTTTCTCTGCTGGATCTTACGGCGCATTTCAGCGGCTTCTCCCCTTCTGCATCTGTGGTTTGCAGAGAACGCCCCTGGGCGCTTCGGCAGAACATTTAAAAGAGTATATATTCCTTCTGAAAGAGCGGCACACACGGAATGTCTTTTTAAAGACACGTCTTTTTAAAGATGCCTTTCCGTTTGTGTGTTATTCCTGGTTTCGGTCGTTATCTCTCCGCTTCCGATGGCCTAGATCGCTGTCTTACGTGTCTGGGCGCTGCCCACGTGGAGACATCGTTCGTGGATGGATCATGTCCTCATTGCGAGACCATGACCATGGCAACGTTGCGGTCGTGGCTTGCATTCGTAAGAAAGCAAGCCGCCCCAGCAGCTCCTCACCTCAGTCCATCTACCTATGGGTATGAGGCCGTGCCGGTTAGCACTGGGGGCTATTTGGGGACCTCAATGGGACCACCTCCGCCAGGTATCCCCCCACGGACCTCCCATTCCCCAACATGCTCGCATGCCCCGGTCGCGTGCTCAGACGAGATCGCTGGCTCGTCTCAGGGCGAGTTCGACCCCTCATTCAGAACCCGGGAAGAGAATGAGTTATCGAGCGCAGCATCGGAGAGCGGCCTCATCCAGTCAGACGCAGAGGCTTTGACTGGGTGTAGAGCCGAGGAGGGCGGGGCCGGGCTGGAATGAGACACACCCGGTCCCAATCAGCCTGATGGGGCACGCGAGGGATAAAGGCGGCCGTGGACGACAGTTCGAGAGAGAGAGAATTACAGACAGCTGTACTGTGTGTTTTTAGTTGTGTGTTTTGGTTGTGTTTTGGTTAATAAATTATTATTTAAGTTGTCAAGCTGGTTCTCGCCTCCTCCTTTCCACTGAACCCCCTTACACTGGTGCCGAAACCCAGGAAGGAGGAGGGATTCCCGTCGCAGGATCCTCGACACTGCCGTCCACCCAGGGGAGCGCCGCTGCTGTCCGATGGGGGACGGAGTAGCCCGACCACCCGGACGTGGGGAACGGCCGCCGTCCGCGAGGCGAGTGGGGACGGGACTCCCCGACTGCCTGGAGCGAGGGAGCCGCTGCCAGGGGCGGAGGAGTGCCCTGCCGTCCCCCCGGGAACGCGGAGGGGTCGAGAGAAGACCGCCATCCGCGGGGGGAGGAGGGAAGCGACTCCCCGACCGCCTGGAGTGGTAGGGCCACTGCCAGGGGCGGAGGAGAGTCCCCACGGGACGCCGGGAACGTGGAGGGGCGTTCTGTCCGCTGGGGGTCGGAGGTCTGACTCCGGTCCACCCGGGGAGGAGCGGCTGCAGTCCGCCTGAGAGGGTGGAGTAGTGATCGAGGACCACGCGACGGCGCATCAGAGAACTGGTGAGTTTCTTTTTCTCTCTCTCTCTCTCTCTCTCTATCTCTCTGTTTGTGTTGTTGTTTTTCCCTCCTGTCTCCTCCCAGGTCGAGGAAGGCAGGGAGGACCCGCCGGCAGTCGGGGCATAAGGCACGCCCCCCCCCTGGAGAGGAAGGGTGGTGGGGGATGTACGTCATGCCCGGGGCTCCCAGGCCTGAGGCAACGCCGGCAGGAGTGTAGAGCCGAGGAGGGCGGGGCTGGGCTGGAATGAGGCACACCCGGTCCCAATCAGCCTGATGGGGCGTGCGAGGGATAAAGGCGGCCGGGGACGACAGTTCGAGAGAGAGAGAATTACAGACAGCTGTACTGTGTGTTTTTAGTTGTGTTTTGGTTGTGTTTTGGTTAATAAATTATTATTTAAGTTGTCAAGCCAGTTCTCGCCTCCTCCTTTCCACTGAACCCCCTTACACTGGGCTTCCTCCTTTGGGAATGGTTGCCCAGTCCCAGGCTGACATGGAAACGATGGACATGCTTTCCTGGGTGGCCGCGAGTGTCGGGCTAGAGTGGAACCCTCCACTATCCCTGGAACTCTCGCGGCTCGATGATTGGTTCCTGGGCTCGGGGCGCCGCTCACAGCTGTGCACCGCCCCTGTTCCTTTCTTCCCGGAAGTGCATGAGGAGCTGACAAGATCGTGGGAGGCACCTTTTACTGCCCAGTCCCGATCTTTTAGTTCCCCTGCTCTCACTACCCTCGATGGCGGAGTGGCCAGGGGGTACTCGGTGATCCCCCTGGTGGATAAGGCGCTATTGGTGCACTTATGTCCGCAGAGTGCAACTCCCGTCCAGGGACTGTATGGTTACGTCATCCCTGACGGCTAAGGCCTACAGTGCCGCTGGACAAGCCGCCTCTGCCCTGCACGCCATGGCTCTCCTGCAAGTACACTAAGCCAAGGTGCTAAAAGAACTGCACGGGGGTAGTTCTGACCCAGGATTGATGCAGGAACTGCACTCGGTGACCGACCTCGGTCTCCGAGTAAAGACCCCGCGCCCCGTTTGCTCATCGCCAAGGGCGTCCTTCTGCTGCAACGACATCGGCTCCGCCGCAGCCTGCTCCTGTGGCCCGGCCCCGGTGTAGAGTCCAGTGCAGGAAGCAGACGCCACCCGTCTCACGGCCGGCCACTAAGAACCCGAGGCTTCGAAGCGCCCCTGAGATTGGTGACCCAGGGGCAAGGAGACCTGCTACACTGGAGCTGGTAAGCAGACCACTCAATCCCCCGGTGGAGGACCAGGAGGAGAATCTTTTGTTTCGTTGCCCAAGAGGCTGCGGTACCCAAATGTTCAGCAAAAGAGCAGTTTCCTTGTTCCCTGGGTCACATGGCCGGTGTGCACGGCCATCGTCACGACCACCATCCACCATCTCATCATTGCAGGTATGGCGCTCCAGCGGCGGTCCCCCCGCCCCTGGGCACCCAGCTGTGGCACAAACACACTCACATGAGGTTGGGTCCAGTGGACTACGGGGACGAGACTCCTCCTCCCGCCCCTTCGGCCAATCTTATGGTGGGCGGCAGGAGCCAGGTAAGTGCTTCGATGTCCCTGGACTCAGCATGGCCACGGGGCTCGGATCCCCTCGACGTGGCACCTCGAGCTCCGCCCTGCCGTGAGGCCCCACCCACCGGTACGTCCAACGTGATCATTCGCTTGATCCCCCTCGCCCGGAGTTTGGGCGCATGGCTCGTGCTTTCCAACCTGTCGCAATGGCTGGTCCGGACCGTCCGACTCGGCTACGCGCCCGCCCAGGTTCAGTGGTGTTGGGCCTCATGTATTCAGATAGAAGACAAAGGCAGGCCTAACACAGTCGTAAAACCTAACTCAGGCCCCCACATACCAAATCATAAATTATACTGATAAAAATCGCGTCAAAATCAAACAAAGGGAGTCCAAAACAGACTACAAATCCCATGAAGCCTTGCTCACTAAAGGATCGAACTCTCAACTCCTATTGGATGAGGCACACGACAGAACGCACCTCAACCATGACATCATCAGGAGTAGAAATACCTCTGAAATGCTTCCAGGATTTGCTTCCAGCAACTTTGTTCACCGTGTGTAGACGCAGCTCATCGCTGCTCTCAGGTGCAGCCTCGTGGCACAAGGAAGTAACGTCTGACTTGAAACTGTGGCCATACAATCTCCATCTTGCTGGAGGAGTTGAGATTACTGATTATTCCACCGAATACTCTAACGGATCCGAAGGAGACTGCCGAGCAATCCGCATCTTCATCCGTTTGCCTGCAGAAGTGAAGAGATAAAAGATTTCTCTTCCATCTTCAATCAAGTCGATGTCCCTGATTTCTCCGCCAGCCCGCCGAGAATCAGTAGCCGTACCGACCGCTGACAGAGTGAGGAAACAGCCTCCCGTCATCACCCCAGCCTTGAGGAACCGAGTCTGAGTTAAAGAACGGATGAACACACATTCTGCATCCTCATGCGATTCAAGTAAGAGGTTTACGTCTGGGCAGAGATAGAATATTGCAGTGTGTTATTCTTGTGTACCAAGGTTATTGCTTGTACAGTTTATGGACCACCATGTCCACTCATTATTAATACTCAGGGTATTAATTATCACGAATTTGATTTGCTGTATAGTGGTCCAACCACACTGGACTGTTGTGCATTTCCGCCATCGTGGGTGAGACCGGCAAACTGAGTTTATTCATTAAAGAATCAAAGACCGGGATTGTTTACGAGCCATCCACCGCGTCTCTGTGTGATAAAATAACAGCCACCGCGTCTCTGTGTGATAAAATAACAGCTGCTTCCTCTCCCACAATCGCGAAACCAAGAGAAAAAGCTTCTCTTGTTCTCTCTCGCACTAACCACACACACACGTGCGCGCGATCCCTCACAAACATTCTCGGACACATTTTTGGCTAGTAGATAGCTTCGTGATAAAGCTCAGCTTTGTCCCTAAGCTATCGTACAAGCAGATACACGAGGTAACTGGTAGACGCCATTGACTGGTTTCTCTCCGCCCACATTCGCAGCCATATTCTCTGGCCGGAAGTCTTGCGTGACATACTCTCCACGAGAGTCACATCCGCCATTTTGTGCGCATCCCTCCTTACACACACACACACACACACACACACTCGCTCTCACACACACACACCCTCATGTGTTATAGGATTATTTTGATTTCCATATCTAATCATATCACTGTTTAGTTTGTAGTTGGAAGTTGGAAGTTTATTGACTGCACTGTATTAATTGATATTACTGCATAAATAAACTTTGTTATATTACAAAGAGAAGTGTTTTGGTTTGTTTTGCATACACCTGTGTCATGCTGATGGGATGTCAGTGCTCGGATTCAAGCCTTCATTCATTGTATTTTTTCCCTAAAATCGATAATCTTCGGATGTCGATTTTCCTAAGAAAACAATCTAATATTGAGACTGTTATACTATCTGGTTATTAGTCCCTGATTCCAGGATGGTGCCCCATCAATGTTAATCCTTATTAATATTCTATTGATTTTTGATAATTGATAATTATCTTTGAAGATTGTTGAATTTGAATGATCAATAAGCTAGTGTTAATTTTAATTAATGTTTCATCGATGTTAACAATTAATGATTATCTTTGATAATTGTTGATTTAAAGGATTAGAAAAAGCTAGCATTGATTCTCATCAATGTTCTACTGATTTTAATAATTAATAATTATCTTTGATAATTATAAATTATTGCTAATAACCAAACCCGCTCCTAAACGTAGTGCACTACATTTACTGGAGCCTCATATGAGGTTTTAATGAGTTAGATTCAATTAATTCATTTAAATATTAATTAATAACTAAAGAAATAATTATTTAATTATTTAATAATTAAATAATTATTTCTGATAGTAACACTGATCTAAACAACCAGTAAAGCCCTACATAATAATTGGTGCCCCGTGTGAAGCATCCTACTTTGTCACAGTGTGTATGCATAAGAATCCAAAGTAATAACTTGAATCCTTACTTCAAAGTTTGGTTCTGTTTGACAATTGACTTCTCACAACTTGCCAGACATAAGCCAGTATGGTGTGAAAGTGCTCTTAAGAGTGAATTGGGGGTTGGTAAATTTGCGATAGTCTGCTTAAAACCTGCTGTTGTTGTTATTTAACTCCTAATGCTTTCACCTAGATGTTACAGAGAGGTGCCAAGTCACTTCATTGACATCCACCAAAGAGAAAACGCAGTGAAATTTGCACATTACATAACAGTAGACCGTAAGCCACAGGTCGAAGACTCTCACCTGTGCATTCGTGTCAGCATTATAGAAACTGTAAAACAACAAGCTATCAGGAGGAGGCAGACCCAGCCTTGGCATTGCTGTGTCTGATGCAAGCTTTATGCATCTATTTGGATCGCACACAGAGCTTTAGAAGTTCTGAGCAGCTCTTTGTCTGCTTTGGTGGACAGTGGAAAGGAAGCGCTGTCTCAAAACAGAGGATCGCCCACTGGGTCATTGACGCCATCACAATGGCATATCAGGCTCAGGACGTGCCACCCCCTGTGGGGTTACGAGCCCACTCTACCAGGAGTGTGGCGGCCTCCTGGGCCCTGGCCAGTGGCGCCTCTTTGGCAGACATCTGCAGAGCAGCGGGCTGGGCAGCACCCAACACCTTTGCGAGGTTCTACATTCTCCGGGTTGAGCTGGTCTCATCCCGAGTAGTGGCAGGCATGAGCAGGTAAGTTCCAGGACAACTGGCAGGGTGTACCACTTGCACATAGCACCTTTCCCCTCCCTTGAGGGGAAGACGTGCGCTCTTGACTCCCAGTAGTGTTCACAGACTGTGATCCCTGGATGACTTTCCTCCTTAGCCCTGTGGCAGTCGAGTTTGCGGAGAAACTCGCTGCCGGCTCAGTAAGTGCACTAATGAGGCCCTGTACTGATATAGGTGCTCCGCATGCGCTGGTTCCCCAAAGGCAACCCCATGTGATATTTTCCGCAAAATCGTTTCCCTGTCGGTAAACTGCGTCTTCCTTGGGCAGGGGCCCCTCTGCACCTGGTCGCCATGCTTTGTAGAAACTCCTCCCCCTTTGGGTAGGACCTACCATGGAACCTCTCCACATGACATACTTCCAACAAGGCTCGGAAAAGACCATGTGACGTATTTCCACTCAAAATACCCCCCCCCCTTTTGGGCGGGGTGTGATCTCCGCGGTGTCTTCCCCTTGGGAGTGACACCCCCCCGACGTAGACACTTAGGGCTCCCAGTAAGTTAACAAATTCCACTCTCTTTGGGGAGAAAAGAGAAGGAAAAGAGGCCTCGGCTGGGCTAGCCTGTCCACCTATTTGTTGAGCAGTCGACTTGTTCCTGAAGGACTGTTCGACGCTCATAAAGAACGTTGGGGGAGGTTACGTGATGGCCTGGTGCGCTGACTACGAGGTACACAGCAGTCTGCCCATCACACACCGCCACTTCACGTAACACAGTTCAGTTAGTTGTGGCATTTTGTATAGGGACCTCTAGTGTCACTACATTGACACAACGTCGAGTGAGTGACAGATAGGGAATGTCATGGTTACTTTCGTAACCTCTGTTCCCTGATGGAGGGAACGAGATGTTGTGTCCCTCTTGCTACAACACTGAACTACCTGCTGAAATGGCCGGGACCTTATCTCGGCTCCTCAGCATAAAACCTGAATGAGTGGTTGCATACCAGCTCCTTTTATACCCGTATGTCCGGGGGAGTGGCATGCAAATTCCACTCACCAATTACATTGGCCTTTTAAAAAAAGATCAGGGTTGTTTGGGGCTTCCAAGAGTGACCCCTAGTGTCACTACATCGACACAACGTCTCGTTCCCTCCATCAGGGAACGGAGGTTATGAAAGTAACCATGATGAAACGTTCACATGAAATGTGCAAGGAAACCAAGAAGGGATTTAACATACATGTCCGTAAAGAACTTTTAAATAGAGCAAACTCCTCCCACAGGAATTATACTTTTTTTTTACTAGATATAAAAATATAGATTTTACGATGACTTGCGATCTTCATTTGAATGATCTCGATATTGATTCTTTAATCCCAAGATCTATTACTCTATGTGTAACCATCAACAACGTGAGTATATCACTCACATGTGTGACCGAATTTCATATTATTGCCACATAAAAACTCTGTGATAAGCCACTGGCTGGTAAATTGTGGGGTCTGTGTGGGTGCCTTGTGCCACCCCCCAAAATTAAAAAATGTAAAATTGTACATGACTGTTACAGGTTTTATATTGTTAATTGGTAAGGTATAGGAATAGGATTGGGTTAGGGCATCTAAGATATCTATATTATTGCATATATACTTATACAGTACTGTGCAATAGTTTTAGGCACTAAAACTAAAACTGTCATTTATTTCATTTATCACTTAATGTCATACAAAGTCCAGTAAACATAAAAAAGCTAAATCAATATTCGGTGTGACCACCTTTGCCTTTAAAACAGCCCCAATTCTCCTAGGTACACCTGGACACAGTTTTTCTTGGTTGTTGGCAGATAAGATGTTCCAAGCTTCTTGGAGAATTTGCCACAGTTCTTCTTTCTGTTTAGGCTGTCTCAGTTGTATATTGAGTATATTGACGCATTGGGCTGTTCAACAAAATATATTTTCAAAACAACTGAATCGAGAGCTTGTGAATCAGAATCTAATCGAATAGGGAAATGTGTATCAATACCCAGCTCTAAATTATTATAGTGAGTGCTTTGACAAAAGTGCAAGCTTCGGATTTCCCCTAGTACAATTGGCCCATTGATTCCATTGTAAGTGCATGCATTTTTTTGCTTGGTTTTACAAACTGAGGAATGAGTCTAAATCATTTTAGGTGGTAATCGGCTGCATGCCATAGATGCTGTTGACAGAGCTTAAACTGTATTTAACCCAGAATATTCCTTCCAATAAACTCCCCTCATCCCTGTGAGTATAACAGGCTGTTTATCGAGAAATGTGCTGACTTATTAGAGGGTTAGCGCTGTGGCACATCTGTTAATAAAAGCTTGTTAGGAGCATTTGATTGCTGCATATCAGCTGTGTGGTCAATGATGAGCCCTACCACTGACAAAACTGATTTCCTGCTTTGCTTGGTTTTGATTAATTGTGCTGTCTTTTGTATGTGGGTGTGGAGGTCAGCCGTGGGAGATGGCAAATGAGAATTTACTACACACACTCTTATTTGTTATTGGAGAAGACTAATCACACGCACTTCACCTCCTGCTACCACTTCTGAACACAGCCCACAAATACAGAACCAATAAAAAAAAACCTCAGTACTCCCAGTTTTGCATATTCTCTGTTTCCATCTGTGTATGTTTTTGTTCAATACATAATAATGAGCACTAGTTCTAGTGGGTGTAGGAATTGGTGATATCTTGAGGATAATGACAGGAATAACAGAGAAACCCAGTGTTGGGGAGTAACTAAGTAAATTTAGTGGCATTTACTAACTTAAAGGGATAGTTCAGCCTAAAATGAAAATTCTCTCATCATTTACTCACCTTCATGCCATCACAGATGTGTATGGCTTTCTTTCTTCTGCTGAACACAAACAAAGATTTTTAGAAGAATATCTCAGCTCTGTCTGTCCTTTCAGTGTAAGTGAATGGTGGCCACTGTGGTTAAATCCATATCTTCAAAAGCTATATGATAAGTGTGGGAGAGAAACAGGTCAATATTTAAGTCCTTTTTTTACTATAAATCTCCAAGGGAAGCACGACACTCGACCATGCGAGGGTGACCGCTGATATGCGCCGTAATTCCAGCAGCAAGGTGATGGGATGAACACACACATGCGCTCGGCTCTGAAGAACAAGTCTGAATGAGTGGTGCACGCCATCTCCTTTTATACTCGTATGTCCGGGGCTGAGAGTGGCATGCAAATTCCACTCACTAATTTTCATTGGCCTTTTCTGAATAAAGCAAAGGTGATTGGGGCTCTCAAGAGTGAACCCCTAGAGTCACTACATCGACACAATGTCGAGTGAATGACAGACAGGGAACAAACAGTGTTGTATGAGGATGGCAATTCAGTGGTTATCCTATATTACATATGTGGACAAATATTAATAATTACCAGCAACCTTAAAGGATTTGTTCATCCAAAAAAAGCATCAATTTTCGAGTTCTGAGCACACTGGAGGTGAAAATTATCAGTGAAAAATGGCTTAAATTTCGGTCTGGTTCTTGTAAGTATGGCTTCAGAAGAGTTGAGATGAATATAGTGCAGGAGTCATATTGAGCACTTTTATGATACTTCTATGGTGCTTTTGTGTCTTTTATGTAGCTTGAAGCTTCAGTGCCCATTAAATCAAAGAGCGACCACCACATTATTCAAAGTTTCTCCTTTTGTGTTCCATGGAATGAAGAAAGTCATGTGGGTTTTTAACGACATTAGGGTGAGTACATAATAACAGAATTGCCATTTTTTAGGTGAACTATCCCTTTAGCTAAACAGAATATTCCACAGAACCAGCCTGAATCTTAATAGTACAAGTTAGTCGTGTGGCCAGTGCATTTACAACCTGTCTCATGAATTTTACAATCAGGTTTCTAATGCAATCAAAGCTTTTTGAGACGTGCCAGCCAGGGCTGCTGGGACAATGAAGGAAGCAGTGAAATATACAGTACATTTATTATATTGCATATAATATTCACTCTTGTTTCATCTACTGTAGTGTCTTGTCAATCTGACCTAAATCATGAGATCACTGCAGGTGCAATGCACTTTTTCTGTTTTGTCATACCCACTTCTGCACTATCAGCAAGTTACAAGATGCTTGTCATTGGTTTATGTCCAACATCAAGTTTATTTGAAGTGCACTTAGTTGTGTACAATGCCTTTTCTTAGTCTAAGAACAATGTGAGTTGATGGGAACTTTAAAAAGCATGCAAACCAACATTTCTCTGCACTTTAAGTGCTTACAAGCTCAAGAGTTTACGAGAACTGTCCAGACCCTTGCATGATCTTGAGCCATTCCACTTTATTTCTGCATTTCTCTTCATTTCTGTCAGAGGTAATAAGCATGTTTGTACCTCTTTCTCATTCCCTCCCTGTCTTTTTTGTGTCCGTTTCAAACCACAACAAGAACTGAGACAAAGCAACCTGAGCAAGCACATTATTTAAAACAAGTTCGCCCCAAAATTAAAAATATCTTTCATAATTTACTTACCCTCATTTCTTTGTTCCAAGGATCACAACAGGATACATTTTGTAGAGTGTTCACATTGTTCTTTTCCATGCAACAAAAGTAGATAGTGACCAGGGGATGTCAAGCTCTGAAAAAGAGAAAAAAGTACAATAATAGATGTCCATAAGACTTAGCCTAAGTCTTACTGAGGCCTTCTGAAGCATTATTCATGAAAATCTAGCTCTCACATGTAATTTGCGTAATTTGAGTAAATGGGTAAATGTAGGTTTACCACGTCCAGTGCAGGTATTCCAGATTCCTTTACCGGTTTTGGCTAAATAGCTTTAGCAACTCCAATGCACTGGATTGTGTAGCAGTACCGATTTTGGAAACATGACCAAAAGCTCATATCTAATGTTCTTTGTTTTCTTCAGAAAAAATAATCTCTAAAAAACTTGGGTCTGTTAACGGGTGTATGTTCGTGCCTGGCACAAATGGGTGCAAATCCATTATTTATATTCGCCTGTTGTTTTTTATTCGAACTCTTTGCAACGAATATCCAGTCTTAGTGTAAAAAGCCTTCAGGCAAGGAAATGGGAGTCCATCAGATCAGTCTACTGTTATCTACCCTAAAACTACTGTATAGGCAGCACATGAGTTGGCTTTGTCTCAAGAGGAAAGAAATCTTAAATTAATTCAGAATCTCTGACATTAGAGTGTAAAGTACGGACCAGCACATTTGCCACTTCCTGAAATGAAAATGAAAAATTTATGACCACAAGGCAGGAGGTGAGATTGAGTGTGTGAGAGAAAGACAAGGAGGGCAACTGGGAAAATCTTGTTAATTATTTGTGAGCACTTTGTCTTTAGCATATTACGGTCATGTGCGAATTTACATACCTGGTCCATATGTCAATAAAGTAATCTAGATAAACAGTATATGATTTATCCATGCCAAAAGTTAGGAAACACAATGTGAAAACAGATGCTGAAAAATACAACGAGACACGGTGCAATGTTTAAAGATGTCTAGCGTATGTTTTCATAGAAAAACAATTTAATAAACAGTGCTTACGGATACAAAACACTTTGGTGTGAACTTTTAATGTGATCATAACATGTTCCCTCACGTGAGGAAATCAAGACAGTGTTGTCAGAGAGTCATCCAATTGGAATACCAGGATGGACCACTCGGATACATGCCAAATAACCAATCTTTCCAGAAATCTGGGGCCAGCGTGAGGTAAGTGTAAACCCAAGGGCACCAGTGACAGAGAGGGACATTGGTGGAGGGCTGCAGCCTGTAGTAATCTATGGGATTGGCAGATCCTAGTTCACCGTGGCAGAAAATCATTGGTTGATCTAGTGTGCATTTATCGATTTTCAAATTCCTTAGGATTCCATCATGGGAGTGGAGATCAGAGAGGAAATGGATGATATTTCTGGATTACTCAAATGGATGAGTAAATGCTTGTTACAGAATGTTTTGCCTGATGGATTAGAGTTGAGGCTGTCATGGACTGTTTAGCCCCCAAACTGCATTTGGAGCCGATTGGTCAAGAAGGTCTCCATTTTTTCCTATAACTCACTGATTCATTGCAGTTCAGTGAAGGTTGTGGTGCAGCCTGCCACCACCATGGCTTCATATCTAAGGGGTGGCTTCTCTTGACAGATACCTATTTATCATTCTGGCAGTTGGACTGATCAATTGGACAGTGATTCAGTCTGTTTGGTCAGGGGATGAATGGAGGAGGAGATTGAATGCTTGACTCCAAGCCATCTTCAAACCCTAGGATTACAGGTGGACCTCATCCACCATCTGAGATTATATATAATAATTAAAATCCTGCAAGATTACTTTACTGACAAGACATCAGAATTCACCTTAAAGTGATAGTTCACCCAAAAAGGAAAGTTCTGTCATCATGTACTCATGTCCTTCATGTCGTCTCAAACCTGTATGATGTTGGGCAGAAGTTTAGGTACTGAAAGTCTCAGTCACCATTCACTTTCATTGTTTGGAAAACTATGAAAGTGAATGGTGACTAAGACTAACATTCTGGCTAACATCTCTTTTTTGTGTGTTTTTTATGTCAGTTTTATCATATATGCCTAAAGGAATGAAGTCTGTCAGACAAAACATGAGCTCAGTAAAATATTCCAGTCAGTTTTTTCCAATCATCATTCCTGATCGGAGGCTTCTGTAAATATTTTGTTTAGATGTGGGGTTACTAGCAGTGCATAAATTTACTTAAGTAACTTAGTTCCAATTTATGATACACCTGGGCTAGGTTGTTATGCATGACTGGTGCAATCGCTATTATATTCTCTCAAAATGTCTTATTTACTCATTCATTATTCATTATTTATGTTTTTTTCTGTACTATCAGTATGGATTTTACAACAAATTTCTTAGTGTGAAACAGCTTGAGCAGTGTTGGATAAACTTTATTTGTGCATATAATACTTTGATTTACATTTTCATGAATTAAACATACAGATTGACCTAGCTGTCAGACTCTTCAAATAATTCAGATGGCACACTACCTGCCAAATTTTGCATAAACAGCCATAATTCACATCTCATCACGATTTCTTGTTGTTATTATTATTTTGATTTATGCAGGCAAATGATGAAACTTTTTTACTAAATATTTGTCAGCTTGGCTTCAGGGCTAAATATGGTTTATTGGAAAGGCAGTTCCCATTCGTGGCACTTTATTGGAACTGGACCCTGTTTTGGTATTAATTTCCTGAAATTAGCTCTCACGCTAAAGGTTCTTCTCAAACACTTTTTCTTTATTATCATGGGAAGCTCACTTGTCCCCTATAGCAGCTCGTTCATCACACCATGCCTGGGTAGTCTCTGATGGAGAAGTGCTTCTCCACAAGACCCATCATAGGGTATTGAACTCCACTGCAGGTTGGAGACAACTCAGTCCTTATCGCCCCTAAACAGCCTTGTGTCCTGCCTGGTTGTATTTTCAGAGAGCCTCTGAGTAGCCCAATGTTCATACTCCTCCCCCCTCCTTACTCTCTGATACAGTAAGTAGTCTAAAGTCATCCTAAAAAATAAGGATTTTCTTTTAAAAGTGGAGTAAGTTTGTTTCATTTTGTCTACCATAAAAAACGTCTAGGTTACTGGTGTAACCTCTGTTCCCTGATGGAGGGAACAAGACGTTGTGTCGATGTAGTGACACTAGGGGTTCGATCTTGAGAGCCTCAATCATCTTTGCTTAAAAAAGAAAAGGCCAATGAGAATTGGCAAGTGGAATTTGCATGACACTCTCCGCCCCGGACATACGGGTATAAAAGGAGATGGCATGCTCCACTCATTCAGATTTATGCTGAGGTGCCGATAGAGAGTCCTGGCCATGTCAGCGGACGGTTCAGCGCCGCGGCAGGAGGGACATAACGTCTCGTTCCCTCCATCAGGTAGTAACCTAGCCATTCCCTATCTGTCACTCACTCAACATTGTGTCGATGTAGTGACACTAGGGGTCCCTATAGGAAACGCCTCAGGTGCTGAACCGTGTCACGAGGTATGGAGGAGTGGACACGGGCAAGCTGCTGCGTGCCTCGCAGCGAGCACTCGACCACATTGTGACCTTCCTGCGAGTTAGGTAAGGTGTCTCCCTAGTCCTGTTAAAGGGGGAGGAGGCACTTACCCAAGGAGGCTACAGGTGGTGGCCTTTCCTGATTTTTGCTGTTAAGCAATTTCCCATCGAGCACTTTCTAGAATAGCGCTGGGAAGTGCTCATCCCTCTCCAGGAGGGAGGGAACTATGGAGACCACATCCTACCGGAGGGAGATTAACATGTGGAGGATACCTCACATGGACTTACCAATGGGGAAGTTCACATATGGAATGATACCACCAGGAGGACCCTATCTATGGAGAGGGTACACAGCAACAATGGACAAAGCAGAGCAATGCTCTGATGAGGGGAAACACAGGGTTCACCTGAGGGGAAAACGAACAGTGGAAATGCATCATACGGGATTACCGAGGGGGGAATCGCCATGTATGGAGCACTGAGCCCGAGTACACGGGCTCACCTGAAAAGGGGCATACAACGAATACTGGGCCTGGTGGCGTCACTCCTCCGCCGAGTAAATGCAAGCGGTACACACAACCGGCTGCCTGGCCTACCTGCTGTTACCCAGTAACACTCGGGATGAAACCGGTTCTATGCGTAGGTTGTAAAACCTCGCAAAGGTATCGGGTGTAGCCCAACGCACAGCTCTGCATATGTCTGCTATAGAGGCCCCCCTTGCCAGTGCCCAGGAGGATGCAACACCTCAAGTGGAGTGCGCCCGGACTCCCAAGGGGCACAGCAGGTCTTGTGATTGGTAAGCCAAGGAAATGGCATCTACAATCCAATGGGCCAGCCACTGTTTGGAGACAGCTTTCCCCTTCTGCTGCCCTCCAAAACAGACAAAGAGCTGCTCCAAGCATCTGAAGCTCTGCCTGCAGTCCATATAAATGTGCAGGGCATGAACTGGACATAGCAACGACAAGGCCGGGTCTTCCTCCTCTGAACGGAGAGCTTGCAGGTTCACCGCCTGGTCCTGAAAGGGAGTGGTGGGAACTTTGGGCATGTGACCGGGCCGGGGTCTCAGGATCACATGAGAGTGTGCCGGCCTGAACTCCAGGCATTTGCTGGTGACAGAGAGTGACTGCAGGTCCCCCACCTTCTTGATGGAAGTGAGCGCCACCAGGAGGGCCGTCTTCAGTGACAAGGTTCTGAGCTCGGCCTGCTCCAGGGGCTCAAAGGGGGCTCTCTGTAGGTCAGGTAGGACCACAGAGAGATCCCAAGAGGGAATTAGGCACGGTCTAGGAGGATTCAACCTCCTCGCGCCTTTGAGGAACCCGGTGATCAAGTCGTGCTGTCGTGAGGGTCTCCCATCCAGTGTATCGTGATATGCTGCTATAGCAGCCACGTACACCTTCAGGGTAGAGGGAGACAGCCATCTCTCCAGCCCTTCCTGTAGGAAAGACAGCACAGACCTGACCACGCACCTCTGTGGGTCTTCCCCACGTGAAGAACACCAGTTCGTGAAGATATGCCACTTCAAGGCATACAGCTGCCTTGTGGAGGGGGCTCTGGCCTGAGTGATCATATTTACCACCGTTGGCGGAAGATCTGCTAGTCTTCCGCATCCCTTCCAGGAGCCAGACGTGGAGGTTCCAGAGGTCTGGCTGTGGGTCCCAGAGCATGCCCTGCCCCTGAGTGAGAAGGACCTGCCTCAGGGGAATGCGCCAGGGAGGGGCTACTGCCAGGAGCATCAGATCTGAGAACCAAGTCCGGTTGGGCCAGTACAGTGCAACAAACAGGACTTGCTGCCCATCCTCCCTGACTTTGCACAGTGTCTGTGCAATGAGGCTCACTGGAGGAAACGCATACTTTCATAGCCCCCGAGGCCAGCTGTGCACCAAGGCATCCATGCAGAGGGGAGCCTCGGACAGGGAGTACCAAAGGGGGCAGTGAGAGGACTCTCGGGAGGCGAACAGGTCTACCTGCACCTCCCCGAATCTCTCCCAAATCAGCTGGACTATGTGGGGGTGGAGTCTCCACTCCCTGTGGAGCGTTACCTGCCATGAGAGCACGTCCGCTGCATGGTTGAGGATGCCCAGAAGGTGAGTGGCTCGCAGAGAATTCAGCGTCTGCTGACTCCAAAGGAGGAGGCAGCGGGCAAGTTGCGACATGCGACGTGAGCGTACGCTGCCTTGGCAGTTTATGTATGCCACGGTCACTGTGTTGTCGGTCCGGACCAACACATGCTTGCCCTGAATCAATGGCCGAAGCCTCCGCAGGGCCAGCAATACTGCCAGCAACTCTAAGCAGTTGATGCCTGTTGCACACGGCACCCCAGTCCAAGTTCAAGGTGTCTGTCATGACCATGATGCGCCTTGAGACCTGCTCTAAGGGAACGCCCGCCCGTAGAAATGCCAGGTCCGACCAAGGGCTGAAAGTTTGATGGTACTGTGGTGTGATAGTCACACGCTGGGTGCCGTGTCACCATGCTCACCTCGGGACTCGAGTCTGTAGCCAGTGCTGAAGCAGTCTCATATGCATCAACCCGAGGGGGAGAATTGCCTCCGAGAATGCCATATGCCCCAGGAGCCTCTGAAATCATTTCACTGGCAATGCTACCTTCTGCCTGAAGCTTTTCAGGCAGGTCAGCACTGACTGTGCACGTTTGGTCATAAGACGTGCCATGAGAACTCCATACCGAGAAAAGAGATGCTCTGTGCAGGGGAGAGCTTGCTCTTCTCCCAGTTGACCTGAAGCCCGAGTCGGTCGAGGTGCTGAAGCACAAGGTCCCTGTGCGCATACAATAGATCCCGTGAGTGAGCTAGGATTAGCCAGTCATCGAGATAATTGAGAATGCATATGCCCTTCTCCCTTAACGGGGCCAGGGCAGCCTCTGTGACCTTAGAAATGACGTGAGGGGACAGGGACAGACCGAAGGGGAGAACCTTGTACTGGTATGCTCGTCCCTCGAGGGCAAACCAAAGAAAGTGTCTGTGTCGAGGAAGGATCGATACGTTAAAGTACACGTCCCACAGGTCGATGGCCGCGAACCAATCCTGATGTCGTACTGACTCTAGGATGCAATTCTGCGTTAACATCCTGAACGGAAGCCTGTGTAAGGCCTTGTTCAAGGCACGCAGCTCAAAGATTGGGCGCGACCCTCCCCCTCCCTTGGGCACAATAAAACAAGGGCTGTAAAAGCCCTTGTGTGACTCAGCTACGGGACACGGGTTCTATTGCTCCCTTCGCCAGAAGAGTAGCAACCTCCACCCGGAGGACAGGGGCACCCTCGCCCCGCACCGCAGTGGAGAGGATGCCACTGAACCTGGGCGGGCGTCTGGCAAACTGGATCGCGTAGCTGAGGCGAATCGTTCTGATGAGCCACCACGAGGGGCTGGAGTGCCCTAACCAGGCCTCCAGACTCAGCGCCAGCAGCACCAAGGGGACGACTGGATTTATCGTGCCTGGGGAGGGTGGTTCGCAGCAAAGCAGAGCAGGCGTCCCACCTGGAAGACAACCCAGGTGGGACGTGCCGCTCCTCAAGCCTGCAACAGTGGCCGGTGGCTGGGGCGGGCGAGCGGCCCCAGAGACCAGCACACTTACATGTTCGACGGGAAACGAGGGAACGCGAGGGTGACCACTGATATGCGCCGTAAATCCAGCAGCGTAAGCATAGGTGATGGGACGAACACAATACATGCATTCGGCTCCAAAGAAAAAATCTGAATGAGTGGTGCACGCCATCTCCTTTTATACCCGTATGTCCAGGCGTAGAGTGGCATGCAAATTCCACTTGCCAATTCCCATTGGCCTTTTCTATTTTAAGCAAAGGTGATTGGGGCTCTCAAGATCGAACCCCTAGTGTCACTACAACGACACAAGTCGAGTGAGTCACAGAAAGGGAACACCATGTTTCTGATGAAAGTGCAGTAAGTTTGTTTTATTTGTTTTACTTTTGTCTACAATAAAACATCATCCTGTTTCTGCTAATGGTTCAGAAAGTTTGTTTTGTTTTGTTTTGTTTTGTCTGCCATAAAAAATTATCCTGTTTCTGTTAAAGGTGCAGTAAGTTGTTTTGTTTGTTTATCGTAAAAAATAACCCGGTTTCTGTTAAATGTGCCATAAGTTTGTTTTGTTTTTTCTACCATAAAAAATAAACCTGTTTCTATTAAAGGTGCAGTATGTTTGTTATGCTTTTGTTTTGTCTATTATAAAATATCATCCTGTTTCTGTTAAAGCAGTTTCTGTTTCTGTTTTTTTTTTTTTTTCTGTCTTAAAAAAAACAACAACAACAACAAAAAAAACCCGGTTGCTGTTAAAGGTGCAGTATGTTTTTTGTTTTGTTTTGTTTTGTTTTGTCTTCCCTTCCATAAAAAAACACTTTGTTTCTGTTAAACGTGCAGGAAGTTTTTTGTTTGTTTGTTTGTTTGTTTGTTTGTTTGTTTTGTTTTGTTTTGTCCACCATAAAAAATCACCCTGTTTCTTTTAAAGGATCAGTAAATTTGTTTTTCTGTTTTTTTATTTTATTTATTTTTTATTATTTGTTTTGTCTACAATAAAATATCATATTGTTTCTGTTAAAGCTGCGGTATGTTTGTTAGGTTTTGTTTTGTCTATTATAAAAGTCATCCTGTTTCTTTTAAAGGTGCAGTAAAAAAAACAAAATAGTTTCTGTTAAATGTGCCATAAGTTTTTTTTTTTTAATACTGGTTTATTATCAGGTGATATATTATGATATTAAATAAGATTTTATTTCTTTGTGTAAGTGCATCAATAAAACATGTCAGATTTCTAGGCGGCTGAGCCACTGTGACTTTTAATATGCTTTAAGAGAGCAAGCGGGCAAAGCTTTCTGCTTGACCCCTGTTTGTGATTAATGACCTTCTTTATTGAACTGCCTCTGTTGGGATGCATCCATATCCTCTCAGGCCTCATTTTAAATTCTTCTTTTTTCACTGTCTAACACTGCTAATTTAGATTAATTACACATCCCTCATTGCAAATATTCACACAGTGCCTGTTATTAAATCCAAAATATACATTATTGGCATCCCTACAGCTCTCCTCTCATTGCCCTCCTACCTACAGGCGCAGCGCAAGCCAATCAAATTTAATATGGGCTTCTCTTGTGCCCCTCAGTTACCCAGAGGTGTGGGATTTGTGTGTGTGTAAAAGAGAGAGAGAGAGAGAGAGAGAGAGAGACAGAGAGAGAGACAGAGAGAGAGATTGAGAGAGAGAAAACGTAAAAGCAAGTGAGTGAAAACAGAAATATATATTTTCAGCCGTACTCTGTTATATAATTAACATTCCACTCCTTGCAGAAACCCCTCTACTATCGTTTGGTTTGTCATCAGAGCATATTCTAGGTGATGGAAATGGCAAATAACAGTGTTTAACATCCAGATATTTTTAAATAAAGTGTCAGAGCGCTGCGATCTCACTTCGTGTGGGCACTCTACTACCACAGGGGTTCTGCTTTTCCAAGAGGAAACTGTTTTGCATGGCATGATTCCCAACGGAGAGCACTTCCCCTTGCTGCCTAATATCAGAACACTTATTCATATGGCAATTACTGAACAAATTAATACAGCGCCGTGAACAATTATTCCGGTGAAGATGTCAGTGATGCCTGTTTGCTCACTCATATCCGTTTTACTCAAAATAAACTAATTATTTATTTTGACCTTTTAGAATATTCTTTACAGCTGAAGGGTTAACGATTGATAATGCTTTTTAATTAATCATGCATGGTAATTATGCTTCCCATTGCAGCTGAGAGAGACATATGAAGCATATGTTTTCAGAGGAGAATCTACTGTGCTTAGCGGTGCATTATGAAATTCAGAAATATACACCTTCAGAGATAATAAAAATAAAAGGTTCTGACACTTTGAATTACCCTCCTAAAGCCTGTATTGGTTATTGGGTGGCCGTAATAAACATTTTACTATGCTTTGCTTCAGTTTTGACATGGTCATTCTGTTTTGGCATTATTGTATGAGCTTATAATAAGCTATAAGATAAGAAAGGCTGTGCTATGAGGTGAACATAGTCACAGTTACTGCATTACAACATATTTAGATTTAACTATTTCCTCAATATAGCACCTCGGGTGCATTGCATAAAAGGTTACTACATTCTAAATATATTAAAGACACATTTTCATTTAAATATTGTTTTTAATTTTATTATAAATATTTAGAATATAATTCATTAAAATAATAGGTCACCTAAAAATGTAAATTCTGGCAACATTTTATTCACCCTCATGTTGTTCCAAACTCGTATGACTGTCTTTCTTCCATGGAACACAAAAGGAGATGCTAATGAAAGTGAATGGTAACTGAGGGTGTTAGTCCCTAACATTCTATCTAACGTATCTCTTTGTGTTCCATGGAAGAAAGATGAGTGATTTTGGAACAACATGAGGCTAAATGAGTGATCTGAATGAATACCCAAAACAGCTCAGTGAGAAATGTATCAAGTAAAAAAATAAAGTGTGCAGGAAAGTAACTGAAACTTTGAGTATTAGACTATAATACGACTCTTTTTCCAAGCATGAAACCTATTAAGCGGTTGAAAGGATTTTCTTTTATTCACAAAACCTACAGTAAGATTCCATTTTTACGTTACACTCCATTTCTTGACTGAGCAACATGAAATGTCCTCTATTAAGGATTAGAAGAAGTCAACTTGCTTTAAGGCAATATCCTGTAACAAAGATTGTAGAAATTCGTTATACACATTTATATGGTGCAATACTGTGTAATTCTGAATATGTAGTCATTTTCCGGTCAATAAAATTATTATTATTTGCGCATGAAATACAGTACAATAATGGTTATTTGTGTTCTGTAAAATTTCTAGAAATTGTTTTCTCATCTTGAGATCTATCTTTGGTCATTGAAAAGAAAATCACAAATGAAATCTTTTTAATATCTCAGTGTTTTTCTTCAGAAGGTATAGTATATATAAATAATACAGGTCAGGAGCTTCATTTAATGGTCACTTCAACTATCAGAATGGGGAAAAAATCAGATCACACTGATTACGACCATGGCATGATTGTTGGTGCCAGACGGGCTGGTTTGAGTATTTCTGTAACTGCTGATCTTCTGGGATTTTCATGCACAACAGTCTCTAGAGTTTACTCAGAATGGTGCTAAAACAAAAAACATCCAGTGAGCGGCAGTTCTGCTGATGAGAGAGGTCAACGGAGAATGGCCAGACTGGTTCGAGCTGACAGAAAGGCTACGGTAACTGAGGTAAACATAGGTTAGCTCAGGTTAGCATATCAGAATGCACAACACATTGAACCTTAAAGGTGGATAGGCTGCAACAGCAGAAGACCAATTCGGGTTCCACTTCTGTCAGCTAAAAACAGAAAGCTGAGGCTGCAGTGGGCACAGGCTCACCAAAACTGGACAGTTGAAGGCTAGAAAAACGTAGCTGGTCTGATGAATCTCGATTTCGGCTGAGGCACACAGATGTTATGGTCAGAATTTGGTGCCAACAGCATGAATCCATGGACCCAATCTGCCTTGTGTCAACAGTCCAGGCTGGTGTCAGTGGTATAATGGTGTGGGGAATGTTTACTTGGCACACTTTGGGCCCGTCAGTACCAATCAATCATCGCTTGAATGCCACAGCCTATTTGAGTATTGTTGCTGATCATGTGCATCCCTTCATGGCCACAATTTACCCATATTCTAATGGCTACTTCCAGCATGAAAATGCACCATGTAACAAAAATGTCACAAAGCAAAAGTTGTCTCAAACTCGTTTCATGAAAAGGACAATGAGTTCACTGTTTTTCAGTGTCCTTCCCATCCACCGGATCTGAATCCAATAGAACACCTTTAGTATGTGGTAGAACGGGAGATTCGCAGCATTAATGTGCAGCTGACAAATCTGCATATATTGCGTGATGCAATCATGTCAACATGGACCAGAATCTCAAAAGAATGTTTCCAACATCTTGTGGAATCCATGCCACAGAGAATTGAGGCTATTTTGAGTGCAAAGGGAGGCCCTACACAATATTCGTATAGTGTCCCTAATAAAGTGCTCAGTGAGTGTATGTGTGTATATATATATATATATTGTGGTGGCCCTCTGGCTCGTCATCGTCGCCCCGCCTCTTAGGACCAGCCAGGCTCACGATGGGAGTTGGGCGGGAGTGTGAGAAGAGGTGCATAATTAATATGCCTCATTTGGTAAGCAGTGAATGAAGCACACCTGATGGGGATAATGCTTCATCGCCGCTGTCTTTAAAATGCAGAGCGCACCTCTTCTCAGGGAGCCGGCTTCAAATCTCCATTTGTGCACACACTGGCATCCTCGCACGCCCAGGACCAGAGCTGGGAGGGATCGGATGAGTGGACGCGCTGCCGGACCCATTCTTCGGACCCCCGGAACACCGTAATGAGTCGCCGGGGGTGAACTGCTCACGTTGTTGCCGACGGGCTAGATGCTGGGCCACCTTCCCCTCACGCTTGCTGCGGCCTGGGAAGATAGGCCACCAGTGACGCCGCCGCCCCACACGCCGTGGACTTTGGAGGGGAGCGTGAGTGGCCGACTGACCCAGCCCGTGCCTGGGCCTGGGCTATCCTATGGACACTACCCCGCCCCTTTCACAGAGACCCATTCACCACGTGTATGCCAGATTCCCCCCTTTATTATGAACACTATTCCCCCTTGGACACTTTATTTCCCCTTTTGGACATTTTACGTTTATTATTATTTCCAATAAATGCCTCTCCGAGGCTTAACGCCACACCCACTGTGTCTGTCTCTTGCTCACCCTGCCACAATATATATATATATATATATATATATATATATATATATATATATATATATATATATATATATATATATATATATATATGGTGCCCCAGCCTGAATAGGGAGTGTGACGAGGAGGAGGGCATGGCCGGCGGATCAGTGGGAGAGTGAGATAAAGGGGCGGCCAGAGATGCCAGTTCGAGAGAGAGAGAGGAGAGAGAGAAGAACTTGCTCGCCAGCTCCCGGACGTGCTGTTGCCCGGTCCTCAACTGCTCCTCTACCCTCTGGCTGACGCCAGCTTGTGCCTCCCCCGGTGGATGGCAGTGAGTCCTCCGGCCCCTGGTGGACGGAACCACTCCTTCCCTTCTCGGCAGACAGCCGCAGTTCCTCCGGCTCTCGGCGGCCTGCAGCGACCCCTCTGTCCCCAGGCAGACGGCCGCAGCTGCTCCCCTGGCAGATAGCAGCGCCGAGGACTCTGCGACAGCGCATCCCTCTTCCCTCCTGGGTTTCGGTACCACTGTAACAGTATAAGGATGGGCAAGGAGGAGGCGAGAACAGTAAACATAAACTTAAATGATATAAATGAACTTAAAACAACATAAAACATAAGGACACAGACACACATGCAACACGGTCAAGTGCATTTTTCTCTCTCTCGAACGGGCATCCCTGGCCACCCCTTTATCTTGCTCTCCTGCTGATCAGCTGATTCAGCGCTGGCCGTGCTCAATCACAGCCCGGCCACACCCTCCTCCTCATCACAGACTTCTAAAACATTAGCAGTTCACAGCTGCACTTCTTTGTTCAGGTACAGGGAATATAATTTTAATAATGGATACCACATGTTTCAGAGCCTCAGAACCTGATTTGTCTAAATGAATTGCAGGTTTTTCAGGCCATTTATCACAATGAATAATAATAAAATAAAATAAAATAAAATCATTAGGAAATAAATTAATCAATGGCCCAGTGTCTACTGCCCATTGCTAATCTGTGTCATTTTTGATAAAGATAAAATGATACACTTCAAAAATCCTGTTTTATATTGCCATTAGTTAGGTGGCAGGGGGAAGTTCAAATTAAAAATCTATTAGGATCCAACTCGTGAGACTCATTAGAAAAGAAATTGTTCTGCTTACAAGTGCATTTTCTGCTTTAATTAGTAATACCTGCCAAAACGAAGTTAACATCCCCTTTTCAAAGTAGCCATGGGAAATAAATCAGAGTCTGTGTGTGTGTCTCTGTGTTAGTGTGTACATATTAACATGCGATGTATGCCCATATAGTGTAACCCTGCTTCATTAAACAGGTACAACGATTTTTGGGATTTGCCAATTTCTATAGAAGATTTATTAGGAATTTCAGTTCTATTGCAGAACCTCTTGTCGCCCTCACCATGAAGACATCGAAGTCTTTCATGTGGACCGAGGGGGCCAACCAAGCTTTCAACTGCCTCAAACAACAGTTCACCTCCGCACTAATCCTGACTCTCCCAGATCCTGAGTGGGTGTTGTATGTTGCAATTTGAGCACATCTGTGTGTTTAATGTATGTGTTTTTCATGTTTATGTTGGTTCACATAATCTGCATAATTATTATACATTTGATGTCATTTGAGAATTGATTGATGTATGCTGATTTTACTTTTATGCAGCGTGTATCTCATCCAAATCTATCTTCACCATTTCACAATAAACTCTGAGAGGCTGGATATTTATTACAATGATAAATGGTCATATTAAAAAACAAGCAAATGAAAGTGGAAACAAAAACCCAACAGTACACAAATAAACCGCAGAAAAGGGTAAATTAACCTCAAGTGAACCAAATTCAAAGATTTCAATACCTTTCATTCCCTAAAATCTAATCAACACATATCTGATGCATTCATCTGTCCATATCTCAATGGAAAAGACTGACACAGAAAATAATTTTAAGCTGATAATTATGGCAGTTTGATTAGATGGTGGTGTGTGAGTGTTCATGAATTAGTACTAATTGCATACACTTAACAGGGTCTCATCATTTATTTATTTAATATTTCCCATGCCAGCTTTGTTGACTTATGAAATATTTTTGAAATGTGTGATTCTGTAGCTTTAGCACTTTCATGTAAACATTTTTAACCTGCAAAAAGGAAGTAGATTCCAAAGATTCAAGTGATCTGATTTAGATCATAAGTGAGATAGACATGGGAACAATGCTTCAAGATAATATGTGAAAGCTCATTATAACTAATATAAAAACTTGGTAACACTTTACAATAAGGTTCCATTTGTCAACATTAGTAAACAACAGTTAGTTAACATGAACTAACAATGAACAATACAGCATTAATTAATCTTGGTTAATGTTAATTTCAAGATATAGTAATACATTTTTTAAATAAAAAGTTATATACTACCGTTCAAAAGTTTGGGGTCACTTGCCTGAAAAGTTTCTCATGATCTTAAAAACCTTTTGATCTGAAGGCTTGTGCTTAAATGTTTGAAATTAGTTTTGTAGACAAAAATATAATTGTGCCAACATATTAATTTATTTAATTACAAAATAAAATTTTATTTAAAAAAAAAAGTTTTTGAAATGGATGACTTGGACTGAATAATTAAGAAAAGCAGCCACTAAGTGCCCAGCATATAGATGGGAACTCCTTCAATACTGTTTAAAAAGCAAGAAATGTGGTGGGAAAAAAATCTTGAATGAATGTGATCGGAGATGAAGTCACATCGTAAAATATCGACAGTAGAACTCACGGCTATGTTTAATAGTGAAAGTAAGAGCATTTCCACATGCACAATGCGATGAGAATTTACAGGATTGGGACTAAACAGTTGTGTGGCCACAAGAAAGCCACTTGTTAGTGAGGTTAATCGGAAACAAACAACTTCAATTTGCTAGGGAGCATAAAGATTGAACTGTGGAGCAATAGAAAAAGGTCATGTGGTCTGATGAGTCCAGATTTACCCTATTCCAAAGCTATGGGCGCATCAGTGTAAGAAGGGAAGTGCATGAAGCGATGCACCCATCATGTATAGTGCCCACTGTACAAGCCTCTGGAGGCAGTGTTATGATCTGGGGTTGCTTCAATTGGTCAGGTCTAGGCTCACCAGCGTTATGCGGCAATAAAATGAAGTCGCATTTTTACCCCTAAGATTACAGCTTTACTCCACTGAGGTCAGGATTAGGTTTGGGGTGGGGGGTACAGTTTACAAAATATGCATTCCTCTTCAATGTATTACATCATGTACAGCTGAAAACAACTCGCTTCACATTCTTGGACATTTCACCTGGAAAATGGAGCTCACACGTACCCATACGCCCAACAATACTTACCATTTTGGCCACTGGGGGCAGTGTTTTGGATTTTGGTAAGCACAGATCGAGTTTACCTAAGAAAAGTCTACATACTGTTTGTAATACTTCAGCCTGCTATGCCTCTCCAGACCACTAATTTGCACTATCGTCCTGAGTCCCCTTGGTTCCCACACTCGTTATGTTGATTGTTAACACCTGTGTGTTTCCATATTTAATTTAACCTGTTTCATCTTCCTGTGTACAATCTTGATCCAACCTGCCTAGATCACCTGATTTTTTGCCAGTTAAATTCTCTGTTTTTGTACATTTTGTTCTGCACCCTTGCTACGGAGAGTGGTTAGGACCAACGAGCCCTGAGAGCTAATTTCCATCGTGCCCTGTCTCTAGAGATTAAGGATGAATTAGCCTTCTGTGACCCAGCTCCTGATCTCGAGTCCTTAACTGATATGGCCAACAGAGGGGACAACCGCATCCGAGAGCATCAGCAGGAACACTGCATGGAAGGTAGGTCATCTGAGCCCTATGTCCCTACAAATGTCCTTGTGTCACCCTCTCCTTCCACTAATCCTGAAGATCACATGCAGTTGGGAAGGATCAGACTGTCACAGGCTGAAAGATACCATCACAGGCTGAAAGAGACTGGCGCATTAGAGAGAGGTCCAGCTTATATTGTGGTAAGTCAGGTCACTTCAGGTCCAACTATACCGAGCTGACAGAAAAAGTCAGCTCTCGTCCAACAAGAGGGGGGTTGGCACCAGAGTAATCACCCTCCCCCGTCCAGTGGCTTATGGGGTACTAATTGATGTTTCATTGGCTTGGGAAGATCAACATCATACACTCCGGGCCTTTATTGACTCTGGAGCTGCCGGGAACTTCATGGACCTTGAGCTGGCCAAGAGCCTGAGAAATCCACCTACCATTCTCCAGAATCCACTGACCATCACTGCTTTGGATTGGAGACCCCTAGGCTCTGGCCAGGTAAGCCAATGCACCACACCCATCCTCTTCCAAGTTGGTTGTTATAAAGAAATAATACAGTTCTTTTTTATCCATTCCCCAGAGATCCTTTTAGTCCTAGGCTTTCCTTGGCTTGCTCTTCACAATCCACACATAGACTGGTCAGCAGGAGTTGTAACTGGCTGGGGTTCTAACTGTTGTTTTTCTGATCTTTCTCTCTGTCATTCTCCTGAGCTACTGTCAACAACCCCTGAACATTGGCCGACTGCCTTCAAACCCCTTACACCTCCCGAATCTCAAGCCCTGTCCATGGAGTTACTGGCCATCTCCAAGCTCGAGCTCATGGCTTCCAAGACCTCAACAGTTATCTCAAGTTCCCCCAGAGTATGCAGATCTTTGCGAAGTCTTCAGCAAGATTTGAGCAGTCTCTTTGCCACCACATAGACCAAATCAAATCAAATCAAATCACATTTATTGTCACACAGCCATATACACAAGTGCAATGTTGTGTGAAATTCTTGGGTGCAGTTCCGATCAATATAGCAGTCGTGACAGTGATGAGACATATACCAATTTACAATAACATCAAATTAACACAACACAATTTAAAGTCTAATATACACATAATTACACACAACACAATATACAAATAATAACATACACTGTACAGTATACAATACGCACAATATAGATACACATTATTCAATAAAAAATTATATATATATATATATATATATATATATATATATATATATATATATATATATATATAGTATATACAGAATGTACAGTTGGCTGTATTGTACTGTATTGACATTCAGGCTGTCAGTTGATAGTAAGTTGTTAAGAGAGAATATAATATAATAATAATATAATTTATGACAGTCCGGTATGAGATATAAGAGTAAGAGTAATAAAGTGCAGTGCTGATGTATTTTGATCGTGGGAGATCAAGAGTTCAAAAGTCTGATTGCTTGGGGGAAGAAGCTATCATGGAGTCGGCTGGTGCGGGTCCTGTTGCTGCGATACCACCTGCCTGATGGTAGCAGTGAGAACAGCCCATGGCTCGGGTGGCTGGAGTCTCTGATGATCCTCCGAGCTTTTTTCACACACCGCCTGGTATATATTTCCTGGAGGGAGGGAAGCTCACCTCCGATGATGTGTCTGGCAGTTCGCACTACCCTTTGCAGTGCTTTGTGGTTGTGGGCTGTGCTATTGCCATACCAGCCGGAGATGCAGCCAGTCAGGATGCTCTCTACAGTGCAGGTGTAGAACCGTGTGAGGACGTGGCGGTTCATTCCAAACTTCCTCAGCCGTCTCAGGAAGAAGAGGCGCTGATGAGGCTTCTTCAGAGTGTGCACCTTCTCTCTGTAGGCTGTTTCATCATTGTCAGTGATCAGACCTACCACCGTCGTGTCATCAGCAAACTTAATGGTGGCATTGGAGCTATGTGTTGCCACACAGTCATGTGTGTACAGGGAATACAGGAGTGGGCTAAGAACACAGCCCTGCGGCTTCAGTGATGAGGGTCAGTGATGAGGAGATGTTGCTGCCCATTTTAACCACCTGGCGTCTGCTTGACAGGAAGTCCAGGATCCAGCTGCACAGCGAGCTGTTTAAGCCCAGAGCCCAGAGTTCTCATCTAGCTTGGAGGGCACTACAGTGTTGAATGCTGAGCTGTAATCTACAAACAGCATTCTCACATAAGTGTTCTTTTTTTCCAGGTGGGAGAGAGCAGTGTGTATTGTAGATGCAATGGCATTATCAGTGGAGCGGTTGTTGCGGTAAGCAAACTGCAATAGGTCAAGAGAGAGAGGCAGCACAGAGCAGATGTAATCTCTGATTAGTCTCTCAAAGCATTTGCTGATGATGGGGGTCAGGCTTTGCGGATATTTACCCGTCGGAAGGATCAGGTTACATCCGCTACAGAGACGGAGAGTGAACTAACCTCTGTAGCTTCGGCCGCGAGAGCTCTCTCTGAGAGGGCGGTGTTATTTCTCTCAAAATGAGCATAAAAAGTATTTAGCTCATCCGGGAGAGAGGCAGCGGTGTTCATGGCAGAGTTTTTATTCCCTTTAAAGTCTGTGATGATGTTAATTCCCTGCCACATGCTTCTAGAGTTGGTGGTGATAAACTGTCCTTCAATCTTGTTCCTGTACTGGCGTTTTGCTGTTCTGATTTTTCGGAGAGCATAACTGGCTTATGTTATGTTTATGCTTCTCCACGTTCCCGGATTGAAAGCGGAGGTCCGCACATTAAGTGCCGCGTGAACATCGCTATTAATCCATGGCTTCTGGTTCGGATAGATCCATATTGTTCTGGTCGGAACTACATCCTCCATGCACTTTTTGATGAAACACATTACTCTATCAGCGTAAACCTTGATGCCGTCATCAGAGGCGGACTGGAACATCTCCCAGTCCGTGTGATCAAAACAGTCTTGTAGCATAGAGTCTGACTGGTCCGACCAGCACTGGATCGTTCTGAGGGTGGGTGCTTCCTGTTTCAGTTTCTGCCTGTAAGCGGGCAGAAGCAGAATGGATGAGTGGTCCGATTTGCCAAATGGTGGGCGGGGGAGGGATTTGTAGCCATCCCGGAAGGGAGAGTAGCAATGGCCCAAAACCTGGTCCCCTCGTGTGTTGAAACTAATGTGCTGGTGGTATTTTGGTGCGACTGATTTGAAACTGGCTTTATTAAAGTCCCCAGTCATAATGAATGAACGTGGCCTCAGGGTGCACGGTTTCCTGCTCACTTATACTCCCATACAGTTTCTTGAGTGCCCGGTCTGTGTCGGCTTGTGGCAGGATGTACACAGCAGTGATAATGACCGCTGTGAATTCCCTCGGTAGCCAGAATGGTCAACACAGAAGCAAGAGAAATTCCAGATCAGGAGAGCAGAAAGACTTGATAGAATGTACGTTCCTCTGATCACACCAGGATTTGTTGATCATAAAACATACACCACCACCTCTGCTTTTACCTGAGAGGTCTTTCGCTCTGTCCGCTCGGTGCACGGAGAACCCCGCGGGTTCAATGGCTGAGTCTGGAATCTCCACAGACATCCAAGTTTCTGTAAGGCAGATAATGCAGCAGTCCCTCGTCTCTTGTTGGAAAGAGATCCGCGCTTTCAGCTCGCAGAGCTTGTTATCCAGAGACTGAACATTTGCCAGTAGAATACTGGGTAGCGGGGGTCGATTTGCACGGCGTCTTACTCTGATGAGAACGCCGGCTCTGTTTCCCCTTTTCCTCCTGCGTTTCCGCAGCCGTGCAGCCCAGATAAAGGGCTCCACTGGCGTGTTTGTAAACAGCGGGTCAGCGTTGAGGAATTTGAAGTCCGGTTTACGGTGTGAAATTGCTGAACCAATGTCCAAAAGTGTTTGTCTGTCGTAGACAATAAGGCAGACAACATCCAAGACAAAAAACATAAGAATTGTGAACAAAACAAACAAAACACTGCCATGTTGTGTCGGAGCTCGCAATGCAGCAGCCATACTCAGCGCCATCTTGAGTCCAGGTTTCCATATAATTGTGTGATTGATCTGCTTCCTGGAACTTGTCCTCCCCGGGAAAGACTTTACTCCCTCTCTGCTCCAGAAAGAACTGCCATGGAGGAGTACATCAAGGAAGCTCTTAAAGGTGGGCTCATTCATTCATCCACTTCACCGGCGGGGGCTGGTTTCTTCTTTGTGGAGAAGAAAGATGGTGGCCTGCGACCGTGCATTGACTACTGGGGTTTGAACAGCATCACTATCAAGAACCTCTACCCACTGCCCTTAATGAACACTGCCTTCGTAATCCTTCAGTGAGCAACAATGTTTACCAAGTTAGATCTTCAGAGCACCTATCACTTTGTCAGGATCAGGGCCGGAGACGAATGGAAGACGGCCTTTAACATTCCAACTGGCCATTATGAATATCAGGTAATGCCCTTTGGATTAGTCAATGCCTCAGCCATCTTCCAGGCATTTAATAATGATGTCTTACGGGATATGTTGAATAAGTTTGTATTCGTCTACCTTGATGATATTCTCATCTTTTCCCGCTGTTACGAAGAACATGTCCAGCACTTTCATCTTGTCCTGTCTCAGCTCTTGAGAAATAAACTCTTCGTCAAACTGGAGAAGAGTGAATTCCATATCCCAACTGTTCCCTTTATTGGTTTCATTGTTTCTAGTGGCAGCGTCCAGATGGATCCTGGTAAGATACAAGTGGTTCTGAACTGGCCCAACCCTGCTTCATTAAACAGGTACAATGATTTTTGGGATTTGCCAATTTCTATAGAAGATTTATTAGGAATTTCAGTTCTATTGCAGAACCTCTAATCACCCTCACCAAGAAGACATCGAAGTCTTTCATGTGGACCGAGGGGGCCAACCACGCTTTCAACTGCCTCAAACAACAGTTCACCTCTGCACCAATCCTGACTCTCCCAGATCCTGAGTTACCCTGTGCCATGGAGGTGGATGCTTCGGATGTTGTAGTTGGCACAGTTTTGTCTCAAATGGCTAAGAGCGACAACAAACTCCACCCTTGTGCCTACTTCTCACATTGACTCACTCCAGCAGAAAGAAATTATGACATTGGAAACTGGGAGCTATTGGCTGTGAAGTTGGCGCTTGAGGAGTGGAGACCTTGGCTGGAGGTGGCCAAACATCCATTCCTCAACTGGACGGACCACAAAAATCTCACGTACATCCAGGATGCTAAAAGGTTGAACCTTCGTCAGCCTCGATGGGCTATTTTCTTCAACCACTTTGATTTCACACTCTCTTACCGTCCAGGCTCTAAAAATTCTAAACCCGATACTCTGTCAAGGCAGTTTGATCCAACAGAGGAGGAGGGCAAACCCGAGCCAGTTTTACCTTGCTCCAGAGTTGTTGCTTCTGTCCAGTGGGGAGTTGAATCGGTGGTGAGGAGGGCCCAATGACAATAACCCAACCCAGGTAACGGCCCTCCAGAGTGCCTCTTCGTACCTAACCTTGCTCGTTCTTGTGTGTTACAGTGGGGCCACGCATCCCGGGACCACTAGGACTCTGAAACTCATCCAAAGGGAGTTTTGGTGGCCCTAGATGCAAAAGGACGTCCAGGCTTTCATTGCTGCATGTTCGGTGTGTGCCCAAAATAAGGAACCCAGAACCCATCCTCAAGGTCTGCTACACTCACTACCCATCCCAACTCGCCCCAGTCTCACATTTCACTGGACTTCGTCACTGGATTACTAAGATCGCAAGGTAACAGTCATTCTGGTGGTGGTAGACAGATATTCTAAAGCATGTCATCTCATTCCACTACCCAAGCTCCCTACGGCTAGCCAGACAGCAGACCTCCTCATGCAGCATGTTTTCAGAATTCATGGCTTTCCCCAAGACATGGTCTCCAACTGGGGAACGCAGTTCACCTCCTGGTTCTGGAAGTCATTCGGCTGCCTCATCAGATCATTCATCAGCCTATCGTCTGGTTTTCACCCCCAATCAAATGGTCATAGAGAAAGAGTCAACCAAGAGATTGAGAAAACTCTTAGGTGCTTGGTCTCTAACAACCAGACCACTTGGAGCTCTCGTCTGATCTGTGCTGAATTTGCTCATAACACTCTATACCACTCCTCACTAGGTATGTCCCCTTTTGAGTACCAGTTTGGTTTTCCTCCCCCTCTGTTTCCTGTACAGAAGCCTGAAGTATGCATACCTGCAGCTACTCAGTTGGTCCAGAGATGTAAACGGGCATGGCGGAGGGCTTGGACGGCTTTAATGAAGGCTGCTCAATGACAGCAGAAGCAGGCCAATCAGCACCGCAGAATTGGGCCATCTCTGTGGTCGGGTCAGAGAGTTTGTCTGTCAACAAGGGACCTCCCTCTGCATGTGGAGTCAATATAACTATCCCCCTAGTTCATTGGAACCTTCAAGATCCTCAAAAAGATTAACCTGGTTTCCTACTGTCTCATCTTACCCAGGTCCATGCGCATTCATCCCACATTTCATATTTCTCATCTGAAACCTGTTATCTGTTCTCCTCTGTCTCCCGCAAGGAAACCTCGAACTCCCCAGATCGTCAATGGCCAACCAGTCTACACTGTTTGCTGGCTGCTGGACTCTCACCAGGTCCATGGGAGAACTCAGTATCTTGTGGACTGGGAGGGTTATGGGCCAGAGGAACGCTCCTGGGTGTCAGCACGAGATATTCTAGACCCAAGCCTCATCAGGGATTTCCACTGCCAGGGTCCGAAGCACAGCTAGGGGAACATCAGGAGCAGTTCCTAGAAGAGGGGCACCTGTAATACTTCAGCCAGCTATGCCTCTCCAGACCACTAATTTGCACTAGCGTCCTGAGTCCCCTTGGTTCCCACACTCGTTATGTTGATTGTTAACACCTGTGTGTTTCCGTATTTAAGTTCACCTGTTTCATCTTCCTGTGTTCAGTCTAGAGCCAACCTGCCTAGATCACCTGATTTTTTGCCAGTTAAATTCTGTACATTTTGGCCGTTTCTTAATTCTTACCTGTGAAGCACAGCTTCCTATTTTTGTTGTACCTTTTGAGATAAAACTCCAGTAAAAGATCCCTTTGTTCTCTGAGCTCCCAGTCTCTGTGTCAAGTCTTCTACTGCTCATGGGTCCAGCTTTAACCAGTCAACCCGGATAGCTCAGTGGTAGAGAACAGTGTACATCACACCAGAGACCCAGATTTGATCTCCATTGCAGATGACACCTCACAATGCTTACGATTTAACTGTAAGATCAGTGTGCACATACATGAGTGTAAGTGCTTTGTTGCACACAATCTTAACAGCATCACCCCTCATGTATAGATTAAACACTATCTATTAAATTATACTTGTCACATGTGCCACAAGTAACATTAGTCATATTTATGATGCCAAGCCATTATGTTAAATGTGGCCTGTATTAGACAGAAGCATTTGAGGTCAGGGAGGATTTCTGACATTTACAGCATGCCCGTTTGTTTCCTCCAGAAATGTAGGACAAAGTTTGATGTTTTTATTTACAATGTTTGAAAAATCTTGCTGAATTTTAGTTTTGTTCCTTTGTTCTAGTCACAAAAACTGGATCTATTCCAATCACTGCTCAAACCCAAGAAACTGGACAGAGTGTACATATATTTAAAGAGGTAGTTCACCCCAAATTGAAAATTCACCCGCATGTTATTCCAAGCCAGTACGGCCAAATCTTAGGGCCTCAGGAACAATTCACTTTCATTGCATCTTTTTTTTTTATACAATGAAAGTGATAATATTATGATAGCAATCACAAAATGTTTAAGTCACAAACATGAGTTTTGTATAGTTTATTCATTTTCCTTATACTGTCCTCTGGGCATTCACCCCTTATTTATCTAATAATTGAAACATATTTCATAAATAGTGATCTGGTGATTTGTGGGGTTGACTTTACAGAATAAAACCTCAAAACAGAATATTAGAAAAAAAGAAAAATAAAGAAATGGGTTACACATCTAGATCGTGGGTTATATATGTACAACATACAATAGAAGAGGGAAGAAAAGCAATTAAAGTATTAATGAGCATCTACTGACACAATGTAACTGCAAAGCAACCTGTTAAAATGACAAGTTATCAGCACACACAGAATATTTGTAAGAGATTACAGCATTACTCTCCAACCAGACAGCAAGGCTTTTGGTCCCTGAAAATTGGAAAAGTGCTCATAATGACTGCATGGTGTTAAAGAAATCTCCCAGACAAAATTGAATACAATCAGTGTAGAACCTCTAAATGCAAACAATATCATGCTGTCCCTATGTCAAGAACAATCTGCTATGTTATCATTGTTGCAGTACACAAGGATATAATACAAATTATTACAACAAATATGATGTGAATACTGACGATCAGAAAAATAAGAAATATGGATCATTTTCATGTTGTAGGAGGAGAACCTGAGACAAGTTGTGTATTGATGTCAACGTACAATTGTCTGAAATGCACTAGGAGCTTTTCCATTCACCTTCACCTAAAACAACCCTTCCCAAATGTATTCGGTCAAACAAGCATTGTAAATGGCCATATGATGTTTACATAAGGCCTACAATAATATCTTCATAAAATACTGACTCAAACATTCTTAAAAAAGGAGGGAGAAACACATCCAACCTTTCACTTGAAAATCATACAGTAATTGCTACACATCTACTTTATAAAAAGCAACAAATCTGAAACACAATATCAGGTATGTATGTCTATTTATGTATGATGTTGATAGCATCCTATAATACTTATGATGGCATCACGGAAATCCTTTGCAGGCCCTGATGGAAATATTCCACATTTCCAGTGTTTTTTGTTCATTTTTAATCTTCTTGATTTCCTTGAAATTAGATGAGTGTACAATTATTATATTATCTTACATATACTGAAGCATTTTACATGATGATTGCAAAAAGTGGCATGTAATCATATCAAACCAAGGCAGATGGAAATCAAGTTCCAAAAGCATATCATAACATGATTATACACAAACTTTGTCTAAATAAGATCATAACAGCAGAGTGTAAAGTTTAGTACAGCTCATGTTTAAAAAGCAAGCTCTGAAACAAAAGACATAATTTGACCTACAGCCCTCATTATGTTGCATTTCCACAATATAATGCTCTTTCAATACTAATCTCCTGTGCTCTGACAATTAAAATTTATTGGCATGAAACATTTGCAAAAAGCATCTCTCAATATGAATAAGCAATACATAACTTTATATCCAGACTGTACAAATTAAAAACAGCTCTGAGTGCATCATGCGGAAGTCCTGTGGCTTCAAAATTCAACTTCTATGTACAGAGATAGTCTTTAGAAAATTTATTTTGTGTGAATTTGAATGCATGGGAATGTTTGAGTACATATGTTTGGACATGAGCATGTTAGACAGCACGTTTAAGTGCAGGTAGCATTCCATCGGATCCCTTAGGAACACTGCAAGGGTTAAAATGTAGAAAAACCTTGATACAGTACATATGGCGCACAAGTACGTCCCTTAGAGCAAAAAGAAGTCTCAATTTTCCACTTGGCAACATGAAAAATAATTGTGAAGGGGGAAAACCCCATTGACATCTGAGGCCTAATTCACGTAGTACAACCAGTAGATCAAGTTGAAAAGAGAAAAAACAGAGGGAAATATTATCCGTGACCAACGATCAATAGCGTTCACATCTGTGAGGTCTGGGATTTTGATTTTGAGCTGGGAAGAACGCCTGCGTAGCCGTGGTTTCTTGGACTGTGCGTTCCTGTCCAGGCTGTGGCGGCCCGTCTCAGGGCGCGCTGTGCTCTGCTTCCGATACTGGATCCCTGAGTTATCGAACACCATTGAAGTGGAGTTTCTGGCCTCGCTAACGCTGGTGGTGATCTCATTCCCGGCCACCTCATTGTGGATCTCCAGGGTGGTCAGAAGGATGTTTCCCTGGGAGTCCACCTGCAAGCAGAAGAACTGGTTACCATATGTGTATTTTTAAAGAATACAAGCCATTTAAGCCATTGCTTAGTCTCTCTTTTAAATTAGATTCTGAATCCTAGATTTTTTTAGGAGAAGTCCTAGATGGACTTTTGAACCCCTCTGTATATAGAAGATTGTCTCTCACATTGGGACTGGTAGTTAGATGATCTATAATGTACACACTCACAAACACATATGTACATAATAAGTACAGTACATTGTATCAAATGCTTAAGTCTATTGTAGTTAAAGACACCTAATATAATGTGGGTCCATGTTTTCTATACTAAATATGAGGGAAATTGTTTCAAGGAAAAGTTGCTGGAGGTACATCTGGAGGAAGCTTAAAAATGTCGACACAACAGCCAGCAATACATACACTCACCCCTCGTGAGTGACGGTGGCCTTGTACCTGATTGGACTGTTTAAGGGATGACGTCTTGCAATTGCCTCCTTCCTGAACAGACTGTGTCAGAAAAAACACAAACAAGAGTTCCTCTTCATCTGAGCTACATCAGGATATATCTCAACTTTTGCCTAAAAGTGTACTGAACATACATACAACAAAACATATCTGTTTTCAGGACATTACTGTTCTGATTAATACTGATTAACTATTTACATACAAATGTGTCCATAACACAATATTCCTGGGTTAAGCTTGATGGTAAAACAGTGTGACCCCAGAGCCTTCAAAGTTTTTAAAGGAGGGCTATTGGCATTCATTCAGACTGGGAACACAACAGAGAGAAATAGCGGTAACTTTGATTAAGAAACATCCTCTTGATATCTGACTGTAGATTCTATACATCACCAACGATAACTTAATAACCAACTGGTCTTAACATTTAAGAGCTTTGTTCTCCCACTATTAGGTAGTGTCTGCTAGAAAATTATTTTATCTTCAGTTTGTAACTAAATCATTGTATGATTTAATCTATAATGGTCCATCAAGACAGCTACAGTATTACAGTATTACAATATTGCAGCACAACAAAATATTAGCATTTGCGAAGCACATGTAAGTTTGCAGCACATCATTAACAAAAACATTTTAGGAAAAGCCACAATTCTGACAGTTACACACTTAGCACACCACAACACAATAACATTGGTCTACAACAAAGCACCATAAACTGAAATGAAATATTAGCAAAAGTGTAGTATTTCTAAGTCATGTGCTCTGGACCACTAAAGGTACTGCAACAAGGAAATGGGTATGTTTAAAAAACAAACAAACAAAAAAAACAAAAAACAAAGAAAAACTAAACTAAACTAAACTAAACAAAATCAAAATACAGCATTAAACAATACAGAAATACATTTTTATTAAGACTTTATAAAAATAGTACATATAAACCCATTTGTATAAATGTAAATCTAGTCTGGACACAGATAGAAGATTAATGTTTTGTGTGTGTGTGTGTGTGTGTGTATGTTTAGCATATTTCTGCAAAAACAATTATTGCAGTTGCTTATGAATTTAAATAGCAGGCTACGCAGTGTTTGATAAAAGATACTAATTTTAGTGTTTGCTAAATGATATGAATCTTAAAGATTTTTGCAGTATAGCCACAAGGACAAATATTAACAAAGAGAACTTTATTAGAATTCTCAACATTGATAATGATATTAATATTTGAGCCAAAATCACAGTTTAATTTTTTCATATTAGGGATTATTTAAAATTGACATAGTGCCAGCAGGTTTCTAATTCTTGGCTTATGTTTAATTTTGCTAGTTGGAAACCAAACCAATTACATGTTGTATCACTCCTAATTGCCTAGAGCACTTCTGTTATTAAGAGCGACCTTACATCTTGTGATTATGCAAATATCTTTAATGTTGTTGTGTTGTCAGATAATGCTGTTACTTAATTTTGAGGAATGTATGTACAAATTTTTTTATACAACATTTTCATAAATGTTTAACTTCATTTAAAGTTAAACTTAAGTCCTAGAGTGTTCTAATAGTGTTGAGTCATTGTGTCAAGCCTCCAAGGTCTACTGTAAAAATATTTTCTGAGCAACCATAAATATGGACATGAAAAAACACACATGCACAAACCAATTTTTTTCAAGCACAATACAGCTATTTACTGCAGTGTTACTACAACAGATTCAAATGACTTTTACCTTGTTGCTGTCGTATTTGTTGCGGTCATTATTTGCTTTCTCAGCTTTCTCAGCCAATTTCTTCTGCATCTGTGGGCCTCGTCCAAAGAAAATGTAGTTGACGAAAGCATATTCCAGCAGAGCCAAGAAGACAAATACGAAGCAGCCCATCAGATACATGTCTATGGCTTTGACATATGGGATCTTCGGAAGTGTTTCTCTCAAATGGGTGTTGATGGTGGTCATGGTCAGCACAGTTGTGATACCTGTGGAATTTTAAGCAATTTTTTATTTTATTTTAAATTTACGCAGTTCAACTGAGGCAACAGAATCATGGCTATGCAAATTGAATTCAAGCTGTTGAATGTCAACATATGGTTTACAGTTTGAAAGTCTATGCCTTTCAGCTAACTTTCAAGGAATAGTTTCCCCGAAATTAACATACTGTCATCATTTACTCATGTTTTTTCCTGAATTATTTTCTTTTTTTTCATGAAACACAATAAGAAAGAAATTAAAAACTCCATGCTCTTTTTTATACAATTACAATGAATGAGCACAGAACCTTTAAAGCTTCAAAAAAGTAAAAAAGCATCATAAATGTATAAAAAAATTGGTCCTTACAACTCATATGCTATATTCCAAGTCTTCTAAAGACATACGTTAGCTTTGTGTGAGGAACAGACCAAAATATATGTAATTATTTACTGATAATCGTCACCTTTGTTAACCACTGCGGAAGGATCATTGAGTTCAGTCCATTTCGTGAACAAATCAGTCAGGCTGGTTTGTAAACCAAAGATCTGTCTCAAAAGAATGATTCGTTGACAAACCAGACATTGCTAATTCTCTCCTGAACTCTTGTGAATGTGCAAAGGAGAGGTAAGGCAGATCTAGGGCTAAATTTAAAGTAAAATTTAGTCTTCTTGATCATCTGGCTTCAGAAGATTTGGAAAACAGTGCATGAGTTGTATGGACCATTTTTATGGTGCTTTTGGGTCCTTTTTGAAGCTTCATTGTAAAACAGTCTTAAAAAATGTTTTCTTTTGTGTTCCATGGAAGAATGAAAGTTTGTAACACTTTCTATGAAGCCCATATTTATAAAGCTTTGTAAAAGCATTACACATGCAATATACTGCATTCATAATGTCTCATATTACACCTCATAAATAATTATAACTACAGTTATAATACATTATAAGACTTCCCTTATTCATAGTAATACTTTAAAATATAATGCATTATAACACAAGCAAGATCCAGTTTGAAAACAGCAGAAGTTAATAAAGTGAATCGTGTGTTAACACCCAAGAAGATTGGCTACATGTGTGATCAACATACATATTTTTTTTCTAAAGAGAGAGTTTCTGATATATTTTTACCATTTAGCTTTGTAAGTGGTTTTCGTAATACCTCAAAATTTTCATTGAATGTGTGTTATTTTGTATTTTGTGCATGTGTAATGCATATAACTTCCGGCATGACTTGTAATGTCTTATAACCACTTAAAAATATCTTATGGATGTTTATAGGAAGACATTGCTTTTGTCACTTTACTTAAAGCATACCTATTATACATATATTACAAATATATATAATACATTATAACTTCTGCAGATAAAATAGGATGTTGCTTGTGTTATACTCTATGAAACTATGAATTGGTAAGTATTATAATGTATTATAATTGTGGTTACAATTATTTACGAAGTTATAACATATTATAAGGTGCATTATGAGACATTACTAATGCATCATAATGCCTTTATAATGCATTATAAATATGGGCTTCATAGAAAGTGTTACCAGAAAGTCATATGGGTTTACACTGAAAACCCTACTAAGTTAACTTTAATTACTTGACAGTGGCATCTCCGAAACCTGTGTAATTAAGTTCGGTTAACTTGGTGATCATATAGAATGATCTTAACTATTTAAGTTAAGGTAACTAGATGGAAGTAGATTTAACTCAGATTTGTATTTCAATGTTGTTTTTACTTAATCATTTTTATTGAATTGACTCAAATTTAGGTCACACAACACAGCTTAAATAAAGGCAATTCCTGATACTAGTTCAATCATTAAATAACTTATTTCTCCAGAGAAATAAATAGAAACAAGTACAATAGTTGCACAAGCAAAAAGAGAACTGAGATAGTGTTGCAACTTGGTCCAACTTGATCAAAGAGGACACAGATCACCCTAATGATGACATCACATGAAACAACTATTTGCAACAAAACAACATAAATAATAATACAAAAGAGCTAAAACCTCTATGAAGTCTTAATAACAACTATTTAAATGCCTGCCTATGTTCCCTTTGACCAAGGAAAATATATTAAATAATTCAAGCCCAAGGCATTTTGGGCATTCACTTTAGCCTCAATTTTGAAAGTCTACAGATTTTTAAGAAAAAAATAAGTTCAAGGACCACAGATATTTGAGTTATGGGCCCATAACAAGTTATGTTTAATTGAGACAACTTGATTTATCCAGTAATGACAACATTAGGGTTTACAGTGTAGAACTACATGTAAATGATTATGTTCATGTTTGGGTGGACTATTCCTTAAAGGTTACACTGAAAGTCCATCTGAAAGAACAAGCTCATGGAAGGGAGAACACATAGACACTGAAAATTCAGGCAAGGACTCAGCCAGGATGAAACGGCTCTCTTTTGACACCTCTGTTCTAACGCCCACCATGAATCTGGACTGGAGAATGGGTGCAACAGATTGAGTGCTGTCACAATGTTTAAAATGCCAGATCTGAGCCCTGCTTAGTAAACGGAATTACACAACCACAGCACCGTCAAATCTAGCTATGAATAATATACTTATGATGGCAGAACCACGGTTAACTTTCAATATCAAATATAATGCTGTTTTATCCCATAGCTGACTGCCTCCAAAACTTTAATTAGACCTTCACTGCACTCTTTTGTATATTATGCATTATGCAAGCACTAACCTAATTAGCTGATTATATTGGATTAATTTGTGCTGAGGCCAGATCTGAGAAAGTGGGAATAACATACAGTATATAAAACAGCATGACTGATCACCAAACTTGGCCACAGCTGAAGAAAACAGCCCAGCACTCTTTCCTCTTTATTCCCGCTGCGTTCCCTAATGCTCATTATCTCCTCCAAATGTTATTCCTTTTTAATTAATAGAATGTCTTTTTTTTATTTCTTTTTTTTTTTTACAGATTATATCATATAAATTGTATACTCCACAACATTTTTTTCTTTATGAATTTTCATTTTGATTCTATGTTGTGATATTCTATTCTGTTTATACTGTGAGTCAATCATGAGTCAGTGGCACTGAGTTTAAAGAGAAGCAATACTCCAACTGCTCAAACACCCACTCTGAAATGTACAGACACATGCACAAACAAACACACAATAACAGAACAGCACCCCCCTCCCCCCAAAAACATACTGCTCAAACACCCACTCGATAAAATGTCTCCATTCTTTCCCCAAACTTTTTACACACACGAACAAGTTGTCATTATTCAAAGTTTCTCAAGTGCTGCAATCATCAAATGTGTGTTGACATTGGGGAAATAATTGTTTTAGACATTGAAGAAAGTCATTGGGTGACATCTATATGTTACTTATGTAACTTACATTTTGCAATTTCTTGTACAGCTAATTTGAGGTTAACAAGAGCATATCAACTCACTGAGAACTTTATTAATAACACTTTTGTCAGGATGTGCAGAGAATGAGAGGCTCGGGATCCAAGCGCAGAGTAAAAATAAAGGAACTTATTTAATACAAAAACAAACACAAACTTCCACAAGGGCGAAAAATAATAAATGTAAACTATCCCGAAGGGGAATCAAACAAAGGAAATATAATCCAGGCTGGGGCAGGGGAAACAGGAAACAGGACTGACCAGACCGAGGTAGGGATGGAAATAAAAAACAGGACCAACAGACCAACAAGACTAGACCGACTGGAACATTAAAGACCGACTGGATACACAAGCACACAAGATGAACTGGCACTGGACAGCACACACGAGGAGACTAAAATAGGGAGAGAAATCAAACAGGTAACAGGGGAAAGGTGAGGCAAATTAACTAATAATAATCAAACAAGATGGCGGGGTATGACATAAGACAGAGAGACACGTGGCAATGCAGAAACAAAACAAAGCCACGTGCTCTCACAAGACAATAAAACACCCGAATGGCATGAGCGCACATCGCTAAGACAATAAGGCAAAATACGCCCATGCAAACTGACAAACAAGACGAGAGAATGTGTAATAATGCCAAAAAAAGCGATGCCACGCACTCTCACACTAAACAAAACCTGAGTGTACATCACGAGGCAACCGCCACGCGACGCATGCAACAGTGACAAAAGATGACATAAGTGTAATGCACCCACATCAATAACAGACAGAGCATGGAGCATGAGTGTCCGGATCCTGACACAGACCGAAACTGAACCCGACAGGAAATCAGGATCCAGATACCATGCTCCGGACATGAAACAAGACAGACCAAAGAGTGCACGGCAGGGAATTCAACCGAAACCATGCACTTACACAAAGACAGACAATGAAACACAAGACAGACATGGGACGATGATGCCATGGTAATCATGAATAAATAGGTGTACAAATGTGTAAGTGAGTTTATCCACCATTCAATATATTGTGACAAACTTTCTAGCTTTGCCCTTTTTATTAAGCAGTTCTACCTTTCTGCAAATCTTTTCTGGAGTAAATTATGACAAAGTCATCTAAAAGTCTCCAAACTTCAAGAAATCTGCCTCAACTAGCAGGTTCCTAGTTAACACTAATAGGTGTATAAATCACAAGTTACAACCTTATATTGATTCTCTTAGCCATCAATCAGATGTTTGCCAATACCTCAAAGTCTGCACGATGCGATTTCACTTCGATTTGACTCAGGGGCCTGTGATTGATATTACAATATTATGTGCCTAATTTACACAATCATTTACATTTATTATCTCACAAATCCAACCAAAATATAATTTTAATATTTTATTGAGCTCTCTGAAAAGTGCAAATCCAGTATCCAGATTGGGACATCCACGACAAATTAAGGTACTTCAGTTGTTGAAAAATAAATAATAATATAAAATGAAGTCACATACATGTGATCATCAATCGTTTCATGACATGTCATTGCCATTTGGAATGAGGTAAATACTACAGAGACAATTTGTCATCTCTACAACAATCAAGCAAGTCTTTCAATTCAAAATACTTACATAACCACGACTTAGGACAGGAGAGTATGTGTTCTCCGTGTTTTTTCTTGGCTACAATTTTCTCAGTTGTATTGAAAAATTACAGTTACAGTTTACTCTGATAAATGTTTCCCTAAACAGCTCTGTTTATAATGCTGGGGCTGTCTAGCCATTTGACATGGTCAAATTGCTCAATAGCACTTTAAAATATATAATTCTCATGTAGAATTCAAATAGGTCGCATACGGCACGATATCAAGGGAAGCCCGATTTAATTGCACATGTAAGCCGCTCAGCGCTATCCTGTCACCGTAGCTCACATTTCGAGGGAAGCCCTATTAATGCACATGCACGGATAGTGCAGAGCACAACTTAAGGTTTCAATCACTCCACGCACATTCGTGTTCCACATGAGTTGCATATTTAATGCTTATAAAGCAAGATGAATATCATAAGTTTGCTGCATTGCCTGATAGAAATGTGTACGGACGTGGCTGGCATTAGAGTATCAAAATAAAGGTGCATCTTAAAAAAATTAAATAGACCGATGTTCACGCATTGCATCGATGACATAGAATCATTGGTTATTTGTTTGGTGCATCTAGATCAATGGATCGACACCTCTAGCTGTTGGTGGGTTTGTTGCTAACTGTGGGACATAAGTGTGCTCATTCCTGACTGGAGCAAGAAAATGAAGCAGCCTATGTTTCTATGTTTCTATGTTTGCTCTGCAAAGAACTGATCTCTTTAATACTGTCATGTGTATTGTGTTGATTCATGTCTTTTATTTTGAAATTCTAGTTCCTGGTTCATGTCATGTGTTCCTGTTTTCCTTGTCATGTGATTTCTGTTTTCCCTCCATGTTCTTGTGTCATGTTTTCATTGGGTTATTGTTTAATTAGCTTGTTATGAGTTCTGTTTGTTCATTGGTTTATGTTCTCCCATGTCTTGTATTTAAGCCCTCATGTTTTTATTGTCTAGTTGTCTAGTATTGAATGTGAATGTGTATGTTTATAGTCAAGTCATGTTTATAGTCAAGTCATGTTAGGTCAAGTCATGTTATAGTCAAGTTCATGTTTACGTTTAGTTCACGTTTGTAGTCAGGGTTTTGGGATTCCACATCTGTAAATAAACTGCACTTGGGTTCTTCATCTCATCATCGTCTTCGTCATCATCATTGTCAGCAGTTCCAGCATATGTTACAAATACAAACTTAGACCCATGGATTCATTAGATATGAGCTAATTTCTCAAATGAACTGCCAACTTCCTCTTCAAATCACATCTCACATCTACTTTAAGAGCTATCCGAAGATTAAAAGAGGTGATGAGCATACATCCTGACTATGTTGTGACTAGCTTAGATCTTTGGTGCTTGAAGTACAGTTTGTTAGTTTGGGCCTTTCCACTAATTAAAGTGTAATTACAATAGTGCAGGGTAGTGTCCTTTACATGGGACCTTGTCTCCATCACATTCACGCTCCCTGAGGAAAGCAGTTACCTTGTTAATGAGAAAGGGGCCTTGTCTACTGACTGCAAATCAGGCATGTCCTAGTTTCTACCCTGAGCAGCTCCACATTAACATTTAAAGTTACATTTAGCACAATTCCTGGAATTACAATACAGGCACTTTGCGACCATGACATTGAATGCCCAGAACATCTCTAATGGTGGATTTTAAAAGAATGTACATGTTTTTCAGATTGTTCCTCCTCTTCTGACTATTTAAATGGCTTTAATAATTCAGAGCAGGTGTTCACCCTAATGCTGGTGTCACATCATTCTTATGTTTTCACCCAAGCACTCTTATTTTGAAAGTGTTTTGTTATCATTATCATGTCTGTTGACCAGGGGCACATTCAATCTCAAAACGGTGTGCACCGTTTTGCTACGGTTTCCGGGTTGAACGAAACGGTGTGAAACGGTGTGCAGCCAGCTTTGAGGTACATTTTCTCTCGTTTGGTGGGTGTGTCAGAGCTGTTACCCAATCAGCAGCGATGTGTATATAAACCCTGCCATATTAAAAAGGCAGTGCGCACAATGGATCCAACTTAAGTCCTTTACAAATGTGTCTACTGCAGCTTGGTGGTATGCAACAATTGAAGACATTAGAAGAAATGTTTGCCTTGTCATCCTGAAATGCGAGGCAAATGTTGGATCACCATAATTAGGAACCACAGTTTCCACATATCCCTTCACTTGATTGGGATGTTCTCTGCTATTCTGGATGGCAAGGGCAGTGACATCGAGCATATTTTGTAGTATTAAACACGCATTTAAACCGATTTCATCAAGCTCCGAAAATTCTTTGAAAAGAACACAAAGGATGGCCTTCTCAGCTACCATAGTTGCAACGCTTGCGTAACACAACAGGGTGTTCAACGCACCACCGTTTCCATTTAAATAAACTTTTGCTATGTTTTGTCGGGGCTGAACGTGCCCCTGGTTTCCTTCCTGATTGTATCCCAGGTGTTCCTCGTTTTCTTGTTAGACCATGTGTATATATATCCTCTTGTTCCAGCATCGGTTCTTGTTTGTATGTAGTGTGTTAGTTGCCAGCATACTGCTTAGAGTTTTGTTACCATCTTCTTCATATTATTCCTTCATCGTTGTATTCCTTTCTTTTCTTTATAATTAAAGTTCTGCATTTGGATCCTTACTCTCTCGTCTCTTCCCTTCACAAAACCCTGACAGCTGGACAAAGTGATTTCAGTGCAAGATTATGATGTGAATTTTCCACTTCCTGGATTTTGGCTGACATACAGTATGCATCTTCTAGAATGAGTGTTTTACTATTTTATTTATGGCCTTACTGCATAGGATGGTATAGAGGTTGTTTTTATTTCATATCACAAAAGATTTAATTGAAAGCACAGTTATGTTTCTTTCAAGGGATCATAGTTCACCAAAAAATGAAAATTCTCTCATAATTTGTCATAATTCCTTCACCCTCATGTTGTTCCAAACCCATATGATTTTCTTCTTCGATAGAACACAAAAGGAGATGTTAGGTAGAATGTTTAAGTCTCAGTCGCCATTCACTTTCATTGTATGGAAAAAAGAAAAGTGTCAACATTCTTAAATTCTCCTCATGTTCCATGGATGAAAGAAAATCAAATGGGTTTGTAATAACATGAGGATGAGTAAATGATGACAAAATATAAAAAACAATTGGGTGAACTATCCTTTTAAGTGTAAAATAAGTCTCAAATGATAAAAATAGACACAACTTAGACAACTGTTGACATACTGTACAGAACAAGTAGAGCAAAAAATTGTATAAAGAATTTTTGAGTTTTCGAGTAATATTGAAATCTCTGATATTTGACTGCAGATTTTGGAATCTTGGCAACCTAAACATAGTTTGAGTCATTATTGAGATCTCTTTTTAAATCCTGGAGGAGACATGTGAGATTACTGGGGGTTTTTTCCTTCAGAAAAAAAAAAAGTGTATGAGACTTGAGCAAAAGTCCTCATTTCATCTCAATTGCTGCCTAAGCGAAATATTAAGATATTAACCTCCTGAAACCCGAACGTGACTGCTGTGTGCATTTTCCATTTCCTTTTTGATTTGTAAGTAGTATCACCTAAAAAACAAGTAAAAACAAAACAAAAACAAACAAACAAACAAAAACAAAAACAAAAACAAAAAATTCTAGAGCAAATATTTTTCCAAAAAATTAATGTCCACATATGTGGACAACGAGACTATGTTGTGAAATTTTAAATAACACTTAAGCTATAGAAAGTCAGTTATTTTTCATCAAATTGTTTAAGTTACTAGGAGTGTTGGATATTCAAGTTTATGAGACATTACAGACATTAAAGCTGATTTTCTGTAAAGCTGAATAAATTATTATTATTCAAAGTAATGTCCAGCATCATCCAATACTGTAACTGCCAACCATGTTAAAATAAAATGTAGCATTATAAAATTCTGAATCTATGTACTGATAACCATTGTCCCATGTCTGCCAAACATGTTGAGTGGTCCAAACATCATCTGCAGCCTGAAACTGAACTTTTGGTTGGATTTTAGAATTTAATGCACTTAGCTGCATAGAAAGCTACAGTTCAAAATGCACCTTCATCCTAACTCCATATAAAGCCTCTGAAAGCAAAATTTTTCAGCTTTTGGATGAACCCATTTATTCTCAATGTGAAAACGCACAGTAAATATATAGCAATACAATTACTAATTTTAATGAATAGAATCGTTGTCACGAACGCCGGTGAAGATTCCTCAATTGACCACCGGAGGTCTCACTCACCTGAATATTAACAGTGAACTACATTTCCCAAGTGCCCACATGCCTGGACTGATTACCCTACACCTGCCTCATATCACTCAGACTATTTAAGCCTGATGTGTGTGCTCATTCATTGTGAAGTCTTGTTTGCCCCAGCTACATTTCTGAGCATTATTACTTACTCTGTTAATCTACCCGTGTTTGACTCTGCTTTGGATTTACCTTGTATGATTCTCTGCTGCCTGCCTATTACTTTGTTTGACTGGACTATCTCTATTTCTGTTTTGCTGCCTGCCCCGATCCTTTGCCTGTTTGACTACCTTACTGCCCTGTCTCTGATATTGTTGGTTGCCCTGGTTATTTTACCCACACCTGTCTGTACTCTGAACTTGTTGTGTTATTAAACCGCACATGGATCCCACTCAGCCTGAGTCAGTGTGACAGAAGATTTCGCCAACTACCGATCCAGTGGTCCTCATGCATCTGTCCAGTGAACTCTCTGCCCAAGCTAACCTACTGGCATCTCACCAACAACAACTTTGCCGACTCACCACACTAACGGAAGAGTTAGTGAAATAAGTGCGGAGTCTCCATCAGCCCGCACCTGAATCTGCTTCCACAACGCCTCAAGCGAGTCAGGTAATAGTCTCAATGCCTCGTAGTACAGTGACAGCTAATCCATGTTTAGCATTTCCAGAAAAATTTGATGGCACCCCAATCAAGTGTAAAGGCTTCCTTATGCAATGCTCCATGTTCCTGGCTCAACAGCCCTCGTTATACCTGTTTGATGATAGTAAAATCTTTCTTGTGTGTTCTCTGCTCACGGGTAAGGCGTTGGAATGGGCAACAGCTGTCTGGGCCAATCAAAGACTAAACCGCACCACTTTCAGTGAATTTGTTCAACATCTGAGAGAGGTGTTCGAACATTCTGAGGGAGGAAGGAGTGCTGGTGAGCAACTGCTTGCGCTTCGTCAGGGTAGAAATACTGCAGCTGAATTAGTTCTGTCTTTTTGCACTCTCGCTGCGCAGACTGTGTGGGTGGAGGACACACTAAAACTACTGTTTCGTCAAGGATTAAACATTGACGTGCAATCTGAGCTGGCCTGCCATGATGAAGGCAGAACCCTGGACCAATTCATCGACCTCGCTATTCGTATAGACAATCTCATTCGCTCCAGGAGATCAAATCGATTTACAAGTCCTCTCATTCAAACGCATCAACCCATTGATGTTGCTGAACCCATGCAGGTTGGTCAAACTCATCTCACCACAGAGGAGGGTGAACACTGCATCAGGAACCATCTCTGTTTATATTGCGGCCAAATGGGTCATTTAAGAGCTGACTGTCTGACACGACCCCCTCAAACACACAATCACAGGGTGTTGATTCCCTCTATCCAAACCACTGCTTGTACTGAAGTGCCAATAAAATTAACGTTCCTGTCAGATACCATCATCACTAAAGCCTTGTTAGATTCGGGGGCAGCGGGCAACTTTATTGATGAAAATTTAGCCCGACAGCATAAGATACCACCTTGTGACTCTCTCCTTTGTCAGTGGCAGCACTAGATGGGCATCCCCTGGGGACCGGCCAGGTTCTATACACCACCACTGACCTCATTCTGCAAGTTGGAATTTTACACACTGAAACAACACGCCTCTTCGTCATCCACTCTCCACACCACCCAGTTATCCTCAGATTACCCTGGCTGCAGGACCATAACCTGCAAATTTCATGGCGTGAGAAACAGATCATGCGATGGGATCCCAGCTGCTCATACATGTGTCTCAAACCAATCATCCCTATGTATGAGTACCACTATGGTGACTAACAAGTCCAACATAGCACCACATATACCTTCTGAATATGCTGATTTGTTTGAAGCATTCAGTAAAACCAAAGACTCGCAACTACCACCGCATCGATATAGTGACTGCGCCATTGATCTGTTACCTGGTACCTCACCTCCTAGAGGCAGAATCTTTTCCCAGTCAGAACCTGAGGCTAAAGCCATGAAATCGTTAATTGAAGAAGAACTGGCCAAGGGTTTCATTCGTCCGTCCACTTCACTGGCAGCAGCAGGATTCTTCTGGCAGCAGCAGGATGGGGGCCTTCATCCTTGTATTGATTATCGTGGTCTAAATGATATAACGGTTAAATTCAGATATCCCTTACCCCTGGTCCCCGCAGCTTTGGAACAACTAAGAACTGCTAAGTTTTGCACTCTGCTTGATCTATGCTGCGCGTACAACCTCATTCACATTCGAGAGGGGGATGAAAGGAAAACTCGTTATGCCGTTCAGACTGTCCAATAGTCCATCTGTGTTCCAGTCTTCCATAAATGACTTATTCAGAGACATGCTTAACCAGGGCTTAATTGTGTATATATAGATGACATCCTGATTTATTCAGACACCCTGGACGAACACATCAAGCAGGTCCGGGCAGTTCTGAAGCGTCTCATGGAACACCAATTGTATGCCAAAGCAGAGAAATGTGAATTCCACCAAACTACAATTTCCTTCCTCGGTTATATCATCAGTCCAGAAGGAGTGTCTATGGATGAGGGCAAGGTACGAGCGGTTCTAAACTGGCCTCAACCCACTACTGTAAAGGAACTACAACGATTCTTAGGATTTGCAAATTTTTACAGAAGATTCATTCGAAACTTCAGCACTGTCACCGCTCCACTCACCGCCATGACAAAGGGAGGTAATACCAAGCTTCACTGGTCTTCTGACGCCATCCAAGCCATTAATGAATTGAAAAGTCACTTCTTCTGCTCTTATTCTGCATCATCCTGATCCCAACGTACCTTTTGTGGTTGAAGTAGATGCACCAAACACTGGTATTGGCGCTATCCTCACTCTCAACGCCAAGGTAATCCTCTTAAGCTTTTCCTTTGTGCGTTCTACTCACGTAAACGCTCCTCTGCTGAACAGAATTATGATGTGGGCAATCGTGAACTGTTAGCCATGAAAGCAGCATTCGAAGAATGGCGACACTGGCCGGAGGGGGCCAGACATCCATTTCTGGTATTAACCAAACATCGCAACCTCGAATACTTGCGCTCAGCCAAAAGACTAAACCCCAGACAAGCCAGATGGGCACTATTTTTCGCTCGTTTTAACTTTTCAATCACTTATCATCCAGGATCAAAGAACATCAATGCCAACTCACTATCCCGTCAATTTGACTCCACTTCTCAGAATCCCTCTCCAGAACCCATCATCTCATCCTCTCTCATCCTAGCTCTGGTCTAGTGGGACATCATGTCTGAAATCTCCCAGGCACATGCACATAACCCAGCACCTCCAGAATGTCCGCCCAACCAAACGTTTGTGCCACCTACTCTATGAGAAAAGGTAATCTGCTGGGTGCACTCCTCCACAAGCTCTGGCCATCCAGGCATTACTACCACAGTACGATTGTTAAGAAATCGGTTCTGGTGGGAGACATTACAGGCAGACACCAGTACATTTGTGAATGCTTGTCACACCTGCGCCATAGCAAAAAACCCCAGACAACTACCGGCAGGGATGCTACAACCTCTACCCATTCCACAATGACCTTGGTCCCACATCGCCATTGTTTTGTCACCGATCTACCCATCTCCCAAGGTAACACCACCATATTAACTGTCATTGATCGTTTTTCTAAGGCATGTTGACTAATACCCCTGTCTAAGCTTCCATCAGCCTTTGAAACCACAGAACATCTTTTCCATTATATGTTCCACTACTATGTTCTTCCTGAAGACATTGTCTCTGACCGGGGCCCTCAGTTTACATCAAGAGTTTGGACGGCTTTCTTTCGACTTCGTAATGTCAATATAAGTCTCACTTCCGGTTATCACCCCCAGTCTAATGGCCAGACGGAACGTCTGAATCAAGAACTCACCAAATTCCTTCGCATGTACTGTCAACAGAATCAAGCCGACTGGAGCCACTATCTTCCTTGGGCAGAATATGCGCAGAACTCGATACTCAAACCCTCCACAAAATGTATGCCCTTTCAGTGTGTTCTGGGGTTCCAACCCCCTCTATTCCCATGGTCTGGTGAACCATCTGATGTACCTGCTGTTATCGACTGGTTTCAGTATAGTGAGGCTGTTTAGGATCAAGCTCATGTCCATCTACAGCGTGCCATCAACAGGGGAAAGGAACAAGCAGACCGCCATCGTCGTCCCAGTCCCAACTACGTTCCAGGACAGTGGGTGTGGCTTTCAACCCGGGACCTTCTTCTCCGTCTACCTTGCAAGAAGCTCAGTCCCAGGTATGTGGGTCCGTTCAAAATCCTAAGACAAATCAATCCTGTGTCATATCGCCTCCAATTACCTGCTAATTATCGTATTTCTCCCACTTTTCATGTCTCTCTGCTGAAACCTGCCGGTGGTCCAAGGGTGGAGGAGGAAGGCGGTGACGCAGGCCCCTCACCCATGATCGTGGATGGTGAGGAGGTGTTCCTAGTATGAGATCTGCTAGATTCCAGAGGTCGGAAAAGCCAAATCCAATATCTGGTAGATTGGGAGGGGTACGGTCCGGAGGAGAGGTCCTGGGTCAAGGAGGATATCCTTGACCCCAGTCTCATCACAGAATTTCATAGAACTCACCCGGAGAAACCAGCCCCTCGACCTCGAGGAAGACCCCGACGTCGGATGTGCTCTCACATTAGGAGCCGCTCGCGGGGGGGGGGGGCTCTGTCACGAATGCCAGTGAAGACTGCTCAATTGACCTCCGGAGGTCTCACTCACCTGAATATTATCATTGAACTACATTTCCCATGTGCCCACATGCCTGGACTGATTACCCTACACCTGCCTCATATCACTCAGACTATTTAAGCCCGATGTATGTGTTCATTCATTGCGAAGTCTTGTTTGCCCCTGCTACATTTCTGTCTACATTCTACATTCTGTTATTACTTTGTTGATCTACCCATGTTTGACTCTGCTTTGGATTTACCTTGTATGATTCTCTGCTGCCTGCCTATTACTGTGTTTGCCTGGACTATCTCTATTGCTGTTTTGCTGCCTGCCCCGATCCTTTGCCTGTTTGAATATGTTACTGCCCTGTCTCTGATATTGTTGGTTGCCCTGGCTATTTTACCCATGCCTGTTTGTACTCAACTTGTTGTGTTAATAAACCACACATGGATCCCACTCAGCCTGAGTCAGTGTGACAATCGTATTGCACATAGATAAAATTACACATAAAATGTATATAAAAATGAAGCTAAATTACCCACAGATGTGTTAGAGTTGAAAGTTATTTAAAATTACTAACATGTTTTTTCTACTTTTAAGGAAATGTGGTGCCAGTGTCCACATACAGTTGTGCTCAAAAGTTTGCATACCCTGGCAGAAATTGTTAAATTTTGGCATTGATTTAACGATAGTGATCATATGAAGCCATTTATTATCACATAGTTGTTTGGCTCCTTTTTAAGTCATAATGATAACAGAAATCACCCAAATGGCCCTGATCAAAAGTTTACATACCTTTGAATGTTTGGCCTTGTTACAGACACACAAGGTGACACACACAGGTTTAAATGGCAATTAAAGGTTAATTTCCCACACCTGTGGCTTTTTCAATTGCAATTAGTGTCTGTGTATAAATAGTCAATGAGTTTGTTAGCGCTCACGTGGATACACTGAGCAGGCTAGATACTGAGCCATGGGGAGCAGAAAAGAACTGTCAAAAGACATGCGTAACAAGGTAATGGAACTTAGTAAAGATGGAAAAGGATATAAAAAGATATCCAAAGCCTTGAAAATGCCAGTCAGTACTGTTCAATCACTTATTAAAAAGTGGAAAATTCAGGAATCTCTTGATACTGTAGGGCTTTACTGGTTGTTTAGATCAGTGTTACTATCAGAAATAATAATTATTTCTGTAGTTATTAATCAATATTTAAATTAATTAATTGGATCTAACTCATTAAAACCTCATATGGGGCTCCAGTAAATGTAGTGTGCTACGTTTAGGAGCAAGTTTGTTTATTAGCAATAATTAATAATTATCAAAGATAATTACTAATTATTAAAATCAATAGAACATTGATGAGAATCAATGTTAGTCTTTTTTTTAATCCTTTAAATCAACAATTATCAAAGATAGTCGCTAATTGTTAACATTGATGAAACATTAATTAAAATTAACACTAGCTTATTGATCATTCAAATTCAATCAAAGATAATTAACAATTATCAAAAATCAATAGAATATTAATAAGGATTAACATTGACGGGGCACCACCCTTAAATCAGGGACTAATAACCGAATATTAAAACAGTCTCAATATTAGATTGTTTTCTTAGGAAATTCGGCATCCGAAGAATATCGATTTTTGGGAGAAAAAAAACAATGAATGAAGGTTTGAATCCGAGCACTGACATCCCGTCAGCATGACACAGGCATATGCAAAACAAACCAAAACACTTCTCTTTGTAATATAAACAAAAGTTTATTTATACAGTAATATCAATTAATAATTAATACAATGCAGTCAATAAACTTCTGACTTATAACTACAAACTAAACAGTGATATGATTAGATATGGAAATAAAAATAATCCTATAACACAGAAGGTGTGTGTGACAGTGTGTGTGTGCGTGTCAGTATGGTTAGTGAGAGAGAGAGAGAGAGAGAGAGAGAGAGAGAGAGAGATTATTAAGTGACAGCCCGAAAGCTGATTTCGCGATAGCTGGAGATAAAGCAGCTGTGTTCATCACTCAGAGACGCGGATTTACGAGCGGGGCTCGTAAAAGTCCTGCGTTATTTGACTCTAATGGATGAACTCAGTTGCTGTCTCACCAGCGATGGCGAAAATGCACAACAACCCAATTTGGTTGGACCACAATACAGCAAAACAAATTCGTGATAATTAATACCCTGAGTATTAATAATGAGCGGACATGGTGGTCCGTAAACTGTACAAGCAAAAACCTTGAAACACAAGAATAACACGCTATAATATTCTATCTCTGCCCAGACGTAACCTCTTACTTGAATCGCATGAGGACACAGGTAGAATGTGTTTTCCTCCGTCCTTTAACTCTGACCCGGTTCCTTGAGGCTCGGGTGATGACGGGAGACCGTTTCCTCGCGCTGTCGGCGGGCGGTATGGCTGTTGATTGGGCTGGCGGAGAACTCAGAAATGTCGACTTGATTGAAGATGGAAGAGAAATCTTTAATCTCTTCACTTCTGTAGGCCAACGGATGAAGATGCGAATTGCTCGGCAGTCTCCTTCGGATCCGTTAGAGTGTTCGGTTGAATCCAGAGTAATCTCAACTCGTCCAGCGAGATGGAGATTGTATGGCTACAGTTTCAAGTTGGACATTACTTCCTTAAGCCACGAGGTTGCACCGGAGAGCAGCAAAAAGCTACATCCGTATTCGGTGAACTAAGTCGCTGGAAGCCACTCTGGAAGCATTTCAGAATTATTTGAACTCCTGATGATGTCATGTTTGAGGGACGTTCTGTTGTGTGCCTCATCCAATAGGAGTTGAGAGCTCGATCCTTTAGTGAGCAAGGCTTCCTGGATTTGTAGTCTGTTTTGGACTCCCTTTGTTTGATTTTGGCGCGATTTTTATCAGTAAAATTTATGACTTAGAAGGTGGGGGCTTGAGGAATGTTTTTATGACTGTTAGGCCTGCCTTTCTCTTCTATCTGAATACATGAGGCCCAACAATACCAAGCCAAGGTCAGGTAGACCAAGAAAGATTTCAGCCACAACTGCCAGAAGAATTGTTTGGGATACAAAGAAAACCCCACAGATAACCTCAGGAGAAATACAGGCTGCTCTGGAAAAAGACAGTGTGGTTGTTTCAAGGAGCACAATACGACAACACTTGAACAAAAATGAGCTGCATGGTCGAGTTGCCAGAATGAAGCCAATGCCACAAAAAAAACGGTTACAATATGCCCGACAACACCTTGACACGCCTCACAGCTTCTGGCACACTGTAATTTGGAATGACGAGACCAAAATAGAGCTTTATGGTCACAACCATAAGTGCTATGTTTGGAGAGGGGTCAACAAGGCCTATAGTGAAAAGAATACCATCCCCACTGTGAAGCATGGTGGTGGCTCTCTGATGTTTTGGGGGTGTGTGAGCTCTAAAGGCATGGGGAATCTTGTGAAAATTGATGGCAAGATGAACGCAGCATGTTATCAGAAAATACTGGCAGACAATTTGCATTCTTCTGCACGAAAGCTGCACATGGGACACTCTTGGACTTTCCAGCACGACAATGACCCTAAGCACAAGGCCAAGTTGACCCTCCAGTGGTTACAGCAGGAAAAGGTGAAGGTTCTGGAGTGGCCATCACAGTCTCCTGACTTTAATATCATCAATCCAATCTGGGGAGATCTCAAACGTGCGGTTTATGCAAGACGACCAAAGACTTTGCATGACCTGGAGGCATTTTGCCAAGACGAATGGGCAGCTATACCACCTGCAAGAATTTGGGGCCTCATAGACAACTATTACAAAAGACTGCACGCTGTCATTGATGCTAAAGGGGGCAATACACAGTATTAAGAATTAAGGGTATGCAGACTTTTGAACAGGGGTCATTTAATTTTTTTCTTTGTTGCCATGTTTTTTTTTATGATTGTGCCATTCTGTTATAACCTACAGTTGAATATGAATCCCATAAGAAATAAAAGAAATGTGTTTTGTCTGCTCACTCATATTTTCTTTAAAAATGGTACATATATTGCCAATTCTCCAAGGGTATGCAAACTTTTGAGCACAATTGTATGTAGACATCATGTTTGAAACACATCTCATATTCTATAATCCTGTTTTAAAGTGAATGGCATCTACACTAATATTATTCTATTTGTTTCCCTGTCTTAACCTCGGGATAAATTTCCTGAGGCTACCAGAGCCTGCCAGATTCATCTCTGGTCCTGTATGATGTCCGACTCCGGTCCTACCTGATGTCTACTCCTGTCCTACCTGATGTCCGACTCCCACTACTACGTGTTGCTGAGTGATGACGACTAACTGCAGCCTGTGCCAGCCAGATATTACTTCAGTCTACAACGATGGACTTCACAAAGGATGAACTGATGCCAGCACCAACTGTCAGACATGGGATACTTCACTGGACACTGCCTGAAACTTGGACTTAAGATGGACTCCACCAGAAATTAATCTGCCACAAGCTTACAGTCGAACTGCAGTGCACCTTACTGACCTCTGCCTGCACCACCTTGGTCAAAGGATGGACTACACTCTTAAAATGGAATACGTAGATAAAAAATTAATTGCAGCCTTCATCAGCCAAATAACAATAGACAATTCATCTGTTTGCACTTCCGCAGTTAATTACGAATGTAAATTTTAGTCATTAATCTTACATTTAATACAATATTTTTTTTTTTTTGTTTAAACATTGGCCCCTAAAACTTAGTTTACTAATTTTAAATCTTGACTTGTATTACACATAAATAACTAATATTGGCATTATATTTATGCTGTTTATCTAGAGGGAAACTGGCCCCCTCAGTGAGCCTGGTTTCCCCCAAGGTTTTTTTCTCCATAAGCCATAAGCTGGCTCACTGGGGGTCTAAATATAAATATAATTATTTTCTATTATTTATTTTTAAGCAGAATTTAATAGCATATCTTTTTTTTAACCGCATTATTATGACTTGAAGACATTCCTATATTACAGCTTTTTCTGTTGAAGCATAATTTTCTGTAAAGCTGCTTTGAAATTAAGTGTGTTGTGAAAAGCGCCATACAAATAAAAATGACTTGACTTTACTCATGTTTATCAGCATGCTGATGTGCAAAAAATGAACTGAATTTTTAAAGTGGCATATCAAATGAAACTAGAGACGCTACTCTTTACAACCAAACAGGTTTCAATGAAAAAACGTAGACATTTCTTACCAGAGGCACTTTTGTTGGTGCTGCGTCTGTAGGAGCACTTCAAGGAAATCAACGGCATGCTGTTGTGTCACGTGACTCAGTGCGGCAGAAGTTAACCCTTTAAATGACAGTCTAGAGTCTTGTGACCAGTATTAATTTGGTTTTTATTCATTTAAATTATGTGCTGCGTATAGCGAAGCCAAAATACAACATCCACACATGTGGGTGTGGGGTCGTACGAGGTTAAAGAGATCTCTTTTGTGATTTTTCTAATAAAAAATGTTCAACCAAACACTAGTGATCAGCTGATATGGGTTTTTGAATGCTCGATGCCGATATCCAGAGAGCAGGGTGGGCGATTGGCTGATACAATGCCGATATATCACACAATTTAATATAGTAAATAACATAAACATAAAATTGCTAACAATGGATAAACTCTCATTTAGCATTATATTTACTCAATTTCACACTAAACTTTAACTTCATCTAAAAAAAATAATAATATTGTATTTTAAATGGTAGATAGCAGCTTCTTCTGATTTCTGTTTAGTCATCAAATTTTAGTAATTTATTTGCACATGAAGAAATTGTTACTAACAGATATTAGGAAGAAGGAAATAACAGCACACAGTAGTCCAGCAACCATGGATGGTATATGTGCATTAGCAATTGCATTTTCTCACAAAAGACAGAATCAAACCAATTGTACATACAGTACACAGTGAATAAGACATTAACTTATAGCACACGTGAAGCGCTTTTACTTTGAAGTTGCTCTCACGCGCTCGTGCTGATCCAGTGCAAGCAGCAATCTCCTGACAATTTAAACTGTCCGGATCGCCTGCTTAGATTTTCACAGAGTGACCGTCATGATTTGTGAATCAGATTAACTTTTGAGCCTGATCCTGAAGTTTTTAATTCTGGCTGATAGAATAGGTGCTTCTGAGGAAAATATTAGATGAGCGCTCGATGGGAAGAAAATGCTGGATTTCCATGAGGTTGGTTTATTACATCTGTTTAAACTAGATATGCACATATTTGCAGACATATATGATATTAGTTTTATTGATATTTGCATTTTTATCATTAGACAAGACAGTTAAAAGTTACAGGGAACTGTTGAGGAGAGAGAGGGAGAATGAAACAGGCAAGCACTTTAACATTATGAGCTCAAACGCGTCTGCTGCGTTTCTGGTATTTGGACCATTTAAATGACACTGTGTTGCACATCGGTCTATTATTGTAGTAACACGATGGCACGTAACAACAAAATGAACCGTGACTAGTCGTTTGCATGTTTCAGTGTCTTCACATGCAAGCAGGCGATTCTCAGCACCCTCAAGACACAAACTGGCCAATGGGGAAAATGTATCGGCCGATGCCAATAATTAAAAAATTCAGAATATCGGCCTCAGCGATATATCGGTCGACTACTACCAAAAACCTTTACATTTATGCAGTCTTGGAAATATTTATGCATTCCTGGAAATAAGCTTACATAGCATCGGAAGCTCTACAAATGTTACTATAGAAATACACAAAATGTCTAGTCTTGTCAAAGACCTTTTATTCTCACACTATATTATTGGAGTAGAATATCAGAATGTAGAATAGACTGTAATAACCATAGAGACCAAAGGAAATGGTCTTGTCACTTCACTCCCACAATGTTTTCACTGGAAAGGCCTGAGTCCCCAGAGTGAAAGAGGACATGTGTGGGCAGATGGATGCCTGTCCTAGCTTACATAATCTCAAAAGTAGCATTCTGGTGTGAAGAAGAGGGACGCACATGGAGCGCACCGCATTGATCTGTGTATGACCAGGTCACAGCAAGGGAGGATCAAACTCTTCAGCACAGTTAGTTCAGTGCAGTGGAGTTACCTAACCAGAACAAACATACCTTTACACAGACCTGTCTGCATTGCATACTGTGGGATGTAGTTTCTTGTGAGTAACACTTTTGAAAGAGAAACACAACATTGGCAGCATTCAAGTTTGATTTCAGAGTGCTTTCAGGCACCTTGACCAGACATGATCTGTATAGACCACGTTTAAATACACTTTCTAGCAGTTTATTAGACACAGTGTTAGACGTCAAATGTAACTAACTTTCAGTGGGCTCCCTGCTCTAGTCACTAACCAGTCTTCAGATTACAAAAATCAAGTGTTGGGGGTAAATAAATAAAAGTAGTGACACTACTAACTTAACTACATTTTTAAGCAGTGTGACAGTACAGAGTACAGTATGTTCTGTCCTGTGACAGATGGGTTTGACACAACTATAATCAGATTTTAGAGAAAATAGAGTGTAAAAATGTGATAATTCACATTTGGCTGGACAATCAAAAAGCTTTAAAGCCATTTTCTTTGCTTCAAGTGTTGGAGTAGTTACTGCATTTTGCCTTTGTAGGGCAGAGTAGTGCAGCTGTTTTCAAAATAATGTAGCTTTTCCAGTAATTAACTATTTTGCAATACTCAACCTAGTCTCATAAAATGAACATTACTATAACAAAATATTTTGCAAACTTGAGTTTTACATGCCCTTTCTACATTTTGCTGCAGTTTCTTGGTGAAATTAACACTAGAGACACTACAACAACAGTGAGTTTTATTTACTTTCACACAAACCACAAGCTGTTTAGGCCTTTATAAACACTTATTTTTCGCTCTTTTATTCACACCTTGCTAGGTTATTATATCAAAACACTTATACTCTTAACACATCATTTGAAAAACTATGCATTTTAATGCTTGTAGTACATACTCACCTACATTTACACACTCATTCCATTGTGATTAACTTCTGCTGTAGCTCATCTGATAGAGTGTTGGACTTTGGACTCAGAGATCAAGCCTCAAGCCCAGCCAATGAGGCTTGAAACAAAAGTGAAGCAGAAGTGCAATAGCAGTGAAATGATATGATGTAGTTGCTTCAGTAATTGTGCTATTCATGTCGAATTTGCTTTCAAAAACTATCGGTTTAGAGTAAGGATGCCTATTTTGCTCCCCTCTCATTTATCTTTTAAGGCACTATTGGTTAGGTTTAGGTTAAAGTTTTAGGTTATGGAGGTACGTTTTACTCATTAATACATCCACCTTAAAAACCTTGTCTGATTAAAACATAATTTAACTCGCTTTTGGTGCCCCCCACTGGACATATCACTGGGAAACTGCAGCCAAATGTGCAATGAAGCACATAATTTTGGTTTGCAAAATGTTGCCATTGTTACGTAAATTTCATGAGATCAGGCTGGCACTATTATGTAGCGTGATAAAATGCTACATTGCTGGTTTAAATGTTAACATGTACAGACCTTATTCACACTAGCACCATCTTCCATTTTTAATGGAAATGACAACAAGGCTGTGAGGGACAGACTTACCATCTCTTCAGTGGCACCCACGGTATAAAGCTGTAAAAAGCTCTAAGATCACATATAATTTTCCACAACTCATGTTTTTTGTCTACTGAGTATTCTTGGAAAGATGTTTTTTAAATGTTTTGTCCATGGAATGATCCAAAAACACTTTAAAACTGCAGTACAGCCCATTAAAGAGACTGTACGTCTATCCCTCACAGCCTTGTCATTCTTATCAAAAATCAAAGATGGTGCTGCTGTGATTAAGGTCTATTGTGCATGCAGCTTTAGTTGAGTGTTACAGTCATGCTTTAAAGTTGAATCAATATCAAACATGTTCTCCCAAAATGTCCTCTCTCTCTCTCTCTCATATTTAGCAGTTGAAAATCTGATTAATTAGTGAATTGGTTTGTTGAATTTGTTCATGTAAATCTTTAAACAAAAAACGATTTAAAGCATCATTTTAGGTCTTCTTTTTAAAGCATAATACTTAAATGCTGCTGTATTTATGTAATGTAGTGGCAATGTACTTGTTTAGTGCTTTTTTAGGTTGAATGCTGTCAGCCGTAACCTTAATTTAATCGATGCATTCAAAAACCTCTTTGTTCCAGAAAAATATGTCTCTGATTGAAAAAATATATATATTAACCTCATGTGACCCCACATTCTTCTGCACGGACATTGTGTTTCGGCTACGCTATACGCAATGCATAATTTAAACTAATTTAAACCAACTAATCTCAGTTCAGAAGACTCTGGACCATCAGTAAAGGGTTAAACTTTTAACGTATGGAGCCATGTGAAAAAAAAAAAATGGCACCAATAACAGTGGAGTTTGTCTGTGGGAGAAAAGCCAACAAAACTACATCTGGTAAGAAACCTAATTAAATTTTTACATTAAAACCTGTTGGAGTAAAAAGATTAGAGCCTCTAGCTTCATATGCCATTTTTTTATTTTGAGCAATTTATCGAGAAACAGCATGCTGTTGAACACAATGACCACTATCGTGGACATTAGTGCTAGTTTTTCATGAGAAATCCTATATTTACTGTGCATTTTCACATTGAGAAAAAAAAAAAAAAAAAAACTGTCAGAGGCTTTATATGAAGTTAGGATGAAAATGAGTTGCTTTTCGAACTGTCCTGAGACCAGTGCAGACAGACAGCACACTGGAGGTTACAGTAAGTCATTCACTAAATAGGGAGCAAGGGAGCATCCTAAATATTTCCTTTGCAGCCAAGTGCATTCACTCCAAAAATCCGAACAAAAGGTTAGTTTCAGGCTGCAGATGATGTTAGGACCACTCAACATGTATGGCAGACATGGGACAATGGTAATCAGTACATAGATTCAGAATTCATAATGTATAATTTTATTTTAAGGTAACTGACAGGGATTGGATGATGCTGGACATTACTTTAAATCACAATTATTTATGCTAATTTCTGATACCCCCCCCCAAAAACAAAAACAACTTAGTACCAATGTCCACATATGTCGAGATCTATTTTTAGGAAAACTATTTGGTCTACAAAAAAATAAATAAAAAAATAAAAACATAAATAATAATAATAATAATAATAATAATAATAATATATATATATATATATAAATGATGTGATCCAAAGTGCATTTGAACAGCGGTGAAACACTTTCTTATGATGTGTTACATTCATACGAGCAGACAGAGAAGTAAGTTTGAAGTAAGTTTGGTGCAGAAGAAATAGAAATAAACCTTGTGTAAATTGTCAGCTTTATGCTAAGATAAAATTTTACATGTACATGTTACCAGGCACGATCATATTTTTTTATCAAAAAAATTTACATTGGATCATAATTTCTATTTTTCTAGTAAGACCTTTGATATTAGGGCAAAAATACTTGATAATATTTTTTGTACAGTTTTCCTGTAAAAATATCTAAAAATCCTTAAAACAAGATCAATTTGATGTATCTTGTTTTAGAAACAACACTGCATAAGATATTTAGGTTTTTCAGAGAATGTATTTTGTCTTACTGTACTGGCAGAGTTTTTAAAATCAAAACAAGTGAAAAAATCTACCAGTGCTGAAGAAGTAATCCAAAGTATTTAGAATATGTTACTGACCTTGAGTAATCTACCGGCATACATTACAAATGACATTTTACAGCATGTATTCTGTAATCTGTAGTGGAATACATTTAAAAAGTAACCCTCCCAACCCTGTATATATATATATATATATATATATATATATATATATATATATATATATATATATATATTCTTTTTTTTTTCTTTTTTTTTTTCATATTTATTAGGTGCTACTAGTTACAAATCAAAAAGTGAAATGGAAAATGCACACAGCAGTCACACTTGGGTCTCAGGAGGTTTTAAGGATATTTATGTATTTTTAAATATATTGCTGCCTTAAATAGCTTCAATTTTGTTAGCTCCTTTTTCAGTAGCTTGTCATGCAGCTAATTATTTTGTCAAAAGACTATCTTGACTATAGCTAAACTACATTATATTATATGTAGCTTGTAGTTTGCCAAGATACAGTTTCAAAATAGCTTCCCCAACATGGCAGTAATCTACTGTGAAAAGATCTACATGCTCGACCACATCAGCAAAACAATCAAATCGGAAGAGACATCAAAGAAACATCATCTACATCATTCGATATGCTTGCTTCTTGCATCATTTGATAACTTCCTTTCTGAAATGACTCAGGTCCTTAAGTGTGCTGCAATAATGCAGTGTGAGATATAAGGCCTGGGCCGGGCCGGATATGGTTGCAGAGAATGGATGGAGTCAGCAAGGCAGTGAGAGGTGGTGAGAAAGAGGCATTTAAAGCAGAGATTCATCTGTACTGCAGCATGCCCTGGGATTGAAATGGAAGTTAAATGTAATTGTTTTCTAGCTGCATTGATCCCTTTGTTTTCAGTTGGCTGACTAGTTGTGGGAGGACAGCGGAACAAGACAAATAAAGAAAAAGAGCAATAAAAAGGGAAAAAGGAAAAACTGAGAGATGGGGGGTCTCTCATAATAATGCATAGAGGCAGGTGAGATGGGTGGTGTGTGTGTTTGTGGGACCCAGGAGACTCCTCCCTCCCTTCTTTTTTTTTTTTAAAGTGTTTTCATTTCTCAGATTAACATGGTTAATGAGGGCAGTTTCCCTAAAGCAGGCAAGCATCCAACATATCATATCCATCTCAGAGAGCTCTCACTGCACCTGGGTGCATTCACAAACACACAGGGGCGTAGCAGTCATTTTAAAAGTGGAGGCGACACAGCTGTCAGAAGGTGTAGAAGAACAATAATGACAACTGTGCATGTGCACAATTTTATTTTCTACTCCTTGCTTGTGCATTGTGGGATTTAAATGTATCCAAGAGGCTCAAGTTTTGACTACGTTCACCAAAATTAATTCAGATCCATTTAATGATTCAGTGACCATTTCTGGCAATGCCAGAAGGTGGTGACAAATAAGTGTCTTGTGTAAAATTATTTAGTCACTAAATCAATGATCAAAAGAACATTTTAATCCTTTAAAATTTGTATGTCTACAGACCTACAAAGAGACTTTAGTAGAGGTTTTAAGCATTATAAGAACAAATCAAATCTATCATTGCCCTACAGTTTGTGAGCTGCTGAGCATGACTTTTATCAAAAGACAACAATAATAATTTTCAATAACGTCCGTAAATTTTCATGTACATATAAAAAAAAGTGTCTACATATCTATTCATTTCAGTAAAATGCCTAAGTATTCTAACACAGCAGATCTATCTTTTTTCCTACAGTTTGTTGACTGTACACCAATATAGAGGTAAAAAGCGGGAGCTGATATTAAAAATAGCTTTACATATTTTAACACAGATCTAGTAATCTGCTTAAATTGGCAAAAACAAATGATCAACCTATTACCTCACAAACATAATATATAAATAGCATAACTTAATGAAGACTCGTGCGCTGATATAAAGTCCACTTACAATTTGTGCTTAAAAGAAGGATAGTCCTTTGTTTTTTTTCTGCAGTGCATTTCACGTAATGCTGCCAATCAAGAATGATATGCCGATAAATAACTCTCATTTGTGTGTTCCTCATCTCTATATTATTAATTTAGATCAACATCAATGAAAAAAATGGATAAATGAGCATTGTTGAAAGCAACTTTGTAGAAATGAACTGAGCCGCGTTGATTTGACTGTCTGACTGACGGCCTATTACTTAAGGGTTGTTTCTGCTCATGAAACTCACCTGTGATTGGATGGATGGTTGCTCAATCAGCCCAAAGTAACAAAATGCAAATAATACAGTATACAAATCCACTATCTGGACTCGGTATGATTTTAGCTTGGAAAAGTGCGGGGGGCAAATATCACCCCCATGGCTGCTATGCCCTTGCAAACACACTCTCACACAATATGTAATAAAAAAAAACATTGCACTCTGGTCTGTGTTCAGATTTAAAAAATATACCCAGATGCTAATACTGTACATGCATAAAAGCTGATGATCACACGCACGCTCACAGTCTGGTGTTCACAAAGAAAGTGAGTGGGTTGTAGGCAGTGAGGCTGAAATTTGGTTCAAAGTTGTCCGCTCGAAATAGCTAGGTTCCAAAACCTAGTACTGTAGGCCGCCTTGCAGACAATTGTCTAAATAGACAGAATCCTAATTTAAATAAGTAGTCCCACACAGTATCTGCACCCACAAAAGTCCACAGAAAGATTTGCATAAAATGGAATTCTTGTCAGTCATAAATGTCCTGCTTGTTTGTTTATTAACCCTCCTGTTATGTTAATTTTTTACCTGTTCAAGATTTAAAAACAGTGAAAAACTTATCATAATCTTGTACTTGGCCAAATGCTTTTGGATGCTCTACAACAATGAATAAATGAATAAGTAAAAATATCCATAGATACTGTATGTGTGGGGACCTTTTCAGTAAAAGTCTGTGGGATTTTTTTTCCCACTAATTTTTCATCTGCCGGGCAGACATTTAGACCATGCCCACACACTTTTCCTGTTTTAACTCTTTTTATTTTACAGTTACCTATCTGTCACTCACTTGACGTTGTGTCGATGTAGTGACAGTAGGGGTCACACTTGGGAGCCCCAAACACCTCTGCTTTTTGAAAAAAGGCCAATGGGAATTGGCGAGTGGAATTTGCATGCCACTCCCCCGGACATACGGGTATAAAAGGAGCTGGTATGCAACCACTCATTCAGATTTTCTCTTTGGAGCCGAGTTTATTCACCTCATCTGCTGGATTTACAGCGCATTTCAGCAGCTTCTCCCCCTCTCCACCCATGGAGTGCAGAGAACGCCCCTGGGCGTTTCGGCAAAAAAAGATTATTTTCTAAAAAAAAAAAAAGAGTATATTTTCACTTCTAAAAGAGCGGCACACACGGAACGTCTTTTCAAAGATGCCTTTTCGCTTGTGTGTTATTCCTGGTTGCGGTTGTTATCTCTCCACTTCTGAGGGCCAAGATCGCTGTCTTATGTGTCTAGGCGCTGCCCACGCGGAGACTTTGTTCGTGGATGGGTCTTGTCCTCATTGCGAGAACATGACCATGGCAACGTTGCGGATGCGGCTTGCCTTCGTAAGAAAGCAAGCCACCCCAGCGGCTCCCCGCCTCAGTACTTCTACCTACGGGTATGAGGCCGCGTCGGTTAGCACTGGGGGCGATTTGGGGACTCCAATGGGACCACCTTCACCGGGTAACCCCCCACGGACCTCCCATTCCTCAGCACGCTCACTTGTCCCGGCGGGCTCTTGGATGAGACCGCCGGCTCGTCTCAGGGTGAGTTCGACCTCTTAATCGGGGCCCGGGAAGACGATGAGCTATCGAGCGTGGCATCGGAGAGTGGGCTCGTCCACTCTGACATGGAAGCTTTGGCTGGGCTTCCCCCTTCGGGTGTGGTCGCCCAGTCTCAGGCCAACGCGGAGATGATGGACATGCTTTCCCGGGCAGCCGCGAGCATCGGGCTAGAGTGGAACCCTCCACTCTCCCCTGAACCCTTACGGCTCGATGATTGGTTCCTGGGCCCAGAGCGCTGCTCATAGCCGCACCCCGCCCAAGTTCCTTTCTTCCCGGAAGTGCATGAGGAGCTGACAAGATCGTGGGGGGCACCTTTTACTACCCGGTCCCGATCTTTCAGCTCCCTTGCTCTCACTACCATCGATGGTGGGGTGGCCAAGGGGTATTCGGTGATCCCCCAGATGGATAAGGCGCTCATGGTTCACTTCTGCCCGCAGAGCACCACCACCTGGCGCGGGCGCCCGAAGCTCCCGTCCAGGGCCTGTAGGTTTACATCGTCTCCGCCCTGCACGCCATGGCTCTCCTACAGGTAAACCAAGCCAAGGCGCTAAAAGAGCTGCACTAGGGTAGTTCTGACCCGGGATTGATGCAGGAACTGCACTCGGTGACCGACCTCGCTCTCCAGGCAACGAAGGTCACGGCGCGGTCTCTCGGGCAGGCGATGTCCACCCTGGTGGTCCAGGAACATCACCTTTGGCTCAACCTGTTCGATATGAGAGAGGCTGACAAGGCACGATTCCTTGACGCCCCCATCTCCCAGGTAGGCCTGTTCGGCGACACCGTCGAGGACTTTACCCAGCAGTTCTCAGCGGTGAAGCAGCAAAATGGAGGCCATTCAACACATCCTGCCCCGGCGCAGCTCAAGATCCCGACTGCCGTCGCCAAGGGTGTCCTCCTGCAGCAACAACACTGGCTCCGCCGCAGCCCGCCCCCACGGCCCGGCCCCGGCGTTTAGCCCACCGCAGGAAGCAGATGCCACCCGTCTCACAGCCGGCCGCCAAGAACCTTAGAAAGGCTTCGAAGCGCCCCTGAGACGGGCAACCCAGGGACAAGGAGACCCGCTTCTACGGAGCTGGTAAACAGACCACTCCGTCCCCCGGTGGACGGCCAGGAGGAGCTTTCACCGCATGCCCAAGAGGCTGCGGTACCCAAAACTTCAACAAAAGAGTGGTTTGCCTGTTCTCTGGGTCACATGTCAGGTGCGTACGGCCGTCATCACGACCACTGTCCACCATCCCATTTTGGCAGGTTTGGTGCTCCAGTGGCAGACACCCCGCCCCTGCAAACTTAGCTGTGGCACAAACATGTCCACACCAGGTTGGTTCCGATGGACTTTGGGGACGATGTTCCTCCTTCCCCCTCCTCGACCAATCTTATGGTGGGTGTCAAGAGCCAGGTAAGTGCTTCGATGTCTCTGGACTCAGCATGGCCACAGGGTTCGAGCCCCCTCGACAAGGCGCCTCAGGCTCCGCCCCGCCGCGAGGACCCACCCACCGGTACGTCCGACATGATTATCCACTTGGTCCCCCTTGCCCGGAGTTTGGTCGCGTGGCTCACGCTTTCCAACCCGTCGCGATGGCTGACCCGGACCGTCCGACTCAGCTACGCAATTCAGTTCGCCAGGCGCTGCCCAGGTTCAGCAGCGTCCGCTTCACCTCGGTGAAGGGTGAGAATGCCGCTACCTTGCGTGCGGAGATCGCTACCCTTCTACAGAAGGGTATGATAGAGCCTGTCCCTCTAGCCGAGATGAAGAAGGGGTTTTACAGTCCCTACTTCATTGTAATAGACCCCGATCGGGATATGTGCCCAAGGTTCCCAAGACCCCGTTTAGGGATAAGGGGTTGTGAACCTGCAAGCGCTGCCCCAGGAGGAGGTAGACCAAGCCTTGGCATTGCTGTGTCCGGTACATGCTTTACGCATCTATTTGGATCGCACACAGAGCTTTAGAAGCTCTGAGCAGCTCTTTGTCTACTTTGGTGGACAGCGGAAAGGAAGCGCTGTCTCCAAACAGAGGATCGCCCACTGGGTCGTTGACGCCATTGTGATGGCATATCACGCCCAGGACGTTCCGCCCCCCGTGGGGCTATGAGCCCACTCTACTAGGAGTGTAGCAGCTTCCTGTGCCCTGACCATTGGCGCCTCTTTGGCAGATATCTGCAGAACAGCGGGCTGGGCAACACCCAACACCTTTGCAAGGTTCTATAATCTCCGGATTGAGCCGGTTTCATCCCGTGTGTTGTCAGGTCCGAACAGGTAAGTTCCAGGACAGCTGGCCGGGTGTACCGCTTGCTCATAGAGCCTTTACCCACACATGAGGTGAAGACGTGCGCTTTTGACTCCCAGTCGTGTTCACAAGTTGTGATCCCTAGATGACTAGGGATATATACATAGCAAACATATTTATTAGGTAAAATAGTTCGACTGAACTATGTTTTACTGATACTTTTCTATATTGAATGTACAGTCAGCCGGTCATTATAAACCCCAATAGGGTGATCAGGACCCCGGATCGGTCTTGTATCAATCTAAAGGGTTTTATTTTGCAATAAAGACCAGCTGATTGTACATTATTCATCTTATAACACAGCTATCTACCAAATAAATACACAAATAAATGGACATTGAAATTATGTTTGAAAGAGACTACAGAGTGTCTAGAAACACTGAATTCCACCTCCAGTTTGCATCAGAGTTATGATAAACCTGTTGCTTATTATTTTCCGAAAATGAGTGTCTGATTGCTCATTGTCCTGCTTATTGCATGCCTACTTGCCAAATAAAAAATAAATGAAATGGAAATAATGTTTTTTAGTTAAAATTATTTTATGAGCTTGCTTGTAGAGATCACAGAGTGACACAAGACGTAGGAAAGATATCTGAATGACCATTTAATTATCACTTTATCCCCAAATGTGTGGTCATTATTCCGAAATATCAGACCGCTTGATGGCGCAACTGACCCATCAGAATCAAGTATTCCAAAGAGCTGTATAATACAAGTAAAGTAAATAATCTGCATTTCTGGTCTGACATCTTGAATGTGTTTTTTCCCCCACTGAGCTCTCTTCGCAATTCATTTGGGGATTTCCTTCTCAGAGAAGGATACATGTAATGTTGTCTTTAAAATTTGGGCAAAACTATGTATCTTAGAAGGAACTGCCCCTAGAATATCATCCACATCAGGAGTGCAATTACCTTGCCTTAAAACACTGTAGGTGGGCAGCTCACTACTGTACTGTAGGTTTTTAGAACAGAGTTTGTGTGCTGCTACTCACTGCAGATGAGACTCTGCAGCCTTTGGCTGAACTGTGTCACTTCTCATTCTGACAACATCTGAAAGACTCATACAGAGAACAGTCTCTCCCTGTGAGAAGTCTGTCTGTATGAGCTGTAGTTGTCAAACGGAATGGGTTTGCGACTATCTCAGAACAATGGGCCTACCCTGTTCCTTGTTAAATGATGCATATGCCACAACAATATCTGTGTGTGTGTATGTGTGTTTGTCTGGAGGCAAGATGCAAGAAAAGGTAAACCAAAGAGAGGGAGAGGACTCGTCGGAGGCCTGCAGTGCGTACAGAAAAGTTACAATTCAAACAGAATATTGAATGTTGCCATTCTAGTTACTGGAACATCCAACAATGTACTGCTCAATAAAACATCCATTTTCACAGTGGAAGTGAAAGAGGACATACTGTACAAGCAAAGACAGTGAGATCTCTCCATGGAAATCTGTCAGATGTACACAGGATAGCCCATGCAGAGCGTTCTATTGAGCGTACCTAATGCCACTCTGGCTGCCGAGGCATCATAGTTGATCCAGAAGGATACCCAGGACAGGATGGTGATCAGGATCGAGGGCATGTAGGTCTGCAGAATGAAATAGCCGATGTTTCTCTTTAGCTTGAAGCTCAAAGACAGCCGAGGATAGGCACCTGTTCAAGAAAGAAGAGAGAAAGAGAGAGCATGTAAGACTATCGTGCCAATGAAGCTTTGTAGTTTACTTTGTTGAAAGAGAAGCAAATATAGCGAGGAAAAGCACAGAGTGAGAGAAAGAGAGAGAGAGAGAATGGATATTTATTTAAAAGAGCTTGGAGAGTGTCTTTACATTTTATACCAGTAGCATTGGCAACACAGATAGCATTTGTTGCTATGGCAACAGGCAAGCATGTATAAAAAAATAAAAATAAAAAAAAACAGTGATTTGTTGTTGCTTAGCCTTGAGCAACAAACAGAAAAATGAGAAAAGAAAAGAGAATAAAATAGTGTGTAAACATGAAATGTTAAACTGGCATGAAGATATGGGACACATTCATATACCACTTGCACTACAAGATTCTGACATTTTCTGTAGAAAATGTGAGTGGTGCACCAAGGCACATGATAGAGTGTTGTGGGTTGTTGCCAAGATGTTGCTATGTTCTATGTGGTTTTAAGCACATTTCTTTGTGGTTGCTTGGGTGTTCTGGAAAGCTGCTAGGTGATTGGCCCAAGCCAAAAAGCCCACACCCAAGTCTCTATGATAATCTGATCACTGGATATGGCTCAGTCCCTACTTCAATCTAAGTTTATGGAATCTGTCCACCTGTTTTGGTGAAAAATACCACTAATACTGATTTTAAAATGGCTTTTCAATGTAGAGGACTCTGTCATTAGTCCATTGAACAGAAGGAGTTTGTGTGTCTTTACGTCACTACCTAATGATACTGACATGATCTCTGCTTAGTTATTTATGGAGGTGAAAAAAATACAACTAACAAGCATTCAGCCTAGATAGACACACATACACAACCTATGAATAAATCACACATCCTACACTCACACTGTATAACACAACCTACAGATGCACATTATGCAACCTGTACACATATCATGCAATCTATAAAAAAGTGCTACGTAACCTACATGATGAACTTACACTACCAACACATACTTCGGACTAATTACTAATACACCTCACACAACTTTCCTACACACGTCACACAAGCCACAATAACATAATATATACATTATACGGACGCAACACACCACCAATATTGCATGCTATACAGTACACACATCATACAGCCACAAACACACACATCTATGACCAGATTTTAATGGTGGATATGGGCAGCGCTGCAGTTTAAATAATCTTTTATGCATTATATAATGTAATAATTATTTGTTTATGTTACTAAAAGTTATTATAAATGGATATCTGTGGTTTACAGTAAAGAAATATATGTAGGTTCTTTCTGAACTATCGGCAAAACAAGTTTAAACTTGTTACATGTGCCTGTATATTTATGTCATACATTTAACAGGCTGATGAATACACATCCTTGCATGTTTAACACACTTCTAAAGCTGGAGAAATGTGGCATATAAAAATGACAACTAGCATGAGATATGCAATATGTATCTTTACTGGTGCACATACAATAAAAAATAATATTTGACTTCAATATTATCATATGCATTATTCAAACTTAAAAGTAAAACCCAAAAATGAAAATTCTCTCATCATTTACTCACTCTAATGCCATATAAGGCATGCATGGCTTTCTTTCTTCTGCTTAACACAAACAAAGGTTTCTAGAAGAATATCTCTTCTCCGTAGGTCCACACAATGCAAGTGAATGGTGATCAGGCCTTTGAAGCTCCAAACAGGAGATAAAGTCAGCATAAAAGTAATACAGTCCAGTGGTTTAATCCATGTCTTCTAAAGTGATCCAGTTGGTTTTGGGTGAGAACAGACCAAAATTTTACTCCTTTTTCACTGTACATCTTGCCATTGCAGTCTCTAGGCACAATAATGATTTCATGAATCTTCATTTGTGTTCCGCAGGAGAAACAAAGTCATACACATCTTAGATGGCGTGAGGGTGAATAAATGATGAGAGAATTTTCATTTTTGGGCAAACTAACCCTTTAATTACAGCTGGTTTAATTTGAATAAGTTACTTACTGCAGTCAAAATAAATGCAAAGAGATATTTTTTTTATTTTTTTTTTAGAAAGCATTTCTTTTCTGTGGTTCCAAAAGAACCTGGAAATGCTGGAGCCAAGTGTTTGTTTGTAAACTGGAACTTTATCTATAGAATGTGTGTTAACAGATTTTAGTTTATAGACATTTCAAAACAGCTTTGAACTTGGCTCATGCAAACAGAATTTAGAGTCTGAACTATACATTTTATAATATGATTTTATTTGAACAATGCTGGTAAATTAATTCCTTCCTTCAAAAAAGCTCATCATGGCATCAGTAGCAACATGGCCACATCCTCCTCAAACATAAGTCTACGATTCCCATCATCATTTTTATTATGTGCAGAAGATTGTCTTTCTATGTGTCATTAATTCAGGATGGGGAATAATCATTACAGTGCTGCTTCTATGAATGCCTCAGTTTTAGAAGAGAATAATTTATGCAGTGGGTCTTCAAGCTCATAAATATGTGATGGTTTGGATCAAGTGCCTCTTTTTTTCTCTCTGACTCCATCTCTTACTTTCTCCCCTCTTCCATCTCAGATCTTCCCTTTAGAAGCTTGAGGAAATAGAGAGGTAATTGCTTGTCCATTATTACTGGTCTGTTCTATTATGAGGAAAAAAACAATCTGATGCACAAACCCCAATTAGGCAGCTTTTCAAATAATTGGTACATGGTAACATCAGTCTCGTGAGAGAATGGGCTGAAAACGGGACAACCAGAAAAAAACTTCATAAAAGAGCCATCATCTGTATCGCTTTTCAGTGCTGTGAAGTCACTGGTCGAAAACACAACTTTTAGATGTTTAAAATGTCCTTTGTGATACGCAGATGTATTAAAGAACTATTGTTCTAGACTAATGGCAGATTTTGTGTGGGTAGATGTTTTTATTTTTTCTATTTCAGACCAACAATGTGTGAGAATTGCTTGTATTGTAAACAGCGTCTGTTAATCCCTGACTCAAGTTCTGTTTATTCTCTCCATACTCCATACTGCATTAAATACAGTCTCTATTTAAATAAAAAAACAAAAAAGGACAATTATGCCAATCAATAAAATATTCCTATACTGTTTTAGTTGTAATAAATAAGGCATGAAATAAACTGAGGTTTGAAGTAAATCTTAGAGATAGGAAGGCTTAAGATTTGTGGAACGGTGTGGACTAAAAGTGAATTCTTCTGTAAATATTCTTACAGGGAAAAATCTTGAATAAAATGTCACAAATTCATAATAAAGCTTCATATTACATGTTTAGAGTGTCTTTAGTCTAACTTGATGTAATTTAAGTTGATCTTACTACTGTAATTTACCTGTGGAAAAGACAACATTTCTGGAAACAAGTTTGTAGTCCACAATGGAGAACTGTGGAAGCTCGATTCGGGTCACACCCGTCACTGCACTTTCTCCTCCCTTCCAGTAAAACTCAATATCATCTGTTGTGTATCCATCTAAAGAGAAAACATAAATCAAATTCATCATAGAGTAAATAATACATTACTGGGCAAAAAAAAATTTCAGATGACTTTGGATTCATGTTTTTAGTGAGAGATTTACTGAGAGCTCAGACAGTGCTCCACATATATACAAAGAGGTTCAAAAAAGATAATCTGTTTATTTCTAGGGACGGCAATGGCTAAATGTTTCAAGATTGATGTCCCAACCCTTCAGCTGAATCCCAGCCCATTATTTTGCTAATAAAAGCAACCCAGTTCAATTTATGTTGAATAAATAATGTTTGTTTAAAATAAATAAATAAATAAATAAAACTCTCCCCATTTTCAATTCTGATGATGCAGTTCCTGAAAATAGTATTTCATTTCCAAAATGATTATGTATAGCATATGCTGAAAAGTAAAAACAAAAAAAAAAAGCATAATCATGCACACAAGCATCTGTTCTGCTCAAGTGTGGGGAGCTGTTTGGGGTCAGAAGTCCCACTGTGACACAGACTCCATTTCATCTCAGCATTGTAGTGTTCATAAACCATGATGAGCTATGTGGTTTTATTAGCAGGCATATGAACTGAGCAACACTGTTAAAAATGTAGTAGAATGTTGGAATTTTTTGAGAGAAGTAGGCCACACACACACACACACACACACACACACACACAATCTGCAGTCACATAATCATGTTCTGTACACATTTTGTTATTTTGGGGAGTGACAGTCACATTCTAAAACTGAAATCATCCCTAAAATTTCAAGTAGTGACAACCAAATTTTCATTAAATTCATGTTGTATAATCAGAGCTGTGGCGCAGTGCCTATGCACATGCTCTGGACACATAAAAACTGTTGGAGAACCTATAAGAACCCATGAACATACAAACCCAGGTTCTCAAACCAGTCCATCTGTCACCAACAATTATGCTACGGTCCAAATCACTGAAATTAAAAAACATTTCCCCATTCTGATGGTTGATGTGAACATTAACTGAAGCTCCTGACCCATATCTGCATGATTTTATGCACCGCACTGCTGCCCCACGATTGGCTGATTGGATAATCGCATGGATGATTGTTGGCGCCAGACAGGCTGGTTTGAATATTCCTATAACTGCTGATCTCCTGGGATTTTCACACACAACAGTCTCTAAAATTTAATCCGAATGGTGCCAAAAACAAAAAACATCCAGTGAGGGGCAGTTCTGAGAGAGGTCAACAGAGAATGGCCAGACTGATTCAAACTGTAATGTCTATGGCAACTCAAGATAACCGCTCTGTACAATTGTGGTTAGAAGAATAGCGTCTCAGAATGCTATTCTGGGATGTGGGTTGGCGCTGTTTTGGCGGCACGAGGGGGACCTACACAATATTAGGCAGGTGGTTTTAATGTTGTGGCTGATCGTTGTATATATAAAAAAGAAATGTGATTGTATAACTCATTCATGCATTTATTAATTGATAAAATTCCACTTATTACAATAAAACTTATGTATCTTTAACTACACATTGTCATAAGAACCCAGTGAGTAACTGCACTGCTTGATTGAAGTCTCACAGGTCTGAAGTACAACATTAAATAAACACACTAAATGATCACACACAAAAAATATCTTAATGAAAATCTAAAATATCATTAGCTTAACGTAAAAACAATACAAGTGAATGGAAAGTGCCCAGCATGATGAAAATCAAACTTGTGTGTACGTATGTGTAAATTTATGAGGATGGAGAACACTTACAACTCTCTATCTCCAGAGTGCAATTCTGTTCATCTAATGGATACCTTCTCAGATCCATCATGCAAGCAGCGGTGGTGGTGATTCTAGAAACGTAGAAACACACACACACACACACACACACACACACACACACAGACAAGAAGTCAAACACTGAAAACACACAATTCAAAAACAATCAATTGAGGTAGTTATAGCTGTGCTACTGAAGCTTAAAGGGATTGTACATCCCCAAAAATTATTTCATCATTTACTCACCCTCATGTTGCTCTAAACTTGTGAGAAAGAAAGTTATATGGGTTATCTCATGACAGAATTTTCATTTTTGGCTGAACTGTCCCTTTAACAACACTGTAAAACATTCTTCAACATATGCAATCTAATTGTCAACATGAAGCATTTGTTGTGTGGCCCTTTGTAAAGTGTAATCAGGTCCTAGATATGCCTTGAGCGGACTAAAGCTTGTTAGTGGATCCCTATGGTGCCCGCTGGAGCTCTTCCATTCTTTACTTCATCTCTCTCAGCACGCTTTACTCAGTCTGCATAAGTGCTGTCCCAGCATGACAGCCATCAAGTGACCACACTTTGAATCTAAAGCAGTATGCAACAAAGTATTTTACTTTACTCGCAAAGTATTGGTATGCTGGATCTAAAGACATCATATCCCTGTGGAAAAGACCAGCACGTAAATTCAAGCAGGTTTAAGATGGTTTGGTGCTGGTATGTTATGCTGGGGACCAGAATCCAAAACACTACATATGCTGGTGACCAGAAATGCCTTTTCAACAGGAATGTGAGACAAAAGATAGATGTGGCTGTCCATCACAATCATGATTAGACATGAGACAGATCTGAGCAAGCAAACACAGCAAAGATCTGCTTTCTCACTTAAATTCCTGAAAATAACATTTTTGGTTGTGTGAGAACAGCTTGAAAACACATAAATGTGAATCCAGCTGAGCAGGAAGGAACATATTAAAATCTGGCTCCTCCTGCCCTTCAGAAAGCTTTTGAACCAAATTTAGCACAGAATACGAATATGCAAGATCTTGCATGAGTGGACATGAACAAATAGTGCATATTTAAATATTAAAGGACATTTTTTTTTTTTTTTTCACCATAGGAATCGCTGCTGATCTTTTGAGTAGTGGTACTGGAAGGTGGCAAGCACTGTCTCATCTCACCACTAATTCATCATTTCATCTTCACACAAGTGCAAAGTGGACTAAACTCTAATGACAAATTGATATGTCTTCTCCATGAGTCAATAGACCTAAGGCAGGGTAGACACCATATATAATTTGACACAAATTAAAATTAGGCTTTAAGGGATAAGTACAGTCTGTTCAATAGGTTGTGCTATCCTAAAGGGACAGTTTACCCAAATTTAAATTCTGTCATCATTTATTACCAACTATATGACTTTCATTCTTGTATGGAACACAAAAGAAGATATTTAGTAAAATGTCAAAGTTGCTGTTTTCCATACAATGAAAGAGAATGGTGACCACATTTGGAACTATATGATATTTAATAAATGATGACAGAATTTTTATTTTTGGGTGAACTATCCCTTTAAGCTCCTAGATCACATATAATTTCCACAACCCATGTTTTTTAATGTTTGCTTGGTTAACCGATTAGCACAAAGGTATATAGCAGTACAACCCATTAAACCCAATGGTCTCTTATCCATGTACATTAAAGGAATGGTTCACCCAAAAATAAAATTCTCTCATCATTTACTCACCCTCATGCCATCCTAAATGTGTATGAATTTCTTTCTTCTACTGAACACAAATTAAGATTTTTTGGAATAATATTTAAGCTCTGTAGGTCCTTACAATGCAAGTAAATGGGTACCAGAATTCTCAACTCTCTTGGAGTCAGACAAAATGTGGCAGGACCAACTCAACACCATAATCATATGCTAGATTTAATTCTGTCATATGGAGTTGACATTGATACTATAGAAAATCTGCCGCAGAGTGATGACATCTCAGATCATTACCTCATCTCTTATATGCTGCGATCAGCTAATGTTACTCAATCTACACCACACTATCGTTCAGGTAAGACTATTCTTTCGACTACTTCACTAATGTAATGAATGAGGCTGGTATGCCTTCAGCCGACCACCAGAGAGAGCCCTTTCCCGAATACTGACACTATACCGTCTCTTCTATGGTGACTTCCTGTTTGTACTATATAAATAGCCATGCTTCTCCATTGTGACTTTGTGAAGTATTGCCAGTTTCTGCCTTACCAAGCGTTATTCTCATTGCCTGTTTATTGCCTACCTGTTATGACCATTGTGCCTGCTTTACGGATTTACCGATATTGGATTACTGTTTTGCTCTGTTTGCCTGGTTGGACTGATTACCTGTGTAACGACAACATTGCCTGCTTCAACGATTACGTCTCTGTCTTGTTTCTTGGATTTGTTTGCTGATTATAATAAATTTCCTGCATATGGATTCTACCTTCGCCTCCATGTCGAGTCCCATACAGAATACTTCGCCGACAATGAATCCAGCGGAAGTTTCTCAGCTCCAGGCTGCATTCGCTTCCCAGAGTGAACTTCTCAAAGGTTACCAGAATAACTAAACTACCTAAGAGCTGCAAATGAGAACCTCACCCACTATATCCGTTTTCTTCCATCACCACAAGCCACACCGGTAAGATTCGCTCTTCCTGATAAATTTGATGGCTCGCCAGAGAAATGTAAGGGGTTTTTACGTCAATGTAAAATATATTTCTCCAAACAACAAAAGTCATTCAGTCAGGAGTCCAAGAAATGTGCATTTATGATGACATTACTTACCGGAAAGGTGTTAAACTGGGCCTCAGCTCTTTGGGAGAGCGATAATCAGATTCAAATGTCTTTTGATTACTTCGCTTCCCAGATCCATGAAGTGTTTGAATACCCAGAGGGGGGTAAAAATGTCTCTGTTCAGCTGCTTCATGTATGCCAGTGTTCACGTTCTGCAGCTGACTTTGCCATAACTTCAGGACATTAGCAGCCCAAAGTGAATGGAATGAGACTGCACTCAAGACTGTGTTCAGAGAGGGACTGAACTACAATCTGCAGGCTGAACTCGCATGTAAGGGTGAGGATGCAACACTTACTGAATTCACTTCGTTGGCAGTAAGGATTGATAATTTACTGCGTAATTCACCATGCTCAAGGATTAGCTCCAAGTCACAACCATCAGTCCAAAGTCAAGTTCAGGCATGCCCCGAAGCTCCAGAACCGATGCAGATCACCTATACCAGAGGTTCTGATGAAGAACGCGATCATCGTCATAAGGAGCGACTGTGTTATTACTGTGGTGAAAGGAATCATCAAAACTCCACATGCCCTCACAAAGGTAAGAAATATCAAGACTACAGTGAATATACTCATGAATATTTCATCTCCCACACAACACAGTTTCACTCTTCCTATTGAGCTCTCCTTTGGTGATACACTGAAATGAGTTTCTGCACTCGTCGACTCAGGGACTGCCATGAATTTAATTCACCAAGGTCTAGTACGGGACCTCCATATCCCTACAGTACCTTGTATATCCACCACTAACATTACTGCTGTGAATAATGCGCCTATAGGCACAGGCATCACTCACCAAACATTTCCAGTGACGGATTGGATTGTTTCATACAGAGATCAAATCTCTTTATATCATTAACTCACCCAAGTATCCTCTCATCCTAGGACATCCATGGCTGGCTATCCATGATCCCATCATCTCCTGGAACCAGGGTGAGTTAAAACAATGGTCAGATTATTGTCAGTCTAATTGTCTTCATGTCACAGTCACCATGCCATGTTTGACTACAAACGTTGAAAGTCCTGAGAACCAAGCTCAAATCCAGGTCCCCAGGGAATATTTGCTGAGGTATTCAGCAAGGTCAAGGCAATTACCCCCTCATCGTCCTTGGGACTGCGCTGTTGAATTACTCCCCAACATGGCAACCCCTAGGAGCAAAGCCTATCCATTGTCAAGACCTGAAACCATGGCCATGGAGACTTACGTCAAGGAGGCTTTAGCTTCAGGGTTCATTCATCCTTCTACTTCACCAGCTGCAGCAGGCTTCTTCTTCGTTGAGAAGAAAGATGGAGGACTCCGTCCATGCATTGACTACCGAGGGTTGAACACAGTAACAATCAAGTACAGGTACCCACTCCCTCTTGTTCCCTAGAACAACTACGTGAACACAAAACTGAATTTGAGAAAGGCATACAACCTGATTCGTATCAGAGAGGGAGATGAGTGGAAAACCACATTTATCACCACTAGGGGGCACTATGAATACCAGGTGATGCCTTATGGCCTGGCCAACACACCAGCTGTGTTCCATTCATTCTTCAATGAGATCTTCAGAAACCTCCTCAACAGATGTGTCATCGCCTACATTGACGACATACTCATATACTCCCAAGATAAAGCACACCACAAAGATGTTAAATTGGTCCTCTCCCGCCTGCTGAAACACCAACTCTTCGTGAAAGAAGAGAAATGTGAGTTCCATGTTACCCATACAACGTTCTTAGGGTATATCATCAGCCATAGAGTTGTTGGGATGGATGAATCCAAGATGAAGGCAGTCACGGAGTGGCCAAGACCCAACACTGTTAAGGAGCTACAACGTTTCCTGGGTTTTGCAAACTTCTACACTAGGTTTATCCGCTACTATAGTCTCATCTGTGCCCCCTTAACATCTTTGTTCAAAGGAAAACCATCCAAGCTACCATGGAGGGACTCTGCTCAAAAAGCCTTCGACACCCTCAAGACAAGTTTCACGACCACCCCCATTCTCAAGCACCCAGGTCCTAGCCATCCGTTCATTGTGGAAGTGGATGCCTCAGACTGCGGCATGGGGCGGTTCTCTCTCAACGCCACGGTAACCCTGGAAAACTTTACCCTTGTGCTTTCTTTTCCCGTAAACTGAACTCAGCTGAAAGGAACTATGATTTTGGAAACACAGAACTACTCTCCATGAAGGCTGAGCTAGAAGAGTGGCGCCACTGGCTTGAAGGTTCTGTCCATCCATTCCAAGTAATCACCAACCATAAGAACCTCGAATACATCAAGGGAGCAAAATGTCTGAATCCATGACAAGCCCGATGGTCACTCTTCTTCACAAGGTTCCAATTCACAGTCACCTACTGCCCTGGCAGTAAGAACTGCAAAGCTGATGCTCTCTCCCGTCATCATGATCCCCTTCACAACATACCTCAAAATGAATCTATACTCCCATCTTCTGTTATCATCACACCCATAAGCTGGGACATCATGGAAGAGATCCAAAGAGCCCAACAAACAGACCCTGCACCACCTGAATGCCCTCCAACCAAACAGAATGTACCATGCACGCTATGCCAAAGAACAATCCAATGGATCCATACCTCCCTCAGCACTGGACACCCTGGCATCCAGAAACCAATAAGCCTGGTAAGTAACTCATTTTGGTGGCCTTCAATCATTAATGATGTCACTGCATAAGTTAAAGCATGTCAAGTTTGTGCGAAGTCTAAAACCCACAGAGAACTGCCAGCTGGCCTGCTACAGCCACTGCCTATCCCTCAGAGACCCTGGTCCCACCCGTCCGTTGACTTCATCACCGATCTGCCAAACTCCAATGGGTATACCACCATCTTTGTTATCACTGATCTTTTCTCTAAGTCTTGCAGACTAATCCCCATGAAAGGTCTACCCACTGCCATGGAAACCGCTAATGCTCTGTTCCACCAAGTTTTCAGGATCTATGGTCTGCCAGAAGACATGGTGTCTGACCGGGGACCACAGTTCACTTCCAGTGTCTGGCAGGCTTTCTGTAAACAGCTGGACATCAACATCAGCCTCACCTCTGGTTATCATCTTCAGGCAAATGGACAGGTGGAGAGACTAAACCAGGAAATCAGCATATACCTCAGGTCTTACTGCAGTCGAGAACAACAGAGGTGGAGAGACATCCTCCCATAGGCTGAATACACCCAGAACTCCCTCACACACTCATCTACTGGACTCACTCCCTTCCAATGTGTGCTGGGCTACCAACCTCCTATTTCCCTTGGTCGGGTGAACCCGCTACGGTGCCAGCGGTGGATGATTGGATCAGGCGGAGCGAGCATGTGTGGGACAGTGCGCACGTCAGATTGCAGCAGGCCGTATGGGCCCAACAGATCCAAGCTGATCGGAGGCATCCCCACCCCAACCATCAACCTGGCCAGAGAGTCTGGCTATCTACATGAGACATCAAGTTGCAGCTACCCTGCAGGAAACTCAGCCCCAGGTATGTTGGTCCATTCAGAATTGTAAGACAAATCAATCCTGTAACTTACTGACTGGAGCTACCTGCTAACTACCGCATCTCTCCTTCCTTTCATGTGTCATTGTTGAAACCTGTCCACCCGACATCTGGCCCCAGAACCACGGATCCTGAGCCTCCTCCTCCATTGGAGATAGATGGAACACCTGCTTACATGCTCAGAGAGATCATAGACTCACGTCATCGAGGGGGCCAGATGCAGTACCTGGTGGACTGGGAAGGTTATGGACAAGAGGAGAGATCTTGGGTAGCTGCCAAGGACATTCTGGACCCATCATTGATCCATGACTTCCACAAAGCACACCCGAATTGTCCTGCAACATGACCAAGGGGACGACCCAGAAGAAGAACACCGGGAGTGGGGGGGGGGTTCTGTAACGAATGAGGCTGGTATTCCTTCAGCCGACCACCAGAGGAAGCCCTCTCCCGAATACTGACACTATACCGTTTCTTCTATTGTGACTTCCTGTTTGTAATATATAAATAGCCATGCTTCTCCATTGTGACTTTGTGAAGTATTGCCAGTTTCACTGCCTTACCAAGCATTATTCTCATTGCCTGTTTATTGCCTACCTGTTATGACCATTGTGCCTGCTTTACGGATTTACCAATAAAGGATTACTGTTTTGCTCTGTTTGCCTAGTTGGACTGATTACCTGTGTAATGGCAACATTGCCTGCTTCAACGATTACGTCTATAATAATTAATAATTTTATTTATTTATCACACATTATACATTTGCACATATACAGTGAAATTCTTTTTTTCACATATCCCAGCTAAGCTGGGGTCAAAGTGCAGGGTCAGCCATGATACGGCGCCCCTGGAGCAGATTGGGTCAAGGGTCTTGCTCAAGGGCCCAACAGTGGCATCTTGGCAGTATTGGCAGTACTGGGGCTCTATCTCTTGTGTCTTGGATTTGTTTGCTGATTATAATAAACTTCCTGCATATGGATTCTACCTTCGCCTCCATGTCGAGTCCCTTACAACTAATAATCTTCCAGATTTATCTCATATACTCAGTAAGCCAAAAAGTCTAGAAGAACTTGATGTAATTGCAGAAAATATAAATACAGTCTTCTCTAGTACTCTTGATAGTGTCGCCCCCTTTGATTAAAGAAAATTCAAGAAAAATGCCCCACACCATGGTACAATGATCACACTCATGCTCTCAAGAAAGCAGCTTGGAAAATGGAGCGCAAGTGGAAGAATACAAAATTAGAGGTATTTTGCAGTGCATGGAAGGATACTGTCTTAGCTACAGACAGGCACTCAAAGCTGCCAGGTCAGCATATTTTAGCAAACTCATAGAAAATAACCACAACATTCCTAGGTGTTTATTCAGTACTGTGGCAAAATTGGTTGGGAATAAAGCCTCAACTGAACCAGATATTCCGTCGCATCACAATAGTAATGACTTCATTAATTTCTTTAATGATAAAATTAAAATCATCATAAATAAAATTGGAATTATGCAATCGTCTGTCAAAGTACCTCAGAAAAGCAATTTCAATCCTTCACTGTCATAGGTCATGAAGAGCTAACAAAACGTATCGAAACATCAAAAGCCACAACATGTACTGTATGTTAGATCCAATACCAACTAAGCTCTTAAAAGAGGTATTCCCTGTAATCTCAGAACCTCTTCTTAATATTATTAACTCCTCGCTATCCCTAGGACATGTCCCAAGAAACTTTAAAATGGCAGTTATCAAACCGCTTATTAAGAAGCCACAGCTTGATCCTGGAGAATTTATTTATTATAGACCGATATCAAATTTCCTGTTTATGTCATAAATACTAGAAAACTTTCTACAGAGAAATAGTGAACAGTTTCTGTCAGGATTTAGGCCCCATCACAGTACAGAGACTGCACTTATCAGAGTTACAAATGACTTGCTCTTATCATCTGATCGCGACTGCATTTCTCTTCTAGTGCTCTTAGATCTTAGTGCTGCCTTCAATACCATAGATCACGACATTCTCTTGGAAAGACTTGAGAATTATGTTGGCATTTGTGGACTTCCATTAGCATGGTTTAGGTCCTATTTAGCAGACTGCTACCACATTGTCTATGTAAACGAGTAATTGTCAAATCAAACAAAAGTTAAGTATGGAGTGCCACAGGGATCAGTTTTAGGGCCTCTGCTTTTCTCCTTATATATGCTTCCCCTGGGAGATATTATCAGGAATCGTGAAATAAGTTTCCACTGTTATGCCGTCGATATCCAACTTTATATTTCTTCTAATGAAATTCCCGATGAAATTTCACAATTCACCAAATTAGCAGAGTGTATCAATGAAAACAAAGATTGGATGGCCAGAAATCTCTTCAAACTCAATTCTGACAAAACCGGGGTACTAATTATTGGACCAAAAACCTCTAAAACTAAGCCGCTAAAATATAATTTGACTCTCGATGGATGTACTGTTACATCGTCTCCTACAGCGAAGAAATTAGGTGTTATATTTGATACCAATCTGTCCTTTGAAAATCAAATTTCCAATGTTTGTAGAACAGCATTCTTCCACCTCAGAAATATTGCTAAGTTACAACACATGCTCTCTGTTGCTGATGCCGAAAAACTAATTCATGCGTTCATGACCTCAAGACTAGATTATCAAAATACATTACTGGGAGGATGTCCAGCAAGTTCAATAAATAAACTTCAATTGGCTCAAAATGCAGCAGCCAGAGTGCTGACTAAAATCAAGAAATATGATCACATTAGACCCATTTTATCTTTAATACATTGGCTACCTCTTAAATTTTGTATTAATTTAAAAATGTTGTTAACTACGGACAAAGCTTTAAATGGTCTAGCCCCGCAATACTCAAGTGACCTTCTACCACATTATTCCATCATGTTCATTATGATCGCAAAACTCTGGCCCGTTAATAGTTCCTAGAATATCAAAATCCACAAAAGGAGGTAGATATTTTTCCTATTTAGCTCTTAAACTATGGAATACTCTCCCTAACAATGTTCGGGACGTAGACACACTCACTGAGTTTAAGTCTAGACTAAAGACTTATCTATTTAGCCAGGCATACACCTAATTTATCCATCAACTCCAGTGGCGGGCCGTGCATTTTAAGTCTTGGTCTTCAGTGCGATTCATGCCATTAAGAAAACACAGTTTCACAATGAATAAGACACCCTATGCCTTTGGGAATCATACATTATGTCGCAGCTAACTAATAATACCAATTGACATTTTAAAAACACATCCACGCACGAAAGCCAGAACTTGAAATGACACTTAATGCTCAAGCAAGCCTAATTTTAACTGCAGCATGACTGTTTTGTGAAATGAACTTCTCCCGAACAGACAATCAAAAATCATAATTTTTCATATGAATCTACCAAGGAGGTCTGTAATACCTGGAAATATCTATCTAATAATATTTGCAATTTAAATGTTGCTTGCAATAAATTTCGTTTCGTCAGGGTACACGGTTATGCTGCGTTCCATTCAAGTTGGATGTGGGATATTTCTACTTGATATCTCCGACCATAAATGCATTCCATTCCCAAATATTCGGAAGATGACGTTTAAGGAAACAAAACTGCAATGCTCCCGTTAGCTTAGCAGGGGTTTGACTCTCATTAGAGATGTCTCCTAGCAACCCAACTGATAAACAATGCTGCAGTGCTAGCATTTGTGCTTCAGGTGTATGATTATCAAAAGAGATTATAATTTTTATACACCTGTTTCTGCAGGCGTTTGTTAAACAATCTTTAATATCATGGAATGTGGAAACAAATTAATTTACCGATATAACTAAATAAAGTGTATTTTTATCAATTACTTTGTATATCTCCCTGAGTGTCGACATGTTTGTGTGACATCATGCCCCTGCATCTCAGCGAAATCGGAGTTGAGAATTTTTGCACGAGCCTACAAGTTGTAATTCTGACTTAAAGATGCATTCCATTGCACTTTTCCTAGTAGGAAGTTGTAAAATCCAACTTTCAGAGTTGAGTGGAACGCAGCACTACTTTTCAAACTTGATATGACACTGAATTCTCCAGCAGCCTAATTTACACTTAGAAAACTCCTGATGTTGCTATAACAATGTAAAAAGCACTTAACAATTTACCTGAAGTGAAAATCAGTCCTCCTTTCCTGTTTAATAAATTAAGCAATCACATGGTCATGCAGAACATCTCGTGTTTTTAAATCCAAAAGGATTTCTTTCTCAGTGGTGATGTGGCAGTGACAGCCGACTCGTCAGCAAGATCTCGCGCTTTTCGCTCTTGAATTACGTACATCACTTAAAGTGTGATTGCGTCACTCAAGGCCAGCTAGAAGGCCTCCACCTGGACAAATACTAAAGATCACACCCACCAAGAACAAATAAATCAATGTGACTGGCTGATGAATCTGACAATCTGACTTTAGTTGCCCATTCATTTGCACTGTTGAGGGATTCTGAAGAAATTCTGAAGGCCTGAGGGGGTGGAGCTCAACTCACACGCTGCTTCGGGCATGCGATTTGTGAAACAGTTGTCACATTTTGCTTGTAAGCATCAAGGAATAAATTCTGACTGGATAAACTTTTCATTTTTCTCTATTTGTTTGTAGATTAATTAAGAGTGGAAAGCAATTAAAAATACATAGGCAAAAAGGTGATTGAGAATGAAAGGATGAAAAATATTTATTTATTTGGCATGTTAGGCCAGCAGAGGCGGCTTTGCTGGCGCTGAGAATTTGCTACTGACCAACTCAAAATAAGGCTGCTTTAGTTAGGTCTGCCGGAACCAGAAACATTTATCATGATCTATAACTAAAATGTAATGGCATCAATGTTCATATTATTCTATTTGTTTCCCTGTCTTCATATCATATCATGGTTACCAGAGCCGGACAGATCCAGCTCTGTTCCTGCTTGGTGTCGGACTCCACTGCTATGTATCTCTGAGTGATGATGAATAAATGCAGCTGGTGCCAGCCAGACATAACTTCAGTCTATTACAATGGACTTCAGAGGATGAACTGATGTCAACTCCAACCATAAGACATGGGATACTTCATATGCCACTGCCTGAACCTTATACTTAGAATAGACCTCACCCAATTGACATGCTGGTTGAACTGCGATGCACCTCACTGATATCTGCCTGCATCACCTTGGTCTAATGATGGATTACACTCTTCAAATGGAATACATAGACTATCAATTAATTGCCAACAAAAGCCATCATCCACCAACTAACAAAGGACAATGCATCTATGTGAACTTCTGCAGTTAATCCAGGATGAACTTTAAAGACATTAGTCATTAATCTTACAGTTCATACAAAATCTTTGATTAAACACTGGCCCTTAACACTTACTTAGTTAACTAATTTTAAACCATGAGTTGCACTGCACATAAATGACTAATATTGGCATTATATTCATGCTGTTTAGCCAGAGGGTTATTGGCTCCCACAGTGAGCCTGGTTTCCCCCAAGGTTATTTTTCTCCATTAACCAACATCTTATGGAGTTTAAAGTTCCTTGCCACAGTCGCCTTCGGCTTGCTCACTGGGGTTCTAAATACAATTATTTTTTATTTATTTATTTTTATACACAATTTACAGTCAGATTTAATCAAACTACACAGTGATGACTCTAAGGCTTTATAGATATTACAGTTTCATTTTTTGTTAATGCATGATTTTCTGTAAAGCTACTTTGAAACGATGTGTGTTGTAAAAGTGCTATACAAATAAAAATGACTTAACTTGACTAAAGCTCCAAAATGCACATAAAGGTGTAACGAATCCACCTCTATAGTTCCTCCCACACACCACCAGAGGGCTCCATCACCTGTGTATTGACTCTAACTCTCTGGACTCCATTTCCCATAATTCCCGTACTTCGCTCTGATTACCTTCTCACCTGTTGCCTATATATTCAGCTATTTAAGTCTCACTCTCACTGGCTGTCATTGCAAAGTCTTGTTGTGCCCTGGCTGACATTTCTGAGCTTTCTCTGTATTACTGCCTTTTCTGCGTATGATTCTGGACTGTTTACCCTGTTTTGACCTTTTGCTGCCTGCCTACTGTTACTGCTCTGTTTACCTGGATATTACCTGTGATCTCTCTGGTTTAACTTGGATATTACTATTGCTGGTGATTGATCCCTGCCTGTCTATATTACTACATTTATTGTTAATAAAGCTGCACTTGGATCTCAACCCCGCTGACTCATCATTACAAAAGGCAGCATAAAAGTAATCTATAAGACTCCAGTGGTTAAATCCTTATCTTCAGAAGCAATATAATAGGTGTGGGTGAGAAACAGAACAAGTCCTTTTTACAATAAATTCTCCTCTCTGCCCTGTAGGTATCGATATGCAAAAAGAATGCAAATAGCCAAAAAAAAAAAAAAAAAAAACAGAAGAAGAATGTGAAAGTGAAAGTGGAGATTAATAGTAAAAAATAACTTAAAATATTGTTCTGTTTCTCACCCACACTTATCATATTGCTTCTGAAGATAGGAAGGAAGAGCCATTTTAATAAGAGCACACTCATATACCATACCATAATTATGCAAGCTCTTCTTTAATTGCACCCAACTCTGGCAAACAAATAAAAGCCCTAGCTCCATCCAAATTATCATTATGTCGAACTATGTGCATTACATGATCAGGGACCTCCCTAGTTGAACTGTAAAATGCTGTTCAGTGGATTGCTGATGTTACATTCAAGCATAAAGAGATCAATCACAAAAGGGAGGAAATAGTTCAATACACTTTCCTAGCATGCACCATGCATTTGCATATGGCTGCATAAGTCCACACGATCTCATTTGGAATAAAACGCAAAAGCTAAATTAGGCTACTGTAACTGGCTCATAGTGCACTCCAGCTGGAGCAGAAGATGAAGGCATAGCCATGCTATTTCGCGTGGGAATGAGCAGAAGAGCTCATTTAGGATCCGACTCTGATAACACTAAAGGGTTTAAACAAGATAAAGGCACACATTAGCACTTATGCAATTTAGCACTTGAGTGCACTGACCAGAATAGGGCACGCTCTCATGGTACTGCACATCACTGTGTCCGCTGAAGCTACGCACATTCAGGCTCTTCTCTCAACAGTTTTGAGGTGAAATAAAAACAAGTTAAATGACAGGCAGCTTTTAATCGAGAATCAAAAAGTTTGGTTGAGACCTTTGCCACTCCATAAACCTGAGTCCATCTGATGCTAAGTAGCAATTTTCATGTAATTTCTGAACTCCTTTTATGTTTGATTTAAATGGGGTCATGACATACTGTACATTTTTTATTATTGAATTATTTTCCACTAAAATGGTTTTAATGGTTCTTGTGCAAAACAGTAATAATACATACATAATTCATTTCATTTCTCATCACCATTTTCCACTCTCTCTGACCCTGTTCAGGAGCTGTTCACACCGAATGCATTTTTTGTCTGTCTATTACATTTATTTATTTTGTATGTAAACACGTACTAGACAGACATCTAGTGTTGGGTTCGAGTCTACCTTTAATCTACCGAATCCAAGTCCAAAAGGGGCTGAGTCTAACTCAAGACCGAGTCCATAACAGGCAGAGTCTGAGTGAATATGTTCATGAATCTGAACTGAACAAGCCATTACATTAATATTTTAAGCTTATATAATCCTTCACATCTAAGAAAAACAATGTGTTAATATAAATGTAACAAAAACATACCTCTGTTGCATTTTTATATCAATATCTCATAATTAGTATCTGGCTGAACAAACTGAACAAACATTTAGGCATACAGTATGTTATAAATGTATTTAGTGACTCAATGAAGACTCAATGAACAATTCATTTTTTTTTTATTATGCCCACCAACACACTTATTGTGTTCTGTTGACATTTCAATAATTTGTTGCTTTTTCCCCTCCACTTAAACATACACTAAAGAAAGTGAAAGTATATACGTAGAAAAGAGAATGCTGCTTTAGAGTCATCACAACCAGGATCATTTTAGTTTTTAAATGTACTTTAGTTTTTATTTCATTTTCAATTTAATTTTGTTCAGTTTTATCTCTTATGATCCCTATCTAAAAAGAAATGTCCATACTGAGATTTGTTTCATGTCTATATCTGCCGAGGTTTGGGAAAATACAAACGATTCAACATAGTAGTAATTAGTAATTAGTACTCGCAAAGAAGTTACATCTCACGATTTGACTAGTTCATTCGCGGAAAAAGCACATTGTGGACAGTTTTCCTCGCAGAAGCACAAGCACCCAAACACCTGCTGCATCCACGTGCAAGTACATTTTTGTACTCGGCAGCAGCAGCCACGTCAGTTGAAATCATTGATTCCAACCAAAAGAAAAACCAACATAAGATTTCTCTGAGCTCTTGTTGCACTGCAGGAGGATGGTTCAATGGAGGATAACATTGAGTCATAAATGTAAAAGAATTGTCCAATATATATATATATATATATATATATATATATATATATATATATATATATATATATATATATATATATATATACACATATATATATATATATACACACACTACTGGTCAAAAGTTTTGAAACACTTATTCTTTATTATAATTATTATTTATTTTTATTTTTTCCACATTTTAGAATAATAGTAAAGTCATCAAAACTATGGAATAACATAAATGGAACTATGGGAATTATGTTGTGACTAAACAAAATCCAAAATAAATCAAAACTGTGTTATATTTTAGCATCTTCAAAGTAGTCACCCTTTGCCTAGAATTTGCAGACATGTACTCTTGACATTTTCTCAACCATCTTCTTGAGGTATCACCCTGGGATGCTTTTTAAACAGTATTGAAGGAGTTCCCATCTATGTTGGGCACTTATTGGCTGCTCTTCTTTATTATTTGGTCCAAGTCATCCATTTCAAAAACTTTTTTTTTTTTCTTTTTTTTTAAATTAAATTTGTTTTATAATTAAATTAATTAATATGGTGGCACAATTATATTTTTGTCTACAAAACTAATTTCAAACATTTAAGCATACGCCTTCAGATCAAAAGACTCTTAAGATCATGAGAAACATTTCAGTCGAGTGTTTCAAAACCTTTGACCAGTAGTGTATATATTGTCAGAAATATATATATATATATATAAAAAGCATGAACTGAATAAGTTACCCAGTGGTTAGCAAAAATAATAATAAAAAAAAACGTTTAGTTCAACCAACTAAATTCAACTTGTTACATGACGTTTAGCTTTACACAAACTCTGCCTTTACAGAATACATTTTATAGTTTTTGAATAAATTATAAACAAAACATTTTGCTGTGCATGTTATCCTAATATTTTATTGTGCATGGTTACATTTTGTGAACAGTGGAGATATGCTGGAAAATGATAAATAGGTGCTGGTTTATTTACTTTAGCAATAAGAACTTTTATGACTATTAAAAAAAATAAACAGTCAATTTGTTAAGCTATTATGGACCTCCCAGATGGGGCTTCAAGCTGAATCTGGCAACACTGCGTGAACCACAAGAGATACAGAAATAGTCACCCAAGTGTGTATACAGTACATTATGCCTAAAAATACTGAATTTTTTTTTGAAAAACTTAACGTGTAAATATTTGTATGAACATAAAAAGATTCAACAGCTAAGACATAAACTGAACAAGTTTCACAGACATGTGACTAGCAGAATGGGGGGGGGGGGGGGCATCAAAATCAAAAGTAACAGTCAGTATCTGGTGTAGCCACCAGCTCCATTAAGTACTACAGTGCATCTCCTCCTCATGGACTGCACCAGATTTACCAATTCTTGCTGTGAGATGTCACCCCACTCTTCCACCAAGGCACCTGCAAGTTCCCAGACATTTCTGGGGGGAATGGCCCTAGCCCTCAGCCTCTGATCCAACAGGTCCCAGACATGCTCAATGGGATTGAGATCCGGGCTCTTCGCTAGCCATTGCAGAGCACTGACATTCCTGTCTTGCATGAAATCATGCACAGAACGAGCAGTACGGCTGGTGGCATTGTCATGCTGGAGGGTCATGTAAAGATGAGCCTGCAGGAAGGGTACCACATGAGGGAGGAGGATGTCTTCCCTGTAATGCACAGCATTGATATTGCCTGCAATGACAACAAGCTCAGTCTGATGATGCTGTGACACACCGCCCCAGACCATGACGGACCCTCCACCTCCAAATTGATCCTGCTCCAGAGCACAGGCCTCGGTGTAACGCTCATTCCATCAATGATAAACGCGAGTCCGACCATCACTCTTGGTGAGACAAAACCACGACCTGTCAGTGAAGAGCACTTTTTGACAGTCCTGTCTGGTCCAGTGAAATTGGGTTTGTTGTGGCCGGTGATGTCTGGTAAGGACCTGCCTTACAACAGGCCTACAAGCCCTCAGTCCAGCCTCTCTCAGCCTATTGCGGACAGTCTGAGCACTGATGGAGGGATTGTGCGTTCCTGGTGTAACACAGGCAGTTGTTGTTGCCATGCTGTACCTGTCCCACAGGTGTGATATTCACTGCGAGGACGATCAGCTGTCCTTCCTGTCTCCCTGTAGCGCTGTCTTAGGCGTCTCACAGTACGGACATTGCAATTTATTGCCCTGGCCACATCTGCAGTCCTCATGCCTCCATGCAGCATGCCTAAGGCACGTTCACACAGATGAGCAGGGACCCTGGGCATCTTTAATTTGGTGTTTTTCAGAGTCAGTAGAAAGGTCTCTTTAGTGTCCTAAGTTTTTATAACTGTGACCTTAATTGCCTACCATCTGTCAGCTGTTAGTGTTTTAACAACCGTTCCACAGGTGAATGTTCATTAATTGTTTATGGTTCATTGAACAAGCATGAAAAACATTGTTTAAACCCTTTACAATAAAGATCTGTAAAGTTATTTGGATTTTTACAAAATTATCTTTAAAATACAGTGTCCTGTAAAAGGGACGTTTCTTTTTTTGCTGAGTTTAGGTGACTTGGCACAATGAAGGTCTTGATTGTAACCACGGCACCATCCGGTCCTGAAACCATGACGCGAGCACTGCCTTGACTGCCCAACAAGCGCTTCCAATAAAGGTGACAGGAGTAGCTGCTTGAGATTTTACCATTGGGTCCAGTGTAAAATGCCCTTTTAGTTTATAATACTTTGGCTACAAACTTGTGTTTATGTTTTCTAGTCACATGTCAGAAGACATTGGCAGTCATGCAAGTCTCCTTGTTAATCGATGTTATACATTATTCTCCCTAGTACCATTCAAGTGAATTTGTTGACTGATGAGTGTACCAGTGCGTGTGCGTACGGTTCTATGCTCAACATGGTGAAACAAATTCTGGCTACAACATTAGGGGGTGCTACTAATTCATACAGACAGAGATGCATTCATTTATTTCTTGTTTTCGTAATTTTATCTTTGTTTAAATGATTTTTTAATTTTTCATTCTTTTTAAATGTGTCACAAATGCCATGGACTCGGCTGGAAGAGTCCCAAAGGCTTGAGTCCGAGAGACATCATTCTGTTCCATTCCTTGCATTGCGTCTAGCTTTTTTAATGCAAAAATTAATGCAGTCTAAATAGCCCCTTAGAATGAAAAAGGCTGTTTTTGCTGCTGTGTCTTTAGGACCTCTATGAAAATGCCCTTTTCTCATGTCAAAAATGAGTATCAGTGCTTTGTGGTCTAGTCAAATATAGTTTGCACTGTGGCTCATCCTTCCACAACAGCCTCTTTGCAAAGCCTGCATAAGGCTACATTGTGACAGATTCACAAATGATCAGGGATCTTGTTGAAAATAAACTTCAAACACCCTTTCATAACATTGGGATCCTTCGAAAGAATATCAGGTGCTACAAACAGTCAGATACACTACAATGTTTAGAGGACTTTCCCACATAATACTGTTATTTCTTCTGGTGGTTAGTGTCACAGTGTGTTTCCGTCGTGTTTCCAAGGACTCTTATTTTGAAGTGGTTTTTGTCCTCTGTCTTCTGTTTCTCCCAGTCTACATTTCCCATAATGCACTGCCCTCATCACTACCATCTGTTCCTCATTGTTCTCACCTGTTCTCCATTCCCTCATTAGCCCTTGTGTGTATAAAGACCCTCTAGTTTTGTTCCCTCTTTGACAGTTCTTGTTTGTTGCCATTTGAGTTCATGTTTGTTTGTTTCCCTTTCCTCATCTTCATTAAAAGCCTGCAATTAGATCCAGCATCTCCCGTCTCATCTCAGCAACTAAATGTTACAGTTAGGAGTAATACTGCATCCTTATCTCACTGGGACTGGGCAGGCCAAGTTTATGAGAACTTGAAATAGGCTTTACTGATGTTTAAGTGTGGGCATTCTAGTCATCTCTCTGACAACAAAAAGTATGGAATGAGTTGTTTTAAATGATTCTTTTTTAAAAAAAATTTTTTTTGACTGGTAAGGAAGTTAAGTTCAGAAACGTAGAGTATGTTTACATAGAGAAAGAGACATGAGAAATCAATGTACTATCTAGATTTTATTCCACATGGTATGACCTCTTAAATAATCCAATCCACATTAAGCCTTGAAAATAAGTAAAGGAAATGTACAGCCAAGTCATGCAATTTTACAATAAACAAATTGCAAATTGACTTCAGCAGCCAGCTCTCACCTTAATCCATAAAGAACTGTGCCATCTGGGTGCAGACGGATCATTCGGTTTTTCACTGTGACACCATGTACGAAAGACTTCTTGTCATTTAGGAAATATGTGTCAGGAACCCAGAGCTGATCAGCTACTCTGTTGTCTAGGGTGAGATTGAGAGGTATCCCAGAATACGCTAACCGCTTGTCCCTCCAGTACTGCTGGAAATACATGGTCAACGTGTAGTCCTGTTGGAAAGAGAAAGAGATACATCAGTAGTCAATTTATTCAGACAAGACTGATAAAACAAAAACAGTAAACAGGCAAATGTAAAAGATTTTATGCAGTAGTTCTCAACTGGTTTTGCTTTAGTGCCCAGAATTTACACCAATTAGTGACCAACACAATACCAAAATTGTTTGTCATACAAAAGTAAACAAATTAATTTCAATGTTGCTCACAATTTGAAATTCATTAATATATTATGGTTTAAGTGACAGATCAATTTGTGCCAAGAAACCATAGAACATGATCAGACACAGAGCCTACAGAAGATACAATATGACAACTGTTTTTCCAGCCTCCTAAAAGTTGATAAGCAATCCTAACTACTGTAATCAGAAAATAGATGCATTTTATTCTTGGCATTTAGCATTATTTTGATTCCTGCTGTCTGTAACCCTATCAAAACAGACATGCAACCAATGTATGGGTTGTGACCCACAAGTTGTAAATGACTGGTAAAATATACAGTATGCGATTACATTATAAAGAGGCTATCCAAAGCATTGATTCATAATAAATTATTTACGAAAACGTTTATGTACAGCATTACCATATATCGCAACTCCTCTGTTTTTTGTGAGCTTTGAGATGATGGACATGCACAGACTCTGACATACTCAAGGGTCAAACGTGCCAAGGTCATTGTTAGGAATCCAGAAGCTTTGGCCTTCAGCAAATAGATTTTCTGTTGTCTGAGTGATATTTATAGAGGCATCAAACAACTTGGATTGGAAACAAGCAGCCTTCGGCCTCCATTTTTCAAGACTGTCTTACATGAAGACACTGCATGGCTGTCTCAGAAAGGCAGTCTGGTTTGCACTGCACCAACTATAGATTTCCATTACCACTACCATACAGTCTCTACATCAGCTTGTTGAGCTGTACTATATGACCTTAGCTATACACAATAAAGAAATGCAATCAGAATAAGGCAATTGCATGATAAGTTTCATATTTTGACTCTCTGAAACTCAATGAATTTTAAAAGTGTTGAAATCATTAAATTTTGTTTTTGTCCCCTGGGCCAAAACAGAACCTGGTTGGAATCCAGCAGAAAGCACGGGTTGTCTTTAATGTGAGTATGTGTGAGTGTTAACTTGTTCCTGTGTAGGGTTAACTGCTATAGGAGGTACTCATGGGTAAAATGAAGACCTGACATGCTGTCCCCCACAATGTGCACAACCTGTTGATGTAATAAGAGGTAATTCACTTAGAAACATATGTTAGAGCAAGCTTAGACCCCCGGGGCTAACTTCAGAGTCTGCCAACAGATCTGTGAAAAAAAGTTGTGCAAGAGACCGTGCAGCTGAGTTCATTAGCTAACGAGATGAGGGGGGACGACATGACAGGGACACCTTCTTTATGATTACTAATGTCTGTGATTCCCTCTGTCATTTTATCTTCTTTTCGTTTCACTCCTCTACTGCCTCTCTTATCCTCTTTCTACCATTTTTCTCCCTTCATGTCTTTATGTGAGGCTTTTGTTTAATTAATCCCCTAAATGACACTGATAGATACAAATCTTTCTCATGATACATTGTGCCCTACACCGGTGTTTCCCAACCTTTTTTTGCCGTAAGTACCCCCATAGCACCATCAGTAAGGCTAAAGTACCCCCTCAACGACACAAAACCAAAGATGTGTACCAAAGGCTAAATATAATTCAATGTTATCATTAATATTGTAATATCCCTGATGAACAAAATGAAAAGAAGAAGTTGCCGGTTATGATGTTTTTATAATTTATACAACAGTTAGTTCCAGTCCTCGAATCTGATTGGATGAGAGCCGTTCCAAGAGTGCTCACACCATCAGCACTGGGACGCTTTATTGTTTGCATCACCCCGCTTGTGTTTGTGGCGTTCCAAATGTGTAAGAGCAGTGCAGATGTGTGAATTTTCACACAAAAGTCCGTTTTGTTTGTACAATGAGCGAGTTGAGCTGACATTGACAAACTGTGTCAGTCAGTATGCAAACTTCTTTGAAGTCATCCGGAATTGTCTCTCATTCCATGATCACTCGGATTACTACTACACTATAGCTGAGTCGCGACAGACGGAGAGATCCAACATGCTCAAGGTGCCTACCTGATACAAGTTTCACAAGAGGTGAGAGTCTGGGATAAAAAGTAAACTTTCAACATGGCAGAGGAGAAAAGCTTTCTGTGTCTGTGTCAAAATAAGAGTTCATCAAGAAACATACAAGAATGCAACTGGAGTCCTCCATTTTTTCTTTCTGACAACAAAACACTTGAACGTGGGCGAAATGCTCTTGAGATAATTCCTATAGCACATATGGCAGCATCACTCCATGATTGGAGCAGACTACTATCATACTACAGCTGAGAAATAACAGACGCAGCATTACTGTTCATCACTAAGGATGGAACGAAATAGTTATCTCACATTTCGGTTCTATATACGATATGAGGTTCACGATGAGATATCATCTCGATTCAATATAATAGCACTTTTTTAACACAAATTTTGTATTTTCTAAAAAACATTTGAGCAAAATACACATTATAATTTCTCATAAAAATAAAGTTCTTTAATACACAATATAAATACTCAAAGTTTAAATAATAAGGGTTGCTCATATACCTTTCTCTATAACAAAAGATCACAAAAAAAAAGAGTTTCAACGTGCATTTCACAGTGTTCCTGTTCAGCGAACATCAACAAAAATCTATCAGTTTATTTAGCGCATCCATGCTGCGTGTTCAAAATTAATATTTCTTTTTAGTTTTTTATCTGACTGTAAAGAACAGAAAGGATATTTAGACACATTATTCTATGAAAGTGGAGTCACCTCATCTCTGATGGATACACATTCATGTAGGAAACAATACGCTTTAATCTCAAATGCTTTTCATCAAAACAAGGCGATTTTCCAGGTATTCCAGTTAGGGATGTGCCCGAAGCCGAATACCTTATTTGGAAAGGCACGAATAATGACTTCAAAACAAATAAAGAATTCATCTGAATAATAGAAAAAAATATTCGGAAGACTGATAATACAACGAGCACAGGAATTAAGTGATATTTTAAATAAATATATAGAAAATTACAAAACAATGATGAGTCTGTGAAGCCAATATTACTACAGTGTAAACCTTATGAATGAAAATGCGCACTGTGTTATTTCAAGTTCATCTAGGTGGCCGCAGACTCGACTCGTTTCAGTCTCCATTACTTGTACACGTCTAAGAAATCTAACCTTGTCATGAGTAACGTTAACTAAGATACTATATTATACACATTTTCCACTTTTTAAAATGCCTGTTAATACATAAACACCAAATGTTTCACACAATTTACACGTAAGGCTTCATAAACCAACCTGAGCCCGCTGTTGAATTCCTGACCAGAGAAGTGATGACTGAATAGCGGAGCCCGTCTCTTGAAGCTGACCACATTTACATCCATATCGCCAATGAAGGTAATTGCATGGTTTAGTCTTTATGCCCAAACTGTGTAAATGCCCCAAAGAGGTTTAAATATTTGTAAATCTATTCAGAATTTTCCTGCACATGGAGGATTGCGGAGATTGTGCTTTTCTGCTTTTCTCTTCTAGAAATATAGAGGCTCACTCTTGCTATTTATTCCACTGCATTTTGCTAATTCTGCACATGTAATTTAACTAAATAATTATGTCCTCCACATTATGTTAAAATATGTGCACACAAAATAAGCCTTGAGTGTAGCCTTCCATAAAACTTTCTTTTTTTTTTTTACTTTTTTTTTGTGTGGATTTTTTCTCCCAATTTGGAATGCCCAATTCCCAATGTGCTCTAAGTCCTTGTGGTGGCGTAGTGACTCGCCTCAATCCAGGTGATGGAGGAGGAATCTCAGCTGCATCTTATCACATGGCTTGTTGAGCGTGTTACTGTGGAGATATAGTGCGTGTGGAGGCTTCACGCCATCCACCGCGGCATCCACGCACAACACACCACACGCCCCACTGAGAGCGAACCACATTTTAGCAATAACGAGGAGGTTACCCTGTGTGACTCTACCCTTCCTAGCAACTGGGCCAATTTGGTTGCTTAGGAGATCTGGCTGGAGTCACTCAGCACACCCTGAGATAGCAAACTCCAGGGGTGGCAGCCAGCGTCTTTACCGATGAGCTACCCAGGCCCCCTCCATAAAACTTTCTGATATAGATTTATGGTGTTTTCACCTGTTTATAGGCTTAATACATTTTTCTCATTTCTTTTAATGTTTGTATTTGTAGGCTATTTAATATTTGCTGCAAAATGTGTGCTTGACCTTCACAATTGCTTGACACCTTGTGCCTCCAGAATAATATTGTTATACTTGCACACTGCACAGACATAGTCTAAACTAAAATTCAGTTTCAGCAGATATTAGAGGTGCATTCATTAATTTGGGGCTAATTTAAAAAGTTTTACACATTAACAAATTAATTGTGTTTTTGTGAAGAGTGATCTGAATGGTGTGCACTCACATGAGATGAAGCCTGTACTCATAATAGTTTTCTATAAAAAGTGTTTTTATTATACATGGTGCGGTTCACCCCTTCAATGTGTTTCACATGCTCATTGGCTGCCGCCTAAGTAGATACGCTTGGCTATGCTTAGCGCAGTGTTGTTTGGTGATGTGAAGAGCAAAAAGAATACAATGGAACATAATTATTATCATGCTTTAGAAGCAGAGACAACAGCAGATTCAGTAGCTGTACTGCCGAAAAAGTGAAAAAAGGTCAGAAGCAAGAAGACAGAAAGACTGGCAAAGGCAAAAAACTAGAGTAAACATCGGTACGGCATACAAGGTGGAAAGATTTGATGGTGGAGGAAAAACATGAGTAGTGATGCCAATGTTGCTTCTTTTTTGTTGGACAGGAAAGACATTATTAATTGTTTAGACCACTCTCTAAAATAGTATCAGTGGAATTTACAGAAAACATCTTGGTTACTGGTGTAACCTCTGTTCCCTGATGGAGGGAACGAGATGTTGGGTCGATGTAGTGTCACAAGGGGTTCGCTCTTGAGAGCGCCAATCACCTTTGCTTTATTCAGAAAAGGCCAATGAAAATTTACATGCCACTCTCCGCCCCAGACATACAGGTATAAAAGGAGATGGCATGCACCACTCATTCAGAGTTGTGCTGAGGAGCCGAGAGAGGGTCCCGGCCATGTCAGCGGCCGGTTCAGCGCCACGGCAGGAGGGACACAACGTCTCGTTCCCTCCATCAGGGAACAAAGGTTACACCAGTAACCAAGATGTTCCCTGTCTGTCACTCACTCGACGTTGTGTCAATGTAGTGACACTAGGGGTTCAAATACGAAATGCTGAACCGTGTCTCGAGGTATGGAGGAGCGGACACGGGCAGGCAGCTGCGTGCATCGCAGCGAGCGCTTGACCATGTCGTGACCTTCCAGCGAGTTAGGTAAGGCATCTCCCAGGTCCCAACAGGGTGGGAGGAGGCACTTACCCGAGGAAGCTACAGGCGGTGACCTTTCTTGATTTTTGTATTAAGTAATTTCCCACCGAGCACCTTCTAGAATAGCGCTGGGGAAGTGCTCTTCCCTCTCCAGGAGGCAGAGCACTACGGAGACAACATCCTACCAGAGGGAGGTTAACGTGGAGAATACCTCACATGGACTTACCAACGGGGAAGTTCACATATGGAATGATACCACTGGGGAGGACCCCATCTACGGAGAGGGTACACAGCAACAGTGGCTGAGGCAGAGCAGAGCTCTGACGAGGGGAGACACAGGGTTCACCTGAGGGGAACCGAACAGTGGAAATGCATCATACAGGATTACCGAGGGGGGAATCACCACATATGGAGCACTGAGCCCAAGTACACAGGCTCACCTGAAAAGGGGTATACCACGAGCACTAGGCCTGGCGGCATCACTCCTCCGCCGAGTTCACCACTGAATAGTGCTTAAGGAATTAAAGAGGTGTCCAGTGTTCACCAGTTACGGGGAATTGTTATGGACAAGATAGCGCACATTATCACATCAAGAGGGGAAAGGCGCAATGCAAGCGATACACCCGACTGGCCGCCCGGCCTACCTGTTGTAACCCCGTAACACTCAGCTCAGAACCGGTTCTATGCGCAGGTTGTAGAACCTTGCAAAAGTATTGGGTGTAGCCCAAACAGCTGCTCTGCATATGTCTGCTAGAGAGGCGCCCCCGCCAGTGCCCAGGAGGACACAACACCTCTGGTGGAGTGCACCCGGACTCCCAAAGGGCACGGCAGGTCTTGTGATTGGTAAGCCAGAGAAATGGCACCCACAATCCAATGGGATAACCTCTGTTTGGAGACAGCTTTCCCCTTCTGCTGCCCTCCAAAGCAGACAAAGAGCTGCTCCGAGCATCAAAAGCTCTGCGTGCAGTCCAGATAGATGCGCAGGGCACGAACTGGACACAGCAACGACAAGGCCGGGTCTTCCTCCTCTGAAGGGAGTGCTTGCAGTTTCACCACCTGATCCCGGAAGGGAATGGTGGGAACTTTGGGCACATAACCGGGCCGGGGTCTCAAGATCACGTGAGAGTGTGCCGACCCAGACTCCAGACAGAGAGCGCCTGCAGGTCCCCTACCCTGTTGATAGAAGTGAGCGCCACCAGGAGGGCCATCTTCAGGGACAAAGTGCTGAGCTCGGCCTACTCCAGGGGCACAAAGGGGGCTCTCTGTAAGGCAGGTAGGACCACAGAGAGATCCCAAGAGGGAATTAGGTGTGGTCTGGGGGGATTCAATCTCCTCGTGCATTTGAGGAACCTGATGATCAGGTCGTGCTGTCGAGAGGGTCTCCTATCCAGTGTATCATGATAAGATGCAATAGCAGCCACATACACCTTCAGGGTAGAGGGAGACAGCCGTCTCTCCAGTCCCTCTTGTAGAAAGGACAACACAGACCCGACTGCACATCTACGTGGATCTTCCCCGTGGGAAGAACACCAATTCATGAAGAGATGCCACTTCAGAGCATACAGCCGCCTCGTGGAGGGGGCTCTGGCCTGAGTGATCGTGTCTACCACCGCTGGCGGAAGGCCTGCTAGGTCCTCCGTTTCCCATCCAGGAGCCAGACGTGGAGATTCCAGAGGTCTGGCCGCAGGTGCTGGAGCATGCCCTGACCCTGAGTGAGAAGGTCCTGCCTCAGGGGAAAGCGCCAGGGAGGGCTACTGCCAGGAGCATCAGGTCTGAAAACCAAGTCCGGCTGGGCCAGTATGGTGTAACCATCAGGACATGTTGCCCATCCTCCCTGACTTTACACAACATCTGTGCAATGAGGCTCACTGGGGGAAACGCATACTTGCACAGCCCCCGAGGCCAGCTGTGTGCCAAGGCATCCATGCTGAGGGGAGCCTCGGACAGGGAGTACCAAAGGGGGCAGTGAGAGGACTCTCGGGAGGCGAACAGGTCCACCTGCACCTCTCAGAATCTCTACCAAATCAGCTGGACTGCGCGGGGGTGGAGTTTCCACTCTCTGCGGAGCGTTACCTACCGTAAGAGCGCGTCCGCTGCATAGTTGAGGATGCCCGGGAGGTGAGTGGCTTGCAGAGACTTCAACGTCTGCTGACTCCAAAGGAGGAGGCGGAGGGTGAGTTGCGATATGTGACATGAGTGTACCCTGCCCTGGCGGTTTATTTTTTGACCATCTTTTATTGACAATTTGGGTGCCAGAGCCCAGAAGGCATCTGGTGATGTTGGGGTACCCACCTCATGCTGACCCAGGGGTGGGAATGGGGCCCGTGCGCACACCTGGGTCAGAGTCGTCAATGAGTGCTGCCTCATCCCTGGGTTGCCCGTCTCAGGACCGCCTCGAAGCCCGTCCGGATGTGTTTGATGGCCTCCGTCTGCTTCTTCACCGTCGAGAACTGGTGAGCGAAATCCTTGACAGTGTCACCAAAGAGCCCCCCTTGGGAGATGGGTGCATCGAGAAAGCGGACTTTCTCAGCGTCACGTATCTCCGCAAGGTTAAGCCACAGTTGCCGCTCTTGGACCACCAAGGTGGACATCATCCGGCCCAGGGTGTGTGCCGTAGCGAGGTTGGTCACGGTGCACAGTTCCTGCATAAGCCCTGGGTCGGTCCTACCCTCGTGCAGATCTTTGAGTGCCTTGGCCTGGTGGACCTGCAGGATGGCCGTGGCATGCAGGGCGGAAGCGGCCTGACCCGTGGAGTTGTAAGCCTTCACCACGAGTGACGAAGAAAATGTACACGCCTTGGAAGGGAGCCTTGGTCGGTTCCTCCAGGTGGCTGCGCCCTGCGGGCATAAATGCACCGCAACAGCATGCTCTACCTGGGGAAGCTCAACATATCCCTTAGCCGCTCTGCCATCAAGGGTAGTTAGGGTGGACAAGCCGGTGGTAGGGGCAGAGAAAGATGCCTTCCACGAATTCGTGATCTCCTCATGCACTTCCAGGAAGAAGGGCACTGGGGCGTGGTGCAGCCATGGGTCACGCTCTGAGCCCAGAAACCAATCATCTAGCCACGAACGCTCAGGGCAGGGCGGAGGGTTCCACTCCAGCCCGATGTTTACAGCCGCCCCGGCAAGCACGGCTGCCAACTCAGTGTCCGCCTCATTCTGAACTCTACCGCCCAAGAGCGGGAGCTCAGAAGATTCGTCTGCTTCTGAAAGCAGAAGCCCACCCTCCGATGCTGCAACCGATAACTCATCCTCGTCTTGAGCCCCGAACGAGATATTAAATCCGCCCTGAGGCGGACCGCCTACCTCGCTCATGAACTCTACCGGGCAGAACAAGCATGCTGGGGGCTGACAGGTCCGCGAGGATTGAGCATCCACATCCAGATTGCCCGCAGTGCTCACCAACACGGCCGCCTCAGTTTCAAAGCTTCACAAAGAAGGAAGAGAGCCACGACCGCAAAGTTCTCATGGGCATGTCCTCACAGTGAGAACATGACCCCCCATGAAAGCTGCCTCAGCGTGCTGGCGACCCAAGCACTTGAGATCTCATGGCCATCCGGTGGGGAGAGATAACGGCTGCACCCAGTAGCACAAAGGCAAAAGGACATCTTTAAAAAGACGCCAATCATTCGTGCGAGCTCTTTTAGAGAAAATATACTCTTTTGGAATATACTCTTTTAACACCTGTGGACTCAGCCGCCGAAGCGCCCAGGGGAAGCACAAACTTGACTGTGCGAGGGCGACCGCTGATATGTGCCGTAAATTCCAGCAGCAAGGAATAAGGTGACGGGGCGAACATACAAACACGTTCATGAAGAACAAGTCTGAATGATGCACGCCATCTCCTTTTATACCCGTATGTCCGGGGCGGAGAGTGGCATGCAAATTCCACTCGCCAATTTTATCTGGCCTTTTCTGAATAAAGCAAAGGTGATTGGGGCTCTCAAAAGTGAACCCCTAGTGTCACTACATCGACACAACGTTGAGTGAGTGACAGACAGGGAACTTTTCAGCGGTATTTACAAATGCAACCGGAAAGCAAGGTGTAATTTTATTTTCTTTGTTACCAGAGCTATAGTAAGGGGGGCCCATCTACCTCCACCTCTATGAAATGGCATATGTAGAAAAAATCAAGCGATAGAGAGATTATGATGTTTGGCGGGTCATTTCATTTATTATCACATGGACAAAAAACAATGTTGCAAATTTCGAAATATTGAGTTATGTTCGTAATTTATTTGGTTCGCAATATATCGAAATTCGATATCTCGTCCCATCCCTATTCATCACTGCAAAGTAATCACACACTCTGTCTCTCTCTCTCTCTCTCTTATACACAAACACGTCCTTGTTTCTCCAATAACTTGCCAAATCTGTTGTTACTAGTTTTGAAGTGTTGTTTTCGAATTAGTAACAGAGGCTTAGGTGCATCTTTCTAACTAGATCCTGTGGCGTAAGAAAGTAGTTCCTCACACAAGGGTGTTTTTCTAGGACAGTCCTTAATTGTTCCCTATTTATTTATTTACTTGTTTGTTGAACTGTTGTATAAAAGCAAAATCACACTCACAATCGTGCTGTATTGGACATCTACCAGCACGGCTGTGATTCAGCTGAAGTGATATTGCTTTACTATACAAATAGGCCTACATGTTTATTCTTTACATGCATAAATTGCATTAGTTTAGAAGTATTTACATTGATATGTAGAACAAGTGCTAAAACAGTACTGTCTCTTTAAGACTACCGGTAGAGTGTATATTAACGAGAGTACGGTTGCATGGCTTCTTTATTTGAATTTACTTCTTTTGTTGTTGTTTTGATCAACAACTGACTGTAAAGAACAGAAAGGATATTTAAAAAAAGACATCATCAATGACAAATGGTATGGATGTCACCTTTGAACATGCATTAAACAGAAAGAGTCAAACCTAAATTTTACTCTCAATCTCTCAAAACTTTTACATCTCGATGCTGAATTTCCCTTATTAAAAAGCTCGATCTTGGGATTTTAAGAATAGATATGGACATCGCTCAAATGAAGATCATGATTAATTGGGAAATCTATATTTTTACCCAGCCCTAACCCCTATTAATTTTATTTTAAGTCATACATTTTGTTTTATAGGTTAGGCAAAGCAAATTCTTTTCGCGTACCCCCTGGATCCTGCCGATGTACCCCCTGGGGTATGAGCAGCACAGTTGGGAAACACTGCCCTACAACACCAAAAGAGTAGATGCTAATTAGGGGATTCAATTAGAATTAGAGTGCTTGATATACCAGACAAATGCAGTGTTGGGCAGTAACATTCTACAAATTGCAAATCCATTTAAAGGTACAGTGTGTAATTTCTGTGTCATTATTGGCACCAAACAGGCTTCCTAAGCACTACCCTTATCTTACATAGTCCCACTAATATAAACCGAGTACTGTTGAAAATGTAACAGAGCCACAATGTTTACACATTTCAGGGAAATCAACCAACAAATGGCTTATTTTATTGTTGTCTCTTCACATCAAGCAGAGATATATTAACACTGAAAAAATAACACCTTTAACTAAATTTTTCAGTAGTGATACAGTAGCTTCTTTATTATGAAATCATAATCATAACTTAGCAGTAGTGATGCTATTTGTGTAGCATTGTCAAATGCTACAATGTAGGACTGGGTAAAAATATCGATTTTCCAATGCATCGCGATCTTCGTTCGAACAATCTCGATATTGATTCTCAAATCCCAAGCTCGATCTTTTACTCTATGTGGCAAACCTCTGTAATGCTTACATACTCTTTTCAAAAACTGTATTTGTGTTCATGTAACATGCACTGCAGTGCATTCTGCACATCATGTACATGCTTGCAAATGTTTGTTTCTGGATTTTTTTATTTATAAATAACTAAATGATTCTTTTGTTACCAATATTAAGTGTTTTTCAGATAATTGTGTTATGAATGATGAACTGCGTTTGCTAAATGAGAATGTTTCAATGTTATGGTAGAATACGCGGATTTTTTAGGCACATATATAGTGTTAATTTTTGAAGAGAAATTAACTGATGTGTCAAGCTGCATGTTGCAAAAGACAAGTGTGTGAAGCGTTTGCAAAAAGTGTACTCAGTATTGAGAAAAGCACGTAATCAACTGTAAAAACTGTAAAACTCTTCAAATATTGTATTGTTACTCTTGGCAAAATATGTTCAGAGGTGCTTTTATTTGGCAGAAAGAAAGAAAGAAAGAAAGAAAGAAAGAAAGAAAGAATGTGCATAATCAGGTGCTCTGTCAACACAGTCCATTAGTAAAACATTTGCTATAGAAAGCAGTTTCTGATTAATCCTAATTTTACTTGGTTTCATAAGACACATCCTCCAAAAACAAAACAGGTGGTAAACTGTTGACCTTTACTGAGTGCATATCTGCTCTTTAAGCATTGTTTCTAAGGCTGTGCAATAGGCTTTGTTTTAATGCTTGTCTGATCCTCAGGCTTATTTTGCCCTACAAACTGGTGGCTTTCCTCTGAAGTGTGTGCTGATATAAACCTTTAGGATCCATCATGACTGCATTGCAGTAGACTGGTAAAAATGTATGTATAGGACACCATTGTTTGTGCATGTGCTAATTCTATATTATTACAAAGGATGAGACTTTTGTGTTTATGTTTAAGAGTGTATGGGATGATTGAAGTAAGCAAATATCAAAGTGTGTGTTAGTCATGCATGTCAATCGCAAGTCTCTCCATCTGTCACTTTTTCTCTCTCTCTATCACTGTTTCTCAAAATATATGAGTATATTAGCATGTCCTACAGCAATGCGTCTTATATTGACTTCCCTGTGTCTTATCTGTGTGGGCTTGTTGATTCAGTACTATTACACAACCTGATCCAGACAAACCAGCAAAGCCACAATTGTTTTGACAACTGTAAAACCAGTGTCACTTCTGTTTAAAAATGGAGTAAACAGATTTAGGTATTGTGCCAACTGAGAGATTTGATACTGACCTGGGGAACTGTGTTGCAGTGGTCACACTAAATAGTGGTTTAGGCTTCAATCATTTATCATTAGTTTAAATTTTATAGCAGTACATTCCAACCACAAGGGGAAAATGGCTAAAAATACAGTGCCTCTTGCTAAATTTCAGGATATGACTTGTCAGTAAAACATTGTTTTTGTTTTCCACAGAGCTTCAAGAGAAGGATGCCTTTATGATAAAATGGCACTACGTTTTGACATTTACACAAATTTCCTTAAAAAGTAACAGAAGAAATGTGAGGGGGGAAAAAACAGAGAGAGATTATTTCCAATCTGAAACCGACAAGCTATTAGTGTAGTGACTGATATCAAACACATGGGAAATGCAAGTGACAACAAGAGGCATGGATTTGCCCCTGCTATTTTCCGATTTGATAGAATTTACTCAAAGCTTGTGGGAATCAGGTTGGAAACAAGCCTAATAATAATAATAATAATAATAATAAATAGTAAATAATATAGTAGTAATAAATCAGCCTTTCAATTCATCTTTGAAGTCCTTATATAGCTATGCAGGTTACTAAATGAAGTAATTTTTGAAAACACACATTCTGTCAAAAAATATGTTTAAAGGTTGTCATGCTTTTGATGTTACAGTTTTTCTCAATTGCTTAGACACTATTTTCAATTCCATGAGCCAAATCTTTAAAATATCATGTAATTTTCCAAAAGAAAGACTAATTTCTCAAAACTATAAACACTATTCCTGTTTCACACAAGTTGCAAATCTGTTAAACTTAACACAAATTCGGCATTTTACGGCATGCAGAAAGCAATAGCACTCAAAAACCCTCACAATGTCATCACAACATGAACTCAATCATAACTCGGTTCTCACCATGTGAACACTATTAATCAGAATTTTTTTGTATGTATAAAAGGGCTACAGGTGAGTATACTGGCCTTTGAAAAAATGTATTCCAACAATTCAGAGAGAGGGTAAGATGGAGAGGCAATAGGAGAGGTGGAGTTCGAAGAGGAAGAGGAGATGGAGGTGGAAGAGGTGACGGTGGATGTGGAAGAAGAAGAGGAAGGGTAAGGAGAACTGCACTGTGTCTTTTTCTCCCACCATATTCCCTGTTTCCACAAACATATAGTTTTCTTCTTGGCATGGTGGTGGAAAGTATACCCAGTTGTTTAGGAACAATAAATGTGACTTTCTTCACAGTATACCAAATGTATTCCAACAGTAATTTACTGAAGTTAATGTTGTTATTGTATTGTTTTTAAAATGGCAGAGGCTATTTGCATTGTGTAAATAGCACCAAATAGCATCTTCTTTTCACTTATGCAAATAGTATTAGATGCTAATTTGCACCCTGGTGCAAATAGTAGCAGATACTACAGTATTTGCACTCCTAATTAAATACTAACAGTATCACTGTAGTGTGTTTATTGTGTTTATTTAGAGTCCCACAGACACTCTACACCAACCCCTATCCCTAAACCTAACCCTAACCTTACCTTACTAAAATTTAGCATGGTTTTCCAACAGTTACCATAGCAGCTGTGCCATCACATGTGCCATCACAAGTAGTATTGCCAAATTTTGACGCCAAGGCGTATAATGGTAAAATAAGTGGGCTACCTGTTATAAATGCATGTTTTTGTTCAATTATGTACATTTTCATGAATTTATTGCCTGTTACTTAAATGTCTTACTTTGCATATACATGTTATCAGAGACACCTGCAGGATTTCATCTGTGGTTACGCAGAGAAACCTGACCAAGTAAAGAAGTGTACCCTTAATGTCTAGGGGGGCATAAATGTTTTTTTTTTTTTTTTTTTTAAAGTTACAACTATTACATCTAAGGTTAAAATAAGCTAATTTTCGATGTTAAATTGTTTCTCCTATCCCAGTTTAATGTGCAGAGACAACTAAAATTAAGTTCCCAAAGAGTGTAAACACTATGACTCATTCTTCTGTTTATTTGAGCAGTTTGATATTTTGACCAGTGGCTCAACCAGTGCAGTATGTTTGGGGTGGGACTACCTGTTATCCGATTATATTATTTTGCAGTACAGTTTGGGGCCACTAGTTGCACAGAAATCACATAATTCAACTTCAAAGTTCACCCAATAATAAACACAAGTAGAAATTCCAAGGGCTTTTTGGTGGGACAGAGCAGGGACCCACTGTTACATTTTGTAAGTTGCAATAATAATAATAACATGCCTGTAGTACCATATTGAGGTATTTAGATACTTTGTTATGACGCTTGCATTGCAAAGTCATTAAATAATCATTATTGATGCACATACAGAGTCCTATATGTTAAACTTGAATTTTACGTAATAATGTTTAATGTGGCAAGGACAATGGAACATTCACTTAACTTTAGCTTCAAAACTTTAGCTTTGGTTGAAATTAACTTCATATTGTATTTTTTGTTACACATCTCTGCTGAAAAAAACAAAACAAAACAAAACAAAAACAGCATAGCTGGACACCAGCATATGTTGTGTTTTGAATGCTGGTCCACAACATGGGATGTTGATGTGCTGATGTTTCATCAAGGCTTTTTGAATAGCTTAAGAAGCATTACCAGCAAAACCATACTGGTCAACTTGCTTCAACAGCTATGTTTTGCTGGTGAGCAACAGCTACATCAGTTAGACCAGCACCAAACCAGCATAAACCAGCATGAACCGGCCTAGACCAGCATGAGAATTTCTCGCTGGTTAACCTGGTCTTTTCAGCATGGATACCTTCCCTGTTGTAGATGCTCTTATCCAAAGCAACTTACATCAATGCTCATAACCCTTTAGAAAAATGGCCTCTTAACTTCTCCATACAAAAGATGTTCCTGACTCCTGAAGCACTGGACTACTCTACTCTGCATTCTCTTGTCTGAAATTGCATTTGGCAGCTCAAGGTTCAGGTTTTCTTTAATTTTATATAGATTTTTCTCCCATGCAAACAACAGCACAGGAGAACACAAAAAGGGAGACAACCGTTGTAAAGCACACAGGAAAAACTTCCTAGTAGCAGCGAATGAATTCCTGAGAGCGTAGATAGGCACTCATCCCCAGAGCTCTGAAACGCAACAGGCTGTGGTTAACATGGTGTTCAAAGAGGCTGATGTCACAGCATGATCTTGCTGCTTGCCTGCAAGTGCTCTGCAGGGATAAGCAGAGAGGCTTTGCAGTGTTTGTGTTGATGTTCTTGTGTCTATTGCAGCTACTAAGACTTTCAAAAGAAGCTTGAAAGCACCCCACAGGGCATTTTGGCATGATTTAAACAGTGGAATGTCCTCTTAAAAGGCTATTCCACCCAAAAGTGAAAATTTTATCATCATTTACTCACTCTCTTGTTGTTCCAAACCAATTTGACTTACTTTCCTGAGTGGAACACAAAAGGTGATGTTAGGCATTATGTTCGACTTAGTCAGCATTTACTTTCATTGCATCTTTTCAACCTGGTCTCATAGAATCACGTCACTTTCCCAACATTTTTGCTAAATTAAATTTACGTGACTCAGCAGTTTCCTGGTGTAATGAACACTACAGGCAGCGCTACAACAACAGTGACTTTTCTTTTCTTTTACACAAATCACAAGTAAAACTGCACATTAGCAGTTCATAAACACTCACTTTTTGCTCTATACCTCACAAAATGAACACTTTTACTATAGTGTCTTGACGGTTGGTCAGATGTTAGAGCGCTGCACTTGCGATGCAAAAGTCCGAAGTAAGAGTCTTTAAGAGCATGCTAGTCGACATGTGAGCCGAAAGGGTCATAGAATGCATTTTTCATGTCACCTTTTTTTTTTTTTTATGTCACTATCAGTAAGGTTTATTTTTAAGGTTTAGGGTAGGGGTTAGGTTTTGTTGATTTCAAACTTGACAGGGCAATAACCTTCAAAACCTCATCTTTTGGGGAAAAAAATTTAACTCAATTTTAGTGCCACATAGTGCACAGTTCACCTTGCAATTGCCACAATATGTGTATGGAACCACATAATTTCATTTTGCAAAAATGCTGCAACAGTCACATAATTTTCATGAGATCAGGCTGATCTTTTCCATGCGATGAAAGGGAATGATGACTAAGGCTAACATTTTGCCTAACATGTCCTTTTGTGTTCCATGGAGGAACACAAAACGTTTGGAACGACAAAAGACTTGGAATGACAAAAGGTTTGGAACGACATGAGGGTGAGTAAATGATGACAGACCTTTAATTTTTGGGTCAACTATTCCTGGTTTTTAGAAAATGTAAGTTTAATTAGATTTACTCAACCTAAAGCTTGAAATAAAGACCTCTGGGTATCAAGAGATAGGATCATCTCTTTCCCTTAGCGGTTAAAAAATGATCCAACACATCTAGATGAGGCATCTATTGTAACGTTAGGCAGCCAAATAGTTTTGTTGGTTTTTGGTCGGGTCCATTACAGCTTGGCTGGGGTTGGGTTGCTGCCAGTGCACTTTGGCAAATTTCAAACCCGCTCATTCCATGACGAATATTTGGATGGCATGCTTTGTGGACTCATCTTTACTCGTTGAGTTTGGCAGACTTTCTTACCCATAGATGTCATTACAAAAGCTGTTTTCTGCTGATAACCGCGTTCCATTTCCTGCTAGAGTCAACTGTGTCTTTTCTAACCCTAACCCTAAGGTTTAGCTAATTGGGTCATGAGCGTTGAGGTAAGCCAAGGTTCGAAATAATGGCCAACTTGCATTCTCCTTTTCAGTGTGTTCCACGGAAAGTAGATGTTTACTTGGAACACACCTGATGAAATGACAAATTTTTGTTTTGCTATTATACAAAAACAACTACCCTGCCCTGATTGTAGTATGAAGCTTTATAATGCCAGTATAGAAATGTCAATAAAAATAATTATCTGACAATGGTACATTGAAAGACATCTTGAGCGAATGAATGTGGCATTAGCGACATTCATGTTGTACAATGAAGCGATTGTGGCCCGGGTAGACAGGGCAGATGTAGCCCAGTCTATACTGAACTGCGCCTGAACATCCTTGCCCTTTTAGGGGCACGCTTTTAGTCTACTCAATTTTATTATAGAATTATATACGACTTTATAAATACATAACTGTGAGCTGTTGTACTCTTTCCATCTGTATGTCTTTACAGTTAACTGCACAGATAAGATTAGATGCCATTTCTCCTGAACATTTATTTGCAATTTAATTGCCTTGCTCTTATTTAAAGAGATGTTATTATTTTTTTTTCAAGTAAAAATACATAAATCATATGTGATTTTATTGTGCAATTTACAAAAGTGACTGTTTGAATAAGGGTTTAACTAAAATTATCAACTCATTATCAAACTCATTTCTGCATTTTTCCTGCTCTCAGATGTCAGATTTACAGCAATATCACACTTCTAATAATGTTGGTATTTTAAAAATAAAAGTGGAATATGCATTCTGTCTCGCCATTTCTTTGAATGCCTTAAAACTTTCAGAAATGTTAAAGCTACTCTGATCGAATATCTTGCATTAAATTTCCCTATAACCTGACAGATACAGATGAAATAGCTGTTGGTCACGAAAGATTCAAAATGGGTCACAATCTTTGTAAAATGGTTTGTAATCAGCAAAAATGAATCTGACTGCAGTTTGTGTGTGAGCCAACAAGAAATCTTGGTGGCTGCTCTCAACCAATGGCATGAGTTTGAAGTGGGTCTACCTGCAAGACAAGGGAAGTGTTTGAGAAACCTGTTTAGAATCGTTATTTTTGCAATTTACTTTGGTGCCAAAGAAATAATTTAAAGTTTAAATTGAATTTGTATTGCTGGTGTTGGATAGTTGGACAGTTATTTTAAATTGTATTGCCATATTATCTGTTAGGTATATGAAAAGAAAATTGCAATGTACAGTGTCTTATGATTATTCACTGTTCAAACTGATCTACCTAGTCGTGGCAACCAAACAAATTGCATTCACAGGAAATTCTCAAAACAAATTTACTTTAAAAAGTGTCAAATTGATACATTATACAAAACAACTTTATCATTCAAACATCATTAAACATTCACCTTTGAACACAAAATGGCAGCTTCAGCACTGTCGTTTTAAGTCAAAGACTTCTTGCAATTATACTAGACATGAGAATACATACAGCATGTAGTAATTTATAAAGCGCCATGCATTGCCAGAGATTTGAAATTAAAAAAGTACAGAAGCATTCTGTAAGAGGCAGCTATACGCTGAACAAACACTTGGATCATAAATATTACTTTTTGCTTTTTCATTTTCCACTGAATGACAAAATGGAATGGAATCTCTTGGGTCTTATGTTTAAGGTGGGAGATTTACTTTTTTTTTTTTTTTCAAACAGTATGGAAAACCATAACATAACATGGGTAAACCCATCGTTTTTAACTTTTTACTGTGACAAAATTATTTGTTTCCTTTCACATGTTCAGTTCCCATCAGAACTAGAATTACATACATCTTCAGACAATTTAAGCAATAGAGCGCAACAGTCTGGTTCCAGAATTAAAGATCCCATTTATAATCGAAATGGAGAAACCCTGGATGTCACCTCGCAGTCCATGCAAACTGTTTTAAGAGGGCACTTAGACCACAACATGGTCCATTTGCCTTCGGGTCATTATGACATACCAGTCACTGAAAGGAAATAGGTTCCGAAGCACACCTATTTATCCTAAAGGTGGAGATAATAGGCACTTACTGAAGTTCAGAGTTAACACTTCTATACACTGATATTACATCTGATTGAACAATTACAGGCCACAAAACCTACTATCAGGCTAAAAATAAAGGGGCGAGAACAAACAAAAGACTAAATATATTAATAATTCCAGTCTCCTTGACAACGCTCTCTCTCTCAGCAGAACGCCCACACAAGCGTGCTGAGCTTTGGGCCAATACCTTGTGCGATGATTCTAAAGCTTTCCGGGCATTCTTCATTTTTCTCTCTTTCACCTCAAAAACCCTTTGACCAAATGTACATGTGACTCAACTGTCAGGTTTAAGATGTATTAAGTTAAAGGAAATCACCAGCATTCATCATAACGAGATCATTATAATGTTTCTGAAAGCTTCTTTGTGTTATGAGCCACACAGATCAATAGATTGATTATTCTAACAGTTTTCTACATAAAGCTTGACCGAAGAGCAGCAGGTACAACAGGAGCTTTATGTAGATATAATTATATTTTCAGATCTACATGCTTTAAAAACAATAATTTCATAAAGCCACCCCCACCTCCCTCTTCACCTGGGTAAGTACCACAAACATCTTCAAATCCTGACTAAAGATGATATTGGTTTCCAGGGCAACCACTTATACTTGGCACACACATTGTGCCAGTGTCAGAGATTATTTAGCAGAGATGGGCCACTTCTATTAAAAGGAATGGGAGAAACTGGAATGCTCAACCAAGAAGCTCTAGCGCCCAATGGTCAACGGATGTAGAAAGGAAGTCCTGCCTTACAGTTAAAAGAGCCAATCACCTTTTAGATACATCACCTGTCAATCAACTGTAGAACGTGCATGTGCATTAGCTATACAATAACTGCAATTACTGGGATAACTGCAATTTTTTTTTTTTTTTTCGTAATATGAGGTAAAGAATCACAAATTATGATACCAGTATTGTCCGATTTTATTGCTGATTTGAAATATGTTCTTTGATCGTAATCTTGAACAACCATTTAATTTTTTTTTCTCCCCAATTTGGAATGCCCAATTCCCAATGTGCTCTATGTCCTCGTGGTGGTGTGGTGACTCGCCTTAATCCGGGGTGGCAGAGGATGAATCTCGTGGTTTTTTATTTGTTTTTGTTTTTTTGTCATTTCCATTATTCTCGATGGTGATTATCTTTGGATTCTCATCACTTTGTTCAAAACATTTTTTTTTACATTGTTTTTAGATATTTAAATAGACATAAATAAAGGCAATTCAATTCAACAAAAACTACCCTTATGTCTAACCATTTTAGAATTAAAATAACATATATATTTTTTATATTACAGTAATGAAAATGTGGGAAAATGAGGCTTCATTTTCTTTAAGTAAAATCTATTGTCTTATTTGGTTTGGAGTGAAATATTACCAGAACAGAGCTCTCCTTGACAGGTTTCTTGAGATTTGCTCTCCTGCATGAAAACACAGTCACAGCTGCAGTATATTGATTATGTTTATATACTCTTGATTTCTGAAAAATAACTCGCTTGCTAACAGCACATTTTGACAGGGTAATTTAATATTGCCTATGCTGGGTCCCTCTCAAGAGAGGCTGTGTAAGCAACATAGTCCGTTAGATGCATTCTGTTTTTTTTTTGTTTTTTTTTCATTTGTATTTAATTCATTTTTATGGACGGGTGTTATATTTGAACACTTTTTCTCTTTTTCCAAACAATCTTGCTGACAGATGGCTTCAAATGAGATTTCATGGCATAATTCTTGTGTTACTGCTTAGCTCCATAAGTCAATATGAGTGTGTCCGTGTATGTGTAATGATGTTCCAACCACTCTGATTTATTCTCAATCCTCATAACTGACCAATACAGATAAGAAGTAAACAGTGACATTTCCGTGTGATCTTTGAACCAAATGAAAAATCTGCATGGTCCCTTATGTAGGCCTATATTATATGTGCAAAGACCAGAGAAGGGGGGTAAGAAAGATACAGATGCTGTAACTGTAATACGTAATGCAAGGTAGACCCTTTTTACTCAAGGCACTGGCCTTTCCCCACTGACAGCATGAGAGCTCTTAGCCTTTAACAGCCCTGTCACTACAAGTCTGAAGGCAGAATTCTGCTGCATGCACTGGCATCAAGATTGAACTGTGCAGCATATCTTAAAGTAAACCTTATTAGACAGAGTATGGATCACATTTCAAGCTGAAGATGTTTGGATGAAATATATATATATATATATATATATATATATATATATATATATATATATATATATATATATATATATATATATATATATATATCAGTTTAAGGAATCACCCTATACTGCTTTTTTTTACTTTGGCATAAGGGAATTTGTACCAAAATAGCAACTGTGATGAAAGGAGCATGAACCTTAAAGGAATGTTCCATGTTCAATTCAAGTGAAGCTCTATCTGTGGCATGCTGTCGATTACTGCAGAAAATGATTTTGACTCATCCCGCTATTTGTAAAAAAAAAAAAAAAAATGTGTTTAAAGTTATGCACTTACAATGGAAGACTTAAACATTATACCTGTTAACATGAGACTATCGCGATATAATCACTTACTAATCTTGTATGTGTGAAATTTAATTCAGTCTCTCAACTCCTGTCATGAACATTTAAAGCCAATAAACCCGGTAACTTTTACACGATACTGTATATGCAAGGATACTAGAAAGGGACACGACATTACTATCTGGAAAGTATTCTGTACATTAATCAAACTCCACCCACAAGATTTATGTTTGTAATAAATAACCAGACGTTTGTTAGAACAGTAGTCCCATCACTAAAAGAATGATTTAGAAAATGAAGCTCACATGACAAACATTGTTGTACAGAAGAATTAATATAAGTGCTTAAACAACAATATGAGCTACACATTTCTGCTTTAAATAAATGTTGTTCTTTAATTCTTTCTTACAGTAAACGAAAGTCAAATTATTTTGAATCATATAATATAAACTATTTAATAAATATTAATTTCATTTAGTAGTATTTTAATTTAATATTCTTTATTTCTTTAAGATTTAGTTAAAGAAATGTTTTCATAGACTTCCACTGTAAGTGGTAATAGAAAGCTTTTCTAGAATTCTGGTGCAACTTCACTATCACCTCAATTCACTTTGGTAATCAACTGCCCAAAACATTATTTTACTGCAACTTTTATAAACAAACTTAGTGTGTAATTTTTTAATGCCAATTGTGGGTTTATTTCTCAAAAAGTGAACACTGTGGCTCTGTGGTGCTATCAAAACATTGTTCGGGTAGTTTAAACATCCTGGCCAGCCTAATACAGCAACAGCAACATTGGCTAAACCAATAGTGTGAGCTTGGGGCAGGACCATCTGTTTGAGCGACCAACGAGAGACGGGTCAAGTGCTCAGGAAACCTGTTTGAAAACAATCATTTTTACATTTTTATTTGGTGATGCAAGTGGTGCAGAAATTACACATTTAAGCTTTGTGGTTCTGTTATGGTTAGCCCATAACTTGCCAAAGCTGAATTCAAGACAGTGACTCTTTTAGAACACAAGCAAAAACCAATGAAGAGATTCAGAGGAAACCCTTGGAAACCAGCAAAAAGAAGCCTCAGGGGTCAAAATATGGCATGCATCTCCATGTAGAAGCCTTGACTCATTCTGTATGCTTGATTGTTGGAAAGCACAAATTCTCCTCTAATTCCTACCCATGTCACCACTGAACCTCTGGGACTGTTAATATGACAGCGAGACATTCTAAAAACTGACGCTCCATTGATTTTGTTCTTGTTTCATAAACACACGTACTAACAAAAATCTTGATGTTGTGTTTCATGTCTGTCTCTGACACATTAGTCTAACTAATGAGGTACACAGTTTAACGTTCAACACACACATGTGCACAAACCTCGCACAAACTGCCTGCCCACCTGACACTCTGCTAGAGTGAGCCTCATTGCCATGGCAGCCAGCTATTTATACACTATGCTGCACAATCAGGCCTTGTCACAGTCAACAGGGGTGTAAGAAAAGCTGAGGATATGTCAGTCAATCAGGACATGTTTTCCTATGATTTACTGGCTAATGGCAAGAGTTAACAGGTTGGACTAATCAGGGGTGGATGTTGATTGTGCAATGCTGTCATTATATTACCTCTATCAATCTATCACACACATCACATACAGTTACACCTGAGGACTTAACAGTCTAAATGTCAACATTTGAGTATTATTGCCTCAATTATGTTTTGTTAAACAGACCTGAGTAATACTGACACCTGTCTCAATCCATGTCAGTAAATAAGAAGTCATATGACGTTTTGGAAACAGCAAATCACTAGTGGTTGACTGCTATGTGTTTTTCAATAATCAATGCCAAGACAGCCAAGAGACCAATTATATATACAGTATATACAACAGTACTGAATATACTTTTCGTATATACAATACAATTTAATGTAAATATTAGGAATTGAGATACACAAAATTGCTAGAATCAAACTAAATATATTTACAAAGCAAAACAAAACAGAACAGAACAACAAAAACAGACACACTATAGTTATTCGGCCATGTAGACATGATTATCTGCCGATGCGGATAATCTGAAAATGTACAAATATCGACAAATTAATAAACCTGGCAAAAATATCGGCCTGTCACTACTATTCTATACTTATACTATAACCTCGAATAAAAGTTCTGGTGTGTATTTAGTGTAAGTTTAGCCCTAACCACACAAAACGAAAAATTTGTGCAAAAATGGGCTTGAGGTACAAGAGAACAAAATATACACCCACTGAGGACTTTATAAGGAATACCTGTAAACCAACTATTTCATGCAATCATCTAATCAGCCAATTGTGTGGCAGCAGTGCAATGCATAAAATCATGCAGATATGGGTCAGGAGCTTCAGTTAATGTTCACATCATCCATCAGAATGGGGAAAAAATTTGATCTCAGTGATTTCAACCATGGTATGATTGTTGGTGCCAGACGGGCTGGTTTGAGTATTTCTGTAACTGCAGATCTCCTGGGATTTTCACACACAACAGATGGAAACGCTTTGTTGATAAGAGAGGTCAACAGAGAATGGCCAGACTGGTTTGAGCTTACAGAAAAGCTATGGTAATTCAGATAACCACTCTATACAATTGTAGTGAGCAGAATAGCATCTCAGGATGCACAACACATTGAAACTTGAGGTGGATGGGCTACAACAGCAGAAGACCACGTCAGGCACTTTATTAGGACCATAGTGTTCCTAATAAATTTCTAGTTGAGTGTATATATATACAGTATATAAATATATAGTGTATATACTCTGATCAGCCATAACATTAAAACCACCTGCCTAATATTGTGTAAGTCCCCCTCGTGCCGCCAAATCAGCGCCAACCCTCATCTCAGAATAGCATTCTGAGATGATATTTTTCTCACCACAATTGTACAGAGTGGTTATCTGAGTATCTGAGTATTGGACTATCATGCCACAGTCCAAATCATTGAGATCACATTTTTTCCCCATTATGATGGTTGATGTGAACATTAACTAAAGCTCCTGACCCATATCTGCATGATTTTATGGAATGCACTGCTGCCACACGATTGGCTGATTAGATAATCGCATGGATGATTATTGGTGCCAGACGGGCTGGTTTGAGTATTTCTGTAACAGCTGATTACCTGGGATTTTCACACACAACAGTCTCTAGAATTTACTCAGAATGGTGCCAAAAACAAAAAACATCCAGTGAGCGGCAGTTCAACGATGGAAATGCCTTGTTGATGAGAGAGGTCAATAGAGAATGGCCAGACTGGTTTGAATTGACAAAGTCTACGGTAACTCAGATAACTGTTCTGTACAATTGTGGTGAGAAGAATAGCATCTCATAATGCTATTCTGAGATGCAGGTTGGCGCTGTTTTGGCAGCACGAGGGGGACCTACACAATATTAGGCAGGTGGTTTCAATGTTGTGGCTGTTCGGTGTATAAATCAGCATAAGACAGAAAACATTAAAGCAGCTATTTCACATTCAAACTCTTTTAAACATTTGAAAAAGATTTTCTTTCAAACAAAAAGGGCTATTCATGCTAGGATATTAAAGAACAAATACCTTTTGAAGGCAACCTGAGGACAAGGAAATTAGAAATAACTGAAATTTCTGAAGCCCTTTGTGTTGTCAGCCACACTTACAGGAAAATCTTTATTCTACATTCCAGGGGCCTTTTATTGAAATTAACCAAACACAAACTGAAAGATGCTTTGTACGACATTTAAGGTGTCACTTTAAGGTCCTTTTGTTGAATATGTATGTCTGCATGTGTGTGCCTGTCTATAAATGTCAGAGTAACAGACATTTACTTTAGTACATGGCAAAATTACAATGGCATGGACTCTTCCCATCTGGGAAATAGAATAATGTGTAATGGACATGTACTGCTCACAGCTGAGAGTGACTTTCTGTAGACATGTGAATGTTAGAACCTTTATCTAAGCATCTTTTTTTCTGCTGTATGAAACAAATATGTATTGCAACAACTTTCATAGTGACAGTTTAAGGTGAAACATTAATGAACATTTATTTACATGAGATCACTCTTTTCCCTCATGTTTCCCTATAGCATTTCTACACTGTCCTATCAAATTAAAAAGACAAAAAGCCCATAAAATAATAAAAAATAAAAAAAATAAAAAAGACTATGTCATTGCCTCAGTATATCCCAAAGTCAAGATTGCAAAACCACGGTCAACAACATTCACATGTAGTATTACATCTGCCTGCTAATTAATTTATCTGTAATCTTTAATCCATGTATTTCTCCACAAACAGTGAGCAAGTTTTGATAAATAGAGGCATACTCAGATAGGCTACTATTTTTTTCTATTTCACCATTTTTATCTTACACAAGCAAACAAAAAGATCATCTCAGGAGGACTGAGCCATTCTATATGGTCTGAACATGCAGTCATGTATACACTGACTGTGCACAGATATGCCTGCGCAGATAATGTTTCATATTGTTCTCTATTCCTGTCACTCCCTGGATGCTTAACTGTCTCACAGAATAATAATCACAGTGACTGCTGTAATCCCTACTGTGCACAGAGGTTTCCCTGATATCCCCACTGTGCTAGGCTGCGCTGAGCTTTGCTGAACTGAGCCACCCCCCACCACAAACACACACACACACAAACTCTCTCTTCCTCCCTCTGCCTGGATCACTGCTATTAACAATACAGGCCAAGTAATCCTAATTTGTACCTCTAAAGAAAGCTAATCCATTATACAGAAATAAATAATCTGTGAAGAGCATACACCATTCTTAAGCTGGAAAATCCTGTTAGTGCCTGCTTGATTACTTTACCATTAGATTTCCTGTGCAAGCACTCTAAGTTCAGTCACATGGCTAACCTCATCAGACGAGCAGCAGTCTTGATTTCTGGTATAAATTGATTTAATATTTCATGCTGACGGGGTCAGTTTCACTCCACAGGAGAAATAACAATAAATGTGGCTTTAGTGAATAATTCACATAACTGATAAGACTAAGTGTGGCAGTGCTAAATTATTAATGATCTTAATATTGCAAAAAAGCACCGATCAATGTATCACTACAGTGAGTGGGAGAAGTGAGTGGAAGGAAAGTTGTGGGCAGAACAGTTGGGCTGAGTGGTATTGCATTACAAACTGCTACAATCAAAGCAGGACACATCACATATGACGATAAGCTGACAAATGCTGAATGATGCAATAATGGTTATTGAGTTTCTTTCTTGCCAATTAAAATAAACACAAAAAATAACTAATGCAAACAAAACATTAATGTATTAAATATTCAAGACCTGGGCTGATTTTCCTAATTTTTCAATCAACATGGACTCTTTAAAACTGATTTTTTTTTTTCTTCGTAATTGTGTGAGTTATGTGACTTTTACTGCTCTAAGCACTGACAGACGTGTTTGTGGTTAATCTGGGATTAGCGCACCTTGGTCAAACTTTCACATTTAAGGATAAGACCACAAGTGACAGGCGACAAAGACAAATCTCTAGCATACATATCCTCTGTTTTGACATGATGGTACAGAAAAGTCTTTGTATCAGAGATGACAAACAATAGTCCATGGAGAATAAAGAGAATAACCATGACAAAAACTAAAAAAAAACTAAATAAATAAAAAAAAAAACGTGGCGAGCACTTTTGACCCACTCATTTCCTAGCATATCATGCTACAGTGCTTAGATAAGGACAGATACTATAGATTTCACCTTGTCAATGTCCATCAAGTTAATTATATGTTTTAATAGCCTGCAAGCAGAATAAACGTGGGTCCAGCTGACTGATGATCATTTCATGTGGCAAGGTTAATAAGCTTCAGCATGTGTCCTTAGCATATGTGTCCATTCCCTCACTCGCCATGTGGGACTCTAAGTTGACAACATCCTCTTTATAGTGCCCAGGTGAGAGGGCTCACCCATCTGCATATTCATTACTGTGAAATGGACAAGGTTGCCATGGAGACAGCTCAGTCTAATATGCTGATGTGGACACTGTCCATTAAGGGCTTTTGATGCTACATTTCTGACAGTTATCATCAAGCCTGTGTAGCCTGCTAAAAGTCAGAAAAGGATCAACAAATATGACACAATAAGCATAGACTTCATATAGTATCTACTCACGCTCTAAATAAAACTTTTACACTATTTTGTAAACATGTGCACAACAAGAAAAAGTTGGTTGCTGCACATCACTCCACTCCACACAGTCAAGTAAACAACATATCTGTGTGCAATATCCATTTGTGAACCAAAAATTTAAAAAGCACTGTCTTCTTAAATAGCGCTTCAGTCAGTAGTCCTAGTCCATTTTGGGTAACTTTTACTGATCTAAAGTGCACCCTTACAGTTTTCAGTCTTAAACCAAGAGGGATATACTTCCAACTTTTCATGGTAACAGTGATCACAAATCATGCTAACTTTGTTACTGATCTGCACTGCAATAGCACTAACTTAACATCACTTCTACATGCATTTAGTACTGAAAGGATTATTATTATTATTTTTTTATTAAAATCGCCTTACTAAACACTGAATAGACAGTAGTACACACTAATCGGTCTGATTTCAGCACCATGGACAGTATAATTGAAAGCTCTGTTGACTCTCTCAGGCTATTTCCAGCACACATTAATGAGAAACCACAATAATACAAATTATTTGAGCATATCACCATTACAATTAGCGTCATATGCTGAAGTTTCTCATCATATTGTTAACAGGTAGGTAGCGTCTGCAAAGGTCCACATATATGAATCTATGCAGAACTTGTTCATTAACTAATCAAGGATTTAAACAGTGTAAAGGAACACATACCATGTTGACCTCAGACACCATGTCTATGCTCGCCACGTCGATGCTCATCCCAACCGCCACCGGTGCACCTTAAACCAGAGGAGAAACTTAACCGTGAAGTTCACTGAAACCATTTAATTGTTTTTTTAATAGACTACATTTCTTCTGGTAGTCGTGAAATAATTACGTAACAGTCAAAGTAAGGAATAATAAAGTGAGCAACGTCATACCTCCAAAGTCTGGTCGAAGACGAATATCATAGCCTTTCAACAGCTTGTCTACTGTCTCTTTGACGAAAGACATGTTTCCTGGTTCATTGGCGCTGAAAATAAAAAATAAAGAAGGTTATTCCGGCATAACAGAGAGCCCAGGAGGTCCATGCTCTCGCGCGTCTCCACCAGCTCGTCTTACCTTTGGGCACAGCACACTACTGCCACAATTACCGGTAATGAAAGAACACCAAACAGCCTTCGTTTCTGTTTTCCAAACATTCCTTATACTCTTTCAGACAAGGAATCGAGTGACAAAACGGACGTTGTAAGGTTTCCTTGCGTTGGTAACAGGTTACGTTATTCCATCAGTAGGTCTATGCTTAAGAAGTCATTGATGACTACAATTACTGTCAAGCACGCGCAAACAATTCGTTGCGGTCCGTGTTTTCGCTTGTTATTTGGATAGGTGCTCGGCAGATACAATGCATTTTGCCCAAGACACTACCGGAGCTTGCAGCAGGGGAGTCGGTGGTTAGGGTTTAGCCAGATCTCCATCCTTCGGTTTTAACGTCCGTTGCTGTGCTGTCCCGAATATACAACCTCTGTTGAAGTCAGAGTCTTAACGCCTCTTTTTTGGCTAGAGCTAAAAGCAAAGGGAGGTCTTGACTAGTCAATTGGGAAAAACTGAACTATTGCTCAAACACATGCAACAATACATGCTTCTTATCAACGGTTCTCATGATCCACTGCCTCCGGGAAAACGTGCGAATTGGAAACTGAAACTGAAATATCGGCTATTGATTTCGGCGACAGTGACTGAACCTTAACGACCATGTAGACCGGAGTGTGATGAAATTGACATATGAGCACGAGGACTTCGCTATGTAAAGTGCTCACGTGACTTGATATTCCACACGCAGTTTTGTTGTTTGGTATCGCGGCAGGAGTTTATCGCAAGAACTCTTTTTACAAGTCAGCAGAACACAAAAACTTAATAGCATGTCCACCAAAACACTTGTTTGCTTTCAATGGGTCAGCAACCAGTTCAGTTGGGCGCGTTATCTAGTCGAAAAAAGAGATATTTCAGCGTAAAAGTTGAGAAGGATCGAGAGGATTGGTCTCCTGTATTCTTTGCTGTGGGGGCCAATTCCTCTCTGGCTAAACAGCATTAATATAATGCCAATATTAGTTATTTATGTGTAGTGCAAGTCAAGATTTAAAATTAGCAAACTAAGTAAGTGTTAGGGGCCAATGTTTAAACAAATAGATATTGTATTACCTGTAAGATTAATGACTAAAGTCTTAGAATTTACATCCTTAATTAACTGCAAAAGTGCAAACAGTGCACACCAATCTAATGGCTGTTCACAAATGCCAACATAATTCTCAAGCCAAGTAACTCTGATAAGTGCAGTCTCTGTACTATGATGGTCCCTAAATCCTGACTGAAATTCTTCATATATCATTTTATTTATTTATTTATTTGTAAAAATGAACATAGTTGGGAGGACACTACCTTTTCTAGTATTTTCGGCATAAATGGGAGCTTTGAGATTGGTCTATAACTAGACAACTCTCCAGGATTAAGCTGTGGTTTCTTGATAAGCAGTTTAATAACTGCTGTCTTACATTTTCTTTGGACATGCCCTAAGTATAATGAGGAGTTAATAATGTTAAGAAGAGGTTCTGAGATTACAGGAAACACTTCATTTAATAGCTTGGTTGGTATTGAATCTAACATATATGTTGTTAATTTTGAATATTTTTGGCATTTTACTGAGAAAGGGTTCATGAATTTTTGCAGTTGTTGCAGAACTATAATTCATATTGTAGGTGTTCATCAATTCAAGATGCTGTGAGAATAAAGCAACCTACAACAACTCCTCAAGAGAGCTGACTGAGTCACGACTTCTTATGTGATAAATTCATCCCTCGAACTTCAAGGGCGGGAAAGGTAGACATTCCTGCTCCTGACACGTTAAAACATTATAGCTGTTGCAGTTTACATGAGACATGTCATAACTGTTAAGTACTAGCTCTTTCCTTCCATTTGAGTGTTATGGACACTAGTAAACTCTCTCTCTCTCTCTCTCTCTCTCTCTCTCTCTCTCTCTCTCTCTCTCTCTCTCTTTCTTTCTGATAAGATAATTTCAGCTGCACTGTCTGCACATATCTGCTCCAACAAGGTATGGCGATATCAAATGGCAGTGCTTTAGAAATGTATTGGAGCATTACATACCCTGTACTGTACCTCTACACACACACACACACACACACACACACACACACACACACACACACACACACACACACTAATAGTGATAAATAGATCATCACATCATGGAGGGGAAGAAGAATAATGCTGCTTTATTGACACCTTCTGTGATGGAATCAATCTGATATATTACTTGTCCTCACCACCACTCCCCATCAATGGATATTAAGGCTCCTCCAGTTAGCCTCTAGACAATTTTATTATACATAATCAGATTTTCTGTGAGGCCTGGCGGTCTGCTGAAGATTAAGCACAATTGAAATGGCTGCTACCAAGCCTTAAAAACTTGTCATTAGACTAATCCTGTTAATTTGACCTGTGTTCAAAAAGACTTGGCCCATTGCTCTGACTGAATTGAGAGGTTGTTTACAGGAGCTATTGGTGAATTTAACACAGTCAGTGGTTGAAGTTAGTGGCTTTCTTAAATCCCTCACGCTACATTAAGGCTGTAGTGTGTGGACGGATGCCGCCCTAATGCTTTTAGAAATAGACACCAGATGCAGAGGGATGTGGCTGCACTTCCTGGTACTGTTTCGCAAGCATTACACCAGAAAGGAGAGATGTTTTCGGATGCTCTTTCTTCTTCTGTCCTCAAATACATGTTATTCTGTTTTTGAATGGTAACACAAGCTATTGATCCACGGCCTGAAAAAGTGTTAGGACTATATTAAAATAATAAATACATCTAGATAGCCTTAAACATTTTGAATTGTTAGCAAATCTTCTTTAAATCTGTTTTAAAGTTGAGATTGATAGAAAAGTATTCAGTTACGTTGCTAAAATGGTTTCTGAAGACTGGATTCTTTTTACAGCTATATATACATATAGGGAATAATTTCTATGCTCCTTACAACATAAACATTTATGAAGAACAGCCACTATAAGGAGAGAGATGGAAAGCGAGGGTTGCTCTGAACAGCACTTACCCACACACACCCACATCCCTTCATCAAAACAAAGCACTCCACTCACACATCATCTGCAAATACAAAGTCTTCTCAGTGTGTGGGCTGAGCAAATGGCATCAAGTCACGGTCACACACCAAGCCAAATGCTGTTAAAGCCTTTAAAGTGATGGTAGTTGAACAGGGTGTGGGAGGACTGAAACCTTTTACTATGATCTCTGTATCTATGACAAAAAAAAAAAAAGTCTTTAAAATGACCAGTCTCTCCCTTGGCCACTCTGATTGTGAGGTATGAAGAAAAGTTCACTTCACTGTACTTTGCTTCATTTCTCACACTAAATGTTCAAAGGGACACTATTCATGATTTTCAAATCTACTGTAGGGGTGAGGTAGTACAGCATCATTAGGGGGAATGAAAACACAGTTCCTCTGAAAGCGTTTTTCCTTTTATTTGTGTCAAGTCGCAGATGCAGCAGAGCTCTTTTCTCCACACGCCCCCACCACCCCCTCCAGAATAAATGGACACAGATAAATAGATTCCCTGGATAGAGTGAATATTGCACTGTGCCAAATGAATAATGTATGTATCTGGCTGGCATTGGGGGCCTGATTTGTTTTAGATTGAGACATAACTTTGCAAAATCACTCGTAATACCCATTGAAGGATTCAGACCCCTGTGATACTACAGAAAAGATGAACAGACATATCCTGGGAAGTAAAGTGTGTGCAGTAAATGGTAGTGATGCTATTTACTGTTAAATGCTGTGAAAGTTCATGTACTTATTTTACTGTGTGGTGAGAAACGTACCTTGTGTCATAGATTGCATACAGCTTTTTATTCCCATCCACAGCATTCCTGAAAAACAGAAGAGGAAGTGATGTTACTATTCCCATTATGGAATACAACATTACTGATTTCAGAATGGATCATTCCAAATTCTGAAAAGTGGAGTGCCATTTCTGATTGTCTAGTGAAAAATATTTGCACCTCTCCAAATAATTACCAAATATCATCATTCCTTCGCAGTATCGCACATAATACACAATGTGTGAGGTAAACACATTCATTAAAACAGGCATGAATGAGGGCTGTAATTATCTTGATATGATAATCTTAGTTATTTAAGCTCTGTTTAACACAAACTAACTAGATCAGGTTTATCAGATGCTCACAGGACACAGGTGGACGCCAGAAGTAACAGCTGCTTGCGTGTGAAAAGTCTCTGGAGTCTACATCAATAGAGTCAATCAGCATTCAAACAAAAGCACTTCAAATATGAATCAATCCCCAAAATACATTATTAAAATATCACATTATGTATAAACAATGAAAACTGTCTGTCACAGAATGATGCAGTACAACTAGAAATAATGTCGCCCTAACAGATACATGTTTCAGAGTTATTCTTTTTTTTTTTTTCAATAGCACTGTGACTATTAAAGCCAACTCAAGGCAGATGTTTAATTTACTCAGTTGAATCAAAAAGTTTTCTTGGTGCTCTTTCTGTAATCGTGTTTTACCCTTCATCATGCATTGCATTATTCTGGAAACCCATCTATATCGGGCCAGAATTTGTTTTGCTCATGTTTCATGAAAAAGTCCTATTGAGAAAAGTGTTTCATGTTATGTCTGCTTAGCACCGTGCTACATTACGCAGACACCTCTGACCTCCTGTAGGTCCTGTCAGCCTAATATATCCCGAAATCAGCGGAGAGAATGTCATTATAAGAGACACAAGTTCAAACTAGTTCTTTTCACTCAAGCACGACATGAAATTGGAGCAAGTATGGGACTTTTTATGTTTCCATTTATTGGCTGAGTTCAAGCATTGCAGAGTGATATTCAGCATCAGAAAAAAATGGGATTAGAGTTCCCTCTGATGGTTGTCCTCATTACTACCTGTGCCCAATCTATTTCTCAGAAAACACAAACCACAACATTGCAACATCGCCACATCTACTTTCTCATGTCTAGTCCTACCAACAATCAATAGCATCTACCTCTGACTGATAGGCTCTCATGACCGACTTTATATAAATATACAGTTTAGTTTAATTAGGCTCAGGACATCACTCTAATTTACAACCAGTTGTGCTAATCTAACACATTGAAACACTAAATAATCTCCCTCAGTGGAGATATAATAGTCTGCAGCTATTTTTCAGAGGAAACCAGTCTTCATTAAACAGCCTAACTGGAGCAGGGTGGCTGCCTACGGGTAAATGCCTTGGCTCAAAATGCCAAGTAAGCAGAATTGTTGGGAAATCCGCTGATTTTCAACAATCAACCATGCTTTTATTGCACGCAAGCGCTGGGGTAATCGCGCTCTTCTCTGAATAAGCATAACTGTTAAATTTCAAACCCCACCGGTCCCTCAGATTTCCCTCAAGGGGTAATTATGCAGCGCGAGGTGACGTCCTATTACTTTGGTCCCAAATATTAACAAATGCCACTAAAGTGACAGTCGGTTTGGAGTGGAGAGAGCAACGGACGTCCAAATCGGCGACCCGGTAAGCGGAGAATCCCGTTAAACTCTGTTACGCTCGCAGATGTTGTACAATAGGCTACAACAGAGTGCAATGTAGAGGGGAGAAGGGGGAAAGTAATGGTCTGTTAAGGGGGGATGTGCTGTCTTAAAGGGCTCTTGTCTTGCCTGCTTACTGTCGTTCAGTTGGATTTAGGAGAGATGAAGAAAAGGTCTTTGGGATGCGGAGGAAAGGAAGAGTTCCACTGCAGCGGTTGCTCAGTCACCGAATCTTAAAAGAGGACTGAATGAGCCGATATGGTTATGACTGGATATATATGAAGAACAACGCTTAACACTGCTGCTGAAAGCTGAACGTTGCGGGAACATTTTGCTCACTGCTTCAAAAGGAATTCATTGCAGATCTTCAACGTGGATCCACTGCACCAATCAGGCTTTTAAGGTAAAATACGAGGCTTTTACAGTACTGGTACCGAGATTGTATATCTCTACTCAACTCTTCTTTGCAGGACTTGCTATAAATGCCTACACTGAGTTGGACAAGTTTATACGCCAGAGGCTGTTAAAACTAGAATTACAGCTGCTGCAAACTCGGCTCTCTAATGGCTTTACCAACGACCACAATGAGCATGATGCCAGAAATCAAGAAACTGGTATTCTTGCATCAAACTGGTATTCAGTGGATCAGATGTGTTGCTTTGACATGATCGGGATTCTGTTTTGTTTTTTTTCTTTATCAGAAAATACATAAATAATAATAATAATAATAATATATATATATATATCGTTATAAAAATGCAACAAAGTGGTCTGATTTTGTTTTCGTTTATTGATTTCTATTTAATACGACTGATCGGTTACCGCATGTCGATTATAAATACGGAATTTAGATAGATAACACTTCGTTAATTATTATGATGTTGTTTGTGGTTATTTTAAATTAACTGATTATCGTATCGTACCACAAATTTTGCATGCACCTCTAACTCTGTCTTGGCTTCTTAATTTTACGATAGATTAGCTCACGTCGGGAGCCTGCATAATTACATTTCACAGAGAATAGTCGGATTGCCAGTGCCATAGCCTGCTCTGGACATCACATTCTTCGTAATGTTTGTGTGAATGACTCCATATTCTGGACTCTTTGCAGGTATGGAATATGGACCACACTTCAGCGCCAAAATGAGAAGTCTGTGGGTCAGTGTTGTGTTCGTGACTTTCACCTGCCATCTGAGGTATGCTATATTTTTTTCATAACTTTCTCTTTCTTCTTACTCCATATTTTTTTTAGTTTAATGCAGAATTCAGTAAATGAAAAAAAAAAAAAAAAAAGGTAGGACAAAAAAAAAGTCCATGATGTGAATGGTTATATCAGTTATTTCTTAAACCTCACAGACCATTGCGTTATTGTGCTAAAATACTTAATGGGTGGGAGCTAATGCTTGTAGTTATTAATTCACTGTGTGATCTCTTTGTGCATTAGCCTCTCCCAGTCTACTACAGGCACTCCTAAAGAGTCAGAGCTCAATGATAATATCACAGTGTTCACACGGATCTTGGATGGATTGCTGGATGGCTATGATAACAGACTGCGACCTGGGCTGGGAGGTAAACTCTGTCTAGATACCATCTCCATCTCAAAACATCATCAGTAACAAGATTGTGCTTCAGTGAAGAACTGTTTTTTCTCTGCATTGATGTCTGACATTGACCTTCAGTAGTTATTCTGAAAAGACATCATCGGAGATAAAGGCAGATGGTTTTTGAATAATAGTGTGAAAGCCTGCGCATTCCATCGTGACATCAGCATAAAGGACCTTAATAAAAAAGAGAAAGTTGCTGCTTCTATTCAGTCCACTAACTTGGAGGAAAAGCGCACAGAAAGGGAAAAATATATATACTGTATATATCTTTGTTTTCTTATAGGCAGAGATGTTTTTACAGAGCAGAAGTGATCACTGAAATTGCCTGGTCCTCTGTGAAAATCAAATGGCCACAATTTCCTGGCACTCTCAATTACTGTGTTCTTTTGAGAGGCAGTGGTAGAGAGAATGAAAGAGAAGGGGGAGAGAGAGGACATGAATGTGGCTGCTGACCTTGAGAAAGCTATCATTCTTTTCGAAAGGTGTAGGCTTATTGTTCTCAGAGGGGAAAAAGCATGGCATTATGGCAGAGAGCAAGAACTAACACTGGGCTTTTTTTTTTTTTTTTTCAGTACATATGAGAGAGAGAAAGAAACCACATCTCAAAACTTTAGGGCCAGCATAGTGGTGACTGTACACAAATTAGGACACTGGACTTGATTTAGTGCTTTGAGAAGGAAAGTGCTATGAGATGAGAGAAATTGATTGCTTTCAGAGATAGTCATTCATTTAAAAAGAATGCATAGAATTGTACAATTTGTCAGAATCAAAGCACATTTTAATGGAACTCCTGCACTTTTTCATCATATTAAGACTCATGCATGAAGTGCTCCTATTACTATACTACTGGTATATATATTGTAATATTATTTATTAATTCTTTATTTCGTTAAAGGAAATATTTCAATTTTTTTTTTTTACATATTCTGTACATCTGTATTAAGTATGCCCAGTGCCACTGGATGTGAAGTTCCAATGCCAAAAATTAAAATACATCTAATATATTGCAATCTGCATTTGGTTTTACAGAGACAGTGACAGAAATTAAGACCAATATCTTTGTTACCAGCTTTGGTCCAGTGTCAGATACAGAAATGGTAAGTACTTGAAGTAGGATGTACATTTCGATTGAAGATTATGAAGACAAACCTTTTTTTCTTTGGAATAATGTGTACTAATGAAGACAAGAAAATAGTCTGTAACACTCCTTCACCTCTCCAACATACTGTATACTGCTGTAGTAAGAAATGCATTCATTATTTAATGTTGGCCATAGTATGAACTGATTAATGATACTACTACAACTGTTCATTTTTATATTTAGTCATGTGATACATTTGGCTCTCCTTTCAAATGCACACTAAATGACTCTAATGTTTTCCATTCAACACAGGAGTACACCATTGATGTGTTTTTCCGTCAAAGCTGGAAAGACGAACGTTTGCGATTTAAGGGGCCAATGAAAATGCTACCTCTGAATAACCTCCTGGCCAGCAACATCTGGACCCCTGATACCTTTTTCCTTAATGGCAAAAAATCCATCGCTCACAACATGACCACGCCTAACAAGCTTCTAAGACTGGAAGATGATGGGACATTGCTGTACACCATGAGGTACTCACATCATAATTCCAGATCTACAGATGTGGCCAAAAATATTGGCACCCTTGTTAAATATGAGCAAAGAAGGCTGTGAAAAATATGTCTTTATTGTTTATCCTTTTGATCTTTCATTCAAAATATTCACAAAAATCTAACCTTTAATTGAAGTAAATAATTGAATGGGGGGAAAAATCTCTTAATTAAATAATTATTTTTCTCCAGAACACGTTTGCCACAATTATTGGCACCCCTAGAAATTCTTATGAGTAAAATATATCTGAAGTATATTGCCATTCATATTTTACAATTTTAGTACACCTGGGTGACAAGGAACATGAAATTGTTCAGCCACGACTTCCTGTTTCACAGGGGTATAAATATGAGGTAACACAAGCAAAATTCCCTTAGTCATCCATCACAATGTGTAAGACCAAAGAAAAAAGTTATGATGCAGCCAAAGGTTGTTTAGCTTCACAAAATTGGAAGTGGCTATAAGAAAATAGCTAAAGCATTGAAAATACCCATTTCCACTATGTTGGCAATAATTAAGAAGTGTCAATCAACTGGAGATGTTACAAATTGGCCTGAAGGAGGACATGTGTCTATATTGCCTCCACGCATGGTGAGGAGGATGGTTCGAGTGGCCAAAAATTCCCCAAGGATCACAGCTGGAGAAATGCAGGAATTAGTTGGGTCTTGGGGTCAGAAAGTCTCCAAAACTACAATCAGACATCACCTACTTCACAACAAGTTGTTTGGGAGGGTTTGAAGAAAAAAGCCTCTGCTCTCATCCAACAACAAACTCAAGCATCTTCAGTTTGCCAGACACTACTGGAACTTCAAATGGGACTGAGTTTTATGGTCAGACGAAACAAAAATAGTGCTTTTTGGTATTAAACACCAGAGATGGGTTTGGCACACACAGAGTGGTAGCCATATGGAAAAGTACCTCATGCCCACGGTTAAATATGGTGGTGGATCTTTAATGTTGTTGGGCTGTTTTTATGCCAGAGGTCCTGGACATCTTGTTCGGATACATGGCATCATGGACTCTATCAAATACCAACAGATAAAAAAATCAGCCTCTGCCAGAAAGCTTAAAATGGGCTGTGGTTGGATATTCCAGCAGGACAATAATCCAAAACACACATCAAAATCAACACAAAAATTGTTCACTGACCACAAAATCAAGGTTCTGCCATGGCCATCCCAGTCCCCTGACCTGAACCCCATAGAAAATCTGTGTGGTGAACTGAAGAGGAGAGTCCACCAGCCTGGACCTCTGAATTTGAAGGATCTGGAGAGATTCTGTATGGAGGAGTGGTCTCAGATCACTTGCCATGTGTTCTCCAACCTCATTAGGAATTATAGGAGAAGACTCAGAGCTGTTATCTTGGCAAAGGGTGGTTGCACAAAGTATTGCATAAAAGGGTGCCAATAATTGTGCCACACGTATATTTGACAAAAATATTTTTTAATTTTTTTTATAAAACTTGTGTTATGTTTGGAATTGTTTGATATTTATTTGAGGACATTGTGAATATTTTGAATGAAAGACCAAAAGGATAAACAATAAGGATATATTTTTCACAGCCTTCTTTTCTCATATTTACCAAGGGTGCCAATATTTTTGGCCACCACTGTATGTCATTTAAAGCATGTGAACCACTGTCTGCACGAGAGAATTTGAGTAGTTATGGGTAGTAGAGTCATAAATTTCAACTTCATCTCATTTATGCTCTCCTCACCCCTGTTTTGCACCGCTGAACCCTCTGTCATGTGATAGATGTGTTAAGCACACATGCACTTGCCTCCTGCTGAACTCAGCATCTCATGTTCCACTCCATACACAATCTCAGTGGGAACGTTCAGCATGCTCCTGCTAAGGCTAGGATTTCTTTACACCAGTGGCAGAAATAACCTCTTTATTAAGTGGCAATACTTGGCCCTGGAATTGATTTTCATGGCCATTTTATACTTTTATGAGGGCTTTTTTTTTTAAGATTACATATACTGCAATACACATCCTGTCATCTATTTATGTCAAATGCTTCAATTGAATCAATTCATTAAAATGGTCACGACTGTGACTAAACCCATAACTACTGTAGATTAGCCTTGAATAGAACATTATGAAATGCAATATACCAAATGTTAGATAGCAGAAAAACAGGAATTCTCTATAGGGCATTTTTTGCCCCAAATTTTAAGTATTTGGGACTTTTAATTCACACAAATACAGTTGCTCTCCATGCTATCATCAGCAACAGTCTACTGCCAAGTACTGTAGACTAGTGTATTAGGACTGTATAAAAGCTGCTATTGTTGTTCTAGAATGGCATCAATACTAAATCCTCTCTGCAGTGCAAATTACTTCAAAGTGCTGGATGCTGAGGAGCACAGTCATAATAGTGTTTGGATTATGGTGTTTCTGAATTGCTTTTATTCTCTGAGGTTACAATTATGATAATCCATTATATAATGAGTTATTTGCTTTTATTAACTCAAATTTCAATGCAAAGTGGGATTAGGCTGAGTTCTCCACAGATATACTTTCTACAGGAAGTATTGGACTTCCTGTAGAAAAGCTAAAGCAATATAAAATAAATGAAAAAGGCAAAGAACATGGATCATTTAATTTACACAAAACACATTCCTTTCTTGTTTACAAAGCTTCATTTTCTTTTTGTTGTTTTCATTGTCTGTGCTGTATATTTTTAGACTAAACATATTATGAAATCATTCAATTGCTAAAGTTTAGATAGAGCTGTTTTTTCTCTGATCACATTGTCATTAGATTGAAGGAGAGCCCGTCAATCAAACATTAATGACTCAGAGAAAGGAAATGACTCAGAATATGTCATTTAGAAATCGATGGTAGAACTATTGTAGCTTGCCTACTATAAACTCTGCCCAGTGTTGCATTTCCTAACAGTACAAACCATTAAAAGCGCCTTTTACCACTCGCTAATGCGCAAATTGTTTCCGGAAAAGTGATCAGCAGTAGGTTTTTTTTTCTCCTGCTGAGATGGAGAGGAGCACCTTAGCTGCCATGAAAAAGCAGGGCAAAACTGTTTCACCACCCACATTCTAAAAGTGGAATACAGTCTTCAAGCTTTTATTAGAGTTAAAAAGGAGGCTATGAGACCGAACAAAAGGGAGATGTTCTAGAAACTGTCAAACCTACTGAAGGATCTGCCATATTTATAAAATAACCTCTGAGCTTGAGTATACATATATCAGGACAAATGCTGCAGAAGGAAAAATTGCATTGTAGAAGTTAGCAAATATAAATATAAAATAGGCCTATACAGTATAAATAACTGTGATCAATTTCACCCAATAATAACACAGATTTCTGAGTTCTTGGGATGTTTTTCAATGTACCAGTCAACAAATATGATAGTAACTGTAGTTACATTCTTAGCAGTGTAAATACAGTATGATTTACTGTAAGTTTAAAACAGTAATTCTTTTAATTACCCTGGCAATTATTAATTTGACTGCCATAATCATCTCTCTCTATTTTATTTATTATTATTATTATTATTTATTTATTTTTTTCTGTTGGAGCAAATATTTGCCATGGTTTCCCATTCACTGCTATAAAAGTTTACCCCACTATAGTTTATGTCCGCTTTCCAGACCTGGAAATGTGAAAACAATTCATATTTTTATTATCCCAGATTAGTGATCGATCAATATGGGGTTTTCAATTACTGATTTTTAAACTTGTACATTTGGTGACCCTCAATGTGGAGCATTACATATTTTGCTGAATCGACACGTGCACATACATACTGTATATAACTTGTAAGATTAATATCAAATTTTAACTCTAAAACACAAAATATCAAAACAGTTCTTTAATATTTACTTTAAAAAAATAAAAAAAAATACTAGTATAATAAATTTTACCGAGGATTTGTATGATATTGTTGGGTTAGCACAGAATCAGCCACTTTTAGTCAAAGATAAATAATCTTTATATAGAAAACTAATGGATTCTGGAAGACCGCCAGTAGAAGACCTTTAATGGCCTATCATACAGCAAACAACGCTCACCGTCAGGATGAAGCTCTGATCACTGATGATTTGTCAAGGCACCAGTGCCACATCATTCATCTACACATTCAGCAATGCTGACCTCAGCACTAACTGTGTTTAGGAAGTACACAGCAAGCCCTTCGTCTCCCATATGGCTGGTTTTGATATAGTTGTGTGAGCTGGTCGAGTGGAGGTTGAGTTTAGAGGACAGTTCTTAATTTTTCCAGTACAACAACTCATCATGGAGCTGTCAGAGATGAACGCCCTGCGCTGATTAAGTGGGAACAGCGCCTCACCTGTCCCACCCCATTAATTACAATCTCACAGAATTTCCAGTCAACCACATAGGCCCTTCAACCCTGCTCCCATCCTCAGTTGCTGATGAAGGAGGTTTTAAGCTGTTCCAGCACCATGGCAGTATCAAGCCCTTCATTATGCTGATAGCTGAGGGTCAGTCCTTACAAATTATTGCAGTGCTTACACCAAAGCACAGAATGGTCTTCAGCAGGGAAGTTGAGGGAAGGGCATAATGGCTACAGGGTGGCATAATAAGGCAGCCATTATTGTAATGCTAGCTATGATCAGCCCTGTCCTCCTACAATTGCTTTGCAAAATAGTCTTGCTTATGACTTTTGCTTTAGTAGCAGACATTGATCACAAATGAACATTGATTTCTGTGGTTTAGTCAGCACAACTCAATCTCATAGACAGATTAGTTGAAGGGACGGATTTTTCTTTATTACAATGAAACATGCTTGTTGGAGAAACAACGGACCTTATTCACAGTGGCACCATTTTTAAAACTTATGGTCTCTTCAGTGGGTTGTACTGCTGTTTATAGAGTTTTGGATTGATCTGCTGAGAAATCATTGAAAAAAAAAATCCAAGAAATTTCAGTCGACAAAAAAAACAAAAAAAAACATGAGTTGCGGAAAATTAGATGTGATGTAGCAGCTTTATACATTGGATGCCATTGAAGAGACTGTAAGTTTATCCCACACAGCCTTGTTTTCATTCACGTCAAAATATGGTGCTACTGTGAATAAGGTAAATAGTAATGTGACACTACCTACATATTTCTAAAGTTATGTTAAAAGACTTAAAGGGATAGTTCACCCAAAAATGAAAATTCTGTAATTTACTCAAACTTGTTTGTTTTTCCAAACCTATATGATGTTCATTCTTCAGTTGAACACAAAAGGAGATGTTAGGCAGAATGTTAGCCTCAGTCATCATTTACTTTCATTGCATCTTATTTCCATAAAATGAAAGTGAATGGTGACTGAGGCCATTAGGCCTAAAATCTAATTTGTTTTTATCAGATGTCTAACAGTTGTGGAACAATATTAGGGTGAGGAAATGATGACAGCATTTTATTTTTGGGTGAACTATCCCTTTAAATATACTACATCATCCAAAACTCTGATCCAAGGCCATTCTCTGTGATAGGATTGCTATAGGATTTAATTTTTTCCAGTTGCGAAATCCATCTCAATCAGGTTTAATGTGTTTAGCTTAAGATTTTACTGTTCAGGAAACCAATTACAGTATATATATATATATATATATATATATATATATATATATATATATATATATATATATATATATATAATTTAAATAAAAATGCTTTTACTGTTTAGTCCACTAGAGGGAGCTGCAGGATAGCTGATTCAGCCACTGCAGAGCCACTGCAGCGTTCTCTGCACATTACAGAGCACTTCTCTACATCCCTACTCTCTAACTGGGTTAGATCTGAAACTAATACATTTTTGTGAATACATTATCAACCCTGAATAACAAATCCTTCTCTAGGTTTAGGCATATGTCCTCAGTAATCTGAGTCTATGAAAAACACTAATGAATGTTTAAAGAATTATTGGAGCTATATGAGATCATATAGTAGTAGTTATAATAATATGATTATTTATAGTGCACCTTTCAAACACATTGTAATTCAAAGTGCTTTAAGATCATTATGACAAACATTAAATTTAAGAAAGCTGTACATTTAAGAAAGGATTCTAATCTAAGTACCAAGGACTCTAAGTAGAGTTTGTTGTTGTTGTTGTGTTTCTTTTTATTTTATTTTTTATTTATTTTTTTTTACACGGTACAGAGATTGACTACAAAATAAAGCATGGCACTGATTTCCAAAGTTTAAACATAAAAACAGAAAGCTTTCTGTGTACTCTATGAACTGCTAGAATTTATGGTATTATTGGAATGTATTTTTCCTTGTGGTCCTCACATTTTCCAATAGGTGGTACTGTGATCCAAAAATAGATCACTCAAATCCTACACAGGTTTTGTGTTTAAAATAAATTTAAGTAAAACATGAATCACCACTGAGAAAAATTAAATGGGAGATGCCATTTGTGTGTGAGAGTGAATATAGGGGGGTTGGTTTGTGTGGTCACAAGCAAAGCCAAAATTAGCAACGATTTACTTTACTGTTTTGGCAATGTTCCTACTTCTGGCACATGATGGCACCCTTGTTCTATAAATACATAAGTAGCTTTAAATAATGCATAAGATGAGGCTTAAGTCTAGAATAGAACATTGTGAAATACCAGATAAAACAAAACAAAAAAACAAACAAACAAACAAACAAACAAACAAAAAATAAAAAACAAAAACTGAGAAATGTGCTACAGTGGTGTTTTTGGTTTGTTTTTCTTTACCCCTATGTGTGTGTGTGTGTATGTATGTATGTATATATATATATATATATATATATATATATATATATATATATAGTATAGTATTCTATTCTATTCTATTATATTATATATAACATATTTTTTTCCCTGAGTCCTTGTTAATTTATGACCCACGAATGATCGATTGAGTTATTCACTGTTTTATTTGCGATTATAACTGTGATTATGATGGTTTATATGTTAATGCGTACAGCTGATTATTAAAATACATGCTCAGAAAATGCTAATCTAGATTTGTTTTTAGATCTAATAATTTCTTGATGTTTCTCTCTTCAGACTGACTATATCAGCAGAGTGTCCCATGCAGTTGGAGGATTTCCCTATGGATGCTCATGCTTGCCCTCTCAAATTTGGCAGCTGTAAGTCTAGTATTTTATTTTGTAGAGGAAAAAATCCTCCTCCCCACCAAGAATTTATATATATATATATATATATATATATGTATATGCTTGATAGATATCACAATGAAATATAAATTCCCTAATCAAAATACACGAACCATCTATAAATCTGATTAGGTATATTGATAGTATTTTACTTCTTGTTCAGAATTATACACTCATTAAAGTAAAAATTAGGGTGATTAAAGAACTATGTATGAACAATCAAAAGTATAACACAAAGCACCAGGATACGTAGCACTGGGCAAACATTTTTGGGGGAATTTTCAAGTTAATGGATATATACAGTACATTGGCTATCTTTGCACAGCAAGTTCTCATTTATGAAAAGGTAGCAGAACAGCAATTGTTAGAAACAGTAATGTTCAAGATTGTATCTCCTCTTTCATTGGAGATTTCCATTTAAGGGCATGATGGCAATTTCATCACTCTGCTACTATATTCCAAAGTCTCTCTTAGCCTTAGTCTTTCTCTCTTTTTCTTTTTCTCTGTATATTTTTTGTCAATACATTTTATTTATCTCACCTATTGACCAAAATTAATGAAGATATTTAAATAGATTTAAATATAGGGATTAGTTCACCCTTAAATTTAAATTCTGTGTTCATGTACTCACCCTAATGTTGTTCCAAACATGTATGACTTTCTTTCCTCTGTGGAACACAAAAGAAGATGTTTGGCAGAATGTAAGGGAATGACAACCTCAGTCACCAGTCACTTTCATCGCATCCTTTTTTCCAAACAATGAAAGTAAATGGTAACTTAGGCTAACATTTTGCCTAACATCTCCTTCTGTGTTCCATGGAAGAAAGAATGCCATACGGATTTGGAACAACATGAGGGTGAGTAAATGAACAGAATATTTTTTTGACTGTCCCTTTAATGCAGCAACTTGACATATTGTAGGCAACTTGGTGGACAAGGGTTTCAGATGTCTGTACACATACAGTGCTGAGTCCAGTTTAGTCTCATTATCACATGGTGTACTGTCCAAGAGTAGGATTAAGATTATCACCTGCTGCCTGCAGAGAGTAGGGTAACTTGAGGATTGGATTAGATAGGTGTCCTGCTTCAACTTCACCCAAACCCTCCTATGCTCACATACACTCACACACTGCTAAGAAGGTATTTTTGGTATTAAGAAGTCAAAAATGACCTGCAATGAACTCAGTCTTATTTGACATTTTGGGTTTTACAAGTTAGGGCAATACACAGAGCCTTTGGGTTGTTTGTACTTTGTAGATTAAAAGATACTGCAGAAACCATGACAAACAGAGAGAGAGAGAGAGAGAGACAGACAGACAGGGCTTAGAGCAGGAGTGTGTCACTGATGCTTCAGGATCATGCAAATCGATGAGGCTAAATATTTCATCAATTGTATTTTTGCAGCTGCATGATTAAATCCCTCACAGTCTGAAGTCTAGGAACTTTTTGTTGTGAACGTCTGTCATAGCTTTTGTGCTTCTAAAAGGCTTTTAGCCAGTGGATGGATTGTTAAATAAAAAACACATTTAAAATGGTAGAAGAATAATATTAAATACATTTGCAGTAAAAGTTAAATTATAATAGCATGCAGGTTTTGAACTGAAAACAAACTGATGCATGCACCAACGCTTGGTATGTTGACTAACGTTGAACCAGCCATACTGCACTAATTTATGACACTCAGCTGTCTCAAAAAATCTTTCTTGGGTGAGACTGACTGTTTTAGTAAAAAAGCAGACTGATCTCGTTGTGAATTCAGCGAAAGATCAAATCAAGCTAAAATAAGTCTTTCCACAATCCACTGCCCCCTGTTGGAAGTTTTGTTGAACGTATAGGCATGTGTGAGCTCAGGATTCCACAGAGTGGCGCCAAAAGCGAGTTGTAAAGCAAGTTGTATTTAGTTGTAAATGGTGTAATACAGTCAACAGTAATGCATGTTTTATTTACCATACACCCTAACCCAAACCCCAAACCTAAACTTAACTGTCAGTGGAGTAAAAATGTAATCTTAGAAGGAAAATGCAACCCTTAAAGCACCCTCATCATTGATTATGTGAATACGATTATTTCCTGGTTTACATGGGACTAGAACCCTTGTCTCTGAGACACATTTGAGTTGATGTCTGATTCGGAGATTGCACTGGGCAAAATGGGGTCGATATCATTGCACTGGAATATTCGGTAACAATGCGTCATGTTCTTGAAAAAATGTCATTTGCGATCAAGAGTTTCTAGTTTAAGTTCTCTTATGGTCAGTCTTAAAATGCAAGCTAATTTGATCCAGGATTTTTCATAGCAGTTATTGCTTTTTGACTTTGTGATCTACTTTATTTCTGTCTAGAAATAATGTAAACATTTACTTTTTACACTCATTAAATTTGATGAGCATCGTACAGCTTCTCTTTCATTATAGGAACAAGAACTACTTAATCAGCCATCAATATTAAATGAAGGTCGAGCACCGGTTCTACTTTTACAAATGTGTTAATAAACATAAGTGATCCTTAGAATCCAGGGTGTGCTGAGTGACTCCATTCAGGCTTCCTAAGCAACCAATTGGCCTGGTTGCTAGGGTGGGTAGAGTCATGTTGGGTTAACCTCCTCGTGGTCGCTATAATGTGGTTCTCGCTCTCGGTGGGGCGCGTGGTGAGTTGTGCTTGGATGCTGCGGAGAATAGCGTGAAGCTTCCACACGCGCTCGTGCTCAACAAGCCACGTGATAAGATGTGTGGATTGACGGTCTCAGACGCAAAGGCGACTGATATTTGTCGAGGCGAGTCACTACACCACCACGAGGACTTAGAGCGCATTGGGAATTGGGCATTCCAAATTGGGGAGAAAAGGGGAGAAAAAAAAACAAAAAACATAAGTGATCCTGCACAGAAACTCAAGGATTTTCACCCTCCTTGGCTTTCATTGTTTAATTAGTAATTTCTCAACATTTGTGGGGGAATTTTGCATTTTAAATGATGTCTTCCTAAGATTTAAAAACCCTGCAAGCTCAAATCTTTCTTGTTGTATTTATTATTCATTGTCAGGTGGTAATTGAAAATTTGGCCTTCATCACAGGACTCATACTTTGAAGTTTAAAAAAGTTCACAGACTTGCTTAAGGTTGTTGCCTTCTTGCTGTAGTTTATAAGAGTAACTAAATGCAGACAGCAGAGAAATAGTGAGTTAACTTGTAAATCAGAACACAAATGTGTTTACTTGAAGTACTGTGCCCTGTTATGTAAAGGGTTATATAAATTCTGTCTGCACTTAGCAGCTTTTGTTTGATTGGTTGGATAACAGCGACAGACGCCTGGTTTTAACCATCATCTCAACCAAAATTTTCAGGAAGAAAACAGCGCTTGTATAAATGACAAATGTTTGCAATTGTAAAGCTATTGTATACATTATGTTAATGCAGGGCTTTTTGTTACAGAATATTCTGCTCTTCAAAGAGATACAGACAAACACTCCCATTGTGGTTAATCTCCACATGCACAATGTACATCATCAGCTATGGACATTAATCCTGAATTCATGCCTTTGCACCTTATTCACTAAAGGTGCTGACACATTCTTTTATTGCACAGGCACAATACGCTCAAACTGTGTCATCCATGAAATGATTTGAAGAGCTTGAGGGTGAGGGCTGTTTTAAAGGAGGATCAATGAATTCGTACCATTCACAAAAAAAAATAAAAAAATAAATAAATAAATAAATAAATAAATAAATCAAATATATATATATATATATACACACACTACTGGTCAAAAGTTTTGAAACACTTACTCATTCTTTATTATATATATATATATATATATATATATATATATATATATATATATATATATATATATATATATATATATATATATATATATATATATATATATATATATATTTTTTTATTTTTTTTTTCCACATTTTAGAATAATAGTAAAGTCATCAAAACTATGGAATAACATAAATGGAACTATGGGAATTATGTTGTGACTAAACAAAATCGAAAATAAATCAAAACTGTGTTATATTTTAGCATCTTCAAAGTAGTCACCATTTGCCTAGATTTTGCAGACATGTACTCTTGACATTTTCTCAACCAACTTCTTGAGGTATCATCCTGGGATGCTTTTTAAACAGTATTGAAGGAGTTCCCATCTATGTTGGACACTTATTGGCTGCTTTTCTTTATTATTTGGTCCAAGTCATCAATTTCAAAAACTTTGTTTTATTTTTTTAATTAAATTTTAGTTTTACAATGAAATAAATTAATATGGTGGCACAATTATATTTTTGTCTACAGAACTAATTTCAAACATTTAAACATACACCTTAAAATCATGAGAAACATTTCAGTCAAGTGTTTCAAAACTTTTGACCAGTAGTGTGTGTGTGTGTATATATATATATATATATATATATATATATATATATATATATATATATATATATAATGATGTTTGAATTTATGTTCAGTTGCATTGCAAACATGCATTGGATTTTGACTGTTGTGGTTGAATGAATTTCATTGCATTGCATTAGGTACAAAATATCAAACCAAGTGACATCTGCAAACAATGCTGCTAAACTAACAACTTCTCTTTTCTTAGCCATTTTTGTACTTACTTTTATATAACTGTCATTTTTAGTGAATGTATGCCAGTTTCCCTCGAAATCACACAGCTGTCCAAGCAGAGTAACCACATGTGTACTGCAGTTCACCACATTAACCACCACATTATGAATATGTTCCAAAATTTGCCAACCAGAAAGTGTCCAAAATACTTTTGTCTCAATCTTAAATACTATATCTACTGTTAATCTGATATAATCTGACACCAACAAACTTCTTTTTTCAAAATGCTGTGCTTGAGGTGTTGTTCTGCTATCTTTCTTTAAAACAAATGTCAATTGGTCAATTGATATTTGTTATGCAATGCAATGACATTGGTACATTATTAAGTGTTAAGTTCTATTTGGGGCCACTGTATATGAGACCAGACAGGGAATGTTATAGTGATATAATGTTTACTTCCTGATTGTGATCTCTATTTCCTCTCTTGGGGTTGATGTGGTCTCTTTTTCAGTATTTTTTGTCATTCTCTCTTTCACACATGCTCCTTCAGTCTGTCTCTCTCTTACTCAATTTCCTTCTGTTTCTCTTTCTTTTTCGCTATCTACTTTCTGCCCTGTCCATAAGGCTTATAGGACAGTTACTACCAATATACTGTACATCAAATGCTTTCCATCCTGCATTGTTGCCTTCAGGGTTACGTTGGCATGCCATCCCAGATTCACCTCAAAAGATTATATAGACCAAAGATTACTGTTGGATGATTCAACCTTGCAAAGTTCCCAAATGGTGAAACATATTTATGTCAAGAATAATCCAATATATCTCTTCCCAGATAATTTTGAGAGAGAAACAATCCTAGGGATTTCATCTTGTTCTGATGCTGAAAGGTTAGGTCAACGTTTGAACATTTTTATAGTATATTAGGCAGGTCTACACAAAGGGGTTAAAATATACTTAAAGGATAGACAATGGCCAGTAAAGGATAGACGATGGCCAGTAAAACATGTACAAAATCATTAAAATGTCTACCCATGTGCAGCCTAAATCAAAGTATTTGAACAACCAGACCTTATAATTAAAAATTGTATCCTTATAGTTTTAATAATAACTGCATGTATCTGTTTTTTTAAAATGCTGAGCTGATGGATAAAGTTGAAGCTAAGGTTAACTGGTGTATAAAGCTGGAATCAGAGTATTAGAAGCACCTAAGGGCAGCGCAAGCCTCATAATCTGAGTTTTCAGAGAGACAGGCTTTAAGGACAGGTTGAAAAAGGAACTGTGTGGGTGTTTATGGGCAGGGAGGGAGTAATATTTTTTTATTAATTTTTATTTGTTTTTAAGAGCAGCACAAATTGAGTTCATATGAGGCTTTTTACTCATGCTGCCATTTTGGAGGTAAAAGGTGGAGAGAGAGCTTGGATAATTTATTTTTATTTTTATTTTATTTTTATTTGTTAAAAATTTTTTGCTATATGTTTCCTCTAGTGCTGCCAAAATTAGTATGTCAACATGCAATAAATTAATATAGAGTACATTGTAAAAAACACATCAATGTTTTGTCAGGTAACCTAGGAAGTGTGCTTCATGTGGTAACTTATATATTAACTGATTTTCTTCAAGCCAGCAGTATTATTTAATACAACTGAATCAACCAGACTACATTAAGTGACACCATCTAAAGTAATTTGATTTAAGGGTCAGATAAGGTAGAAAGAAATCCTTAAGCAACATCTGCTAATTTTTACTTTTTATAGTGAAAATGGGCTTTCAGTTATCAGTAAGTGATGGAAAAATACCTTCTTAGTTGCAGATGTATTTATAAATTAATTTCCAGAATGTCAACAAAAGTAAAGTGATTGGCAATTCGTTTGCAAATTACATTTTTATGGTGGAATTTTCACTGAAGCTCAACTAGTATAAGATTTGATCTACAACCGAAACAGACTAATAAGAAGTAAGAAAAGGTGTGTGCCAGTGACAAAAATATTTGCTGCATATTTTTTCTTTCCTTAAAAGAGGAACTGAATGTATTAAAACAAATGTACTACATTATATATTTAGAAACAAATTTCATTAAATTCTAAATGTAAATTACATTTTATTTAATCTATTCACAGCCTTAGTTTCCTCTTATTATTTGAAGATCATTGCATCATTGGAATGGCGGTCTAATTGGACATTATTTATAAATGAGTAGGGAACTTTTTTATAAATTAGTAGACCTATCATAGACTGAAGACAATATAACAACTGTAAAGGCTAACTTTGAGTAAATAAGAAGCTAATTCAATCATTTTCTGGTGTCATTGACTACAGGGCCTTGAATATTACTTTAGTATTTTAAGGACATGCTAGATGCTTGGCAGATCATAAATGAAGTGTCAAGTAGTTAACAATAGTTGTGACCACAAATAAAGAAAACATACACTCACAAGCATACACTTCTACCAGAAAGACTCAGATAAAATAAACTGAAAGAATATTTTCCTTTTGTGCAAGCCCCATCCTAAGATTCAGGACTGAGATTCTCGCTCAAGCTGTCACATCCTGCTAGAGAACGATGACGGCAGGGGAGAGTAGCTTAGCCCAAAAGGAAATTAGAACCATGCGCCCCCCAAAAGAGGAATAAAACCAATTAATTAAACCCAGAACAACAAACCAGGTCTTCAAAATGTGAAGGAAAAGTCTGAAAGCAAAAACATGAATGATTCAGATATAACCTTGTATATGACTTAGCATACATACTACTCTTGAAAAATATGCATGTAATTGTGCCATGCCTTGCAGTAGGGTAGACAAGCTTTTGTGAAATTCCCCATACTTACGATTTCCAGAGAATGATTTAGCTTAAAACATTCAATAACTTTGAAAAAGGTTGCAAACAGTGAGACTGTGTCAAGTGATGACCCCTGCAAAAAAGGGGCAATGCTTAACGATATGACGGTGCAAACCAATGACCCATGCGAAAGGGGAGCAATGCCTGGATGATGCGTCTGTGCTAACCGACTGCCCTTAAAGGAGATGGCTGAAAGTATGAGTTAGGTGTCTGTGTGGACAGAATATTCTTGACAAGGGAAATGCATGAACGCGTAAACAATATGTCTGTACATATAGATTACCCTTGAGAGGGGAAACACTGCTGCTTGTAATGTGTCTGTGCAAACAAACTGCCCATGTAAATGATGGCAATGCTTTGCGATGTGTCTGTGCAAACAGACTGCCCATGTGAATTTGTGGCAGTGCTTTGCGATGTGTTTGTGCGAACAGACCACCCATGTGATTTTGTGGCATTGTTTTACGATGTATCTGTGCGAACAGACTGACATATGGATTGGTGGCATTGCTTTGCGACTGTGTATGTGCAAAAAGGTCAATCATTTAATTACAAGTATTAATAGTTTACAGTTTAAACTATAATACAATCCCTTACACTGGTAATTTTGCCTAAAGGACCTCTAAATAAACAGAAAACACATTGGTGTAACTGTGGAATATATTGTATATACACAACCCCATCTAATTTAATTATTTCTTATATTCTGTAATTTGTAATTTAGTAATGTAGTTGTGCAATTACCTACCACTAGGTGTCTGAAGGCACGCAGCAACAAACGATAATTCTCCTTTAAGGGAGAATAGCGATTATGGACATCTGGAGCAAATCAATGCAAGTTATCGTGATTTAATGTGCTACCGGAGTGACTAATAGAAACAAGAAGAATCAGTTTGTAAATACTATAAATACCAAAATACAGCAGTGACAATCACTACATAAGTAATTATAGCCATAGACTTTCTACATTCTAACGCAATACAAGCCACAGACAATGCATAAACATACTTAAACTTAATGGAGAGATTGTAATCAGACCATGTTCACTGAACATGCTTGTGGATAATCAACGTGCATGAATGCTGAATTCTCATTGCCCAATGCAGGAGTATACTTGGAACATGCAATCGCTGTCTTTAACAGATGAACAATAAGAACTTGGACTTGGCTGGCTCACGTGGCATGCCTGCCGTGGACTGGCGGAACACAGAATCGCTTAGGCTTACATTAGGGATGGGTGTTACCACTTATTTTCTTTTTGATCCTGTACCAAGTATTATCAAGGCCAATATCACCAATACCAATACCAATACCAATACATCTATTAAATTGATTTTTTTTTTTTTTTTTTTTTAATTCTTGGAATAAATTGGGTAAAATAGTTATACATACATATATACATATACTTCAAACTTATTTTTAAAATCCATACTTTTTAAAATGTATAGGCCTAAAATGTACTATTATTAGACTTATGTTTTGTTTAACCTAACAAAAACTAACCATGGGTTTTCTACAGTAACCACTAATGTTTATATTATATATATATTATAGATCAGTGACAGTAACCATAGTTTAACCATGGTATTTGTAGTAAAATCATAGTAACCACAAAATTAACCATGGTAATACAGTCATGGTCACTACAATATTACTATAGTAAAACAGTGGTTACTACAGTATATGGATACTACAGTATTACTGCAGTAAAACCATTGTTAATTGTATCAAAACTATGGTTTCCGCCAAAAACATGGTTACTACTGTCGTGGTTACTACAGTCATGGTTACTACATTATTACTATACTGTAGTAAAGGCATTGTTTCTGCCATAAAACCATAGTTAATAGTAAATGTTTTAACAACTTTCAATTTAAATAAACTTACAAAAAAAAAAAAAAAAAAAAAATCATAATATATGGTACATTTAGATTTGTCCTTATTTAGTGTGAATTACCTACTGCAGTTGTTTGTTTTTCTATCATTACCTCAGCCAAGCATTGCTCCTCCTGTTTGAGCAAGCGCTGAAGGGCTCGAGAACTGTCTTTGACTGCTTGTGTCTTTCAGCATTTCTCACGTTAAGATGAGCGGAAGAAAAACAGTTCCTATCCTACGCCACCATTTGCTTATATACTATACTTCTTATTTTCACTTTGAAGCTTATTATATGCATTCATTTTCATGCTAACTAAAAACATCACTAATAAAAAAAACTATAACTTTAGAATCTATATTTTTATGTTAAGTATTATGTTAGATATTCTTGATACAACATTAGTTTCAGAAGTATCGATACTTCAGGATCGATCTGCCCATCCCTAGTTTCCATTTCTGTCAAGTCAATCCATGCTGTACTCATTTATTTCACTGGAAAGAATTTCAGCATTTGTGAGTAAAAAGGTTTGACAGGCCATTCAACCGGTCACCACATGAAGAGCTACATATGTTTCCTCCAAGCCTCAACCCCTGACCTATGAGAAATATTTTCTCCTCTGTTAGCTAGACCTTGTCAGTTTCTTTGGTTTATCAAACAGTATTTCCTTAATGTCCATGTCAAAAAAAAAAAAAAACAAAAAAAAAATTATAATAATAAGTATACACGTCCCACACAATATGAGTACAATATGGACATAATACATATATTTTTTTCTCATCCACACATTGACCATTATCTTTTTCATTCTACCATGATTTAAATTTTTCTTCCTTTTCTAGACTTTAACAACTCTGAGGAAAAATGTATGGCTTTATATTTTGAACTTATGAGGACAGAGTATTATTAGGATCAACTGATGTCCTCTAAATTCAATCCAATTATGTCCACTTAAAATCACCAGCCATATTTAGCATCAATACTGTCTTCACACTCTTTAGCTTCATTCGTTGTTGTCTCTTACCTCCTTAACTTGCACCGAGCTAAAGTTCCCCAGACACCTTCCTTGGGAGAACTGACATCTTTCTGATATCTAACACAGAAACCCCTCCAAAACAGTAAAGAAGTTCCAAGACATCATGCTTTGAATGCAAAAAGGTTGTACTTATCTGTTCAGGTTTCCTTCATAGAAAATCTAAAATGTTATGCCCAATTTTCAAAAGTTTGTAACATAAATGCAAAATAGGATGAAGACAGCTGGTCTAACTAAGGAATAATCACATATAAGAACACAGTGAAAATGATCTCTTTTCTTCAAAAGATTGGTCTTTCGTGTCAGATAAGAACATAGAAGACCACTTCAGAGATACCAACTCAGAGATACTTGATTTGTGTAATGGCTGAGAGAAGGTTGAAATATAGAATGGATCGTGCTTCTCATATCAGCTCCAGATTTCATTTCTTTAAGCACTAGAATATTTTATAAAAAAAAATTTTTTTTAAATGGCAATACTTTACAATTAGGTTCCATTTGTTAACATTAGTTAATGCATTAGGTATCATGAACTAACAATGAACAATATATTTTTTTACAGCATTTATTAATATTTGTTAATGTTAATGAATAAAAATAAAATTGTAAATTGTTAGTTCATTTTAGTTCGTAGTGCATTAACTAATGTTAATAAATGTAAAAACTTAATGAGGTTTCTTACCAGGTGTAGTTTTATTGCCGGTTCTCCTAATGACAAACTCAGCTAAGATTGGCGCCATGTTGTTTTGTCACATGACTCGAGCGTCAAAAGTTTAACCCTTTAATGACAGCCTAGAGTCTCCTAAACTGAGATCAGTCAGTTTAAATAAAATTATATTATACATAGCCTATAGCATAGCCAAAATTTAATGTCCACGCATGTGGACGCGGGGTCACAGGAGGTTAACCAAGATGAATAAATGCTGTAAATGTATTGTTCATGTTAACTAATGTTAACAAATGGAACCTTATTGTAAAGTGTTACAATAAAAACAAGAATAGCAGGCTTTAAGTGACTTTAGTACTAAAAAAATGCCAGAACAATAGTTTTTAATGAGAAATTCTGTTATATCATTAACTCCTTTTTAGAGAGGTTAATGCCTTTCTCTGCTCTACATTGTAAAAGTAAGGTCTGAATATATATATATATAAATCTAAAGCAAAATTTTGCATGGCTAGTTTAATTTATTTACTTAAATAAGTACATTTCTCTGCTTAACTGAAAATGTCAAGTCACCATAGTTTAGAATGTCATCATTATAATAATTACCTGTTTAAATTAAGTAATTTGAGAAAGATTTATTGCAAATAAATAAATAAAAAAAAAAGATCTATGCAAATTGTTGCCTTATTTACTGAACTCAGAAAAATGCAATAATCCAACTCACCTGTTATGCTTGATGGCCTGAATTTATAAAAACAGAATAATAGAAACGTGGTAATGGAAAAGCTGTATCTAGCTGTATTGCTTGTGTTACTTTAAGTTGCATGTTTACTGTAGTTGCATGTAAGTTAGGAATAGTAGGCCTATGTACACCAAAATCTACAATAATTTAGTAATATTTTGTTATTATTTCAAGCCTTATTTAATTGACTTAACGTGCATCTGTACCAAAAATGTGCTGTATGCCATGTGAACAGGTCATCAAAGTAATGTAGTTTGTAATAAAGGCTTATAGGCCTTGCAAGCATTTTGCACTCACCACCTAAATATGCTCTTGCTCCAAGAGCTCAGTTTAGCCTTGCAATCTTGTTTGGTTGGTGCCGTATACAGTGTTAACAGGTGATGTGTGGACTTGTCCTCATGTGGACTGCTCATTCTGAGAAGGTGGCCCAGAAGCTGCCTGCCTAAAATGAACCTTATATAATACATTATATTTGTATAATCATTTTTGTAGGACCATCCAAATAAATTTAGCCCACTTTTAGTAATGTTATCTGTCGGGGTATACAGCTTGCAGATGATAGCTTCTGTTCTGCTTTTTCCTAAAAAGAAAATATACTGATTCAGAGAAACAGTTGGGTATGAGCATGTGTTTTTTCATAATTTATCGAGAGGTTGTAGAAAAACTGTAGCAATGTAGATGTCAAGTGTGTCTGATTTTCCTAGACAGGAGAAGAGTAGAGGAGTAGGGGTGGTGAGACTGAGAATTTGTGATCTGCTAATTAGTTTGCAGGAATTTGGTGTGTGTGTGTGTGTGTTTGTATGTGTGTGTGCGTGTGTGTGTAGACTGTTGGCAGAATAATCCCACAGTCTAGATGGCCGGAGTCAGTCTTAATTTCATTGGAGAGATCCGTATGAGAGTGGCAGGATTAATGTTTTGCTTCAAGATTAGATGTCACTATGGAGGGAGGGGGTGACAGTAAAAAAGGGAGTAACGAGAAGTGAATGTTATTGTAAAACTGCAGGTATTTAGGAAGTGATATGATCATCCAGTCAACATTTAAATTTTTGTTGTATTAAAACTGTTTGTTCACTAAATGACTAAAAATTCTTTACTTTATTAAAATGCCCAATCTTGTTGTCTTAATCTATGGTACAGCCAGGTGTCTGTAAAAAGCTCCTTTTTTCACCTCATGCTCTCATCCTATTATGCAACACAGGTGCAGATGATTAAATGTATTACACCGCAATAAACCTGGAAGAGACAGACAAGCATGCACCCTATTCATAAACAAAGCATATATTTCCCCATGATTGGTAGGTCTAGGCCAACTATACACCCTTAATCTGAGAAATGCAAGTTTGCCTGCATACTTAGTGCAATGCAATCAACTGACAATAACTGTTCAATCAAGAGCAAGTAACCCTTGTGAAACCTTATTCAAAGATTGCTAAACAGATTATATTAAATTTGAACTAATCTTCAATTTAAAACAAATCTTCTTATTATTCGTGTCTGATTAGTAAATTATTATCACTGCATAATCTAACATGGTGGCTATTATAGTGTTATCTTCTGTGCCTTCTTCCAGATGCCTACCCTATCTCTGAAGTGGTGTATAAGTGGACTCAAGGCCCAGCTACATCTGTGGTCGTGGCGGAGGAGGGGTCACGCCTCAACCAGTACCATCTGATTGGCCAGACGGCTGGTACAAAAGACATCAGCACAAGTAGAGGTAAACCACTTTATCTGACCCAATACCAACTGTCAGTAATTACAATCAATCAGTGTCTATCAATTTCACAGTTCACTTGTAATGACTCCAAAGTTGTTTAACTAATCCCCCACATTAGTTTTACTTCATATACTGTATTTTCTTGCAGAGTTTATACAGCAGCCCCAAAAAGTATTTGGACACTCAAATCACACTTAAAATTTTATGCATGTTGCATTATATTACAAAATATCTGACCAAGTGTAATTTATTTCAAGTAATAAAGCACAATTTTCAAACAAAGCATTTTAAAAAAAGAAGTTTTTTTTTTTTTTTTTTTTAGGTTTCAAATGATAAAATAATATATATAGCGTTCGAAGTGTTTAGACACTTTCTGGTTATCAAAAATGTCCATGGTTAATGTGATGAACTAAGCAGTTGATTACTTTACTAGGGTACCTTTGTGAACTTTAGGGGAACTGACTTTATACATCCACTAAAAATCACGCTATAGGATTATTAGGATAAAATTAATGGCATAAATTGTTCTAAAAGTTGAACTTAAAGCTGAAAAAATGTCTAGTGCCATATGTCTGCAGATTCTGTTTTTATTTTTTTTTTTATTTATTTTTTTTTTAATCTAATGCAATGACATTCAGACATTTTTAAGTGTGACTTCTTACTTGTTGAATCTAATGCATTATCTTAAGGAACATAATTTGTGTTGTATAACACCATTTCAGTTTTATCCTCTACACGGTGCTTGTTGTTTTGTGACATCATCTCTCTTAAATAATGTGATAGCCCTTCTGGAATTGTGTTTTTTTTAAATCAAGCTGGATGACAAATGAGTGATGAGGATTTGAGTATACCTCCCACTCATGGCCAGCTGTCTCTATGGCCTGAGAGAGGAAGAGATGAAGATGAAAGAATGATACAGAGAGAGGGAGGGTAAAACAACACTTATCCCAATCCTGAGCCATTGGGTCTGGAGGGTTAATCCCCGTGCCTCCCCATCAGCTGTGCTTTTATCATGTGACGTCAGTTAGCTACAATTGGCTGAAGTCGGCAAGAGACACATGGGAGCTGGGTGGGAGGAAATGGGGGGTCTAGGTGGCATCTGCCTAATTCGGTTATGTAAAGAGTACTGGTAATACACTCTTTATCATTGCTGCCTCTAGCTTTGTAATCATTACAGGATGTATGTGGGGGGTGGGGGGCTTTCCCTTGTTCCGCCTCGGTGGATGGATGTACATATATGTATAGTCTTGCTGATGTGGCATCCAGTCATATTCAAGAAGACATTGCTGTGGTCTGATAATGATCTAGGCAAATACCATCAATGATAGTTGATCACATCACCCTTTAAAACCCTGCTGAGAATTTACAGGGAATTGATTTTGTCTGTAGCCACAGCACATCAAATTTAGTTGGCTCAGGTGGCCAGAAGTACTTTTAGAAATAAACTCTGAGGCCATGACCTCACCATTCTGGGAGGACCTTTTGATCTATCTTTCCGTTTTTCCCTCCTTTCTTCCCTCCCTCCCTCCCCTCCCTTCCTTTATTTGTATGTCTTGACTAGCAGGACAAAGGTCAGCTGGTCATTACCACAGCTAATCTAAGGTGCAAACCTCTTTACAAAGACAAAAATAGCTCCACCAGGACTTCATATCATGAGTGCAGGGTCAACTTAGCTCAAATTATAAAACCCAGCAAAGAGGAGAAAGGTAGAAAGAAAAAATAAAAGAACCAGGGAAAATACAGTTTGCCAAACAGGGCTGAAAATTATGTCCTGTGGAAATGTCAACATTCAATCACTTGGCCCACACTGTAAAGACATCCAGATAACCTGTCACCTTTTATTAAAAAGAACTCTCATCAAAAAAATAGCACCTGCCCTTACCAACCATTTCAAATTTATTTAGAGGCTGGCCCCCCAAGGTCTTCATCTGTTGCCGTCAACTTTCAATGCCTGAAAGAATGCTGTGCTTTTTCTTTGATTATAGAAAAGTAGAACACTTACCAATTGACCAACATGGCTGCATTGTTCTCTGCTATGAATGGTAGTTCTCCATAAACACTCCAAAAGCTTAGCAGTAAAATCCACCAGAGTCGCATGTTTGCAGCTCTCAAAAGAGTCTAACCCCGCAGGGCATATCCAAGGCGGAATATCTGAAATGGGGCACTACCAGTCGTGATCTCCTCCCGGTCATTGGAATAAAGGGGAGATTGAGAGAAAGGGGACGTGACAAGCCCCTCTTGACGAGGACATTTTGCCCCCAGGGCCTTCACAAAGCACGATGCTCAATGTTTTCCTTGAGTTCCAAGGCTCAACAGCTTGTTGTCATCTTCATTTGATCCACTAGAGCTGTCCCCTCTGATCCTGACTAGATGTTATGGTTTTCGCTCGGTTTTTTTCCCCTCTTTTTTGTTCACTTGCTCTCTCCCTGTGAGCTCAGAAAGAGTACATCCTGACCGAGGATGGCCTGGCCTGGCAGAATGGATGGACCTATTGAAAAAGTGAGAGACAGAAGAGTGAGAGAGCAAGAGAGAGAGAGAAGCCTGCAGGATGCAGATTGTGATAAGGGATTAGTGGGACACAAAAATCCGATTTTGCCAGGAGAAAGCAACAGTCATCAGTGGATTTTCTATAGTTTATCAGACTGTGTGGCTAGAAAGGATTTTTTTTTTTTTTTAAATCTTCAAATTCAATCTGCGCTTGGTTAACAGGATATATGATGTTTTTTTTCACTCTGTATTCTATTTTTTTTATCTCAGTTAATGATTTACCTCACCATGTTCCAGCACACTGTGTTAAACCTGTTTGACATCTCTTAAACAGACCATAACTGTTACTCTTATTTGGATGTTTAAATCTATTCTGTAATGGTGACCTACATTTATTTACATTTATATTTATATTACATTAAATTACCACCTAATTGTCTTTTTCTGTAGACATTACAGTATCTGTCCACTAATTGGTGCTAATGAGACCACAAACTAGGAAGTCAGAGTGCTACCATTTACTTCATATACTCAATATTCAATAAGTCTGCTGGAAAATTCCATGTAGCTGACATGACATGTGGTGTGACATGCTATACTCCTAAATCTAAATCTAAACAACATTTTGCTAATTCTTTTATATTTATTATGAATGCAGTTTTGTGATCTCATTAATTGAGGCTACATGGGATATTTATACTTTTAAAATCCATTTGTCGCACTGCAGGACCGTTTAAAATGATTTAGTGAAGGCAAAAAGTTGAATATGAAACAGTGACAAGTCACAGGACCCAAGACACTTTTCCTTATACATTCATATACATTTTAAGCTAAAATCTTATTGATAAAAATCCATGGACATATTTAGCGTCAACTACCTAATCACATCACTTTTCATTTGTTTTGTTTCCTTTAATCTTCCTCTTCATCTTGATGCCTCTATCTTGTCTTGTGCATTAATATTAATAATATAATAATAATAATAATAATAATAATAAAAGTAACAAATAACAATAAAATAAGGTGTCAAGTAATTAATAAAATAGTAATAACAAAATAAACATTTAAAAATACATTAATCTCTCTCTCTCTCTCTCTCTCTCTCTCTCTCTCTCACTCTCTCTCTCTCTCTCTCTCTCTCTTATTTTCTGTTTAAACCTCTCAGCTGGTTTACTAATCCCCACTACAGTTTAATTACACACTATCCCTCCCTCTCTTACTCTTTTTGTTTCCTCAGGATTCCCTCTTACTTATCTTTCCATCTCTGTTCCAATTCCCTTCTTTTCTCTCATCTCTTTTTTTCTTCTGGTTTACTGTTATCTTGCAGGTCAATACACAGTCATGATGGCCCATTTCTACCTGAAGAGGAAGATTGGTTACTTTGTGATTCAGACATACATGCCCTGCTTTATGACTGTCATCCTGTCCCAAGTCTCTTTCTGGCTGAACCGTGAATCTGTCCCTGCCAGGACTGTCTTCGGTTAGTGTCTCCTTCAACAAATACAATACCTTAAAACTAATTATACTGTACTCATCATTAGTAGGTTTGTCACGATACCAAAATTCCAGTAGTCGATACCAATGCCAATTTTGATGTCACAACAAAAACTATATGCTATTGAACACTCCTTTATTTAAAATGACTTACATTTATTTAAAAGTGTACATTTTTTTCAGTATGTGTGTTCCCTGGAAATTGATCCCATGACCAAAGATAAAAGCATCTGCCAAATGCATAAATGAAAATGTAGCCATAAATGTAGCCACCACATATTTTTAAATTAAGTAAACAATACATAATTGTGCATTGTAAGAAAAAAGAAATAAAGAACAATGAAATACATTTAGAACAAATAAATATATTTGGAACAGTACTTCAAAAGAGTGGTTTTCTCATTTTCTTGTCAATATATTTGTATGATTAATATTAACAACCTAACAGACAGTGGCAGGTTCATTAAACTGCATTGACATTGCAGCAATACACAGACTGACACAAAATACAAATCTGATATTTTGACACATCTAATCATTTTGTCCTGTCTGTTTACATTCACTTAAGACATCACGGACTAGGTTTACATTAACCTAGCAAAGACGGGCATTTTGAACAAGAAGTACATTTGACCGTTCAAGTGAGCAGCCATCTTCACAGAGCATGCGCTCAAATAAACATATTGCGTTTGAAAGCAGCCAAAACTCGGGTACCCACTGAGTCAGTACTGGGTACTCTAGATTAGAAAGACTTCTATTGTTGCATTTAGTTTTATTTAAGTATTGATTGAAGTGCTCTTGCTAGATGCAGCACAACAAATTAAATGAGTTCTGTTTAACTTGACAAAAAAAAAAAAAAACAGACACAGCACCACAGTCAATGACTGTGGACTAACAATGGACTACTTGCACTGAGCCTCATGACGTACAGTCGCTATTTTCCGGTTTTATGTGGTTCCAATGTGCCGTAGTTGTCTAGTTCCCGTAACTCCACTTTAAATGAGTGTTCGGAAGAAGATTTTAAAGTACGGATATTTTCAGAGACAGGAGAAGAAATATTCTGAACAGTACTGTGTGCAGCATCTTCAAGCAAAATTCAGTGAAAGAGCAGTTTTCAAAGCTTTAATTCAGTCCATGCTGGTCTGAGACAGTGTTATTATAGTTAACAAAAACGAAAACTAACTAAAATCATTTTCGTTAACCAAAAGAATAAGAAAAATTATCTCGAATTCATTTTAGTTTAAGTTTTTGATATTGTAGGGTCGAATATTGGCAAAGTGGTACACTTTTGGAAATTGTACCTTTCTTGACACTTTGAATTATGATCCAAATGCCACATAACCTAACATTACACCTTTGAAGAAAGCTTAGGATGTCTTCTACCTTAGTCAAAAGCAAAATGAAGAAAAATTCAATACTGGGAAGTAGAACCTTTGAAGACCCTCTTTTGACCAAATTCCAGATTTTTTTTAAGCAGTACTGGTAAAGTGGGACGGAGGGAAAATTCTCTAGAAAATATCTACAAAGTATTTGGATTTTGTAAAAATATATTTTTTCTTATACACTTTTACATCATAACATTAATTTAACTTTTACTATTTATATAATCTTTATAAGGTTCACCTTACATTTCTGTTATTTTCTTTACCATTGCTTTTCCCACCAGTGATCATGAAGTGAGCACTGCCACACATCCCAAAGTAAAATCATCAATTTAAAACCTCAAAAAGATAAAGGGATATAAATAAAGTCATACACATCTGGGATGGCATGGGGGTGAGTAAATGATGAGAGAATTAAAATTTTTAGGTGAACTATCCCTTTAATTGTTTACTCCCCAAAGATTAGTTTAGTAATGATTTATAATAATTTAAGGAAATACATGTGGGTACAATGTGGATCAAGGATAAATGTCTTTTGTCACTTTACCCATATTCACCCTATATTATAAATTTTGCAACATTTACAATCCACATTAAACATAAAAATACCACTAGATAGAGGTAACTCAAGACTACCGTGAGAAATTTAATGATGTTAGACTTTTTAAATTACACCAGAAAATGCTCAGATTTGGCGTCCATAAAAAATACTAAAACTAAAATAAAAACTAACTAAACTGAAACTACAAAACACTGAGAAAACTCAAACTAAACTAAAACGAACAGACAAACTGTGAAAACTAATGGAAACTAAACTAAATTGTAATGACAAATTTAATATAAAATAGAAATAAAAACTAAATAAAAAATCCAAAACTATAATAACACTGGTCTGAGAAAGCAATGGCTGGTATACACCAAGCGCATTATACCCCTTCTCCTCACACGGGGGTCTGTAGCAGACATTTAACCTCAAATCAGCTTAAACTGAAAATGACAGAAGGTTGAAGGACGAGTAAGGGTGTCAGCACAATGCTCTTTGAATGAAACAACTACACGCTTTAAACATGCAATGCTCATTGTGAGAAGGAGGACAGAGAGACCTGATAAACTTATGCATCACCCTGTTTTAATTAAATGCATGTTTTAATCTCTATTTTGTGTCATTGTTTCATTGATAAGTATATCAATATATGTTTAAATGCATAAGCAGAAGAGCTGCTGAAGGTAATAAGTAAAAACTTTTGAAATTGATTAAATATGTGTAGTGTTGTTAAATATATTTTAGCGCAGTTAATGTATTTATTCAATTTGACATTAAAACTGTTTCATTCTGTTCAGAGTAATTTTTAAAGGTGCTGTAAGCAATTTTAGCCATTCTACTTCCATGAGACTGATCCGTTGAATTAGCCACGCCCCCATCTTTTCAAAACCCTGCACTCCAGAGACACCAAATTAGCTTTATTGAGACCGAAACCGAGCAGAATTGGTTGTCAAAAACAACAGGCGCAAAATAGCACCCTCAACTGACAACTGTTATGAACAACATAACATAAAAATGGCGTTAAACGTGCTGTAAGTGATTTTTTTCATGGAACGGTATGCAAAACATAATCCTACTCTCTTTTTTTAAAAGTTTTTATTAATTAACAATAAACAAACCAGAATCTGAACATGAATACACGTGATAATTCAATAACCCAACCCTCCCTCCCTCTCCCACCCTGCTTAACCCCGTGGTCTCTTTACAATGGGATACATACTAGGTAGATAATATCACAGAAAAAAACAAGGTCACAGGAATTATGAAACATAAATTACAGGAATAATAATAAAAATAAAAAATTATAAAAAAAGATAAGGTGGTAGGGTATTCACTCTGAGTCCTGGTCATTGTTATGTGCAATATACTTGGAAATCTTCTCAGCAGCTATAGTCCAGATCTTTAATGTAGAGATTTGTGCAAAATTCACCCGAGCTGTGGATATTTCCAACATTATAAAGTCCCGGAGATGTGACAACCACTTGTAAATATCCAGGGTGTGTGGTGGGAGCCAGTATTGCGCTAACAGATTTTTGCAGACGTCAGACCGGCAAGTGAAACCATTTTTTGCAGCTTAGGGAAAGCCAACATAGAATCGTCATTCAGTAGTAATACAGAGGGGTTCATTGGTACAGAATAGTCAATAATATTTGATAAGATAGTACAGACCTCATTCCAAAATTTTGTAAACATTTCGCATTCCCACATCATATGAAGAAAAGATCCAAGCTGTTGGTCAGAACATTTATCACAGAAGGGGCTAAAGGAGGAGTCAATACGATGTCTTTTAAGCGGGATCCAATATGTTCTGTGACAGAAGTTGTAATGAATCAGTTAGTGATTAGGATTCCTGGATGAGGTAAAAATATTCTCCCATACTCTTCCTCAATTCATGATTCCCACTCCTCTGTGGAGTGGTGGTGGCGTAGTGGACTAAAGCACTGAACTGATAAGCAGAAGGTTGTTGGTTCAATCCCCACAGCCACCACCATTGTGTCCATGAGCAAGGCACTTAACTCCAGGTTGCTCCAGGGGGATTGTCCCTGTAATCAGGGCACTGTAAGTTGCTTTGGATAAAAGTGTCTGCCAAATGCATAAATGTAAATGTAGTTCAAGGTCTCTTTCCCATTTACACAGTATGGCTAAGCATTTTGCTGTAGCCGCTAAGGCCTTCCCGTACATCCATGAGATCAGGTGTCTGGAAGGGAACAAGTCAAGCCAAGCAATGATCGGATGTGTGGGGAGCAGTCCCCCCAAGGCACCCCGTAGGCCTTCATAGCCGACCTGAGGCGCAGATATAAGAAGAGGGAAGAGGGTTCTGTTGCATACCGCTCACACATTTCTTGAAAGGTTAACATGCACTTAGGACCAGAAATGTCTTTCAGTGTATAAATGCCCTTCTGCGCCAGTCTCTGGAGAAAAATGGTGCACTTCCCGAACGAATATTATTATTATACCAGATAGGTGTAAAGGTGTGCCAATAATGAGAGTGATGAATGCATTTTTCCATCAGTTTAAAGTTAGCTATCGTGTTGGCAATGATTGGACCAAAGGATTGCATACATTGTTTGCTGTTCAACCCAGAGAACATAATGTCTTGTAACCTGTATTTGCCTGCTAAGCTCTCCTCTATCTCTCTCCGAGGAACCCTGGAAAGTGGGTTGAGCCAAACCTTAATGCATTTTATTTGACAGGCCCTATGGTACAATTCAAAATTCGGAAACGCTAAACCTCCATTATGTTTTGCACGCTGCAATGTTTCAAATTTAAGTCCAGGTTGTTTACCATTCCAGATGAATTTACGGAGTGTAGAATCAAGTTTATGGCAGGTAATGGAATCATGGAACTAAGAAAATTGATTAGCAGCAAAACATTCATTTTAACACTCACTATTCTGCCGTGTAAAGATAACGGCATCGAGGTCCATCTTTGGAGATCTTGTTTCAACCTGGTTAGAATTTGTAGATAGTTGGTATAAGGAATGACATGCAGGGATGGATAAACAGCAATGCCTAAGTAAGTAATTGAAGATTGTATAGGGATCTTACACGGCAGTCTAACTGTCTTAGCAGTATTATTAAGTGGAAGCAAAGAAGATTTATCCCAGTTGATTTTATAACCGGAGAGTGTACTGACATTTTTTAATACCTTCATTATTTAGGGAATTGCTGTCTGAAGGTCAGAAATAAAAAATAATATATAATCCACATAGAGAGATATATGTTATTTATGGGAGTTAACTGAAATTGAGCAAATGTTTTCCTGTCTTATCAGTTGGGCTAAAAGTTCGAGCGACAGCGCAAATAGCATTGGGGATAAAGGGCACCCTTGTCTTGTGCCTCTTTGAATATTAAAGGATAGAGAATGCATGCCATTGGTTACAAAATAGACCAGAGATAATCCCACTCCAACCTGTTGAACGCTTTCTCCGCGTCCAGGGAAAGAACAGCAGCTGGAGTGGGACAAGCCCGGGATTCGTGTATGACGTGCAGCAGTCTCCGGATGTTATCTGATGCTAATCTACCAGGCATAAAGCCGGTCTGGTCTGGATGGACTAATTTATTAATATATCGCTGTAATCGCAGGGCCAAAATTCTAGCATACATTTTAATATCTGTATTTAACAAACTAATGGGTCTGTAATTCGCACATTCCGTATGGTCTTTCCCTTTTTTGGGTATCAACGAGATCAGCACTGTGTTCATCTGTGGATGAAAGGCACCAGCCTCTACTGCCGCGTGAATGGCCGTCAGGAAGACAGGACCAAGTAAATCAAAATATTTGAGAAATAACTCTGCTGGGATCCCACCTAAACCTGGCGCTTTGCCTTTCTTAGCCCCTTGTAACGCCTCTTTTAGTTCCTCCAAAGTAACTGGCTGTCCTAAACATTCGGCGTCCCCATGACTGAGACTTGGTAAAATAAGAGATTGCAAAAAAGTGGTACAATTGGGGTTTGTGGGATTAAGTTCAGATGAATAGAGTTTAGAGAAAAAGTCAGAAAATGCTGAGTTAATTTCTTTGCTATTCCTAACCAGCACTTTAGATGGATGATTTATAATGTCAATGCATATTTTCGCCTGACTTTGCTTCATTCTTAGGGTTAAGTGCCACTGAAATAATATGTCTATCTGGTTGTGTATCACAAATTCTGCTTTCCTTCTCAGAAGATCATTCAGTTCTACCTTATGAGTCTGTAGCATCTTAAATACCGAACGAGTGAATGAAGATTTTAGCGACAATTCGAGTGTTAGACATTCTATTTCTAGATACTCAATTCTACGATTACGCAACTTTTTTACATTAGTGGCAAAGGCTATGGAGAAATCTTTAATAAAGCCTTTCATAGCTTCCCAGACAAATATAGGGTCTTCAAATGAACCAATATTAAACGAAAGAAATTCAGACAAACTGGCTTTGAAGTCTTTGTCGAACTGGTCATTCTTTAGAAGGGAAATGTTAAAACGCCACCGCGGAGATCTTTCAGCAAACAGGTTACATTCAAAATCTGCCATCATAGGATTATGATCTGCAAGAATGGCTGGGAGTATCAAAATCCTACTCTCTTAAAGATATCACTGAAATAACTGCCCTGAGATATAACACCGATCACTGTGACAGTTATAATCTCTTTAAAAAGTAAAATAAAAAGTGCCCACGGACCACAGACATATTCGTTCTGTAGCCAATCAGACGGAGTCTGAGGAGCTTTCTGCCTGTCAAACATTTTTGCCGTTCCCATAGTGTTGTCTATGTGTTGTGCAGCGAATTATTGAGGCTTAATGCCATATTGTGATTTATAATTTGTCAGTTGAGGGTGCTATTTCACTACTGTTGTGTTTGGAACATGCTTTGTGTCAGTTTCAACGGTATCGGTGCAGTGTTTTAGAAAGAGGGGGCATGGCTAAATCAGCGGCTCAGTCTCGTGGGAGTTAGAGCAGCTAAAATCGCTTAAAGCACCTTTAAGCCTCAATAATTTGCTGCAACTACAATACTATGAGAATGCGCAAAATTATTGACAGACTGAAAGCGTCAGAGGCCATGGCCCGCAGGCAAATTTTTTTTGCTCTTTACAGATTCTAGAGCTGTCACAGCGACTGAAGAGATATCTCACAACACTAATTTCTTAAAGTTTTTTGCATACCTTTTCATTAAAAAAAATCGCTTACAGCACCTTTAAAGCCTGGGATGAGAAAGACTAATGTATTTATAAATCAATCCATCTGGGACATTTAACAAAGTCAAGTAATTTGCAATTGTTGTATGGTGAAATTTATCGTTGAAGCTCAACAGGTCTGAAATATCAATGAATGAAATGCGTTAATGAGATGGCCTGGCTGCTGCAGGTTATACTGTATACTGAACATTTAATTTATTATTCAGGAGCTAAGTGTAGCTACATTTGGAAAGAAAATTTTTTATTTATAGGCAAATTTCAGCAAATTATACATTTGAGATCAGTCTTATTGTTTTAATCAACAAACAGCCCCTAAAAGTAGAAATAATCTGAGCCGCACTACATAGAATGCGGAAGCAGTTGTGGAAGTAGCCCAATCAAAAACGCAGCAGATGGCCTTAAAAATTAGTTTGGTGTTAATGGCCCCTTAGGCAGCCTGACTGTATGCAGAGAGTATTTTAAATGGCTGCATTCCCTTTTCACTCACCTATGTATGGATTGTTATGTCATTCTTTTGCCCATTATTGAATGTTTTGCTTAATACATCGATAATTCTTGATCGATAAATCAAAATGGAAATCAGAATTGACTGATGCAATCAGAGGGAATGAAGAGTTAATCCACTCAGATAGCTGTTTTTGAATTCACACCGTCGTTCCCATTTAGTTCAAAGGGCTTGCATTGTATCTTGGCAAAATTCAGCAAAGCAAACAGACAGTCCACAAGGAATACAGCATGTGCCCACACATAAAAGAATATCTTTGTGATTGGGCTACATTACAAGGATACATCAAACATAATATATGCATATACAAACTGTATACATGAAGGGAGACTCAAAGACCCGAATGCTGTTATTGCACATGTGAAGATGTTTTATTTGCACAGCCTGAGGCTGAGACATCCCAGAGTCCTATGCCTAAGGGATTTTAGTATCATACCTATTTATGTCTAAAAGACACTCTGTCCTCTGCCTGGAGCATCTGTCATCTGCAGATCTCCCCCTGACAGGGACAGCACACCTCTATTCTTTCAGACAATTTCCAAGTACCGTTCTTTGACTATGCATAACGGATTATTAATTATATGATTTCTTTAAAGGTATGCTGGATATTAAGAAGCAGAATCATATTTGGCCTTTATTGATGTCGTGCTTGGCCATTCATTGTTACTTTTTGTGTTTTCTGCTTTGATAGATTAGACAGCATTTCTAGGAATAAAAACAATCAATATGTCTGTATTTCTAGCTGGTTTGCTGTTTTGTTGTTTAGATGAGTTTATGATTCATGAGCCAATATTTTATTCATACACAGTATTTTAAATATTGAAAGAATTATGACATTATATTTTATGAGCGACAAAATTTCACTGCTCTCTGTTAGTTGCACAAACCCTACTCTACTCCTACTGAAAAGTTTTTGATGAATTACTATGATGATGTTTTTTAGAATGGTTTAATTTTGAAAGTATTTTATACTGATTATGTGCCTGAATATTATTAAGCAGCCGAAATGATAGTTTAATGCTTATAACATTTTGAGAAGTTTATTTTGTTAAATAGGCTAAAAGTGTTATTTAAAGGAATAGTTCGCAAAAAATTTTAATTGTAATAATTTACTCCCCCTCATGTTGTTCCAAACCCGTATGATTTTCTTTCTTCCGTCAAACACAAAAGGACTTTTTGAAGAATGTTCACGCTGCTCTCCTCCATATAGAACAGTGGATGGGGCTGTCAAGCTTCAAAAAGAACAAAAAAGCACCATAAAAGCATCATAAAAGTATTCCATAAGACTAATGCTCTGTATTACAAAGCCTTATGATTCCATATGATGGATTTGGTGAGGAAAATACTGAAATTTAAGTTGTTATTCCCATTAAATCTTGCTTTTAAAATCTTGCTTGTCAGCTGCAGTCACCATTCACTTTCATTGTATGGAAAAGAGCAGCTTGGACAACCTCTTTAAATATTCTTTATATCTATGTGTCTGATTGTCTCCCTCAGGTGTGACCACAGTTTTGACCATGACCACCCTCAGCATCAGCGCTCGCAACTCGCTACCCAAAGTGGCGTATGCAACTGCCATGGACTGGTTCATCGCTGTTTGCTATGCCTTTGTGTTCTCAGCACTCATTGAGTTTGCAACAGTCAACTACTTTACCAAACGCAGCTGGGCATGGGATGGAAAGAAGGCCTTGGAGGCCCAGCAGCCCAAAGTAAGTGAATGTGTGTGTGCCGGGTGTTTGTGCATATGTGATGTACAACTCTAGAAATGGGAATCTAACAATTTAACAATTCTGTTTTTAATTCCTCTGAAAGATTCCAATAAAAATTATTTATTTTAGTACTTTTGAGGAATTAATACATCAAACAAATATAGAATGCAGTACAATCCCATTTTCCATTTACCCTTCATTTACATTTCATTTCTATCTGAACTCTATACAACTCTCAGACAGTCTCAGAAACAAAGCCATTGTTGAGCAGTGCAGTTGCATAACTTGACAACAGTTCTGTTCCGTTTGACGTGAAGGTAGCAATACATTACTTCTCTCATAATGGTTATATAATATGCTTTTTCTAAATAATTGTTTAGAGACACCAAAAGAGCTTGAGAGTGCTCAGTTACAACATTTCAGATGGTGACACTTTGTCAAATGTCAACGGCTTTATTAGATGTGCCGCAATTGTGTTAAATGCTGATAGATGTCACATTTTAAAATTCTGCAGGATGAATATTTAGCCTTTACCCAGAATGCTCCTCAGACCAGCCACTTCATTGAGATTTCTGAGAGTTGCTTGTTTGATGTACATGTAAATGCCAGGTTTTCACATCTCCTTATGCAAGATCCATTTCCACCCAGGTGGTAATTTTTCATTCACAGTGGAAAAACAGAATTGAAAGAACGGTCATTGCAGATGTCACTGTGGTGAGTGTGTTAGTAAAGGCTCTACAGTTGGATCTCTGAAGGTCAGATTTGGACCTCCAGCTCAGCTTCCTTAAATGTCACCCACACTTTTTAAAAAAAATCAAAAACCACCATACTCTGCCTCTCCTTCAGAGAAGTCTTTCCACAATCCTGAGCCCCTGCTGGAGTCCTTCTTTAGACAGGGGCAGTTTAAAGAAGTGACTGTTCATTGTATTGATGCATAATTTTTTTTATGCTGCTGGAGTGTTGACAGTTAAATCTTACAGTTTTTTAAAGAGTTTGTTCACCCAGAAATTACAATTCTGTCATAATTTACTCACCCACATGTTTTTCCAAACTCTTATGATTTTCTTAATTCATTTTTTCTTCATATTTTTATATAAAAATATGAAATATTTTTCTCTTTCTGTTTTTTGAATTTTTTGTTGAACTACCATTTAAGGTTATTATTATAGTTAAGCAAACATAAAGAGTAGAATGAATGGTGTGGCTTGAAGTAGAGCACGATCAATATGTATTGCAACTCAAAGTCCTTTGTCCCCTTGACCAGGCACTGTGCCAGACTACCTCTGCCCACCTGAGACTGAGCTCTGAAAGCACTGGCACATATAAGTACCTATATAGGATATCAGGAGCTGTAGACACTTCTTGTTTTCCCTTCAATGTAATGTATTTATAATGTTTGTGGTGATGATGAATAAATCGTTGAAAGGATTATACTGTGTAATGTAAATGAATATTTGCTGAATGTCTCACTGATGGTGTTGTTCCAGAACAGAAACATAATTGCATTAAAGGAAAAAATTATAAAATTTCACAATGTTGCAAAGTCACTTGCTCCAGGGTTATTTTGTGAATTTGTGAATTTGTCCTGTTCCAATTTAGTAGCCAATTGCTTTTGTTAGTTTTCACACTATGATTGTTAGATTTTTTTTTTTTTTTAAGTGTTTTATAGATTCAGTTTAAAGTTTTTCAGTATATTTAGTTTTATTTTAGGTTTACATTTAGTATTTTAAGGCTGCCAAAGTTAATAATATTTTTTATAATATATTTGTTTATATATTTTAATATTTATAATATAATAATATAAATATTTATTTTAATAATAAATCATTATTTATAACATATTTATAATATCATAATATATAGGCCTATATCCAAAACTACAACTAAAAGTGAATCAAGTGAGTGAATCAAGTTCAATCCACTCTGTTGACAAGCCCTTTTGAACTGAACTCTCAACTGCTCCATTATTGTACTATCTCTTTTTTAATTAATCTTTTCTCCAAGCCCTGCAGAGGCCTTTGTTTAATGTTCAGAGCTAGATCTCTGTTAACACTGACTGTATTTCACCTTTAATTAGAAGGTTACGACCTTCAAACTGATTCATTCTGGGCTTTCTTTTAGCAGCTAGTTAGCTGCTTCATTTTTACACTGAAACTCCTGACTATAACAAAATCTTCTCCATGTTTTTTGAACACAGAAAAAAGACCCATTGGCACTCTCCAAGAAGCCAAACAATGCCTGTTCACCTGGAGTGAACTTCACCCCCAACATCACAAAGGATGCAGCTATCTCCACCATCTCTAACAGCACTGCTGTTCAGTTGAAGAGTGCTGAGAGCAAGACTGCAATGGACCCCAAAAAGACCTACAACAGCGTCAGCAAAATTGACAAGATGTCCCGGATAGTGTTCCCTGTCCTTTTTGGGACTTTCAACCTGGTATACTGGGCCACATACCTCAACAGGGAACCAGTGATTAAAGGAGTTGTTTCGCCTACATAAAATGGATGACCCCACCACGCCAATCCCTTTGCAACCTATTTTTCTTCATCACTTTAATATTAAATGACAAAATGACCCTGCAAAAATGATGCCAAGCACTTATTTACTGCACCTCTTACATCACTAATCTACAGTATAAAGGGAGTGCTTCTGTCAAATTTCCCTTCTAATATCATAAATTGCATGACTGATTCCAAGCTCTTTGGGAATATTATTGCCATATCTGCCTTGACTTTCTACTTTATAGTCCCCTGTACTAGGATTTCATTGGTTATTGCGTTCATCTTACAATGAAATGAGCTCCACACAGGCTGCCATTTCATTCAAGAAAAGTTTCCAAAGGACTTTCCAAAGGAAAAAAATAATGCATTTGGCATCAACAAATATCACTGAATCAAAAAAGATTTATGAAAAAAGTACAGCAAGGCCAAATGCTATGCAAAACCACAGTTTTCTACAATACTGTAATCAGTAATTGCTTGTAATGAAACCCCTTGCTTTATATGAATGGAATTATTTAAGTTTAGTAGCTTTAGCATAAGTGTTTTTTTAGGCACACAGATAGCCATGCTAAATTTTTTGCCTTCAGTGGGATAACTTAATATTGAGTGCACTGGAATGTCCTGCAACTACTTTAAAAGGCAAGTTTGATTCTGCTTTCATTTGTAATTTTTTTTTTTTTTTTTTTTAACTAACTAAATAGCATTGTGCATCCTAGAGGCAGCTTTTCACACTTTAGTCCAAGATATTCTGCAAAGTGAACAAGGTCGGGTTGCGGCTAAGAATTTCAAATCATTTGTACATAGCTTGTGTATGCTTTGCTTTAATGTAAATGTGGCTTAACATTAGCGTGGAAGAGCTGAAAATGGTTCTGCTACGCTATCTAATGTGCAGCCAAAGCAACATGAATGCAGGCTAGCTCACTGGAAATGCAGATTGTCTTGTGAAATATAATAGGCTTTGACAGAATATGGCATTTCTTTACAGTTAATCGTTTTTAACTTATTCAAAATGTATTTTCATGCTGTTTAGGCAACACACGTTTTCTTACTTTTCTCTGTGCGGTAAATTGCTCTGTGGGGTTTGATTAACTGGAGGAGAGATTGAATGTTGACACCTAGTAGTAACATAGGGAATTTTTCTTTACATTGCCTTGTAGACTAATCTAAGTGAAAACATTAGGTTAAAAAGGACTGAAGAACAATATGAAAGAACCACTTAGGCCTACACATAGAATAAATGACCAACGTTATACTAAATGCACCATTATTCAGATTCTAAAAATGTCAAGACAGACATAATATAGAAAAAAGACATTGAGAAAGAAATAAGCCAAATGGAACAAGAAGACCGATGTTTCAGAGATGGTAATTGCTGTTGTCAAGCATGTGAACACGAAGCTTGTTGAAGCTGAAATGTCACACAAACATACCATCTCTCCAGCCTTCAACTGTAATGTATGGCTACTTATTTTATGGAAAATATGGAGAAAAGGACAGTGACCTTGTTAGTGCAAAAGAGCAATTTGGAAAGACTTGGTTATTATCCTTTATACCACGGGTCTGTTAAATATTTGATTCTGATTGGTTCACAGACATTCTAAGGTGTGCAATTATTTTTCAAGGAAACGCACGGCTATGAAGTAGTTCCAGGTCTTGACCACATAACGGTTCCACATCACATCGCCAAATTATTTCAAGTATTTCAAAGAGCCCTACAGGCTACCACAACAAAATAACCAGTTAAAACAAAGACAATGGTTAAAGTAAATCAGTTAAGAATGTCAAACAATGTCTAAAATATCCTACATTTATTTCAATTTTGGTTAAAAAGAGCCCTCGCGCTCCCTCGTCTCCCCTGCACTTACACATGCTCACATACACACACACACACACACACACACACACACAGTGGAAAGTACCGGGCTAACCCCCCCCCCCCCCAATTTCGCTTTCACACAAACAGAGAAAAGCAGCGCATCCTTCGTTGATGTTTTCGAATTAGCAAGGAAGGCTTGAGGTGTATCAAAGCTAGATATACTTGATCAATACAGCAGTTTCTATATTATCTGAAATAGCTGTGTGAAAATCCCTCATGCTCCCCCTCTCACACACACACTCCCACACTCGTAGACACACATTATACGCATAACACACACACTTAAGGCCCAAACATACTCATGAGAGAAAAACAGAGTCGTCATGTCAGTGCACTCCTGCATAACAGTAGGGATTAAAAAAAGTTGTTAAGGTTTATAATGAGAATATGGCGACATGTATCTTGGCCATTTTGAAGCAATGTTAATTCTGACGAGAGTTGCAACAAAAAAAGGTAATCCCAGAAGTGATCTCTCTCATTTTCTGAGTTTCGCTCTTTCGATCCCTCAAATACAAACTCACATGCACAAACGCACTACTTTATTACTCCAGTAAGTCCTTGAGTAAAGCAGGGCAATCCTCCGTTGCTAGTTCTAATGTGACATTTTTTAATTAGCAACAAAGGCTTGAGCTGTATTAAAGTAAGATGCTGAATCTGTGGTGGAAGAAAGTAGTTCCACTCATAAGAGCATTTTAGGGATGAAAACCAGAAAATGTCTTGAGATAAAACCCTGAACGATGTCTTAAGGTGTGGTAACCATGGTATAAGTGGAATACTTGACGACAGACCGTTAAACTGTTGAAAAATAATGCACACCCGAGGTGTGCATTATTGTCGTCAATTATTCCTTATGTAATTATTCTATTCTAAACTTGTTACATGAAAGCGAAATGGCGCAAAGAACTAAGTGACCCCATGGATGCTGTGTAGGTCATTAACTACAAGAACCATTAAACCCTGCTCATCTGTGCAGTATTCAGGCCTGCAAGAGACAGAATTTCAAGCAAACTAACTAAAACAGAGATATTAGAAAGAAACATGAGAGCAAGTAATGTGCCCTTTTATAAAAAATGGATGATTCCAGAAATGTACAGCTGTTCCTCAAAGCATACATGTCTTAAGCAATAAATTAATGCCTGATATGTTTCTTGACTAAGTTCTGATTACTCTGCTCTAGGGTCACTTGTTTTGCAATCAGCAGAAGAAAGTGCAATGTTTAGAATTGTCCTTACCTTAGAATTATAGTAACAGACGGAAACCTGTCTACTGTAATTAACACCCTGGGTAGAAATGTTCATGCTCAGTTAAAGGAACACGAATCAAGATTTCCATAGTAAACAGCATCAAGTTGCCTGGGCAGAACTTTATTTACTTCAAAAATGGTACGCCATACATTTGCTTTGGTTAACACTGGACCGTGTGGCATGAGAGGTTTTTATGTTATTGGGTTCACAGGCTCATGGCAATAAGATTGTGTGCAAGAAGCTTAGCATGATATTTTCCTAATGGAACAGTTTCTGCAGAAGTGACTGTAACTGTGGAAGAAGGATTCTACAGATTACTCCTGGGATTATACAAAACACACATACAGTATGTGCAAACACGCACGCACACATCGAGACCAGAGTTCCTGGAGCAGGGAGGATGCTGAATCCTTCTTCTGGTCCTGTGTGCCGGCAACATCTGGCCCACATCTGTTTGTGAAGGATTTAGCTCCACTTAAGTTGCTTTTCCCAACCAGTGCTTCTATGTATGGTACCAAATTAAACTACCACCAGTGCAACCAAATGACTGTATTTTTGCATTGTGTGCATTATTAAACTAGCAGAGACTGTCAGCTGTGCGTGATGTGTGATGCCAGATCGTTATGGATGCATTTGAAAAAGATTTGGATTTGAAGATGTACATTGGATATTCAAATTAAATTTGTGTATTCTGTGTATGTTACATTATGGTGTAGATCATCCATCCTTATGAAATCTGCTGCTTAAGCTTTATGAATATTAAGCGAAGCTGTTATTTTGTTTGTCTATGTCTGAGTTACACTGGCATTTATTTGACATGTCATGCTCTTGTTGTGGGCTTGCTGAAAGACTACTCAGTTTTAATACATGTAAAGCAAGTTTAAATCACTCCAATATACCGAACTCATCCCTCACAATAATGCACAGCATGTCAATGGACCTTAAACCTTTAATCCCAAGTGACAAAGTAAAAGCCCGTGAATCCTATTGCTGGTGCCGAACCGGAATTCCGCTTGTGTAGATGTTGTCTCTTATGGAAGACCTGAACCGCACTGTGAAAAAACAAAAAACAAATTTGTAGGTGTCTAGTGCCCAGGGTTGGGGAGTAACGAAATACATGTAACGGGAATGCATATTTAAAATATAAAATATAAGTAACTGTATTCCACTACAGTTACAATTTAAATCATTGGTATTTAGAATACAGTTAAATTCAAAAAGTATTTTGATTACTGAAGAGATTATTTGGCATTTTATTGTCATTTGTTTCATACGAGCAGACAGAGAAGTAAGTTTGAAGTAATTTTGGAGCAGAAGAAATAGAAATAAACCTTGTGTAAATTGTCAGCTTTACACTAAGCTAAAATGCTATTTCTAGCCATTTTACATGCACATGTTAGAAGAAGAAGCCTTTATTTTTGTCACACATTACACATACATTTTTTGCATATATACAGTGAAATTTCTTTTTTTCTAAATAAGACCCTAAGCTGGGGTCAGAGTGCAGGGTCAGCCATGATACAGTGCCCTTGGAGCAGGTAGGGTCAAGGACCTTGCTCAGGGGCCCAACAGTGGCATCTTAGTGGTGCTGGGGCTTAAAATATATATATATTTTTTTCATTTGTTTTTTATTTTATTTTTATTTTTCAAAAAAAAATTCTCTCTAAATTTTTTTTTTTTTCTCAAAAGGCAACGCATGAGATTTACCACCGGGAATATGGATGCTGCTATTGATATTGCATTTGTTTAATTAGTTGTCCTATGTGAACATGCACTAGATAGACATCTTTGACCATTGTGATCCCTCTCAGAGCTGTGTTTAAAGGGATGACTCATGTTAACGTTGCCCAAACTCTATGGAGTGACGTGTCAGCTTCAACGGTACCACAGCACCATGTTGATTAAAAAGGAAGATGCAGAGCTGCTCGAGGAAATGTGTATGCTTTGTGTTCAAACAATGTCTGGCTGTCTGGTTGTCCCTTGGTTTGTGAAATGAGGGGAAGCATTGAGAACATTGCATCTCTTAAATATTGCAATGTAGGCAATGCCTGTCCTTTTGTTGGGATGTGTGTACATGTGGTAATGTTAATTGTGTTGTAGGGCTTAGTATTGTTATAATTTCTGGACAAATAAAATAATGCATACATTTTTTTTGTTGAGAAAAACAAGTTTATATATAATATATTTTTTTTTTTTTTTTTTTTGTAGGACATAGGCTCAGGAAAGCACTAGACACCTAAAAAATGTCACCTACTGTTTGTTTTTTTCACATTGCGGTTCAGGGCTTCCATGGTCTCTTGCCATTACAGATTTCAGTATATAACAGTGAGAAACACCCAGTTGTTTTCATTTTACCATTAGGAAAAAAGAAAAAAATAAAGAAAAAAATATCTTGATTTCATCTGCTCAACCACAAAGTGCATTGTCTTCTTAAAAGGCGGTCTGGTTATGTCACTGCTTTGATTCAGTCTATAGACATTATTCACGGTAGCGCCATCTTAGATTTTTTATGGGAATGACAACGAGGCTGTGGGGGATACATTTACCATCTCTTAAATGGCAGTGTAGTTTTTGTCTACTGAATGCTCTTGAAAAGAAGGTTTATTATTTATTTATTGACCACGGAACCATCCAAATAGCCTACACTTTAAACTGCAGTACAGCCCACTGAAGAGACTACGTCTATACCTCACAGCCTTGTTGTTATTCCCGTCAAAAATCAAAGATGGCGCTGCTGTGAATAAGGCTTTTAAAAACATTTAATGAATTGTTGACCATCCATAGGCTACTTTAAGAACAGTGATGACTTTAGCACAGTCAATGCTTAGACAACATTGTATTCACAAATAATGCCAGACAGTTATCTTGTTATATCATTTACCCTTTGGTTTACTAGAAAAGTCTGCTGCATTCTTTACCATTTTGTTCTTCCACTGTTTGGTTTAGTATGTCCTCTTGTGTACTCTCTAACTGTACTTTCTGCTGGACCGACCGATCTGCATTACTGTAATCTGCCACAAGATGATAGTCTATCATACATTAAGAATGGCCGAGTTCATGATCTCGCAAACCCAAAAGGGAGACACCATATAGACATATGAACTTTGCAAGGAGGCGAAATATATGCGAAATTATATACGGAATAGGCTACGCTCAAAAGCTCCAAATGGTTTACTATTTTCTGCTTTTATTAATAATATCAAAATAACTTTAACTTGATGTAATTAAGAGTAGATTTACCTTTGTTTTTGTTTTTTGTTTTTTTTAACACCACAGCCATTGAACCTTCGAGAAAGAAGTCTGTGAAAAATGATCGGTGCGCGCATAAGCACAGCCAGAGAGAAAGGGGCTTGTGTGTTTTTTTCTTACGCGCGTGGGCGACTCGGATATGCCTGTGGTGATAAATGTCGGAGCTGTCTCAAATATTACTGCATATGCGCACCTGTTCACATACAGCCACATCAGTGTGGGACAACGTAAGGTTAGACATTTTCAGCTTAATGTCGTTCGTTTAAAGGCTAAATGAGCAGCAGCACTTGTTCGAGTCAGACACTTAAAGTAATAAATACGTCAAAGAACAAATGGAAAATTCACTGGCAATAACACAGCAAATGGCAAAGTACTAAAAACTATATATACCATTACATTTTTGCAAGATACGTCAGAATATTGGCTATGTGGTGTACTGCCATAACAGTTTTTGTCACAGCAGGGTCCAACCTCGTATTAATTAATTCGATTTAAAATAGGTTGATGACATTTTCTTCACCCTCAATCTTGGCCTATTATCGCGAATCATCACACGTGAAAAGTAATTACAGCAATTACGCGCCAATTTCCATTTCGAACGCAGTCCGCGCAGTAATCATTTACCTTTCTGGTTGTGATACAACATTAACCACTGCTGTAAACAACCGTTTTTGAACGTCTCTCCTCGAAGCATTTCGAAGGCTGACGTTGGAAAACGTAACCGAAGAGGATTTCAAGTTCCTCCTAACCGTCTGGGGGAAAAAACAAACAAACAAAAAAAAAAAAAAAAAAAAAAAAAAAGCCTTTGGTTTTTAATGACGTAATTTCAAGGAAGGATGTACTAATGCCTGCATTTGCGGCTTGAAGGTCCACTTTGGAAGTTTGTGCCCTGCCTCTGTGTGAACGTCAGTATGTATGTGTATCTGCTGGTGCAGTCGAAGGCAGCGCAACTTCAAGGAGCAGGAGGGGCTCTATTATTTGATCCCATTAATTGCCAATGTAAGTGAACTTTAAGCACTGGACACTGGCTGAGGAGGTCTCACCGTTTCCGCTGGACTATAACCTACAGCAGACTATTTGCCACTGTTTTAATTGAGGGTAATAGTTGGAGCCGGGAAGAAAAGGCTGCAGCTGTCACTTTTTCTTTTTAGCAGAGTCTCCGTGCAGCCCCCGCACTGTGCCACATTTACCACGGAGTCACACTCACCTAAAACATGTCCACCAAATTGTTCCTCTACTTCTTACTTCTGTCAGTGTTTCGTTCATGGTAAGTGACACCGCTACCCTCTTGTCTTGACATCAATTCATCGTTGTTAAGGATAATTCCGTAAATTATAGTCCGGCGCCACATATTATCACCAGTCTGACGATGAAAGCGTGATGCCCGTACTTTTGCTACTGAACTTTTACAATAAGTATTTATCGGTGCTATTTATCTTATTTAGGTAATAAAAGACTTTTGCATTTCTGTGATATGTGTTCCATATCTTTGCATACGCAGTTTTTTTGTTGTTGTTGTTTTTTTTTTCTTTTTCGTAGCTTAAACATCTTAAACGTGTTCAAACGTCATCTCTGTCGGTATCATATTAGAGAATGGTTTGTATATGTTATTTTTAAGATTTCAAATTCTATATTGGTTTAATCGTTCACTGACAGTCCTCCACGCGATTACAAAAAGTGGCAGATTACCTCAGATAATGGTGACTAATGAGCTTCTTTTAATTCTGGTCTAATCTGGTAAATATTCTGACATTTAAATATACTGTTTTACTTGAGTTAACGAATTTATGTAATTTTGTAATATACTTAGACTACACAATGAATACACACTTATTACACACAGCCTGTTAAGTTTGTTTTGGAATTTTAGTCTTCGAAATTCTTACAATGAATCACATAGGCAGTGTATCATTGTTTTGTGTTTCACTTCTTTATGCAACTGTGACCTGAGGAATAAGTTTTTTCTTCTTTAGTTCTCAAACAGTCGCTTCTGAGTATGAAGAGTACGACGACGTTACTGTGAATCAAATGTTGGCCCCCAAAACTCACGAGACAGACGCAACGCAAATACTAAACAACCTACTAAAGGAGTACGACAAAAAACTTCGCCCGGATATTGGAGGTGAGTCCTTTTGTCACTAATATGTGGAGTAAGAATGTATCGAGGCTCTGTCCATGGTGCTGAAATCGGTTCAGTCTGACATTAAAGGTAACGTTCAACATAACTCATCTTGGGGTTGTATTTACATGTATGTACACTGAATTTACATTCATTTTAAGTCCTGTTAAAAACTGTTGCATTTTTAAGCCGGTGAGCTGCATCAGCTTCACATCATATGTGTGCAATGTTACAAATCACACAAATAAACTCAGAAGAGTGGAGGCAACTATTTCCCTTGTACTAGTAAGAGTAAAAATGTCATATGTATTCACTATTTGAGAGTGAGCAATAGCTACACTGCGTATTGATGGTGAAGCATTAAGTAACTGAATTCCTGGAATGGTGAAAAATGTTTTCTGCAATTTTCTTCTTATTTATTATACAGGCATTATACTGTAATGCCATTCACGTTTTTCCTGCCTTTTTATCCTTTTTTTTATTTTTATTTATTTATTTATTTTTATTGTGCCATGCAGTACTCATACTAGCCACATGGGCTGCACTATAGTCTACTTAATCTTATAATGCCACATATTGGCTTGTTTTCGTGTTTCAAGAGCTATATTAGCTTGCAAAGTGCCTCTACAAAACCACAGAATACCTCTGTTAGATCTGGCAGGAAAGTTCAGGTGTTCAGTCGGAATAACATGGAATTATCATTTCACTCAGACTAACAACATATTTCAGGGTTTAGATTGATGCTATTTTCCAGTAAATGCCACTAAATAGAGTGCCATGAATGGAAATCACAATCTGCAATTCAAGCAGCGCATTCTGTACTTGATCTGAGATGTCACTGCAGAACATCACAACTGCTCTTGACAGATCTGTCAGGTCTATTATTGGTTTTGAGGCATTGTAATATATTGTATCTAATTGGATTTTATTGGATTTGAAGCTTTTTAGAATGGCCATCCTTGCAAAAGCTCACCAGTTCGACATATATTTTTGTTTTTCTTCAATGGGAGGAACAACTGCCATGTTTGATGGATGACCGTCTCCAAATTATTTTCCTATACTCGCGTCTGATTTCCAAGAGACTATCTTTATGTGCTCTCCCACACACACACACACACACACACACACACACACACACACACACACACACACACACACACACACACACACACACACCCCACTCCTATAACAACCCACACAAATCAAGCATATTGCCTCAGAGCCACCTTGCCATGAAATAGCTTTTGTTTTCCCCCTCTGTAGCTAAGTCTGGAGAGAACCATACTGTTATAAAATAATCAAGGATGCCTCTGAATGTCTGTGGTACTATACAAAGGCAGCTACATGAGACACTAGTGTTACAGAGTTAGAAAGATACCAGTTGAAGTCCTCTGAAACTGAGGAACATAGGCTGATGGGCACCACTCAGATCTGTGAGCTTAAGTGCAGAGTTGGTCAGTGAAAGGGGCTGCATACACTTCCTACAGGTGGACTCTCTCTCTCCTTTATTCCGTTTCCCTCCTTCCCTCTACTCACACCCACACACATACCCACACTTTTTCTATTGTTTTCCTTTTCTTTTTTTTCAACATACCAGACTATTTGTTTTGAGTTTGAAATGCTATTTTGTTTTATGTGTACCTCATGAAATTCATAGCTAGAAAGAATAGAAAGAGAGCTCTTGAAGCCACAGGTTCATATGAGGGTTATAATGAGGTACAAGAATAAAAAGAAAATAACAGAATCCTCTTTTGGCCATAATTATTTGTGTACTAGTGTTGCAGTATTAAACTAATGTGTTATTGTTCAGCTGGCTGTGGATTGTGTATTGAATCAGCAGTCCTGATTGCGTTAACGCAGAAAGCACAAGTACACACAATGGATTGAAAACATGCACGCACGCACGCACGCACGCACACAAACAACAACTCCTCAGAAAAGACTGATACCTAAAAATATCACAACAAAACATTTTCAGAATTCTCTTTGAACACAGATCATTAGCATTAACATTAACATTATCTTCTTTTTAGAATCATCCTGTTCTTCATAAATAAATGCAATACCAGCTTAATACAAAATATGTCCAATAAATCCTCGCCAACAAGGTTTGATACATTGATTGTGTCTTCACCATGCTATAGGCTAGCAGTACTGTGAAATGTGTTAACAAAATAATTTGTTTTAATTCAGACTTAATGCTATTGCAATATGGAAAGACTAGATAACAAAGACCCTCATACCTGCTCACAGACTTTAGCCCTTTTACTGTTTATCAGTATATTTTCTAATGCTTGCATATTGCTGTAAAAAATAGGTACATGTCACGATGAGAGGTGCTTCTGTAAGCCCACTGTCAATTGTTTGATGTTTTATGATGTTGTCCTCGACCTTGTCTACAATATTTTATTTAATTATGGAGCTGGTGCATTATCCTAAATGTCTGTGATTAATAGAACATTATGGACCTTGTAATGTGTGGTTTTTGTGCTTTATGGACTTTGTAAACTGATGGTAGTCCCTCCATGGAAGTGAATGGTGAATTTTCTGTGTTTGTTGGTTGCAGAGAACTTGTTGCATTGAGCCTATTCTTATCTGATTTGTTGGCTTATTAGGATCAATTTGCAGATGACTTCACCAGCCACTCACTCATCTTCATTAACTTTTGGCTACTAGCATCAAATGGCACTCTACTTTAGCATTAATTTGTTGTTTTTGCTCTTTTTGTTGTCGAATCAAGTAGCCCATCAATGCTAAGCTCAATGAGCTAGTTTCAAGGTTGTCTTTTAAAAGGGTCACATGGCTGCTGCTCTCAGTGTACTGATTTGTCCAGTTCTAAAAGCATCAAAATGACTGGTGCATTAAAGGTAATATTGTAATTAGGGAAAGGAGCCATTATTTTTTTTCAGAAAGGTAGCAAACAATAAAACATTGTCAATACAATTGATATGTTTTGGATAAGATGGATGCATTTTAAACTGTTTGTGAGCTATAAGAGTGTTTACAAATCAGCTGGGCAAAGTACATGATTTTTTATATATAACATCTTATTTAGTGCCTCATACTTTCTATAGGTATTAGCTATGCACCAATGTGCTGTATAAGCCAATATTCTGAGTTGGCCTATTAAAGTCACAACCCTGTCACTCTGTCAGTCTGTGTTTTTGTCTGACAGGACCGTGGCATTGTCTGTCTTGTGTTTTCGATCAGTCTTGTTTCATGTTTTACTCTGCAATTGGGTCCTGCGTCTGCATTCCGTGACAATAAAAGCAATCTGTGGATGATCAAGGATGATTGTTTCCTGTCAATCAAAAGGGGGCGGAAAAACACGTCTGACAATTAGCCGTGCTGTTTTGTAATTTCGTGCTATGTGTAAAAGAAAATGTCTCTTGTGTGAAAATGCTTTGAAATGGCTGACAACATTGTTGCAATTTGTAAGATTTGGACAGCTAGAATTTCACGATGTGGAACTACCATTAAAAAAATTTTTTTTTAACACAACTAGTGTGATTACTCGCCTTAAAGCTCAACACGGCAAGGAATATAATGAGTTTGTTAAAGCTAAAGCGAAGGCTGCTTCAGCTAAAAAGGGACAAGCTTTCTCATTCAAAATTCAGTTAATAGAAGTTAAGAACATTCAAAAAATAAAGAAATCTTACCAATTTAATGTGAGTAACAAGAGGCTATTCAAAGTTAAGAGTTAAGAATGTTAATATGAGTTGAAAATTTACTTTTTTCTTTGATTGTTTTCAGTGGTTTAAAGTAATGAAGTACAAATACTTAGTTACTGTACCCAAGTAGTTTTATTTATTTTTTTCAAAATTTGTTCTTTCTTGAGTTTTTTTAATTTATTACAACTTTTTCTTTTCTACATTTTTTAGCCAAACAAATACCTTTTACTCTGATACAGATGCTCTTGTTACTCATTACCTGGATTAAAAAAAGTTTGTTTCATTATTTGCGAAAAGAGAGCACAGAGCATGCTAAAACAGCATGCAGTGTGTTTGATTGACAGCAGCCAGTGCGAGCACAGACACTCAGCACATGCGCTCATGGTGTGTGTGTCATTCCAATGAGGCGCCTAAACTAAACACTTCCAAAGACACAGATAAGATGTAATTTACCCTACCTGTGTACAAATATGGCAGTCTAAATATATTCATCACTGTATATAAGCCACTAAATACGAGAAATAATGGACGACTCTTCTCAAATGCTGTGGATGATAACAGTAGGTGTTTTTTACCACATGATTTTTCTTTATTCATGAATGATGATGAATGGAAAACTGGGTGCTGTATCGACTCAGTTTGGTACCCGCACTCTTTGTCAGCTGCTTTCAAACTCACATGTGTGCGTATGTCTGCGTGTGCTGTAAAGAGCGCTTTATGTCGAGTTGCCAGCCATCCAGGTTTTCCCGGGATCATCCAAGTTTTGGCCATCTGTCCTGGAAAAATAAAATTTAATTCGCAAAATGTCCTGGAATTTGAAAATTTTCCTGATGCTTTCACTCATATAAATACTTGTTTATGTGTACAATATTCAAGAAATCAGTGATTTTGATCAGTGATCAAACATGCTCTCCTAAACAGCTCTTTCATATGAATCTTTAGAAAGTGACGGTTCGTTTGGATGATTCATGTATATGAAGCTTTTGTAAACCGCCCTCTCCCTCTTATTTGTTGCTGAATATTTAGTTAAATGCTGCTGGTCACCACTGTTTTTGATTAATTTATTTACATGAATGTGTTTACATTTATTTACACACTGGTGTATCTGTTAAAATGCTGGCCCTTTGATTTAATAGCTTGTAGTGTAGTAACTATTTTTAAAAGGGTAGCTTCAACTCAAAATTGCTCAGGAACAGAATAAGGAAATATGTTGAATTTATACATTATAACATTATTGATGTTATTGTTGAAATTAATTATATTCTGTTTATGTTTATTTTCATGAAATATAGCTTATTTTCTGAATAAAAGATCTGTCCTTATCCACCTGCATCTCAGCTTTATCTATTGTGTACTGAACTATTGATTTAATTTGTATTATTGATTTATTTGTATAGGGACAATACAAGAACATAATTCCAGTAACAGAAAAAAAAAAAAAAAAAGAGAAATGCATTGTACATAGAGATTATAGCAAGCACATACTAATTTGCATCTCAGGCCCCTAGATAGGCTTTTCCCTAGAAAAAAATAAATAAAAAGAAAATAAACAAATACAATTAAACAAAAGTAAAACAAGCATTTGAAAATGTAAGAGTATTAACTATAAAAGTTAGTATTTATTGTATCCAGTATTTCTTATTTGAGACTCAATTACATGCCATTAAAAATAACAACATGAATGGGTCACATTTTATAAGATGAACAGATTTGAATTTGTAGTACTTTTACTTTTTGATAGTATTTTTAAAACAAGGTACTTTTTACTTTTACTTAAGTAGTATTTTAATGGATGACTTTTACTTTTACTTAAATAATACATTTGTGTGGTATCTGTACTTTTACTTAAGTATGGAAATTGAGTACTTTTTCCACCATTGAGTGTTTTGAGACCAGTTACTGTGAAACATGGAAAATATGCAATTTTTTTTTTAAATAATATAAAAAGAAAGTTACTATTTACATTTCTTTTGAAGTTGATTTATAATTAATTATTAGTGATTTGAAACAAAAGCACTATACTATCGATATCAGTATCAGCAGATGTTGTTTTAAATAATCAGATTTTGGTTTCGTACACAAATTTTGTACTGGTATATCCTGGATTAGTTATATATTGACCAGGGCCTCATTTCCCAAAAGCATCGTAAGCCTAAGTAGATCGTAGAATCCATCATACGATTTATCTTAGTTTTGCGGCCCATTTCCCAAAAGCATCGTAACTTAAGTAGTACTTGAAAATGCTCGTAGATTAATGAGTGCTTTGGAGTACTCGTACAGCGCTAAGAACATCGTAAGGACACGGATTTATGCAGACACCTGCAGGACAAACGCAAAATTACACCTGATTCAATTTATATACCTATAGCTATACTTTATGCTCATTTACAGTTTTTCTCAATTGCTTTGGCTCAATTCTCGAATGAGAATTATTTTTTTCAAAACAATAAGTTCAAATCACTTAACCGCTAAGATCAATCATTATTACGAAACAAGGCCCATGCCAATTAGTTGGCTGATATTTGGCCTGATATTTTGATATTATCGACAATTAATGTATTGTTTGAAAACTATAAAAAAGGTTTACATCTTATTTTCTATCATTAAATTGTATTATAAACTAAGGGTGGAAAAAATTTATTATGTTACTGTGGTGGGGTGAGCAAGAGACAGACACAGTGGGTGTGGCGTCAAGCCTAATCAGGGTTGGGGAGTAACGGAATACATGTAACGGGATTACGTATTTAAAATACAAAATATAAGTAACTGTATTCCACTACAGTTACAATTTAAATCATTGATAATTAGAATACAGTTACATTCAAAAAGTATTTTGATTACTGAAGAGATTACTTTGCATTTTATTGTCATTTGTTTCATTTAATATTTAGTCCTTTCAGATGGAAAACATTTATACGTTTAAATGATGCAATCCAAAGTGCATTTGAACAGCTGTGAAACACTTTCTTATGATGTGTTACATTTATACGAGCTGACAGACTCGTCTGAACAAAACTTTGTTTTGTTTACAGTTCTTATGTTTTTTGTCTTGGATGTTGTCTGCCTTATTGTATATGATAGACAAACACTTTTGGACATTGGTTCTGCAATTGCACACCAAAAACCGGACTTCAAATTCCTCAATGCCAACCAGCTGTTTATAAACATGCCAGTGGAGCCCTTTGTCTGGGCTGCCCGGCCGCGGAAACGCAGAAGTAAAAGGGGAAATAGAGCCGGTGTTCTCATCAGAGTAAGACGTCGTGCAAATCGACCCCCGCTACACCAGTATTCTACTGGCAAATGTTCAGTCTCTGGATAACAAGCTCTGCGAGCTGAAAGTGCGGATCTCTTTCCAGACGAGAGACGAGGGACTGCTGCATTATCTGCCTTACAGAAACTTGGATGTCTGTGGAGATTCCAGACTCAGCCATTGAACCCACGGGGTTCTCCATGCACCGAGCGGACAGAGCGAAAGACCTCTCAGGTAAAAGCAGAGGTGGTGGTGTGTGTTTTATGATCAACAAATACTGGTGTGATCAGAGGAACGTACATTCTATCAAGTCTTTCTGCTCTCTTGATCTGGAATTTCTCATGCTTCTGTGTCGACCATTCTGGCTACCGAGGGAATTCACAGCGGTCATTATCACAGCTGTGTACATCCCCCCACAAGCTGACACAGACCGGGCACTCAAGGAACTGTATGGGAGTATAAGTGAGCAGGAAACCGCACACCCTGAGGTTTGGAAGAAGTTTGGAATGAACCACCACATCCTCACACGGTTCTACACCAGCACTGTAGAGAGCATCCTGACTGGCTGCATCACTGCCTGGTACGGCAATAGCACCGCCCACAACCGCAAAGCCCTGCAAAGGGTGGTCTGAACTGCCAGACACATCATCGGAGGTGAGCTTCCCTCCCTCCAGGACATATATACCAGGCGGTGTGTGAAAAAAGCTCGGAGAATCATCAGAGACTACAGCCACCCGAGCCATGGGCTGCTCTCACTGCGACCATCAGGCAGGCGGTATCGCAGCATCAGGACCCACACCAGCCGACTCCATGACAGCTTCTTCCCCCAAGCAATCAGACTTTTGAACTCTTGATCTCTCACGATCAATATACATCAGCACTGCACTTTATTAATCATATTATCTCACACTGGACTGTCATAAATTATATTCTCTCTTAACAACACTGGCAACTGACTATCAACCGACAGCCTGAATGTCAATACAGTACAATACAACCTACTGTATATTTTATATACACTTTATATACTATTTTTATTGTATGTGTATTCTATATTATGTGTATGTGTATTCTATATTGTGTGTATTGTACACTGTACATTGTATATTATTATTGTGTTGTGGAATTATGTGTATATTAGATATGTAAATTGTGTTGTGTAAATCTGATGTTTATTGTAAATTGGTATGTCTCATCACTGTCATGACTGCTATGTTGCTCGGAACTGCACCCAAGACTTTCACCCACTGTTGCACTTGTGCATATGGTTGTGTGACAATAAAAGTGATTTGATTTTTGACAGAGAAGTAAGTTTGAATTAAGTTTGGAGCAGAAGAAATAGAAATAAACCTTGTGTAAATTGTCAGCTTTACGCTAAGCTAAAATGCTATTTCTAGCCATTTTACATGCACATGTTACCAGGCAGGATCATATTTTTTTTTATCAAGAAAATTCACGTTGGATCGTAATTTCTTTTTTTCTAGTAAGACCTTTGATATTAGGGCAAAAATCTTATTCTTGATGATCATTTTTGTATTGTTTTCCTGTAAAAATATCTAAAATTCCTTAAAACAAGATCAGTTAGATTAATCTTGTTTTAGAAACAACACTGCATAAGATATTTAGGTTTTTCAAAGAATGTATTTTTAACGTGTATTTTGTCTTACTGTACTGGCAAAGTTTTTGTAGTCAAAACAAGTGAAAAAATCTACCAGTGCTGAAGAAGTAATCCAAAGTATTTAGAATACATTACTGACCTTGAGTAATCTAACGGAATACGTTACAAATTACATTTTACAGCATGTATTCTGTAATCTGTAGTGGAATACATTTCAAACGTAACCCTCCCAACCCTGAAAATAATAAAAATAAAATGTCCATAAAAGGAGAAAATAAAGTGTCCAGAGGGAATAGTGTTCAAAATAAAGGGGGAATCTGGCATCCTCGCTGTGAGATGGGGTCCGTGAAGGGCGGGGAAGTGTCTGAGGAATGGCCCAGGCATGAGCTGGGTCCGTCGGCCGCACACGCTCCCCTCCTGTGTCCACGTTACGAGGGGCGGTGGCGTATATATATATATATATATACACTATATTGCCAAAAGTATTCGCTCATCTGCCTTTAGACGCATATGAACTTAAGTGACATCCCATTCTTAATCCATAGGGTTTAATATGACGTCAGCCCACCCTTGGCAGCTATAACAGCTTCAACTCTTCTGGGAAGGCTTTCCACAAGGTTCAGGAGTGTGTTTATGGGAATTTTTGACCATTCTTCCAGAAATGCATTTGTGAGGTCAGACACTGATGTTGGACGAGAAGGCCTGGCTCGCAGTCTTCGCTCTAATTCATCCCAAAAGTGCTCTATCGGGTTGAGGTCAGGACTCTGTGCAGGCCAGTCAAGTTCTTCCACACCAAACTCGCTCATCCATGTCTTTATGGACCTTGCTTTGTGCACTGGTGCGCAGTCATGTTGGAACAGGAAGGGGCCATCCCCAAACTGTTCCCACAAAGTTGGGAGCATGGAATTGTCCAAAATCTCTTGGTATGCTGAAGCATTCAGAGTTCCTTTCACTGGAACTAAGGGGCCAAGCCCAGCTCCTGAAAAACAACCCCACACCATAATCCCCCCTCCACCAAACTTCACAGTTGGCACAATGCAGTCAGACAAGTACCGTTCTCCTGGCAACCGCCAAACCCAGACTCGTCCATCAGATTGCCAGATGGAGAAGCGTGATTCGTCACTCCAGATAACGCGTCTCCACTGCTCTAGAGTCCAGTGGCGGCGTGCTTTACACCACTGCATCCGACGCTTTGCATTGCACTTGGTGATGTATGGCTTGGATGCAGCTGCTCGGCCATGGAAACCCATTCCATGAAGCTCTCTACGCACTGTTCTTGAGCTAATCTGAAGGCCACATGAACTTTGGAGGTCTGTAGCAATTGACTCTGCAGAAAGTTGGCGACCTCTGCGCACTATGCGCCTCAGCATCCGCTGACCCCGCTCTGTCATTTTACGTGGCCTACCACTTCGTGGCTGAGTTGCTGTCATTCCCAATCGCTTCAACTTTGTTATAATACCACTGACAGTTGACTGTGGAATATTTAGTAGCGAGGAAATTTCATGACTGGACTTGTTGCACAGGTGGCATCCTATCACAGTACCACACTGGAATTCACTGAGCTCCTGAGAGCGGCCCATTCTTTCACAAATGTTTGTAGAAGCAGTCTGCATGCCTAGGCGCTTCATTTTATACACCTGTGGCCGTGGAAGGGATTGGAACACCTGAATTCAATTATTTGGATGGGTGAGCAAATACTTTTGGCAATATAGTATATATATATATATATATATATATATTAGCTTAATAGACTAATACAATGATAGATAGATAGATTGACAGACAGACAGACAGAGAAAGCTATATTTGTCCCAAGTTCCACACGAACAGGCTTTCTTCCCAAGAAGTTATGTTTCACTAATTCTTTGTTTAGTCCTTTAAAGTCCATGAAATCAAAATTAAAGTTTTGCTGCTTTTAGTACATGTCTATTAGCTTAAAGGTCATCTACTGTATGTGCTAGTGTATTTCTAAACGTTGACAAAATTAGTTTTCAGAAGATACAAGCATTTATAATCTGCAATCTTTCTCTTCCAGCTGAAAAGGCTCAAGAACATCCATGACGTCACATAGAGGTTGAGAAACCTTGCCCAATCAAATGCTATCTAAAACAAGAAAGCACCCTCCCCCTACAACTATTCAGTGCATCTAGCTGTGTTCTAATTGGCACTGATCATGCCTTTGCAGGGCACTTTGGATGGAGCACAATCCATGCAGTGTCATTCCAAGAAGAATTTCCAATAAGAATCGCTTAAAAATTATTATTAAAATGTGAGTTCTGACTGACCGAGCCATCTAAAGCTCTCAAAGTGGAGGGTAATTGTCTTCTAAGAAAATAGGTCATAGGGATGATCACTTCTGAATGGGACATGCCAATGCGAGAGTTGATGTGAGGAAAGTTCCTGTAGTTTATATTTTTTGTGCAGCTGGAGTTTTCTTGGGCTGTGCAGATTGAGTAAGTGTTCTGTATTATTTTTTATTTTTTTATTTTTTTATCCCCTTTTCTCCCAATTTGGAATGCCCAATTCCCACTACTTAGTAGGTCCTCGTGGTGGCGCAGTTACTCACCTCAATCCAGGTAGCGGAGGACTAGTCTCAGTTGCCTCCGCTTCTGAGACCGTCAATCAGCGCATCTTATCACGTGGCTTGTTGTGCATGACACCGTGGAGACTCGGCATGTGGAAGTTCATGCTGCTCTCCGCGACCCACGCACAACTTACCACACGCCCCATTGAGAGCAAGAACCACTAATCGTGACCACGAGGAGGTTACCCCATGTGACTCTACCCTCTCTAGCAACTGAGCCAATTTGGTTGCTTAGGAGACCTGGCTGGAGTCACTCAGCACACCAATACATGGATACATTATCTTTTACTTGCTTGTTTCTCATTCATCTTCATTGCACACAGTCTCCAGCCTCGTCGTATGCAAAGACGGTGATATGCTGTGTGCGTTTGTGGGCTGACTATAGATTAATGTTGTCAGTTAGATCATCGTTCGGTTCTCAAATCTTTAGAAAATCTGGCCAGTATTGAGATCGCTTCTCAAGTTCCCCCAGTAAGCAGCTCTGACATGAGCATGGTGGAAAGGAGTATGAGTGTGTGTGTGTGTGTGTGTGTGTGTGTGTGTGTGTGTGTGTTGCTGAAAACTAAAGCCTATTGGCTATTTTTTTAAATGTTACATGTCGTTCGACATGTCCCGCCCCCACTTCCTGTTTCAATAGGAAATACGTCAAAACACCAGGGCTGTGTCCGAATTTGTTCACTCATTCACTATTTCCTATATAGTGAATAGCAGTGAGTGCTCTATATCAGCAAGGAGTGTATGAAATGAGTGAGTGAATTCAGACGCTGACGTATACACCGAGCATCAGAGAGAGTGATGGAGCTGTTGCAGAAACGACTTCCTCACATATATACTTTTATATTACATGTACATTACTTTGCAAAATAAAAATAATAATTCTTGTTTTTCTTAAATAAGATGGTATATTAATAAAATAAATCTTCTTTCTGTTTGTCATTTTTATATATGTTCATAATGATTTAATGTTTTAGTATCTTTAAACTCTGTTCCAACCTGGGTAGCGTTTCTGGGCGTAGAGATGAAAAAACCATGGGAACATAGCGCCCTCATGCGACCATAAAACAGCACTTAAGCACTTATCATAACCTACATGTGAAAAACGAATATTTGAATCATAAACTAAATTATCATTTCCACTGTGTGCAGTCTTTTGAGTTACAATAATAAAGAAGAATTCTTTAGGTTAATAGCAAAATAGAAATCCACAACATAACATCATCTATATAAATAAATTATACATTTTAAAATGTATCTGTATGATTTTGCCTCACACCGACTATATTTTATTATGCTATTTTAATCAAGAACTATTTTTCAAAAAGTAAAACAATACAGTCAGCATGAAATAAAACATTGCAGGAATGAAGGAATCTTTAAACTGCCGTCTCTCGCTCGCTTGCTCTAGCACTCTCCCGCACGCGCTCTCTCTGGTCAGTCCTCCCCACAATGGATTATGGGCAATAAACCATCGGACACTCTTAATCAAAGCGCACTGTGGGTAAGAGTGAACGAATGTTGGGAATGAGTAGTTCACTCAGAATTCAGACGTTACTACAAAATGGCCGACACCTGTAATAGTGAGCTATATAGTAAATAGGGGGCGATTTCGGACACAGCACAGGGCACTTCATAGGCACTTTAATGCACTGCTGCTACAGCCATCAAAGCATCACTTGTTCACTGGTGGATTTCAAATCTTCTGCTGTGATCAATTATGCATAATCCACAGGTTTTATTTGTGAGGTGTTGCAGAGAATATTTTTCAGAAATCATTCTGCAGATTATGGCTGACACAGATGCTGTGAACTAAATGTTGCTATAAATATTCTTGTAATATTGAATCTGGAAATCTGTGGCAGTTCCTACCCCTATTATATACTGTATATCAGCATGGCCATCTGCCACCCTGCACTCTAGATATCAGTATCAGTATCGGCTATTGAAAAACCAATATTGGTCAACCACTAACTTAAATATAGGAAAAGTAGATGATATAATGCAATTAAATCAGATGTCTGTCTGAATTGTGTGTGTGCACTAGGTGTGTGTTCACTCTTGGAGTTGAAACCACAGCTATCGCAGCAATAGTGGTGTCACAGTGGCCCAACTGTGTCAGCTCTCTTTTGGGCTAAGCTGTGGGGAAACCCTCCAAAGTGGGTCAGCCTCCCTCTTCGTTTCACTTACATGTGTAGTGAGCCTCGAGCAGCCAGGCGACATCATTATTAGGGTGAAGGAAAGACTTGGTGAGAAGGATCTGGGACATTAAACACTTGTGACACATGTGCATTGGAATTTAAGACATGACTCCTGGGCTATCCATGTGAGTTTCCTTCACTGGGCGGATTGCGTATGGCAAGTGGCAGATGTGCTAGAACAATCTGTTTCGTCTGCTGCAAAAAAAGGGGAAAAAGAATCGTTTCACTTTGGGTAAGATGCCTAACCAGCCCCCTGGAGGAACACTTATTATAAACTGTTAGTTTGTGTCAGCCTAGATTCATCTATGCAATGGAGAGTTTGAGAGTGTTGGGGGCATGGTGGAGGCGTTGTGCGATAGGGGGCCAGTCCAGTCATTACTATGTTCTGATTTTATTGCAGTGGAGAGACAGGGTGAGGTGAGAAAGAATTAATTGTCCAGTAACAGAGAGACAGAATGTGTGAGGGAGAAAAAGAAAGAGAAATATAGAGATAAACTGTAAACATGCCCAGAGGCAAAAGAGTGTGCCAGTGTGTGGAAATGTGTGTGTGTGATTGTTAGATACAGAGAGAACCAGTGTTAAAAGCTGGCTTAATTGTGTAAGGCACATGGCTCTACCTCTAGGCCCTTCTTGCCATCAGCAAAAGCAACACCTGTTTTATCGTCATCTATTAAACTGTGAGTGTGTATGTGTAAATGAATGGGTGTGCAAAGTAGTACCAAAAAGGATCCCCACAGACACAAGCACAGGTACACCACCTCTATGAGTACAAACACTGCTCTGAAACAATGCTACCTCTCTCTCTCTCTCTCTCTCTCTCTCTCTCTCTCTCTCTCTCTCTCCCTCCCTCCCGGAGTGACTGGGTGTGAGTGGACAGAGTGGTGTGACTGCGAGTGGAGTGTTGTGAGTGATTTTTTTCTTTTCTTTTTTCTCTCTCTTTGCTGTGCTTAATATAGGTTTTTTTGGGGTGTTTTCTGGTTTTCTCTATTTTTGGTCTTTTGCTCTTTTCTTGGGCCGCGTGCTATCCGCTCTTATAGGGGAAGCATGTCGGCCCCACGCGTGCAGGGTTTGAGTTCACTCACGTGGCGCCACACTGTTAAGGTGGCGTCCGCGGTGGGGGTGGAAGAATGCTGCCTGGCCATTGGAGAGGTTGTGGGGCATGAGAGCGTGTTATCTGCCTCCAGAATGAACAGTGCCATGGTGGTTTTTCTTGACAGTGTAGATAAAGCTAATGAATTAGTCGAACACGGAATAGTTATCAGTGGTGAATTTGTCCCTGTTCTTCCCCTTTCTTTGCCAGCTAAGCGAGTCACTTTGTCAAACGTTCCACCTTTTGTAAGTGATACAATTCTAACACAGGCTTTATCCCGGTATGGGAAATTGGTATCCCAATCAGTAGCGGGTCGCCTCTGTTGAAACATATTGTTTCGTGCTTGATATGACACTCAATTTTCGATTTGATGACTTTGATTATGTCATTTTTGTTACTACTGCAAAGACTGAGTGCTTTGGTTGTGGCAAATCTGGCATTTAATTCGCAATTGTCCTGACAAAATTACAGAAAAGGAGGCAAATTTAGTGAACGAGAATATTGAAGGTGGCAGTGCCGCTGGGGTTGCCGGTAAAATTGGTAGTGCTTCAGAGAACAATTCAATGTTATTGCAAAAAACATACCAGACGGATTGTGTTAGAATTGAGGAAGAGCAAACTATTTTTAAAATGCTCCCGAAAAGAAAGAAGAGTAACAAAATATTTGATGCCAAAATAAGTAAAAAAAGTGATGTGCAAGAGGATGAGGATCAGGATACAGAGAGTGATGGTGAGTCTTCTGACTCTAGTGTGACATTTTCCCAGAGTGAAATTATTGGTCGGAGTTACGAGCTTGATGATATCAAGTTATTTCTTAGATCGACTAAAAATAAAAGAGGTGTGCACGTGCAGGAATATTTTCCTGATCTAAAACAGTTCGGTGAAAAAGCAAGAAGCCTAATGGCAGAGGGTTCCTTCACGAATAAAGAAGTGTATTGATTAAAGAAAATTGTGAGAAATCTCAATAATGCCCTGAACAATGATTCCTGTTAACTTTAAGAGTAGGAAGGCTGATGTTTTTTTGGCTTTATGGGTTGTGTTTATTTACTTTTTTGTTAGTTATGAGTGAAGTCCATTTAGCTACTTTGAATGTTAATGGTGCAAGAGATTCCAGAAAAATAGCAACATTATATGAAGTAATTAAACAGAAAAATATTGATATTGCTTTTTTTACAAGAAACTCACAGTGATCTGAAAAAATGCTGTTGACTGGGTGAGGGAGTTTGATGGTATCCCTTTTTTAAGTCACAATACTTCAATAAGTGGGGGAGTTGCCATTTTATTTACAAAGAATTTTAGTCCTATCTCTTATGATGTTGATGAAATTGTAAAAGGTAGACTCTTAAAAGTCAAAGCTATTTTTGAAAGTTGTGACTTCAATTTTATTTGAGTGTATGCTCCAACTGCACCAGCTGAAAGAATGTTATTTTTAGACACACTGTGTTTGACATTACAAAACTGCTGCCCTGAAGACTTCTTGTTCATAGGTGGTGATTTCAATTGTACTGAGCTAAATTTAGATAGAATTCACATCGAGCCTCATCTGGCTTCACGTAAATGTAAAAAATATGAATTATGTGATATCTGGAGATCTTTAAATGGGATGAGAGACAGGTCACTTGGGTTCACACATGTGATAATGTTATGTCATTAGCTAGACTGGACAGAATTTATAGTTTTAATTATCATCTTAGTATTTGCAATAAGTGTTATATTACGGCAGTTGGTTTTACAGATCATAGTATGGTGCACTGTAAGTTTATTTTAAGTTCGATAAAACCAAAAAGCGCATACTGGCATTTTAATACTAACCTGTTAAATTATATATATTTTTAAGGAATCCTTTAAGTCTTTTTGGGAAGTTTATAGAACAACAAAGTCTTCTTTTCTTTCATTACAACAGTGGTGGGATTTTGGCAAGGTTCAAATAAGACAGTTTACTCAACAGTACACTCACAACGTCACTAAAGAGTTGACTCGTTCTTTAGAGTTTTTTGAAAAAGAGATAATTGAATCTCAACAATTAGCTCAATCTACTGGTGAGCTTCACTATTTGGAAGCAAAGAATAAGGCTAAGTTAGCTGATCTACTGGGGTATAAAGCACAGGGGGCTCTGGTCCGTTCACGTTTTCAAAGTATTGATCAGATGGATGCACCATCCAAATACTTCTTCAGTCTGGAAAAAAAGAATGGACAGAAACGTTTTAGACGGAGTGCTTTTGTCTGATCCTGCTGATATTCGGGGAAGAGCAGTTCTTTATTATCAAAATCTTTATAGAAGTGAGCTCAAGTCAGGGTGTTGTGTGGAAAATGTTTTCCTTGACAGTTTACCAAAGGTATCAGAGGAAGCTAATGATGACCTCGCAGGAGTTTTGATCCTGGGAGAGTTTCATAAGGCCCTGCAAAGCATGGAGTCTGAGAGGGCTCCAGGAGTGGATGGCCTCCCAGTTGACTTCTGTAAGGTTTTTTGGTTGGAGTTGGGTGCAGATCTGCTGGAGGTAATAAATGATAGCTTGTTGGAGGGTAGGCTGCCGTTGAGTTGCCGAAGAGCGGTAATCACTCTTATTCCAAAAAAAGGGGACCTTACTGATATAAAAAACTGCAACCCTGTCTCACTTGTATGTAGCGACTATAAACTGCTGTCCAAGGCATTGGCTAACAGATTGGCTGGAGTGTTGGATCAGGTTATCCATCCAGACCAGACATATTGTGTCCCCGGTAGATCTATATTTGATAATATTTCTTTAATTTGAGATATTTTTTATGTCTCTAAATTATTGAATTTAAATTGTGGCTTGATATCTTTGGATCAGGAGAAAGCTTTCGACCGAGTTGAGCATTCTTATTTGTGGAGTACTTTAACAGCTTTTGGCTGTTAAAGCCATTAGCTTTATGCTGATGATATTGTAGTAATGATCAACAGACAAAGTGATGTGCAGTTTTTACTTAATTTAATTGAAGAATTTAGAGTGTTGTCTTCTGCAAAGGTTAACTGGAAAAAAGTGATGCTTTACTGTTAGGACAATGGACTGATGGGAAACCTTGCCTTCCTGGTGGGTTGTGTTGGGGTAGAGGGGGTATAAAATACTTAGGATTTTATTTAGGAGATGACAGTGTGTTACAAAAAAATTGGGAGGGGGTGTTGGAAAAAGTTAAAGGTCGCTTGGATAAATGGAAATGGTTATTACCGAATATGTCCTATAGGGGGAGAACTCTCATCGTCAACAATTTAGCGGCATCCTCACTTTGGCATAGATTGGCATGTGTAGACCCTTCACCACAGTTTTTAGCTGAAGTTCAAGCTGCCCTTGTGAACCTTTTTTAGGACAAACTACACTGGGTCCCACAGAGTGTTTTATACCTCCCCAGAGAAGAAGGTGGGCAAGGTTAGATTCATTTACAAAGCAGGATTGCTGCTTTTCGTTTACAGTTTTTACAAAGATTTTGTTGATGGTTCTACAGATGTTAGCTGGCGTTCTGTTAGTTGCACCATTTTGCACACCATTGGAGATTTTGGTCTGGATAAACCCCTCTTTTTAATGGATCCAACAAAAGTTTTTTTCGTTTTCATAAGACTAAGAACTCATACTCTCTCCACTGGCTATTACAAGAACCTTTGATACTTGGGGCCCGTCTGGACATTACTACGCACTGTAATTTACCAGGGTTCAGTACCTTATTTCAGGAATCCAGGGTCTTCAATTTGGGACATTTATTGACTTTAACTGGGCCTCACTTTGAGAACGTGGAGGCAGCATCCAAACATCTGGGAATCAGATCTGCTCATGTATTTACTCAGTTCTTGACAAAACTAAAATCATGTTTTACAATTGAAGAGCACCACTTACTGAAAGACTTTTTACAGGGGATAGTACTCCTGATATTGAAGATCCCCCTTTCCATGTTTAGTTGTTCAACCCAATCTTGATGAGTGTTTAGGTTTTTTTGCTTAAATCATGTGAATCTTTGTTTTTAGATTTTTTGTCAAGAAAAGGCAAAAAGCTGTATAGAGCCTGTGTTTTGGTTTTTAATAAGAAGGTGTTTGACCAAAAAATTGATACACCATGGCGTTCTGTTCTTAAACTGAGTAATGATGTAAAGCCTGAATGGAGATCCTTATATAAGCCACCATTATCTAAGAGGGTAGGTGACATTCAATGGAGAATTCTCCATGGTGCCATTTCTGTCAATTCTTTTATTTCGGTGTTGAATCCAGAAGTCAGTTCTGCATGCCCTTTTTGTCTTCAAAGGGAGACTGTTTTTCATGCTTTCATGCATTATTTTAGACTGGATCCTTTATTTATGAAGTTAAAATAATTGTGTTGTAGGTTTAATGAAACTTTTTGTATTGAGACTTTCATTTTGGGTTTTAAGTATTTTCAGAAAAAACATTTTATCTGTCAACTGTTGAATTGAATTTTAGGGCAAGAAAAATGGCTGTTTATATCAGCAGAAAAAACAAAATGGAACAAAGGTCTAGTGATGATGTTAATGTCTGTTTTTTAACTTTGATAAAATCTAGAGTGTTGATTTGATTTTCGGTTTTTTTAAAACTATGGAAGATCTTTCTACTTTTGAATTGATATGGCTTAGTCATGGGGCTTTGTGTGCAGTATGTGATGGTGATTTGGTTTTTCTTTGTAATTCCAATGCGTATTATTCTCTGTGAATTTTGTTGAATGCATTATATTGTTTAAGCTATTGTGAAGCGAAACTGATTTAATTGTAAATAAAGTTTTTTTCAAAAATCAAATCCTCTCTCTCTCTCTCTCTCTCTCTCTCTCTCTCTCTCTCTCTCTCTCTCTCTCTTTCCACCTCTTTCCCTCTTCTCTCCTTTTTCCTTTTCTATTTCAGAGTGATCATTGAAGTCATGGCGGGTACAAATATCAGCAGCAGTCCTTTTTCATATAGTTCTAGCACAAAAGCCACATGTTGCTCTCACCACTACCACTGTGCACTACCCTATACAGGGCAGTGCACAGTGGTAATGGTGAGAGCAACATCTGCTGCTATTGATTTCAAAGTTCAAACTAAAGTTGGAAGGGCATCTTAGCCAAATAGCCATTACCCTATTAAGCCTGTCATGTTATATGGCTTAAAATATTCACCCAAATTTTTTTATTCTGTCATTATTAACTTGCCCTCATGTCATTCAAAACCCATATGCCTGTATATTTGCCTGTATACAATGACAGTTCACAGTGACCACTATTTTAAAGCCCCCAAAAGGACCATAAACACCACTAAAGTACCGAAGTCCATATTACTTTTGCACTCTCGGATGTCATTCTCCATCCCACGTAATTGACCAGACATATCATATTCGGTCACAACATGCAAGAACCAAAGTTGTTTTGACATCAATGACATCAAACCTAGCATGACATGTCTACACTCCGCATTTAAATTTCAGTCTATTTCTCACACAAAGCTATTGTATGACTTGGAATATACTGTACCTTTAGCCCATCAGTCATATGAACAACCATATGGCAATTTTATGATGCTTTTTTCTCCTTTTTGAAGCTTTAAAGCCATGGCCACTAATAAACTGTTTCTGTATAGAAAAGAGCTGCATAAAAAGTCTTTTAAAAAAATCTCCTTTTGTGATTAAGAAATAAAATGAAAAAATTTTGTGACAAAATGTGTGACAAAATATGATAACATGATGCTTGGTATGAAAACATGTAGAAATACAGAAGAAATACATATTGCAGCTTCAATCTTAATTCAATCCATCATGCAGCATTAATGGATATCAAACCAGTATCTCAGAAGTCAAAGTATGCTGGTTTCAAAGCGTTTTGGATGGTTTCTCTCATCGTGCAGCCTAAAGGTAAATGCTGCTTTAACAACTGCTACGTCCATTAATGCCATTTTTTCCACATTAACTGTGAATGAGACAGAATAAAAATGAAATATTACATGTTTTTAGAAGTGTCAACCCTTCTTCATAGTGTGGCTATTATTATTTCTGGATTGTGCATTTGAATTCACAGAGTTTTTACAAAGTAAGTTACTAATTAATTATAAATAACGCATTGGTTTTTCAAATTGGTGTTATATATCGGCACTATATATGCTATAACCGATATGCATTGGTGCATTCCTAATGAATAGGAATTATCAAAAGAGTTGTTTATTATTGTGCAGGAAATTTTGTATACCAGGAAATGTTCCTACTGACACACGAGACCACTGTGTATGAAACTGCACATTTTGAAAGAAGAAAAATTATTGATGTCACAGGCAACCGTAACTTTCAAAAATGGAGGAGAAGCAAGGAAATTATGTTGACATTTTCCATCTCAATTGAGGGCATTTTAGTCCTTAAGAGTTGAAACAGAGCTTCTTTTAGGACATTTCTGAACAATATCCATAGTTTAATGTGTAGCTGTAGGCAAGGACGCACACGGAACAACCTTTCAATAATTAAACTTCTCATCATCATGGTCTGATTTGCTTACTCCATGAAATGAACAAAGCTGATGGAATTCAAATAGCTGATTAGCAATCTTTTGCGATTCGGAAGGAGTAAGGAAGGATTTCATTCACAGTCATATAGGTTACTCCATATTATAGATCATATAAGACAATCTTGCCAAATTAACTGAGTAGCCAAGATTCCACATTATTTCAAAGGTTTATGTCCAGAGAAGACTCCTCACTTGTCAACCATCAAATTCTCCTCATTAACACTAATTCTTTATAAGATCTTCCAGGTTAAAGCCTAACCAGTTGTGATTGTACTGGAATTAGTTGCTAGTATTTATTAATCCCTATTAATGAAGGTCATCAAGCCAGCTGTCAGAGTGGTCTTATGTCTTCTCCAGCCCCTCAGCAGACTGACAGTCTGATACCTGCCTTTTTCCAAAGGCCTGTTACCACCTTGTCATGCCACGTGGCTCATATGTCTGTTTCTTTCTCAGTGCCAGTGACATCCTCCAGGTCTTGACTTGGATATCTGCCACAGCTCATTGAATATTTCAAAACACCTTGACATTTCATCCTGTAATGAGCCTATACGTGGCCACGGAAGGAGGGAAGCTGCTTAGGAGAATCTAGACTTCATTAATCCAAAGCTTTTGGCTTGAAGCGAGAAAGCCGTCACCCAGACACGTTCCTGCTCATTTACCTGAACCAGACCCCATTTATTTAGTTCAGTCATGACAACTCTCTGAGAGATTTAGCATGTTAATGTGGGTATGATAGGATATTGGTCTTCGCAGACTAGATCTGCTACGCTGCTGCTGCTGCTGCAGAGCAAGTACTTGCTACTGCTAGAACATACAACATGCTGCTGCACAATTAGAAAAAAACAGAGCTATCAGAATTAATGCGTTAACACATGCAATTAATTATGATGCTGGCATTGACGCCCTGATGCGAATCATGAACCCAGCTTCACAATTGCTGTAACAAAGTGGATAGCCGCAGTCTACCGGCAAATTAATATTGTGGAGGATGAAAGTTTAAGGGATTTAATGCCCATTGCAATGAAAATACAACCTATGTGGAGACTATATTTTTCCAACTCCCACTTAGACTTTGGGAAACGTTTAATGTGACTTGAATTGGTGATATTTTAGTGCATTTTTAGTGTCTTTTTTGGAAAATGTTAATAAAGCATTATGTTGCTACACATTTTTATTTTTATTTTTTTCCTAAGATGGAAATAAATGAATTTTATCAAGAAAATAAGTATATATAGTGTCAAATTTCAGCACTTTTAAAATCTGCGATTAATCATGATTAACTACAAAAAATATGCAATTAATTATGATTAAAAAACATTATCGATTGACAGCACTAGAAAAAACACAAGACGTGCTGCATCAGCATGTTTTCATGAAAACAAGTTTATTTACATACACTTTTTTAATCAGAAAATAGAATAACTAGCGCAAAAAAAATAAAAATAAAATAAAAAAAAAATAAAAAAAACACACACACACGTGCACCACGAATGGCAGGGGAATGTTGTGGGAATCAGAGGAGGTAGATACATGCATGAGTGAGTGTGCAATGTAAGCAGGACTGCAAATACACTGCTCACAATCAGCTGTCTCCACAAAAAAGAATGTTTGTGAGCAGCAGATAGTCACCTCCTCCTGGACATGCACATCTGCTAAATGACGGCATGCAACGCACAGAGGCGCAAGTGTAGTTCACTCTGGTGCGCATAATGACACCAAATTAATTAAAAAACACACAAATATAGCAACCCATGTGGTGTTCTCTATCATGTGCACGTTGAATGCGCAAATTTATGACGGAAGAGCACCAGGGTTCGACAGAATCATAAGTGAGTCTAAAACTAGACCAATGCTGCGGTGGGCACCGGGAACATCACACTTGAGTTCGGACCGAAGCAAACGTGCCCCACCACCTCAGTCATTATAGCGATGTCGAAATCCCTCTTAATCCACGAATGTGCAAGAAGTCTGACTGACCTGATTAGGTAAAAAGGTGACCATAAAGGAATGTTTAACACCTTTCTGGCAAGATATAAGCCTTAAAGAACATTCTTCTATCCTCCTCCACAGGATCATGAGTACTTCAATCAAATCACTTTATTGTCACTCAACCATATACACAAGTGCAACAGTGGGTGAAAGTCTTGGGTGCAGTTCCGGGTAACATAGCAGTCATGACAGTGATGAGACGTATATACAAATTTACAATAAACATCAGATTTACACAACACGGTTTACATATCATATATACACATAATTACACACAACACAATATACATATAATAATATACAATGTACAGTATACAATACACACAATATAGAATACACATACAACACAGAATACACAGTATACAATAAAAGAATAGTATATATAAAATATACAGTAGGTTGTATTGTGCTGTATTGACATTCAGGCTGTCGGCTGATAGTCAGTTGCCAGTGTGTTGTTAAGAGAGAATATAATTTATGACAGTCCAGTGTGAGATTAATAAAGTGCAGTGCAAGAGTTCAAAAATCTGATTGCTTGGGGGAAGAAGCTGTCATGGAGTCGGCTGGTGCGGGTCATGATGCTGCGATACCGCCTGCCTGATGGTAGCAGTGAGAGCAGCCCATGGCTCGGGTGGCTGGAGTCTCTGATGATCCTCCAAGCTTTTTTCACACACCACCTGGTATAGATGTCCTTGAGGGAGGGAAGCTTACCTCCAATGATGTGCCTGGCAGTTTGCACCACCCTTTGCAGGGCTTTGCGGTTGAGGGCGGTGCTGTTGCCGTAACAGGCAGTGATGCAGCAAGTCAGGATGCTCTCTACAGTGCTGGTGTAGAACCGTGTGAGGATGTGGTGGTTCATTCCAAACTTCCTCAGCCGTCTCAGGAAGAAGAGGCACTGGTGAGCCTTCTGCACAAAAGCCTCAGTGTGGAGGGACCATGTGAGTTCCTCAGTGATGTGGACATCGAGGAACTTGAAGCTGCTGACTCTCTCCACTGGTGCTCCATTGATGGTGATGGGGCTGTGTTCTCTGTCTTTTCTCCTGAAGTCCACCACAAGCTCCTTGGTCTTACTGACATTGAGGGAGAGGTTGTGCTCCTGACACCAGCGTGTGCAAACTTAATGATGGCATTGGAGCTGTGTGTTGCCACACAGTCATGTGTGTACAGGGAATACAGGAGTGGGCTGAGAACACAGCCCTGCGGGGCTCCAGTGCTGAGGGTCAGTGATGAGGAGATGTTGCTGCCCATTCTAACCACCTGGCGTCTACCTGGCAGGAAGTCCAGGATCCAGCTGCATAGCGAGCTGTTTAAGCCCAGAGTTTAAGCCCGGAGTTTCACATCAAGCTTGCAGGGCACTATGGTGTTGAATGCTGAGCTGTAGTCTACAAACAACATTCTTACATATGTGTTTCTTTTTTCCAGGTGGGAGAGAGCAGTGTGTAATGTAGATGCAATGACATCATCAGTGGAGCAGTTGTTGCGGTATGCAAACTGCAGTGAGTCCAGTGAGGCAGGCAGAACAGAGCAGATGTAATCTCTGATTAGTCGCTCAAAGCATTTGCTGATGATGGGGGTCAGAGCAACAGGATACCAGTCATTTAAGCAAGTGGTTTTGGATTGCTTTGGTACAGGCACAATGGTGGACTTTTTAAAGTATGTGGGGACCACAGACAAGGAGAGGGAAAGGTTGTAAATGTCCGTAAAAACACCAGCCAGTTGGTTCGCACACGCTCTGATGACTTGGCCCAGAATGCCATCTGGACCAGCAGCTTTACGGATATTCACCCGTCGGAAGGATCGGGTTACATCTGCTACAGAGACGAAGAGTGAACTAACCTCTGTAGCTTCGGCCATGAGAGCTCTCTCCGTGAGGGCAGTGTTATTTCCCTCGAAACAAGCATAAAAAGTATTAAGCTCATCCGGGGGAGAGGCAGTGGTGTTCACAGCAGAGTTTTTATTCCCTTTACAGTCCGTGATGATATTCATTCCCTGCCACATGCTTCTAAAGTCGTTGGTGTTGAACTGTCCTTCAATCTTGTCCCTGTACTGGTGTTTGGCTGCTCTGATAGTTTTGCGGAGGGCATAACTGGTTTGTTTATGCTCCTCCATGTTCCAGGAATTAAAAGCGGAGGTCCGTGCGTTAAGTGCCACACGAACATTGTTATTAACCCACGGTTTCTGGTTGGGGTAGATCCATATTGTTTTGGTTGGCACTACATCATCTATACACTTCCTGATGAAATACGTTCATAAATACTTATCGTAAGTTAGCGTGGATTCAGACACAAAGTGATGGGAGGATAAGTGACTGTGAAAAGAATGCATGTTTTTATTAGGGATGCACTGATATGGAATTTCTGTGCGATACCGATAATTCACTGCTCATTGAGGCTGATACCAATAACCGATATTGTTTAGAATTTAATAAGATTTTAATTTAGAATTTTTATTTTTTAATCTTTAACCAGAAACTGCTAGCTGATTTATTAAAAGCTACACATATAAAAAATAGGTGTAATTTAAAAGCTTGGAATCTGGATTTAACAGTCTGACCACTCTTAACTGCTACTATATTATATCATTAGAAATGTGACTATATTACAGATGTATGCTAATCCTTGTATGTGCCCATTTAAATGAGTATTTATGGTAATCCTGATGAATCGCTAACAGAGAGAAAATAATGAACTTCTTACAGATCCCCTAGCCCCCTCCCCCCCCAATAATTTGCACCGTGATGCCCCTTTTCTATGTAAATTGGGCTTGTTGCCTGCTTCAATTTATATTGCACTATTACCACCAAATGAGAGAAGGCGGTAAAATTAATTTTATTTAAAAGAGATGTCTGTGAACATTTTCAACTGATCATATCCTCTAGTAATTAATCAAATAATGATTAAATGATGGAGAAGAGTGTTATAACTTTGCATATATCCAGATTCTTGATCTTTTGAGAATTATTTTTGGAATTTCTGTAAATGATTTTTATTGGTGAAAAAAGTTGCTGTAGTTATGCAAATGCACCTTTCTGTGATGTCGAATACAGTATCAGTACTGCTGTATCCTTAATGCCAGCAATCAAACAGGATCGCTGCAAGCCTCTTAATTTCTCTACATGGGTGATGCTATAACTTGCCTTGACAAGGACACTATTAATTTGATCTGCACAAGTAAGGCAAAACTCTGCCTGTGGCCACAAGCTTTGTTTTGCTTTGCCGTCTCTGTCAGCTTATGTCACACTAATTGACTGGGGTGTAAATCTTGACTCCTCTCTCTCAGTGGAGGACGGTGAGGGAATTTTCCAAGGAGGAAAATATGTGAATCAGTATTGAAATTTCAAAGGTAAATTGATTAAAACAACTGATAATTTGATCACTTTGTTGTTATGTTAATCCTGAATACATTTTTGAGGAGACTCAGCCTCCCTTTCCTCCTTTGACGAGCCGCCACTGCTCTCTCTCTCTCTCTCTCTCTCTCTCTCTCCCTCTCTCTGTGTCTGTCCCCTGTCACATTCTCTATTTCTCTCTCTTCTTTCTTTACACACACAAACACATGTATACACATGTATACACATAACACTAAAAGTCCCATCCATCGTACATGTAGAATTACTGGGGAGGATATGAGATAACCAAACATAGTTGAAAGATGAGAGTAACATATTTATGCATAACTGATATGTATGGGGGCTTAATTAATGTTGACATGGTTTTAAAGTTTGACATTGCACATTTTTCTGCAAAGTCAGAAAGGCAGCAAATGCTGGCCTAATCTTGTTTGTTGAAATCATATTCAGGAATAGTCACAACATAGATTCACAATGCAAATTAACATTTTTAATGTCAGCACTTAAGAAGATTACACCTGTCAATCAGTGCAGACAAGTAATCATATTAATTTATAAAATTCATAATCATTTTACTACGATACTGTGCATTTATTAGTATCAGATAATTACTTTAATGACATGTTTGTTTGTTTTTTTTGGGGAAATTGCACAGGTTTGTTGGCAAATGATGATAAATGACTGCCCTTTTTCGATTGAGGATAGCTGGATTAGAGAAAAAAAAGATGGAATTATGTGTTGAGGATTACAAACTGAAGTTGACAGGCCAGAAGTAATAGGTTTCTGTCTGCCAGAGACGAGATGAAAAGCTGCACAGTGTCTGTAAATGTGAAAGAAGCATTTAATTAATGCCATTTAATCTGGGCCAATTTACACATGTGAGAAATTTTCATAAATGAGGCACATTATGAAAGTTGAAGACAGATATGTGAAGGGAAAGAGAGGATGAGAAATGCAAGAGAGAGGGAGAAAGAGGCAGGAAAGAGGTGATGGAGAGATCAGTTGCCCGCTGGTCATATCATCCTTGTTTATCATGCCCTCCCAACCTTCCCTGATGTCTCCTGAGTGTTTGACATTGATATGGTTCAAATCTATTGTGACATAAACTCCTCCTCTGACTGGTCATTACCTCGCAACAGATCAGCTGCACTCACTCCCACAGGGATGTTTACACGCCCCCGCTCGCCTAGCCTTTTCGGAGGAGTCTCGCTTACTGTGGGTTTGCCGATGAGCACATCAGCCGATTAAGATCTGTTGATCCTCCTTCCCTGCAATTTTTACTCTTCCACCCATCATTCTCTCCATGGCAGCAGCATTGGTGGACAGATGGTGGGCAATATGCTTGCTGTTGAGATGTTTTATTTAAAAAACTGCCCTTTGAAGCTTCACATTTCTCTCTTTAAAAAGATGCGCCCGTGTTTGGGCTGCTACAGTCATCTCTTAATTTAGTGGAAGGACATAAAGAAGTTTATGACAATTTGTATTAAATGACTTAAAGGTGATGTGTGTACATTTTTTTTATGTTCTCTTAACCCAGTATGCAGGGACAACTAAAAATAAGTAAGCCATTTGTAGGGTGATTTCCTCGTTCCATGCACAATTTTCCACGCGCCCCACTGAGAGCGAGAACCACTAATTGCGACCACGAGGAGGTTACCCCATGTGACTGTACCCTCCCTAGCAAACGGGCCAGTTTGGTTGCTTAGGAGACCTGGCTGGAGTCACTCAGCACACCCTTGATTCGAACTCGTGACTCCAGGGGTGGTAGTCAGCATCAATACTCGCTGAGCTACCCATGCCCCTGCTGTACACTTTGATTTTTAACATCTCTCTTTTGACTCATTATTTGATACTGTAAATGCCAAAAGTCAAGACAATTTAACACTAAAATTGAAATAAAAATACAAAATAATCTCCATGGTTTTTTAATCATACTACTGTTTATTATTATTATTATTATTATTATTATTATTATTATTATTATTATTGTGAATCAGTGCCTGCTCTTTTAATTACTATTATTAGGCAACATGTGTATATGCTGTGCAATATTCAGTGAGTGGTAAGCTAGTATTCCATTCCGAATATAGCCATTGCTCTATTTTTTGAGCATCCTGACCAGCCTGACATTGCAACATTGGCCCAACCAATTGCATAGGTTAATGTATGACTGTCTGGTAGGGTAGTCAAGAGGTAGACAAGGAAAGTGTTTGGCCAGAAACATACTATGTGTATGCAGCTGCGAATGCTTGGCCAAAGCCTTGCCAATGCGTGGTCTGGTTAAACATACTTTAAGTGCGTTCTTGCGTTATTCTGATGAAAATTAACCTCAGGAATCAAGGAGGTGTTAGAGTTCCCTTTGTGGCATAAAACTTTGTGCCATAAAACATTTGTACCATAAAACCATTGTTTGAAGTGGGCAGGTACTCACCGGTATGCAGTACCTGCACTTCTTAAATTTTGTCTACAGAATACCGGCAGATTTTCTTGCATACCACCACTTCTCAGAGTCTCCCAGTATGATGTAATGTCTTTATTTAATGTAATTCAGTGATTTGATGAGGCCCGCCAATCACTTTTATATGACCTTCCAAATTATTTCGATAAAATTGTGGTAAACATCCATGTGCTCTCTGTGCAAAACTCAGCAGTGAGTTTAACAACACTCAACACGTGCAACATCACTGGTGGTCTTCAAGCAATCCGTGGTCCAGTTCCGGACCGAAGCACGTGTTTAAGCTTGTCTGGGCATAGTTCAGTTACACTCTTCTCCAAAACCTGGACTAGCAAATTTTAGGTGGGTGCATTTTATCGCGTCTTATTCAATCAAAAGTATTTATGCAAATTGTTTAACTGCTGGGTGCAGTCAAAACAACAGAGTTAAAAAAAAAAAAATGTCAAAGCTGTTACATAAGTGATGCCAGCTTATATGCACAACCATTTTTCACAAAAGGTAAATCAATGATGAAAACTGAACCTTCAAAGAAAATGCACAGTAAAATTGGCTTTTTATTCTCTATTCTTTTCTGTAGAGCTCATAAAATGATTATGTGAAGTGTCAATGAACCTGCCTATGTATATATCCTGACAGTGTTTAGTTCTACATATAGATGTGTGTCAGCATTCACAATCCTGAGCATCATCAAATCTATTTGTTCTCTGTTTACTAATGATTATCTGCACAAGTATCTGGCTCCTGTGTGCTAATGCATCATATGTGCAGGACAAGGAAAGGCTAATTATCCCCTCATTGAATGGGAGGATAATAATAATAAATAAAATACATAATGCTTTTTTTCTGTTTTAGTTTACATTTATTATGTGTAAAAAGACAGTTCTACATTAGATTGCCATTGTTCTCTTATGTGGGTTGATATTGACAGACTGACTGATTGATACAAACTTTAGCAGATCTAAATGTTCTTCCTCAGTTTTCATGAACAATAACTCTACATGTATGTTTTTATTCTCAAAGTAAAGTGAATTTGTTAGTTGAGGGTGTGAAGTAATGTTTGTGTCAGAAACCCAATAGCAGAGGAACAGTTCAAAGGATTTATTTACAACAATAAATGCCAACTTAAACTGTGCTGGTGAAGACTGGCGACCCCAGCACCAGCTGCAGCTATGAGGAATCCTCCGTCGAAGCTTTGTAAGCGCAGAGAACAAATGTACAGCAAACTGGAAGGTAACCGCACTCCTGACATGCGGGCAGAGACAGGCAACCAACAAATACACGAGACAGCATTAACTAGACAAAGAGAGCAAGGTTAGTTGCTTGACAGCACACATTCAGCATTAGCTAGACTACATTCAACATTAAACAACATTAACATTAAACCACACTGAACGATCCAGCCTTGGACATGACACACGAGGGGATTTAAATAAGCAGGAAACAAACAAGGGGCAGGTGCCGCTCGCAGCTGAAAGTTGGCATGATCAGCGTTCCCATGGAAACAATCAGGTTTCCCATGGAAATGCTGATTCCGCATGCCAGCGGCACCTGAACATGAGGGCAAAACGTAAACATGCCACGGTCCTCTTCAGACAAAAGTCAACCTGTCAAGGTGACAGGACCGTGACATCACCGGAGGGCGGATGGCGGTAACTCGCGCACGGCAGTCACTAACAACCGGACCCGTGCGCTCACACAAAGAAGGTACACAAAACACGAGACAGGACGATAATGCCATGGTCCCATCAGAGAGAAACCCATCCTGACAAGGTGACAGGACCGTGACAGTTTGTTCTTCAGCCAGATCTTAAGAAGGAATTTATGGCCAGACCTTGAAAAAGTTAATTAAATACCTCTTCTAATGTAAATAAATATTAATTTAATGTAAATAAACACATATTATTAAAAGTGTTTTGTTACAAGTTAGTTACAATGAAAGTGTTAAGTAAGATAAATATGGAAAAAAGTTTTCGTAGAGTTTTAATCTGAATAATATGGCCCCTGCAAGAAAGTAGTTAAAAAGCCCTGCTGTGTAGTATAAAATCCCAAGTTTATTTACATATTTTTAAATAAACATATGTCGCGAAGAAAAACAGTCTCAGAGTATAATTTATTTACCCCCAAATAATAAAGTTTAATACTAACAAGGAAAGTACTTTTTTCTTCCACTTCAAGCACTGCATAAAACCGGATGTTTTTATTCATTTAAGCGGCTATAAACATTAACTTTAACTTGTTTAGCAATATTTTCTTCAAACTGTTGCTCTGTCATTACAGTAGTTCACCTGAAAGAGAAACCCATTGTGGGAGCGAACATTTCAATTATTTTTGCAGTAATTACTTTTACAGTTCTGTGTAGTGATACTTACAACCCCCCTCCCCCCGCCATTAAAAGCCTAAAGGTGCATTATGAATACACCTATGCTAAACGGGGGAAGATGAAAGATGTCTGACAATGATGCATTTTTGTTGAATCACAAAACCTTTGAATAAGTACAACTATGCTATGACAGATCTTACAGCATTTTGTGAATCCCAAAGTGAGTAGAACAAGCAGTACTTTTATTTCAGCTTTGCAATTTAGTGTGCAAGGATATTGCAGTTTTGACAGCCATTTCAATTGAAAGTAAGTCCACAATGAACCCAGAAGTGTTTAAATAGTCTTAAAAGTAATGTAGAAATGTGCTAGAGAGAGGTATAGTTTTGGAAAGCAGGTTCTAATGCCTTCTTTCTAAAAGTACTTTGATCCTTGTCATCCAGGAAATCCAATATGCAGCACAAATGCAGACAAAATAGTGTTGTTCTCTTAAATCTTGTCCAGCAATATTTGTCACTGAAGTAATCTCTGCTGCATTCAGCAAGACAGCAATAGCAGAATAAATGCTCCAAAATCAACTATTTCGAAGACTCATAAAAAGACTGGGCATGTTTTCCAGCCAGTGTTTCAAGAGGGACATTCATCTTGACCCAAGCGCAGTGCTGATTGGTGTGTGCTCTACCTTCCCCTGCAGGTAGTTAACTTACACAGGTTGGTTGAGGTTAATGAATAAGACCATGGACATATTCCTGAAGGCATGCACACAATTCTCTAATAGAACTTCCCACACCAGAAGTTCCAGACCTCACAGCAGTGTAAATTACAAGCAGTGTCTCCTACTCCCCATTGCTATTGAAGGTCTTGCCCTCCCTCAGCTCCACTCACATAGAGCACTTTGAACAGCATAAATCATGTATCACTTTCTAATACGACCAGCCTCCCAGAGCTTCGTGGTCTTAATTTATGCTCCAGCAGGCGGTGGACATTTGCAAGCAGCTGATTGGGATGGAATTTGAGACGTATGTCTCAGATGGCGTCTGAGTTTTGGAGCCTGATGGTAGTCTCTCGATTTGTCTGAGCAAATTTTCATTAGGATTTGGGCGCAAAGTGACAATAAATGTTAGCCTCACAGAACCCCTCTTGTCCACATTTCATTTTGACTGCTTATGAAATTTGGAAGTTTACAATAAGCCATTCATATTCACCCAAAGCACTGCACAACACAGCAGCATTTTAAAATGAGTATTCAGGGGAAAATCTATTAAAATTTAATGTGCAAAATGAATTGAAAAGGCTGACTATTTCTTTTATTAGATCTCACTTAGTGTGACTTTGATAAAAGTCTTGACATGAAGAAACCGCACCAGCATTAGCCCCTTGTAGTAGTGAAATCAGCTCCCGTCATGCCTCTGTAATCACTCCTTATCGTTGCTCTCTGTCAAACTAACATGTGCCAAGCTAATAACACTGGTTCCAGGTACATCCCAAGAAACCTCCAAAAAATGCCTGCATTAAAAATTTGAATAAACTCCAGCGACACATTCAGAAGTGATCATCCCTATGCCCTATTACCTTCAAACACAATTGCACTCCACTTTAGAGCTTCGGAGAGCTGAAAGGTGATTCAGATCTAACTTTGTAAGTGATTTTTATTGGAAATTATGTTTGGAACGACCTTACAGCATGGATTGTGCTCCCTTCAAAGTGCCCTGTGAAGACATCATCTGAATCAGTTAGAACACAGAGCAGATGTTGGGAGAGGGTGCGTTTTCGTTCTAGAAAGCATTTGATAAGACAAAGGCTGCGTCCAAAACTAGGAAAATGCTGGCTCCAGAGGCTGTATATGGAGGTAAGAAGGGACCAAGGCATGTCCGTATCCAGTGTTCTCGTCACATCCTGTATACTGAAATACCTTCATCTGATCGATTTTTGTAGGCAGCATAGATGTATCCTTTGCTGCCTATCAAAACCCACAATCCTGTGCGTATGGATCCACAGTGGTTGAGCTGAAGAAAGGTGCTAAATGCCGACCGAAGAGGCAGTTGATAGCCAGTTTGTGTATAAATGTAAGTTTTTTCCCATAGTTTGATTTCATTTCTAGAGAGAAAGTAGTATTGTAGTTATTAAATATACACTTGGATATCACCAAAACTCCCTTGATTTTGTTCTAGATTATTAGATCTTTGTGGTTTGGTTGGACTGATTGAATGCTGGTATCCTAACAACGATGTGACGTAGCGCTGTCTAGGAAGGCTGTCTGAAACCAGTTTCCAGAGGTACCTTTGTACGCAAATGCTGTCTGTTTAGTCATTGGCTGATAGGTCAGCAGGCAACAAGGAAGCTACTTTTGGATTCAGATGCAGCCAATGTTTCTGAGCCTCGTTTTGACGTCTTGCTTTTGGCTGGGTCTATTTAGCCGGAAGAAATAGACTGTACATTTGAAATGATTATATCTTCTGAAAAATAATTTAGTCAACGTTTAGAAGGGGACTAGCACATAGATGACCTTAAAGCTAATAAATATGATACATATGATTAACAGGGTCAGAGTTATATGTTTAGAGAGTCTTAATGGCTGTTTATGGGGTGGTGGATGTCATGTTTAATGTTCTGTGCTCGGTCTGTTGCAGGTTATTTAATTAGTGTGTCTATGGTGGTTCTGGGCAGAGAGTTTGCATATTAATATTCTCATAGAGCAGGGAGGTAACCCAGTGGTGCAGGGGGCTAAATGTGGCCATGCAGGGTTGATTGTGGCTAATTTGATTCTTCTCTATGATGATAACTCTGCTGACAGAAAAGCTGAGATAACCAAAAAAATTTAGAACCACTGGTTTAGCAGATGACAACAGTGCGGATGAGCTTCTTTTCGTGTGGACAACCCAATTTGTCCACTTTTTTGCATCCTGTTTCCACTCTTAATATTTCCTTTAATGCTACTTATAATAATTAATAAAAATGAATATGATGGTTGATTTCCCCCTATGATTTGGTTTGATCCAGGTAAAATTAACCATGGTTTTACTATAGTATTATTGTTGTAAACATGTTTTTGGTGGAAACCATAGTTTCAATGCAATTAACCATGGTGTTACTTCAGTAATATGGTGTTAATATAGTAACCATGTTTAATTTTGTGGTTACTATGATTTTAACGACAAAATACCATGGTTACTGTAGTAAAAGCAAGGTTAATTTTTGTAAGGGAAGGTTAGGTTTAGGGGTAGGGGTTGTTGAAGGGTGTCTGTGGGACTTTTAATAAACACAGTAAACACGCTGCAGTGATGCCCCTATACTGTATGTTAGTATTTAATTAGGGGTGCAAATAGCATCCTACGCTAGATGCTTTTTGTTGCTATATATACACTTAGTGTAAATAGCATCTATCACTATTTGCATTTAGTGTAAATATCATCTATCGTTATTTGCATTTAGTGTAAATAGCATTTATCGCTATTCATTTAATGCCTTAATTTAATGCCGACGAAGATTGTTAAAAATAGCTTTAAATAATTAAAAAGCGCTATTTGAATGACACACAGTGAAGCTGCTGCCTATGTAGTAGTGCTGGGCGATATGTAAAAAATTTTTTTGCGATAATTGCCTTATAAAATATTGCAATATCTGATTACATTGTCAACCCCCCTGCCGAGGGTCGGTGAATTTTTTTGCTTTATTGATTTTGCTTAAAAATTGTATTCATTTATTGAAACACAAAAAACATAAACAAAAGACATTTCTATATTCAGATTGCACTTTAAACTAAACTAAAAAAGCAATAAAACAACAAAGTAATCAAAAAATCTTATTTAACCACCTCCCCAAACTCAAACATTTACCGTCTCCAACGGCTCCATTTGCATCACGGAATCCACAATGCATGCCAGCCACGAGGAAATAAAGATAATTAAACTCACAGCACCTCCCGAGATTATCAGAGATAATTTTCAGCATCCTCACAGACGACATTATCGTGCTAACAGTTTTCAGACGAATGAAAACTCTTTACATGCGCTTGTTCCATGAGACAGGCTTGTGTTGCATGCCTCTGAACAAACAGCGAATCAGACACAAGCATTGACGGCATTTCTTTTGTCTGTTCTTTAAAATATAATAAAGTGTGTTTTTTCAAGTGCATGTCTTTGTGACTAACAGCAGTTCTTGTCATGTGTCACACCGAGACAGGTCACCCATCTGTTGTGGGTAGATGAGCAAAATTACCCACGCATGAAATACATTTGGACGAGGAACTCACGAACTGGATTCAACCTCGTCGCATTTGGAGGGTGGCAGGTGCTAGTTTCACACCCTGGCCACTGTTTAATATATTTGCCCAGAATTCATGGTTTTACCATTTCCCGATATTGCCGATAATTAATCGTCATCGGGATCTTTGTAAGACATCGTCGATATCCGATTACATCGTCCTATCGCCCAGCCCTACTATGTAGAGCTTTCCAAATGAGTCAACTCTGAATTTCTGTTATAATTAGGATGCTGCCACAGAGGGCCGCTGCCTATACAGGCAATAGGCAGTGAGGCAATTCACTGGGTTTAGAAGTCATCACGACTTTTCGAGCTATTTCGAGTTCAGTCTCACCTAACCTATCAACATGCCCAGTGCAATTTACATCCTCTTCTTAGCAAGCAACCACCCATCTTAGAGCCAGCCTCTAAAGGTTGTAAAATTGTAAGAGAACACATTCTGCTATATGTCACCATCAATACATGTTTGCTTGCTAACAATAGGACTCAAGCCATTAGTGTCTCAAAAGGCTATTTGTCAAATCACATTTCTTAACAAATGCACCTTAGTACAATGACTGTGCTTCTTAATGTTCATGTTACACAGACCCTAGAGAAGGGACAAAGAGATTGTTGTTTTCTAATCCATAATATAAATGCATGATAAATTCCTTTCATATCCTAATACACCCTCTAAACTTGCCTACATGTGACATGATCCTAATGTTAAAGCTGTTAGACTACAAAACTTTCAACCTTGATTTAAATGGCTGAGACATAAGGCCTGTAATAACCGGGATTGCATAATGATGTTTGTATACTTTATCATGCAAGCATGAATGGCTGATTGTAGCATGGGCATGCACAGAAGGAAAGCTGATAAATTTAAAAGATTGCTATTTGAATTATAGGTGGAAGCTGAGCATGAAATCCACCTATGAATTGTTCATGACGTGGTTTGATAACGTGGAGACACAGAGAAGGATGCAGGGAGCCCCAAAGCGCTCCTGCAGGAATACAGATGACTGAGTGCAGAGAGAAAGAGAGAGTGTGTGTCACAGTTTAGGTTTCAGAGCAGGCTTGAGCTCCATATGATGTCCCATATTCTACTCTGCCACTGTCTCCTTTTTTTCTATTTTCCTTTTCTCCTTTCCTTGCTAAGCCTTGTTATGCCACTCTATCCTACTTTTTTTTTTTTTTTTTTTTTATCTCCATTTGAAGTCTCCAAGATTCCCTTGTCATTAAAGCTTAATTTGTAAACTAGATTTGCATTTCCAAAAATAAATTCCAGTGCATGCAAGGCAACAAAAGAATATTGTTTAAGTATTTGGTAAGCTCAAGTTTTAGACTTTACAGTAGTTCTGTGTAAATGAAATGCTACATCTAAGCCTATTTGATGTTGTCATGACACTTAGCGTGTGTGTTGTTTTCTGGTGGTCATGCACGTGAAGCACATATTCTTTACAGAAGGCAGCCATAAATGCTTAAATACATTCAATGGAAAGGAGGCAAAACCAATCAATCATAATTCAGTTTGCACTGTACAAATATTGCAGTGATATCATTGGTGTTGCTTACATTTAAAATGCTGGACATTCCATCAATTTAAGTCAATGGGAAATGTTAAACATTTCACCTTCAATTTACTTAATAGTATACTGTTTATAGAAATCAAAAATAGATAATATAAAACCTAAGACTGAAATTATCTTAAAACAAGGTTTGAATAGAGTCTGTATGTTAAGTGGTTAAAGCTGAATAAATAGTTTAATACTAAGGGGTAGGGATTTTCAATACTGTGCTGCCTGTGCTGCCTTGCAAACACTGTAATTATACTTGGGTTTTCATATAACATATGTATAGGTTTTTCATAAAACATACGTAAACAGGTCACAGGCCCTCTATTCTTATTTCCTCCAAACAAAGACTATCTGTTCTGTAAGTGTTATGTACCTCTCTCAAACTTTACACTCACTTATACCATTTATTTTTACTTTGTTCACCCCTTTTCTCTTCTCTCTCTTCTCTTCTCTTCTCTCTCTTCTCTCTCTTCTCTTTTCTTTTCTTATCTATCACATTTTTATAATTTTACATGTTATTGTTCAGAAAAACCTAACCCTATCCCTAAACCTGTTTTTTTGTTTTATTTTTATCATCAAAATGGTGTTAAAATAAACGAATTCATTAACTTAAATTAAATAAAATATACCAATTAATTTCCAATATAATATAATATTATTTTTTATCAAATGAAATGCTTGTATACAGAACCTCACATCACAATCCAAAATACAACACTGGAGTTATTTTTGTCAACTAAATTTCTGCATAACAGAGCATCACAAATTTAAGATATTGCTTAAATTTAATACAATTACTATTGTATTATAATAATAATAATAATAATAATAATAATAAGTACAAATCCAAAAAAAAAAAAAAAAAAATGAAAACAGAATGCAAAATGCTAATTATAACAAAAAGGAGTGATTTATAAATTATATTCACCATTTGCCATTTTGAAAATACTACAACTACACATTATATGTTTCACCTTGTGAATTTCATTTTTTATTTTTTTTTTATTTTTTTTATGTACAGAAATTTCAAATCAGATGATTGAAACACTCCAAAAAAGCTGAGATGGGCAATTTAAGACTAATAACAATTTGACTAATTAAAATAAAAAGGCAATGTGAAACAGGGGATGTTAAACAGGTAAGGCAATTGTTTTATAGTTTACAAGGAGCCTCCAAAAACAGCCTAGTCCTTCAAGAACAAGGATCATTCGAGACTTGTCAATTTGCCAACACATGCTTCAGCAAATAATCCAGCACTTTGAGAACAATGTTCCTCAAAGACAATCTGGAAGGATTTTGGGCATTTCTCCCTCTACAGTGCAGAATATAGTTAAAAGATTCAAGGAATCTGGTCAAATTTCCGAGCATAAAGGGCAAGACAAAAACCACTTCTGAATGCACATGATCTCTGATCCCTCAGACATCACTGTCTTAAAAAACATAATTCATCTGTAATGGGATATCATGAACATGGGCTTGGGATTACTTTAGTAAACCTTTGTTAGTCAACACCATTCGCCACTGCATCCACAGATGCAAATTATGACTTTACTATGCAAAGCAGAAGCCCTACATCAACACTGTCCAGAAGCGCTGTCAAATTCTCTAGGCTTGTTCTCTTCTTAGATGGAAAGTAGAACAGTGGAACCATGTTTTTTGGTCCGATGAGTCCACATTTCAAATAGTTTTTGAAAAACACAGCCGTTGTGTTCTCCGTGCCAAAGAAGAAAAGGACCATCCAAGCTGTTATGATCGTCAGGTCCAAAAGCCAGTGTCTGTATGGGCCAGGGGTGTGTCAGTGCTCATGGCATGGGTAACTCACACATCTGTGAGGGCACCATTAATGCAGACAGATATGTAAACATTTTGGAGCAGCATATACTGCCATCAAGCACCCTCTTTTCCAGGGACGTTCTGGCATTTTCAGCAGGACAACTTCAAACCAAATACTGGCCGAATAAGAAGAGAGTGTGGGTGCTAGATTGGCCTGCCTGCAGTCCTGACCATCTCCAATTGAGAATGTGTGGTGCATTATGAAGTGCACAAAATGGCAATGAGGACCCCATACAATTGTGCAGCTGAAGACCTACATAATGGATGAATGGGGGAAAATTCCACTTTTTAAACTTCAAAAGTACCTAAATGCTTAAGTTTTATTAGAAGAAATGGTGATGTTTCACAGTGGTAAACACTCGACTGTCCCAGCTTTTTTTGGAGTGTGTTGCAATCATCTGATTTGAAATTACTGTACATAAAATAAATAAATCACTCCTTTTTGTTTTTATTAGCACTTTTCATACTGTCCCAACTTTTTCGGAACTGGGGTTGTAGTAGTAGTAGTAATACAGTGAATATTATATAACTTCAATTTTTATTTTGAAGTGTTTCTGTATGATGATGGTAGCTTTTCATTCAGGAATACTCGGTTGCTACATGACTATTAAACTACAAAAGGCTGCTATTTAATTCAATAAGTATGTACTCTGTATGTGCCTCGCTCTACAATGTGAATTTGCACTCTGTTCACTGTCATCTGTTACAAACAGAGCGTGTAATGCTCATGATGGTGCTTTCACTCTATTAGCAAAGGAGGAGCTTTAAAAGGTACGTTCAGCACAACACTGTCTCCACACATTAACATGTGCTCATGAAACGCGCCGCACATGCAAACTATATATTTATCTCATTAAATTGTTAAATAATCTCACTAGGACATCACATGATTTTAGTTTGTGTGCTGAATGTTTACGTAAGGAAATTCGTACGTCAGATGGTTGCGATTTTTGGTATCGGAGCATTTTTACGAGAATGAGTAGGAGTACATGAGCACGGTATCTGACCCAATTCCGATACCAGTATCGGTACCGGGACATCCCTAACACACATACACACATACTGGTCCGATAAGCTTTCAAGTTTCTTGTATCTTTCCCCAATAAATGCAGATTCTTTTCCATTGTTTTGCATGACTCCATAATAGACCGAATACAAGTAGAATTCAACAAGAATAAAAATGTTATATTGCCTTGTAATATAACTTGGCTTTGCTTTAGAAGCACAGACATCATGATATCTTCTCTTATCCAACACATAGATGATATACATACATAGCGCCCCTTAGTGGACTCGGTTGTAATTGCAAGATTGGTGAGGGATTCCGAGGGAAAATACAGTGTAATTCCACACTGCTTATGGCAGGCAAATCCGGAAAGGAAAATTAATTTGCGATATTCAAGTAGTGATATTAATATTTGAGTATCTGGTACAGAACGAGTACTCGATTACTCGTGCACATTCCTAGTCCTAACTCTGTTGAGCAGACATCCTCTGTAGGAGACAGGCTGCAGACTCCTCTCACCCGGCAGCTACAAGTGGACACCAGACAACTATTACCAAACAGGAGTTTTCATGGATGTACATTAGAGGACTAGTTCACCCAAAAATGAAAAATCTGCCATTGTTTAATCACCCTGAAAGTCATTCCATGACTTTCATTCTTCTGTGGAATACAAAAGGAGACATTTTATGAATGTATTGGTCACTCTTTCCAATTAATTAGAATAAATGGGGACTGAACATTTCAAGCTTCAAAAATCATGCCAAAGAACCATACAAGTATAAAACGTGGTCCATATGACTCACTGGAGGGAAAGATTATCAGTGAATAACGACTTAGATTTTGGTCTGTTTAAACAAAGCTATTCTATGACTTCATTAGACTTGGAATATAAAGCACAAGTTGTATAGAAAATTTATATTATACTTTTATGTTGCTTTTGCATCTTTTTGAACCTTGGAAGCTCCAGTCCTCTTTCAATATAATTGTACGTAAAGTGCAACCAGTACATTGTTCAACATTTCTTCTTTTGTATTCCACAGAAGAAAGAAACTCATATGGGATCGTAACAACTTGAGGGTAAGTAAACAATGAAAACAATTAACCATACTTCTTCCCTGACTTTGCAAAAAAAAAAAAGGTGTGAGATAGAAAAAGCAGGGATGTGTCATTGCTGTAAATTGAAAAACGATTAGGAACTGTAAATGTAATTTTCCAGCTGTGAAATAGGACATTGGATGATGAACTGTGAAGTATATGAGTAATTAAATATTCATGGTACTTAGCTGTTATTTCCCATATCACGTTCAAAGTTGACAGCAATGTGTAATAGTTGTTTATAATTCATACCCAATAAATGTTTAAAACAGGTACCATTTATTGCTTCTGACTGAGTGCCTAATAAATGCTTAATGTTTGTAGGAATGCTTATACTTAGCTAAGAACATGATCTTGGTTGAAGTCCATTTAGAAAAAAGTTAGAAAATCAATACTTTAATATAGTTTTCTAAAAAATAAGTTCTTCTAAAGTAGATGTTCTGCCAAAGTTTCTATACCCTTTTGTTAGTAATTTACAGCAATCAAAATATAGCCACCTGAACATGTTCACAATGTTCTGTATGTCAACGTAATCATTTTGAATGCACGTGAACTCCCAGTGTAGTATTATATATAGGAGACCTTACAAAACATGCAAGAAATGAAGGTAACTGCAATTTTGTTAATTCCGAAGGGGTCTGACATAAGTGAGTGTGTGTGTGTGTGTGTGTGTGTGTGAGTTAAAGCAGTGTTTCTCAACTGGTGGGTCGCAGGTCTATTCGGACTGGGTTGTGGACAGCAGGGAAAGAACAATGCCATGGTTCTCCCATTGAAGATATTTTGGCGGCCACCCAAGTGATAACCTATTTAGGACTGCCGAGGCAGATTTAATGATAATCTTGCAATCAGCTAAAAGCTTCTCATCTGCACTTTCGCATGAGTGTAACGGAACCAGCTCGTGATCATGATCTGCTCTCTGACGCGCACGTGCAACAACCGGGCTTCCCTCGATACTGCGGAGCGCAGACCTCAAAACTGATGTGACAATTTCAGTTCTAGTGAGACTTTTCTAGTTTAAAGCGTTATGGAGGAAGTCGAACCTCTCAAACAGTAGGCAGCCCTGACATGCCAAACAGCACTGAGGAGGAAAAGAGCAACACGTGCTATGCACTAACTTTTTGTTTCATTATACATCATCACCTTTACAAAATTGTTTCATGATTTTACATGAGTAAAATAACTGGTATATGTATATTTTGACAAAATGTTATAGTTTCATATGAAATAATCTGAAGGTAGAATCTATTAGACCTAATTTTATATCAACAGTGGCGGTTGTAGTTAAAGTTTCAAGATGTGTTTCAGCTTTTTTTTTTTACACATACTTCAATTAAAAAAAATGGTTTCAAGTTTAAATTATAATAAAGCGTTTGTTCAACCCAAAAAAAAAAAAAAAAAGGGTCATTGTAACTGATAATAATTACATTTATGCATTTGGCAGACGCTTTTATCCAAAGCAACTTACAGTGCACTTATTACAGGGACAAATCCCCTGGAGCAACCTGGAGTTAAGCGCCTTGCTCAAGGACACAATGGTGGTGGCTGTGGGGATTGAACCAACAACCTTTTGCTTATCAGTTCAGTGCTTTAGTCCACTATGCCACCACCACTCCACAATAATAATTGTGTAATACCGTATACTATGATACCGTGAAATTTTCTGAGACGGTTATCGTACCGTGAAAATCTCATATTTAGTATATATACTAAGCTAAGGTTTGATCATCATGATAGCGCCGCGGATGGCTGCTGCGGATGGCTGCCTCGGTGTGGAGCTCCTCAGTTCTTTTGTTGTTTTTATTTGTTTGTCCTGTGTTTAGTAATCTTTTTCCAGTCAGTTTTAACAGAGACGAACTGCTGAACATTCGACAGCATGTAAAAGACAATCTTTTCCCGGTTTTGAATATTCAGACATTTTGCTAGACATTTTAGTTGGAGGCGAAGCTCTGCTGTTCAAGAGACGCAGGCGAGGGAGACGAGCCGGTGCGCTGGTCAAACTGGTCAAACAAAAAAAAGTCTCTTCCTAACAAAATGGACGAACTACATCTCCTCACCCACACAAACAAGGACTTTTCAGCCTCTGCTGCCTTGTGCTTCACAGAAACCTGGCTGAGTGAAGCCATTCCGGACAGCGCATTACATCTGCCGGGCTTTCAGCTGTTCAGAGCGGATCACATCGCGGAGTTAACGGGGAAAACGAGAGGTAGTGGAACATGCTTTTATATCAATGAAAGTTGGTGTACAGATGTAACAACATTAAAGAGGATGTGCTGTCCTAATTTGGAAGCGCTCTTTATTAACTGTAAGCCTTTCTACTCACCGCGGGAGTTTTCCTCGTTTATTCTGGTGAGTGTGTATATCGCGCCAAACGCGTGTTTGAACACAGCGCTGCAACAGCTGGCTGATCAGATCACAGACATGGAACAACAATACCCGGACTCAATTATTATTATTCTTGGGGATTTTAACAAAGCAAATCTCACACGTGAACTGCCCAAATACAAACAGCACATCACATGCCCCACCAGAGACAGGATCATACTGGATCATTGTTACACAACAATAAAGGATGCATATCGCTCTGTCCCTAGAGCAGCTTTGGGACTCTCTGATCACTGTCTGGTTCATCTTCTTCCAACCTACAGGCAGAAATGAAAATCAACCAAGCCAGTAGTAAGGACTGTAAAGAGATGGACCAATGAAGCAGAGCGGGAACTACAAGCCTGCTTCAATTGCACGGATTGGAGTGTTTTTGAGGCTGCAGCCACAGACCTGGACGAGCTCACAGATACCGTTACATCATATATCAGTTTCTGTGAGGATATGTGCATTCCTACTAGGATTTATTTAAAGTTCAACAACGACAAACCGTGGTTTACAGTAGAGCTCAGGCACCTTCGTCAGGCCAAAGAGGATGCTTACAGGCGTGGGGATGAACTGCACTTTATTACTCTTACTCTTATATCTCACACCGGACTGTCATAAATTATATTATTATTATATTATATTCTCTCTTAACAACTTACTATCAGCTGACAGCCTGAATGTCAATACAGTACAATACAACCTACTGTACATTCTATATATACTATATATACTTTTTTTTATTGAATAATGTGTATCTATATTGTGTATATTGTATACTGTACAGTGTATGTTATTATTTGTATATTGTGTTGTGTGTAATTATGTGTATATTAGACTTTAAATTGTGTTGTGTTAATTTGATGTTATTGTAAATTGGTATATGTCTCATCACTGTCACGACTGCTATGTAGATCGGAACTGCACCCAAGAATTTCACACACCATTGCACTTGTGTATATGGCTGTGTGATAATAAAAGTGATTTGATTTGATTTGATTTTGATAAAGTCTTGTACAATCAGGCCAGGAACACACTGAACAGGGAAATCAGAGTGGCTAAAAGGAGATACTCTGAAAAGCTGAAAAACAAGTTTTCAGCTAATGACCCTGCATCAGTGTGGAGTGGCATGAAATAACTCACAAATTACAGAACTCCTACCGCCAAACCTTTAGGGAACCAACAACTGGCTGACGACCTGAATGTGTTTTACTGCAGATTTGAAAGGCCCAATCTCACACCCCATACCCACTCTGACCTTCACTTCACACAAACACCAACACCTCCTGCAACCCCCCTCCTCCCCCCTCCTGCTACTCAACCTGCACTTAAGATCTGTGAAGATGATGTGAGCCGCGTCTTTTGGAAACAAAAGATGAGGAAGGCTTCAGGCCCAGATGGCGTCTCACCAGCGTGTCTTCGATGCTGTGCTAACCAGCTGGCCCCCATCTTCACACAGATCTTCAATAGATCACTGGAGCAGTGTGAAGTCCCATGCTGCTTCAAATGCTCAATCATTATTCCTGTCCCAAAGAAACCAAAAATCACAGGACTTAATGACTACAGACCTGTCGCCCTGATGTCTGTGGTCATGAAATCATTTGAGAGACTGGTGTTGGCCCACCTGAAGAACATCACTGGACCCTTTCTAGATCCCCTTCAATTTTTTTTATCGAGCAAACAGGTCTGTGGATGATGCAGTCAACATAGGATTGCATCATATCCTGCAACATCTGGACAGATCAGGGACATATGTAAGGATCCTTTTTATGGACTTCAGTTCAGCTTTCAACACCATCATCCCAGCTATACTCCAGAATAAATGACACCAACTCTCTGTTCCCATGTCTATCTGTCAGTGGATTACCAGCTTTCTGACGGACAGGCAACAGCTTGTGAGACAGGGGAAATTCACTTCTAGCACCTGTAAAATCAGCACTGGTGCCCCCCAGGGATGTGGGCTCTCCCCACTACTCTTCTCCCTCTACACCAATGACTGCATCACCAAGGACCCCTCTGTCAAGCTCCTGAAGTTTGCAGATGACACCACTGTCATCGGCCTCATCCGAGATGACGATGAGTCTGCATACAGAAGGGAGGTTGAACAACTGGCTGTCTGGTGCAGTCAAAACAACCTTGAGCTGAGCACGCTCAAAACGGTGGAGATAATTGTGGACTTTAGGAGAAACACCCCAACACTGACCCCCCTCACTATTCTAAACAGCACTGTGGCAGCAGTGGAGTCATTCAGGTTCCTGGGCACTACCATCTCACAGGACCTAAAATAGGAGATACACATTGACTCTATTGTGAAAAAGGCCCAGCAGAGGTTGTACTTCCTTCACCAGCTGAGGAAATTCAACCTGCCACAGGCGCTGCTGATACAGTTTTACTCAGCAGTCATTGAGTCTGTCCTCTGAACTTCAATAACTGTCTGGTTTGGTTCAGCTACGAAATCAGACATCAGAAGACTACAAAGGACAGTTCGTACTGCTGAGAGGATTATTGGTTGCCCCCTGCCCCCCCACCCCATTCAAGAACTATACACTTCCAGAGTGAGGAAAAAGGCTGGAAAAATCACTCTGGACCCCACTCACCCTGCCCACTACCTTTTTGAACTGTTGCCTTCTGGCCGACGCTTCAGAGCTCTGAGCACCAGAACTGTCAGTCACAGGAACAGTTTTTTCCCTCAGGCTATCCATCTCATGAACAGTTAAATTGCCCCATTGAACAATAACTATGTGCAATACACAGTTTACACTTTTTTATATTTATCCAACACATCCATCCTCTTCTGCCATTTCATTCCTCTGGGAAAAAAAACAAAAAACATTTGCACTGTACATAACAGATTTGTATTTGCACTGTACATAACAGATTGTATTAGATTTGCACTACCCATGTGTATGTGTGTATGTATGTATGTACAGGTGCATCTCAATAAATTAGAATGTCGTGGAAAAGTTCATTTATTTCAGTAATTCAACTCAAATTGTGAAACTCGTGTATTAAATAAATTCAGTGCACACAGACTGAAGTAGTTTAAGTCTTTGGTTCTTTTAATTGTGATGATTTTGGCTCACATTTATCAAAAACCCACCAATTCACCATCTCAAAAAATTAGAATACGGTGACATGCCAATCAGCTAATCAACTCAAAACACCTGCAAAGGTTTCCTGAGCCTTCAAAATGGTCTCTCAGTTTGGTTCACTAGGCTACACAATCATGGGGAAGACTGCTGATCTGACAGTTGTCCAGAAGACAATCATTGACACCCTTCACAAGGAGGGTAAGCCACAAACATTCATTGCCAAAGAAGCTGGCTGTTCACAGAGTGCTGTATCCAAGCATGTTAACAGAAAGTTGAGTGGAAGGAAAAAGTGTGGAAGAAAAAGATGCACAACCAACCGAGAGAACCGCAGCCTTATGAGGATTGTCAAGCAAAATCGATTCAAGAATTTGGGTGAACTTCACAAGGAATGGACTGAGGCTGGGGTCAAGGCATCAAGAGCCACCACACACAGACATGTCAAGGAATTTGGCTACAGTTGTCGTATTCCTCTTGTTAAGCCACTCCTGAACCACAGACAACGTCAGAGGCGTCTTACCTGGGCTAAGGAGAAGAAGAACTGGACTGTTGCCCAGTGGTCCAAAGTCCTCTTTTCAGATGAGAGCAAGTTTTGTATTTCATTTGGAAACCAAGGTCCTAGAGTCTGGAGGAAGGGTAGAGAAGCTCATAGCCCAAGTTGCTTGAAGTCCAGTGTTAAGTTTCCACAGTCTGTGATGATTTGGGGTGCAATGTCATCTGCTGGTGTTGGTCCATTGTGTTTTTTGAAAACCAAAGTCACTGCACACGTTTACCAAGAAATTTTGGAGCACTTCATGCTTCCTTCTGCTGACCAGTTTTTTAAAGATGCTGATTTCATTTTCCATCAGGATTTGGCACCTGCCCACACTGCCAAAAGCACCAAAAGTTGGTTAAATGACCATGGTGTTGGTGTGCTTGACTGGCCAGCAAACTCACCAGACCTGAACCCCATAGAGAATCTATGGGGTATTGTCAAGAGGAAAATGAGAAACAAGAGACCAAAAAATGCAGATGAGCTGAAGGCCACTGTCAAAGAAACCTGGGCTTCCATACCACCTCAGCAGTGCCACAAACTGATCACCTCCATGCCACACCGAATTGAGGCAGTAATTAAAGCAAAAGGAGCCCCTACCAAGTATTGAGTACATATACAGTAAATGAACATACTTTCCAACAATTCACTAAAAATGTTTTTTTATTGGTCTTATGATGTATTCTAATTTTTTGAGATAGTGAATTGGTGGGTTTTTGTTAAATGTGAGCCAAAATCATCACAATTAAAAGAACCAAAGACTTAAACTACTTCAGTCTGTGTGCATTGAATTTATTTAATACACGAGTTTCACAATTTGAGTTGAATTACTGAAATAAATGAATTTTTCCACGACATTCTAATTTATTGAGATGCACCTGTATGTGTGTGTCTGTACGTATAATTAGTTTCATTTTTTATTTTTTATTATTATCTGTGTCTGTTTTTGTATTGTTTTTGTATTGTTGTACACTGGAAGCTCCTGTCACCAAGACAAATCCCTTGTATGTGTAAGTATACTTGGCAATAAAGCTGATTCTGATTCTAATGTTGCTCCATCGGGCTGGTTGGGATGCTAAAACAAACAGAGCCATGTTCGATAGCACCACAGTGTTCACAGTTTTTGGACGAGTGGTTTGCTTATAGTTGTCTCTGCATATTAAGCTGGAGTAGGAAAATGTATTTTTACATTTTAAAAAAATTACACATTTCAGCTTTAAAGAATATGGTTGCTCTCAGTAAGAGAGTTCTATGATCATTAAAATATATTCCTTTTAGTGTAGTGCAGATTATAAAAAATAAATAAAAAAATCAGGGCTATAAACATTACCGTGGCTGGATGCGGCAATCAGAATGATTTAAATGCATCAACACTTGACTGTCTGCTTTTTTGTCATTTTGCTGGGTTTAGTGAAGAATGAACCCCTCCTCCATCTCCTCGGTCTTCGTCTACAGAAAATGCTTTTCTAATAGAGGGTTGTCAGACAAGGCTTTCACTCTTATTGAAATTCTCACAGTTTCTTTTGCCATTTTCCCCTCCAACTTTCCACTTCATCTCTCAAAACTGACGAGGGCTTTTCAGTCACGCGCAATGCCAATCAAACTAGTGTTTAAAAATGTAGATTATTGTGATCAGCTGCTTAGATTAAATCCTTTAGAAGAAGTTTCACATGTTTCAATTAAGGGACAGAGTGTAACTTAATTTAATGGCCTCACAAACAGAAGATGACATTTTGATCTTTTGGTGCATAGACAGTTTATTATATAAACACATTAAACTTTGTGAAACATGAATTTGATGAGCAAAATTGTGAGAGGTCCTCATATACAAACACAGTAAATATATCCTTTAAAGGAATAGTTCACACAAAAATGAAAACTGTGTCAGAATTTACTCACCTTTATGTCATTCCAAACATGTATGACTTTTTCTGTTATGCAGAACAAAAAACAAAACAAAAACAAAAACAAAAAAATAATAATAATATTTTTTTAAAATGAAGATAGCCCTCTGTCTTTTCGCTATAGTGGAGGCACCTTACTTTAAGTGGTTCACAGTGGTTTGCATGCTAGCGCTAAAAACAAGTTCAATGTGAATACACGTGCCACTGTGAAAAAGCTACTCTCATATAGCGCTCATGACTGTACAATAGACACCAAGGTTTTCCATTAAAAATGACTTCAATTTTGGGTTGTTTCTCACCAAAACCTAACATATGACCTCAGAAGACTTGGAATATGATGCAGTAAATGTGAGGCACTCTCCAGTGCCATTGCATTGAGAAGACAGGCTGAGATATATATTAAAACATTAAAACATCTCGTTTTGTGTTCTGCATAAGAAAAAGAGTCTGGAACATGAGATTGAGTACATTATAAAAAATGTTTGGTGAACTATTCCTTTAACAGACTTACATGTTTTGTTCTAGAACATAAATTACACACTCATATTTTGATGATTTTTTAAAATCCTCCTATTTTAAGAGCACAAGCATTATGAGCAAGGCAATGCCTTAAATCTTAAGCGCAAAGTCAGTGGGCATGGCCATGAAGTTTTGGTATTTTCATACAAGCATGCGCTAAGTCTAGGTGCAAGTGCGTGACTAAGTGCCATTTAATTCTGAGATTCTTCTCCGGTTATTCAACGTCTGCGTCCTATTACTGTATATAGTCCATTCCCACAAGCACCAACGATTTAAACAAAAACAGCACATTAATAAGAAGTTGGTAGTGTAAATGGACTGTATGCAATTCATTAGAAGAATTGAAAATTACGTTCTTCTGTGCATTAACTGCATCCTTGATGAATGTCTATGACAGCAACACACTCCTTTTATACGCATGGAAAATGTGATTCTTGTCAGAATTTGGATGTTTGCTCCGTTAAATTAATTATTATTAATCATTTTCATCTATTGTCACACAAATCATGGCTAGTATAAACAGTGATTGTATTGGCATGCACTTCACTTCTACCGGTCGATTTCGATTTTGAAAAATGAAATTCATTAATTGAAACATGAAAAATTTAACCAAAAATATTTCTAAATTCAAATTACACTTCAAATGAAATGAAAATATAATAAACTAGCGAAATGGTAAAAAAAAAAATCCATTTAAATCCAAACATTTTACCTTCTCCAGCTTGTTCCACCGGCCCCTTTTGCAGTGACTTAAAAATCACTCTACGACAACTGGTGGAAAATTACTAGTAGACTACAAATTAAATTATAAATACAATTGTAAATATACCATTATAATAATACATATAAACATAACAATAAAAAATTATTATAAATGAAACAATAAACCATTACCTCTAGAAAGTTTAACACAAATCTCATAATTTTTTGTTTCAACAAAAGGGTTCAACAGCAATTGTCAGGGACATTATTTGATGTTCTGTACTTTCAGAATTTGGACATGATCTTTATTACCACCTGCTGGTGAAATCTCCAAACTGCAAATGCAGGAACTGAATTTGGACTTTGCACTGAGTTAAAAAGTGGTATTGAAATGTCTTAGCACAACTTAGACCAAATTCTTAGGAAAACAGCAAACTGCGCCACTTCATTTACATACGATACACCCACAGTTTGCGCGCCTACACCCACAGTAACGTAAAAACTCCCATCCACACCCAGTAGCGCATTGCGCTGGCACGAAAATTGCAGTTAGAATTAGCGTTCTCATGAAAATTGGATAAGACATTACACATGGTCGTAGCGAAAATTGAGCCCCCTATGTTGCTAACATGTTGGTAAATAAGTATTACAACTACCACAAGTATGTTAGTGTACTGCCTGACTTAAGCAGACTGATCTCACAATGAAATCAGAAACAGTAGTTTGAATTTTCTTTAGCTAAAATTGGTCTGTGCTTTCTGAAATTCTAAACATTGCCTCCCAGTGGCCACAGCCATAAGTATAATTGGGCGTATGGGCACATGTGAGCGCCATTTTCCAGGCGAAATGCTCACGGAGGGGCTTTACAGGATGTTATACAGTAAAGAAGAATGCATATTTTATAAACTGCACCCCCAAACCAACCACCCCCTGCATTTTTGCAAACTGAGTTTACATGCTGCATTCTACACTTCGCCGCAGTTTCCTTGTGAAATTAACACTAGAGGCGCTACAACAAATAACGAGTACAGCGGCTTACTATGGCTTTATACAGACATGTGTTTTGCTCTATTACACACACACTGCTATGATATGATATCGAAACACTTTTACTCTGTCGCATTATTTAAAATTATTTCTTGTCAGTGAGTTGGCGTAATGTGGCCGATCCTAGGGTACTGGATCTTTCGGTATGCCAACTTCAAGTGTGATCATGTTGACTTAACGGACAATCGTCTTTGTCCTTATTTAGCAACTTGTTAGCAACATATCATTTAAAGTGAAAAAAGCAGAGCAGCTTTAAAATCCATGTTTGAGGTATGACTATGTGAGATTTATGTTGTAGATCAAAAACATGAAAATATATAAGTATGACCTCTACAACTTGCCAATAAAATTAAATTTATTTAGAAGAGAGTGAAACAAACTTGGAAATTATAGGTATTGTCGGTCTGCAATGGCTACATTGTGTAACACTTTCCACAAGACTAAAGTACATCTTCCTTCATTTAAAGGGATAGTTCACCCAAAAATGAAAATTCAGTCACTGATTACTCACCCCTGAGTTGTTATAACCCTATATGGCTTTCTTTTTTTCTCAGTTTCAAAAAATAAGGCTGGGCATAGAAATGCATCAATTCTTCGACTACAAACTCTTCAGACATGTTTAGTAAGTTCTGTTCTCTGTTTTTTGTGCAGCTGTGTTGTGTTCATTTGTCACTATTTCTGTCACGGACCTGTTTTTAGATAAAATGAGTTTAAGCTTAAACGCCCCATGCTGCGAGGTGGCTGCGTGAACAGTTGCTCTCGTGTCCTATCATGAACACGCACTGGAAATCAACAGTCGGTCAACAGTTTCACGAAATAATACATTAGATTTTGGTTTGTTTCTCTCCAAACCTTATCCTATGCTTTCAAAACAATCATGAGTCTCATGGAATAATTTCTTAGACTTCTGAATTATACTTTTGCGTTCTTTTGAAGTTTGAAGAGGTAGTCACCATAAACTGCCATTGTACAACATCATTGAGCACAAACTTTTCTCACAATTTCTCAAAATAAGTCATATAGGGTTATAACAACACATAGGTGAGTAAACAACGGCTGAATTTTCATTTTTGGGTGAACTAATCCTTTAAAGCTGCACTACAATTCTGGCACCAACAATCATGCCACAGTCAAATTCACAGAGATCAAATTTTTTCCCTATTCTGATGGTTGATGTTAACATTAACTGAAGCTCCTGACCTGTATCTGCATGATTTTATGCATTGCACTGCTGCCACATGATTGGCTGATCAGATAATCGTTTGAATAAGTAGGTGTACAGGTGGACCTAATAAAGTGCTTGGTGAGTGTACATACTAATTTGTTTAGTATGTAACCGTCTCTCTATTATGCTATAACTTCTAAAGAAATTATTAAAGAAACTGTTTAATATTGTAATTGTTATATTGCATATTTCTTCATTTATTTTCATGTTTAATCAAATATATTTCATCCCGATCATTATTGAATCTTCATTTTGTGGTTTTATATTACAGTCTTATTGTTTGCAGTGCATAGACCTACTTTTGCAGTATTACGGTTAACTTGCATTGTCCACTGAGGCTGTAGATATAAAAATAAGTGTCTTCAATTGAACTCATAATAGCATCCACACACAACTCACCAAGTGCCCCACCGAGAGCGAGAACCACACATTATAGTGACCACGAGGAGGTTACCCCATGTGACTCTACCCTCCCTAGCAACCGGGCCAATTTGGTTGCTTAGGAGACCTGGCTGGAGTCACTCAGCACGCCCTGGATTCAAACTCACGACTCCAGGGGTGGTAGTCAGCATCTTTACTTGCTGAGCTAACCAGGCCCCCTGCAGCTTTACATTTTTTAATGTTTTATGGTAATGAGCCTAATGTCATCTCTCTTTTTCTCTCTGCAGTTAAACCGACAGTCATTGATGTTGATATCTTCGTAAATAGCATTGGACCTGTGTCATCAATAAATATGGTGAGTGAACATCAAGAAAGGTGCATAAACAACCTATTTTATCACTATGATGGATGTCTTTCTGATGAGTTTAACGCCCCACTTTCCATATCAACATTTCTCTCAGTCTCACACTGGCTCTCACTTTCTCTCTTTCACATGCACACACACTCTCTCAGCACTTACAGTTCAGTCCCGTAGGTGACACAACTGTAGGTATGAGTTGAAAGCAGGGCCTATAGCTGTCCCTCTGAGATGTGAGTCCACTGAAAAAGCATAGTCTCACCATAGACACAGAAAAGCTTTAGGGGAAACAGAGAGGAAGAGAGAAAAAGAGAGAGACGTAGAAAAAATAGAATGAAACTGAGACATAGAGGCAGATAAAACGCGCACAGCAGTTTAAACTGGATGTAATAGTTAATCATAAAAATTAATTGACTGAATCTACTCTTGCAAAAAATTAAGCAGCCACTTCTTCCATATTTCTGTGCGCTTTAATAGATATCACATGTGATAGTGGGCAACAGTGATAGATCTCTTTAAAAGGGCAGCTCACATCAGCTAAGGATGTAAAATTCCTCTTAAGCTCAATTCTGTCTTTGGCTACCAATGCATAAGATTCATCCTTGAAAATCTAAGTGTGTATTCACTTCCAATTATTATGGTCTAGGGCTCAGAGATAGAGAGAATGGTTGGATAATGAGTAGAATCCAAGCAAACACCTGATGAAACAGCGGCTATCGATCGATATGTCACATAACGATGGTTGAGCGTTAGAGTAGTTTTAAAGCCTTAAGAGAGGCGTTTCTCAGAATAGTGGGCTTAGAACTCACAAGAGACAATAACATTCAAGAGTGTTAAAAGTTTTCAAGGTCTTCCTCTGCACTTTACACCAAGTTGAGATTCGCTGTTAGAAGTGACATCTTCAGACTATCATCTGAATGGAACAGAGGTCATGACCTCCTCACAGAATCCAGTCATGCATATTCACATGCTATATTTGCATATTAAGCCAGAAGACACAGCAAAAACAGTACATTTCTCTGAGGAATTATGTATTAACAATGGCATGAATGGAAGTCACCTAACAAACATGAAATATTAGAGATACTTAGCATTTTATAAAACTCAACTGATTGCAGTCTTCTAATCTTTTTAATTTCAGTTTATTGCATGGATTTTATGAGTTGTCAGCATGAAAAGGGAGTACGGAAACATTTAAATATTCTGACTAGTGCCAGACCGATATATCGGTCGGGCGATATTATCGGCCGATATTAGCCTATTACCGATATATCGGTATCACCGTATATGTTTACCGATATGCGCGGGTATGAAAACTTTTTTTCAGAACATATAATGCAGAAAACAATGCTTTATAATTGGTGTCATTACGTAGTTTGTCCAGCAGAGCGCGCTCCGACTCCGTTGTTTACAGAGCTGACTCTGAGCTGACGGTGGCTCTGCAGACAGGGTGGAGTCAAGCTGTGCGGAGTTGAGCGGTGTCTTCGTGGTAAGTTGCTAACTAGTTTGTGAAATACATACTGGAAAGTTTATAAAAAATGACCCCATCATTTTCCCTTTTCAATATAACTAATATAATGTTAACCCTTTCCCAGACAACCATGTCACTCATGTCTGTTTGCAGTTAGCCAGCTATAGTTTGTCAGTGCAGTAAGTAATGTAGCAGATTGAAAGGTAAACATCAGAGCATCTTTTTGCAGCTCAGCAGACAACGGTGCGGTGGTGGATTGTGTCTGTTGAGTGTTGATTTCACGTTAAGCTGTTACCTAGTTGGTGAGACGCAATGCTGGTCCATCTTTTACTCTCTGTGACAACAAGCTTATAGCTAACTAGCTAACCATGTAGCTACTTTCATTGCTTGTCAGCTGAGTGGAAGTTAAAGTGTAAACATGTATTCACCAAATTGTTTTGTTCAGGATTCACAGTTTGGTACCCCTTTAGCTGAACAATTCTAGTTGTTGCATTTACAAAATTTAATATTTAAAAGTCTGGTTTCCACCGTTGAAAGTTTCCCCTGAACATGTATAGCAGAATATGGTGTAACACCGCTGCCGCTGTTTTTCTCTTGTCTCGGCAGGTGTAAAATGCCTTTTGTTTTACAACCTGCCAATAATTGACTGGCAGTATTATAGTCAGCATTTGACTGATACTAAACATACAGTACTGATGTTTATTTAGCTATTTATTTTATTTGTATTATTTATTTTAATGGTCAGCATTTTACTGATACTAAACAGTACTGATGTTTTTTTTATTTTATTTTTATTTATTCTTTATTTTAATGGTCAGCATTTGACATACTATACAGTACTGATGTTTATTTAGCTATTTATTTTATTTGAATTTATTCTTTATTTTAATGGTCAGCAACTGACTGATACTGAACAAACAGTACTGATGTTTTTTACGCTATTTATTGTATTTTTATTATTCTTTATTTTCTCAGTGTTCATTTATAGAATTTGTTTACAATGTATAATAATAATGTCAAATATTCTTTGATAAAAAATATTTGTTTAAGAAAGCAGCCTTCTGAGTACCTTTGCATAGTCATATCGGTGCAAAATCGGTGCACAATCCACATAGAAATGGTCTGTTTTCATTCCAGCTCAAAAATTATCTATATCAGCCACCATATCGGTAATCGATGAATTTTCCCCCTCTAAAATCAGTATTGGTATCGGTCTCAAAAATCCCATATCGGTCGGACTCTAATTCTTACTTTTATGTTTTGTCTCATGCTCTCTGACATGTCTATCCATCTTCCAATAACTCATTTATGGTCCATGAAAATGTCTTGAAAATGCCATACACATAATAACTCTGTCAGGCAGGCTATTTGCACATAGAAAAAGCAGATAGAATTTCCTTACACTATCCATCTTTGTAAATAAAAATGTTGTACACAACAAATAGCCTTAGCTGCTTTACATAAAAAAAAAAAATTAAAAAAATAAAATTAAAAAAACAGACAAACTAATATATTGTCAAAGCACATACTAAAAGCAGCAAATATCAGCTTGTCTGTTTTTCATATTGTAGTCATAGTAGATCTTAATGAAATCTTATAAAGTTCAGGACTTAATATCATCTCCGTGGCATTCGTGCTCTCCTCATGCTCTATTTCTTTGTGCTGTTTGTATTTGGGCCACTGCTGTATTACATTGTGTGGAAACTCTAGAACATGAATAAACACCTACGCAGAAGTCACAGCAGTGATTCTAGTGTGTTGTGAGTGCCGCAGCCTGAGGGTTTTGCTTGTGCTGCTGAACTGAAATGATACAGTAAATGCAGTTTATAGAGCAGTGCTACTCAACCTTGGAAAGCTCAGGGGCCACAAGGCTGGATCCCTTTAGCATCGAGGCCCACACTCTTAATTTTTATAGTAATTCTTCTCTCTTTCTCTCTCTTTATATATATATATATATATATATATATATATATATATATATATATAATGTGTGTACACATTACTGTGCAAAGGTCTTAGGCATTTAAGATGTTTCACAAAAACATTTATCTTAAGGTAGTTATGTATATCTTCAGCTTTAGTGTGTCAATAGGAAATATAAATTTTAGACTCCCAAACATTAATTTTGTAAATAGAATAGATTAGAATATAAGAACAGGGAGCCCTACAACAGATGGAATGGCCACCACACTGAGTCAGTCTGGGATTAAATGAAGAGACAGAAGCAACTGAGACAGCCAAAACAGATAGAAGAACTGTGGCAAATTCTCCAAGAAGCTTGGAACATCCTATCTGCCAACAACCAAGAAAAATTGTGTCCAGGAGTACCTAGGAGAGTTGGTGCTGTTTTGAAGGCAAAGGTGGTCACATCAAATATTGATTTAGCTTTTTTTATGTTTACTGGACGTTAATTGATAAATGAAAACTATTTATTGCATTATTTTTGAAGACATCCTTACTATGCAACATTTTTCACCAGTGCCTAAAACTTTTGCACAGTACTGTGTGTGTGTGTGTGTGTGTATATATATATATACACTCACTGATCACTTTATTAGGAACAAATGTACACCTACTTATTCATGCAATTATCTAATCAGCCAATCACGTGGCAGATGTGCAATGCACTAAATCGTGCAGATACAGGTCAGGAGCTTCCGTTTATGTTCACATCAACCATCAGAATGGGGAAAAATGTGATCTCAGTGATTTCGACCGTAGCGTGAATGTTGGTGCCAGATGGGCTTGTTTGAGTATTTCTGTAACTGCTGATCTCCTGGGATTTTCACTCACAACTTCCAGTGAGCAGCAGTTCTGTGGACGGAAACGCCTTGTTGATGAGAGAGGTCAACGGAGAATGACCTCTCATTCCAGACTAGTTTGAGCTAACAGAAAGGCTACAGTAACTCAGACAATGATTCTGTACAATGGTAGTGAGCAGAATAGCATCTTAGAATGCAAAACACGTCGAACCTTGAGGCGGATGGGCTACAACAGCAGAAGACCATGTCGCGCACTTATTAGGACAATAGTGTTCCTTGTGAATTGCTCAGAGAGAGTGTGTGTGTGTGTGTGTGTGTGTATATATATATATATATATTTATATATACACACACACACAAGAGCGGTTAATATCTCATCGGGTGTTAATATAAATAGTGCATTCTTGAAAATCTTCACCCAAACAAGTGTCATTCAAGTGTAATGCATGAAGCAAATGTTGCTGTAGTGCTTTAAATGTTGCATTTTTCGGCACATGCACAACTCACGAGTGAGAAGACGTGCTGCTTCCAGCCTGCTCTCGGCACACGCAGAAAAATTTCCTCTCACAAGAGAAGCAAAGTATCAGTGGGGATCACTGGTCTTGCTGCGGGATGTGGAGTTGCGAAACGCAAGTTGCTTTTAGTTTTTTTACACTTTAGTCCAACTTTTTTGTGTTCCATGTGAGTGAAAAAATGTGATTTGGGCCACATTCAGTTGCGATGTGAACAAAGGCTTTATTGTTCCATCCGAACTGACTTTTTCAAGTTCAGGGATTAATCGCCTCACCTGTCTACTCCGGGCACTTCTTGTGCCACGTTGAGATGTTAATTTCACTCAACAAAAATGTATGGTCTGAGTAAGCATCAAAACTCATTTTAAAATGTAACTCCCTTACATTTAGGCTATAGCTTCTGTGTATAAAGTATGCCTCTGATAGGCCTATTTAAATATTTATTTATGATTAATATAATAATTATTATTGTAATTATATTTTTATTATAATTTAATTATACTATTGATGTATTCTTTATTTTTTCCTCAGCAGATGAAGCTGAATATGTAGGCTACATAAACTGTGGAATTGTAACGTTGGTGTCTGGAGTGGAAGAGAGGAGACACAGGAGTAGAATCTTTAAATCCTTTAATTACAATCGCTGGAGTGGAACTAACAATAAATCTTATCATAACGCTTCACTAACTCAATGTAACACTTCAAGGACTGACAAAGGAGTGGGCAAAACTAGAGGATATTTATACAAAGGAACTAATGAGGGAATGGAATACAGGTGAGTATAAGAAACAGATGGAAGTGATGAGGGCAGTGCACTATGGGAAATGAAGTCCGGGGAAAACTTCAAAATAAGAGTCCTTGAAGAAAATGAGGTAGACAGACTGTGACATACACCCCCCCCCATTAAAGGGAGACTCTTGGCGCCCAACAATGGATGAGGAGGGTATGATGACACAGAAGATGAATGATCCAAGAAGGATGATCAGGAGGCCTAGGGGGCAGCTTCAGGTCTGGGAATGGATCCGGGGGCCTGGGGGGCGGCTTCAGGGCTGGGAATGGATCAGGAAGCCTGGGAGGCTGCCACAGGGCAGGGACTGGGTCAGGAGGCCTGGGAGGTGGCAACAGGGTAGGGACTGGGTCAGGAGGCGGAACAGCTGGAGGAGACTCTGGGGAAGCATGCGGAGCCACAAATGACTCTGAGGGCCGAGCCGTGGGGGGCGGAGCCATGGAAGGCGGAGCCGTGAGAGGCTCGAGGGGCAAAGCCATGGAAGGTGAGGCTGTGAGAGGCTCGAGGGGCAAAGTCGAGGATGGTGGAGTCGTGGGAGATTGACCCAGGGAAGGCGGAGCCGTGAACGGCTCGAGGGACAGAGCCATGGAAGGCAGAGCCATGGGAGGCTCAAGGGAAGAGTCCGTGAAAGGCTCGGGGCTGAGAGCCGTGGAAGGGAGTACAGGCAGAAACTGGAGATCGACCTCCATGGTCGTAAGCATGGGCAGAGACTGGGGGAACGACCTCCGTGGTCACGAGCATGGGCAGAGACTGGGGAGGAGGAGTCCTTTTCCTTCCGGCCAGCAGTGAACGTAGATATGGGGACGGTCGAGGCTACAGGCACTGGCTCTTGGACAGTTGAGGCTACAGGAATTGGCTCTGGCTCGTTAACCGTGGCAGGCATGGGCACTGGCTCATTAACCGTGGCAGGCATGGGCACTGGCTCGTTAACCGTGGCAGGCATGGGCACAGGTTGTGGCCCGGGGTTCCCGCCATAAGTTACAGCATAAAGGGGAAATATAACTTCCGTGGTCGCTACCACTGACTGAGGCAGGGAATCAACAATCAGAACCTGGAGAGGATGAGTCCCCCCCCAAAAATTATTTAGGGGAATTGAATGGAGAGGAGTTATCTTGGAGATAGGAGGCATGGAAGGCACGGAGACAGGGGCTGTGGAAGGAGGAGTTGTGGAAGGCATAGAGCAAGGAGCTGTGGAAGGCGTAGAGAAAGCTGGGAGAGGAGTAACCGTGGTAATGGAATATAGCGAGGGATAATGGATGTTCAGTGTAGCTATGATATAATCTGCTAGGGAAAGATTCTCCACCTCCAGAAGCGCTATAGGTCGGTGAAAATTTAAACCCATATCATAAATGGACTTGAGGTATAAATCTGATATGGAGGTTGTAGCAGCGAGTTGGTAGAATTTAGTAGAATAATCCAGAAGGGGAAGATCTTGCCTGAAAAGCTCCATGAATAACCTTGTTGGCTCCATGCTCATGTGGGTCTGAACTAGTGGAAGAGGATGATTAGAGGGATCGCTGGAGTAGAGCATGACGTTTGGAGGAGCAGGTAAGTATATCCGTATTCTTTGTTTGTCAGTCCTTCTGTAATGTTGGTGCCTGGAGTGGAAGAGGAAGACACAGGAGTAGAATCTTTAAATCCTTTAATTACAATCGCTGGAGTGGAACAAACGCTGGAGTGGAATTAACAATAAATCTTAACATAACACTTCACTAACTCAATGTATCACTTCAAGGACTGACAAAGGAGTGGGCAAAACTAGAGGATATTTATACAAAAGGAACTAATGAGGGAATGGAATACAGGTGAGGATAATAAGAAACAGATGGAAGAGATGAGGGCAGTGCACTATGGGAAATGATGTCTGGGGGAAAACTTCAAAATAAGATTCCTTGAAGAAAATGAGGGAGACAGACTGTGACAGGAATATGTTGTTAACTGTGGTTTCTCCTGGTATTTCGGACATTAATATCTGCTGAAACATTTTCATTTATGTCTGTCCAGTGTGCAAGTAAAAATGTTATTCTGGAGGCATGAGGTGTCAAGCAATTGTAAAATGTCAAGCACACATTTTGCAGTGAATCTTAAATACAAATATGAATATTAAAAGAAATAATTAATATAATAATAAATTAATATAGCCTACAAACTGAAAGCACCATAAATCTCTATCAGAAAGATTTATGATACACTCTAGGCTTATATTGTGTTCACATATTTTTGTGGAGGACATAATTAATTAGTCAAATTATATGTGCAGAATTAGTGAAATGCATTGGAATAAATTGCAAGATTGAGCCTATATTTCTAGGAATATTCTGAATAGATTTACACTCTATGCAGCATTTAAACATTTTTGGAATAAAGGATTAACCAGATAATCACCTTAATGTGAATATAAATGTGGGTCAACTTACAGTCGAGCTCCACTATAAAATCAGCAATTAAACATCGTGCTCAGGTTGGTTTATAAATCCTTACGTGTGAATCGTGTGAAACATTTGTTGTTAATGTGATCAGACATTTCAAACAGACATTTCAAGAAGTGGAAAATGTGTATGATACAGTTAATACTCTTTACAAGCTTAGATTTCTAAGATGCGCACAGTTAACAGAGACTGCAAATGGAGTCAAGAATGCGACCATCTGATCTGAACTTAAAATCATCATGCGCATTTTCATTCATAAGGTTTACAATGTAGTAATATTGGCTTCACTGACTCGTCATTGTTTTGTAATTTTCTATATGTTTATTCAAAATATCACTTTATGCCTGTGCTCGTTGGACGATCAGTCTTCTGAATATTTTTTATATTATTCAGATTAATTTGTTATTCATTTTGAAATCATTATTCGTGCCTTTCTGAATAAGGAATTCGGCTTCGGGCACATCCCTACAAATTATAAAGCGGGCCGCAAGTTGACTAGTGCTGTTATAGAGCATCATTTTGCTAGGATTTGCATAGATCACACATGCAGGTCAGGTCTTTTTCTACCATTATAGAATATGTATGTTTAGGGTGCAGTCAAGGATACATCACTTTATTTAATAAAGTGCAGAGGGAACCCCCATATGAATAACTGTTATAAAACTATACTGTATATACAACAGTTAGTTGCATTCGGTCTGTGCATTTTGTCTTGGAACTATTTTCTTTGGTGGACCATTTATAGAAAAAATAACTGGCTGTTTTATGTCTAAAGTGTAAGTTACCTGTTGTTTATAGAACTGTATAACATGCAGCCTTGTAGCGGTACAACAGCAACGGCCTAATCTATGCACACAAATTACTACGTTCGCCCCCTAACCTTTTTTGAAATAGTAATCATATTTAAGAGCTTAAAAAAAAAAAAAAAAAAAAAAAAGATTGTAGCTGACAGAATAAAACAACTAGCTTAAAGACCAGGTAGGAGCCTCTGCCAACTGTTTGTATTGGTAGTGGACTGAGCAAACTAGCTGTTATCCTACTATGGCTAGCGGCACTTACCTGCCCTTCAGTAAATCAGTTTGGACTACTTGGCGAATGTTGTGTCCCCTAATTAACCATTTTTCAGATCATTCTTACGTTCTTTAGAACAGAACAGACTAATGTTTGACAGCTAGATCTTATGTTGGTGTGTATTAAATGAAAAAGCATTACAGATAGAAATTATAATTATATGTGCATTTCAAATGAAATTGTGTCACCTACCACTATCAAATCATTATTGAAAATGTTTGACCAAAAAAAAAAAAAAAAAAAAAAAAAAAACTTCTAGAACAAATAGAGTACAGTATTGATGTGGATCTTAACAAACTTTCTTCATTAACTTGTAAATGTTGTAAATATTTGGTGTACACTGCATTACTTTCCCCCATAATTATATTTAATGGCATATGCCATTTCTGTTCATGAATAAATACTAGACAATTATCAGATGACTACCAAACTGCCTTCAGTTGTAATGGACAAGAAAATGCTGTGTGTAATTTAAATGCAATTAAATCAGGCCATCATATTGCCATGGTATATTATCAAATAGACCTCAATAATTGGTATGCACAGGATGTTTCAAACCATTGTCGAACAGGGACAAACTCTCGTTATCTCTTTTTGTTTGAGGCACCAGAATTCCTACTGGACAGCTTCATAATTACAGTAGCTAACAAATTTAAAATGGCATTGATTGTTGTCTTTAAAGAGATCTTAGTTTGTGATCATGCTTAAAACTGATTATGATGGTGGCAGTATAAACTGAATATACCTTTAATAGAGGAAAACCAAAGCACAGGTGTCTGTGTAAAGAACTTGCACAGGTGCAGGCCTGGTCCTCTCAATACTGAATCTAGGTTTTTCTTATAACCCACTGTAACAGTTCAAGGATGGGAAAGGAGGAGGCGGGAACCGGCTGAACAGTAAACATGAAATTTAATAAAAACTCAACAAAAAAAAAAACATAAAATAAACATGAACACACATGCAGCACAGCCACGTGCATCTTTCTCTCTGGAACTGGTGCCTCCGGCTAGTCTTTATCCCCCTCCTGGCTGATTAGCCCTATTCAGGGCCAGCCGTGTGTCCTCACGGGCCGGCCCCGCCCTCCTCCTTCGCCCGTCTCAGGACGGGGAAACCCCCAGCATAACGCACTCCCCTCCCTTCCTGGAGGGGTGGGGCGTTGCCCTTCTGGTCATACCTGCCAGTAGGTCTTCCCTGCCTTTTGGAGCCCTATGAGAGACGAGAGAGAGAGAGAGAGAGAGAGGAGAGAGAGAGAAAAACTTGCTTGCCGGCTCCTGGATGCGCTGTCGCCCGGTCCTCAACCGCTCCTCCGCCCTCTAGTAGATGTCAGCTCGCACCTCCCCCGGCGGATGGCAGCGAGTCCTCTGGCCCCTGGCGGAAGGAACTGCTCCTCCCCTTCTTGGCAGACGGCTGCGGTTAGTACCTTGCAGAGACAGACAAAGGCTGGGTTAAGATCTGTCTCTCTTTGCTTCGCATCCTTGGCCAGGTCACAGCTCCCTACAGAAAAGGTGAAAAAGAATAAGCAAGATCTCCCAGGTTTCCTCCTTATCCGGCAGACTGTGAGTCTGGCAACACTCCATTACAGCCATACCTTGGCTCTGTCAACTGCGAAACAATCACATTCTCAATTTATACCATCCCTGCCAGCATGTTTAGGATTGGAATCATCTGCCAGGGAGGAACAATGACTCACTGCAATTGTTTTTTGCCACATTATGTTGATTTTTATAGATTATTGTAGCCTCAGATTTGTATGCCCACCTGTTGGATATCTAACATGATGGTATACTGTGAAAAAAAAATAATAATAATAATAAATAAGTGCTTTTATAACAAAATCTTTTCATCAATGTAAAGGGATAGTTCACCCAAAAATGAAAATTCTGTCATCATCTACTCACCCTCATGTTGTTCCAAACCCATTTTACTTACTTTTTTATTTTCTTTTTTTCAGTCGAATACAAAATTTCGACTGGGGGGGCTGACTGAGGCAGTCATTCTGTCTTACATCTAATTTTGTGTGTGTGTGTGTGTGTGTGTGTATATATATATATATATATATATATATATATATATATATATATATATATATATATATCGTTTTAAAGGGTTAGTTCACCCAAAAATGAAAATTCTCTCATGATTTACTTATCTTAAAGCCACCCCAGATGTGTATGACTTTCCTTCTTCAGAAGAACCGAAGTGAAGATTTTTATAAGCACATTTCAGCTCTGTTTATCCATACAATGCAAGGAAATGGGTGCCATCAGGCTGCTGGCTGTTTGATGGTCCAAAAGGCATATTTAGGCAGCATAAAAGTAATCCACACGACTTCAGTTGATAAATTAATGTCTTCAGAAGCAAATCGATGGATTTGTGTAAAAATATATCGATAATTGCATTGTATAGACAAACAGCGCTGAAATATGCTTATAAAAATCTTCACTTCGGTTCTGCTGAAGAAGGAAAGACATACACATATGGAATGGCTTAAAGGTAAGTAAATCATGAGAGAATTTTCATTTTTGGGTAAACTATTCCTTTAAGAGTCTTAAAGATTTGGCAACCACGTGAGGTTGAGTAATTGATTACAAAATTCTAATTTTAAGTTGAACTATACCTTTAACTTTGTCTACCTTTAACTAACTTAATGGTACAATAATTTCACTAATTTCTACTCTGTTCTATGAGTTTTCAGAGTTTATCTTGATTTTCTTCATCAGTAATTAAATTCAAAGTAGTGCCAACAAATTACAATTACAGTTGAAGTCAGAAGTTTGCATACACTTAGGTTGAAGTAATTAAAACTAATTTTTTTAACCACTCCACAGATTTAATATTAGCAAACTATAGTTTTGGCAAATCATTTAGGACATCTACTTTGTGCATGACACAAGTAATTTTTCCAACAATTGTTTACAGACAGATTGTTTCACTTTTAATTGACTATATCACAATTCCAGTGGGTTAGAAATTTACATACACTGATTAACTGTGCCTTTAAGCAGCTTGGAAAATTCCAGAAAATTATGTCAAGCCTTTAGGCAATTAGCCAATTAGCTTCTGACAGGCTAATTGGAGTCAATTGGAGGTGTACCTGTGGATGTATTTTAAGGCCTACCTTCAGTCTCAGTGCCTCTTTGCTTGACATCATGGGAAAATCAAAAGAAATCAGCCAAGACCTCAAAAAAAAAAAAAAAAAAAAAAAACAAACAAAAAAACTCTGTGGACCTCCACAAGTCTGGTTCATCCTTGGGAGCAATTTCCAAATGCCTGAAGGTACCACGTTCATCTGTACAAATGATAGTATGCAAGTATAAACCATGCAGCCATCATACCGCTCAGGAAGGAGACGCATTCTGTCTCCTAGAGATGAATGTAGTTTGGTGAAAAAAGTGCAAATCAATCCTAGAACAACAGCAAAGGACCTTGTGAAGATGCTGGAGGAAACAGGTAGACAAGTATCTATGTCCACAGTAAAACAAGTCCTATATCGACATAACCTGAAAGGCTGCTCAGCAAGAAAGAAGCCACTGCTCCAAAAGCACCATTAAAAAGCCAGAATACAGTTTGCAAGTGCACATGGGGACAAAGATCTTTTTGGAGAAATGTCCTCTGGTCTGATGAAACACAAATTGAACTGTTTGGCCATAATGACCATCGTTATGTATGTCTCTCTGTGAGAGAGATATTGAAATCCTAGTGGTCTCTGCACTTAACAAGTCCATTGACAGAACTGGCTGGGAATCTGTCTTCTGAATTAAAAATTATGAAGACCTGTAAAATCCATATGTACTGTATCAGTCAGTGGTGTCAACATAGTATCCTTACAGAGATTTTGATCACACACACACACACACACACACCATGTTGCAGTTTATCATTTACATCCAGTATAAATCATATAAATCTGATAATACTTTGAAAAGAGTATTTCATGATGAAACTTGGCTGAAACTTGATATTCACTCCTGGGATTGTGGAGTGAATGCCATATTTTGAAATGTTGTTCAATGTCAAAAAAGAAGAAACATTATGACAGAAAACACATAAGAACTATTTAAGATTCAAAAAACTATTTCTTGGTCACTAATCAAATAAGCAAATGTGTGACATAGGACACATTTGTAGGAAATGTCAGATTTTCTTTGCTTACATTGAAGCACAAAGAATGCACTTTGGAACATTTTCAAACCATGCTGGGATAACATGGATCATGGATTTGCAAAACAATTTGGAGTCCATGCCAGCTTGAGTGCATGTTTTAATTACCGTAAAAAAAAAAAAAAAAAAAAAAATATATATATACTGTGTATATATATATATATATATATATATAATATTTAAAACAGAATCATTTTCACTTGTGGTCTCAAACTTTTGAACCCCTATGTATATTTTAGCTGGGTTCAAGTGTATTGATTAGCCCTAGTTTGGTGTAAACAACAGTACAACAATCTGGGACAAACTGCATCTATGAAAAGGGGAACAAATTAAAGGGAAATCTAGCAGGGGGTATACACAAGTCCCTCATGACCAACCAAGCCAAACAGTTCTCAAAACACAATCCATACAACATATACACATTTAAAAACAAAGAGGCAAGTGCACTTTGAATGGTAAAATGTTCCTCCCTCAGGCTAGACTGCAAGACTACTGAAAAGGTATCATATAAGCAAAGCAACAGCTATCCAACAGCTGCCTGTCAGACTGAAGACTGAACACTCCATTCACTGAACAATTCAAGCCATGCCCGCCCAAGGGAGTATAGTGTTATTGGAAGGCTAAGAAATGGTCAATTTGAGATGATCAAATTATACAGAGGGCTACTGTTGAGAGGAAATGTGTGATTTACTGATGGTAGCGCAGGAGGGCTTTATGAGTTAAGAGATTTGTTTGAATAGATTTGTACTAGCTTACGGTATAATATGATGCCATAATAGAGCTTTAAAAATATAAATGCTCCTAATAGCTGACCGTGATTATCAAAGCAACAGTGAGTGCTGCTTGATTGTTGTCCTCATGAGAAATCACCTTTTGCTCATCAATCCAATTGTGTGAAGCTGAAATTGCCAACTTCATAGTATTCACTGCAGAAATGGGTCTCAAGCTCCATATAATTTGATTTTAATGGCTCTATAAAACATGAGTCATCTAGCAGCCCAGCCTCTGAATAGGGGTGATGAATTAACATTAATCATTTACATTCCTGGTCCTCCTGTCCCTCTTCCCCCTAATCCTCACTTGATAATGTAATTGTAATTAATGAAGCTTTAAGATCCACATTAAAATATGTGAGATCATTCCACTTGTCATATGGATCTGAAGCCAGACTTTTGACTTGCAGACTGATCTCACTGTAAATTCTGCGACAGTAGGTCAAAAGTTCTTCAGCTAAAATCTGTGCTTTCCGAAATTCGAACCACTTTCCCCAGTGGCCAAAGCAGGAAGTGCTTTTGAATGTATTGGCATGTGTGAGCTCCAGTTCCCGAGTATAATGTCCACAGAAGGGTGCCAAAAGCAATTTGTAAAGCAAGTTGTTGTACAGTGAAGAATAACTGTACCCCCAAGCCCCAACCCTAAACCTAATCATCAGTGGAGTACAAATGTAATCTTAGAGGGAAAATACAACCTCCTAATAGCACACATTATTGATTATGTGAAGGCGATTACTTCCTGGTTTCCACAAGAGACCAGAACCCATGTCTCTGAGGCAGCTGACACAATGTGCCACAGGAAAACATTTGAACTGATGCAAAATGTCTAATGGGAGAAAGCACTTGTCAGTATCTTGGCAGAATGGGGGCAATTTCTAGATACTTCAACATTCAGTAGCAACATGTCGACTTCCTGTGTGATCATGTTGTGACTTGCTTACGGCATAAAGTCTGGAACTTATTATAGCTTATTCTGTCCAAAGATTTGATGCAAATTTGCAAATTTGGGCAAATCCATCATTTTTTCTTCCTCAAAACTGCACCTTTTACTCAGTACCATGTAAACATGACTTTCTTTACAGTCAAACTTATTACAAAGATCTGTATGCCCTGACTCCTGAAATGTGTATAATGCCAGGCAATCAGACTGGAGCTGGACATTTTTGTGTGACGTGCAGCAGACTGTCAGTGAACGGACTGTGGGAAGTGCCATCTGAGGCTGAGACTACTACTGCAAAGCTAAAAGAAATGATATCCTCTGGCTTAGGCTGATGTTTTGAGCTACTGTCAAGCCCTGCATAAAAATCAATGATCCTGTGTGAAAGCAGAAATATGATTGATAGCATCAAACAGAGCACCATCCGTCAGTCTCCCCTGTTGGTGGTCTACAGTTTACAGAGTAAGGCAGGTGGATGCTTTCTCAGACAAATGACAGCTGTCATTGTATTCTCTGAAGGGGAGACATATTTCTCCTATAACACAATAGATGTCTTTCAATATGATTGACCAAATGGTGAAAAGGTGTTCATTATATTATTGGCAGTTTGATTAAATTTGAAGGGTGTAATTTTTTCAGTGTTAAAATACTTACTCCTATTGCAGCTTAATATGCAGAACTTTATGCACAGCTATTTGTAATCTATTGATAGACTGACTCCCCAAAAGAAAATAAACCATCCCAACATAGCCACATTGGCTCAGCTAATGGCATCGGTTTGTGGCGGGGCTATCTGTTTGGAGATCTGTGATAAATGAGGGATTGTTTGGGAAACCTGTTTAAAAACAATCATACATTTTGAAATTCCTCCTACTGCCACTAGAGGCACAGAAATGTCACACTTCTTTACTGCATTTTGAAAAGATAAATGAATGAGTAAATATTCTAATTTCTTTACAACAATTAAGATAATTATTTAAAGGATTAGTTTCCCTAAAATTATTCATTTTTAGTTCCCCTAAAAATGAAACTTGGTCTGTTTCTCACCCAAAACTGGTTGTATCACTTCAGAAGACATGTATTAAACCACTTGATTCGTATGGATTACCTTTATGCTGCCTTTATGTCCTTTTTGGAGTTCTGATGTTCTGGACCCCACTGACATGCATTGTATGGATATAAGGCCCTTTTCAATTGTAGGAACTAAAGCCTGGTTTAGGTACTTTTACTCTGAACCACTACTTTTTGTCATTTTCGCACATGAGGATCTTAGCTGTTTTGAGGGACTTTTTAGCTCCTGCTCCGGGATAGGTAGTTTTTTGGAGAAAAGGGACTGTGGGAGGTGCTGCAACCTGCACTTAAAAAAAGTTTTGTTTTTTTTGTTGTTGCTTATTCAGTTTACTTGATGAAATCAAGCAACACTATTCTAGAATATTTTGTAACAACTTGATTTTAATGCGTTATATCCATTTAAATTTGTCAAATGTAAGTTTACTTAATCAATTTGAGTTGGGACTACATGAATACTTTTTGCGGTGTTAATGTAGCATTGATGAAACTGGGCAGGGAATTTCCATTTCTTAGCATGCTTTGCATGGGACTTGATAGAGAGAGTAAATGTTAAAATTAAGTGTTATTATGGAAGATGAATATAAAGGTGGATACTTGTTAGTGTTTAATGTTTTGTAATGTTGAGATTTAGAAGATTGAGCACACTGGTTTGTTGGAGTTTTGGGGGTTACTATTATATTGAAGAGTGGAGTTGAGCTAACTATGAGTGTAGGTAGATGTCGCACATGAAACTGATTGCTCGCTTCATTAAACAATTGCTGTGCTATCCATAGCATTTTTACTAAAGTACATTCTGTAGTGCTTCCATCATCATTCTAGAAAGCTAACATTCACTTTCCCTGTTTAGTGCATAAAGAAAAAAAGAGATTTATTTGAGTTACATTGATGCGTCTAATTTTGATGGGTTTACATAATTCAACTATTCATCTATCCAACTATTCAACTTCTACACAAAGTGTTTATGTTGAGATTACATAGTAATTTTAAGTTAAGAAAACAAATTTCAAACACCTAAAACTACTGTCCATGATTTAATCAAGTTCAGCCTAAGAGCTATTTTTTTTTGATTGTGTGAATGGTCTAAGATGTATGATGCACAAAGCAATAGATCGCAACAGTGTGGTTCAAGAAGTAAAAATCCCATAATTTTTTTTCCATAGACGATTTGATTTTCAACAATAACTTATAAACCTTTAAAGACAGACCTACCATGAGCTAAGTTGTTCATAGATGGTATGTGCTTCTGTTGAAGCTATCAGTCTGCATTATTTCAAATTCATCGTTTAAACATCATGTTTAATAGTGGAATTCCTGATAAACAACTACATTACCTCTGGTCCAGCAGAGAAGGCTTCACCAATCAGAGAACTGCGGACAACATAGCCCACAAAACAAGCCCAGGAGCAACCATCCACTCAAATGAAGCACTGTGAATAAGGAAACCAAATCATTCCACTATGACGTCACTATTGGGGCTTTTGTGTGTGTTTGTGTGTGTGTGTGTGTGTGTGTGTGTGTGTGTGTGTGTGTGTGTGTGTGTGTGTGTGTGTGTGTGTGTGTGTGTGCGTGTGTGCATGCACGAGGGAAAAGTTTGCTTGGGTGTGCAGTTTCTCTTTAGAGTTCTCATCTAGAAAGTTCCTAAGGGGAAAATAACAGGACTGTATGTGGAAATGAGGCTATAAACACATCATATATCCTTGTAAATATCTTTGATCTGAAAGTTATATGAGTTTAAGATGGCATAACGGTGAGTAAATGATTAGAGAACTATCTTTTTTTTTTTATCATTTATCCTTGAATATCACTATTAAATTGGCACTTGGCTGCTTAATCTAAGCTTAGAACAAGATTTTAAAGAATTACTTTTCAATGTGAAGTCTCAGTCTTTGTTGTTGTAGGACATTTTTTTTTTTCACACTCCATAAATAATCATTTTCCATGGCCATCTCATGCGGTTCAATACCTTCAAAAGTTCTTGAATGATCTCTAGTTAAAATAGGCAGGGAATTGTTTTAATGGAACAAACTCAACCTATCTACATACACATCTCCAGCTGTACGAGCTCAGCCACAAGCTTTCTCCTTGACATTAGATAAGAGGCTGAAATCTGTCACTGCTACATCTGAAGAAAATTGCCAGTAATGCGTGTTAGGAAATCACAAGGGCCTTGCATACAACATTGTCTGGATTCAGAATTCTCTTGATCCCAGGTTCAGGCAAACAAAAATAGCTGTTCTCTCTCCACTAAAATGCATTTAATGTCACAAAATAAGTCTCTTGTGAATATCATTATAACACAACACCTCTTTAAGAGACGAGATGAAGACAGAGATGGAGACCTGTTTTCTGCTGAACCTCTTCCTTAAATGGGAAAAATTGCTTTTACCTTGAATTAATTGTGCTGTGCACATTGTTTGTTATCACCTGCAGATTAATAATTAAAATATAAATTAAAGGAGTCTCACATATCCAAGTTATGTACTTAAGGAATTTCAATGTATTTCAAGTGCCTCAAAACCACTTCACAACATCACTTATGATGGGGATATTTAGAGGAATTATTTCCAGTCTTAAGAGTTTTTCTGCAGTGTTACATCTAAGGAACCCCAAATGGTGCCTCAAATTTGTTTTTACAATTTTGCAGTGTATTTGTTTTGAAAAAAAAAGAAGTTTAAGTGGTGATATGCCTAAGATAGTTTGAGCAGATTGTACTTTAAAAGGCATGAATGGGAGTTCTCTTTTTCACTCTCTTTTTCTTAGATTGACCAATTTACATTGACTTCTCTCTGGCATCTCTTCAGTTACTGGTAAACACAGTGAGTATGAGAAGGTGGTCAGACTGAGCCAGTCACAGAGACAATGAGTTTCACCTCATTAACAAGGCAAGGCTTGAAAAGGCCTGCTTCAATGTGTCGGTGCTGAGGGTGGCTATTTTTAAACGTTCAGGTCAGTCTGTGTCCTAGGCAACCATGCATAGCCAAGGAAATCCTTCACTGTGGTACCAATCAATAGTAAAATGCTGGCAAGCCAGTCTCACCCACACAAACTCTGCAGTAAAGTTGGATCTCTTTAGTGAAGTCACCCACATGCAGTTATTATGACACATATGATTTTCTTTCTTCTTTGGAGCACAAAAGATGTTTGGCAGAACATTAAGTAGAATGACAGCCTCAGTCACCATTCACTTTCATTGTGTAGAAAAAATAGATAAAAATAGATATAAATATAAGATATAAAAATAGAGGCAAAATACCTCAGAAGAGAGAGGAGAGAAGTCATATTGGTTTGGATCAACATGAGGGTGAGTAAATGATGGCATTTCATATTTACTATTCGTTTGACACTATCACAGGCAACATGATTTATTTGGTCCTGAAACAATGATACTGGCAAATGTAACTGTCCTAAACCCATCTCTAACCCTACCCTTAGCTACCTAACCCTCAAATCTGATTGGTTGTTAGAAAAGTTGTTCCAGGACCAGGGTTAGGATGTTGTTCCACCAGGAATATATCCTTCTTGGTTATATCACTTTAAGCACACTAATGCAGCATTTTATTTCCAACTTCCTTCTTGGAAAAGTTCATTGGAATGCCACTTGAAGTTCCTAGAAAATCCTCAGTGTGTATAACGTTATACGTTAACTTTTAAGCAAATAAAAATATCAACGAGTCCAAATTCCTACATTCTATGATAATAAAACTTGTTTAGCCAATGTTTGCATAGACAGGTGTGTAAAACACCGTAAATTATACTATCTTTAGATAAATGTACACTTGTAGAACAAATGCTAGCATTGCATAGCATCGTTTATGCTCCACAATTGGGTTAATAGGACATGTCTCCGGTAACAATTGAATACCTGATAATCTAACAGGAGGGTTGCAGGTTTGTTTTTTTATACATCATCTTTCAAACTTCCAAACTGAGTGAACACTGTTACTCTGTGGCACCATCAAAACATTGCTTTGTTTGAGCATCGCATTCAGCTCAACACAGCAACAATGGCTGAATCCATTGGGCTTGAGTTTGGGATGGGGCTGTTAAGAAAATTTCAGTTCAGAAATGACACATTTCACCGTTAATTATTTCCCTTGTGTAACATGGACGTCATATTGTAGCACAGGAGCAGTTGAGTGATTCTTGTTTTCTCATCCTACTCTCAAGATTTTGTCCTTTCTTTTTATATGCTATTTTTTCTATAATTGTTGTGCTTTTAGAGTGAGTCACCCCCAAACTGTCACCACACTGTTCCAGTCGTGCTGTGATAAACACTAGATTCTGTGTATGAGGAAAAGATGGAGTAGAACTAGGGACTAAGACTGAAGCACTTCACTGAGTTAATGGAGTAGGGGTTTACTCACTACTTCAGACTGAGCCAGAGCAGATTGAAGTGGACATCACTGACAGAGATTTGGAACAGAAGCTGTGGAGGCAGTTCTGCCACAGAATGTCACCTTGAAGTCGAAGGGTCGTTTGCCATCAGGATTGCACTGCGTCACGTAGATTAGTGGAAAGAAGACAAGCAGAGTAGACAACAAACCACTTAACTTGTCTCTTTCTTATACTGCTTCTTGAAAGGCTAAAGGAGGCTGAAACTGACAGACTTTGTCTGTGTCTGGGTGATATGCTGTGTTTTCGAGCATGTGCTGTGGTAAGGAGGGTTTTGCTTTTAGCTGTGGAGAGGCACGATGAAGCCAATTACCCTTGGGCCAAGCAAGGCCAACTGGGCAGTGAAGCGGGGTCAACGTCAAAGGTAGAGAACTTGCCAGGTTGTGTATCAAGCGCATAATGGTACAGGTTTGGGAAAAATGTAGAAATTGCAAGTACAGTACAAATTTGCTAAAACGCACAATGGACAAGTGTCCATTGGTTCGAGATAATGGATGGCGTGCTGGGACATCGTCCTGCTGTTAGTAGAGAGACTACTGGCAATTACACACCATGGCAGTTACAGTCAGTGAGTTGTCAAAGCTAACCTATTTTGCTAGCTAGCTAAATTTTACAAACGATATTCTATATAACATGATTCCTCAGCTTGAGCTTGCTTATGAAATGGGCGGGGTGTGTGATGTTGGCACCAGGGTGGCATGTTAAGGGTGGGATTTAGGGCAACGCTGCAGGGCTATTGGCCCAACGTGGGAATGCAGATCAATGTTGGTCTTGCGGCTCGAAATCCGAGGCTTATTGGCCTCTGGCAGGGCAGTTGATAGCCCTTGCTCGCAATGGCCTGATAGCTGAAAAACTGCTATCGACTCTTCTCAACAGTTTTTTTGGTTTACACTGATATCCATCATATGGGAGCCCATTAAGAAAATGATTAGGCCTATTCCTATATGCCTTCTGCTTTTTAATTAGGTGAATTATTTGGATCTTAAAATTTTGAAGGAAAAAAGTTGTCCATTAAATACTCAATTGCAATTGTAAATTACTAAAACATTTATAATGCAAAAGGTGGTCAAAAGAACAAAGAGTTTGAGGAACCAGAAAAAAAAAATCCCTTCAAAGTCATCATGGTTACTTGTGTAACCTCCGTTCCCTGATGGAGGGAACGAGACCTTGTGTCGATGTAGTGACACTAGGGGTCACTCTTGGGAGCCCGAGACATCTCTGGTCTTTGATAAAAGGCCAATGAAAATTGGCGAGTGGTATTTACATGCCACTCCCCCAGACATACGGGTATAAAAGGAGCTGGTATGCAACCACTCATTCAGGTTTTATGCTGAGGAGCCGATATAAGGTCCGGCCATTTCAGCGGGAAGTTCAGCGTTGTGGCAGGAGGGACACAACGTCTCGTTCCCTCCATCAGGGAATGGAGGTTACACAAGTAACCATGACGTTCCCTATCTGTCACTCACTCGATGTTGTGTCGATGTAGTGACACTAGGGGTATACGAAATGCCACAATTGGCTGAACTGTGTTACGTGAACTGGTGGTGTGTGGTGGGCAGACTACTGTGTGTCTCATAGCCAGCACACCAGGTCAACACGTATCCTCCCCCAACATAACTATGAGTGTCGATCGGCCCTTTGGGGACAAGTCGACTACTTAAGAGATAGAGACAGGCTTAACCCAGTCGTGGCCTCTTTTCCCCTTCTCTTTTTCACTCCCTAAAAAAGAAGGGGGATTATCCGACTGGGCTGCCAGGTCTAGTCGGGGGTGTCCCTCCCAAGGGGAGGACACCGCGGAGACCACACCTCGCCCAAAGAGGGGGGGGATATTTGAGTGGAAGAATACGTCACATGGTCTTTCCGACCATGTGGAGAGTCTTCAAGGTAGATCCTACCCAACGGAGGAGGAGTTACTACAAACATGGAGACTGGGGCAGAGGTGCTCTGCCCAAGGAAGACGCAGTTTGCCAACAGGGAAACAAATTAGTGGAAGATATATATCGCATGGGGTTAGCCTTACAGGGAACCGCCACATGTGGAGCACCTACCCCAGAACAGGGCTCTTAGTTAGCACGTGTACTGGGCTGGCAGCGAGTCTCTGTGAAAACTCGACTGCCACAGGGCTCGGAGAAAGTCAACCAGGGAATAAAACTTGTGAACACTACTGGGAATTAATGATGCACGTCTTCAGCTCAAAAGGAGTTGGAAGGCGCTATGTGCAAGCGATACACCCGGCCGGCTATCCCGAGCTTGTCCGCTTGTATTGCATGGCACTACCTGGGATGAAACCGGTTCCACCTGGAGGTTGTAGAACCTTGCAAGGGTGTTGGGTGTTGCCCAGCCTGCTGCTCTGCAAATGTCTGTTAGAGAGGCACCCCTGGCCAGGGCCCAGGAGGCCGCTACACCCCTGGTAGACAGGGCTCGTAGCCCTACCGGGGGCGGCATGTCCTGGGTGTGATATGCCATAGTTATGGTGTCAGTGAGCCAGTGGGCGATCCTCTGCTTGGAGACAGCGCTTCCTTTCTGCTGTGCACCATAGCAGACAAAGAGCTGCTCCGAGATCCTAAAGCTCTGCATGCGATACAAATAGATGCATAAAGCGCTCACCGGACACAGCAACGACAGGGATGGGTCTGCCTCCTCCTGGAGCAGCGCTTGCAGGTTCACCACCTGGTCACTAAAAGGGGTTGTGGGAACCTTGGGCACATAGCCCGGTCAGGGTCTCAGGCTCACGTGAGAGTAGCCCGGACCGAACTCCAGGCACGTTTCGATGACAGAGAATGCTTGCAGGTCTCCTACCCTCTTGATGGAAGTGAGTGCAGTCAGGAGGGCAGTCTTCAAGGAGAGTGCCTTAAGCTCGGCTGACTGCAAAGGCTCAAAGGGGGCTCTCTGTAGACTCTGAAGAACTAGAGAGGTCCGATGAGGGAACGAGGCGCGGTCTGGGGGATTCAGCCTGCTGGTGCCTCTTAGGAACCTGATGATCAGGTCATACTTCCCTAAGGACTTACCGTCACCTGCGTCCTGATGTGCTGCTATGGCGGCAACATACACCTTCAAGGTGGAAGGGGACAGCCTCCCTTCCAACCTCTCCTGCAGGAAGGAAGCACTGATCCGACTGAGCATCTCTGGGGGTCTTCCTGTTGGGAAGAACACCACTTAGCGAACAGATACCACTTAAAGGCATACAGGCGCCTCGTAGAGGGGGCCCTAGCCTGAGTGATTGTGTCTACCACCACAGGTGGTAGACCGCTTAGGTCTTCCGTGTCCCATCCAGGGGCCAGACATGGAGATTCCAGAGGTCTGGTCGCGGGTGCCAGATGGTGCCCCATCCCTGAGAAAGAAGGTCCTTCCTCAGGGGAATTCGCCGGGGGGCTGTCGCGAGGAGCGTGAGGTCTGAGAACCACGTCTGGGTGGGCCAGTAGGGTGCTACCAGGACGACATGCTCCTCGTCCTTCCTGACCTTGTACAGGGTCTGTGCAAGTAGGCTCACTGTGGGAAACACATATTTGTGCATGCCAGGGGGCCAGCTGTGTGCCAGCACATTTATGCCGAGGGGGGCCTCGGTCAGGGCGTACCAGAGCGGGCAGTGGGGAGGATTCTTGGGAGGCAAACAGGTGCACATGTGCCTGTCCAAATTGACTCCAAATCAGCTGGACCACCTGAGGGTGGAGTCTCCACTCTCCCCTGAGGGTAACCTGTCATGACAGCATGTCTGCTGTAGTGCTGAAGTTGCCCGGGATGTGAGTGGCTCACAGTGACTTGAAGTGCTGCTGACCCCAGAGGAGGAGACGGCGGGCGAGTTGTGACATACAACGAGAGTGCAGACCTCCTTGGCGGTTGACATATGCTACCGTTGCCGTGTTGTCTGTCTGAACTTACACGTGCTTGCCCTGGATCAATGGCTGAAACCTACGCAGGGCAAGCAGAATTGCCAACAACTCGAGGCAGTTGATGTGCCAATGCAGTCACGGGCCCATCCACAAGACGGCAGCTGTGTGCCTGTTGCAAACAGCACCCCAGCCCGTTTTAGAGGCGTCCGTCATGACCACGACGCGCCTGGAGACCAGTTCTAGGGGAACACCTGCCCGTAGAAACGAGAGGTTGGTCCATGGGCTGAAAAAATGGTGACAGACCGGCGTGATGACCACGTGATGTGCCCCGCGGTGCCATGCCCATCTTGGGACTCGAGTCTGAAGCCAGTGCTGAAGCGGTATCATGTGCATCAACCCGAGCGGGGTGGCCACCACTGAGGATGCCATATGCCCCAGGAGCCTCTGAAAATGTTTCGGTGGAACTGCTGTTTTCTGTTTGAATGCCTTCAAACAGACCAACACTGACTGGGCACGCTCGTTCGTGAGGCGCGCTGTCAAAGAGACTGAGTCTAACTCCAAACCGAGAAAAGAGATGCTCTGAACCGGAGGAGCTTGCTCTTTTCCCAGTTGACCCAAAGCCCTAGTCTGCTGAGGTGTGAGAGCACCAAGTCCCTGTGTGCGCACAACATGTCCCGAGAGTGAGCTAAGATTAGCCAGTCGTCGAGATAGTTGAGAATGTGATTGCCCACCTCCCTTAGCGGGGCAAGGGCTGCCTCTGCGACCTTCGTGAAGATGCAAGGAGACAGGGACAGGCCGAAAGGGAGGACCTTGTACTGATATGCCTGACCCTCGAATGCAAACCGCAGGAAGGGTCTGTGTCGAGGAAGGATCAAGACGTGGAAGTACGCATACTTCAGGTCTACCGCCACGAACCAATCATGATGCCAGACGCTCGCCAGAATGTGTTTTTGCATCCGCATTTTGAACGGGAGTCTGTGTAAAGCCCGGTTCAGTACTCGCAGGTCTAAGATTGGCTGCAACCCACCGCCTTTTTCGGTATGATGAAGTAGCGGCTGTAAAACCCCTTCTTCATCTCGGCCGGAGGGACAGGTTTGATCTCCGCGCAAGGTAGCAGCGTTTTCGTCCTTCACCAAGGTGAAGTAGACACCGTTGAACCTGGGCGGATGCCTGGCGAACTGAATTGCGTAGCTGAGTCGGACGGTCCGGACCATCCATCGCGACGGATTGGAAAGCGCAAGCCACGCGTCCAAGTTCCGTGCAAGGGGGACCAATGGGACAAAATAGAGGGAAACCAAATAGAGCGGTGGACGGTGGTCGTGATGACGGCCGTGCACACCGGATACGTGACCCAGGGAACAAGGAAATCGCTCTTGCTGAACTCTTGATTACTGCAGCCACTTGGGCATGCAGCGCAATTAAGTGCAAAGGTAACAAAAAGATGATGAGGTCTGCTTACCAGCTCCAGAGCAGCAGGTTTCTTCGTCCCTGGGTCGCCTGTCTCAAGGGTGCTTTGAAGCCTTTCACGGGTTCTGGGCGGCCGCGAGATGGGTGGTGGCCTCTGTCTACTGTTCCACCGTTGAGAACTGCTAGGCAAAGTCCTTGACAGTGTCGCTGAATAGGCCAGTCTGGGAGATGGGGGCAGCAAGGAATCGTGTCCTGTCGGCCTCACCCATCTCGACCAGGTTGAGCCAAATGTGGTGCTCCTGGACCACTAATGTGTACATCGTCCGCCCGAGAGACCACGCCATGACCTTCATCGCTCGGAGAGTGAGGTCGGTCACTGAGCGCAGCTCCTGCATCAATCCCGGGGCGGAACTACCCTCGTGCAGTTCCTTTAGTGCCTTGGCAGACTTGCAGGAGAGCCATGGCATGCAGGGCTGAGGCGGCTTGTCCAGCGGCACCGTAGGCCTTGGCCATCAGAGATGACGTAAACCTACAGGTCTTGGACGGGGGCTTTGGGCACCCGTGCCAGGTGGCGGCGCTCTGTGGGCATAGGTGTACCACGAGCACCTTTATCCACAGGGGGATTGCCGAATAGCCCTTGGCCGCCCCACCATCGAGGGTAGTGAGGGCGGGGAAGCTGAAAGATCGGGACCGGGCAGTAAAAAAGTGCCTCCCATGACCGTGTCAGCTCTTAATGCACTTCCGGGAAGAAAGGAACAGGGGCGGGGTGTGGCTTTGAGCGGCGCCACGAGCCCAGGAACCAATCATCGAGCCGCGAGGGTTCAGGTAAGAGCAGAGGGTTCCACTCTAGCCGATGCTCGCGGCTGTCCAGGAAAGCACGTTGTCATCTCCGCATCAGCCTGTGACTGGGCAATCGTCCCCGAAAGGAGGAGCCCAGCTGAGGCTTCCGCGTCCGACTGGACGAGCCCACTCTTCGATGCTGCGCTCAAGAGCTCATCACTTTTGCGGGCTCCAAATAAGAAGTCGAACTCGCCGTGAGACGAGCTGGCGGACTTATCCGGAAGCCTGATCGGGGTTGACGAGTGTGCTGGGGAATAGGAGGTCCGAGGGGGGATACCCGGCGGAGGCGGTCCCATTGGGGTCCCCAAATCCCCCCCAGTGCTAGCCGTGCTGGCCTTATACCCGTGGGAAAAAGGACCGAGGCGGGGAGCCTCTGGGGTGGCATGCTTTCTTACGAAGGCGAGCCACGACTGCATCGTTGCCATGGACATGTCCTTGCAATGAGTACATGACCATCCACGAACGCTGTCTCCGCGTGAGCAGTGCCCAGACATGAAAGATAGTGATCATGACCGTCAGAAGGCGAGAGATAACGAGCGCAACCAGGAATAACACACAATCGGAAAGGCATCTTTAAAAAGACGTTCCGTGTGTGCCGCTCTTTTAGAGAAATATACTCTTTTTAGAGAAATATACTCTTTTATTTCTGCCGAAGCGCCTAGGGGCATTCTCTGCAGTGCACCAGTGCAGAGGGGGGAGAAGCCGCAGAAATGCGCCGTCAGATCCAGCAGATGTGAATGAACAGTCGTGGGAATTCAGCTCAATGCGCATGACCGTTCGGCTCCGAAGAGAAAATCTGAATGAGTGGTTGCATACCAGCTCCTTTTATACCCGTATGTCCAGGGGAGTGGCATGCAAATACCACTCGCCAATTTTCATTGGCCTTTTATCAAAGACCAGAGGTGTCTCGGGCTCCCAAGAGTGACCCCTAGTGTCACTACATCGACACAACGTCGAGTGAGTGACAGATAGGGAACATGATATTTAAATTGTCCTGTCAGGTAGATACTGTATAGAATGCATCTACAGATAAAGGGTTATTTGTCCTGTGTTGAAAAAATTAAATGTCTCTCTAAAAGAAATACTTGTTTTTTTTTTTTTTCATTAAAGAACCTTCAAGCAACTCTGAATGTGTGTAGGAAATTTGAAATGTATTACTCACAAAACCTGTTTTTTTAAAAATTTCAGTATTTCATTCTGAAACATTTTCAGGCCCATTTAAAAAAAACTTATGAGCTGTTGTGTAGAGAATTGTTGGAGAAAAAGGAGAAAATTATCTCCATCTGTGACTCATTTTCTGGTTAAATGGAATGCCTGCATGGAAACTCCTATTAACAAAATTGCTTTTTTTGTCAGTGTCACGTGATGTCAGTATAGAAACGAATCACTTAATCACGAATTTCTTGTATTTTGCATATATATATATATATATTTTTTTTTTTTTATATATATATATATATATATATCTTGTCCTACCGTTCAATGTTATAATAATTATGTAACAATGATTTAATATTCAACAAAGATTTTGGTAAAAAAATACAAATATATAAAGATTAGACCAACCACCTACTCATTGTCACACAAAGAAAAGGATCTTAATTTCATTTGCCCCCAAAACATAGATGATTGCATATAAATACACCAGCTGCCATTTGCTTACACTGTCATAATCATTATCTCTAGAAAATTGGATTTCCTCATGAGAATCCAGCTGAATGTCACAGGGTCAGTATATTTTAAGCTTGAAAAAAAGCATACTTATGTACCTTTTATTGCTCAGTGAGATGTTCTGCAAACAAGCTTTAAAATCTGTTTTGCCATCCCACTGATTTAATCTTGACAGAACATAAATTATATACAGACTTTAAGGACAGAGAATGAGTTAAATGTCAAAGATAAAACCAAAGGTCAGCCTTTATAAAACTATATTAGGTTACAATGAAGATAGATTTGATCCTTTGTTATGCGCAATGAAGGGAGGACCCAAAAGTGAGATGCAATGCACTGGACTTTATTAACACAACAAAGTTCGATTTGGTTATGTAGCGTTTGATATTCACACAGGGGGTGAAGAAATGCGGCACTACCTGTTGATCACCGGAGAAGTAGGACCGCCCACTTGGAACCGCAAGGAATCAGGTGTCCAATCGAATCAGGATGAGAGCAGTTGATCACAAGGAGCTCGCCACCAATGTCCCATGGTCTGAAGGAACAGAGTAGATGTACGCACTGGGTGAATTATAAATGCTTAGCAGAGCTAAACTAAGGCTAGACTGATGAGAAGTACTCACGAACAATCTGGTGACAAACTGAACTAGAGAGGGTGTTAAATAGAGGGGAAGAATAAGCAACATGTGCGAATGATAATGAGATGGTGCGAGTAAATATCTCATAGAGGAAATCACCCTCAGTCCGCCACATCCGAGTGGTCAGAGAGGACAAACAAAACCATGTGGAGAGCAGAGCAAAGGGTGGACTGACCTAAGACAATGGTGAAATTCGTCAATAAGGGAATGATCCACGATCCCGTCGCCTCACATCCAACAGCCTCCGAACCGTGTAGGCGGGGCCATCATCCATAAACCACGGAGGTTTGGGGACTGTGGTGGTGGAAAGAGGAGACCGGAAGATAGGCTTGACCTTAGATACATGAAAAACAGGATGTATGCGTCTAAGGGAGTGGGGCAGCTTGAGATGGACAGACACTGGACTGAGCACCTTGGAAATTGGGAAAGGGCCAATGAATCTGGGTGGAAGTTTGCACAAAGAGACTTTGAGAGGGATATCTTTTGTAGAAAGCCAAACTTTCTGACCTACAGTATAATTAGGGGGTGCCGTCCGGTGTCTATCCACCCTAGCTTTGACTCGGCTCCTAACTCTGTGGAGTGCCCGTCTAGCCAGTCTCCACCTGTGGCGACATTGGAGGAAAGCATTGACAGAGGGCACTGTAACATCGGTTTCACATTCTGGAAAAAGTGGAGGCTGGTATCCTGCACTACATTGGAAGGGCTTTAATCCCGTAGACAAGGCCAGTAGCAAGGTGAAGGCGTACTCGACCCACATGAGCTGCTCGCTCAAGGATGAAGAATTCTGGGCAGCCACACAACAGAGCATCCCCTCTAGACTTTGGTTGACCCACTTGATTTGACCATTGACCAGGCTTGACGTTTTTAGACCCCGGTCGGTAAACAATGGTAAAAAAGTTAGATCTTGATAAACTTGGGAATTCTTATTTCCCTCGATGATGGCAAGCTGTCCAGGACCCGAAGCAGCAAAGCAGCCCCAAATCATGATGCTCCCTCCACCGTACTTCCCTGTTGGGATGATGTTTCCATGTTGATATGTGGTGCCCTTTTTATGCCATATGCAGTGCTGCATGTTCTTCCCAAACAATTCAGCATTTGTTTCATCAGTCCATAAAATATTTTCCCAGTAGTGTTTTGGAGTGTCAAGGTGGTCTTTGGCAATCTTCAGGTTTTTGTTGGAAAGCAGCGGCTTCCTTTGTGATGCCTGTTTAATGTTTTCGGTGTAGTAGACTCATGAACAGAGATGTTAACCAGTTCCAATAATTCCTTCAAGTCTTTAGCTGTCATTCTAGGGTTATTTTTTTTTTATCTCACTGAGCATTCTGCAGTGTGCCCTTTGAGTCATCTTGGCTGGATGGCCACATCTAGTGAGAGTAGCCACAGTACTAAATTGTCTCCATTTATAGAGAGTTCATCTAACTGTGGACTGATGAATATCTAAGCTCTTCGAGACAACTTTGTAACCCTTTCCAGCTTTATGCAAAACAACAATTCTTGACCGTAGGTCTTCTGAGATCTCTTTTTTGCAAGGCATGGTCCATGTAAGCAGGTGCTTCTTGTGAATAGCAAACTCAAAATGTTTGAGTGCTTTTTATAGGTCAAAGTAGCTCTAACCCACACCTCCAATATTGTTTCATTAATTGGATGCCAGGTTTGCCAACTCCTGACATTTGAGCTTTTGCTTACATCATTAGCCTAGGGGTTTACATAATTTTTCCACCCTACACTGTGAACTTTTTTATTATGTATTCAATATGTACAAAAACAATACAATAATTTGTGTTTTATTAGTTAAAACAGATTGTGTTTGTTCATTATTGTAACTTAGATGAAGATCAAACCAGATTTTAAGACAAATTTATACATAAATGCAGGTAATTCCAAAAGGTTCACATACTTCTTCTTGCCACTGTATATTGTATTAAATTAAGACAAAAATACTTTCTCACACTTTCTAGTTGTCAAACTTGTTGGAAGATGTCCATAGTTAATATGATGAACTACACCTGTGCTTACTAGGGCACTTGTGTAAACTTGAGGGCAACTCTCCAGGGCCCATATTCACAAAGATTTTTATCTTACCACATTGAGTTCTCCAAACAGTTCCTAGCTAGGAGTTTTTGCTTAAAACCTATTCAAAAAGCTGCTAAGACCAACTTTTACTAAGGACATCTTAAGATAAGAGTAAGGCAGTGTTGACCTCGTTGCTATGGATGACGTCACGTTTTATTAATGTGCTCTTTTAAATCACCCACTGTGATTGGCAGACAGGGAACTGCTATTTGTCTGCTAAGACAGACAACAATATTTACATACATGCAGTAGATAGATAGATAGATAGATAGATGTGTCAGATGATGTGTGGTGTGGAGAGGACATATGCAGTTTGATAAATGATTCTGCTGATGAATGACAGAAATTCCCAATTTATCCACACTACACGGTTTCATTTTGCCTGTGGCCAGGGAGCGAAAGAGTTTTAAAACCTTTATCTCCAGTGTAATTGAGTTGTTTCAGCTTTTGGGAGAGGTAACTGTATCTCTAACTAAGTTTGCAATAATGAAAGCACCCTCACGATTCAGGCGATACCTTTTTTAAAGGTCAATGCCAACATTATAATATTTATAATATTATATTACTAAAATACATCGACTCAATTGTGATTCAGGCTATACCATTTTAAATGGTTAATTTCATAATAATATTCTAACATATTGTTTTTAATGTGGATTGACGACAGCAGCTGTGCTTTGGATCATTTGTGAGTCACTCTTAGGGAGTTAGAAGTCCTCAGGAGGACTTCTAAGCTGTCGTGAGTTTAGGAGCTCCAAGTTGAAGTCAGAAGTTTACATACACTTAGGTTGAAGTCAATAAAACTACTTTTTTAAACCACTCCACAGATTTCATAATAGCAAACTATAGTTTTGTCAAGTCATTTAGGACATCTACTTTGTGCATGACACAAGTAATTTTTGCAACAATTGTTTACAGACAGATTGTTTCACTTTTAATTGACCATATCACAATTCCAGTGGGTCAGACCTTTACATACATTAAGTTAACTATGCCTTTAAGCAGCTTGGAAAATTCCAGAAAATTATGTCAAACCTTTAGGCAATTAGCCAATTAGCTTCTAATAGGCTAATTGGAGTCAATTGGAGGTGTACCTGTGGATGTATTTTAAGGCCTACCTTCAATCTCAGTGCCTCTTTGCTTGACATCATGGGGAAATCAGCCAAGACCTCAGAAAAACAAAAACAAAAACAAAAAAACACTGTGGACCTCCACAAGTCTGGTTCATCCTTGGGAGCAATTTCCAAATGCCTGAAGGTACCACGTTCATCTGTACAAACAATAGTATGCAAGTATAAACACAATGGGACCACGCCACCATCATACCACTCAGGAAGAAGGCGCATTCTGTCTCCTAGAGATGAACGTAGATTGGTGCGAAAAGTGCAAATCAATCCCAGAACAAAAGCAAAGGACCTTGTGAAGATGCTGGAGGAAGCAGGTAGACAAGTCTCTATATCCACAGTAAAAAATGTCCTATATCGACATAACATGAAAGGCTGCTCAGCAAGGAAGAAGCCACTGCTCCAAAACCGCCATAAAAAGCCAGACTGCAGTTTGCAAATGCACATGGGGACAAAGATCTTACTTTTTGGAGAAATGTCCTCTGGTCTGATGAAACAAAATTGAACTGTTTGGCCATAATGACCATCATTATGTTTGGAGGAAAAAGGGTGAGGCTTGCAAGCCAAAGACTACTATCCCAACTGTGAAACACGGGGGTGGCAGCATCATGTAGTGGGGGTGCTTTGCTGCAGGAGGAACTGGTGCACTTCACAAAACAGATGGCATCATGAGGAAGGAAAATTATGTGGGTATATTGAAGCAAAATCTCAAGACAACAGCCAAGAAGTTAAAACTCGGTTGCAAATGGGTCTTCCAAATGGATAATGACCCCAAGCATATCTCCAAAGTTGTGGCAAAATGGCTTAAGGACAACAAAGTCAAGGTATTGGAGTGGGTATCACAATGCCCTGACCTTAATCCAATAGAAAATTTGTGGGCAGAACTGAACAAGTGTGTGCGAGCAAGGAGGCCTACAAACCTGACTCAGTAACACCAGTTCTGTCTGGAGGAATGGGCCAAAATTCCAGCAACTTATTGTGAGATGCTTGTGGAAGACTACCCAAAACATTTGACCTAAGTTAAACAATATAAAGGCAATGATACCAAATACTAACCAAGTGTATGTAAACTTCTGACCCACTGGGAATGTGATGAAAGTAATACAAGCTTAAATAAATCATTCTCTCTACTATTATTCTGACATTTCACATTCTTAAAATAAAGTAGTGATCCTAACTGACAGGGAATGTTTTCTATGATTAAATGTCAGGAATTGTGAAAAACTGAGTTTAAATGTATTTGGCTAAGGTGTATGTAAACTTCTGACTTCAACTATGCTTCATGAATTACTCTTAGATTAAAATTTTGTCCTAAAATTTGGAGTGACCATCTGGGCATTAATTTTTTGCGAATAAGTGCCCAGATGGTTAAAACTAACTAACTGTAAAAAAGGCTTTAGTTCTTAGCAAAGTTTTCATCATTTGTTTGAAAATGCCACTTGGTTTTATATTTTGTTATATAATGCAATGAAATCCATACATTTTTAAGTGTGCAAATACTTTTTGGGACCACTGTAAATACGTATTTAGGCTACTTTCGCGCAAACAGAAAAAGAGATCATTCAACAGGTCTTGGAGGGCAAATAGGAGTCATAGTTTTTTCCCTTCCTCGTAGTAATGATTTTGCCAAATGAAGCGCTTATCAGGAATGAATTGCCAATAGCAAGCTCTTCATTATGCATGTATTAATAGCTAATTGACCATAGCTTTAGAATTTAAAACATACTGTATTCATATGCAACCTACTTTTAACCTCTGATATAAAGTATCAGCATAATAACTCATTAAATCTTTCGATATGGATAATGAAATACTTTTAGCAAAAAACCTTCCATAAAATTTTCCAAACAATAAAAAAAGGCATCAGAAACTCAGAGGAAAAATATTTATTCACAAACGTCTGTCCGAATTACGTTGTAACAAAACAACACAAAGCAGAGGTAAACTCAGTCATTCTAAGCGAATAAAAGACGCATTGAAAAGCGCAGAAGATATATGCAGAGCTTGTCCAAAATGAATCCCCTCTCCCATTATTAACTGTGATATTTAACTCATTAATGCTGAAAAAGTTTCTCCCTGAACCTCCCACACCTACAGAACACACAGCGTTCCCCTGAGAAGCCAGTATGAGGGAGGTACTCTGCTCGCAAACTCCTTTCCCTTTCTTAGCCTAGAGTAGGAGGAGGAGGAGAGGAAGATGAGACAGGGCTACTACAGGATGAAGAAAGTAGAACACATCGTTCTGAATGAGTTAACCAGCAGCGATGTTAATATATCCTGACATTAGCTAACCAGGGGGTTCGGATTACATGCATTTGCTCCACAAAAGCAACACCTACGCATTGGTGGGAGGGGTAGAGCTACTTCATGTTAGCTTACAGGGAAGGTAGAATCTTATTGCATCAACCATAGAATTTATTTTAGCTTCAGAATTAGGCATAGCTGATTGAATAGTAATAGTTTTGTGATGTGTTGGGGAAGGCTGCCTCAAGCTGCTGGAACTGGAGCAAGTACACAAAAAATATCTATCTATTTATCATCTATCTATCTCATACCTGTCAACACTCCCGATTTTATCAGGTTTCTCCCTTTTTTCCACCCCTCCTCCCGCTGTACTACTGATTTACAATTTCTCCCGATAAACTCATGATTTTCCGTATCCACACTTTGCTCATGAGAATGTATTAGACCTCCAGGCAGGGTTGCCACCCGTCCCGTAAAATACGGGACTGTCCCGTATTTAAATTATATGAAATGATGCGTCCTGTACCGAATCAATACAGGACGCGATTTGTCCTGTAGGCTGGTCAGATGGTGTCATGGCAAAATTGTTCCAGATCGTTAATTTAACATTGATATAAGTTGACAATTTTTCATACGTGGGTAAGGGGTCATCGGAAAGTCCATACACTGTGCTGAAACATGCTAATACTGTAGAGGGTGTGGTAAGGGGCCGTTTGAAAAGCCCACACTTTGTGCTAAACTGTGGATTTTTTCCATATAAATGTTCAATAAGATGTACAAAATTATACAGATCCAACAATGTATGAATACAATCACTGAGTCATAAAGACAAGAAGTACAGGTGAAGTAAAAAATAAATAATTAAAATAAAGTAAATAATAAAAATAAAAATAAAAATAAAAAATACATGTAAACCAACACAGATTATATAAATAAGATAAATAATCGAAGAAATAAAAATAATTATAGTTATTTTCACAATGTTCTCAGCACATAAGAACACTTTTTATTAATAATAATTAAAAAAGCATTCATTGTTAAAACTGTGAAGGATGTAGTAAGGGAAAATAGCTTTTCACGATAGCTTTTAATGCATACAAGGCATGTTTTCTTATGAATACTTATAGCAAATATACAAATGTTGCTTGATTAAATTTTGATTTATGAGTTAAGTGGCCCACTAGACATAATGTTTTTTAAGATAACGTATTTTTCAATCACTTTTGAATTTAAAAGTATTGACAAGTATTCAGTATTCTTCAGTTATGTAATTGAAAAATATAAATAGTGGGCCAAAGTTACATTTTGTTAGTATTATGACAGAAAACTTGGGTGCTTAGAGCATAAACATTCTAAGTTCTGGATGATGACATATTTAAAAAAAAATAGACAAGTTTATTATGTGGCCAACAGTTACCAAAAAGAGTCAGTTTAATTGGTCATCGGTGGAAACACACAAAATATTCCAAGAAATACAGAACTTAATTAATGCTTGAGTGTGTATTTTCTCTTTTTTTATTTTAAAATAATTTTTCCCTTTTCAACTTAATGTGAATAAAAAATTTATGTTTGATCTTTGTTGAATTTAGTTACTTAAAATGAGCTTATGCACAAAATTCTTGAATTGATTGTCAAAATTTCATTGTGTGCAATCAATTTAAATTTGTAAAATGGAAGTTCAGATAATCTGTTTGCACTTACAATTTTTTAATTGGCCATAACCAGATGTGCATGTGATGTCAGGTTCTGTGAATTATGTCTTAATTCTTTTATTATTATTATTATTATTATTGCAGCATTTGCACTGGTGGTGGTGTTGTGTTTGTTGTCCCTTTGGGTTTTGTGTCATGCGAGTGCATCTATTCTCAAAAATATGATTGTTGAGTGTCAAGGATCCCCCACATGCCTGGTTGGAAAACTTGATTTGAAACTCATTGGCAAGATGCCATACTCTATTGCTGAGACTACAAGCTCACAGCTTGTTAAACCTATAACAACAAATGTAAAAATAAAAGAAAGAAAGAAAAAAAAAAAAGTTGGGCCAATTTCTGTCTAGTAGATGTGACAAAATGAAATTTGTATAACAATACTTGATCAATTTCATTAAAATAAATTAGTTTTTGATGAAAAAATAAAAATAAATATAATAATAATAATAATAATAATAATAATAATTTAATTGTGTGGAAGTTTTCCTTAATTTTATTAAGTTCACTGAATGTTGGTATTTTATGAGTGTAGGGTGTTTGGGGAAACTTATTTGAAAACAATAATTATTTTTGCAGTTCTGTTTTTTGACGCTAGTGGTGCAGACATTACACACTTCAGCTTAAAGTAATGTAGTTAGGCTATTTGTCTATCGAAAATAGAACGTTTGTGAAATTACCAAATAGTTAATCAGCCTTATGGGTCATCTTTGGGAACACACTGAATATTTACTGAATAATTGTTTTTCTCAACTTTAATGCAAATGTGGGTTGAAAATTGCAGGTGTGTGATGACTCTTAACATGAAGAGTGCTTAACAAAACACCATTATCATTCTAAGAGCATATGAACGCACCTAGTAGAACTAAACAAGCCTTCAAAACTCATCATAATTCAGTTCACTTCATTACACCGTAAACCATCCAATGATTATTTCAATCCAAGGTCAGTATATAATTACTTTTATTAATTAGCTGCGCCACAGTGGTTTTTTTTTTTGTTTTGTTTTTGTTTTAGCCTAGCAGACAATTTTATCCCACCTACGCATCCATTGGTTGGCTCTGCTTCACTGGTTGACACAGCAAAGCGAGTGTCTACATATATATATATAAGATATAAGGATAAGAGAGGTGACACTGGTCTCTATATAAAATTCCCTGTCTTAAAAGTGTATTGATCACTAGGGGAGCGTTTCATCACTCTCTTCAGCTTCTTCATGTGACAAATTGGCCTGGTCATCACACAAGACATTTTCCCTTACGAATCAAATCATCCATTATCTATCACCAGCCCCCGACATCTCCCACGCGCACACTAATGCAGAGGCACCACTAGTTATGCAAATGACATTGATAATGACACTGCCCTACACAATCCGTTCTAACAATGCTCTGGGTGGATGCATTCCAATGAAAGCAGCTTACAAGAAAATATGTGAATTGTGTTTGACACAACAACATTCACTCAACCAATTGTGTGAGTTGGGGGTGGGGCTATCTTTCTGTTTGATCAACAGTAAACAGGGAGAGTATTTGGAAAACTGTTTGAAAACAATGTTTATTTTTGCAATTCCATGCAGTAACATATTCCAATACATCACATAAAAAGTAACGAATACTTTAATAATGCAAGGCACAATTAACCATATTTATTTTTAAGACTGGATGTCGCATCCAGAAATTAAACAAAATAGTGAGGTCATGTGACAATATATGAATGATTTTAACTAGGCTTGCTTGCATATTTCCATATTTTGGCCAATGTATTCTTTTTATTTTCAGTATATTTTATTACTGACACTGCATTTAATTATTTTACTCTTCATTTGTTTCTGTTTTGTTTATGTTTTACAGTATATATATATATATATATATATATATATATAGTTGAAGTCAGAAGTTTACATACACCTTAGCCAAATACATTTAAACTCAGTTTTTCACAATTCCTGACATTTAATGGTAGAAAACATTCCCTGTCTTAGATCAGTTAGGATCACTATTTTGTTTTAAGAATGTGAAATGTCAGAATAATAGTAGAGAAAATGATTTATTTCAGCTTGTATTTCTTTCATCACATTCCCAGTGGGTCAGAAATGTACATACACTTTGTTAGTATTTGGTATCATTGCCTTTAAATTGTTTAACTTGGGTCAAACATTTTGGGTAGCCTTCCACAAGCTTCTCACAATAAGTTGCTGGAATTTTGGCCCATTCCTCCAGACAGAACTAGTGTAACTGAGTCAGGTTTGTAGGCCTCCTTGCTTGCACACGCTTTTTCAGTTTTGCCCACAAATTTTCTATCGGATTGAGGTCAGGGCTTTGTGATGGCCACTCCAGTATCTTGACTTTGTTGTCCTTAAGCCATTTTGCCACAACTTTGAAATAAAAATCAGATTTACACAACACAATTTATGAAAATAATATACAATGTACAGTATACAATACACACAATATAGAATATACAGTATACAATAAAAATAATATATATAAATGTCAGTGTGCAATAAGGTTGTATAGTGGTTGTATTGACATTCAGGTTGTCGGTTGAAAGTTAGTTGCCAGTGTGTTGTTAAGTGAAATATAATTTATGACAGTCCAGTGTGAGATTAATAAAGTGCAGTGCTGATATATGTTGATCGTGAGAGATCAAGAGTTCAAAAGTCTAACTACTTGGGGGAAGAAGCTGTCATGGAGTCGGCTGGTGTGGGTCCTGATGCTGTGATACCGCCTGCCTGATGGTAGCAGTGAGAGCAGCCCATGGCTCGGGTGGCTCTCTGATGATCCTCTGAGCTTTTTTCACACACCGCCTGGTATAGATGTCCTGGAGGGAGGGAAGCTCACCTCTGATGATGTGTCTGGCTGTTCACACCACCCTTTGCTGGGCTTTGGGGTTGAGGGCGGTGCTGTTGCCATACCAGGCAGTGATGCAGCCAGTCAGGATGCTCTCTATGTATCATGCGCTCAAATGTTATATATGTGAAAAAACTTTTCTGGCAGTATTGATATTGGTGCACAGCTGACAGCGTGCTGATTGTTAAGACAATGATGTGCTGGTGCAGTTGCCAGATATTGAATACCGGAATCATTATTTATGAATAAGACGTTGTATTTTCATAATCAAGTGTTTACTGTCCATTTTTTAAGTATTCCAAAAACCGCAACCCCCGATTCTATAATTTAAACCTGTGATTGTGTTTTCAAAGTAGTCAAATTTCTTGTGAAAGTGTGACCCTGGCAACACTGCACAAGCGCTGCAGCTGATCTTGGGAAGAGAAAGCAAGAGGGCAACAGGACAAGTGTGCATTGGCACATGTGCGGTGTTCAGAAAAAAAACTAAATTGATGAGACTTTTTTTTTCTTTCACATCTGCCTTATTTTGTTGTCATTTTGAGAGAAGTATTCTAACAAAATGTAACGAGGTCTGAATACAGTTACTACATTTGTGTATTCTGAATATATAGGGCTAACACTTTACATCAGAATCTGAATGAGCTTTATTGCCAAGTATGCTTACACATACAAGGAATTTGTCTTGGTGACAGGAGCTTCCAGTGCACAACAATACAAAACAGCAACAAGACATAGATAATAATAAAAAAATAAAAAAAAATTGAATAAAAAATTAAAATTGAATATAAAATAAAGTATATATAGAATACACAATAAGACAAATATATATTTGTGTGTGTGTGTATATATATATATATATATATATATATATATATATATATATATATATATATATATATATACACACACACACACACACACACACACGCACACATACACATACATAGTGCAAATCTAAATACAAATCTGTTATATACAGTGCAAGGGAATGTAATTGCAGAAGAGGTTGGATGTGTTGGATAAATATAAAAAGACTAGACTATGAATTGCACATAATTATTGCTCAATGGGGCAGTTTTAACTGTTCATGAGATGGATAGCCTGAGGAAAAAACTGTTCCTGTGCCTGACGGTTCTGGTGCTCAGAGCTCTGAAGCGTCGGCCAGAAGGCAACAGTTCAAAAAGGTAGTGGGCAGGGTGAGTGGGGTCCAGAGTGATTTTTCCAGCCTTTTTCCTCACTCTGGAAGTGTATAGTTCTTGAAGGGAGGGCAGGGGGCAACCAATAATCCTCTCAGCAGTCCAAACTGTCCTTTGTAGTCTTCTGATATTTGATTTCGTAGCTGAACCAAACCAGACAGTTACTGGTGTAGAGGGAGAAGAGTAGTGAGGAGAGCACACATCCCTGGGTGGCACCACTGCTGATTGTACAGGTGCTGGAAGTGAATTTCCCCTGTCTCTCAAGCTGCTGCCTGTCCATGAGAAAGCTCGTAATCCACTGACAGATAAATGTGTGTAACAATGCTGGCTGCTGGCAATGACGATGACATGAAGATGAAGAACCCAACTGCAGTTTATTTACAAACATGATAACCAATAACCCTAACTACAAACGTGAAACATAAAACATAAACTTGAACTTGACTATGGCTAAAAACTTGACTTGACAAAAACATGGCTTGACATAAACGTGGCCTGACATAAACATCTACACTCACATTCAGTCCTTGACAAAGACACAATGGAAAATATGAGGCTTAAATACATGTACATGGGGGAACATAAACCAATGAACAAACAGAACTCTAACAAGATAATTAAACAATAAACCAATGAAAACATGACACATGAACATGGAGGGAAAACATAAAATCACATGACAAGGGAAACAGGAACTAAACATTTCAAAATAAAAGACATGAATCAACAAAATACACATGACATATCCCCCCCACTAAGGGGTGGCTCCCGACGCCCCAACACATAAACAAAACACGTAAAACATGACATAAATTCAAAGTTCTGTAGGGAGCTGGGGGGGTGTCTTGAGGCGTGGGGCGTGGCGAGAAAGGGCGAGGGGCATGGGACCAGGGCAGAGTCTGTGGAGGGTGGGGCCATGAGAGGCTCGAGGGGCGGAGCCATGTAAGGTGGAGCCGTGAGAGGCTCGAGGGGCGGAGCCATGGAACTTGGTGCCCGGAGAGTAGCCGAAGACTCGAAGGGCCAGGGTGGAGCTGATGGCAGGGAGGACCAAAGCGGTGCTGGAGGCTTGGAGGAGCAAGGCGGAGCTGGGGGATTGGAAAACTGAGGTGGAGCCGGTGGGACTGAGGACCAAGGTGGAGCCGTAGGGAAGGAGGTCCCCGATGGACCTGACAGATCAGAGGGATGAGGCGCAGCCAGAGGATCGGAGAGCCAAGGCTGAGCCAGGTGACCGACAGACCAAGGAGGAGCCAGAGGGACAAGGGACCCCGGCAAAGCCGACAGGCTGAAGGACCGCAGTGGAGCTGAGGGAACGCCGAGCTGAGGCAATGTCGAGGGACCGACAGGCCAAGGCGAAGTCCAGGGCCCAGAGGGTCCAGGCGGGGTCGGAGGGCCGAAAGTTCCCCTTGCCTGCTCAGGAGAACTAAGGGTGGGTATAAGGGTGGGAACCATCTCCAGGTCCAACTGCTCAGGTGTGGCTGTGGACATGGCATGGAGCAGGCTGAGGAGTTGCTGTGATGTGGCATGGAGCAGGCTGAGGCATTGCTGTGACGTGGCATGGAGCAGGCTGAGGCGTTGCTGTGACGTGGCATGGAGCAGGCTGATGATTCGGGGCAAAAGATGGCGCTAGCTCAGCGACCATGACTAGGAACTCTGGTTTGGCGGCCATGATGTGAAACTCTGGTTTAGCGGCCATGAAGTGAAACTCTGGCTTGGCGGCCATGATGTGGAACTCTGGCTCGGCGGCGGCCATGTCATGGAACTCTGGCTCAGCGGCGGCCATATCGTGGAAATCTGGCTCGGCATCCGCCTCCCCCCAGTAAACGTAGAACCAATGATCTGTAGGGCGAGGTCGATATATTGAGCCAGGCTGAGGGAACTGCGACCACCAGGCATCAAGGAGAGATTGGCTCACTTAACCCCACCCTAAAAATTTCCTTGAGGGCGACCACATTAAAATCCACCTGGCTGGCCAGAGCGCAAAAGTCCTCTACGTACTCCTCCAGGGGACGATTCCCCTGATGTAGCCATATAAGTCGAACTGCTGGGTTCATAGTTCGGTCAAGTATTCTGTAACAATGCTGGCTGCTGGCAATGACGATGACGTGAAGATGAAGAACCTAAGTGCAGTTTATTTACAAACGTGATAACCAATAACCCTAACTACAAATGTGAAACATAAAACATAAACATGAACTTGACTGTGGCTAAAAACTTGACTTGACAAAAACATGGCTTGACATAAACGTGGCCTGACATAAACATCTACACTCACATTCAATACTTGACAAAGACATAATGGAAAACAAAATACACATGACAATGTGGGAACAGAGAGCTGGTGTAGTTTAGTCTGGAGTATAGATGGGATGATGGTGTTGAAAGCCGAACTGAATTTCACAAAAAAAATCCTTGCATATGTCCCTGGTCTGTCCAGATGTTGCAGGATATGATGCAATCCCATGTTGACTGCATCCTCCACAGACATGTTTGCTCGATAAGCAAATTGAAGGGGATCTAGAAAGGGTACAGTGATGTCCTTCAGGTGGGCCAACATCAGTCTCTCAAATGATTTCATGACCACAGACGTCAGGGCGACAGGTTTGTAGTCATTAAGTCCTGTGATTTTTGGTTTCTTTGGGACAGGAATGATGATTGAGCGTTTGAAGCAGCATGGGACTTCACACTGCTCCAGTGATCTATTGAAAATCAGTGTGAAGATGGGGGCCAGCTGGTTAGCACAGGATCTAAGACACGTGGGTGAAACGCCATCTGGGCCCTGTGCTTTCCTTATCTGTTTTTTTCGGAAGACATGGGACGAAAACAACAGATGGGGGGGGGGGGGGTTGTGCAGGAGGTGCTCTAGGGACTGAGCGATATGCATCCTTTATTATTGTGTAGCAATGGTCCAGTATATTTCTGACTTTGGTGGGGCATGTAATGTGCTGTTTGTATTTGGGCAGTTCACGTGTGAGGTTTGCTTTGGTAAAATCCCCAGTAATAATAATAACTGAGTCTGGGTATTGTTGTTCCGTGTCTGTGATCAGCCAGCTGTTGCAGCGCTGCGCTCACACACACGTTTGGTGCGATATAAACACTCAGCAGAATAAACGAAGAAAACTCCTGCAGCGAGTAGAAAGGCTTACAGTTAATAAAGAGTGCTTCCAATTTAGGACAGCACTTCTTCTTTAACGTTGTTACATCTATACATCAACTTTCATTGATGTTAAAGCATGTTCCATTGCCTCTCGTTTTCCCTGTTAAATCCGTGATGCGATCTGAACAGCTGAAAGCCCAGCAGATGTAACGCGCTGTCCAGAATGGCTTCACTCAGCCAGGTTTCTGTGAAGCACAAGGCAGCAGAGGTTGAAAAGTCCTTGTTTGTATGGGTGAGGAGATGTAGTTCATCCGTTTTGTTAGGGAGAGAGCGGAGATTCGCTAGATGAATGCTCGGCAGCGCTGCTCGAAAGCCGCGCCGATGGAGCTTGACCATTGCGGCTGCTCATCTCCCTCACCTGCGTCTCTTGAACAGCAAAGATGCGCCTCCAACTAAAATGTCCAGCAAAGTGTCCGAATATTCAAAAACCGGGAAAAGATTGCATTGAATGTTCAGCAATTTGTCCCTGGTAAAACTGATTGGAAAAAGATTACTAAACACAGGACAAACAAACAAAAACAACAAAAGAATAGGAGCGCTCCACACCGAGGCTGCCATCTGCAGCATCATCATGATGCAATGTATTCTGTTACAGCTCAACCCTGCACACACATGTATCTAGACTGTTATGCTTACTAAATCACAAAAACTGCTTTTTAACTTGTGATCTGAAAGTGCCAAAACAAACAAGGTGGAGCATGGGCCGAAAATTATTCAAGTATGCCTGAGAAAGTAGGTCATAAAGCCAGAACTGTATACACAAAACACAAAGGATGTGAATTAGCAGCCTCTCTCTCAGGACAGCATAGCTCACTTTGTCTCAGGGAAGGGATTTATATATACACCATTTTATAATACAGTAAAGGATGAATACATTAACAATTCACATCTGGCTATTTTAGTGCATTTCTGGTGTTTAATGCATTTCATTTCACAAGAAGTGTTTCTGTCAAGTGGTCCTCTCAGAAGGATAAGGTAGAGCTGGCTGATTCAGCAAGATTGTCCCAGAAATATTTCTCCTCCAAGTTTGGCAGCAAAGTCGCATCTGAATTTCCAAACTTTCATCTCGAACTTAATGTACATCTCAACTGTTGATGAAGTATGTTCTTTAGGTACATATGTTTTTTGACCTATGATGTACTAACTATGATGTACTAACAACAATCACAAAAACAATTAATTTGAGTACAATTTAACTACAAGAAAGAACTTTCTTGGTACCTATAACACTAACTTAACTTGGTCAAGTTATTGGGTGTAACTCCGCTGCATATATTTATATATGGGTGGCACGGTGGCTCAGTGGTAAGCACTGTCGCCTCACAGCACTGTCGCCTCACAGTTCTTCCCATGTTTGCGTGGGTTTTCTCCAGGTACTCAGGTTTCCCCCAAAAGTGCAAAAAACATGCAGGTCAAGTCATTTTTATTTGTATAGCGCCTTTCACAACACACATCGTTTCAAAGCAGCTTTACAGAAGATCATGCATTAACAGAAAATTAAATTGTAATATCTATAATTTCTTAGTCATCATTGTGTAGTTTGATAAAATATGATTGTGAATTGTGTTTAAAAATAAGTAATTTAATAATAATTGTATTTATAACACCAGTGAGCAAGCCGAAGGCGACTGTGGCAAGGAACACAAAACTCCATAAGATGTTGGTTAATGGAGAAAAATAACCTTGGGAGAAACCAGGCTCACTGTGGGGGCCAGTTCCCCTCTGGCTAACATCATGAATATAATGTCAATATTACTTATGTGTAGTGCAAGTCATGGTTTAAAATTATTAAACTAAGTAAGTGTTAAGGGTTGTTTAAACAAAGATTTTGAAGGAACTGTAAGATTAATGACTAATGTCTTTGAAGTCCATCCTGGATTAACTGCAGAAGTTCACATAGATGTGTCAGGAAATATCACCAAGAAAGTAGGATGCAAGTGCAGTTAGGCTACAATCCAATACAGATGACGGGCAAAATCCAATAATGAGTACAGGCAGAAGGTCAAGTGATCAGCAAACTCATGGTCAGTAAACAGGCAAAAGGTATAACAACAGAGAATCAGGCAGAATGTAGTAAGCTTGGTAACATCAAACACTAGGGAATTGAGCATATACTTCATAATGACTAATTTAATTAATAATTATTTCATTAGTTATTAATTAATATTTAAATTAATTAATTGAATCTAACTCATTAAAACCTCATATGGGGCTCCAGTAAATGTAGTGCGCTACGTTTAGGAGCGGGTTTGGTTATTAGCAATAATTAATAATTATTAATTATTAAAATCAATAGTACATTGATGAGAATCAATGTTAGCTTTTTTAATCCTTTAAATCAACGATTATCAAAGATAATCGTTAATTGTTAACATCGATGAAACATTAATTAAAATTAACACTAGCTTATTGATCATTCAGATTCAACAATCATCAAAGATAATTATCAATTATCAGAAATAAACAGAATATTAATAAGGATTAACATTGACAGGGCACCACCCTGGAATCAGGGACTAATAACCAGATAGTATAACAGTCTCAATATTAGATTGTTTTCTTAGGAAAATCGACATCCGAAGAATATCGATTTTCGGGACAAAACAATGAATGAAGGCTTGAATCCGAGCACTGACATCCCATCAGCATGACACAGGTGTATGCAAAACAAACCAAAAACACTTCTCTTTGTAATATAAACAAAGTTTATTTATGCAGTAATATCAATTAATAATTAATACAATGCAGTCAATACACTTCCGACTTACAACTACAAACTAAACAGTGATATGATTAGATATGGAAATCAAAATAATCCTACATGAGGGTGTGTGTGTGAGAGCGAGTGTGTGTGTGTGTGTGTGTAAGAAGGGGCGCGCACAAAATGGCGGACGTGACTCTCGTGGAGAGTATGTCACGCGAGACTTCCGGCCAGGGAATATGGCCGCGAATGTGGGCGGAGAGAAACCAGTCAATGGCGTCTACCAGTTACCACGTGTATCCGCTTGTACGATAGCTTAGGGACAAAGCTGAGCTTTATCACGAAGCTATCTACGAGCCAAAAATGAGTGCCAGAGTGTTTGTGAGGAGTCGCGTGTGTGTGTGGTTAGTACGAGAGAGAGAGAGAGAGAGAGAGAGAATTAAGTGCAGGCCCCAAAGCTGATTTCACGATCGCGGGAGAGAAAGCAACTGTTAGTTTATCACTCAGAGACGTGGTGGATGGCTCGTAAACAGTCCCGCATTCTTTGATTCTTTAATGGATAAACTCAGTTTGCCGGTCTCACCCGCGATGGCGAAAATGCACAACAGTCCAATTTGGTTGGACCACAATACAGCAAATCAAATTCGTGATAATTAATACCCTGAGTATTAATAATGAGCGGACATGGCGGTCCGTAAACTGTACAAGCAAAAACCTTGAAACACAAGAATTACACTATAATATTCTATCTCTGCCCAGACGTAAACCTCTTACTTGAATCGCATGAGGATGCAGGTGGAATGTGTGTTCATCCGTCCTTTAACTCAGACTCGGTTCCTCGAGGCTTGGGTGATGACGGGAGGCCTTTTTCTCGCTCTGTCGGCGGGCAGTACAGCTGCTGATTCTCGGCGGGCTGGCGGAGAAATCAGAAACGTTGACTTGATTGAAGATGGAAGAGAAATCTTTAATCTCTCACTTCTGCAGGCAAACGGATGAAGATGTGGATTGCTCGGCGGTCTCCTTCGGATCCGTTAGAGTGTTCGGTTGAACACAGAGTAATCTCAACTCATCCAGGGAGATGGAGATTGTATGGCCACAGTTTCAAGTGGGACGTTACTTCCTTGTGCCACGAGACTGCACCTGAGAGCAGCGATGAGCCGCGTCTATACACAGCGAGCAAAGTTGCTGGAAGCAAATCCCGGAAGCATTTCAGAGGTATTTCTACTCCTGATGATGTCATGGTTGAGGTGCGTTCTGTTGTGTGCCTTATCCAATAGGAGTTGAGAGTCTGATCCTTTAGTGAGCAAGGCTTCATGGGATTTGTAGTCTGTTTTGGACTCCCTTTGTTTGATTTTGGCGCGGTTTTTATCAGTAAGATTTATGACTTGGTATGTGGGGGCTGAGTTAGGTTTTACGACTGTGTTAGGCCTGCCTTTGTCTTCTATCTGAATACATGAGGCCCAACAGGGGGTTGGCAGGTGGGAGATTAGTCACTAGTGGGCCAGGAACAACTGGTTTTAACCGGGAAACATGGAAGGATGGTGCAAGGCGGGAATGTCGAGGTAGATCTAGTCTGTAAGTTACTTCATTGAATTGCTTTAGGATTTTATATGGACCGATGTATCTGGGACAGAGTTTCCTGCAGGCATGGGGTTCAGATGCATGCATGCGAGACAAGGCATCAGCCTAACCATTCTTGGAACCTGGGCGGTAGGACAGTGTAAACTGGAACCGTGCAAATAAAAGAGACCATCTAGCTTGACGTGGGTTCATACGCTTGGCGGTATTCAAGGTTCTTGTGATCAGTTTACACAGTGAATGGGTGCTCAGCTTCTTCTAGCCAATGTTGCCACTCCTCTAGAGCTAGTTTCACAGCTAGTAGTTCTCGATTACCGATGTTCCGTTCTGCTGAAGATAGTTTCCTGGAGAAGAAAGCAACTGGGGGAAGTTTGGGTTTGTCTCCGAAATGCTGAGAAAGAACGGCACCTACTCCAGTTTCAGAAGCATCGACTTCTACGATGAAGGGTTTAGATGGGTCAGGATGCTTGAGGATGGGTGTGGTGGTGAATGCAGCTTTTAGTAGACTCAGAGCTTGATCAGCAGCTGGGTTCCAAGTTAGGTGCTTAGATTTACCTTGAAGTAGAGATGTGAGGGGTTTGGCGATAGAGCTAAAACCACGATTGAAGCATCGATAAAAATGAGCAAAGCCTATGAATCTTTGGAGATCTTTGACTGTTCGAGGAGTAGGCCATTCGGTTACTGCCGTGATCTTGGATGGATCCATGGAGATCCCATCGGGACTAATGACATAGCCCAAGAATGACACAGTTTGCTTGTGGAATTCACATTTCTCTCCTTTAATGTAAAGTTGGTGCTTCAAGAGGCATTGAAGGACTTGGCAGACATGGTGAACGTGAGACGTGAGTCCACCTCCCTACTTTTCCATAAAGAAGAAGCCAGCAGAAGCAGGAGATGTGGATGGAATATATCCCTGTTGTAGGGCTTCTTGTATAAATTCTTCCATGGCTTTCTGTAGGAATGGAGCTGGATACAGACAGTTCTGGTGACCTCAGGATAGGAGTCCCGAGGTTGAGACTGGGAAACAAATAGAATAATATTAGCATAGATGCCATTCAATTTATTGCAGAGTTATAGATCATGATCAATGTTTCTGGTTTCTGGTTCCGGCAGACCTAACTAAAGCAGCCTAATTATGTGTTGAAGGATAAATTAAGTGTATGCTTGGCTAAATAGATGAGTCTTTAGTCTATACTTAAACTGAGTGAGTGTGTCTGCATCTCGAACAGTGTTAGAGAGACTATTCCATAGTTTAGGAGCTAGATATGAAAAGGATCTACCTCCTTTTGTGGATTTTGATATTCTAGGAACTATTAACAGGTCAGAATTTTGTGATCGTAATTAACTTGATGGAATATAGTGTGGTATAAATACTGCGGAGCTAGACCATTCAAAGCTTTGTATGTAGTTAACATAATTTTAAAATTAATACGAAATTTAACAGGTAGCCAATGTAACGATGATAAAATGGGGCTAATATGATCATATTTCTTGTTTCTAGTCAGCACTCTGGCTGCTGCATTTTGAACCAATTGAAGTTTATTTATTGATCTTGCTGGACATCCTCCCAGTAATGCATTACAATAATCTAGTCTTGAGGTTATGAAGGTATGAATTAGCTTTTCGGCATCAGCAACAGAGTGCATGTGTCGTAACTTAGCAATATTTCTGAGGTGGAAGAATGCTGTTCTACAAACATTGGTAATTTGATTTTCAAAGGACAGATTGGTATCAAATATAACACTTATGTTCTTTGCTGTTGAAGACAATGTAACAGTACATTCATCGAGAGTCGAATTATATTTTAGCAGCTTGTTTTTAGAGGTTTTTGGTTCAATAATTAGTACCTCTGTTTTGTTGGAATTGAGTAGAAGGAAATTTCTGGCCATCCAGTCTTTTATTTCATTGATACACCCTGCTAATTTGGTGAATTGTGACATCTCATCAGGTTTTGAAGAAATATAAAGTTGGGTATCTTTGGCATAACAGTGGAAACTTATTCCACGATTCCTGATGATATCTCCCAGGGGAAGCATATTCAAGGAGAAAAGCAGAGGCCCTAAAACTGATCCCTGTGGCACTCCATACTTTTGTTTGGTTTGACAATTCCTCATTGTAACAAGTTCTTAGTTCGGGGCAATGGAGGAGTCAGGAGACAACGAAGCAGGTTCAAGATCAGTCCTTTTATTTGGAACCACAAAATCGACGGTAACCGTCGATAATAGAGAAAACGTAAATAAATGAAAACACTCTAAACATAAACACAATCTATCTCTCTCTCTGGGTACGGGCTGTCTTGCTTGATGAACACCCTCTCTGATGCTTCGGTGTCCTTTTAAGCCTTCCTCCGCTATCACTATAATGAGAGACAGGTGTTAGAAATAATTATGAGCCAGGTGACGAGCCTTACCGCTCTCCCTCTCCTGCAGACCGAAACATGACCACGCCCCCCATGCCACATGACCCCACCGCTGACTCAACGACAACCATCTACGCCCCCAGTCAGTGGATCACCTTGAACTTAAAGGGTTGGAGAGCCAGATACCAACGGGTTCTCCACGTTTTAGTATCCTTCATGCGGTGGAGCCACTGCAGAGGAGCATGATCAGAACAGAGGGCAAAGGCCCTCCCCAGCAGGTAGTAGTGGAGGGTCAGAACAGCCCACTTAATCGCAAGACACTCCTTCTCGATGGTACTATATTTTTCTCCCTGAAGGAGAGTTTGCGACTTATAAACAGCACTGGCCGTTCCTCCCCCATCCCCACCTCCTGCGAGAGCACCATGCCCAGCCCCCTTTCAGATGCATCAGTCTGCAAAATAAAGGGGAGAGAGAAGTCAGGTGCATGTAAAAGCGGCCCCCCACACAGTGCAGATTTTACCTTAAGGAAGGCCTGTTGGCACGACTCTGTCCACTAGACTGGGTCAGGAGCTCCCTTTTTAGTAAGGTCAGTCAGCAGGCTGGTGACATCAGAATAACTAGGCACAAACCTTCGGTAGTAGCTAGCCAGCCCCATAAACTGCCTTACCCCCTTTTTGGTCTTGGGCGCCGGACAAGCTGTGATCGCTGCGGTTTATCAACCTGTGGACACACCTGCCCGTGACCCAAGTGGAACCCCAGATACCTAACTTCCACCCGCCCAATTGCACACTTTTTCGGGTTGGCTGTGAGTCCCGCCTGTCTCAGTGTTCTCAGGACAGCCCTCAGATGTTGCATATGCCGCTGCCAGTCATTACTGTAAATGATGATGTTGTCCAGATATGCGGCGGCATATGTTGTGTGCGTTCTGAGGATCTTGTCCATAAGGCGCTGAAACGTGGCCAGGGCTCCAAACAAACCAAACAGAAGAGTCACAAATTGGTGTAATCCGAATGGTGTGGAAAAAGCTGTCTTTTCTTGGGACACTGGAGTTAAAGGGATCTGCCAATAACCCTTTATTAATTCCAGCGTTGAGTAAAATTGAGCCGCGCCCAACCAATCGAGTAACTCGTCAATTCGCGGCATTGGATAAGCGTCAAATTTGGACACCGTGTTCACTTTCCGGTAGTCGACACAGAAGCGGACCGAGCCGTCGCTCTTCGGTACCAGAACTACCGGGCTGGCCCAATCGCTGTGCGACTCATGTATTAAGGCCATTTCGAGCATTGCCTCTAATTCTTCCTGAACAATCTTTTTCTAGTGATCAGGAAGACGATAGGGGCGGCTACGAACCACCACCCCCGGGGTGGTCTCGATATGGTGCTCTATGAGGTTTGTGCAATGGGGTAGGGTTGAAAACACATCTGCAAATTCCGCTTGCAACCTGGCAATCTCTGTAAGCTGCGACAGTGAGAGGTGGTCTCCGCAAGGGACCGAGGTGAATGAACTTGATTTGGGAAATACCTCTGGCCCGAACTCTGCCCTCTCCGGAATTACCGTCGCCAAGGCTACAGGTACCGCCTCCCTCCATGGTTTGAGGAGGTTGAGGTGGTAGATTTGATGTGCCCCTCCCCTATCCGTTCGCCTAACCTCATAATCGAGATCTCCAACTCGTCATGTGACCTCAAAGAGTCCTTGCCACTTGGCGAGTAATTTGGAGCTCAATGTGGGCATCAATACAAGCACCTTATCTCCCTGTGTGAATTTCCATAGTCAAGTGCCCCTGTCGTACAGTCGGCATTTCCGTTCTAGCGCTTGGAGCAAATTATCCTGTTTTACCCGCCCCAAATTGTGGAGTTTTGCTCTAAGATCAAGAACGTATTGAATTTGGTTTTTGCTATTCGAAGGTCCTTCCTCCCAAGCTTCCCATATGACGTCAAGCACACCGCGCGGCCGGCGCCCATATAGTAGCTCAAATGGGGAAAACCCAGTGGAGGCTTCTCGTACTGCAAACAGCAGGGGTTCGAGCCACTTATCCCAGTTTTTAGCATCTTCATGTACGAAGTAATTCGACCAACCCATCGGTTTGCGGGTGATAAATGCTGGTGCAAATCGACTTGATACTTAATAATTCATTCAGTTCGCGAAGTGTACGTGACATGAATGTTGTGCCTTGGTCAGTGAGGATTTCCTTTAGAATCCCCACTCATGAGATTACTTTGAAGAGTGCCTCCACAACATTACGTGCTGAGATGTTGTTTAGAGGTACTGCTTCCAGATATTGCGTTGCATAATCCACCAGAATTAATACAAAGCGATGGCTGCATGCAGTCCGTTCTAATGGCCCGATGAGATCAATGCCAATTCTCTCGAAGGGGATCTCGATCAGTGGCAGCGGGCACAATGGCGCTTTTGGGGTGGCCGGTGGATTTACCAACTGACATTCACGGCATGCCGCACACCACTTGCGAATGTCCCCGTGAATGCCCGGCCAAAAGAAACGGGCCATTATATGGTTCAATGTCTTTTCGTGACCTAAGTGGCCAGCCATTGGATTATAGTGAGCCGCCTGGAAAAGTGTTTCCCGACAGCTTTTTGGTAACAACAGCTGAGTTGTATACTCTTTGGTGTGAGTGTCCTGCATCACTCAATACAACCGATCTTTGATAATATAAAAGTACGGGTATGTGAGCGCAACACCAGGCTGGAGCTGTTGACCATCAATTACTTTCACTTGGTCAAAGGCGTGCTTAAGGGGCTCATCGCGCAAAAAAAAAAAAATACCCGTCAGGGAAGCCCCTGAGAATGGAAATTCCTCCGTCTGCGTCATCCCGACGTGGAGCTGACGTTGACGGCCCAGGCACCGCCTCACCAGCCATTGTATCGCACGTCACATCCCACCCCACTATTTTGCAGGACCCATCCACACACATTACCCTCAATAGATTTTTAAAGCTTTTTAAAGTGCAAGTAATTTATAACTCTGATAAGTGCAGTCTCTGTACTGTGATGGGGACTAAATCCTGACTGAAATTGTTCATATATACTATTTCTCTGTAGAAATGAACATATTTGGGAGGATACTACCTTTTCTAGTATTTTCGGCATAAACGGGATATTTGAAATCGGTCTATAATTAGCCAGTTCTCCAGGATCAAGTTGTAGCTTCTTAATAAGCGGTTTGATAACTGCCATTTTAAAATTTCTTGGGACATGTCCTAAGGATAGCGAGGAGTTAATAATATTAAGAAGAGGTTCTGAGAATACAGGGAATACCCCTTTTAAGAGCTTGGTTGGTATTGGATCTAACATACATGTTGTGGCTTTTGATGTTTCGATACGTTTTGTTAGCTCCTCATGACCTATGACAGCGAAGGATTGAAGTTGCATGTGAGGAAAATTATGAGACACTGTTTTCTGAGGTACTGTGACAGATGATTGCATAATTCCAATTTTATTTCTGATTATTTCAATTTTATCAGTAAAAAAAATCATGAAGTCTTTACTCTTGTGCTGCGACGGAATATCTGGTCCTGTTGAGGCTTTATTCCTAACCAATTTAGCCACTGTACTGAATAAACACCTAGGATTGTTGTGGTTATTTTCTATGAGTTTGCTAAAATATGCTGACCTGGCAGCTTTTAGTGCCTGTCTTTAGCTACAGACAATATCCTTCCATGCACCGCAAAACACCTCTAATTTTGTATTCTTCCACTTCTGAGCTGCTTTCTTGAGAGCATGAGTGTGATCATTGTACCATGGTGCAGGGCTTTTTTCTTTAATTTTCTTTAATCGAAGGGGGGTGACACTATCAAGAGTGCTAGAGAAGACTGTATTTATATTTTCTGTTATTTCATCAAGTTCTTCTAGGCTTTGGGGTTTACTGAGTGTATGAGATAGATCTGGAAGATTATTAGTGAAGCTATCTTTAGTGGTCGAAAGAATAGTTCTACCTGAACGATAGCGTGGTGTAGATTGAGTAACATTAGCTGATCGCAGCATATAAGAGACAAGGTAATGATCGGAGATGTCATCGCTCTGCGGCAGAATTTCTATAGTATCAACATCAACTCCATATGACAGAATTAAATCTAGCGTATGATTATGGCGATGAGTTGGTCCTGTTACATTTTGTCTGACTCCAAGAGAGTTGAGAATATCGATAAATGCTGATCCCAATGTGTCATTTTCATTATCTATGTGAATGTTGAAGTCACCAACAATTAAAACTCTATCTACAATAAATACAAGATCTGATAAAAATTTGCAAATTCACCAAGAAAATCAGAATAAGGCCCGGGTGATCTATATACTGTAGCAAGGGTAAAAGACAACAGAGTCACATTAAGCATTATTAGTTCAAAAGACTTAAATTTATATCCTGTCCTCTGAGTAACACCAAAAACTTCACTGTAAATTGTAGCAACACTTCCTCCTCGACCCTTCGGACGAGGCTCATGTTTATAACAATAATCTGGGGGAGTAGATTAATTTAAACTAATATATTCATCCGGTTTAAGCCAGGTTTCAGTCAAACAGAGCACATCCAAACTATGATCTGTAATAATTTAATTTACAATTAGTGCTTTGGTAGAAAGAGATTTAATGTTTAGTAGCCCTACCTTCATATGATGTTTATCTTTAATTTTTAGAATACATTTTTTTCTAAATGATTTAGTGAGAGTTTTGTGTTTTGTAGTTCAGGGAACAGACACTCTCTAACAGTCTCTATATGATATCTAGGTGACACAGTCTCTATGTGTTGTAGTTTATGGGACCTGTGTGATGTCTCAAGGCAGCTAGCAGACGTTTGGATTAACCAGTTTGTCTACTTCCTGACCTGGGCTCCAGTTAGTCAAATGCTATCATTATTAAGACTATGAGCCAAAGTATTAGAGAGGAGAGTTGCACCTTCCCTGGAGGGATGGAGTCCGTCTCTCTTTAGCAGGTCAGGTCTACCCCAAAAAATCTTCCAATTGTCTATAAATCCTATGCTATTCTCTGGACACCACTCAGACATCCAGTCATTCAGTGACACTAATCTACTATAAACCTTGTCACCATGATGAGCAGGGAGGAGGTCAGAGCATATTACAGTGTCTGACATAGTTTTTGCAAATTCACACACCTCTTTAACATTATCTCTAGTGACTTCTGACTAGCGAGGCCGGACATCATTAGTGCCGACATGAATAACAATTTTAGAAAATCTATGTTTAATATTAGCCAGCACTTGTAAATTTGATCTGATGTCAGACACTCTGGCACCTGAAATGCATTTAACAATAGTGGCTGGAGTCTCTATTTCCATGTTCCTTACAATAGAATCACCAATTATTAGGGTTCTTCCAACATGATTCTCAGTGGGTGCAACACTGAGTGGGGAGAATCGAGTGGAAACCCTAACAGGAATGGGAGAGTGGTGTCGCTTTGCTGAGCGAGTATGCTGCTGAGACATCACCCAAACGCCCTGCTGTGGGGGCTCTAGAGCCAGAACCAAAGTGTGTGTGTTGCTCTCTGTACTGCCCACATTCAAAACAGTATCTACCAGCTTCTCTTTCTCACTGACCTGCACTAGCGTTCGGATGCGTGTCTCTAACTCATTAACCTTCTCCGTCAGCCTGACTAATTCCTTACATTTATCACATGTGAATCCTTCAATGCTGACGTAAGAAGCTATTGTAAACATGTGACATGCAATGCAGGAAGAAATAACATGAACGGATGCCATGATTTACCGCAATTGTTTGTTGATGTTGTTTGTTGTTCCTGAGCGGTGAGGGTTTGAGATCGATGTGAATCCCTCGCGCAATTGTTTGTTGTTATGGTTGTTCTTGATAAGCAGTGCTTTGAGATCGATGCAATAATCTGTGTAAACACAGAGGAGAAAAATGGGTGTGCGCTGTAAAATGCACGCAGTTTAATCATGATAAAAATAGAAATGCACATGGAAAATGCACGCAGTTGAATAGCGATAACAGAATAATGCGTGCTGAAAAATGGCAGATGTTAAGGATTAAAAGCTGAAAACAGATAGATAAGTGATGCTAAAAAAGCTAGCAGACTACAAACATAGACTCGAGCTAGGCGCCAGCAGCAACAGGTAAAATGCACACAGATGAAACAGTAAAAAAGCAGAAAACCCGAAACGCAGTAAGATAACAAAAGATAAAACAACGAACGTATGAGAATAAGAATAAGCAATGCTAAGCAGGCTAGCAGGCTACAAACACTCGTGCAGCGTGCCGTCAGCAACAGCAGTGAATTGGACACTCTAAATTGCCCCGTAGTTGTGAGTGAGAGTGAGAGTCCCCCAGCCACTGGGCATTAGGAAGGGCATCCGGCGTAAAATCTGTGCAGAGTAAAATATGCAGATCATGGATGGCATGCTGTGGCGACCCCTAACGGGAGCAGCCAAAAGAAGAAGATATATATATATATATATATATATGTATATAACTATTAACAGTGATGATAAAAACAATAACAACAGCACAAATAAAGTGTGCAAATAGAAACAAAAATAAGCCTACAACACTAAACTCATTATTTATTGATGCTGTAATTCATGCTGGGAGATGGCAAATCTTTGTTTGTTCAGACAACTTTGTTGAGCAAGTTATATAGCAAGCACGCTCGTTAAGTCTACCTAAGCATAAGCTGATAGAACGATAAGTTAACATGATAAGTTGGATGGAAAATGTAGATTTGTCATCTCAAAAAGCATCTTAATAATAATTTTTTTACAGTGCACACATATTCAGACGGGGAGTGGGAGCCTGCAGTGTGACAGAGCAACAGCAAACTGATCAAATAAATATTTAACAAAGCAACAAATGTGCTCAAAAAAACAGCATAAGGGTAGCGAACATGATCAAATGGGAAAAAGAAAACATCCCAGAGCTGTTGGTAAGTCCCAAAACTCTCCGTCTAACAAACAGAGTGTGAACACTAAAAGTATTCCTTTTGATCTTGTCTTATACAGAATGTGTTCAAATCTCCAACATTGCTGTTCTACATACAATGCAATCAAGACACGGTTTAACAGGCAAAGAGGTATGGTGTCTGTTTGAAAAGCAGCTCAGTTACAGTAGGACACAGTACATGATGATGTAATAAGAGGCAGATTATCAAAGCAAGCTCAAAATCAAAGCTGCAATTGTGCATCTGCTGTTTAAAATGGAGATGCAACTACTGTTGAATTTGATGAAGCAGCACAACAACGATGCAAGCAGTGATGTCATTGAGAGCGCCAGGCTCTATACAAGCCCTTTTGTTTGGCATAATGTGGTAGTTTGTTGAGGTACTGCAGGTAGTTGTATTCGATATTCTTGCACAAAACATTTTCAAATTAACTTAGCTGTGAGTTGTTCAGGTCCAAATGAATTGCAAATTGGTGATCCTCAGAAAATTTATTGACCTTCCACTTTAGTTTATTCCCCTCTAAGAGTCATGCAGCACACAAAATTCAAATCCATCAAATGTTATTTCCATCAAAATTGCTCTGTTACTTTGAATAATTTGCTTTGATGTTACTATCATTTTCCTTATACATCACAGTTGCTATGATTTGATCAAGTTGACATGTGAAATATTCAGTGTCAAAATTAACTTTTTGCCACACCTACCAAATGTGGGAGAATTGAGAAAATCTAGTGGTCATAAAACATTTATTTATTTATTAATTATTGGCCAATTTTTTTACAGATTTGTGGAGATGAAACATGCAAATAAATAAATAAATAAATACACAAATAAATAAGTAAATACATAAATACACATATTTGTGTATATATAAATATAAAAATAATACAATGTGAAAGGAAATATACAAAGAATTAAATAAATAAATACATGAGCCCATCAATACAAAATTGACAGTATAAAACAAAGAAATTGTTGGGAAAAGTAAGTAAAGTAAATAAGTAAATACACATATTTGTGCATATATAAATATTAAAATAATACAATGTGCAAGGAAATATACAAAGAATTCAATAAATAAATACATGAACCCATCAATGCAAAAATAGTACAATATAAAACAAAGAAATGGTTGGGAAAAAGCAAAAATGTTGAAGGAATTGCAAAACTGAAAGTATTTTTTTTAATAGTTTATCTATTTCTGTATGTAGCTCTGTATTTATTTTTCCTTCGAGCAACATTCTAATGAGTATGGAGGCCAAAACCTGCAAAAATAATAAATAAATAAATACACAAATACATATATAGTATAAATAAGTAAATAAATCCATATATTTGTGCATAAATAAATATATAAATAATTAAATGTACGAGGAGATATACAAAAAATAAATGTACCCATTAATGCAAAATAACACAACATAAAATTGTTGGGAAATGCAAAAAGGTTAAAAGAAATGTAAAATTGAAAGTTGATTTTTAATTCTATATTTCTTAAATCATTCATGTATTTCTGTACTGGTGTATTTATTTATGTATTATTTTAGCAGGTTTTGTCCTCCATACACTCACATCATATTACCAAAGTAGTTTATGAAATTTCATTTAAACTATATGTTGTAATTCCTAAAAAAAATTACACAGTTCTATGTAAAGAGTAATTCTGTTTTATTTACTCAACAAAGCCAGATTTTACTCACATTTGGCAGTTTGCAAGTGTTAATTTCAGAACCTGGATACATATACATATAGCCTTTGAATCACTATAAGCCTTTCAAATCTTAGAAACTGCTTCCTTCTTGAAGCTGTGGGAACAAACAAAAGTCCATGGCATATTTTAAAGCCTTTACGATGTCTTTACATCTGTTCACTCTGATTTTTGCAACAGCAAATCTCTTTGTGCATGTGCTGTTGTCTGGTTAACCTTGCGTGCCCCCAATTTCATTTCAGATTAAACACACTCAATTTTTGTGGTCACTGCCATTCTTCTATTTAATTTCCTCCTGAACAATGCAGTAAGGAGAGGAATGAGTGCCTTTCGTATGTAATCTGCTGCCCCAGTAAATCAGTTTATTACAGGAAACTATATCAAAGAGCACAGGATATAATGATATGAAGGTGAAATACAGGGTCAGAACATTCCACTGTGAATAAAATTATTTTGCTTGTGCATTCCAAAAATGAGAAAACCTAATTAGGAATTTAATAATTATACTTCTGTTTAGCACAGATGGACTGCTAACAAGGTATTCAGGCCATGCTCTATTGGGATTTATTACATATTTGTATTAATTCAGTGCTGTTCCTACAAAGATGTTCAAACCAAAAATGCATTGTCTTAAAATGCTTGATTATGCGCAGAGCTTTATTGCAGGGTTTGTTATTTTTTTAAGTAGTAACAATTTAGCATAATTACTGGCTTGAGATGCATCATAAAATATATTGACATCTAAATATGCTCTGCTGTACTGTACTTTTGATTGCTCACTGAAGATGGAAAGCTCTGTCAATGATAAACCATCTCCAGAGTGTGTATGTCTGTATCAGGGGTGTAACGGTTCTCGGTAAAACAATTTACCTTACGGTTCGCCAACCATGATTCGGTAAGCATTTGCTCCGCGGTTCATCTCTAGTTTAATAATGCATCTGGATCATACAGTTTGGCAAAGAAAATAAAGCACCAAATAGACGTGTGCAGTTGTAACCTCCGCTAATGCACCTGTATGGCTCTGTAGATGGACACACTCAGCCTGTGTTTTATGTGAGTCAACTTTCTTCAGAGAGAAGCTTGTCCTATTAACTGTTAGTATGTTAAATCAGTTGATGATATCACAGTTCTGCATGCGTTAGTCGGCAAAATAGTGTTCATAGCCAAAGTTATGTTGCCCTACTCCGTTGATTTCCATGTATGATTAAACTACTCGAGTGGCGTTATGATATCCATTCTTGTATTCATTTTAATAGCAAGTTTATTTCTTGTGTAGTTTCCATATATAGTAACCTTGATTTTACTATAGTATTGGAACCATGACAGTAACCATGTTCATTTTGTGGTTACTATGATTTTACTACAAATACAATGTTTAAACTATGGTTACTGTAGTAAAACCATGAGGATTTGTAGTTAAGGCAGATCTCTTGAAGTGTCTGTTACCAAATAGAATATTTTTACTTTGGATTTGGCAGTAATATTTTTTTTTCCCCTGAACATAACAAAATACCGAAATGTACCGAAACCATGACCCTAAAACCGTGATACAAACCAAACCGTGAGAAATTTGAACTGTTACACCCCTAGTCTGTATGTGTCCATGTCTTGGCTTTTAATTGTTTAATTTTTAATTGGCCTTCATGATATGATCTTAATTAAAGCATGACTCTTTCACTTTGGGTTAGTGATGACTTTTTTGGACTGTCTCACACTCTTGTGGAAACAACACTAGAAGATGTATTTATTTAAATGTATTTAAACTAAATTTGTACATTTTCTTTAGAAAATACCATATATATATATATAGCAGATAAGACGTTACCCTGTCACGATGCATCATAAAGAACTGGATTGTGATGTTAGGGCAAATGTGTTAGCTTATGTATATGTGGCTTCAGGGGAGTTGTGACATTAACGGCATGGTACAGAGGTATGATACAGTTTGTGTATGTGTACACTGCAGGGTGATTCTAAGCTATCTGAAAGATGAATAAGAAAGCAGCATGAAATGTTTGGATCGAGTTCATGGCTTTGCCTCTAGCTTGGAGCTGTAACCTGTTTAGCTGTTTCAGTTAGGCTAGAAAAACCCTGTAGTTCCCATTGACAAAACAACCCTGGGGTTTCCATAAAGAGGGCAGAGGCACATGCCTCCAACACTGCCAGCAAACATATGCAACCCCTTTTTCAGGAGCTGAGGTTGAGCCTGCAGAGATCTGCGGCATAATCATGCACAATGCCAACATTTCTCCACAAGTCAGCGGCCCACTTATTTGTCACTTGGTCTGGGTGGGGTAAGAAAATCAGAGAAAACTGACATTTTTTAAATCTCACCTTTGAGAAAACTGTCTGCTGGAGCTTTTTTCTCTTTTGAGAGGGTGTGTTGGAAAGGTTGAGATTTGAAGTACCAGGAAAGTATCTGAGTGAGACTGCAAATTTGTACTATGAGTGGGGTGAAATGAGGAAAAGAAGAGAGAGAGAGAGAGAGAGAGAGAGAGAGAAAGAGAGGTAAGACGGACAAAGCAGAGATTGCGAATGAGTTTGTATAAGGCCTCGTTCACACACACTGTGACTGCATCTGCATAACTGTAACTCTATACCAAAAACAACATGCTTTCTAGGTTACTTAATTAAAAAAATGTTCTTTAATGAATGCCATAAATGCTAAAATTGTATCGGGAGTGGGCCATTGTAATCTATTAAACTTTATCGTAGTGAAATCTACTTTACATGAGAAGAGGGATTACATTTATATCCAAATGTTAATAACCTATACAGAACAGAACCCAAACCCCAAAGTGCAGCTATAAACCACTTAAATCGGCTGGATTCAAGTAAGGAATAATTGCCAGTGGACCGCTGGCAATAAATAATGCACACCCGAGGTGGTAATGCAGTCACGACGCGCAGCGGAGTCAATTATTCTGCTTATACCATGGTTACCACACCTTAAGACATCGTTCAGGGTTTTATCTCAAGACATTTTCTGGTTTTCATCCATAAAACGCTCTTGTGAGTGGAACAACTTTCTTCTGCCACGGATTCAGTGTCTTGCTCCGATACAGCTCAAGCCTTCATTGCTAGTTCGAAAACATAACTTTAGAACTAGCAACGGAGGATTGTGAGACTTGCGCTGCTTTACTGGAGCACTTACTGGAGTGAGAAGGTAGTGCATTTGTGTGTGTGAGTGTGTGTATGAGTTTGTGTGTGAGTTTGTTTTGAGGGATTGAAAACTCAGAAGCTCAGAAACTGAGAGAGATCACCTGTTGTATTACCTTTATTTGTTGCAGCTCTCTTCAGAAGTAACATTGCTTAAAAATCGGCAAGATGTAAGTTTAAGCACTTCTCAGCAGCAGCGAGTGTCACCATATTTCCTTAACAAGGTTCAACTTGTAGGTATCAACCATACTGGGTGAGATGTATGGTGTGCGCTGACATGACGGCTCTGTTTTTCACTCTTGAGTGTATTTGTAATGCGTATATATGTCCACGTGTGTGAGAGTATGTGTGTGAGAGGGGGAGGGGGAGCGTGAGAGTGTTTCCCACAGATATTTCCGATAATATAGAAACTGTTGTATTGATCAAATGTATCTAGCTCTGATACAGCTCAAGCCTTCGTTGCTAGTTCGAAAATGTCACTTTAGAACTAGGAACGGAGGATACACTGCTTTTCGGCACTGAAGTAACAAGGTTTTGTGTGTGTGTGTGTGTGTGTGTGTGTGTGTACGAGGGTGGTTTATGAGGACATTTTTAGGTTACAAACTGGTAATTACAGGGGTATTATGCTATAAATGCAGTTTATGAGGACATTTCTAGTGTCCCCATAATTCAAATTGCTTAAAAAAAACATACTAAACAATGTTTTTTTGAAAATGTAAAAATGCAGAAAGTTTTTTGTGAGGGTTAGGTTTAGAGGTTAGAATCTATTGTTCGTACAGTATAAAAATCATTATGTCTATGGAGAGTCCTCATAAGGATAGCCGCACCAACACTGTGTGTGTGTGTGTGTGTGTGTGTGTGTAACCATGTTTATACTACATCGTGGGGAGCAAATGTCCCCACAAGGATAGTAAAACTCGAGAAAACCTACCTTGTGGGGACCAGCCAGCGGTCTGTGTGTGTGTGTGTGTGTGTGTGTGTGTGTGTGTATGTGCTAAAGAGAGGGGGAGGGGTAGCGCGGTGCTTTCCATTATAGCTATGTAAGGGTGATTAGTGCGAAATACAAAGAAACATAAAACGTTTCACATATTAAACGTTATTTCGGATAATAGAAACTGTTGTATTGAACAAGTCGCAGGGGTATGGCTCTATTTTTTGGTCGCAACACAAATCTCAATGTATGTGTGTGTGTGTGTGTGTGTGTGTGTGTATGCATGTGCGTATGTATGTGTGTGAGCGTGTGTAAGTACGGGGGAGACGAGGGAGCTTTTCAACCGAAATTGAAGTAAATATAGGATAATATAGACATTGTTTGATATTCTTAACCGATTTACTTTAACCAATGTCTTTGTTTATATGGTTAATTTGCTGTGGTAACATGTACGGTGTGTGTGTGTGTGTGTGTGATGTTTTTTTTTAATATGCAAAAATGCAGAAAGTATTTTGTGAGGGTTAGGTTTAGGGGTAGGGTTAGGGTTAAGGATACTTTTCAATCGAAACTGAAATAAATTATGGATTTGTACTTAACCAATGTCTTTGTTTTAATTGGTTATTGTTTTAAGTGATATGGAACCGTTATTTGGTCAATACCTGGAAGTACTTCATAGCTGTGCGTTTACTTGAAAAAGAGTTGCACACCTTAGAACGTCCGTCAACCAATCAGAATCAAGCATTCAACAGGCCCGTGGTATAACCAGACTAACTGAATAGTAAATGGCATTTGTGTGCCCGTCACTGCATGTGTAAATTACATTAAACCCAACAGTCTTTTTTAGGTGAATAGTTCACTCCATTATTTATGTTGCATCAAAAAAGATTTTGTTGTAATAAATTTGTATTGATAAATAGAATTATAGTGCATTTTCAAGGTATTTTCAGTGCAGTGGTGCAGGTGCTTTTAAAAAATGGGAAAGCACAGATTATTGTTTTTGGTATCTGCAGTGTTGCTCCCAAAAGCTGCTCAAACTACTACTCAAAATATGAAATTTCTTAACGAAAATAAGAAAATATCTGATCATGAAAGCTGAAATAAATGTGTTAAGTAAGTCAGACTGTAAATAACTGCATGTGTACACTGAACTCAACAGTGGTTCTTGTTCATTTCATATTCTGTCAATCATTCACATTAGTGTTTAATTTTTTAGCCTGCCCATTTGAGAGCTCGTCCAATCATCATAAAGTGAAGCCGGGCTTCCAGACGGGACAAAAATTCATTGATTGAAATCCCAATGTCTAATAAGCAACAAAAAATGTTTCCAATGCAAATAGTGCTCATTAAGCTCCCATAGGCATCTGGGTGGGACCCAAAATGACATGTTTAAAGCCTCACATCCAATAAACATGGATCTTTACTCCCCTGACATATAATGGCACTGGTATCTGTCATAAACTTTCTGAAGCATGGCTTCAATGGAGTTCCATGGGTGTCAACTGTCTTCTATGGACATATGAACCTTTAAAGCTCAGATGGGCCTGCAGATGGTTAAAAAAAATAAATAAAATCGTCAACATATTAATAAATACAGTCTTGACCAACACAAAATAGGTATTGTTTGAAAGCTTAGAAGCTCTACTTTCCAATGCATGCAGGCATTATGTCCAAAACTGTGCTTTGAAATTTGCAGACAAATCAGAAATGTTCCGTTTTGATAATTTATATATATATATATGTACATATTATTGCAATCAGTAAAAACATAAAATTGATCAAATAGCCATGTGTCATGAAAATGTGTTGGAAAGCTCTCAAAGCGTGGAATACACCTGCCTATTTGTTTTACTCACAGACCAAAATATAGCTAGTAATAACTAAGTATGGGGTTGCTTATATGCTGCATTTTCATTTATAACTTCACGAAAAATAAATGGGACATAAAATATCCCATACCATTACTTAGAGGAGAGGATTATCTTTCAAACGAGCTCACACTCAAGGTAATCGGATGCAGAGATCATTAGATAATCCACACAAAGCACAATGTTACAAATGGCCACCAGGAGATGGTGCCATGTAAACGACACAGACAATGATGCAGAATCGAGTCAAAAGGCATTCTGTGAAATCTCATTACTAAAATCATGTCTCCATGCTATGCATACCTTTAGTCATTGTTATGTTTGCATGTGTAATTAGTTCTTACATACAAAGGTTTTATTTGTTTGGAGAGGCTTGTGAACACATGGAGACATTTTTGGACACTATGATAAATTATTTTTGTAATGCTTAATAACTTTTGATTGCTTTGTTCTGTCAACACAAAATTATTCTCAGATACCGTTGACATGATTGTGATCAAAATAAAGCAGTTTTTCAGAGCCACCTTATTTACACCCAGAGATATATAATGTCAAGTAAGAAAAATAAGAAAAAAAGTACATTTTTGGCTAAATGTTTTTGATTTTTTTTTTCTTAGGCTGAGTCTCAGAATGTATAATAATCTATATAATTAAAAGAAATGTTAACAGTTTTCTTTACAATGATACCAAACACTTGACCCTCTTTTTCTTTTTTCTTTTTGTCTTTTTTTTTTTTTTTTTTTTTTTTTGAGTATTAAGCCTTTAATTTTGGGTATGCCACTGAAACAGGAAATCTTTAAAAACACTTTCAGAGCTTAAAGGGTTACTGTACAAAAAAAAAAAAAAAAAAAAAAAAAAAAAGGATTGTGTTACTTACAGTAATCAAACAGCGCAATAGTGATGTGTGATATTTTAAACCTTTATTCGCTAAAATACTGAAATGCACAAAGAGCAATAGGCAATTTAGATATGGATTTTTAAAAAAAAAAAAAAAAAAAAAAAAATATATATATATATATATATTTTATATATATATATATATATATATATATATATATATATATATACTCATCATTGCTCCATTTATTTTTTAATTTTAAGGGAAGCTGTGCTTCCCATGTAGTCTTAACCCTCCTATTGCGCTCAGAATCTGCATACACCTTTTGCATCTTTTGCGTGCATTTTGACCTGGTTGAATTCAAACTATATTGTAAGTCATTAATAGGTTCTTAACTGTTCAGAAATGTAAAAAGAATGATATTTTTGGCATCTTAACTGACAAATATAAAAGTTATTAATTAATATGCATTTTTTTTAATAATAACATTTAGAAATTCTTTGATATTTTAAAATACACAGTATATTAACTTCAGCAAAACCAGTGTGATACATGTGAAAACATCTTTATCAATATTTATTTTATATTTGATCTAAATATAAAATAATATACAAATTATATTAACATCTAATGTGAGAATTACTAGTAATTTGAATGAATTTCCTATCTAATAACTGTTCGATATAACTTGGTGGTCAAAATTTATGAAAGCAACACATTCTTTTTCAAATAAATATCAACAAAACATCTGTACAACTCAAGTATACAAAATTAAAACTTCTTTACTATGTTTTTAAGCAAAATCTATTCTAGCTGCATGAACAGCTGAATGTTGATGCATGAGTATGCTGAAAGCTGGTTCGGCATCAGATGGCTGCAGAGGAAAATATGGACAATTTCCTTTAGACTAATGTATGCATGAACTTTTGCTCTCACCTCACCTTCTTTAGACAGTGTAGTCTATTTATTATGTTTGTTACATCTGTCATATCTGTTTTGTACAGGAATGTGTTTATCTGTATGTGACTCTATGTGTATGCGTGTGTGCACGTTTGGAAGCAAGATGCAGTCCCAGTGAGAGACAAAAAGTGTGAAACAGTAAGGGAAAGAGGCAAAATGTAAGTGAGGTGTTTATAAGTAAAAAATCATATTCATAGATGTAAAAAAAAAAAAAACATACAAAAAACAACTACAGTACTGTGCAAACATTTTAGGCACTTGGGGAAAATGTTGCATATTGAGGATGTCTTCAAAAATAATGCCATAAATAGTTTTCATTTATCAATTAACATCATACAAAGTCCAGTAAACATAAAAAAAAGCTAAATCAATATTTGGTGTAACCACCTTTGCCTTCAAATTCTCCTAGGTACACCTGGATACAGTTTTTCTTGGTTGTTGGCAGATAGGATGTTCAAAGCTTCTTGAAGAATATGCCACAGTTCTTCTATCTATTTTGGCTGCCTCTTCTTGTAATCCCAGACTGACTCAATATTCAGTGGGGGGCTCTGTAGGGACCATGCCATCTGTTGCAGGGCTCCCTGTTCTTGTATTCTATTCTATTCTATTCTATTCTATTCTATTTGCAAAAGAAATGTTTGGGAGTCTAAAATGTATATTTCTTATTGGCACATTAAAGCTGAAAATATAAATAACCATCTTAAGACATCTTATGTGACTTTTTCATGAGACTTGCACAGTACTGTACATAATATCAAGTGTAAAGCCACAGTTGATGCCCAGGTCAAAACTGACCTGCGAATGCAAAAGCTGTAGCTTTTTTTCTTTTCTTTTTTTTTTTTTTTTTAATGGTTATATCTCTTAAACTATTGTATTAAAAAAATCTGAAAAAAATGTGTAATGTGTATTTTGATAGTCTTGACAGTGTCCCAAAATTTGGTTCACGTATTGAAAACTATGTGGTATTTAAAAATAATTATCTACATCTCCTGGGTCAAAAATGGCCCCTACGCAATAGGAGGGTTAAAGTAATCGCCACTGTTTCAGCGTGATGTCAACAACAGGCTCAGCTGCAAAGTGCTTTCTTTCCTTGCCGTGTGCAGTGTTAATGCTGAAACCTTTATATATGGGTGCCAAAACAAATACACGCTTCTCACTCACTACAGATGCAGGATGCGTGAAACAGGTCTAAGAATGTGCAAAAACTGAGGGGTAGTAAAAAGGAGAATGGGTACATGGAGGGCAGAGGGAGGGGAGTGGAATGACTTGGAGTAAAAAGCAGTGTAAGCACTTTTTCGCTTCACTTGAAAGTACATGAGAATCTGAAAGGAGTTTTCTCCAACAGGGAATTCCTACAGTGAAACCGCCTTTCTCTCCGAGAGCTATTCATAACTACTTTGTGTCTAGTTCGAGTTCGTCCTATCCAACTGCAGACTAACTTAAGACAGAACAGAGAAAGCAGGCTTATTTCTGAAACCTCAAATGTTCACAAGGTCATTATTCTTTCTCTTAATTAGATAGAAATCGAATATAGAGCAGTTCACAGACATCACTTTAACTTGTGTGTTTTCACCAGGAGGTAAATTCTCAGAGTTTGAATCAGGAGAAGAAAAAAAAAAGAAAAAAAAAATCAAGCTTCAATATTAGGACATAGTGGATGCTAAGTGTTAATTAGCATTGTCTCAAGAGGATGCCATTTCAGGGATCTTTCAGGGACTCACTCCATATGATATAAATGATTGTGGCAGTTATCATCTACAAATAGAGATGAAGCACACAGTATAACACTAATCCAACATGATTATTTTTAAACCATCTTTAGTCAAACTAACAAGCAGAACTTAACACCTTAGCAAGCAAAAAAACATAGCACACTGTAATCCTCACAAAATCATGCTGATGCTGTCAACATTGTGAGCAAAAATTGTACATTATTTTAGAATTGGTGTCAATGGTTTCCTTCTCAGTGGTTAAAAGTTACCACGTTACATGTTTGTTGACTCTTTAATATAAATTATGTTCCTTGGAGCACATAGTGTACTCAGGGGACATAGCACACATTTGCAGCACAGTTGGAAACAGAACTTTTCTACTGACTAGTCTAAAGAGTTTACTAAAGCCTCCCGAGAATACATTGTTGTTTCCTTAACTATTTTCTATGGTACACAGGTTATATATTGTTACTGTAAATAAATGAATAGAAATATGTATCGTTATGCTGTTTTTAATGGAATTGTTTTAAGTTTGTAATGTTAATATTACTTAAATGTATATATAATAGTTATTATAATCGTGTTTACGGCCTGTTTTCACAGTTTTGCAAAACTGCAGAATTCTAAAACCATTAAATGTTATACTAAATATATTGAAAAAGATGTTCGTTAAAATAAGAACTAGGCTGTCATTCGATTAAAACTTTTAATCCTGATTAATCGCATGATTTTTCATAGTTATTTGCAATCAATCTCAGCTTTGAACTCAACATGAAAAGCGCTTGCTGAAAACGACTTGTTTTGATTTTAGCGCTGACAATGTCCACGTAACGTCATGGTTACTTGTGTAACCTCCGTTCCCTGATGGAGGGAACGAGACGTTGTGTCGATGTAGTGACACTAGGGGTCACTCTTGGGAGCCCGAAACACCTCTGGTCTTTGATAAAAGGCCAATGGAAATTGGCGAGTGGTATTTGCATGCCACTCCCCCGGACATACGGGTATAAAAGGTGCTGGTATGCAACCACTCATTCAGGTTTTATGCTGAGGAGCCAATATAAGGTCTGGCCATTTCAGCGGGTAGTTCAGCATGGTGGCAGGAGGGACACAACGTCTCATTCTCTCCATCAGGGAACGGAGGTTACACAAGTAACCATGACGTTCCCTATCTGTCACTCACTCGACGTTGTGTTGATGTAGTGACACTAGGGGTCCCTATACGAAACACCACAATTGGCTGAACTGTGTTACGTGAACTGGCGGTGTGTGGTGGGCAGACTACTGTGTGCCTCATAGCCAGCATACCAGGTCGACACGTAACCTCCCCCAACATAGTTATGAGTGTCAAACGGCCCTTTTTGGGGACAAGTCGACTACCCAAAAGATAGAGACAGGCTTAACCCAGTCGTGGCCTCTTTTCCCCTTATTTTTTTCCCACTCCCTAAAAAAGAAGGGGGATTATCCGACTGGGCCACCAGGTCTAGTTGGGGGGTGTACCTCCCAAGGGGAAGACGCAGCAGAGACCACACCTCGCCCAAAGAGAGGGGGGGATATTTAAGTGGAAAGATATGTCACATGGTCTTTCCAACCATATGGAGAGTCTTCAAGGTAGATCCTGCCCAATGGGGGAGGAGTTACTACAAACATGGAGACTGGGGCAGAGGGGCTCTGCCCAAGGAAGACGCAGTTTGCCAACAGGGAAATTAATTAGCGGAAGATATATATCGCATGGGGTTAGCCTTACAGGGAACCGCCACATGCGGAGCACCTACCCCAGAACAGGGCTCTTGGTTAGCGCGTGTACTGGGCCGGAATTGAATCTCTCTGAAAACTCGACTGCCACAGGGCTCGGAGGAAGTCAACCAGGGAACAAACTTGTGAACACTACTGGGAATTAATGCCACACGTCTTTAGCTCAAAAGGAGGTGGAAGGCGCTATGTGCAAGCGATACACCCAGCCGGCTATCCCGGGCTTATTCGCTTGTGTTGCGTACCACTACCTGGGATGAAACCGGTTCCACCCGGAGGTTGTAGAACCTTGCAAATGTGTTGGGTGTTGCCCAGCCTGCTGCTCTGCAAATGTCTGTTAGAGAGGCACCCCTGGCCAGGGCCCAGGGAGCCGCTACACCCCTGGTAGAATGGACTCGTAGCCCTACCAGGGGCGGCATGTCCTGGGCGACATATGCCATAGTTATGGCATCAATGAGCCAGTGGGCGATCCTCTGCTCACCTGGTCCCTAAAAGGGGTGGTGGGAACCTTTGGCACATAGCCCGGTCGGGGTCTCAGGATCACATGAGAGTAACCCGGACCGAACTCCAGGCACATTTCGCTGACAGAGAACGCTTGCAGGTCACCTACCCTCTTGATGGAAGTGAGCGCAGTCAGGAGGTCAGTCTTCAAGGAGAGTGCCTTAAGCTTGGCTGACTGCAAAGGCTCAAAGGGGGCTCTCTGTAGACCCTGAAGAACTACAGAGAGGTCCGATGAGGGAACGAGGCGCGGTCTGGAGGGATTCAGCCTCCTGGTGCCTCTTAGGAACCTGATGATCAGGTCATGCTTCCCTAAGGACTTACCATTGACTGCGTCATGGTGTGCTGCTATGGTGGCAACGTACACCTTCAAGGTGGAAGTGGACAGCCTCCCTTCCAACCTATCCTGCCGGAAGGAAAGCACTGATCCGACTGCGCATCTCTGGGGGTCTTCCCGTCGGGAAGAACACCACTTAGCGAACAGACGCCACTTAAAGGCATACAGGCGCCTCATAGAGGGGGCCCTAGCCTGAGTGATCGTGTCTACCACAGCACCGTCCAGGGGCCAGACATGGAGATTCCAGAGGTCTGGTTGTGGGTGCCAGATGGTGCCACTGTCGCGAGGAGCGTGAGGTCCAAGAACCATGCCTGGGTGGGCTAGGGTGCTACCAGTACGACCTGCTCCTCGTCCTCCCTGACCTTGCACAGGGTCTGTGCAAGTAGGCTCACTGGGGGAAAACACATATTTGCACATGCCAGGGGGCTAGCTGTGTGCCAGCATGTTTATGCCGAGGGGGGCCTTGGTCAGGGCGTACCAGAGCGGGCAGTGGGGAGGATTCTTGGGAGGCAAACAGGTGCACCTGTGCCTGTCCGAATCGACTCCAAATCAGCTGGACCACCTGAGGGTGGAGTCTCCACTCTCCCCTGAGGGTAACCTGTCGTGACAGCGTGTCCACTGTAGTGTTGAGGTTGCACGGGATGTGAATGGCTCGCAGCGACTTGAAGTGCTGCTAACTCCAGAGGAGGAGACGGCAGGTGAGTTGTGACATACAACGAGAGCGCAGACCGCCTTGGCGGTTGACATTTGCTACCGTTGCCGTGTTTTCTGTCTGAACTAACACATGCTTGCCCTGGATCAACGGCCGAAACCTCCGCAGCGTGAGCAGAATTGCCAGTAACTCGAGGCAGTTGATGTGCCAATGCAGTCGCGGGCCCGTCCACAAGCCGGCGGCTGCGTGCCTGTTGCAAACAGCGCCCCAGCCTGTTTTAGAGGCATCTGTTGTGACCACTACGTGCCTGGAGACCAGTTCTAGGGAACACCTGCCGGTAGAATGAGAGGTTGGTCCAAGGGCTGAAAAGATGGTGACAGAACAGTGTGATGACCACGCATTGTGTCCCATGGCGCCATGCCCATCTCGGGACTCAAGTCTGAAGCCAGTGCTGAAGCGGTCTCATATGCATCAACCCAAGTGGGGTGGCCACCACTGAGGATGCCATATGCCCCAGGAGCCTCTGAAAAAGTTTCAGTGGAACCGCTGTTTTCTGTTTGAACACCTTCAAACAGACCAACACCGACCGGGCATGCTCGTTTGTGAGGCACGCTGTCAATGAGACCGAGTCCAACTCCAATCCGAGAAAAGTGATGCTCTGAACCGGGAGGAGCTTGCTCTTTTCCCGGTTGACCCGAAGCCTTAGTCGGCTGAGGTGTGAAAGCACCAAGTCCCTGTGTGCGCACAACATGTCTCGAGAGTAAGCTAAGATTAGCCAGTCATCGAGGTAGTTGAGAATGTGAATGCCCACCTCCCTTAGCAGGGCAAGGGCTGCCTCTGCGACCTTCGTGAAGATGCGAGGAGACAGGGACAGGCCGAAAGGGAGGACCTTGTACTGATATGCCTGACCCTCGAATGCAAACCGCAGGAAGGTTCTGTGTCGAGGAAGGATCAAGACGTGGAAGTACGCATCCTTCAGGTCTACCGCTGCGAACCAATCTTGATGCCGGACGCTCACCAGAATGCATTTTCGCATCCGCATCTTGAACGGGAGTCTGTGTAAAGCCTAGTTCAGTACTCACAGGCCCAAGATTGGCCGCAACCCACTGCCTTTTTCGGTACGATGAAGTAGGGGCTGTAAAACCCCTTCTTCATCTCGGCTGGAGGGACAGGTTCTATCGCGCACTTCCATAGGAGGGTAGCGATCTCTGCGCAAGGTAGCAGCGTTTTCGTCCTTCACCATAGTGAAGTGGACACTGCTGAACCTGGGCGGACACCCAGCGAACTGAATCACGTAGCCGAGTCGGATGGTCCGGTCCAGCCATCGTGATGGATTGGAAAGCACAAGGGGTGGGGCCGCGGGGTGGAGCTCAAGGTGCCACATCATGTTGCGAGATGCTGTGCTCGAGAGCTCATCACTTTCGAGGGCTCCGAATAAGAGGTCGAACTCGCCGTGAGACGAGCCGGCGGACTCATCCAGAAGCCCGATCGGGGCAGACAATCGTGCTGGGGATGGGAGGTCCGCGGGGGGATACCCAGCGGAGGCGGTCCCATTGGGGTCCCCAAATCACCCACAGTGCTAGCCGCGCTGGCCTCATACCCGTGGGTAAAATGACCGAGGCAGGGAGCCTCTGGGGTGGCTTGCTTTCTTACGAAGGCGAGCCGCGACCGCATCGTTGCCATGGACATGTCCTCACAATGAGAACATGACCATCCACGAACGCTGTCTCTGCGTGAGCAGTGCCCAGAAATGAAAGACAGCGATTGTGACTGTCAGAAGGTGAGAGATAACGAGCGCAACCAGGAACTACACACAATCGGAAAGGCATCTTTAAAAAGACACGTCTTTAAAAAGACATTCCTTGTGTGCCGCTCTTTTAGAGAAATATACTCTTTTTTAGAGAAATATACTCTTTTAGAGAAATATACTCTTATTTCTGCCGAAGCGCCCAGGGGCATTCTCTGCATTGCACCAGTGCAGAGGGGAGAGAAGCCACTGAAATGCGCCGTCAGATCCAGCAGAGGTGAATGAACAGTCGTGGGAATTCAGCTCAGTGAGCGTAACCGTTCGGCTCCGAAAAGAAAATCTGAACGAGTGGTTGCATACAAGCTCCTTTTATACCCGTATGTCCGGGGGAGTGGCATGCAAATACCACTCGCCAATTTTCATTGGCCTTTTATCAAAGACCAGAGGTGTCTCGGGCACCCAAGAGTGACCCCTAGTGTCACTACATCGACACAACGTCGAGGGAGTGACAGATAGGGAATGACACTTCATTCAAATTGTCCGGTCAGACGGAAAAGCAACGCAACACTGGAAAAAATGTGATGCTTCACTCCAGCAAGTCATGTAAATGCGGCTTATCACAAGTCCCATTTGGGTTGTTTTGTACAGAAATTACTGTAATTTACCGTAATTAATGTAGGTCTTTTCTCCATCACTTGAACACTGACATGGAATCGCTTTTGTGTGCGTATGTGGTGTCTGTTAGTTAAAATGTCCCCTGACACATTGCAAAGGTTATTCCAACCAGTATTTACAACTCACACAGAGCTAGAGTCAGAATCTAATGTAATTTTGGTAAATACATTAATCACGTAAAAAACGTTAAATGTTTTACAATAATAGCATGCATTAAAATGTTAATTTCGACAGCTCTAATAAGAACACAGTTTTGTTTACCTAGCTTTATAAACATAAAGGGAAAACTTATTGAAATAATCTTATGTGTAATTGGATGAATACAATTTAATGAAATAGAGAACTATTGTAAAAAGTACAGTTCAGCCTCCCAAAGTCTATGCTTTAAAATCATTATTTGTTCCTTTCTGTATCTGGAAGAATGCTTTCTTTATAACATAGCTTTCTGTTGTAGTGAATAAATGCTAATTGTGTTGGGTCTTGTGTGCACACACTGGAGTGGGGAGGGTTCGGCCGAATTAGATGCGTCGCCAGACCCGCTCCTCGGACCCCCCGGCGTGAGTTAGACGTGTCGCCGGGGGAGATCAGCACGTGTCACGGCTAAAGGGATAGAGGCCGGGCTACTTCCCCTCACACCTGCCGCGGGCCTGGGAAGACAGGCCGCTAATGACGCTGCTGCCCCACACACCGCAAATCCAGGAGGGGAGCGCGTGTGGCTGTCAGACCCCGCTCAAGCCTCAGCCATTCCTTGGACACTCCCCTGACCTTCACGGAGCCCCATTTCACTGCGAGGATGCCACATTCCCCTTTGTTTTGATCACCATTCCCCCTTGACACTATTTTCCCTATTTATGGGGAACATTTTATTATTAATTTCCAATAAATGCCTCTCCGAGGCTTGACGCCACACCCACTGTGTCTGTCTCTTGCTCACCCCACCACACATACTATCTAACATCTTTTTGTTTCCACGTAAGAAGAAAGTCATATGGGTTTAAATTACATGAGGGCGAGTAAATTATGACAGAATTTTCATTTTGATGTGAACTATTCCTTTAATAAAGCTGACAACAACACAATTAAATTAATTTTGGAACTTCTATTCGGTACTTCTCTTAAACAGGACTGCATCATACCATCCATTGCAGTACTGAAAGCAAAGTTACATGTGAACATTGTCAGAGTGATGGCTGTGATTATTGTTTGCACTAGTGACTAATTAACCTTGGTCTTCTTTCAATTAACCTGACTTGTTTGCAGTGTAAATCTGTTGGATACTGCTCATGTTCTTCCTCTACAAGATTAATATCCTCATTCTGATCACTTACCTGTCTGTGAGGTGGAGGGCTGCTTCCAGTCAGTGCGAGGGCTGAATTGTTGGGTCAGCTAGGTGGGTAATATGCTAGCTGCAGTGTCTCCTTGAATTTTAGAGCTAAAATTAGCTACATATCAATATGAATTATTGAAACTAGTGGTACACATTTCAGCAATATGCTCATTTGGTATAAAAACTAATACAATATTTGGTTATTTAACCCCTTTTTTTCCCATTATTTATTTACTTATTTTCAAAAATAATATTTATATCTTTAAATGTAAAACTTTTTTTAATGAGAAATTACTGAGTGCACCTGTAAATGCTAATATGCTAAGGGTACCTCTAGTATGAATAGCCTAATGGGATTTGGCACCAAAGTATAAGGAGGGTTGGGGAGTAACAGAATACATGTAAAGGGATTACGTATTTAAAATACAAAATATAAGTAACTGTATTTCACTACAGTTACAATTTAAATCATTGGTAATTAGAATACAGTTACATTCAAAAAGTATTTTGATTACTGAAGAGATCACTTTGCATTTTATTGTCATTTGTTTAATTTAATATTTAGTCCTTTCAGATGGAAAACATTTATACATATAAATGATGCGATCCAAAGTGCATTTGAACAGCGGTAAAACACTTTCTTATGATGTGTTACATTCATACGAGCAGACAGAGAAGTAAGTTTGAAGTAAGTTTGGAGCAGAAGAAATAGAAACAAACCTTGTGTAAATTGTCAGCTTTATGCTAAGCTAAAATGCTATTTCTAGCCATTTTACGTGCAAGTTACCAGGTATGTTCATATATATTTTTTATCAAGAAAATACACTTTGGATCATAATTTCTTTTTTTCTAGTAAGACCTTTGATATTAGGGCAAAAGTTGTATTCTTGATCATAATTTTTTTATTGTTTTCCTGTAAAAATATCTAAAAATCTTTAAAAAAGATCAATTAGATTAATCTTGTTTTAGAAACAGAGAATCTATGTATCAGAGAATGTATTTAGCAGAAGAGTTTTTATAGTCAAAACAAGTGAAAAAAAATCTACTAGTGTTGAAGAAGTAATCCAAAGTATTTAGAATACATTACTGACCTTGAGTAATCTAACATGTTACAAATTACATTTTACAGCATGTATTCTGTAATCTGTAGTGGAATACATTTCAAAAGTAACCCTCCCAACCCTGAGTATAAGCTAACTTTTTTGTGTGTTTGCAACCGCCACTTGGGAACCCCTCAGACCTGGGCCCTTCTGTGGCTGCTCTCCATGATTGTAGCATGGCTAAATGCCATATTCATTTACTGCTGCTCCATACCACCCCATGAGTATTCATGAATGTTCCAGAGCTTGCATAACTTTGCCTTTGCCTATTTTATCATTCATTCAACAGACCTTTATGTATATGTTCTCTTTCTCAGATGATAAATGGCACAAGGAATTTAATTAGAGCTATGGCAGGAGAAGGGGCCCGATGAATCTGATACTGTGTGGCACTCACACACAAATCAAAGGTGAAAGTGTGTGTGTGGGACAGTAGAGCAAGGAGATGTCATCACCACAAATGGCGTCATGTCAGGCATGCTGGAATTAACTCATTCTGATCTGAACAGCTGAGGGAGCCTCTCTGCTCAGGGAAATCATTCATCTGTATGCAGGTCATTTGTGGACACGACAGGAGCCTGAGCAGAAAATGATTCCTTTCTCACAAGAGTCTGGGTCAGACAATTTACTGTAATGAGTAAATTTCCTACAAGTCAACCCATACTTTTCAAATTAAATACTGTGCAATACTTCCAGAGAATATTATTGAATGCGTATGCAATGACGTTTGATGAAGACAAGCCCTGCTGTAACATGTGTCTCCTGAGCATAGGCAGAGATTTTGGTAAGGGTGGTATGGACATGTCCCTACCAACTTTTAGAAAATCAGAATATCCCCACCAACATATGGGCAATTTTACCACATAGAAAATACTTTATACTTTACATTATACTAACTATTTACTATTACTATATTTTTATTTTCACTTTAATTACTATTAAAGTTCCTCAGTAACATAATTCATGTTTAAATTATTGTCCCACCTCTTCTGGAGCAGCACAGAAATGGCGTTGTCATGTGACACCTGTTACTTTTTCAGCGCTGTTCAGCATGCAACAATCACAGTCGTTTTTGTTTATTGCTTAAAGATTTTTTTATTTATTTTATTTATTTTTATTCTAGAGATTACACGGGTGAATTTCCATTTCTATTTTAGGTCCAATACTTGAAATGAATAGATTTAAACAAGCATACTTTTTGTGTACAAATGTTTCTGTCAAAAATAAAAAATAAAACAAATAAAAAATAAAAGAGTTTTGCATGCGGCCCAATGGAGAATGCTGTTTTTACTGCTGGTAAATGCCCTCTAAATGATGACACCTTTGAATTTTACTTTGCCAGGTAAGAGGGTGAAATATGTGGGAGTGAGGGAAGTTGGAAAGTAGAAAGTTGCTTGTGATCTTTTTTCACATGTAAATGGTTAATTTAGCCCACCTTTTGTTTAGATTTCCATTTGTTTTAATGCTGTATATTACATTTTACTGAATGTCACTTTATGACCCTTGGATACATCGCTTTTTTTTTATGTAGATGTACTATGTGACGCAGTTGACCTTTGTGGACCCAAATTCTCACAAATTAGCTCAATTAATGAGTCCACTCGGACCTCATTCTCGCACCTCTTTCTATGTCCTGGGTCGAGGACTGCGTCGAATAGCCTCCACTTTGTCAGCCTGGAGTCGTAGCTCACTGTTGCCTTTATGGTACCCTAAGTAGCTGGTCTCCCGTTGCGCTCACTCAAATTTGATCACATTTAAGGACAGGCCTGCTGCATGGATCTTCTCCAGGGTCTGGCGCAGATGTTTCAGGTGGTCCACTCTTCGCAGCCCTGGAGAACTCGGTCCAGTAACCTCTGGAAGGTAGCTGGTGCCCCACGTAGTCCAAACTTTTACTCTCTGATTTCACAAACAAAGGTTTTAGTGTCTCATCCTCCCTTTTAAGTTTACCAATGACTGGAGCTCCCAGAAACCTCACCATCCACCGCTGTCAGCTTGTTTTTCTAGGGCCTTTTGTCCCGCCCTGCAACACACTATCTTCAAAGTCTGGCAGTGTCTGCAGACCAGCCTTGGCTTGGGCCCATGTTACAGCAGGGAATGACATAACAACATCTGCATTTGTGGAGATGTTTTTACAATCTGTGTTAGCCTTTACTAGATCAAATAACACAGGGAAGTCTCTTCCTAAGAGCATGTTTAATCAAATTATCAACTACAGCAAACTTTAACAGGTACATTTGGTCCTGCACACCCACAACTACCTCTGCCCTAGGATACCTCTTTATATCCCCATGAACACATTGCAAGGCAGTTGTATCACCAGAGTTGACATTTGTGGCATAACATGGTTTGATTATAGACAGTATGCTACCAGTGTCCTGTAAAGTCTTAACAGAATGTCCATCAAGAGATATGTCCATCATAATTTGATTGAATTGACTCTCCCCAGTAGAGTCATTAACATTGTCCTATTGTCCTCATCTCTGGGAACATAACAGTAACCTGTCAGCTTAGCCTTCTGTGCTGGACACACCGAAGCCTTGTGCCCCGGTTGCTGACAGAAAAAGCACACTAGCTTGTGGCCAGCTATTAACTTTGGTTTTTGTACACATTGCTGCTGCCAGTCCTGTCCTTGGCTTGTGCTCCCTCACCCACATATGGCTGTCACAGGGGAGCACATGAAGTAACTGCTTCATGATGATGTGCTCCCCGATTTCCTCCTTGGAGTGCTTTCTGTAGGCGTCTCTCCCTCTGTTACTAAAGCCTCACAGAACCGCTGATGGTAGGTCTCCGGTGAGATGTTATCCGGTTCCATAATTGCCTCTTTTAAGTCATCGTAGACATCTACTTGCTCCTTGTCCATCACCAAGTAAGCCTCCAGTGCTTGCCCCGTCAACAGAGGAACCAGTCAACAGCTCCACTACTCCTTAGGCCACCGGCAGGTCCTGGACAGATGTTCAAACCGTCACAAATAACTTTTGGTGTCATCCCCCTGCCGTAGAACTGGCATCATTTTCTCTGATTGGGGTGTCGGTTGACATCTTGGACTTGGAGCCACAGATGAGTCGTCGGCTGGTGGGACATCGGCGGGCACTCTTTGTGGTGGTGCTGGCATTGTGAGTTCCAGCCGCAGACTTTCGATGTTACTTGGGGTCGCTGCAGGCTGCACCATTTGTATGATGGACTCTCGTAGACCCGGAGCTACAGAAGATACCTCTCCTTCCTTAGCTGCTGCATGTTGAGAAAGTCACTCATCAGGTTCACCATACCCTCACTGGATGTCGCCGGAGTGACAGCACTGGTCTTGGGAGGGCTTGACTCTCTCTGATACCTTAGGAGGTCTGCTATCACTTCCTCCTCCAAAGTCTCCAAAGAGTCCCAGGCCATGTCTGCCTTATCTATGGCCTTTGCTTGGGAGTGCAGGCCGGCCTCTTTCCCCTTTGGCGCTCTCTTGCGGGTAGCCATCCCACTTCTGACACCAACTGTGATGCAGTTGGCCTTTGCAGACCCAAATTCTCACAAATTAGCTCAACGAATGAGTCCACTCAGGCCTACTGGGAGATGTGAAAATGTTCAAGGGAAAAAAATGAGGAAAAATGATGGCTTTGGTGCAAGATGTAATTTTATTTACAGAGCGCTAATGCAAAACATGAAGTAATATTTACAACAAATGCAGACCAACCCCCCCCCCCCCCCCCTAAAAAAAAAAAAAAACAAAAACAAAAAAAAGCGCGATGCAGTTCAATGCTGTCATAACCGTTCACCATTAGGCCGCTCAGTTTGGCTGGCGCAGCTCTGCAACACAGAAGACCGACTATACCCACACAAGCCACAAAGACAAGACAATCACATCAAACAAGACAACACGTGTAAGTGTTATTTATCTGTGTATGTAAGGCTGTAGGGAGGGGCATGTATGTGGATGTAATTTCTTTATGCTACCGGTATCACGTGTGCACCCACTCCTCTGATATCGGAGATGGCGGAAAGGGGAAAAATGGAGCGTGGTTGAGGTGAGTGTGTGTGTAAAGCCAGTGCTGCCGTTCCTAATGGTGACAATCATTTCATCACATACTAAAAAACAATTGAATTTGATATTGACACATTAATAATCCAACAAGTTTTCACAAATGGAATTTCCCTCCATATCGTGTAGCCCTAGTGGTCAGTTCTAAACCTGATTATTCTACAAACAAACAAACAAAAAAGCAAGCAAGCAAACAAACAAACAAACAAAAATCTAATATTTTATGTAGTGGGCCAGAGTAATGGGAAATGTGACTTGTAAAGTATATGAGGAAATAGTGTTATTTTGCCTTATTACCAGACTGATGTTCTCACATTTTCATAAAACCAACATTTTGAACATTATCCTCCTCGTAGTATGTCCCTACCAACTTTCAAACCAAACGTATGCCCTTTTTGTGATGTTCACAATAGTTGCATTCATACATACAGCCTTTTCCAGAAAATGACCTACAATTTCTAGTTTAGAGGTCAGTAAATCTGGCAATTTTCCTTATTGTGAAGTTGTATCATTACCTATAAATTCACATATGTATTCTCTGATGAACCCACGTTCTTTGTGCAGTAGACTTGCCACAACATCTTAAAAAAAAAAAAAAGAAACATATATCACCACCTTTCCATTTATGACAACAGGTGAAAAATTACTAATACAAATTCAGAACTAAAAACAATTATAAATGTAAACAATAATTATAATGATAATAATTACTGAAATATAAATCATGGTTCGAGGTGAATGTGTTTTTGTATTATTTTATGACTTAATCACAGATGTATAGGCTGTGATTATATAAGTGACCCTGCAGAGTTGCGCTCACAGCAAACTGCTCTATGGAAATAAAGCTCCTGAGCTGAGATGGTCTGAAGTAATTTGCAGAATTGTTATAGGTGATACTATTCTTACAAATAAATTTCAGAAGACTGAAACAAAGGAAGAGTGAGAACCCTTTAAATATGTGAGGTCCATGAGACTGCACGCCTCTGAACAAACAGCGCATCAGAAATGTGCATAGACGACTTTTCTGTCATCTGTTCTGTTCTTAAAAATATAATAAAGTGTGTTTCTTCAAGCACGTGTGTGTCTAACAGCATTTCTTGTGTCATTCCGAATCCGAGACATCTTACAGTTACCCACCATGCACATTGTATTCACTACTTGCAATTAAACGTCTTCTGTCAGTGTGTGTCCTTTGCTGCCTGTGTAATTTGATATGTTGGTAAAGAATATCTGGATTTCAATGCATTATTTAGGTTAATTTATTATAGGATTCATCATTTATCAAATTTCACACCGGTGTTGTCCCTTGTACCAAGTAAAACCGGTAACACCGTACACCGTGGCAGCCCTATTGTGCAGACCTCTGTGTAGTGAAATATGTATATATTACTGTGCTTTTCAGCCACAGATAGCATCTCCGCCTTCGGTTGTTAGCACCAGTATTTTGTTCTCTGTAGTTCAACAGTCTCGTGTGAAGTCTTCACATATGGTGTTGTTGAGTCTCGAGCAAGTAAATAAATGAAAACATTCACCAAAAAACTGAAGAAAAAAACCCCACCAACATTACCGACCACATACGTTCAGCTACAAAATCATACCCCGCCTTGTTTTCAAGCTAAAAACCCACATTTCCGGCCCAGCCGTGGTAAGGACATTATCATCAAACAACATCACATTGTTTAACTGCATTTGGTGCTGATGTGTGAATGGTAGCAAAACTGAAAAAAAAACTTAAAGTAGTTTCATGTGTGAACAGCACATGTGGTACATTTACCAGTAAAGGCAACCCAACAATTTTCCTGTTATTTACCTGGTTGCATGTGTGAAAGGGGATAATACTGCTTAATGTGATATCGACAGTAAAATTATCATGAATATATTGTATTATTCTCTATACTGTTATATTATAAAAGTATTAGTAATAGTATTTTTTTCTATATTGTAATATTCATGTTGTTACACAGTTGTACACAGTGGTTTATTATCCCTGAATCAACCCATATGTTAAGGCAGCAGCTAATAAATGTGACGGTATTCAACCCCTGACACAAATGTGTCTATCAGGACCTCCAAGGAATGAGGAAATTAGCCTCATTAATTTCTTATTCATTAAATAATTCTGCCTATTACATTGTACCTCAAAACAGGAACCTTGATTTTATATGCATTCTCTACACAGTACCCTTCCCACAACAGTCCCAAAGGATTATCCAGACAAAAACAAGTCTGCTGAAAATCAAACTTGATTTGGCAGACTTTTAATAACAAAATTATGTCAACTGAAATCCACAAACTCCTAAACCCCTAAAGTAAAATGTGTAAATCTAGTAACAAGGTATGTGAGTGCTTGCCTTAAGTTAAGGACATCCATTGGGACATAAAAAAACCTTTACCCACATTTCACCATTTATTTCCTAGTCCCTTGGAATTGTGCACAAAGATGTGCATTGAAATGCATCATAGTACAAGTAACTTTTATTGATACCTTCATTGTGAGTGTTATGTTTACTAAAGTAGTATAGTGCTTAATACTGATTCCCTATCTGTCACTCCCTCGACGTCGTGTCGATGTAGTGACACTAGGGGTCACACTTGAGAGCCCAAGACACCTCTGGCCTTTGATAAAAGGCCAATGAAAATTGGCGAGTGGTATTTGCATGCCACTCCCCCGGACATACGGGTATAAAAGGAGCTGGTATGCAACCACTCATTCAGATTTTCTCTTCAGAGCCGAACGGTCATGCTCATTGAGCTGAATTCTCATGACTGTTCATTCATCTCTGCTGGATCTGACAGAGCATTTCAGCGGCTTCTCCCTCCTCTGCACTGGTGCACTGCAGAGAACGCCCCTGGGCGCTTCGGCAGAAAAAAGAGAGTATATTTTCTGAAAGAGTATATTTCTCTAAAAGAGCGGCACACAAGGAACGTCTTTTTAAAGACGTGTCTTTTTAAAGATGCCTTTCCGATTGTGTGTTATTCCTGGTTGCAGTCGTTACCTCTCAACTTCAGATGGTCATGATCGCTGTCTTTTGTGTCTGGGCGTGACCCACACGGAGGCAGCATTCCTGGATGGTTCATGTTCTCACTGCGAGAATATGACCATGGCAACATTGCGTTCGCGGCTTGCTTTCGTGGCTTGCTTTCGTAAGAAAGCCACCCCAGCGGCTCCCCGCCTCGGTCCTTCTACCTACGGGTTTGAGGCCAGCGCAGCTAGCACTGGGGGTGATTTGGGGACTCCAATGGGATCACCTCTGCCGGGTATCCCCCTGCAGACCTCCCATTCCCCAGCACGCTCGTCTACCCCAATCAGGCTTCCGGATGAGTCTGCCGGCTCGTCTCACGGCGAGTTCGGCCTCATGTTCAGAGCCTGCGAAGCTGATGAGCTCTCGAGTGCAGCATCGGAGAGTGGGCTTGTCCAGTCAGACGCAGAAGCCTCAGCTGGGCTCCCCCCTTCGGGGTCGATGATTGGTTCCTGGGCTCACGGCGCCGCTCAAAGCAGCCACGCCCCACTCTAGTGCCTTTCTTCCCAGAAGTGCATGAGGAGCTGACGAAATCATGGGAGGCACCTTTTACTGCCCAGTCCAGATTCCTAAGTTCCCCCGCCCTCACTACCCTCAATTGCAGGGCGGCCAGGGGCTATACGGCGATCCCCCTGATGGATAATGCACTCGCGGTGCACCTATGCCTGCAGAGAGCCGCCACCTGGCACGGATGCCCAAAGCTTCCATCCAAGCCCTGTAGGTTCACGTCATCCCTGACGGCTAAAGCCTACAGTGCTGCTGGACAAACCGCCTCTGCCCTGCACGCCATGGCTCTCCTGCAGGTCCACCAAGCCAAGGCACTAAAAGAACTGCACAAGGGTAGTTCCACCCCAGATCTGATGCAGGAACTGCGCTCAGTGACCAACCTCGCTCTCTGAGCAACGAAGGTCATGGCGCGGTCTCTCGGGTGGATGATGTCCACATTAGTGGTCCAGGAGCACCACCTTTGGCTCTACCTGGTCGAGATGGGTGAGGCCGACAAGACATGGTTCTTCTCCCAGGCTGGCCTATTCAGCGACACCGTCGAGGACTTTACCAGCAGTTCTCGATAGTGAAGCAGCAGATGGAGGCTATCTGACATATCCTGCACCGGCACGGCTCAAGATCCCGCACCCCGTCTGCTCGTCTCCAAGGGCCTTCCCCTGCGCTGACTGCACCGGCTCCACCGCAGCCCGCCCCTTCGGCCCGGTTCCGGCGTGGATCCCACCGCAGGAAGTAGATGCCACCCGTCTCACAGTCGGCCCCTAAGAACCCACGAAGGTCGTCAAAGTGCCCCTGAGACGGGCGACCCAGGGTTGACAAAATCCACTCAACTGGAGCTGGTAGTAAGACCACTCCATCCCCTGGTGGAGGGCTGGGTGGAGAATCTTTTGTTGCCTTTTTTTTTATTTCGCCACATGCCCAAGTGGCTGCGGTACCCAACAGTTCAGCAAAAGAGCGGTTTTTCTCCTTCCCTGGGTCACATGCTCAGTGTGCACGGTCGTCATCACGACCACCGTCCATGGGTTTTTCCTTGCAGGATTGGCACTCCAGCAGTGGTCTCCCCGCCCCTGAGCACCCAGCTGTGGCACACATCCACCCCCAATGTGACAGTCCCAAGCTGTTCCGGTGGTGGTTGCAAGGAGCCAGGTAAATCTTGGTGGAACTTGGATGCGTGGCTTGCGCTTTCCAGACCGTTGCGATGGCTGGTCTGGACCATCCGACTCGACCGAGGCACCCCTCGGCATAGACGCACTAGCACACAGCTGGCCTCCTGGCCTATGCAAATATGTGTTTCCCCTGTGCAAGGTCAGGGAGGACGAGGAGCAGGTCGTCCTGGTAGCACCCTACTGGCCCACCCAGACGTGGTTCTCGGACCTCATGCTCCTCGCGACAGCCCCCCCGGTGAATTCCCCTGAGGAAGGACCTTCTTTCTCAGGGACGGGGCACCATTTGGCACCCGCGACCAGACCTCTGGAATCTCCATGTCTGGCCCCTGGATGGGAAGACCTAAGTGGTCTACCACCCGCGGTGGTAGACACGATCACTCAGGCTAGGGCACCCTCTATGAGGCACCTGTATGCCTTTAAGTGGCGTCTGTTCACTAAGTGATGTTCTTCCCGACGGGAAGACCCCCAGAGATGCGCAGTCGGATTGGTGCTTTCCTTCCTGCAGGAGAGGTTGGAAGGGCGGCTGTCCCCTTCCACCTTGAAGGTGTATGTCGCTGTTATTGCAGCACACCACGACACAGTGGACAGTAAGTCCTTAGGGAAGCACGACCTGATCATCAGGTTCCTGAGAGGCGCCAGGAGGCAATTGGAGGGAAAGAGACGTTGTGTCCCTCCTGCCACAACGCTGAACTACCCGCTGAAATGGCCGGACCTTGTCTTGGCTCCTCAGCATAAAACCTGAATGAGTGGTTGCATACCAGCTCCTTTTATACCCGTATGTCCAGGGGAGTGGCATGCAAATACCACTCGCCAATTTTCATTGGCCTTTTATCAAAGACCAGAGGTGTTTCGGGCTCCCAAGAGTGACCCCTAGTGTCACTACATCAACACAACGTCTCATTCCCTCCATCAGGGAACGGAGGTTACGGAAGTAACCAGGACGTTTTACTACAGTAAGGGATGTTCTTAGACCCAACGTGAAGCAGAACCAATGGTAAAATAACTGTAACACACCAGTGGCAATGTAGCAACTTGCTGCATTCCTATAGAGTTTGCAGTCACAGGTGTATGTTTATAATCATTTTACAATGGCTTCGTGTCTCATACATTCAGAATGTACAGTCAGAACTTTCCGTTCTATAATGTGTTGTCAATGTCAATCCTTGTTTATTACATCAATAAAGCTTTTTTGAATCTTTCCCTGCATGTTTATTTTTTACTTTCATAAGTGTTGTTATTCAGAGTGCATGCTCAATTAAAAGTTCTTTTTTTTTCATCTTTTGAAGCTGGCCCGCAGCTTTGAAGCAGCACTTCAAAATCTAATTAATTTAACAGATTGTCAACCAGCACAATGACTGTGATAGTCTGGGAATATCAAACAACAACAACAAAATATTTTTACACTGGATTTGATATATGGAATCATCCTAATGTTTCTCTTCAAAAATAACAAGGTGCTTAGTTTTACTTTTTGCTGGTAAAATGGCAACAGACATCTTTGGACAGATATGGACAGGTAAACTTTGCACATGCACTCGGCCATGCACCTGATACATTTTCTTTTTTTTTTTTTTTTCTGTTCATTGTTTTGTCCAGATGTATGGAATGTAATGGAATCACCTCACATTAGTTCTGTTTATTCTGGCACTCAACACAATTTGTCTTGGATAGAGATTGGACCTGAAGTGATGTTCTGTTCTGCTTCCCCATGAACTCCCTTTGTCTTCTAGAACAAAAGGTCACAATTATGACCTGATGGCTCTCTTGCCCACTGACTTGTGATAAATGAGACTGGTATTATAATGAAGAGTCACACCTTTTGGGAAAAGATAACAAAATGTCAAATGACTGTCAGGTAGGGTAGTGCAGGTATATGTGGTTAGTTGGTTCGTGAAAACTACCATTAATTTTGAAGTAGTACAATCCCAGTGCAGATAATAATAAAGTATATAATAAAGGAAGAATAGCCACTAAGGCTACATTCTCACAGCCGGTGTTTGGGGTTGACAACCGTATTTACAAACAGGTGTGAGTTAGTACATAGGAAATTGTCCTGTATATACTACAGCAGGCAGGAGCAAATCAAATAATGTCTGTCTAGAAAGGTAACTGAAGTCAATTCTTTTCTCTAGCTCGCGGTAGCCTTGAGTAATGCCTGTAACCATAGGTACAGATAGCAATAGTAAATATAAAGACTTAAGCTGTGTCCCAAATGATGCACTATACACTTACAGTACACACTATGCATTCAGCCATGTAGTGTATGAATTTTCAAAGTGTAATATAATATTTTTAAAATATAATTTTCAATAAGTGTAAGTGACATTTCCAAAGCATGTGATGTGTTTCTACTCAGTTCAACACTTATACTGTATCTAAAATAATGAACATTTTCACACAGCGTGGGGTGATGGTAAAGCATTCCATTCACATTTGCAAGGTGCTGTCTTCACTGAAGTTTCGCTAGTTGCCTTATTCTCCATTATTTACAATTTTTTTGTCAGACCAGCACTGCAGCCTGTTAACTCCACTTCTTCCGCTACGTTTCACGAGTTCGTTTGCCCATATAATCTTTAATCTATTAAGGTTAATCTTATTTGGCTTGCTGTCCATGGTGGAGGGGCTCGAGGAAGCAGCTTCATCTCGAGCTCTAAATTTGGAATTTGGAAAATTTTTGGAAGGTTTAGATGAAGGACATTTATGCAGCTATAGGGGGCTGTACCATTGATATAGTGCATCTAATTAGCCAGCTTATGGAGGCAGCCTCACGTAAGGGCCCGATCCGGGTGGAAGGTTTAGACGAAGGACATTTATGCAGCTATGGGGGGCTGTACTGTTGATATATTGCATCTAGTCAGCCAGCTTACGGAGGCAGCCTCACGTAAGGGGCGACTCTGGGTGAAAGGTTTAGATGTAGGACATATATGCAGCTATAGGGGGCTGTACCATAGATTTATTGCATCTAATCAGCCAGCTTACGGAGGCAGCCTCACGTAAGGGCCCGATCCGGGTGAAAGGTTTAGATTAAAGGACTGGTGTATGACAATAGGGAGTTGTACCATAGGTATACTGTCAGATCAACTCACTTGCGACGGTAGCCTCGTTCAAAGGTCTACCCAGAGACAGGGAAATATTGTGCTAGAAATGAACAGTAGGTTATGGTGACCGCAGTTGTAATGCTCGTTACAGCTGCTGTGAAGTGAAGACAAAGAGATTTAGTGGAAGCATGTTAAAACACTGCTGTGGCTAGAGTAAAGTGGGCATACTGCGGGAGCAGAGTTAAGGCAGTGCTGTGGCAGTGGAGTAGAGGAGATGGAATAGTAAAAAGGCGGGCATAGTAAAGGTGCTCCTGTGGGAGCTCTGCTGTTTTTCCATTGCTGTAGATGTATTGCTATAAAAGTATGGATCTTAGACGCTGAAAGTGCCTGTGGAGAGAAATAAAAATAACTCTGTGTACATACCTATAAGGGAAGCAAACATTTGGTTAGGAAAAACATGACAATTACATTTGTACGCGCCTGTAGGGGAAGAAAATGTTTAGTTAGGAATACATAACTTTATACACACCTGTAAGGGAAGAAAAAGGTTAGTTATTAAAACATAACTTTATTACGTTTGTCATGTCAGGGCACTACTGCGGCAGTATCGAAAGTGAAAGGAGTACTGCTGAGGCAGTATCGAGCATAGGCAGGAGCTGCTGTGACAGTATCAAGTGTGGTCGGGCACTGCAGCACAGTATCAAATGGGGCAGTGCTGCAGTGGTACCAAGTGAGGCACTGCTGCAGCAGAATCATGTGGGCACACATGGCTTTATTACGTTTACACATGCCTGTAAGGAAAGCACAAGGTTATTTTGGAGGTCATATCAGGCTCTATTTATTATGTGTTTGGCTCATTGTAACCATGAGTGAAAGAAATGCCAATGCGAAGGCTAACAGGAAATGCTAAAGGCTCTTAAGATTACTGCACCACCATTGTATTCGAACAGGAGAGCTCATACTGCGTTTCGGACGGGAGAGCCCACGGAGTGAATGATGTGAAATTTCACACTGCATTCGAATGGGAGAGCCCACATTGCAATTTGAACAGGAGAGCCTGCATTGCGATCGAACGGGAGGGCACACACTGCGATTCAAACGGGAAAGCCTGCGACCAATGTGCTGAGGCTCACACTGCATTCGAACGGGAGAGCCCACACTACAGTTTGATGGGAAAGCCTGCATAGCGTTCGAACAGGAGGGCCCGCACTGCGATTCAAACAGGAAAACCTGTGGCCAAATTGCATAAGCTCACACTGCATCCAAACACGAGAGCCCACACTGCATTCGAATGGCGGGTGGTGCATAGTAAAGAACTTTGCCGAACTGCAGTTTGCGATGGGTATATATTTATGGAGCTATGCTCCTAGTCTTTATAAGAGGAAACATGGTTGCGGTGTTGTGGGAGATTTAGTGGCATGGCATGAAAGTTTCCGCAGTTGCGGCACCTGGAAAACACATTTGCGCTGCTTTGCGGTGTCGTGGGTATTTGTCGCATGGCGGAGGTTTAGATGCACGGCCTAAAAGACACCGCAGTTCTGGCACCTGGACAGCACATTTGTGCTGCTTTGCAGTGTCATGGGAGTTTGTCACAAATCCGAAAGACGCCGCAGTTGCGGCACCTGTACAGCACATTTGCGCTGCTTTGTGTTGTCATGGGAGTTTGTCGCATGGTCCGAAAGATGCCGCAGTTGCGGCATGTGGACAGCACATTTGTGCTGCTTAGGGATGTTTTGAGCCAATGGCAGGGGCACCGCAGTTGTGCTTTCTTAACAACTAAAATGCTTGCCATCTTTGGCTCCTCGGTAGATAATGGTGAAGTCTTGGAAAGACATCTAGGTAGAGAAAGCGAGAGGTAAACCTGCATACAATCCAGTGACAGGAATTTAAATGGGCTTTCGCAGGGACCTGCTGGAAGTAATATTGGTGAAACCCCCATGGAAGACACAATTTCAGGCGTTGCTGTAGAATAGACAAAATGGTCATATTTAGGTGAATCTTATACTAGGGAGACATTTCACACCCCTGTGAATAAGAAATAATAGATCCATGGCCACTCGAGAGTGGGCTGCACTTGCGCCAGTAGAGGGAAAACTTGTGCTAATGCTTATTTGAGGGGAAAGCATGCTGTCGACATTTCGGAGACATAAGTCTAGAGAGAAGAGAAAATGAATATTAGTGACATTTAGAAACAATAATGTGACCAACAGCATACAATTATCTAAGAATAAAGAGGGCTGCAAAGAGGGCTTCCTGGGAAATACAGCTTTAAAAACAATGTGAACAACAGCATAAAATTATCTGAAAAAATAAAAGAGCTTTAGCTCTGCACTGCAAATGGAAATGCAGGAGAAAATGGACTTGCAATCATTATTCACTTGTGGCCATTCACTCCTTAGGAGTACTGTATGACCACCACCTGCTGTACAATATACGTCTTGCATGATTGATGTATCTGCATTGCAAGAGTTTAAGAGATACTCTTTACTAACCCCAGAAAATCAGAGAGAGAGCGAGAGACCGCTGAAGTGCCGCTAAGAGGAAACACCTGTGCACTAGAACGAGATTTAAACAGTCAAGCGTGTGGGAATAAAATGTAGACAGTTGAGAAGAAAGGACCGGTGCACAGCCATATGAAGTGGTAGCACTGGTATATGGCGAAGCAGTGGCCGGTTTTGCGGAGGCAGCCTCAACGTAATATGATCTTCTTCGGTGAGTAATGATTAAAAAAGGAAGAAAGGCAGGGTAGAAAACCACAGTTAAAGTGGCAGCTGCCATTATCACGGTGTATGCAAATAGTGAGCTGCTGCGGCAGCTTTCGTTAAATAACATAATGATTTTGATAAAATAGCTTATCTGATAAGGAGGACGAATGCTTCACTCAGAGTAATAGGACATCGCATGGATCTGTCATGGGTGGGCGGGGCCAAATGCTGGAAACAGCTGAGACTGAAGACAGGTAAGCAACTGCTTATATACTCTGGCTGTTAATTGAAAGATTAGATGGGCTCGCTCCTCCCAAACATACATTTAGGAACTTCATATGGCAAGCTGCAAGCACTTAGTGTATTAAGTGTCCAACATTCCACACTCAGTTTTAACATACTTCTCGCACTACTTACACCACAAAATGGCGTAGAATGGTGCAGAAGTGTGCGGTTTTGAGACACTCCTTTTTTATTGTCTTTTCAATTATTTACATTTTATTCTAAACTGTTTCGGGCAACTCCCACTTCTTTAATCCCCTCAGGTATTCTGTCGAAAAATTATCTGAATCCATCATATTCTGTTCTTCTCCACCCAAACACTTAGCAGGAGTTTCCTGTCACTCTTTGACTGCACAATACCCCAGTTTTCTGTCAGCGAGAGGTTGATAGCTCCAACATTAGTGATTGACAGCAAAGAATAACCAGCAAAGCCCATGCCTCATGCTACATGTATATCAACGTGATAGCAGACAACTTGTTATAAACTGTGGTACTATTCAGTCTGATAAAGGCCCTAAGGGTGGCCGAAAAGTCATGCAAGTTTTAATCAAATAAAGTTGTAGCTCAAATTTCACTTACAGAGTGAGATTTGCACCTCCTTCTTTTAAAGTATGGCTATTCAAACAGTACAAGTGAACAGAATATAGTTGTGAGCCCTGAAAACTTAAGAGAGTCTAACTGAACTGTGTGTGAAAATAACCAACACTCCAAACAGGATTGACAACTGTATCCTGCTGTTGTGTGAATTGTGCTAAGAAACTCAAAACGTATGTATTCAAATTAGTGCTGTCAGTCGATTAAATGTTTTAATCACGATTAATCACATATTTTTCGTAGTTAATCACGATTAATCGCAGACTTTGAAAAGGCTGAAATTTGACTACAAATTTACTTATTTTCCCTTAAAAATGCATTTATTTCCTTCTTAGGGAAGACAATATGTAACAGTATAATGCTTTATTAACATTTTCAAAACAAAGCCTTCCACAGTATAAAGATAGAAATGCACTAAAACAGCACCAATTCATGTAACATTAAACATTTCACAAAGTCTAAGTGGGAGTTTGACTAATTGAAAGGACTTGTCCTCACATAGGTTGCATTTTCATTGCAATGGGCATTAAATGTTATAAACTCTTATCCTTCACAATATTAATCAGCTGGCAGACTGCGCTATCTGCTTTGTTATAGTAATCGTGAAGCCGTGTTCATGATTCGCCTCAGGGTGTCAGCACTAGTGTCAAGCACCGCTTTGAACTCCACGTGAAAAGTGCTTGCAGACAAAAATGTCTCATTCTGCATTTTAGTGATAGTTAACACTTGGCGTGCTTCTGTGGTAATTAAAATACACCTTACTTAGACTGAAAAATACTTTATTTCTGTCACAAGTTCTATTTAGGCTTGTTCTGTACAACAAATGGTGTGAAGAGCTCCTTTCCCCATCACTTTATCACTGACACTGAATCACTGCTGTGTGTGTTAGTGGTGTGAGTCAGTGTAATGACTCCAAGCGGACACAATGCAAAGGTTCCACCCTTCCAATCAGTATTTATGCTTGATTATGCTGTATTAATGGTAAATGCATAGATTTTAAGTAATCGCATGTGCTAACGCATTAATTTTGACAGCTCTAATATAAATTCATTTAAATAAGTAAAGTCATAATTTAGAAATATATGCTGTACAATACCGCTGTGTCTGTTCTGTGGATAGTTATGTGGAAGTTAGCAGAGGTCACATTGATTAGATCTGTGTGGAGGTTTGAAGGAGATTTCAGTGGGTCAGTGCACTTAAAGGCTGGCCAGTTAAAACGGCTGGAGTAAATTAGCTGGACTTTGGGATGGATTCAGACATCAAAGCTGGAATAGATAATGAGGCCATTAGTCTTCCTACCACAAATCACTCCAAAGAAGAACTGTATTTTTCAAATACACATTCACACACACATCGATGTGAATGCACATATTTTGGACTTCTCCCACAGAATAGTTCTAATCGTGACAAATGTTTGAAATGGAATTGATTCTGAGCTTTTTATGCACCATTTCAGATGCAGTGACTCTTACACTAAAGAGGCCCTGTCAAAGTCCTGCATTCAAAATACTGGCTCTTGAAACTTAACGCAATTGTATTTTTATTTATGTGTTCGTAAACAAGTGAACACAATAAAACTCTGTCGGCATACATTCAGGCAAGGGTCACCAACGGTATATAATGAAGGTAGATTTAAAAAAAAAAAAAAAAAAGTTAAACAGTGTTCTCAAGACAAGGGTATTTTTCATAAATGTCAGGTTGGAGCAAGTTGTCACATCACATCTTCAAGTCACATTTTTACTGTGGCAAGTTGTCACATGTTTTGAATGTTAAAAAATGCATACAGTTTATTAATTGCATAAAACCCCATTATGTGTTTTGCAACTTTCACTTGGACACTAAAATGTTAAAACTTACCTCCTGGAATTGTTGTCCAAGCATAAGATTCAATGTACCATCATTAATGTATGATCTGATTTCAAAATTACCCCTTTTTGCAGGCTAATTCAGACTGTAATGGCAAAGAGCTTTTATGAAACAGTGGTTGAGCTTTTAGTCAACCCTGGCCTCATACTGTTTTTGTTTAATTATTGTTGCCTCACCTCTTTTAGCTGAGTTAAAAGGATCCATCCTCTAAATGCCTCCTGTACACTAAAAGCAAGATCTAAAGGCTATAACCTCCAAAAACAAGCTACCTGCAAATAAATAATATAAAATATCAGATGGTTTCCACACTGCGCTTTCAACATATGAAAACTAAATGTAACTAAGCATTATTCCTGACAGGTTGCATGGGTCAGATGCATTAATTAGCTGTGTCCACAGGTACCCAGCCAGTCTTTGGGGCCATCTGTAAGCCTGTTATGACGATTTATTGAATAAAGCCAAAGAAATCGTCATGGTTACTGGTGTAACCTCCGTTCCCTGATGGAGGGAACGAGACGTTGGTGTCGATGTAGTGACACTAGGGGTCACTCTTGGGAGCCCGAGACACCTCTGGTCTTTGATAAAAGGCCAATGAAAATTGGCGAGTGGTATTTGCATGCCACTCCCCCGAACATACGGGTATAAAAGGAGCTGGTATGCAACCACTCATTCAGGTTTTATGCTGAGGAGCCGATATAAGGTCCGACCATTTCAGCGGGTAGTTCAGCGTTGTGGCAGGAGGGACCAACGTCTCATTCCCTCCATCAGGGAATGGAGGTTACACCAGTAACCATGACGTTCCCTATCTGTCACTCACTCAACGTTGGTGTCGATGTAGTGACACTAGGGGTCCCTATACAAAACGCCACAAGGCTGAAATGTGTTACGTGAACTGGCGGTGTGTGGTGGGCAGACTTGCTGTGTGCCTCATAACCAGCACACCAGGTCGACACGTAACCTCCCCCAACACAGTTATGAGTGTCGAACGGCCCTTTTTGGGGACAAGTCGACTACCCAAAGATAGAGACAGGCTTAACCCAGTTGTGGCCTCTTTTCCCCTTCTCTTTTTCCACTCCCTAAAAAAGAAGGGGGATTATCTGACTGGGCCACCAGGCCTAGTCGGGGGGTGTCCCTCCCAAGGGGAGGACACCGTGGAGACCACACCTCGCCCCAAGAGAGGGGGGGATATTTAAGTGGAAGAACACATCACATGGTCTTTCCAACCATGTGGAGAGCCTTCAAGGTAGATCCTGCCCAATGGGGGAGGAGTTACTACAACATGGAGACTGGGGCAGAGGGGCTCTGCCCAAGGAAGACACAGTTTGCCAGCAGGGAAACGAATTAGCGGAAGATATAGATCGCATGGGGTTAGCCTTACAGGGAACCGCCACATGCGGAGCACCTACCCCAGAACCGGGCTATTAGTTAGCGCATGTACTGGGCCGGCAGCGAGTCTCTCCGAAAACTCGACTGCCACAGGGCTCGGAGGAAGTCAACCAGGGAACAAATTTTGTGAACAATACTGGGAATTAACAGCGCATGTCTTCAGCTCAAAAGGAGGTGGAAGGCACTATGTTCAAGCGATACACCCGGCCGGCTATCCCGGGCTTATCCGCTTGTTGCGTGCCACTACCTGGGACAAAACCGGTTCCACCCGGAGGTTGTAGAACCTTGCAAAGGTGTTGGGTGTTGCCCAATGTCTGTTAGAGAGGCACCCCTGGCCAAGGCCCAAGAAGCCGCTACACCACGGGTAGAATGGGCTCGTAGCCCTACCGGGAGCGGCATGTTTTGGGCGAGATATGCCATAGTTATGGCGTCAACGAGCCAGTGGGCGATCCTCTGCTTGGAGACAGCGCTTCCTTTCTGCTGTGCACCAAAAGCAGACAAAGAGCTGCTCAGAGATTCTAAAGCTCTGCGTGCGATCCAAGTAGATGCGTAAAGCACGCACCAGACACAGCAACGACAGGGCTGGGTCTGCCTCCTCCTGGGGCAGCACTTGCAGGTTCATCACCTAGTCCCTAAAGGAGTGGTGGGAACCTTGGGCACATAGCTCGGTCAGGGTCTCAGGATCACGTGAGAGTAACCCGGACTGAACTCCAGGCACATTTCACTGACAGAGAATGCTTGCAGGTCACCTACCCTCTTGATGGAAGTGAGCACAGTCAGAAGGGCAGTCTTCAAGGAGAGTGCCTTAAGCTTGGCTGACTGCAAAGCTCAAAGGGGGCTCTCTGTAGACCCTGAAGAACTACAGAGGTCCGATGAGGGAATGAGGCACAGCCTGGAGGGATTCAGCCTCCTGGCACCTCTTAGGAACCTGATGATCAGATCATGCTTCCCTAAGGACTTACAGTCGACTGCGTCATGGTGTGCTGCTATGGCAGCAACATACACCTTCAAGGTGGAAGGGGACAGCCTCCCTTCCAACCTCTCTTGCAGGAAGGAAAGCACTGATCTGACTGCACATCTCTGGGGGTCTTCACAACGGGAAGAACACCACTTAGCGAACAGACGCCACTTAAAGGCATACAGGCGCCTCATAGAGGGAGCCCTAGCCTGAGTGAACGTGTGTACCATCTCAGGTGGGAGACAGCTTAGGTCTTCTGCGACCCGTCCAGGGGCCAGACATGGAGATTCCAGAGGTCTGGGCGCGGGTGCCGGATGGTGCCCCTTCCCTGAGAAAGAAGGTCCTTCCTCAGGGGAATTTGCCCGGGGGGAGCTGTCACGAGGAGCGTGAGGTCCGAGCACCACATCTGGGTGGGCCAGTAGGGTGCTTACCAGGACGACCTTCTCCTCGTCCTCCTTGACCTTGCACAGGGTCTGTGCAAGCAGGCTCACTGGGGGAAAACGCATATTTGCGAATGCCAGGGGACCAGCTCTGTGCCAGCGCGTCTATGCTGATGAAGGCCTCGGTCAGTGCGTACCAGAGCGGGCAGTGGGGAGGATTCTTGAGAGGCAAACAGGTGCACCTGTGCCTTTCGAATCGACTCCAAATCAGCTGGACCACCTGAAGGTTGAGTCTCCACTCTCCCTTGAGGGTAACCTGTTGTGACGGCAGATGTGAGTGGCTTGCAGCGACTTGAGGTGCTGCTGACTCCAGAGGAGGAGACAGCGGGTGAGTTGTGACATGCAACGAGAGCACAACCCACCTTGGCGGTTGACATATGCTACCATTGTCATGTTGTCTGTCTGAACTAACACGTGCTTGCCCTGGATCAACGACCGAAACCTCCGCAGGGTGAGCAGAATTGCCAGTAACTCGAGGCAGTTGATGTGCCAAAGCAGTCACAGACCCGTCCAGAGGCCGGCGGCTGCGTGCCCGTTGCAAACAGCATCCCAGCCCATTTGAGGCGTCTGTCGTGACCACGAAGCGCCTGGGGACCAGTTCTAGGGGAACACCTGCTCGTAGAAATGAGAGGTCGGTCCAAGGGCTGAAAAGACGGTGACAGACCGACGTAATGGCCACGCGGTGTGTCCCGTGGCACCATGCCCGTCTCGGGACTCGAGTCTGGAGCCAGTGCTGAAGCGGCCTCATATGCATCAACCCGAGCGGGGTGGCCACCGCCGAGGATGCCATATGCCCCAGGAGCCTCTGAAAAAGTTTCAGTGGAACCGCTGTTTTCTGTTTGAACGCCTTCAAACAGGCCAGCACCAACCGGGTGCACTCATTCGTAAGGCGCGCCATCAAGGAGACTGAGTCCAACTCCAAACCGAGAAAAGAGATGCTCTGAACCGGGAGGAGCTTGCTCTTTTCCCAGTTGAAGCCCAAGTCGGCTGAGGTGTGAGAGCACCAGGTCCCTTTGTGCGCATAACACGTCTCGAGAGTGAGCTAGGATTAGCCAGTCATCGAGATAGTTGAGAATGTGAATGCCCACCTCCCTTAACAGGGCAAGGGCAGCCTCTGCGATCTTCGTAAAGATGCGAGGAGACAGGGACAGGCCGAAAGGGAGGACTTTGTACTGATACGCCTGACCCTCGAACGTGAACCTCGAACGTGTCGAAAAGGATCGAGACGTGAAAGTACGCATCCTTCAGGTCTACCGCCACGAACTAATCTTGATACCGGACGCTCGCTAGAATGCGTCTTTGCGTCAGCATCTTGAACGGGAGTCTGTGTAAAGCCCGGTTCAGTACTCGCAGTTCCAAGATTGGCCACAACCCACCGCCTTTTTTCGGTACCATGAAGTAGGGGCTGTAAAACCCTTTCTTCATCTCGGCTGGAGGGACAGGTTCTATCGCGTCCTTCCGTAGGAGGGTAGCGATCTCCGCGCAAGGTAGCAGCGTTTTCATCTTTCACCAAGGTGAAGTGGACACCGCTGAACCTGGGCGGATGCCCGGCGAAGTGAATCGCACAGCCGAGTCGGACAGTCCGGACCAGCCCTCATGACGGATTGGAAGGCGCAAGCCATGCGTCCAAGTTCCGCGCAAGGGGGACCAAAGGGACAACATCATCGGATGTACCAGCAGGTGGGGCCTCGCGGCGGGGCGGAGCTCGAGGTGCCACACCACGTCGTGGCCGTGCTGAGACTAAGGACATCGAAGCATTTACCTGGCTCCTTGCGACCACCCCCGGAAAAGCCTGGGACGGGGGAGGAAGAGGCCTGTCCTCGTGACCCGTGGAGACTGTCACATCGGGGGCGGATTTGTGCCACAGCTGGGCTCTCAGGGGTGGGAGACCGCCGCTGGAGCGCCAACCTGCCAAATGGAGTGGTGGACAGTGGTCGTAATGCCAGCCGTACACACCGGATACGTGACCCAGGGAACAAGGAAACCACTCTTGCTGAGCTCTTGAGTACTGCAGCCACTTGGGCATGCAGCACAATTAAATGCAAAAGGTAACAAAAAGATGAAGATCTGCTTACCAGCTCCAGAGCAGCGGGTTTCGTTGTCCCTGGGTCGCCCGTCTCAAGGGTGCTTTGAAGCCTTTCATGGGTTCTGGGCGGCCGTGAGATGGGTTGTGCCTGCTTCCTGCGGTGGGCTCCATGCCGGGGCCGGGCCGAAGGGGCGGGCTGCGGCGGAGCCAGTGCAGTCACCGCAGGGGGACGCCCTTGGCGATGAGTAGACGGGGTGCAGGATCTTGAGCCGCGCCGGGGCAGGATATGCTGGCTAGCATCCATCTACTGCTCTACCATCGAGAACTGCTGGGCAAAGTCCTCGACGTTGTCGCCGAATAGACCCACCTGGGAAATGGGGGCAGCAAGGAATCGTGTCTTGTCGGCCTCACCTATCTCGACCAGGTTGAGCCAAAAGTGGTGCTTCTGGACCACTAGTGTGGCCATCGTCCACCCGAGAGACCGCACCGTGATCTCCATCGCTCGGAGAGTGAGGTCGGTCGCCGAGCGCAGTTCCTGCATCAATCCCGGGGCGGAACTACCCTCGTGCAGTTTTTTTAGTGCTTTGGCATACTTGCAGGAGAGCCATGGCATGCAGGGTGGAGGCGGCTTGTCCAGCGGCACCGTAGGCCTTGGCCGTCAGAGATGACGTAAACCTACAGGCCTTGGACGGGGGCTTTGGGCTCTGCGGGCATAGGTGCACCGCGAGCGCCTTTATCCACCGGGGGATTGCCGAATAACCCTTGGCTGCCCCACCATCGAGGGTTGTGAGGGTGGGGAAGCTGAAAAGATTGGGACCGGGCAGTAAAAAGTGCCTCCCGCAACCTTGTCAGCTCTTCATGCACTTCCGGAAAGAAAGGAATGGGGGCGGGGCGTGGCTTTGAGCGGTGCCGCGAGCCCAGGAACCAATCACCGAGCCGCGAGGGTTCAGGGAAGAGCGGTGAATCCACTCTAACCGACGCTCGCAGCTGCTCGGGAAAGCATGTCGTTATCTCCACGTCAGCCTGTGACTGGGCGATCGATCCTGAAGGGAGAAGCCCAGCTGATGCTTCCGACTGGATGAGCCCGCTCTCCGATGCTGCGCTCGAGAGCTCATCACTTTCGCGGGCTCTGAATAAGAGGTCGAACTCGCCGTGAGACGAGCCGGCGGACTCACCCGGAAGCCCGATCGGGGCAGACGAGTGTGCTGGGGAATGGGAGGTCCGCGGGGGGATACCCGGCGGAGGCGGTCCCATTGGGGTCCCCAAATCGCCCCCAGTGCTAGCCACGCTGGCCTCAAACCTGTGGGTAAAAGGACCAAGGCGGGAGCCTCTGGGGTGGCTCGCTTTCTTACGAAGGTGAGCCGCGACCGCAATGTTGCCATGGACATATTCTCACAATGAGAACATGACCATCCACAAATGCTGTCTCCGCGTGAGCAGTGCCCAGACACGAAAGACAGTGATCGTGACTGTTAGAAGGCGAGAGATAACGAGCACAACCAGAAATAACACACAATCGGAAAAGCATCTTTAAAAAGACGTTCCGTGTGTGCGCTCTTTTAGAGAAATATATACTCTTTTAGAGGGGAAAAATGCTCTTTCAGAAAATATACTATCTAGTTTTTCTGTCAAAGTGCCCAGGGGCGTTCTCTGCAGTGCACCAGTGCAGAGGAGGGAGAAGCCGCTGAAATGCACCGTCAGATCCAGCAGAGGTGAATGAACAGTAGTATTCAGCTCACTGAGCATGACCGTTTGGCTCCGAAGAGAAAATCTGAATGAGTGGTTGCATACCAGCTCCTTTTATACCCGTATGTTCGGGGGAGTGGCATGCAAATACCACTCGCCAATTTTCATTGGCCTTTTATCAAAGACCAGAGGTGTCTCGGGCTCCCAAGAGTGACCCCTAGTGTCACTACATCGACACCAACATCGAGTGAGTGACAGATAGGGAACTCTGAATATTTTGAAAGTTTGTGAGCCATGAGGTGTGATTTTGTGTCTCTCAATGCAGTCGCATTCCATGGTTCCTTCTGCCAGCCTCTGCAGTGCCAGAACCTCATAATCCTTGTTAAAGTATCTAAAGCTGACTCTGACCTCCATCCAAGCCACAGAGGAATTGGTGGCACTCCATCACTGAATACTGAATTATGCTTGCATTAACAGAAGGACTGATTCTATGAATTATGGCTATTTTGAGCTGTAAGACTGTGTGTTTGCACTCATAAGTGCTATTTAGGAATAAATTACTGTGAGATTGTGTTAAAAGTGCAAAAGAAGAGAGTTAAGTCAGAGATGTATTAGATTAGGTAATTTAGTAAGTAGGAAAGTAACATTTAATCATGGAGTAATGTATTCATAGTTAAAAAGTGATGACTAGGAACTACAATGTATTATTTATTAAGCTTTATATTAAGCACTGTCAATTTGTATTTAATTTGTAATTATTAATTAATCGGAATACATGATACGTGTTCATCAAATTCGTGTTTGTACAATTTTCATTGTTGGTAAAACATAATTTAGATGAATATTCATGTTCTTTGATACATGTTTATTTTTTCCACAGGAGTACCAGATTGACATAATTTTTGCCCAGACATGGACAGACAGCCGACTCAGATATAACAGCACAATGAAAATACTGACTTTGAACAGTAATATGGTTGGACTCATTTGGCTACCAGACACGATCTTCAGAAATTCCAAGAGTGCCGACGCACATTGGATTACTACACCCAATCAGCTACTTAGAATATGGAATGATGGAAAAATACTTTACACTCTGAGGTAAGCCATTCTTAATCATCAGATATTTGATAGTAAAACTGACTGATGAAAAAGGATAAGATATGAATTTGAATGTGCATAAAATGCTATGTTTGCATACACTTTTTTTATTCTTCAAATTAACCAGTCAAGGATAAAAAAAGAAAAAAAAGAAAAAAAAAAAGAAATGTGGTTGGCTGGTTAGCAAATGGGTTTGTGCAGGTCTGTCCATGTATAGTTCGTAATATAAATTATGCTTTGAACAAGGGTTTTTATTTGAAGAGAAATAGGAAAAACAAGAATATGGCTTGGTTTTTGTTTATTCGTTTTGTTTAAAAATAAGAAATCAGCTTGATTTCTGTCTGTGTATGTTGCATTCATTCATTTTTGGTTTATTTTGTTTAACTTACAGAACGGAGTGTACCTAATGATTTATCAGTTGCTTTCTTTTATTATATAGTACCAAATTCTAAATGAATCTTTTAGCACTGAAATGTGCAAAATTGTTTTCATTGACATTTGAAAGGTCAAGAAGCCTTTCAATGACACTAAAACATGAAACTGTTCATTAAACAATGTAAACCGCCAAATCAGCGAGAGTGGGTCACTGATTTTGTCAATGTCTTCTTTGAAAAAAAAAGTTTATTCACCAGTGCATGATTACAAGTCAAAAGAAGGGCATTTTTATTGCCGAACTCAAACTATACTTTCAGGCCTTTCAGTTCATATCAGAAGCACCACCACAATGCCAAAAACAGTAGAAAGAAAGTTTTTTTTTTTTTTTTAACTCACAACCTTTGACAAGGTCATAACTGCACTATATGAAAAGTGAAAGAGAAAAACAATTCATAAAACAGAATTTTTAAAAATAAAATAGACAGCAGTTCATTCAGTGATAATGGTCTGATTGTAATGTGTTCCAAAGCCTTTGTTACTAAATATGTCAAATGCCTTTAATCAATTACCCAGACTAAACAGATGGCACTATGACATTCTAAGGTGCCTCTATTTATTATTGGGACATCTTTTTTCAAAGAACTTGATGACATGAAGGCTGAAGGAAATTAGAAACACAGTCTCAAATTCAAGGCACTTTCCAGGGGTAAAAAGTCACAAAAGTCACCAGTCACTGTCAAAGTATTATATCAAAGAGTATCCTTTGAGACAGCAAAACAGTGTTCTGCTCTGAGCAGTAATGTATATAAAACTTGATGGATTTGAGATGTCTTTGTTTTGAGCAGAAAATTAGAGACAAATACTTCTATATTTCCATAACTCAGTGTCAGTGACATTAGCCTGTCCTCAGAGTTAGAGTTCCACTGCAAGACAGTCTTTCTGGTCTGGTGTGGCTCGAGTGTCTGTGATGTTGAGAGGTGATGACACTCGATCATATCCTTCTGCTGACCCAGTTTGGTCCAGTGCTTGGTATTTGTGACAGATCTATTTGATAAGAATCTAGCCATGGTTTGGTCACAATTAGACCAGCAACCTGAAGAAACATGATGTGTCTTATATTATTTATCAGTCCTCTGCAAATGGGGCTGTAAACAAACCAATGGATATCCTGAATGGGCAGGAACAGCACCAACAGAGTCCATCTAGTTAATCTTTTATGGGGGTATATCACACTGTGAATGAACTGCAGAGCAAGCTCTTATCTTTGAAGTCTCGAGTTTTGATAAAATAAAATTATTTTGATTCGAATGGCAGCTTCAACTAAAAGTTATTTTAAGAACAAACTACTATAGAGATGTTCAGTTTGTAATCCTAAAACCCGGAAGATAATGAACATTTTTCCATGTGGTCCCTTAGAATAGCTGTTTTCCATATTTTAGTAAAATAAAGTATGTGATTAACACAGCCTGATCTCAAGAAAATTATGTGACCATGGTGACATTTTTGTGATATTATTTTTGTGATAAAATTATATTATGTGGTTCATTACACGTATCACGGCAGTTCCGAGGTGAAATGTCCTCTGTGTGAGTTAATTGTTCTCCTAAACCAGTGCATTTATCGTATGATGATGTAACTCACTGCTTATCCACCATAGTACAATGCAGCTCTGAAGAAATAAACTAGCTAGTCATGACTGTTTCCCAAAACCGTAGCGACTATGTTGCACATTCATAGTTCAAGCCATGTTCAACAATACAGAGTTATTGTTAATGACGTTACGCAAGGGGTGGAGTAATAACTTCTGCGGAGATCAAATGGACATCAAATAAAAAAAGTTAATTACACGTACACCATAATGCCATTTAATGCGAGAAAGCTGCTGAAGACACGAAAGAGGCGTGCACTGTGTAATGCGATAGATGCATTGTGCTGCAATTGTGGGGTTTCCCTCTACATCAGACTTCAGGGTTCCCCCGATGCACTAGACCACATATGCACATGCTCACTCTTCAAAAAAATATAAGAAAAATATAAGTACTTATGCTTTATCATGGACACGTAATAACATGGACTTGTGTTCTCCGAAAGAAATCATGTGTGTATAAGCGCTTTCTCTTAACAGCCTTTAATCCCTTAAACAGAGCAAGGAACACTGCATTCGTGTTTACATGACATGAAAAACGCTGTTCCCTATCTGTCATTCACTCGACGTTGTGTCAATGTAGTGACACTAGGGGTCACTCTTGGGAGCCCCAAACACCTCTGATGTTTTAAGAAAGGGCCAATGAGAATTGGCGAGTGGAATTTGCATGCCACTCCCCTGGACATATGGGTATATAATGAGCTGGTGTGCAACCTCTCATTCGAATTTTTCTTCAGAGCAGAGCGGTGTTGATGTATTCCACTGCAAATCCATTCATCTCTGCAAGAGAAAACAAAACGCGATCTCTGCGGCTGCTGGATTTTATGGCACATCACGTCGGTTTCTCCCCCTCTCGCACAGATAAGTGCGGAGAACGCCCCTGGGCGCTTCGTGAGCGCATGTTGAGCGCTAAAAGAGTATATTTCTCCTCAAAAGAGTGTATATTCCCTAAAAGAGTGTATATTCCCTAAAAGAGTGGGCACTGACGGAAAGCGTCTTTTTAAAGATGTCTTTCCGGTTATGTGCAGTTCCAGGTTGCGGTCATTATCTCTCCGCTTCTGACAGTCACGATCGCTGCCTTACGTGTCTGGGCTCCAGACACGCTGAGACAGCATTCGTGGATGGTTCATGTCCGCACTGCAAGAACATGACCATGGCCACGTTGCGATCACTTTCCTTCCTCAGAGGGAAAGCCACTCCAGCCGCTCCCCACCTCGGTTCTTCTGCCCGTGGGCACAAGACCGCGACGGTTAGCGCTGGGGACGATTTGGGGACTTCAATGGAAGTAACTCTGCCGGGTGAATCCCCACAGACCTCCCATTCCCCAGCACGCTCGTGCGCCCCGGTTGAGCTCCGGGATGAGTCAGGCAGCCCGCCTCAGAGCAGGTTCGACCTCTCATTCGGCACTCAGGAGGAGGATGAGGTCTCGATAGCAGCGTCGGAGAGCAGGCTGTTTCAGTCCAGCTGGGCTTCCGCCTTTGGGTGTGGCCGCCCAGTCTGAGGCTGATGCCAAGCTGATGGCCATGCTTGCCCGGGCTGCTGCGAGCATCAGGCTAGAGTGGAATGCTCCAACCTGCCCTGAACCCTCGCAGCTTGATGATTGGTTCCTGGGGTCAGAGCGCCATCACGGCTGTGCTCCGCCTTTCTTCCCGGAGGTGCATGAAGAACTTGCACAGTCATAGCAGGCACCTTTCACTGCCTGGACCAGGCTTTTGAGTTCTACTGCTCTCACCACCCTCGACGGCGGGGCGGCCAGGGGCTACACGGACGTTCCCCAGGTGGAGCAGGCGATTGCGGTGCACTTGTGCCCGCAGAGTGCCGCCACATGGCGGAACCGTCCTAGACTCCCATCCAAGGCCTGTAAGACTACGTCGTCTCTGATGGTGAAGGCTTACAGTGCTGTCGCTGAACAGTCCTACATGGGGTACGCGGAGCGAGGTAAGTGCTTTAATGTCTCTCCCTATACAGCGAGATCAGGACACGAGGCCCCCCGACGTAGCACTTCCCACCCCGCTCCGCCACGAGACCTGTTCTGCAGGTACGTCAGCAGCAGTCATCCCCTTGGTGCCCCTCGCCCGGAGTTTGGAGGCGTGGTTAACGCTCTCCAACCCATCGGGATGGCTGGCCAGGACGATCCGACTTGGCTACGCGATTCAGTTCGCCAGGGGTCCACCCAGGTTCAGCGGCATCCGTTTCACCTCGGTAGGTGGCTGCTGCCCTACGTGCGGAAGTTGTGGTCCTTCTGCAGAAGGGCGCGATAAAGCCTGTCCCTCCAGCCAAGATGAAGAGCGGCTTCTACAGCCCCTACTTCATTGTGCCCAAAAAAAGGCGGTGGGTTGCGACCAATCTTGGACTTGCGGGCACTGAATCGGGCCCTGTACAGGCTTCCGTTCAGGATGCTCATGCAGAAGCACATTCTATCGTGCGTCCGGCACCAAGATTGGTTCGTCTTCGAGGGTCGGGCATACCAGTACAAGGTCCTCCCCTTCGGTCTGTCCCTGTCGCCTCGCATCTTCACAAAGGTCGCAGAGGCAGACCTTGCCCCGCTAAGTGAAGTGGGTGTCCGCATCCTCAACTATGTCGATGACTGGCTGATCCTAGCTCACTCTCAAGATCTGTTGTGTGCACACAGAGACATGGTGCTCACCCACATCAGCCGATTGGGGCTTCAGGTCAACTGGGAAAAGAGCAAGCTCGCCCCAACACAAAGCATCTCTTTTCTCGGGATGGAGTTGGACTTGGTCGCTATGACCGATCGTCTCATGCTATGACCGCTCGTTGGTGCTTAAATTGCCTGAAGGCATTCAGGGGGAGAACAGCGGTCCCACTGAAACAATTTCAGAGGCTCCTGGGGCATATGGCATCCACAGCGGTGGTCACGCCCCTCGAGTTGATGCATATGAGACTGCTTCAGCACTGGCTTCAAACTCGAGTCCCGAGATGGGCATAGTGCTGTGGCATGCATCGCATGGCTATCATGCCAATCTGCTGCCGCTTGTTCAGCTCTTAGATGGACCTGCCATTTCTATGGGCAGGGGTTCCCCTAGAGCAGGTCTCCAGTCGAGTCGTCATCACGACAGATGCCTCCAAGTCGGGCTGGGGTGCCATTTGCAATGGGCATGCAGCCGCAGGTTCCTGGACAGGCCCTTGTATGCATTGGCACATCAACTGCCTCGAGTTGCTGGCGGTACTGCTAACCCTGCGGAGGCTTCGGCCATTGAATCAAGGCAAGTATGTGTTGGTCTGGATGGACAACAAGGCAATGGTAGCGTACATAAACTGCCAAGGCGGTTTGTGCTCGCCCCGCATGTCACAACTCGCCAGCCATCTCCTCCTCTGGAGCCAGCTGCAGGCCACTCATATTCCCGGCGAACTCAATCACACAGCGGACGCGCTGTCACGGCAGATGATGCTCAGGGGAGAGTGGAGGCTCCACCCCCAGGTGGTCCGGCTGATTTGGAGTTGATTCGGCGAGGCACAGGTAGACCTGTTTGCTTCCCGGGAATCCTCCCACTGCCGGCTGTGGTATTCCCTGTGGAAGGACCTTCTTCCTCAGGGATGAGGCACAATCTGGAACCTGCAACCAGACCTCTGGAACCTCCATGTCTGGCCCTTGGATGGGACGCGGAAGATCTGACACTATCACTCAGGCTAGGGCCCCTTCTACCAGGCGACTGTATGCCCTGAAGTGGCATCTATTTGCGAATTGGTGTTCTTCCTGAGGCGAAGACCCACAGAGTTGTGCAGTCGGGTCAGTGCTTTCCTTCCTGCAGGAGAGGTTGGTGGGGTGGATGTCCCCCTCCACCTTGAAGTTGTATGTAGCCGCTATAGCAGCACACCATGATGCAGTGGACGAGTATTTGGGGAAGCACGACCTGATCATCAGGTTCCTTAGAGGCGCCAGGAGGTTGAATCCTCCAAGGCCGCACCTCGTTCCCTCATAGGACCTCTCTGTGGTCCTGCTGGGCATATAGAGAGCCCCTTTTGAGCCCTTAGAGTCAGTTCAGCTGAAAGTCCTCTCTTTGAAGACGGCCCTCCTGACTGCGCTCACCTCCATCAAGAGTGTTGAGGAACTGCAAGCATTCTCTGTCAGCGATACGTGCCTGGAGTTCAGTCTGGCATACTCTCACGTGATCCTGAGACCCCGACTAGGCTATGTGCCCAAGGTTCCCACTACCCCCTTTAAAGATCAGATGGTGAACCTGCAAGCACTACCCCGGGAGGAGGCAGACCCAGCCTTGTCATTGCTGTGTCCAGTATGCGCTTTGTATATCTATTTGGACCACACGGAGAGCTTTAGATGCTCCGAGCAGCTCTTTGTCTGTTTGGGGGACAGCAGAAGGGGAATGCTGTCTCCAAACAGAGGATTGCCCACTGGATTGTGGATGCCATCATGTTGGCATACCAGGCCCAGGGCACGCCGTCCCCTTTGGGACTACAAGTGTGCTCTACCAAGAGCGTAGCCTCCTCCTGGGCCTTGGCCAACAGTGCCTCTCTAACAGACATCTGTAGAGCAGCGGGCTGGGCAAGAACCAATACCTTTGTGAGATTTTATAATCTCCGGGTTGAGCCAGTTTCGTCCCATGTGTTGGTAGGTACAAACAGGTAAGGATGCGGGCAGCTGGCCGGGTGTACCGCTGGCACACAAGCGCCTTTCCCCTTCCGAGGGGAAGACATGCGCTCTTTCATCCACATGAGTTTCAGGGATCAGTGAACCCTGGATTCCTCCCCCAGCACCTGCGGCAAGCAAATTCGGCAGAGGAATTTGACGCCAGGCCCAGTACTTGTGTCAGTATGCCCTGTTCAGTTCAGCCCCTGTACAGGGATAGGTGCTCCATATGCGTTGGTTCCCTGTCAGTAACCCCATATGATGCAATCTTCCATGGTACGGTCTCCCTGATGGTAGATCCGTGTCTCCCCTTGGGCAGAGTCCCCTCTGCCACCAGTCGCCATGTTTGTATAGCTCCATTCCCTCTGGATAGGACCTACCATGGGGACTTCCTCCACATGCGATACTGCCAGTAAAGAATCGGTAAGCCCATTTGAAGTATTTCCACACAGTTACCTCCAATTCGGGCAGGGTGTGGTCTCCGCTGTGTCTTTTTCCAAGGACACCTACCCCGACGCGAATATGTTTGGCCCCAGCTGGAATCAAGTGAGTTCTTTCTCCGGGAGAAGAAAGAAGAGAAAAGGCCGAACTAGCTGGTGCGGCTTGTTCCCATTAAGGACACGTCTGACCCCCCCTTTTATGCTTTCGGGGGGCGAGGGACCATACGACATGCACAGGGCATTGGGAAGGTTACGATGGGGCCAGTGCACATGTTATTTGGCACGCAGTGGCCTGCCTGCACCTGCACCGCTGATCCATGTAACACAGTTCAGTTGGTTGTGGCGTTTCGTATAGGGACCCCTAGTGTCACTACATCGACACCATGTCGAGTGACAGATAGGGAATGTCTAAGTTATTGTCATTACGTTGTGTCCCTCCTGCAACAACACTGAACTACCCGCTGTAATGGCCGGGACTCTGTCTCGGCTCCTCAGCACAAACCTGAATGAGTGGTTGCACACCAGCTCCTTTTATACCCGTATGTCCTTGGGAGTGGTATGCAAATTCCACTCGCCAATTCTCATTGGCCTTTTCTTAAAACATCAGGGGTGTTTGGGGCTCCCAAGAGTGACCCCTAGTGTCATTACATCGACACAACATCTCGTTCCCTCCATCAGGGAATGGGGGTTATGGGTTATGTTTTCTTAAAGATACACTATGTAACTTTTGGCCCTCTAACGGTTAAAAAATAAAACTGCATGCGTCTTGTGGAAGAACATTGTTATGGTAATGACGTACAGTAAGTCGTGCTTTGGCTCTGCTCCTCTGCATGGATGAATGTGGTTCGAGGCACCGGTGTACACATGAATACAGGACATCTTATGAGAGCAAATGGAAAAATAAATAATGAAAGAAAGGGAAAGATGTATATCTGAAAACATGTCATCTGAGCAGGTATGTGCCATGTCTTATGCTGTTGTTTTGACTTATTGGAAACATTGATGTTTTGAAATAAATTACGATATAAAATTTAGGCAACGTCCATTAACATTAGACATAACGATTGCTAGTCTGATAAGGTCAAACGTTGTAAAGTTTTTATAACTGCAGGATATTCTGGCCAAATAGACTATGGTAGTAACTAATTTATAGATTGTCATTGTTACCAACCAGTGGTCAACATCGTTTCAAGACTCGCATGTCCTTGGCAAGCCTAGGACTAAAGGATTTATTCATATAAATTATTGCCATTATAAAGAAAAATACACATGTGTGCTAGCAAGTGAAAAGTTCTGCACCGATTACAGTATAATTATTGTATTTCACTACACACACACACAGACATGTGTGTGTGTGTGTGTGTGTGTGTGTGTGTGTGTGTGTGATTACACAACTATACATAAACCATATCAATAAAATATCTTACCTGATGAGTAAGAAAAAAAAGCCATCTCTGGGTCACTTTTAAATCCTTTCAGATCTCGGAGTTGTACACATCTGAAAAGCCAAACCGATGATGATTCAGGTTTTATTATGAACTCTGTCACTTTCCCTTTTTGCTTGTAGACTCTGCTCTGTTTGGGGTTTCTTTGTTTTTACAAAGTGATTCCCTGGAGATTTGCCGTTTTGAATAATCCATGTTCAATTTTTCTCGTTCGTTGTGACAACAAACTTTCAGCTTCAGCTACTCCCACACGCGCACTACAGTAGCCGGATCTTATTTTCTCTGTGTGTGGATATGACGTCAACACACACAGGCGAATGACGTATGTATGCAGTTTCCTGAGTAATCTGTCCCGACACCTCTAAAATATTTATAATATAAAATCATTATTATAGGTTTATCAAAGTGTATTTGGGTAAAGTAAATACATGGTTTGGAAGATGGATTTTTTGTTGCACTCTCTCATTAATAACATTTTGTTATTTTTTAACAAAAAAAGTTATATAGTGTAGATTTAAGTGCATATAAATGTGGTCAAAATCTTGACAGAATAAAAGATATATATGGAATGAAGATACAGAAGCCTTGGCGAAGTCAAATGATGTCCACACAGCAAGCTAACAAGGAACTATGCTTCCAACCACAGGTGGAAGGCAGTGTTTCGGGAAACACCAAATAGTTTAATTATGTTGGAAACAATGGAACTTGCAACCATAGTTGGTTAACGATACTTTTGGGAAACACACCCCTGATGAGGTTTAAAAGTTAATGCACTATCGAGTTTTAAATCAACAAATCCAACCACCCTACCCTAAACCTTAAACCTAAACCTAACTGATACTGTCATAAAAAGCTAATGTGACATGAAAAACGCAGTTTTTTTACATGAAAAACGCAGTTGCTAATTCAGCCACATTATTGTGTGATTCTTCTATGACACTTTCAGCTTAAGTGCCACATGTAATGCAAACCTTAAAATCTGTCGCCTTATAAGTGTTGCGCTATAGTAAAAGTGTTTTTCCAAGTCTTTAGGCTTTGTGTGAGGAACAGGTTGAAAAGTAAGAGTTTATGAACTCATAATCTGCCGTTTTACTTGTTATATGTGTGAAAGTGAAAAAGCTGTTGTTGTCACATCTCTAGTGTATATTTCACCAGGTAACTGCCACGATATGTACACAGATCCAGGTAAATATCATTATTTATCAGGTTATAGATTCTGTGAGACCAGGTTGTATTCCCATTTTGTTCTACAACAAAAATGTGAATTTGAAACCATTTAAAAACGTTTCTTACTAAAAAAGTCAATACATAAGGTCTACAATGGTTGTTCCATTAATTACAAGTCATTAGTCAAGCACATGACCTCATATACATGCTTGACGAATTACATGTAATATGAAAACTGACTGCTACCACCTAGTTATTATTTTACTCATGAATCTAAACCACTACTCTAAAAATCCATTAGATATTCCTGAGGGAACCCACTGCAAATAAACCTTCCGGGGTGGCCTGCAAATAGACGTCATGAGTGAACAGCACTATAGTTCTAGAAGAAGAACAAACATGCAGGCAAAGAAGGAATATCTGAAAACCATTTTATTTTTAAGAAGCAAATTACCAAGGAGAGAGCAGATGTAATGTGAATTACAGTATATCCTTCTGGTATTGCTCATCATAAACACATATGTGTCATGAAGGCAGACTGGTGGATACATGAGTAAGCTCCGTCTACTAATAGCAAGTGAGAATGCAAACAAATGGTTCACATGTTGTCTAGCTATGACATGCTCATATTCATTGCAAAGTCAAGCTATACATTTTAAAGTGAAAAGTGGAAATGTGAAATATTTTCGTCTATAATAAAACAAACTGCTTTTGTCTGTTTGTTTTAGTCTGAAACTACTACTGCAGTTTTCCAAATATTGTCTGATTGAGTGGGTGTCCACTGAAAATGACTGAAAATTAAAATGCCATATTTATTCAAATCGGGACATCCAAACACTGCTGAGTTACAATACTTGTCATGTCCTTTTCAAGCTGTCCCAACAGAAAAGCTCACCCCAGTGAGAACAGCAGGATTAAGACATTGTCTGATTAGGTACAATGATTATTTAAAGGACTGGTGTTCAAATAAATGTACTGGAATACAGGTAATGGCACAAATCGACCCGCTGAACGTATTTTGCATGGCGCAGTTCCCTTTCTTATGAGTTGGTTCAGAGAAAGGTTTTGAAAGATGCAGCAAACTACAGCCATCTGACATAATATTAATAGGAATAGGAATGTAAAGCATAGTTCCACCACTATGAACCAGGCACCTGAATCGGCTCTTTAAAAAGTGTCTGGATAAATGCACAGTTATAATGCTCTTGTCCATGATTTAATCATCATTTTATAATTAACTTTTGCCATGATCAACAGAAAATGTAAACAATCATCTCTTTTAACTAAAAGTATGTTTACAGCCTGCAACAGGCAAATACCTCTGACTTTTGAATAAGGCACATTCTATTCACTTTACAGTGCATCCGGAAAGTATTCACAGCGCTTAACTTTTTCCACATTTTGTTATGTTACAGCCTTATTCCAAAATTGATTAAATTCATTATTTTCCTCAAAATTCTACAAACAATACCCCATAATGACAACGTGAAAGAAGTTTGTTTGAAATCTTTGCAAATTTATTAAAAATAAAAAACAAAAAAAATCACAGGTACATAAGTATTCACAGCCTTTGCCATGACACTCAAAATTGAGCTCAGGTGCATCCTGTTTCCACTGATCATCCTTGAGATGTTTCTACAACTTGATTGGAGTCCACCTGTGGTAAATTCAGTTGATTGGACATGATTTGGAAAGGCACACACCTGTCTATATAAGGTCCCACAGTTAACAGTGCATGTCAGAGCACAAACCAAGCCATGAAGTCCAAGGAATTGTCTGTAGATCTCCGAGATAAAATTGAAGGTCCCAATGAGCACAGTAGCCTCCATCATCCATAAAGGAAGAAGTTTGGAACCACCAGGACTCTTACTAGAGCTGGCCGCCCGGCCAAACTGAGCGATCGGAGGAGAAGGGCCTTAGTCAGGGAGGTGACCAAGAACCCGATGGTCACTCTGACAGAGCTCCAGCATTTCTCTGTGGAGAGAGGAGAACCTTCCAGAAGAACAACCATCTCTGCAGCACTCCACCAATCAGGCCTGTATGGTAGAGTGGCCAGACGGAAGCCACTCCTCAGTAGAAGGCACATGATAGCCAGCCTGGAGTTTGCCAAAAGGCACCTGAAGGACTCTCAGACCATGAGAAACAAAGATTGAACTCTTTGGCCTGAATGGCAAGGGTCAAACCAGGCCAAAGATTGTTTGTAGAATTGAGGAAAATAATGAATTTAATCCATTATGGAATAAGGCTGTAACATAACAAAATGTGGAAAAAGTGAAGCGTTGTGAATAATTTCCGGATGCACTGTATGTGCCAGAGAAACTAGCACGCAACCATCTTGAAAATTTGTCTTTGAACTTCCAGTCTAGCATTTTCTATATAGATATCTATGGTGTTTATGTCAAAGAGTAATTAGCTAGCAAAGTGGATTTACAGGTTATAGAGTTTCCAAAAGCTATCATGAGTATTTTAAAGGGTTCAGGGGATGTCATAACAACTGAAAGCAGAGGGGGGAGATTTTAAAACAAGAGTACTTAATTCATAAATCCTTAAGATCCTGCCTTCAAGCTGTGGGTGTACTGATACCTCACGAAACTCCAAGATTCAATGCAAAGTCATTAAAAATATCTCCGTACGACCATCTGACCATCCTCTCATGTCATTCAATTATCGCGTTATAATTAAAGTGAGCAGATTTTTTGAGTGTTAAACCGGGCGGGGGAAGGGGTGCCACTATATTCATACACACACATACACACACATATACATTTGGAAGTGTAGGTTTTATTTTATATTCCATTTACAAAAAATTGTATCACATTTAAGCCTTTTAAAAATGTGGAATGACAAATTAATTTTAAAAAGTACAGATGTAATATCCTTTAATGTCATAAACTTGCATGTGAAAGAATATGAACTGTCACTGTTTGAAATTTCATGTCAACTATACATTTTAACACTAACTATTAACAAGTTAAAACCTAAATATTGCACGTATAACAATTATACACTTGGATCATGAAAAAGTGCACTGCGACATAGCTGTCCCAATGTGATCTGCCCGGTCCAATTTATCTCCGTGGGTGTTGGGAAAAATTTACATTTAGAGTGACAGCAAAACACCTCACTGGCATTTTCACATAGTAAAGGGGTGATGTAGACTTACACCATCAACTCTTGGTAAAAAATACTTTTTGTGCTCCCACACATAATCCATTTGATCGACTCTTCTCAGTAGCTTCAATGCAAACTGGAAGTTAAGAGACAAAACATGGAAGAGCGGAGCACTGAAAAGGGGCGGGGCCGAATAAGGTGAATAGTAAGCGTAATTTGCATAGAAAGGAGCCTTCTTTGCACTGAAAAGAATGCCAAGAGATTTAATTGAGCCCAATTAGCATCTGGATTTCAGGTGATTGGTGAATAGACAGAAGTGTTGTGCTGCAGTACCGCACACAAAAGTTTAGTGAATTTGCCTATATCTGACTCTTCGTTGGTTTGCAGTTGCCTTAGGCCTGAACACTTTAACAAACACATTTTTTTGGAGCTTTCCAGATTTATACTAAATAAACTTTTGAGTTTTTCTAAGACAGCAACTGACGAAGGAGGTTTAAACAAAAAACAGACAAACAAGGAACAAACGTCACTCTGTGAGTGCAGTAGAAGTATTTTGGGAAGATTGCTACTTGATTAAAGTATTTCTCTCGGAACAGGCCTTTCTGTGCAATGGCCTGTTCAGGTTTCCCTCCTCTGCCTGAAGAGCAGGGCTATACAGAGCATCTATTATGGCCAGAGGAATTTTCACAGGCCTACATCTGTGAGACTACATCATGCCATCTCCAACACTCTGTGAAATATTTCCTTGGCAACAGGAGAAACAGGGCTGATGCTAAGGGCTAAATGTTGTAGATTAAGAAAATCTGGAACAAAGGCTAACTAGATGGTCCCATATTCATGATCGATATTCAGTGACACAGCATACATGCAGCAGTGGTATTTAGGAGTGAGAACAGAGAGGGCTAGTGGGGACTATGAAATGTCACTCTCCATTTTAATTGCATTCATTTGAGCTCTGAGGTAAACAGTGGTGGAATTTGTGTGTGCTGTAAGCTTGCTGAGCTGAAACATGCAAAGCTATGTGGAACAGGTCCAGGTTTAAGCTCAGAAATGAGGTTAATTCGATTTGACACACCTCTCCATAATGCTTAATATGTGATGTCGGGCCATTTGTTTACCAATTCAGCAATATTTACCATGATGGCTTCTTTGTTATTTATTTGCAAAGGCTAAGGTTGGTACAGTAAGCCAATTATCCACTGACACTATGTTTCATGGATTGTGTTTAAACAGCCAACTGAGAACTGTTGATCTACTATTCTATTCATTTTGAATGCTCTTGGAACAACCCACCAATTTTTCAAGCAGGAGATGGAATTTATATGTAATCTGCTTGATGTTTATTTATCAGATTACTGCATACAGACTCAGAATAAGGATCAGGCACTTTCATTGTCTCAACCTATGAAACAACAATGAGATGGAGAAGACCATATATGATAAACCGGTGCTAGGTGTCACATCTTTTCCTCAGTGAATATTTTTTATATTGGGTTTATTTTTGAAAATCAACTTCTGTAGAGGGCCTAGAGGCACATACCCTAAAGGCTTGTGAACAAAAAACTATTAAACATTTCCACTGTTATTGACCAGGAAAATATAGATAGTTCACTTGACACACACTGACCTTTTGTGAGAGCATGCTGTCACACTATATGGGGTAAGCTGTCACCATGGGAAATGTCATGGTTACTTGCGTAACCTCCGTTCCCTGATGGAGGGAATGAGACGTTGTGTCGATGTAGTGACACTAGGGGTCACTCTTCGGAGCCCGAGACACCTCTGGTCTTTGATAAAAGGCCAATGAAAATTGGTGAGTGGTATTTGCATGCCACTCCCCCGGACATACGGGTATAAAAGGAGCTGGTATGCAACCACTCATTCAGGTTTTATGCTGAGGAGCCGAGACAAGGTCCGGCTAGTAGTTCAGCGTTGTGGCAGGAGGGACACAATGCCTTATTCCTTCCATCAGGGAACGGAGCTTACGCAAGTAACCATGACGTTCCCTATCTGTCACTCACTCGACGTTGTGTCGATGTAGTGACACTAGTGGTCCCTATACGAAGTGCCACAACTGGCTGAACTATGTTACGTGAACTGGCGGTGTGTGACAGGCAGACTTGCTGTGTGCCTCATAGCCAGCACACCAGGTCAACACGTAACCACCCCCAACATAGTTATGAGTGTCAAACGGCCCTTTGGGGACAAGTCGACTATCCAAAAGATAGAGACAGGCTAACCCAGTCGTGGCCTCTTTTCCCCTTCTTTTTTTCCACTCCCTAAAAAAGAAGGGGGATTATCCGACTGGGCCGCCAGGTCTAGTCGGGGGGTGTCCCTCCCGAGGGGAGGACACTGCGGAGACCACACCTCGCCCAAATAGAGAGGGGGGGATATTTAAGTGGAAAAATACGTCACATGGTCTTGCCGACCATGTGGGGAGTCTTCAAGGTAGATCCTGCCCAACAGGGGAGGAGTTACTACAAACATGGAGACTGGGGCAGAGGGGCTCTGCCCAAGGAAGATGCAGTTTGCCAAAAGGGAAACGAATTAGCGGAAGATATACATCGCATGGGGTTTGCCTTACAGGGAACCGCCACATGCGGAGCACCTACCCCAGAACAGTGCTCTTAGTTAGCACGTGTACTGGGCCAGCAGTGAGTCTCTCCGAAAACTCGACTGCCACAGGGCTCGGAGGAAGTCAACCAGGGAACATTGTTTGTGAACACTACTGGGAATTAATGGCGCACGTCTTCAGCTCAAAAGAGGTGGAAGGCGCTATGTGTAAGCGATACACCCGGCCAGCTATCCCAGGCTTATCCCCTTGTATTGCGTGCCACTACCTGGGATGAAACCGGTTCCACCCAGAGGTTGTAGAACCTTGCAAAGGTGTTGGGTGTTGCCCAGCCCGCTGCTCTGCAAATGTCTGTTAGAGAGGCACCCCTGGCCAGAGCCCAGGAGGCCACTACACCCCTGGTAGAATGAGCTCGTAGCCTTACCGGGGGTGGCATGTCCTGGGCATGATATGCCATAGCTATGGCGTCAATGAGCCAGTGGGTGATCCTCTGCTTGGAGACAGTGCTTCCTCTCCACTGTGCAACAAAGCAGACAAAGAGCTGCTCAGAGATTATAAAGCTCTGCGTGCGATCCAAATTGATGCGTAAAGCGTGCACCGGACACAGCAACGATAGGGCTGTGTCTGCCTCCTCCTGGGGCAGCGCTTGCAGGTTCACCACCTGATCCCTAAAAGGGGTCGTGGGAACCTTGGGCACATAGCCCGGTCGGGGTCTCAGGATCACGTTAGAGTAGCCCGGACCGAACTCCAGGCACGTTTTGCTGACAGAGAACGCTTGCAGGTCTCCTACCCTCTTGATGGAAGTGAGCGCAGTCAGGAGGGCAGTCTTCAAGGAGAGTGCCTTAAGCTCAGCTGACTGCAAAGGCTCAAAGGGGGCTCTCTGTAGAAGAACTACAGAGAGGTCCCATGAGGGAACGAGGTGTGGTCTGGAGGGATTCAGCGTCCTGGTGCCTCTCAGGAACCTGATGATCAGGTCATGCTTCCCTAAGGACTTACCGTCAACTGCGTCGTGGTGTGCTGCTATGGCAGCAACATACACCTTCAAGGTGGAAGGGGACAGCCACACTTCCAACCTCTGCTGCAGGAAGGAAAGCACTGATCCGACTGTGCATCTCTGGTGTCTTCCTATTGGGAAGCACACCACTTAGCGAACAGACGCCACTTAAAGGCATACAGGCGCCTCATAGAGGGGGCCCTAGCCTGAGTGATCGTGTCTACCACCACGGGTGGTAGACCACTTAGGTTTTCCGCATCCTGTCCAGGGGCCAGACATGGAGATTCCAGAGGTCTGGTCACGGGTGCCAGATGGTTCCCCATCCCTGAGAAAGAAGGTCCTTCCTCAGGGACATTCGCTGGGGGGGGGGGGTCTGTCGCGAGGAGCGTGAAGTCCAAGAACCATGTCTGGGTGGGCCAGTAGGGTGCTACCAGGATGACCTGCTCCTCGTCCTCCCTGACCTTGCACAGGGTCTGAGCAAGTAGGATCACTGGGGGAAATGCATATTTGCACAGGCCAGGGGGCCAGCTGTGTGCCACCGCATCTATGCCAATGGGGGCCTTGGTCAAGGCGTACCAGAGCGGGCAGTGGGAGGATTCTTGGCGAACAGGTGCACCTGTGCCTGTCCGAATCGACTCCAAATCAGCTGGACCACCTGAGGATGGAGTCTCCACTCTCCCCTGAGGGTAACCTGCTGTGACAGTGCGTCCGCTGTAGTGTTGAGGTTGCCCAGGATGTGAGTGGCTCACAGCGACTTGAAGTGCTGCTGATTCCAGAGGAGGAGATGGCGGGCGAGTTGTGACATACAACAAGAGCGCAGACTGCCTTGGTGGTTGACATATGCTACCGTTGCCGTGTTGTCTGTCCGAACTAACATGTGCTTGCCCTGGATCAACGGCCGAAACCTCCACAGGGGAAGCAGAATTGCCAACAACTCGAGGCAGTTGATGTGCCAATCTGTCGCGGGCCCGTCCACAAGCCAGCGGCTGCGTGCCCGTTGCAAACAGTGCCCCAGCCCGTTTTGGATGTGTCCATCATGACCACGAAACAACTGGAGACCAGTTCTAGGGGAACATCTGCCCGTAGAAATGAGAGGTCGGTCCAAGGGCTGAGAAGACGGTGACAGACCGGCATGATGACCACGCTCGAGTTGCCACACCATGTCGTGGCCGTGCTGAGTCTAGGGACAACGAAGCACTTACCTGGCTCCTTGTGACCACCCCCAGAACAGCCTGGGATGGGAAAGGAAGAGGCCTGTCCTCGTGACCCGTGGAGACTGTCACATCAGGGGCGGATTTGTGCCACAGCTGGGCGCTCAGGGGCGGAAGACCGCCGCTGGAGCGCCAAACCTGCCAAATAGAGTGGTGGACGGTGGTCGTGATGACGGCCATGCACACCGGATACGTGACCCAGGGAACGAGGAAACCACTCTTGCTGAACTCTTGAGTACTGCAGCCACTTGGGCATGCAGCACAATTAAATGCAAAGGTAACAAAAAGATTCTCCTCCCAGCCTTCGACCGGGGGATGGAGAGGTCTGCTTAACAGCTCCAGAGCAGCGAGTTTCGTCGTCCCTGGGTCGCCCGTCTCAAGGGTGCTTTGAAGCCTTTCACGGGTTCTTGGCGGCCGCGAGACGGGTGGTATCTGCTTCCTGAGGTGGGCTACACGCCGGGGCCGGGCCGAAGGGGAGGGCTGCAGCGGAGCCGGTGCAGTCACTGCGGGGGGACGCCCTTGGTGACGAGCAGATGGGGTGTGGGAGCTTGAACCGCACCAGGGCAGGATATGCTGGATAGTCTCCATCTGCTGCTCCACCGCCGAGAACTGCTGGGCAAAGTCCTTGACGGTGTCGCCGAATAGGCCAGCCTGGGAGATGGAGGCAGCAAGGAACCGTGTCCTGTCGGCCTCACCCATCTCAACCAGGTTGAGCCAAAAGTGGCGCTTCTGGACCACTAATGTGGACATCGTCCACCCGAGAGACTGCGCCGTGATCTCCATCGCTCGGAGAGCGAGGTCGGTCACCGAGCGCAGTTCCTGCATCAATCCCGTGGTGGAACTACCCTCGTGCAGTTCCTTTAGCGCCTTGGCGGACTTGCAGGAGAGCCATGGCGTGCAGGGTGGAGGTGGCTTGTCCAGCGGCACCTTAGGCCTTGGCCGTCAGAGACAATGTAAACCTAAAGGCCTTGGAAAAGATCGGGACCGGGCAGTAAAAAGTGCCTCCCACGAACTTGTCAGCTCTTCATGCACTTCCGGGAAGAAAGGAACGGGGGCGGGGCATGGTTTTGAGTGGCACCACGAGCCCAGGAACGAATCATCAAGCCGCGAGGGTTCAGGCAAGAGTGCAAGGTTCCACTCTAGACAATGCTCACGGCTGCCCGGGAAAGCATGTCGTCATCTCCGTGTCAACCTGTGACTGGGCAATCGTCCCCGAAGGCAGGAGCCCAGCTAAAGCTTCCGCGTCCAACTGGATGAGCCCGCTCTCTGATGCTGCGCTCGAGAGCTCATCAGTTTCACGGGCTCCGAATAAGAGGTCGAACTCGCCGTGAAACAAGCCAGCGGACTCATCCGGAAGCCCGATCGGGGCAGACGAGCGTGCTGGGGAATGGGAGGTCTGCAGGGGGATACCCGGCGGAGGCGGTCCCATTGGGGTCCCCAAATCGCCCCCGGTGCTAGCCGCACTGGCCTCATACCCGTGGGTAAAAGGACCGAGGCAGGGAGCCTCTGGGGTGGCTTGCTTTCTTACGAAGGAGAGCCGTGACCGCATCATTGCCATGGACATGTCCTCGCAATGAGTACTTGACCATGCACGAACGCTGTCTCCGTGTGAGCAGACACGAAAGACAGTGATCGTGACCGTCAGAAGGCGAGAGATAACGAGCGCAACCAGGAATAACACACAAAGGAAAGGCATCTTTAAAAAGATGCGTCTTTAAAAAGACGTTCCGTGTGTGCCGCTCTTTTAGAGAAATATACTCTTTTAGAGAAATATACTCTTATTTCTGCCAAAGCGCCCAGGGGCATTCTCTGCAGTGCACCAGTGCAGAGGAGGGAGAAGCCGCTGAAATGCGCCGTCAGATCCAGCAGAGGTGAATGAACAGTCGTGGGAATTCAGCTCAGTGTGCATGACTGTCTCCGAAGAGAAAATCTGAATGAGTGGTTGCATACCAGCTCTTTTATACCCGCATGTCCAGGGGAGTGGCATGCAAATACCACTTGCCAATTTTCATTGGCCTTTTATCAAAGACCAGATGTGTCTCGGGCTCCCAAGAGTGACACCTAGTGTCACTACATCGATACAACGTCGAGTGAGTGACAGATAGGGAACAGACTTTTTTAGGCTTTTCAACTAACTTAAAACAGTACAACAATTAAGAAACAAAGAATGTAAAAGTTAAACAGTACAAAATAATGAGACGTGTGACAACCTGCCCCAATAAAAATGTAACAACCTGCAATGTATGAACAACTTATGAAATTTATGAAAACAAATTACCTTGTCCTGAGAACACAGTTCAACTTTTTCAGTTAAAATCTAACTTCATTATATAGTTGATTCTTGCCTTAATGTATGCCAGATCAGTGTGGTTTTATTATGTTGACTTGTTTACCCAACAGCTTACCTTATTTTGAAGGATAGGATTCACAATAATGTAAAAAAAATAAATAAATAGCATTTGTGTAATTTGGCAAAAACAGTGTTACTGAGATATAGCTCTAGTGACAACTTGCCCTGGTCTCCTCCTACTAAAAGGATCAGAAGGGCTCCATAGATATATAGATTTCATGAGAGTTTAGACAACATTTCTGCATCTTATTAACAATGTCATCCGTATTCATGCTATATGGTTAATAAGCATGCACTCACCACAGCTGTGGTTCAGTATATACTTCCTCTGGGAGACAGTAATTAAAACTTAAAATCCTACGCTAATGTGTTAAACAGACGCTTCACCCATCAGTAAATTGTGCGTCATTGTGCTGTCACTGAGAAATTAAAAGAAAGTGAAACAATCTTTTTTACCTGCTTACTCTCAGTGTCTCATCATGAAAAAACCAAAAGTGAAATATGTCAGGAATGATACAAAATCTGACATTGCTTGGCTAACATTTTAGTAAAGAAAAATCGCACTTATTACTCGTCTGCGCTTGAGAGTCAGCACAGGACATCAGCAGAGATATCACAATTCTAAATGTAATCATCCACTCCTTTGTTGTATGCCAAAATAGCATAGACAAAATAGGATTTTGATATGCCACTTAATCCATATTCCTTCTGGCCATGTCTCTTATATTTTATTCTGTCCATCTGTTTTATTACACTCACTGAGAACTTTATTAGGAACACCTGTACATTTAATTATTCATGCGATTTTCCGATCAGCCAATCGTATGGCAGCAGTGCAATGCATAAAATCAGGCAGATATGGGTCAGCAGCTTCAGTTAATGTTCACATCATGGGGAAAAACCCTAGAGTTGACAGAATGGTGCCAAAAAAAAAAAAAAAAAAAAAAAAAACATCTAATGAGTGGCAGTTCTGCAGATGGAAATGCCTTGTTGATGAGAGCGGTCAACGTGTTTGAGGTGTTTGATTAGGGTTGGAGTTAAACTTTACAGGATGGTAGCCCCCCAAGAAGAGTTGAATAACCCTTAAATGCAATCTAGTGCAAATAAAAGAGCCAACACATTTTTCTTTTCTCCTAATTAATCCAAGTATTCCTGAAAGAGGTGAGTCTTGAGCCTTTGTTGAAGATTGCATTTTAACTCTATGTTGCATTCCTCTGTTCGCAGATTGACCATAAATGCAGAGTGCCAGCTCCAACTTCATAACTTTCCTATGGATGAGCACTCCTGCCCCCTCATCTTCTCCAGCTGTGAGTAGTCTCTTCACTTTTGTCTCCATTGATTCACAACATCTTACTAGCATTCACATTGAGACATGACATTCTCTCCTCCTTTAGTTGTGATTGTTTTGGATGTCATGTTCTGCTGTGCATATATTCACTACCCTAAGCATTCAAGTACAGTAATATCCACATGCACAAGGAAATGCTTTGTTTAAAGCATATCTTTGCAGTGTTGCTTAGGAAACCCATATCATTTTGTATGGTCAAAGCTTTTCTCCCCAGGTTGAAATTTATGCCATAAACATTCACTTTGGAAGAACAATATTCCCTAGAATGTCTTTAAAATGTTCTCATATATTCAGAAACAATAGAGAAACAGAGAAACTTTCTGAAAAGGCATGTATACACTATACCAATAGCCATGGGTTTTAATGGACTTCTATAAAAGTGCTATGAAAACATATTGTAACTTTCATAACTCAAAATATCCCTTTCAGTCCAGCTGTCGCAACTTATCTGCTAAGCCGCTATGCATATCCTTTTTAAAAAGGTTCTTGGTCATTTCAGTCTGATTTCATCTGTTTAAATGAGGCACATTTAAATGGGGATTGTTCTGTGAATTTGTCACAATGTAATGACACAATGCAGACTTTACAAAGAAGGTGTTATTGAAGGAGAAGCACAACATTGTTAGACTCAGCAGCAAACCCACAGCTTGTTTAATCACAGCAAATCACTGTCACTCATTTCACATGCAAAAGGGTGTTTCATAGGAGTCTTAAAGACATAGCAGAAAAAGCAACAGCCCTTTTAATTTTAAGGACGAGAGAGAGTGGACAGTGCTCATAAAAAATAAATAAAAAAATAAAAAATTATGATGCAGAAACATTAAATTATATTATGAAAATTTGTAAAATATGACCGCTTTTAATGAGAAAGACAATACAAATTATATTTAGCTTTTTATTGGATTTTTTGGTTTGTCTTGTTTTCTTAATGACGTCACTGACATGCAAGTGCACTGCTGTCAGAAATGGCATTGTTGTAGGGAATGTGTCACTGCTAATTAGGATGTCATGCTTTATGATTTAGGTCTAATAGCAGATTTCAAATTTTGTATTTTCTAATTTCCTTCCATTGAACATGTATACTAACAATATACCAACAATATATAGCAGGTGTACTGGAAACTATTGTAACGAGTCAGAGGCAGACACCAAGTGACGATCCATGTGCAGAATTTAATGCAATCATAGTTAAACAGGCAGAGGTCAAAACCAGGTAAGCAATCCAAACAAAGTAACAAATCAAAGTCGGTAAACAAAGGGGTAATCCAAGGAACAGGCAATAATCAAATGCAGGCAGGCAGTAGATAAAGATAATGCTCAGAAATGCAAGACAACGGGTGAATTGGCAAGACTTTGCAATGAAGTGAAATTTGTGTGGGGATTATATACACAGAGAGTTTGATGAATGAATGGCAATCAGGTGTGAGAGTCAATGGCGGGAAGAAGGGGGTTCTGGGAAATGTAGTCCGGTTATGGGTTAATACTCAGGGGAAGGAGATCTTGCATTAACAGATTGGGAAGATGTGACAACTATTCATTCCATGGATTTAATTGCATGTATACACCAAGGGCATGGACAACCTTGTAATTACTCTGCATGTTCAATGGACTCTTTCTAGTGATGTGCCCGAAGCCGAATACCTTATTCGGAAAGGCACAAATAATGACTTCAAATCAATTAATGGATTAATCAGAAAAATATAAAAAATATTAATGACTGATTAAGAGGCACAATGATAAAGCAACATTTTAAATAAACATATACAAAATTACAAAGAATTAATTAATTTGTGCAGCCAATATTTCTAAAGTGTAAACCTTATGAATGAAAATGTGCACACTGTGATTTCAAATCGGATGGGCATGGTCTCGAATCCATTTACGGCCTCTGTTAATTGTGTGTGTCTGAAGCTTATCAAATGTAACATTAAGATATGACAACATATACACTTTCCACTTCTTGAAATGTCTATGTTAATGTATCGCACGATTCACACGTGATTACCACGTAATCATTTATAGCCTAAACCTGAGTGTGATGTTAAATTCCTGACCTGAAGTGATGATTTCACATCGGAGCCCATCTATCCATCTTTTAAAGTTGACCACATTTATGTCCACATCAGTGATTATCTGGTTAAGACTTACAGGACTTTCACCTGTTTGTACGTTATATTGATTTTATTTCTTTTAATGTTTGAATTTGTATTTATTATTCACTGCAAAATGTGTGCTTGACATTTCACATTTTGACACCTCCTGCCTTCAGAATAATGTTGTTATACATGCACAGACCAGGGTTGCGCAGTATACCGGTACTACCGAAATATCGCGATCCCAAAAAATGTAAAACAGTACTATATCATCTTGTTGTTAACTTCTGTACCATATTAAAGTATGCTGCCATTAGAAAAATGTAATGTAATACGAGAGTTTTGAGATTAAATCAAAGACCATTTGAAAATACTATATGGCCAAGTGTGATCAGTAAACAGCAGAAAAATGTCATTCAATGAAATAATATAGTCACATGCGCTGCACACCACAGTATGAATAAGAGGCGCTTCTATGCTTTCTCATCTCCTTCACACACACAAGCAAGCATGCACACAAACGCAACACACACTACTAATGCTTGATTTTTATGCAGTATGTCCAATATTATACAGCTGCAGATCCACAGATCAGTGTGTTGAGTGTAAAAACGGCTGTGAACTTTCAAATGAACTCTTTCTTTGTTGCAGTTTGGACATTTCAGCTCACGAGTCACAGGAAGCTTGATATAATTAACCCTTCACAAACAGAAAGAACTTCAAAGATTTTTCAAAACTGATTGCATGAAATTGAATCAAATCAAAAATCTTTTATTTGTTACCTAAGGATCGAGTTAGTATCGATAGCAAGGTACTAGGGCTGGTATCGTACTGAAGCCAAAATTTTGGTATCGGAGCAACCCTAACACAAGCAAACGAAAATTCTGTTTCATGCAGATATTAATATCAGAATTACCAGGAGAAACCACAGTTAACAACATCTTCCACAGTTAATGTAGCCTACAAATTCAGCAATTGTGTGTGAAATGTGCATTTCATTTAGTTTTTACACACTTCTGGTTTAAGCCCCACCCACACCCAGTTCTATCTGAATACAGAGATAGATACAGATAATTTTGTTATATGAACAGATACAGATACAAATACAGATAATGGCTTCACTGCACACCCCTAGCTCTTTCATTAGTAGGGTGTCATAAATGACATTACTCAAGGGTGATTGGAAATGGGTGATGCAGGTGTGGTATTAAGTGTCTGATGTCGCTAAATTGGAAAAGCTCTGTGTAATATGTTTTCACACCTTCACATACCCTGTCTCAACCATATCAAACACACATCAGGGCCAAGGTTATAATAGTTTTAATTTTTTTATTTAGTTTTTATTTCTATTTTGATTTAAATTTTTCGCTTTAATTTAGTTTGGTTTTCATTTTGTTTGTTAGTTCTTTGTTAGTTTTAGTTTAGTTTTAGTTTTTCATTACATTTAGTTTTTTATTTTAGTTTTAGTTTTTATCTCAAGTGATACATGTAGAATGGGGAAAACAGGCATTTGTGCAACATGGGTCATAGAGCTGGACACCCAAATGTAGAGTTTGTAAATAATACTTAACACATAATTCTGATTTAAGAATGCTTATTTTTTTTTACCAAACTTTAACCACAAAGTCCTCTCTAGTGCATTTGACATGAGAAAGTAAATCTTGTCGCAACTCTGAAAACTGAACATCAAACAAAACTCTATACCAATTCCAAATGAAATGTAAAACAAATCACTGATTGACGGTGTAAGACAGAATGAGTGAAAAGACTGTGTGTGTGTGTGTGTGTGTGTGTGCGCGCGCGCGTGCGTGCGTGCGTGTGTGCGTGGGATTGGGTGGTTTACGAGGATATTTTTTAAGGTTACAAACTGGTAATTACAAGGGTATTATGCTATAAATGTGGTTTATGAAGACATTTCTAGTGTCCCCATAACTGAAATTGCTTAAAAAAAAACATACTAAACGAAGTTTTTTGAAAATGTAAAAATGCAGAAAGTTTTTTGTGAGGGTTAGGTTTAGGGGTAGGGTTAGGGTTAGGGGATAGAATCTATAGTTCATACAGTATAAAAATCATTATGTCTATGGAGAGTCCTCATAAGAATAGCCGCACCAACATTGTGTGTGTGTGTGTGTGTGTGAGTGTGTGTGTGTGTGAGTGTGTGTGTGAGTGTGTGTGTGAGTGTGAGTGTGTGAGAGAGAAAGTCTGAATAAATTACTGGATATTATATTGTTTCTGTTCTCTTTTTTTTTTAACATCATGCATTGGCAACACAATGAACAATCATTCCAATAAAGGTTCAAATGTGTCATAATTGTAGTCCCAGACATGGCTAGCGCATTTTCTATAGGGTGACCAGATTTTGAAAGTCTCAAACTGGGACACCTGGGGGGTTTGCGATACATGCATATATATACAGTACATATATAAATAAATACATTGTATTAAAATATTAAGCTAAATGCAATATAACATCTTAGTATGTGAAATGTTAGTGTTAGGATTAGGGTTGCAGCGTAAAGCATTTATATGTTTCCATTGCTCATGATATAAATATTTTGGTATCGGAGCAACCCTAACACAAGCAAACGAAATTCTGTTTCATGCAGATATTAATATCAGAAATACCACGAGAAACCACAGTTAACATCTTCCACAGTTAATGTAACCTATTAATGTAAAACTACAAAAAGATGGGTGTCACTATCTAAAGTGCTAGAGAAGACTGTATCAATATTATTTTGTGACTACATCAAGTTCTTCTGAACTTTTTTGCACATTCAGTATGAGGGACAGATCTGTAAGGTTATTGTGAAGCTATCTTTAGTGGTCAAAAGAACAGTACTACCCAATCAATAATGTGCCATTGACAGAGTAACCTTCATTCAGTGCAACATACAAGAGACGAGGTAATGATCTGAGATGGCATCCCTCTGTGGCAGAATTTCTATATAATCAGCTTCAACTCAAGTGTATGATTATGGCAATGAGTTGGTCCTGTCACAATTTGTCTGACCCCAGCAGAGTTGAGAATATCGCAATCCCAATGTATAATTTTTATTATCTATGAAAATAATGAAACTTTCATTTTCTTATAGCACACACATTTTTTTGGTGGTGGGGGTGGGGGGATTGTAGCCCCTAGCATCTCGTAACACATGGTTAAGTTTTCAAAAGCCTTTTCAGCTGTCTTTCAGTCTGCTAAATAAGAATTGTAATGTGATAAGGCTAATTTATCGCAACATAAATTATTTCCCATATTTTCACCATTCATCTGAGTGACTTGGTAGTATGATGGGAATATCCCTGGCATTATCAAACAGACTGTGCTGTCATGCAACTCTCAGATTGCTGTGGAAATTGCTTGCTGTAGGTATGAATAGAGATCACTGTGGGAATCGCATGTGAATCATGATCGCTCAGTGAGTTTCAATTGGAGTAAAACTGCCAATGTAAAAATGTTATAACAGCATTGTAAGTAGCTCATAAAAGATGTCACAGGCTCTCACCTTGTTCAGGAATTGTTGTTGTGTTTTGGCATATATGACATCCTTCATGTCTTGCAAACCATCTGTCTTTCCAGACATTTCTCTTTTGATTGAACTGCATTTACTTCCTTGCTTTTTATTTCTTTTGGTATTGTATCCCTAAGGTGTACAAACAAACCTGGTCCCAGTTCGCATTGGTCCTGTTTAGTTGATTGTTGTCTTGTAGTAAATGTTTACACTGCCTGTTTACATTGCATCTGTATGGATACGTGTAATTAAGTTTTTTTAAGTCCTGTATGTGATGTTCTAAATGTATATATTTGGCAACTGGCTGGTAAATGTTTACATTTCACTCACCAGTAACTGTGTGGTATAGTGGTGGAGTATTCAGCAGTGAGATTCTTTCACTGCATGTTGAGAGTAAAAGTTGTTCTGTTTAATGTGTGTTAAGACAAGATCCACGCGACCCATTTTTATTGAATAATGTCTCTTTTAATACCATTTCTGTCCTCTACAGTCAGTTGTTGATAAAAAATATAAAATATACATTTAATTCTAATCATACATGGCGCAGATGAGATAAAGCCATTAGAGTCCTCTCTCATTAACATGCACTCATCTAGAGACACTCTTTACAGAAATGCAGTTTTTGACAGTACCGGTTTAGCACTTGTCCAACAAATCAATGTAAATACTTGAAAATAGTACAAATTGTGCAATTAAACAATAAAAATGTAACAGAAATTATTATATGAAATATAATATCTTATTTATTTATTGTATACATGGATTTGTTTATTTTTAAAAAGCCAAAATTATGAAAAACTAATAAAATATTATTAGTAAAATTTATATTTTTGTAATGTACTTAGTTAGAAGGTCCTCTGTATAAATAACACCAATAGATTGGAGAGACTTTCTTTCATATGTAAGCAAAAGGGACAATTTAACTGAAATGTACCAATATGAATCGATATAAAATCGATTCAGGAAATCTGTATCAATGCCCAGCCCTAAACAATGCATGTTTACATGATTTTATTGTGTTAAAATCACTTACTAACCTTTTTAGTATAAAGTTATATCCAATTTTACAACTTTATTGGCATGATGACATAAAGCCATAAACCCTGTAATCCCACTAAACAATCATTTAAACAACTTTGCAGCTCAAATAATACACTTTTAAAGGTGCTATATGTAATATATTTACTGTACTAAAGCATAAAATTATCAGAATATGTTATTAGAGATTTAGGAAACATGGTAAGTTGAAATACTGGCTTCTCCGAAAACAATGCTACAGCCAGTATATTCTACTTTGAAATGTCTGTTCCGGGCCTGAATTTCTATTTGTGCTTTGGCCTGTGTGATCCCACCCACTGCCCATTTCCCAATAGTATTTTGACACCCAGGGTTGCCAGATTTGAAACAAGTTAGCAGGCAAACACAGTGCACTGCAGCCACGGAAGCCAGCAATACATCTAGCTAACACTGACAGAGTTATAAAAAAATCCACATGAGCTGGTTTATAATTTGCAAACAATAAAAAACACTGTAAACATATACATTAGCTGATCAACTTACAGTGTAAGGCTCGTCGCTTGCCATTGTCAGTTTGCTCGTTCCTGTTGCATGTCCTCAACCTCGCAAACCGTGTGAGCTTCGAGCCTGGGGAGGAGGGGGCGGGGGAGACAACTCTCTCCAATATTTTGAATTTGGACTGCAGTACCCATTTTAAATGCTTGATGTCAATGTTACACATTGCTCCTTTAAGTATGAGTTGTTTAAGAAAAGTTGGAATGAGTCGAAATAATTTTTTGTGGTAATCAACATTATGACACAAATGCTGTCGATTGAGCTATACTTCTACTGAAACCGGAATATTCCTTTAATATGAATTACCTTAAAATATATAATTATTTTTCCATTAAAAAAATTATAATCTAAATCTAAGTGAAATAATCACAATCCATATCAATATTTGTTGTGTGAAATGATGTATGTCCATTTTTAAGCAAATTATTAATGTACCCAGTTGTGGCATCATTTCCATTAAGACCAATAATTTTGCTACTAATAACACTTTATCAACAGTGCTGAATAACTACATGGAAATATATGTGTTTGTATGTTATTTGTTTAAACAGACTGTGTTTGTCTATTATTGTGATTTATTTTAAGATCAGATCAAATTTTATGACCAATTTATGCAGAAAGCCAGGTAAGGGTCCATATACTTTTTTCTGCAACTGAAAGTCATAGTTGGCTGCTGATGGTGGATCTGAGTGATAGTTCTTCTTTACTGTATGTATTTTTCATGAAAATCTTAATTCTCTGCCCTTTTCTTCACCTCGCAGCTACTGTTTTCCATTCCCCAGCTGCATTTTCTCCAGTTGTTTTTAAAAAAACCAGCACTGCATTTCAAACCCATCATTTTAAATTCAACTGATATGCAAATGAAGGTACACACACATACATTAGGGCTGTCAGTCGATTAAAATTTTTAATCTCATTTAATCGCATATTTTGTTTAGTTAATCGTGATTAATCACAGATTTTGATTAAACCACGTCGTTCACGGCAATCTCACATTCATTTCTATGGGGAGTTCCGTGGTCGTGGACACAGGCAGCGATGGGGGGGGGGGGAACGACCTCCGTGGTCGTGGACACAGGCAGGGATGGGGGGGGGAACGACCTCCGTGGTCGTGGACACAGGCAGGGATGGGGGGGGGGGGAACGACCTCCGTGGCCGTGGACACAGGCAGGGATGGGGGGGGACGACCTCCGTGGCCGTGGACACAGGCAGGGATGGGGGGGGGGGGACGACCTCCGTGGTCGTGGACACTGGCAGTGACTGGGGAGTAGGAGCCCTTCTCCTCTTCCGCTTCCAGGTGGCTGTGAGAACAGCTGTGGGAGGCTCGAAGGGCGGAGCCATGGGAGGCTTGATGAAGGAAGGCTCCAGGACCACCGAGGCTGGGGAGAAAGTGGTCTCCGTTTATGGGAGCTCGGAGACCACTGGAACCATAGTGGCCCCCCCCAAAAAAAATTCCTCTTGGCTCTGGGACAGACGAGGCTTGCAATGCTGGCTCTCTGACTGTGGCAGGCATGGGCTCATTGACCGTGGCAGGCGTGGGCGTTGGCTCGTTGACCATGGCAGGCCTGGAGGGCGAGGCCGTGGAATCCACTGCAAGAGGGTTGGCCTCCATCGCTCCTACAGTGAAGGCTGATCCACCAAATAACAAAGCCATATCAATGAATTGGGCCAGGGTCCAGGGACTTTTTGCCACAAGACATGAGGGACTTCACTGGCTCACTCAAACCAATCTGGAAGAGGTCTTTCAAGGCCACATCATTGAAGTCCACCTGACTGGCCAATTCACAGAATTCCACGACATACTCTTCCAGCAAACGACCCTTCTGACGCAGCTGGAACAGTCTCACCGCTGAGTTCATGTCTTCAGAGGTCTAGTCTTCTGTCACACAATGAACCAGGAGAGAGATGCTGGTTGAACCCAAATGCAGTGTTTTAATGACAAAAATATAAAAATACAAATAACACAAGGCTTGGAAAACGAAAGGAACTGTTTCGCTTCACTGCTACTATGGACAAGACTATACTCAGAACAATTAAACATGAAGGTATAAATAGGGGCACAAATGAAGGCAAACACAAAATAGCTGAACACAATGATGGGGTACAGGTGAGGATGATGATTGGGCTTCTTGGGAAGTGTAGTACAGAAGGTAAATTCAAAATAAGAGTCTAGAAGACGGGGGAAAGCACAGAACAGTTTGTGACACATATAGAGCATTGTAGCGGAGCCAAGTCTCTGTCATTTCAAAATAAGTGTCCCCGGTGTATTTAGTTTTTTATACATTTAAAAGTCCTGAATTATGCACAAAATCATCTTTCTTTCTTTTTTTCTTTTTATTGGGGTTTTGGTTGCATAATAAACTGAATTTGGAATTTTATTAATTTTTTATGCATTTTTGTCTGTGCCCTTTATGTTAAGAAAAGACTAGGATTTTATTTTATTTTTTTAATTCTATAAATCAATTTTGTTATTATTTTTTTTTAACTATCAGCCGATTAATCTGTTATCGGCTTTTTCTACCACCTTAGTTATCAGTATCTGGAAAACAAATGACTAATATACTGTGTATATATATTTATATATATATATATATATATATATATATATTATACTGGATACAGTATATGCATTTTCTTCTGCCACATATAAAAATACATTGCTAAAAATGTTATGTATAATTGTTTGTGAATTGGCAGGTGACAATGTTTGTTTGAAAAGTAAAAATCTGAACTACTGGCCCAACTGGCAAGCAGAAAAAAAACTTTATTGTTGAGCCCTGATACTGAAAGTTATCTGCTTGTGAAGATGAAGAATAAACCAAGCAGAAGTACAAAATGGAACAATTGTATTTATACAATTGCCATACTATTATGGACACTACAAAACCACATTCTTCTAATAAAGTAGTACCCTATGTGCAGGGTTGGGAGGGTTACTTTTGAAATGTATTCAACTACAGATTACAGAATACATGCTGTAAGATGTCATTTGTAACATATTTTGTTAGATTACTCAAGGTCAGTAACGTATTCTAAATACTTTGGATGACTTCTTCAGCACTGGTAGATTTTTTCACTTGTTTTGACTATAAAAACTCTGCCAGTACAGTAAGACAAAATACACGTTAAAAATACATTCTCTGAAAAACATAAATATCTTATGCAGTGTTGTTTCTAAAACAAGATCAATCAAATTGATCTTATTTTAAGGATGTTTTTATATTTTTACAGGAAAACAATACAAAACTTATTATCAAGAATTTGATTTTTGCCCTAATATCAAAGGTCTTACTAGAAAAAAAAGAAATTATGATCCAACGTGAATTTTCTTGATAAAAAAATATGATCCTGCCTGGTAGCATGTGCATGTAAAATGGCTAGAAATAGCATTTTAGCTTAGCGTAAAGCTGACAATTTACACAAAGTTTATTTCTATTTCTTCTGCTCCAAGCTTCTCTCTCTGCTCGTATGAATGTAACACATCATAAGAAAGTGTTTCACCACTGTTAAAATGCACTTTGGATCACATAATTTATATGTATAAATGTTTTCCATCTGAAAGGACTAAATATTAAATGAAACAAATGACAATAAAATGCAAAGTAATCTTTTCAGTAATCAAAATACTTTTTGAATGTAACTGTATTCTAATTACCAATGATTTAAATTGTAACTGTAGTGGAATACAGTTACTTATATTTTGTATTTTAAATATGTAATCCCTTTACATGTATTCCGTTACTCCCCAACCCTGCCTATTTGACCATGCAAAAAGCATCATTAAAGAAACTTTTTTTGCCACATCACATCCATCAAACAATATGACCTTAATACTGTTTGGAGACCCAAGTATAAGTCATTGGTAATGAAACAATGTACAGGTTGTAGTGAAGATAGATAGAGTGTTCAGACTCATTTTAAAGGTGGGAAAGTGCTGGGTGTGCCTGCAAATCCTGTGAAAACCATCTATTGTGACCCTAACTGATGGGGAGCTGCTTTTTTGCTGCATGGATTCACCTTAGTGCTATTAACTCTGCCAATTGCTTTGACCCCCCCCCCCCGGATCTGCTTGTGGGGACGACATTACCATTTCCATCAAAGCCTTTTTACTCTTCATAGAGGCAGGCATGAATGCACTCATGCTCTGATGGCACTTCCACTTAGACATAGCAGATCATTTTATTGGTAATTTTTAAAGGATATAGATGGATGTTTGGAGTTGTATACTAAAGCTTCCAGGGACTAATTTGCTCACATTAAGCACATTTTCTGAATAAAGACAGTTGGTGTGTACAGGTTCACAATATTATACAGTATGTGTGTGGGAATGTGTGAAAAAAAATAAAAATAAATGAAACTGTAGGTGGCACAAAATGAGGAAGTGACTTAACATATGCAAAAATGCATTCACAAGTTACTCAAAATTAATAATTTCCAATAATATTTCCAGACAAATTTGATTGGCAGTTTATTTCACGGCTTTTGCTCACAGCTTTGCAGCACATAAATCATATTAAACCTGTCTTTTGTGTCAGTATTGGAAAATTCTCCAGCTTGTTCCCTTTCATCTGTTTAATTGTTTTATACCTTCTCCACTCTTTTATCATCTGAAATACACTTGTGGTTACATCTCTGTCTTTGCAGTGTTTCAAATGTTGTAATAAGATTCTATTACGGATCTTCAAATCCTCTTTTTGCATTCTGTTTACTGTTCTCACAAGCAATTTACAGGATTCAAATGAGTGTCATAATCCGACACTTAAAAGGTCTGTGAAATCAAAGGATGTGCCCACTATCTTTATTCAGTTATAGCATCATCAAAGGCTAGCAAACTGAAAAAAGTTGATAAAAAGTTTATGTAGTGGAAAGTTTTAGAAATTAATGGTTTATACCATAGAAAATTAAATGAACACTCCCCCATTTCCATAAAAAACTGAGCATTGATTAAAAAGGCAATCAGTAGTATTGTGAGTTTAACAATGGAAAGATGTCATGTTTTAATTTGAGTGACACATTTGGACACCAATTATAGTGTTCATCTTGGCCAGAATCAGTTGACTGAAGTTCATTATAATAATAATGATTCCTCACATTTATATATAGGAACAGCTGTGATTACCTTTTGATCATGCACCTCTTCCTGTCTGTAACACAGTTCTTTCTATCAACCACCACTTAAAGAGCACACACAGATCTCTTAATAATTTGATGTCAGACGAGTAGGTGTGAATTAATGATTAAATATTGCTGGGAAGGGTGAAAAACTCTGTGCTGTGCACAAGCAGGAATAAAGGGATCTTGTTATGAACACACAAAAAGGCACTGTGAACAACAAAGGTTTGTGTAATTATTGTCCAACCCTTAATAAAGGCACAGCCCAAACTGTCTGTTGCTGCATATTGGAACTGTAAACAATTATGGCAAATGAAATATACATTTTTAGAAAATATACATTCAATTAATTCCTCATTTCTGCTTGGCTGTTTTATCGATTTTCTTTGGTCAAGGTCCAGAGATAAGGTATTATTTAGGAGACAATTTTCAGAAAAAATTAATTTGCTAATGAGAGACTTTACGGTAACACTTTACAATAAGTTTCCATTCATTAACATTAGTTAATGCATTAAGTATCATGAACAAACAATTAACAATATATTTTTTACGTTTATAAATCTTTGTTAATATTAGTTAATAAAAAGTACTACTGTTCATTGTTAGTTCATAGACTAATTAACTAATGTTAACAAATACAACTTTTGATTTTCAAAATGTGTAACTATATGTTGAAATTAACACTGAGATTACAAATGCCTAATAAATATTCAAAAAGCTGGATAACCATGGTACTCTTATTAATGAAAAGCCTTTATTATCACATGGCTTTATGCAAAAGGTAAAACAGCTCTTCTACGCATTTTGGTCTGAGTCTTCTTCAGGGAGAGTAACAAACAAACTTCTCACAGGTGAGATTAATATCAATCATTCAGTAAGTCACACGCTTAACTTGTTAACTATAGTGCTAAATATTCACTTTTGTTTTCATACTCAAAGGGAAAATTACAAATAATGATCTTAAAAAAATAAATAAAAAAATACAACCACTTATAACACAATATCTATCTATCTATCTATATATATATATATATATATATATAGGTGCTACTGGTTGTTTAAATCAGTTTTACTATCAGAAATAATCAATAATTAATTGTTATTAATTGTGGAATAATCAAATAACAATTAAATAACTAAATAGTAATTAAATAGAATTTAATTCATTAAACTCTATTCTCGGGGCACCACTCTTTGAAAAGAGAAAAATGATAGCAAGTTACTGATTGAGTCTCATAAAACAAAATCTACCCTGTAGGTTGAGTATCTTAATTGTTAATCAAAATAATCAAAAAAGGAAAAAACTAGTTAAATTATTGGTATACAGATCTAATAGTAATCTAGTTATAGTTAGTTTCTAACACCAATAACATAATAGTACTCTGAGGTAACTTGGGAGTTCTTCACGTGGCAGAGGTTGGCTTCAACACAATATTCAAACAAAAAACAATCAGGAGTACTTATTATAATATAATAAGATTTATTATAATCAAGCAGTAGTGAACAGAGCCAATACTATCCAAATATAATCAAGGAAATCCTAAACTAACAGTGGAGCTATATGCTAGTGTGTGTGTGTGTGTGTGTGTGTGTGTGTGTGTGTGTGTCCAGGTGTGGTAACAAAGGAATCAAAATGGAGGATCAGGTTCAAAATGGAGGGTTAACTCCAAAATGGAGCTGATACCACGTGCGGGTGGAAATGAGCGGACACACAAAGGAACTGACGAAACAGGCAGGAGAATTTGGTTCACCAGCCTGAGTCGAACACAAACCGGGGCACCACTAACTCAATGAATATCAGTGAGAGAGAGAGAATGAGAGCGAGAGAGAGAGAAAAAATGCATGCAGTTTAGTTAAGGGTCACCGCTCGTAATAGCGGGACTGAATTACTAGTTCAGATCACTCAACAAAACAAACGTAACCCCAAAAGAAACTAACACAAATCTCCCAACTCGAAGCAGCGAGCAGAGTTTAACATACAAATATACTCAAAACATCAGCATTTAGAATCAAAAATACGATTTAGATTCACAAGAAAAATCACAGTTTCTAAACTAAATCTGCCCAGATATCAAGCCTTACTTGGGAAATCCTGTGTGATTTCAGTAGGGTTGTCCTTTGGAATTCCTGTTGCATTGAGCGGTCAGGAGAAACGGTCTGGATGGTTCCTTGTCTTATGCTCATCAGCGAAAAGACACATCTCTGCTTTATTCTTCGGATCCAGCGATGGAGAAGAATGCAGAAAGTAGTCAAGGTTGAATGAAAAAGAGGGAGAAGGGAAACTGGTCGCCTTTCCGTTTTTCAAAATAAATTCACTGTTGCTTTACAGTGAAACTGAACCGGTTGGTATAAGTATACTATAAGACTTGAACAAAGCTAAGTTAAGCTTACTCTACCGTGGCCAAATGGTGAGGTTAGAAAAACATGGTCTCTTTGTTCTCAGTCCAAACGGAGGGAAAACTCCTTCAGTACGTGCACAGTACATATGTCCCTTAATAGCCAGGCAGAGCTTAGCACAGAGAGGCCGAACTTCATCTGTCCGCGGGTTTTGTTGACGAGATGACTTCATCGGTCGTAGGCCACTCGACCAATGGCGTGGTCCATGGGCGGGACTTCGCATCCAGTTGTGAATTTGTGAAGGATCCTGGGAAACTGAGTTCAATGTCTCTCCTTTTGATCATAGAACAAAGGGCCATGCGGTCTCTGCTGCCATTTTAAGTGGGCCAAGGCCCTACACCTCCCCCCTTTGGTATTAAGGTTGGGGTTCCTGCCACAGTCCTTGAGAGCAACCCAAAAGTTGAACAGTTCAGTCCTTGAGAGCAACCCGAAAGTTGTCCAGTCCATGTGTCCTGGGTTTGCATGAGCTTAGTTCCTGGAAACATTAGCAGTTCATAAAGGCTTTTGATACGTGGGCAGTCATAGTAGGTAACATCTGGGCAGATGAATTCTAACTAGGCTAGCTGACATAATTTCTATCAAAACAGCACTTCACATTGGTAAAACACATCAAACATTGCAACAACCCTTTGTTATCCCTGAGTTTTCAATGATTATGAAAAGGAAAATGGGAAAGATTATTACAGTTAGTATAACTGTTCCTGGGCAGAGTTAGGAGCAGTTAGTGGTAGAGGGGTAGACAGGAGCTTGAAATGCTGTGGAATGAGTGTCATTGCATCCAGTCTAGTGTGTAGTGTTTGGATGTGTCTGTGCATAGCGTATGCGATACCTGCTGTGATGATCCAACCACTAAGGAGGAGCCCAAGGGCAGTCAAACTGATGGGGTGTTCTTGATAAGCCGATAATTTTCCTATACGATTGAAAAATGTAGTCGTGAGCCCAGTCGATTTGAGACTGAACTTTACTAATTTGGTCCCTTCAGCTAGAAGCTGTTGTTGAAGGGTGTCGTCAATAGTGAGGTTGTGGCCTCTGAATGCGTCCATCATCTCAATCTCTGAATCGTGTCGCTCTGGACTGAGATGGTGGAGGACAATGTCGGCTATATGTACCGTGGCCCCTTGTGGGACCTTCAAGAACACCGTTTGGTTTGGGATTGTTAATTTAGTGTTTGTGTCATGACAGTCATATGACATTAGGATCTCGGTGGCAGGGGTACTGACAAGCCATCGACTACCAGCTCTTTCTACCCTAGATTCTGTCCCTTTGTCTTTAACAGACATACTAGCCTGGCATTTTTGCTCTGGGGTGTCAGCCCTCAGACCGCACAGGTGGTTGGTTATATCCCTGATAAAGGGGTTGCTGGGGCAAACCCAATGTATGTCCTTGGTGTTCGTACACATGCTCATATTGGGAATAAGGTAGAGAGAGGGGTCATCATCGTGGTAGGCAAGCACCGGTGGTGTTTTTATATGTACATGTACATTATTCTTCCAAAACCCAACGTTCAGTATGGATTTCAGTCGGTAAATGTTCTGTTTCTCTATAATGGGTAAATTAAGGATAAATCCTATCTCTAGGTTCTGAGGATTTACATGGATGGGTATTGCACTGCCAAGGCTGTATGCCAGATGTATCTCAGAAGTTTGCACAACTGTGGTAGTGACCGATCTAAGGATTTGTTCAACCATGTTTAGGGGAACTAGGTAGGATGGGAACTTTCCTCCATTCAGGCTGTTAACTGACGTGCTAATTTCCCTTACAAGGTCATGCATTAGATCTCTAACCATTCGCACATATGTTATGTCTGATCTCACAACTTCTGACAAGGCATCCAGAGCATGCAAAGTGTTATTTAGAATTGCTGAGTGCAAGTTTACAGTGAGTATGGTACCCTGTAGGGTTTTACCCAGATCCTGTAACTGTTCTTGTTGTAGCAGGAGTTTCTCTTGGATTTCTGGCATTTCATCGTTGTTCACCCATTTGTTTTTGGAGTGTACCAAGACTGACGGAGTTGGCAGCCGAAAGGCCGATAGAGAACAGGGAACCAATGGCCGATGCTGCTACTAGCAGGCCATCGAGGAACTGCTTTGGTCGTTTATTCCCACTGAGTTCTTCCTCTGTGACTAGGAATTTCTGCAGTTGTTCTAGGATATGGACAGTTGTCAATTTGGCATGTTCAACTGTGTCCTGGGTTTGGGTTCCAGTTACCCTGCCCTCCGTCATCTGTGGAGGTAACTGGATGTGTTTGCGATACACATCCCAAGGATCTAAACAAACGTATATTCTTTGGGTGTAGAGGTGGCAATGGGTGATTAAGAGCCCAGGGGTATCCTGTAGGACAATACTGGTTGGCGGGCCGGTTTCTACCACCTCACTGGCTTGTGTGAGCTGTAGGTTGAGGAAGATGCCAAGGATCCAAAGGAATTTCATCCTGAAACATACAAGAGTCTCGTTACCTTGTGTTTGCGGGAGTAGTCTTAAGGGTTAGTGCATACTAGTGTATGAGTAAAGCATGCTAAACCCAACTACAGGAGACACTATTGTTGTGGGTCTGCTCCCCTTTGGAGTGGAGACTGTCCAAAGGGTTTGATCTGATTTGAATGGACCCATTTGTACATTGGTGTTTGGTTTGGCTTCGAGATGCGGATTCGGTAAGCTACCGGAGAGAGCTTCCCTATAATCTCAAAGGGGCCTGACCAGCTTGGTAGGAACTTTTTGGCGATTCCCACCAGTTTAGCGAACTTGAAGTAGAAGACTCTATCACCTACTTTATATTCGCGGTCAGATGTTTTCCTATCGTAATAGGCCATTTGTCCTTTGACACTGGTTTCCTGGTTTGTTTGGGCCCAAGCAAACATAGTTTGGAGGTGTTTGCGTAACTCGGTCATGTACCGATGTGCAGTATATGCGGTTGTAACACTGACGTCTTCTGGATGGTACAGCAGATGCAGTGGGAGAGTCATTTCCCTCCCAGTCATCATTTCAAAGGGTGTGACCCCCGTGGTGCGGTGTGGAGTAGACCTAATGGCCATCAGTACCAATCTTTACCATTGCTGTCGACATACTTCTTGAGCATGCTGACAATGGTACGGTTGGTTCGCTCAACCTGACCTGATGACTGGGGGTGGTATGCAATGTGGAATTTGGCTTCCACACCCAACATTTCCCACATTGTTTTCATCACAGCCGCCGTGAAATGAGTGCCTCTGTCCGAGTCGATTGAGAGAGGTAGCCCCCAACGGCTGAACACATGGTTCATCAGCATGAGTGCTGTGGTTTCAGCCATGTCATTGGGTGCTGGCAAACACTCCACCCATTTTGTAAATGCACAGGTGACAGTTAGGAGGTATTTGTTTCCTTGTGCCGACTTGGGTACTGGTCCGATCCAATCCATCTGCAGATTGGACCAAGGAAACGTGATTCCCTTGACCTGCAGTGGAGCTCGATTTAGTGGCCGGGGAGGACGGAACTGACAACAGATCAAACATCCCTTTACGTAGGCATTAGTGTCTTTGAGCATAAATGGCCAGTACGCAACCTGTTGGAGGGTGTAGTAGGTAGCTTTGTAGCTCCTGTACCTCCAATGGGAGCATCGTGGGCATGTATTAGAATCACCCCCCTATGGTCGGTCGGAACGACCCACCGGGGTGGACCTGGACCATCGGGAACATAGACCAACAGGCCTTTCTCAAGTTTCAGGTGTTGTTGTACCTGACAAAGAGCTTTTAGTTCTTCTGAGTCCTGTAAAGAGGATGGTAGGACCTGTTGTGTTTGAGGTTCCCTCAACCGCTGCCGGATTGCCTGGATCACTGGGTCCCGTTCCTGCATGGCACTCAAGTCTGTGTCGCCCGGTTGTTCACAGTCTGCAAGCAGTTTTGGGGATTTTCCCGGTTCTCTCTTGCCTGTCTATGGGTGAGAGCATTCATCGAGCAAGACAGTGGTTTAGGGAGCCACTCCTCCTTGAATTCCCATAGTGGGCCCTCTACTGCACCTCGCTTAGCTAAACGATCAGCTTCATCGTTGCTCTCTTTGTCGGGGCCAAGAGTTTGTGAATGACCTTTGACCTTCTTCCAATACACAGTCATCCTTCGGTCAGTCACGAGTTGGTCACACGCCAAGAAGAGTTCAGAGTGTTTGATCTCTTTACCTCTGGCATTCTTCATGCCATTTTCTTTCCACGTGGGGAAGTGTGAGGCGAAACTGTGACGGGCGTAGTTAGAGTCGGAGCAGACTACCAACTGCACAATAGCTGACCTAGCGGCTTGTTGCAACACAATGAGTGCTGCGGCAATTTCCGCATACTGGCTAGTCTTTGCACCAAGTTGGTAACTGTCTGGCGCAAGAACGACGTAATTGACACAGACTATGCCCACTCCAGCTTGGGTCTGGCTCTCATGGTGAAAAGAGCAGCCATCCACGTAAACCTTCGGGAGGTCTTGACAGACGGTTTCATCATAGTAATGATGATTTGAGGGAAGAGAAGGAGTGGTAACGAGGAAGGGCGGGGAACCTGTCTGTCCTTCGCAGTCACAATGATGGCACTTGGCCAGGCCCTGACCAAAGCCATCTTGTGGTCGCGATGCGACTATTGGACACTCGTCCTTCTCTTAGCTGCTGGCTAAAGGAGACAGGCTGGTGGCAAGTTTCGATGATTACCTTCTGACCCCCGATGTAGCTGCGAAAGTGTTCCATAGTCCAGGCTGTGGCTAGGAGGGCTCTCTCACAGTCAGAGAACTTCAGCTCTACACTGCTCAGAGGTCGGCTTGCGTAGGCAATGACTCTGTTCTCTATGTCATACCTCTGTGCCAGGGCGGCGCTGAGGCAGTGGGAGGAGAAGCTCACCTCTAAATGAAACTACTTATCCTTGTCTGGGTAGGCAAGACAAGGAGCTGAACAGAACTTTGCTTTCAGTTCTCTGAAAGCCTGCTCTTGAGGGTCTCCCCATTCAAAGACCTTGTCTTTCCGGAGGAGCTCAGTAAGGGGCCTGGCTATCTCAGCATAGTCCTTGATGAACTGTCTGGCGTAGTTGCAGATGCCCAAGAAGCTCCTGAGTCCTGACACGTCTGTTGGGGCTTTGATGTTTTGGATGTTTTTGAACTCTCCCTGCTTGGGGTTCAATGCCATTGGCACCCACCAATAAGCCCACATACTCAACCTTGGTGCGGCACCACTGACCCTTGGAGAGGGCCAGCTTGGCTCCTGCACTGGAAAACTGGCTGAGCACGTATCGTATTTCAGTCAGATGTTCTTCAAAGGTCTGACTTCGCATGAGGATGTCATCCACATAGATCAGGTTGCCGCGGGCAGCAGCATCACTCATGGCTTTGTGCAAGAAGATATTAAACTCAGCTGGAGAGTTTGAATATCCGAATGGGCATCAGTTCCAAGTGAACTGTCGATTGCCAAAAGAGAAAGCCAGCTTGTACTGATCTACTGGGTCGACTGTCATTGTCCAAAACCTATTGGACACATTGACGGTCGAAAAGAAACAGGCTCTTTTCACTTTCGCAAGCTCCTGATCCAGGTGGATCATGGGCCATCGTGAAAGAGGGACCTGTTCATTCAGTTGTCGATAGTCAATTGTCAAGCGCCACTTTCCATTTGGCTTCAACACCGGCCACAATGGTGAGTTGTATGTGGAGTTACACTCCCGAATAATGCGTTTCCTTAGCAATGTGTCAAGTATCTCTTGGATTGACTTGTAGGCAGCTAAAGGAATTGGCGTACGAATGTGGGTGATGCATTTGGGTCAGTTGGGATACGAAATGTATGGAGTTCGGTGATTCCACAGTCGTTGGAATCCCTTGAAAAGATCTGTTGGAGTCGTAAAACAACTTCCGCAGTTCTTGTTTTTGACCCTCTGTCGTTAAGGCGTCTGCCTTAGTGAGTTGTTTTGCTATTTCATCCTTGAATCCCAGATAAGGTTCCTCTGGTGGGGAACCGGCTTAGTCACCGGTTGAAATCATGTCACCCGAGTGAGCAGTGAGGGCATACACAATCATGTCCGTTTCCGTGCCCAAGGCAGTACTGCAGACTTCTTTATTGTGTAGCCCCTCATGGCAAGCAACTGTGATCATTTTGTTCGGGAAGGTTAGAAGGAGGGGTTCGATGTTCTCCCCCCTCGTCAAGGATGGAGGCAGCTCTCCAATCACGGGCACTGTCAGCTCGAAGTCATGAAATGAGCTGTCGATCAGCAACCCTAATGGTCTACGTGCCGTCACAACAATTGGTATGTTCGTTAGGTTCTGGACAAGCAAGTAAGCTGATCGGTTGTTGAGCTCAAGCAGAGGTGTACCACAGACGGTCAGGCTGAGTTCCCAGAAGTATGGCAAGGGTTGGAAGAATGCCTGTGAACCAGGTATCATCTGTCCCTTGAGGATCATGAGGCGGACAGGGGCACCTGCAGTTCTAGCTGGGATAGTCAGGTCAAACTCGCTCGCTGCCTGACACGCCTGAGGGATGGTCTGATCAGACAACATATGTTCTGGATCAACTGCTGCCAGATGGTTTTCAGTGCTTGCCTGAGACCATAGGACCTGGTTGACAGTGTCCAGTAGAGAACAAGGATATCGGCCCCCACAAGGAGTGAGGAATCAAGTTGGGGAATCACACTCATGAAGTGTGTAAACCTCTTCTTTCCAATTTGAATGGAAAGAGCACATATCCCAATAGCCTTGATGGGCCTCTGCGGTGACTCTGCAGAAAGAAGGCATTGACTTTTGCGCACGAAAGACAGAGAGAAGCTGTTCTGACACAACTTGTTGTACAAAGCTTGACTAACAGCAGACTTCTCAGACCAGAGCGCGACAAATACATCAGGTACCAAGATACCGTTAGCATGCACACCTCCAGCTATGCAGGGGCTGTACAAAGCGGGGTTTGAGTTTTCTAGTGAGCAAAGGAATGATTCGTGGGTGCTCACGGGTCCGCCAAGCTGCGGTGTCGGAGGAGTCACAGATAACTCAAGAGGCTCAGAGCCAAGATGAGTCTGGATGTCTGGGTAATGACAAAGCGCTGACTCAAGAACAGTGTCACAAGTGGTCTTTCCTGACTCTTGGATACAAGTGACCCGGTCATCTGAAGCGTGACGACTGTGGGCTAGACGGACCGGATTCGGGGTTGCGACCTGGGCCCACATGTGCCCGCGAAGGCAATCGATCAGAGGGGCCAGTCAGTCCAGCAGGTCATGGCCGATAAGAAGTTGTTCTTTGTCGAAAGCACAGATGTAAATGGGATGATTTAGGGTCGTCTCCTGGAAGGTGATATCAAGCCAAGCGCATTTTGTGATGGGGGCTCTGTTTTGTGTGTAGCTCACAAGGCTCACATCACAGGACTATGTCTGCAGTGGTTTACCATGAGAGAGCATTGCCCTTGTGACTTCTGCGAAAGTCTCCTCGCACATTAGGCTGATTTCAGACCCAGTGTCCAGTAACGCATGGATGTCTATACACCTTCCTTCCGACACCGAGGTGTATATGCGTCTGGCATTACCCTTGTAGACAAGGTCTCCCAAAAATTTAAAAAGCGGAGCATGGGTATTGGGCATGACTGCCACTGGGTGCATCTGGGTCTTCCCTATGTTCTTCTCCCAGCCTACAAAGTAGACTTTGGGGAAAGAACAGGGAAGTGTATGGGCTAGTCACGCTGACGGACTGTCACTATCGGGTTTTTTGTGGCCATCGTCTGACCCTTCGATGTGCTTTGTCACGTCCGGTAGGCTTTTCTGGATGAGGCTGAGCTGACACTTCAGATCACTCTTTCCAGGAGGCTCCGAATGATTCCCATTGTTTCCATTCCACTGTCTGGGGCTTTTTACAAACCCGACATTCTTTTTGTTTGGAGAGGGATTCTGCTTTTTCTGTTTTTTCTGACCCTGGGAGGGACCCCTGTGGTCATTCCCTTCATTTCTCCAACCCCCCTGTGGGTAGTTGGGCAAACGTTTTGGGGCTGCCGCTTCGCAGCTTACTCTAGGCTGAGGTATTTCATAGCCCTCAAGCCCTAAGTCTGTCCTCTCTGAAGACTGGATGTCTAGAACTCTGACATTGTCTTCTGGTTTATCAGTTGGACGCACGACTGTTTCCCAAGTCATTTGGGCCATCTTCCTAATTCCCTGCATGGTCGGTCTACCCTGTTTACACATCAGTGCAACGTGGGTTCGCACGCAGGGGTGGAGGTTATGGAGGAAGAGTGACCTGAATCCTCGCTCTTCTTCCAGACCTGGCTCATTACTTCCTTGGAAGTATGCATTTCTTAAATGCCTACAGTACTCCCTAGGAGGCTCCAACCGCTTCTGTTGGATGCAGATGGCACTGAGGGTGGCTGATGTCTCATCAGTATATGGCGAGTACTCCTCGCACAGAACAGATGCAAAGCCTCAGATAGCTGTCACGAATGTGCGGCGGTTGAGTCTCGACGAAAGCGTGGACGCTTCTGGAAGTTGTTTTCCAGATGAGTTTCAACTTCTCACGCGCCGAGGCATGAGGCAAGTCGGCAAGACAATGTTCGATTTCCCTAAGGTAATCGTTGACATTTGAATCTCTGCTTGCTGGATCGAAACGTTCTATGTCCTTCACAAAGGAGTCAAGCTGGCGCATGCGTAGACCTGTGTCTTGGTCCTGCTTGTATCCATCTGACTCGTCAGAGGATGAGTACCAGTGCCTGCCCCCATTGCCATGGCGTTGGGTGAGACCACTTCCTCCTTGTGGGGAGGAAGGCGTCCTGCTGGGGCGGGGCCTAAAAGACGCCTGATGGGAAGATTGCCGAAATGTGGCCTTGCCCCCGAAATGTGGTGGACTCACGTCCCGAACAGGGATGCGCTCTAACTCCGGGAGTTGGAGCAACGGTTTTGAAATACTACCTGAACCAGGGGTAGGGTATTTCGCTGTAGCGCCATCCTCTGATTCCTCTGCCCCACTCTGGTCAAAGATGGGATAGCGGAGCGCTTCTTGAGCTTTAGCCCGTATGTCTCGACTCTCTTGCCGGACTCGGTCGTCAGTTACCTCTCGGCTTTCCTTTTCAGCCAACTGGAGTCTTTCTACACACTCCTCCAGCATAGTATTTGTAGTCTGGAGGTCTCGATGTAAAGCGCGATTGCTTGCATCAAGCCGACTACACTGGGCTGTAAGTGTCTTTACCTCGCACTTGAGTGTTGCTATTTGCAACTGGGCCTTGTGGTGGTAAAGTAGAAACAGCCTACCAACTACCTCCTGGATAGTGGTTACCTTACCTTGAGGATCGTGTGCATTATCTACCACGGCGGCCATTTCAGCATCACACTGAGATGGTGTGTAGCTGTTAAGCTCCTCCCTTTCTTCTCTAGAGACAAGGAGGAGGTCAGCGACCCAGTTGGACAGTGAGGTTTCCTCACCTGACCTGGGAGCTTCAGCTCCAGACGCTGATGGGGACTGGCTACTCATATCTCCCTGGTTTGACAGGTGAGAGGGTGATGTCCAGTGAACCCCTATATGAACTCTTTGAGTTCACGATTCTGAAACTTAGCTGAGTTTTGAGGGTGGCAACTTACGACACCTGTTGCTCTGTGGAAAACACTGACACACCAGTCGTTATCCTGAGGAAAGAATGCACAGGGGGAACCACTTACCTGTCACTCACGAGCAACTGCTTTGTATTATTAACTGTTCCTTGAGCTGCTAATTTAGGTGAAATAATCACAGTATGACTATCAGCACGTCAGACTACTTTGTTAGTATCTAGTGACTGAATCTCTCAAACACAAACAGAAGGAGTAATGAATTAGTACCAAACTAGCAACCACTAACACAACACTTGCAATGATTCACAACCACAACCGGCCTTGTGTCTTAGCAGTTTGAACTTCCTGTAGAAAAAGGAAGCCAAGAGGGGAAACTTTTGGCTACCCTAAAATATTTAGTTATTTGCAAGAATATTGGAGGAAGCCAACAATTATCACGCCTCACACAGGGCACCAATTATTATGTAGGTGCTACTGGTTGTTTAAATCAGTTTTACTATCAGAAATAATCAATAATTAATTGTTATTAATTATGGAATAATCAAATAACAATTAAATAACTAAATAGTAATTAAATAGAATTTAATTCATTAAACTCTATTCTCGGGGCACCACTCTTTGAAAAGAGAAAAATGATAGCAAGTTACTGATTGAGTCTCATAAAACAAAATCTACCCTGTAGATTGAGTATCTTAATTGTTAATCAAAATAATCAAAAAAGGGAAAAACTAGTTAAATTATTGGTATACAAATCTAATAGTAATCTAGTTACAGTTAGTTTCTAACACCAATAACATAATAGTACTCTGAGGTAACTTGGGAGTTCTTCACGTGGCAGAGGTTGGCTTCAACACAATATTCAAACAAAAAACAAACAAGAGTACTTATTATAATATAACAAGATTTATTATAATCAAGCAGTAGTGAACACAGCCAATACTATCCGAATATAATCCAAAAATAAAATCAAGGAAATCCTAAACTAACAGTGGAGCTATATGCTAGTGTGTGTATGTGTGTATGTATGTGTGTGTGTGTCCAGGTGTGGTAACAAAGGAATCAAAATGGAGGATCAGGTTCAAAATGGAGGGTTAAATCCAAAATGGAGCTGATACCACGTGCGGGTGGAAATGAGCGGACACACAAAGGAACTGACGAAACAGGCAGGAGAATTTGGTTCACCAGCCTGAGTCGAACACAAACTAAGGCGCTGCTCACTCAGTGAATATCAGTGAGAGAGAGAGAATGAGCGCGAGAGAGAGAGAGGAAAAATGCATGCAGTTTAGTTAAGGGTCACCGCTCGTTACAGCGGGACTGAATTACTAGTTCAGATCACTCAACAAAACAAACGTAACCCCAAAAGAAACTAAAACAAATCTCCCAACTCGAAGCAGCGAGCAGAGTTTAACATACAAATATACTCAAAACATCAGCATTTAGAATCAAAAATACGATTTAGATTCACAAGAAAAATCACAGTTTCTAAACTAAATCTGCCCAGATATCAAGCCTTACTTGGATAATCCTGTGTGATTTCAGTAGGGTTGTCCTTTGGAATTCCTGTTGCATTGAGCGGTCAGAAGAAACGGTCTGGATGGTTCCTTGTCTTATGTTCGTCAGAGAAAAGACGCGTCTCTGCTTTATTCTTCGGATCCGGCGATGAAGAAGAATGCAGAAAGTAGTCAAGGTTGAATGAAAAAGAGGGAGAAGGGAAACTGGTCGCCTTTCCGTTTTTCAAAATAAATTCACTGTTGCTTTACAGTGAAACTGAAACGGTTGATATAAGTATACTATATGACTTGAACAAAGCTAAGTTAATCTTACTCTACCGTGGCCAAATGGTGAGGTTAGAAAAACGTGGTCTCTTTGTTCTCAGTCCAAACGGAGGGAAAACTCCTTCAGTACGTGCACAGTACAGATGTCCTTAACAGCCAGGCAGAGCTTAGCACAGAGAGGCCGAACTTCATCTGTCCGCGGGTTTTGTTGACGAGATGACGTCATCGGTCGTAGGCCGCTCAACCAATGGCGTTTAAGACTGGGTCCATGGGCGGGACTTCGCATCCAGTTGTGAATTTGTGAAGGATCCTGGGAAACTGAGTTCAATGTCTCTCCTTTTGATCATAGAACAAAGGGCCATGCGGTCTCTGCTGCCATTTTAAG